>NC_069385.1:61890833-63117500 GCF_027475565.1 Acinonyx jubatus | reverse complement strand
TCTCCTAATTGCATACTGGATTTAAGGTTTGAGACATTGAATTCTACCAAAGATAGTGACTTGGGGTAGGTGAATTCATGTTTTTGCAAAATCAGGTTACAACATGATCATTGAATTATAGATTGATGACACTGATCAGTTTAGCAAATACATTTTTGTAGCAAACCAACATTCTTACAATAAGGTTCATTTACAAATCATGGTTTTACTTCTTGACATAAAAGGTGTCTATATATTGATGATGTTACTTTTCTTAAACACGCACAAAAGTTAACTATTTTGTATTATTCTGAAAATGGCTTGCTTGATAGATTAGAACAACATATCTAGAATTCATTTGGACTCTAGCCATGCTAGGGGCATATTGTTTTTTAGGGCCATTGTTTTCATAAATATCTTAATTTAAATGGTTTTTACAAAATATATGAAACATAATGCTATATACTTTTTTTAATTTAAGAAAAAAACCCATAATTATCTCTATATAATAAAGCAACATATCTATTATACATTTAGACTATAGCCACATTGGGGTTGTATTATTTATTAGGGTCTTTATTTTTCATAAATAGTTTAATTTCAATGATAAAAAATAAACATAGAACAGAAAGGTATATGTGCTTATTTACTTTTTTTAATGCTTACGTTAAAACCCATAAATATCTATTTATATACTTATAAAACACGTAAAAATCTCTATAGAAATTTATCACAGGTAGATACACTGGCCAAATGCTACTTTACCATAACTATATTTATATTATTATTTTAAATTTTTTAATAGATGGAAATTAAAAGTTGTATACAAATCAAAATATTTCAAATTGAAAGCACAAAACAAGTTGTTTTGCACATAGCAGGCATCCAAAATCACAGTTGATTCATTTTTGACATAGTGGAGGAGAGATGAATGTTTTTCTGAATAGTCCCATATTATGTCATACTCTGAAGAATCAGACACATTTTAATCACCTTTCTTTTCTTTATGTTTGTTTATTTTTGATAGCAAGAGAGAGCACAAGCAGGGGAGAGACAGAGAGAGAGGGAGACACAGAATCTGAAACAGGCTCCAGGCTTGAGCTGTCAGCACAGAGCCCAACGTGGGGCTTGAACTCACAGACCACAAGATCATGACCTGAGCTGAAGTTGGACACTTAACTGACTTAGCCACCCAGGTGCCCCTAATCACCTTTTTTACACTTTATATATTTTTATTGTGGAATGCACATGCATTTTATCATTAGTTCTGAGACACCTTTCAACGGAGGTCAAAATAATTCTTGAGATTGTCACCTGACATAAAAGAGGCCACAAGAATTAATAAATGCATCAGTGGCACGAGCGATTTTGTGAGCCCCAAAGAGTCAGAACCTCTCTAGATAATTGTGTGGAATGATGGGATGAGAAGGCGCTGGGAGCTAGTGGAGTTTAAATTCGGTGCGTGGCAACAGGTGAGATTTAGATGAGCAGAAGACTAGGGAATAATTTATATAAAGTGTGTGTGTGTGTGTGTGTGTGTTGTTGCATTAACTATTTTCTTCTATGTTTCAGGACCCTGTTATATGCTCATTTTTGTGGGCCACAGTTTACTCCCACCAATGAAATTCCACGAAGTTAAATTTTAAAAATTTTGCTTTTACTTTAATTTGATCTTACTCCACTTCTTTGGGGCCCTACTGATGATTTACAAATAGGACTAGTTATTTGGCTCCCTGAATTAGAACAGCTATCTTCCCCAAACAGCATCAATAGAACAAGTATTCCCAAGAGCCTAAAAACTAAAAAGTATGAGATTTTTTTCCTTCCCTTTTCCTTTCTTTTTCCTTCCATCCTTTGTCAATTAAGGCATCATATACTTGTTGAACACCCACTATGTCCCATTTGGGTGTTTGGGCATTTGGCCGTGGAGTTAGAACAGAGACTAGTCTGGGCATAATACATTCTTTCATGGAACTTGTAGACTAGTTGAGAAGCACAAGCTTTAAAACAATAATTGCTCACCTGAGGAATTTCACTGAAAGGGAAATCAGGATGATAATGAGAGCAGAAACTACAAGGAAACTATTCTGGCATGTTGTGTCAGGGAAGGCTCCCCTAAAGTAATGACTATAAAACTGAGACCTAAAGAGTGAAGAAGAGTTATCTAGGTGGAAGAGGAAGATGGAAGCAGCTCAGAGATGAAAAAAGTGAGAATAAAATAAATCCAATATGTAGGAGCTGAGAGAGCAAAGGAAGAGTGGGAGAATAGGCAGAAAATGTTTCATGAAAAATCTGCTTCCCTTCTTTTTAAAAAAAATTTTTTAATGTTTATTTATTTTTGAGAAAGAGACAGAGTGTGAGTAGGGAGGGGCAGAGAGAGAGAGGGAGACACAGAATCTGAAGCAGGATCCAGGTTCTGAGTTGTCAGTATAGAGCCTGACATGGGTCTCTAGCTCACGAACCGTGAGATCATGACTGAGGTGAAGTCAGATGTTTAACTGACTGAGCCACCCAAGTGCTCCAGAAAAATCTGCTTCCCTTCTAGTCAACACATATTTGTTGGGTGAGTACCAAGTGTCAAACAGTGTTCTAGTTTCTAAGAAATAGATCAGTGAACAAGTGAGCAAAATTCTTACTCTTGTGAAACTTGTATTCTTTCCTCTGTCAATAAACGACATATCACAGCTTATGTTCTTTTATCTGTCAATAAATGAAGTGTAAAGTGTATTCTTCTTACCTAACATCTTTATATTTACTTTTTACTTATTTTTATTATTAAAAATACACAATACTATTTTATTTTTCTAA
This sequence comes from Acinonyx jubatus, assembly GCF_027475565.1. Classification (NCBI taxonomy): domain Eukaryota; kingdom Metazoa; phylum Chordata; class Mammalia; order Carnivora; family Felidae; genus Acinonyx; species Acinonyx jubatus. Next base: position 63,114,713 of record NC_069385.1, on the reverse strand, counting down.
TTTGATGACCATTAATATATTTTCTCCCCTATCTTGTTGACTTGACTTGTATCTCCTATCTCTAAATTTCTGAGAGAAAATTGTAGCCACTGATGATATTCTAAGTAGGAGTTCATATGCTACTAAATAAATTATGTTATACTGTAATTAATTTTATAATACATTTTTTTGCAGAAAATGCCAATAGAAACATTAATTATTTTCATATTAATCCATAATACAGAATGGGGAATTAATAGCAAATTCATTATCAAAAATCTAGAAGCAATACTCTTAGTGTGGTCAATATGTGTTACATGCATTGAAAAAAATGTTTTTAATGTGAAGGTCCATAGTAAAAAAAGGACTAAGCTAAGAGCTGTATAAAGTAACTAAAAATGGAGTAAAGTTAAAAATTGACTGAAGTATTGATTTTTAAAAGTATGGAGTTTTCTGGGGCCCCTGGGTAGCTCAGTCAGTTAAACATCCCACTTCAGCTCAGCTCATGATCTCATGGTTCACGAGTTCAAGCCCCGCATAGGGATCTGTGCTTACAGCTTAGAGCCTGGAGACTGCTTTGGATTCTGTGTTTCCCTTTCTCTTTGCCCCTCCCCACTCGTACTCCCTGTATCTCAAAAATAAATAAACACTAAAAAATAAGTAAAAATAATAAAAGTATGGAGTTTTCTTATCACGACCACTTGCTTATCTGTATGGAATAAGGAACAAAAGAAAAGAAAAAGTCCTAACCTGCAGAAACAGAGATCTAGGGAGGAATTTTCATAGCAGATATTATTGGTCCCAGTAATTGGTTGTCATAGGAGACTGTAGGAATCCCATTTTTGTGACAAAAAGGTGAAATTTTACTATATTGTCTCTAAGCAAATCTGTATTCCAGAAAGAAGAAAAAAATGTGACAATACAGGTAATAAAGAGTAAAAAAATCAAAGAGGCATCAAATTATTTGGTTCTAAGAGCAAGTCATGAAACAAAGTGTGGAAAAAAAATTTTTAATGGAAATTTGAACTTTTTGAAGAAAATGTGACCACAATAACGTTTTCTTTGTTTCTCATAGAATTTTGATGTTTGTTTTAATTTTTTTCTTCCCTAACCCAGAAATAGGGCAGATGAGCAAGAGAGAACAAAGAAGGAAAGAAAAATTATATTGCAGTATCATTAACATTTACAATAATAAAGTTACAATGAACCATGCCTCTATAAACCTTTTATACAGAAGAAATATTTCTCTAACTGGTGTGGTTTGGGGCAAGTCCTGCTAAAGGCATAGAATTGGACCAGAAGACCTATGAAATCCTTAAAGCAACTCTGAATTTTCCAATTCACTGACTATAATCTTTTGGGAGCAGGATAATGGATACATTACTGTATTAAAGTTTATTTTTAACATCTAGGTGGGGAAGATAACAAATGTAGATGGACCTTGTAAAATCCAAACATGCTAATGTTTTTACTTGTACAAAGTTGATCAATACAGAGATGATGTTTCTGTCTCCTTAAAGTCAATCTGATGCCAGGTATTTAAAGGCATTCAGTTTTCATAGGATAATTGCAAACATTAATTTGTATATAATTTCAATAATTTGAATTCAATTGAAGAACTCATGCTATTTGGCTTAGTGTTTTGAAGTATATGTGATTATGACCTGAAAGGCAGATTAATAGCAGGATTATGGTTTTATAGATCATACAATTCATTATGCTCTCAGTAATCAATATCTGGCATCAGATACTACAACTTTACTGTATATGTTTCATTCATTTAGATGGACAGATCTATACTTTTGTTACTTTACTGTGCTGCATATATCATGAGCAAAAGGCCTTTTTGAAATCTTTAAAGCTATTAGGCTTTGTATTGCTTTGCAACTTAAGAACCTAGTATTTGGAAGTTTACAATGAGTCAATAACCTTTAGTTCTAAAGACCATAACTCAAAATATCATTAGAAATAATATTTTGTTATATTCAGCTATTATTTTCAGTATTTAATTTTCTTAGTCTCTTTTCATCATAGAAATACTACTAACAAAATAGCTTATTCTTAATTATTAAGACATATTATTGAAAGACACACTCTTAATATTCAGCTTTTTGCTGTATTCTGTGTAGTGAGAAAAATTAGAGAGCACTGGGGAGAAATGATTAGCTTTCGGTTATAAAACAGACCAATGCATTTGAGTCTGTGAGGTAACATTAAGACACTAAGAAAAGCCCCGTGAGTGATATGGTTGGCTTTGTTTGGTGTCAATGGCTGAACTGATAGCACCACGTTAGAGATAATATTTAATTTTGGAAAAGAAACTAACTCAGCATTATTGGATTAAGATCTAGCTCTTTGACGTGAAAGTTATAACGACCTGTAAAAAAAAGCTAAAAGAAGAAATTTCTGCCTTGACAATTTTACTATATTTAACCTAATGCTGGGGTTCCAAGGATAAATGAAATTTCGGAATATCTTATCAATTTCAGAACCACAGGATCCTTCCATGTCCTTGAGTCTTTTCCAGTCTGAGGAGCTCCTTAAACTGCTGCCAGCTAACATTTTGTCCCATTGCTCAGTCAATGCCCCCTTCTCCCCTGCTTCCCTTTCAGGGAATTCTTGAAGCTACTTATAGCATCTTCTAGTTCTTTATCTTGTTCAAGATGGAGAACTCCTTCATCTCTGTGATGATCCCAGTGGAGAATGAAACCATTCCTACTCTCTCCCAAACAAAGCCAGTCTTCTAGGTGTTACAGAGGAAATGATTCAAACTCTCTATCCAGGGACATGCATGAAGATCCAGTTCACTGGTGTATGTAAGACATATCCTCTGACACAGTCTACTGATGTTCGTGTCAGCTAAACTTCTAGTGTACCATCTCCAAGACATTGTGTTAGTAAAAGGGCACATCTGCTAAAAACACCCAGCATTTTTATATTTTCTCATGCAACATCTAGATTTGTGATTAGTAAATCTCTTTTTCAAAGCTGTAGGCTTTTGAGGAAACTGTATATATAAACCCTGGGGCATTGTCATGCCTCTTCCATGCCCTTTCAAACACAATTATTCTTAGACTTGATATCCTTTGAATAACACTTACCAGAAGATAACATGATATACAATATTCGTATTGCTCTACAAATTAACCTGTGGTAGGTAGGGACTTTTTAAAATAATTTTTCCTCTAAAAGTGTACATTATAGAGTTCCTTCAAATGGTCGTACCCATTATTTTATCTGATAATTTAGATCATGTATATCTTTATAAAATATTTACTACTGCTTCTGTATACATAGAAGATAATAAGCATTCATGGATTGACTGAATTTATAGTGCACCTATGTTAGGGAATAAAAATAAAACTTTGGGATATTAATTGTGAATTAAAGAATGCTATATCCTATTTATTATAGCAAAATGTCTTCAATTCTGCCTTATTCCAAGTCTACTATGAGTGTAAATGTAATTCAGTAAATCTTATACTTAACAAAGGAAATATAATTATCCCAATTTAACAGATGAATAACAGATGAAAAGAGGTTAAACAATTTACTGAGGGTCAGACAGCAAAATAGTGCAAGAGCCAATACTCAAATCACAAGATACCTACCTTTTGCCAGAATGCTATTATGCTTCCTGTTACAATTATTTTTTTTTTTAAGTTTATTTATTTTGAGAGAGGGAGAGGGGGAGGGAGAGAGAGAGAGAGAGAGAGAGAGAGAGAGAGAGAGAAATGAGAGCAAGGATGGGGTAGAGAGAGAAGGAGAGAGAATCACAAGCCAGATCCATGTTGTCAGTGACAAGCTTGACATGGGGCTATGAGATCATGACCTGAGTTGAAACTGAGAATTAGACACTTAACCGACTGAGTCACCCAGGTTACCCTTCCTGTTATATTTGAATAAATTTTATTTTGTCATTACAGTTCAGTTTAATCCATTCATCATTTATTGAGCCCCTACTTTGTGCCTGATATACAGTCCAAAGAAAACACAAAAGATTCAGGGATGTGAGACATTCAATTTAAAAATCCATTTCACAAATTTTGAAAACTATTTAAAATTCTCAGTTTTTTTAAATATAGCATTTGAATTTTTAAATATTTAATATCTCCAGAATTAATAAAACATCTGTAACTTTCTTCTGTAGCTTCTAGCCAAGGATTGACTCTTGGTTGGGTGTCTCTAGGTTGGATTTCATAAATTTCTAATTTGCATAACTTGTTTATTGCCTTGGGTTGTGTGGGCATTGCCTTAAAATCAACCTCATGTCTTTACATCATAGAACCTGTTAAGCCAAAGCCAGAGTCTATGTCTAGGGTAGGTTGTACTTTTAGATTTAGACATTATGCCTTTTATTTTCTCAGAGACAGTGCCAAGATATTCCATTATTATAGGGTTGCTTTAACTTATAATATTTTTGTCTGGTATTCTGAAATATTTCAGAAGGAGCATGTGATAACTTTTTTTTTTCCTAATAAGATAAACCTTTCCAGTAAGATAATTGAAAATTTATTACCCCTCTTTCACAATTCTTTTCTTCATTAACGTTATATTTTGGGGTCTACATATTGTGAGTTATCTATATCACCAGACATAAGTTAGGGATTGCCATATTATGAGGCTGACAGTTGAAGAAATACAATAAAAAGAAATATCAGACAATAGGTTATCACTTTTGTCACATTAAATCATTGAAGACTGAAAATCAGCTAGTTAATGTCATTAGAAGTGATATGCCACAGGCATTCACATGTATTATTGAGATATATGTGAGTCAGAGATATGTGTGTTATTATGGTTTTTGCAGTTGATTGTTCCAGGGTAGAGGAGAAACTAGCACCTGCAAAGATGATCTTGGGTTTTACAGTGATGTGTGAAATTAGAAAAAGGGTTGGAAACATCCTGAATGAAGTCACATCAGAATAAGTCCTGGGTACATATGCAATAAAATCTTGAAGAGTGGTATTCTATATGTCAATCCAGGTAGATGCTGTACATCATCATCAAAGGAAGATCTAAAATTTAAACAGAATAATTCAGGAAATCCTTGATAATTACTTTCCAACCTGTTTTTGAATGCATTTTCTAGCAACATTCTTAATTGTTGATCTATTTTAGGTTGCTTTAATGATGAGAATGAAGCATGTGTAGTAAGGGTGGTCAGGGAAAATATGCAAGAGGAGCAACTACTTGAATTAGGAATCAGAATGCAACCATGGCTTAGCAATTCTTTCTTAAAATAGAAGCATACATTAGTTTTAACTTGGCTCTGGCAGTAATGATTATCAATGAAATAACCCTAAACAGTTTCTGAAACATATGTGCATTTACTGATGAGTTTTACACTGACAGTAGATCGATCGTGACTACAACTAGTCTCTCCAAAGACTTTTGGAAGGAAGTTCTTGAACAAATCTTTTTTTTTTTTTTTTTTAAATCTAGCTTAGATTTTTTTTCCCTCCCTCTTTATTCCTAGGTATTTTATTATTTTTGGTGCAACTGTAAGTGAGATTGTTTTCTTAATTTCTCTTCCTGCTGCTTCATTATTAGTACATAGAAAGCAACGTATTTCTTTTTTGTAATTAAAAAAATATTTTAATGTTTATTTTTTGAGAGAGAGAGAGAGAGAGAAAGAGAGACTGTGAGCGAGGAAGGGGCAGAGAGACAGAGACACACAGAATCCAAAGCAGGCTTCAGGCTGTAAGCTGTCAGCACAGAGCCCGACCTGGGGCTCGAACCCACAGGCTATGAGATCATGACCTGAGCCAAAGTCTGTCACTTAATCAACTGAACTACCCAGGCACCCCTTAAAAAATTTTTTTTTTATGATTATTTACTTTTGAGACAGAGAGACAGAGTGTGAGTGAGCGAGGGGCAGAGAGAGGGAGACACAGAATCCAAAGCAGGCTCCAGGTGCTGAGCTGTCAGCACAGAGCCCGTGGCGGGACTCAAACTCACAAACCCTGAGATCATGACCTGAGCCAAAGTGGGATGCTTAACTGACTGAGCCAACCAGGTGCCCTGAAATGCAGCATATTTCTGTATACTGAATTAATTTATCAGTTGTAGGTTTTTGGTGGAGTCTTTAGGGTTTTCTATACATAGTATCATGTCATCTGCACATAGTGAAAGGTTTTACTTCTTCCTTACTAATTTAGATGCCTTATTTCCTTTTGTTACTGGATTGTTCCCTCACTTTTAAAAAAAAATGTCCATATATATTTTTTTAATTTTTTAATTTTTTTTTTTTGAGAGAGAGCAAGTGAGTGGAGGAGGGGCAAACAGAGTGGGAGACAGAGCATTCAAAGCAAGCTCTGTACTAACAGCAGACAGCCTAATATGGTGCTTGAACTCAAGAACCATGAGATTATGACCTAAGCCAAAGTCAGACCTTTAACCCACTGAGCCACCCAGGTGCCCCTTCCCTCCCTTTTGGTATGTTTTCACTTTCATATGTGTCTGTGTGTGTATTGATGGGTCATTTACTGTATATGTTATTTATGTAATTGGAGTTCTTTGTCATTCGTAGAACTCTGAACAAAAAACATATTTAGCTGTATAAATAAATGCAAATATTTCATCCTTATGCAACACCTTGAAGGTGACCCTTCATTTTGATAATGACAAAATGTTAGATAGTATTTTTTAAATTTTCCAATGTGGCCAAGTTTTCTACACTGGTCTGGGCCATCCAGAGATTAGCTGGTGTTTTTGACAGTATGTATTCCATATCAGAGAGATTTGGAAGTCCTCTACTCTGTACCCTGGCAACCACATAGCCCTTGGTACTTTGAACACTTACTCATGTACTGACTACTCTAATTCCAAATAATGCCCACTTACAAATTGTAAATGAGTTATTGTCTCTACATCAGTCCTTTTGAAATGTAAAATATAGCAGACTAAGCATTATTTTTATTATGATTGATATTCTCTCTCTACATTAATTTGGAATTAAATATACATAGCCACAGATATTGAAGTAAGTTTCCTCCTGTAAAATCAATTTAAAAGAAAAAGATATTGAAAAGTTGGTATGTTGAAATTATTTTAAAATTTATTTCACAGAAAATTGCCTAAGAAAAGTTCCTGTAACTTCCAGAAGAAAAGCCTTCTTAGAATATGATGCTTATCCAAACACGGTCCACTTCCATTTGTAGTTAGATTTATTTTTCAAACTCTGAAAATACCAATTTTGTGGGAAAGCCTTCTATATTTTACTTCATATAATGTCTACTCCAGATTTAGTACCTAATACATAACTAGCACTGTACTAAGGATTCCTTGCTCATCCTACGTCATGGTTTGAAAACAAAACAAGAAGAATATGTCCTCCCATCTAACTTGATGCTTGTCTAGGACAAAGATGTCATCAAAGAAACAGCTACTTATTTGCTAGTCAGTTGGAGGAGGAGTCGGAATTACCAGCCAAACTTCGCTCCCATTTAACTAGATCAGCTTTTAGTCTGATAAATTGAGATCAATGGCAAATTTCTAACAAGAAGGAATAATAATATGGGAGTTTTGGCATTCACTCTGTATGGATATAAATTTTGGTTCACGAACCTAGAGTTACAAGAAATTTAATTTCCTTTTTTGAAAGTCATATTTAAACCATTTTTGTTCCTGATGTCCAGGCCTAAAGAGGCATCATGAAGAGATCCTGATCCTATCAGAGGCCAGACACACTGGGGGATGGGTGAGTTGCATCCTAGGTCAAAATTTCTCTTGCTTCTTTTATTTGCCGTTAACAGTGCAATCAGCTCTTGGCATAGTCAAAAATGCTTTTCCAACATTACAGGTATGGCTCTAGGTCAGCCCTCAGATTGCTCTTCTGCTCCTCTCCAGCTCTGGGCAAAGCTTCCAGCCTCTAATGGTTTAAGCCTTCCAGAGCAACTCCTCACCCAGGACCCTGGATGCAGTGAATAAATCAAGGTTTCAAAAACTGAGGACAAGACTCAGTCTAAGACACTCATCTTTTTTTTTTTTTTTTAGTTGTTTTATACCTATTATCTCAGGCAAGCTTTCTTCTATTAATGAAAACCAGATTGTGGGGTTTTCCCCTTAGTTCTTGACAATTTCTGCTGCCTGTTCATAATATCCTCAATTTCTCAAAGAAAGAAGTTTAGAACTTAGTGTATAAAACCAATCCATCTTCTTGAGATGGGAGAGAAAAAAAAAGATAAAATGTAGGTATTTACATGTTCTCAGATGATTATCCTGGTAAAGTTCAGTGGTTTTCTCATTCAATAAACACTTATTGATCATCTTCCACATAATGATAAGAGCTGATAATTCAGTGGCGAACTTTCAGAATTTTTATGTAGAAGGGAGTCATAAAAGCCTCATTTTGAGATTTATTCTATCTCAACTAATTTTGTTGTCAATTCCATTAAAATTGCATGGAATAAGCATTTAAAAAATTTTAAGTTTATTTATTTATTTTGAGAGAGAGAGACTAAGCAGGGAAGAGGCAGAGGCGGGGGGTGGGGGAGGGAAAAAGTGAGAATCCCAAGCAGGCTCCACACTGCCAGTGTAGAGCCCAATGTGGGTCTCAAACTCACAAACTGCAAAATCATGACCTGAGCCAAAAACCAAGAGTCAGAAGTTTAACTGACTGAGCCACCCAGGCACCCCTGGAATAAGCCATTTTTAAAAATAAATGAAGTATGTTTAGTTTAAACTCTAAGAAAATAGTTTCTTAAAAAAAATTTTTTTAGTGGATTAAATTGGATAAGCTTATTTCTCTTTCATTATCACGTCCACTATGGATCATGTCAAGAGGCTCTGCTGATCATAAACAGTCAAGATGTGGGCCAACAGAAAAATTAGAAAATTATTTTATTTTAGAGAGAGAGAAAGAGCATGAGGAGGGGAGAGGGGCAGATGGAGAGTGGGTGAGAATCTTAAGCAGGCTCTATGCTTAGCACAGACCCCAACCTGGGTGTCGATCCCATGACCCTGAGATCATTACCGAAGCAGAAATCAAAGAGCTGGAAGCTCAACCGACTGAGCCACCCAGACGTCCCTCCAAGAAAACAATCTTGATTAAAGACAGCCACTGAATAGATTTCAGGTACTGCATAATATTGCTTACTCTCACTTCTTTACAATTTTATGAAAGAAAATACAATCTTTGTGATTTTTTTTACTATTCTTCCTTTCTTTCAAATCTTGTAAAAAACAAATGAGCATAACCAAATATTTTTAAAATTATTCTTCATGTTTTTTTTATTTTAGAAACACACACAGAGTGTGAGTGGGGGAGGGGAAAGAGAGAGTGAGACACAGAATCCGAAACAGGCTCCAGGCTCTGAACTGTCCGCACAGAGCCCAATGCAGGGCTTGAACCCATGAACCATAAGATCATGACCTGAGCCAAAGTCGGATGCCCAACCAACTGAGCCACTCAGGTGCCATGAGCATAACCAAGTATTTTAAAGGTAGTTTATAAGTATTATATCCAAGCTTATTTTAGAACCTCCTTTCAGAAATCTAATTTAGATAATTTCTGCTCAAGCAAAGACTCCTGAAATATCAGAGGAAATACAGCACTGAAGAGAAAGAAAATAGTTTGTTTTTGATCTTGAAACACAGGATTGTTAACGTTAAATAAATGTCTCTAATCATTCGTCTTTGCCATAATAGCTTATCAAATGATAATTGACAGCTCTGTTATGTTTTCTGGAGGGTATTTTAGGGCTACTTTTTCTAGAACAGTGACCAAATCAACAATAAGTATTCAGCAAAATCTTGCAGAGTGCAGCACCTCCCTGGATCTGGGGATAGAAAAAGGAATAAACGTATCTGAATGTTTTCAGTTGACTAAAGAGTGGGTTTATATTTCATTTCATATCCAGTTAGAATGATGACAATGGAGGTGGTGGGATTGGGGAGGAAAAATACTGATGGTGTTGATAGCCAATTAGGTGAGATTGGGTTCTGGAAGAATTTGAGAGGAGGTTAGTGAATTTTTTCAGGTTTAAATTACTGAGATTTTGAGTCAAGCTACTCCTTTCTTAAGACTTTGCTTAAAGGGTGAGAGTTTAGCTCAGTTCTTATAAGATCTTAGCTTGATAAAAAATAAAACCAGAGTTTTCAGCTTCATAAGTGACATTGAACTGTTTCCATCTCTGTAACTTTGCTGTGAGGAATGCAATGACAGATTCTGTGCTGTGTTTGCCTATGAGATGATTTCCTTGAAGTCCCGTAATGAGTTGTTTTTGGCAGGATTAATGAGTATTATAATGGTAAATGGATGTTTGCAGCTCAGTTGTGTTCCATCACGGAGTAACATGGGGTTTCTGGTCCCTTGGAGGCCATAATTGGTGGCATTAATGCAGTTTTTAATTACACTTCTTGAAAAAAAATGAATTGGAACCAAAACAAAAGCTAAGTGATCATCTCTCTGCTGTTTCACATGGTGTAAACAGAAGACCGTTGCTATCTCTGATATCTATAATTTGAATCATACTCTCCAGACAGAACATATGCAGTATATTTTGATGATGATTTTGCTTAGAAGTTACTGATTTGCCTTTATTTTTCCTCATTCTCATATATGGAAAGAGCTTTTATCATATGAATATATAACATATGCATATACAGATCTATATTATACATGAACATGAAATGTATACATATTATAAAGGTATATATATTATAAATGTAGAAGGCAAACATAAAATAATAGGCGCACTTCTTATATTTATACCCTCATATTTGTTTCCTGATCCTCACTGTTAGTGTTGAGCAATATAAGTGTAATTAATTCCCAAAGCTCTATGAATGAACTAGAATACACTAAGCCATTTTTCTTTTTCTCCTTTCACACACATATGTGAGAAATTACTAATAGCTGCTGCTTCAGCATATCCCATCTTTGCGGTATTATGTTTGTTTGTGGTCTGCAGTGGCAAGCCCAACATTGATCTATAGGATAAAATTTATGAAGTGTTCTATGGAAAGGAAAAATATCTCATAAGGCCATATGACATACATATATAAAAATAAAATAATGTAAATTTTAAAAATGCACAGTATCAGACATTTAATTCCTAATCTATTTATAAGTTGTCTCAATTGTATTGGTTAACATATATTTCCTGCTGGCAATAATATAATCAGCATTTAACTTTTCTATGTTTTTAAATAAATTACATGGCAAAATATAAGAGAGTAGTTAGTTAAACGGTTGTGGGAATATATGAGCCCTTGAGATTAACTGATTATGTTACTTTTTTATGTTCTTGCTGAAGCAAGTCAATGTGGAGTCTATTGCTTATTCCTCATAACCCTTTGTACAGATTTTCTTGGTATTAGGGTTATTTCTGAGTTAGCAGTACATAAGGAAGACATGCATTTGGATTAGTGGCAAGCAATGATGTCTATACAGAAGTACAAAAAGCTTGAAGCCATAGAATTGTTCCTATATTTATGTGTGAGTTTTGGTGAGACTTAGCTTCACATCTTCTTAGAATTGCCAGCATTTAAGAAAAGAAAGCTACTTTTCTCAATGATGTGTCTTTGCTGCTTAATATCTGTGTCATTTCAACTCTTGCCATCAGATAAAATTCTTCACTGATAGGCTCGAACGTATGGTTTCAGGGCTTTCCACAGTTCTGTTAAACAGTTGCATTTTCTATTCGTAAGGAAACAAACAAACAAAACCAAATAAAAAGCAGACCTGCAAAATACCCCCTTTGTGATATTTACAAATAGAGATTTCAGAGTTTGGGAACTGTGGAGTACATCATCAGTGGCTGCACATTTTTAACAACATCGCCTACCAGAGAATGGGGACCCAGCCTCGGTTTTATGCGGCTCCATTCTCTTCATGTTCATGATGATTGAGTGTGCTGAAGTTGCTTTGTTTTTTCTTTAGAAGAGTGATGATAGTGATTAATTCGGTTGATGCATCATTGTCCCGTCCCTACCACTTTAGGAGTTTCCACAAAATGTTTTAAAATAACTAGACAGCATTTATACATGTGAGAATTCTGTGTGCTTTTGCATATTATCATTCTATCTAAATCTAATGCTGATCTTGTCAGCCATGCCATTTAAAAACAATAGGAAAAAAAGATGCCAAAATGCATGTAAAAACGGAATGTTTAACTAGATGTTTAATACCAGGTCATTGTGTAAGTGTGTCTGTATGTGTATGTATATACATATACACATATATGTATATTATACATGCACACATACATGTATAAATACAATTGTAAAATTCAGGAAACACTAGCAGTGATCATTTTGCCTTAATTATGTTTTGTAATATTTTAGTGATTTAACATATATTGTATAACATAACATTCTCAGTTTCATAGTATAAAAATATTAAAAAAATAATAATAGTTAACTTTTCTTGAGGTTATTCTGTGCCAGGAACTTTTACATGTATTTTTTTCTCATACAACCCATTGGGATAGGTACTACTACTTCTTTATGTTATGGATTGATGAACTGAAACACGGACAGGTTGTGCCTCTTCCCAAGGTCACACATGCTTTAGTAGATCAGGGATAGGACTCATCTTTCCATGATTCCACTCCGGTCACCCTTAAAACCACTATAATGCTTGTGGGGACGAATAGAAATAATAGTAAACAACAACAAATCGTTGGTTATGTTTTTGGCAGCACTGTTCAGTTACATAAACGAAGTATATTAACTGGATTTTAAGAATTTTATTCCTTTAGTGGATCTTAGAGATTACCTAATACATACCATTCACTTTTGAAGTGAAATAATGAACGCTCACTGAGTTTATGAGGCAAGAAGCCAAGACACTGCTGTAGCCATTGCCTTTCTTCCTATAGACTCAGCCCACTGATACATATGACCATGGGCCCATACCCTAGTGTTTGTATGGAAACTTGAATGATGTCCACTCTAAAAGCCACTGTATTAGTTCAGGAAAGCATAGTGGTGATTGTTGCACTTTGGAGCTGGGCAAATTTGGTGTCTGAACTGGTCGAAACTTCTCTTGGCTGTGGGTAAACTGATTAATACCTTTGTGCTTCAGTTTATTTACCTGTAAAATCTTGATAATAGCATTTCTCACAGGGTTGCAGTGAAAGTTAAATAATGCATTTGAGGTACTTAACCATCCCAAGTAAGCATTCGGTAAATGTGTATATTTTTATTACGCGGAAGTGTAACTCAACTTTGGGTTGGGTATTATACAATAGTTATGACAGTACAGCTACCCCTTGTTTTTCAAAAGCAGTATTAAACAGATGTTTGGAAATGAAATTGAAATCACTACTGTCTCAACTAACACAATTATACTACAAACAATGAAGTTTAAAAATTCAAACTTTAGGCATTGTTAATGTCTGCAACATGGTCCCCAAATGTCTCAGTACCTTAATGAAGCCTATGGTTGGTTTGTTGTCAGATATTCCTTTTGGAAACATTTTAATTGATAGTGAGGTTTGAAAAATTAGGGAGCATATTTGCACATAATTTATCATCAATGAATATAGTCAGAGCTCCTAGACAGAAGTGAGAGAGATTTGAGTTTGAATTCCAGCTCTTCTACTTGTTCGTCCTCAGGCAAGTGCTTCCCCAGACTGAACTACAGTTGCACCAGCTGTAAAAATGAAAAAATAACCTGTACCTTGCAGGGCTGTTGTGACTATTAATAATGATATATGCAAAAGGCCTCGTATAAGGCCTGGGACTTAGTAGGCACATAATAAATGGTAGCCATTAATGATGTTAATATTTCTTGTCCAAGGTATGTGTAAATCTTTAATAATAATGCCAATCTATCACTCATAACTTCAATTGTACAAATTATATACCTGTATTTTATAATTTAAGTGTATTATTCTAGAATCAATGAATGTAGTCATACCTATGCACTACTTGAAGGAAGACAAATATAATTGTTACTTCAAATTTTTCATTGTTTTGAAGACTAATATTTAAAGTTCTTTGTGTTTAATTTATTTCGAAAAAAGAGGAAATTGTTTTTTAGAAAGTTAATTATTTTTGCTAAAAATTATTGTAAACTTTTGACTTTTTCCAAGTGAAATACAGGCTATAGTTAAATGTACCTATAGACCTGACAATAGAAAGAATAAAGAAAATTTTCTTTTTTTAAATTTTTTTTTAATTTTGATTTATTTTTGAGAGAGAGAGACAGAGTGTGAGCGGGTGAGGGATAGAGAGAGAGGGAGACACAGAATCCGAAGCAGGCTCCAGGCTCTGAGCTGTCAGCACAGAGCCTGACACGGGGCTCGAACTCACGAGCTGTGATATCATGACCTGAGCTGAAGTCAGACGCTCAACTGACTTAGCCACCCAGGCACCCCAAGAAAATTTTCTTTAAATAAAGGAAATTTGTTTAACTCATAGAACTGTGTTTGAGAGGTTGTAAAAATTAAGCTCTAAATTTTCATTTATATTTATTCCCACTCTAAAAATCCTAAAAGATTGATCTCCTTAGTGTTATATACTCTCTTGATTTAAATATGTTTAGTTTTTAAAAATCAAATTTCATCACTATATATTTACTCATACAAGATTGATTAGTATATAACTTACAACCAGTAAATATTTGAGATAAAATAACATTATACATTGTATATTTGAACTATGCAACTGGAAAAAAACATGTAAATTTTGGCTGATCTTCAGGGTAACTCCTGACATTATATAGTAAATTTTAAAATAATTTTAAAAGCTAAATTATTTCCCTTGAAGCCATTTACAACATCAGATTTTAAGACATGTGAACTTAAAAGTAATAATTACCTCATAAGACTTATCAAATTATAAAGAATATAGCCATAGTTTTGTTTTTTAGTGAAAGAAGTTTTGTGTTATTAAATCTTGGAGTCTCTATACTTTAAACAAATCACTAAGTAGTACTCTGATTATCATGGATAAAATATAGTAAACTAATTGAACAACATTTTTTTTCAAATCTACTTGAAGTTACCAAAGACTTTAAGTTTTAGATACCAGAATGCATTAAAAAAATAAAGCCTGAATAGTTCTTGAAGGATAATCTGAGATCAAAACTATAATTTTCTCTTAGGGGCTGCATTTCCATATTGGGAATATAAATGTTGTATTTCAGTTTACAGAATATAGAACATGATCAAAGTTCTCTTCTTGCTCTTCAAGGGAATGATGGCCCTGAGCAGAGGGCCAAGCACATCCTTTACAAAGGAAACTTTTAATAAATGTTTGTTGAGTGAATACTGAACTTTTTTTTTTTTTAACATCATGGAGCTGGTGTGGGTTTACTGTATAAAAAGAAAACGAATCAAGGCAATGTGGAGCTTTTAGTAGACAGTTGTAGAAACTAAGATAATGTTTTGTGCTTGTTTCCTAAATAAATATTCATATTCTTCTGCTCTGGGTGAATTCTGTATTACCCCTTTGGTTTTTGTAGCTATCTGATTTCTAAAAGAATTGGGCTTTTTAAGATAAATAGATGATAAATAGATGTAAATAGAGATAAGTAGGTTTAATTGGTATATTTTAGGTTCTTGCTTATCTTTTAAAAGACTTTCTGAAAGATAAGGTCAAAACATATTTACTAAAGAATCTGAGACAAAGAGGGTCTCATAGATAAATCTTTGGGAATCTTGTTTCAAAGAGTATGGGAAAAAAGCATAAGATTTTATGTGTGTTTAAAGTTATTTTCTAGATATTGTATCAGTGATTGACATGTCTTTTCTTTTAATATTCTTTTATTGTGGCTGATTAGATTAGCCTTCTCTCCCTCTCCCTCTCTCTCTCTCTCTCTTTTTCTTTTTCCATAAGCACTCAGAAACGCAGAAGAAAGGAAACATTTTTCAATCTCCCAGAGAGTCTAGGTTACTTTCTGCCCCTAAGAAAAACCTATCTACTTTCTTCTACTCCTATTGGTAGTTCCTATAAGATACTCCCTGTGGGTCCTGTATTTAAAAAAAAAGAAACGTCATCTACTCCATTTGTAGTTTGTACTTTTCATTTTGTTTATTTATGGTCATGCCTTTTCAATATTCCAATTTATTCTCCTCTTCTCCATTTACTTCATCAGGGAAGTTGGGGTATAGCAGATCAAATCAAGAATAGTCTGCTCTTTCTTCATGGCACCTGATTGGTATTCAAATCTCTATTATATTGGAAATAGCCAATTATCTGATAAACTTATAAATTGAAGCTTAAATTTGAAAGTAGGTTTATGTAATTGATAAACAGATTTTACACCATACATATTTATTAATCAGTTAAGTTAAATATAACTGTGTGTAGTGTCAATGCTAATTCCTCCTTTTAAACTCTCTTCATGCAATGAATGCTTGGTTTTCTCAGTACATCTAGCCCATTTTCCCACATAGGATGGGAGGAAATTTACAGATTATTTTTTCAGTGTTTCATTTGTAACAATTCAAGGTTTTTGCTGCTTCCACTGTTAACCCTTTCACCTTCTTCCACTTTTCCCTACATCATTTCTCTCTGTAAGTGGCACATTAAATGATTCTCCTTCACTATTCTCTCATCACTTTTTCTCAAAGAGGACACTGTCTCTGGACTTTCTTTGTATCTATTTTGCTCTTTTCCTGTGGTCACTGTATGTTCCTGCTCTGCATTTCCCACCTCTTCACTTCAGCTTGTATACTCTGTAACTGACTTAAAGGAAGCTTTTCACTTAATGATTCCACCATGGCCAGTGAGTCACTTAGGTTCACAGACTTTGTTGATTCCATATTTTATATCCTATGCTTGATAGGGCCATTTTATTTTCTTTTGAATGTCACATTAACCACCATCTTGAAAGGATGTCACCGCTAAGCATTATCATCCATGGAAATGAAAAGTTAGTTTTTGTAGGGTTTTGTTATTTTTCTTCTTTTGCTGAGATCCTGTGACACCCAAATCTCCTATGGAGCTCCTACTCAAAGGGAGTACTTGCTCTTGGGGCTATGGGAGCTGACCAAAGAACCTCTAATCCCGTGGATTACAAAGCAATAATGTAATTTTTCAGGACCCCCTCCCTGCCCCCCATCCCCACCTGCCACACACACACATAGTTAGGGGGCGTCTGGTGCAAAGTCAAGATTTTCTAGGCACTAAAAAATCCCAGCATCTGGTGGTGTTACATGTGGCTGCTATAAACTTGATTAATGGAGACAGAAGACTGTAGTACGAATGCATGCTTTATTCTTTAGTGTTCTTCCCCAGAGTGGTTGCCATATCAAGACACAGTTCCCTAACCTTCCAGTTAGTTAAAATGAAAGGTATATGAACTATTATTCTGTGACAAAATTTTGCATTCAAATTAGTGCTTTTTTCTTTCTCTTTTTCTTTTTTCACCCTCAGCTTCCAAATTTTTTCTAAGTAAAGCAAAAAAAAAAAAAAGCAAAAGCAAACACATAAAAAAATGACATTTTGATGGTAAAATTACTTTAACTTCCGTGTAAATGTATCTTCCAAAGAGAATTCATTCATTAAATATTAATTGCCCTCATTTGCCAAACACTGGGGATGTCGGATAGATAATATTGACAAGATTTCAATATTTTGACACTATGGGCAAGGTCCTAGAAGAAGTGGGACAGACAGTGCACGAGAAAATAAATTAAGATACCATGGTGATGGAATGAGACAATGGTAGAAGAGGTGATGGGTGAGTGCTAATTTTGATTTAGTAGTCAGAGAATATTACCTAGAGAGATGATATTTATCTGAATGACTGAATGACAAAAAGGAACCAGTCATTAAAGAGATCTGGAGGCACTGGGTCTGGTAGAAAGACCCAAATGTGAGAATGAGCTTAGAGTGTTTCAAAAGCATAAAGGACAGTGCGTATAAAACAGTGAAAAGAGTTGAGTTGGGTATGAGGGAGCCAGAAATTTGATGAACTAGGCTATGATAAGGAGTTTGGATCTTATTGAAAATGCAAAAGAAATACATTGGAGGGTTTTATGAAGAGTAATATAATATGATTTGGATTTTGTAAAGTGTTTGCTGCTCTAAGAAGGATGGACTTTAGATGTTAGGATTTTGAGTGGATATAAAGAGAGCTCCAAAAAATTTATTATAGCAATATAATGAGGGATAATGGAAGTCTTGATTAGAGAAATATTAACATAAATGAAGAGACTTGGATAGAATTTGCACACATTTTTGAGGTAGAGCCAACAGATCTTGATGGATTAGATACGGGGACAAAGAGGGGAATAGTAAAGGAAGGGAAGATGCTAAGTAAGATTCCTAGAATTTTGGGTCAAGTGACTGGGTGGATAGTAATGCTATTTCTGGAGATGGGGAAACCTACATGAGAACAACTTTTGAGAGGCTAATTAAGTAAGTATTGGGTATACAAATTTGGAGTTCAACAGAGAAGCCATAAAATTGGAAGTCAATATTTGAATATCATCGATAATATATATGGTATTCAAAACCTGTATTGTTAGAGTGAGGAGGTAATTGATAGAGATTATGCCAAGCAAGGAGCTTTCTTCTCTCTTAGCCTCAAGCTTGCTAATGATAGTCTTATAATAAAGTTAGTTTAAGAATAATTTCCAAATCATATGATAGGTATATCTTTAAGTTTTTAAGCAAGTGTCAAGCTGTTTTCAAGTTTGTAACAGTTTACATTCCCACCAGCATTGTGTACAAATTTCTTATTCCTCCACATCCTTGCCAACACTTGGTATGGCCATTTGTTTTAAGTTCAGCCATTCCAGCAGGGGGTATCATATTGTGGTTTAAATTTACATCTCCCTAATGACTATAATGATCTTGAACATCTTTATGTGTACTTATTTGCCATCTTGTATGACTTATTTATTAAAGTATGTGTTCAAATATTTTTACCTATTTTTAATGGATTATTTGATTTCTTAATTATTGAGTTTTGAGAGTTGTTTATATATTCTGAATACAAGTCTATTATCATATATATGCTTAGCATATATTTTCTCCCAATCTATGGCTTTTTCATTCTCTTAACAGTAAGAAGAGAAAACATGAATGTTTGTAGCACCTTATCTGTAATAGTCCAAACTAGAAATGATCCAAATGTCCATCAACAGGTAAATAGATTTTTAAAATGTAGTATATCCATACAATGGAGTACTACTCAACATTGACAAGGAGGGACTTATTGATAAACACAATACCATGGATGAATGTCAGAATAATTATACTGAATGAAAGAACCCAGATAAAAAAGAAGGTATACTGTATGATTTTATTTACATATAAGTTATAGACAGAAAACAGATCAGTAGGAGAGGAGGGGCAGGAAAGAGAGATTACAAAGGAGCATGAGGAAACTTTTGGGTATGATGGATGTGTTCATTATGTTGATTGTGGCAATAGTTTCATGTATGCATGAAATATGCCAACTTTTATCAAATAATATACTTTAAACATTTATTTTACTGCATGTCAAATATGCCTTATTGAAACATAAAAAGAATAGGAAAATACTTATTTTTATATATTATGTTTTTAATTTTAGTAGATACTGTCATTGACACTATTGAAAAGTCTAAAATTCTTAGGATACCAGTATGGCGTTCTTATTTCCACAGTGTAACTTCATTGCACTGCTATTGAGAAGTCACATATTTAAGGATTATATTGACCTTCTCTTTAATGTATGGTTATATTGCAAGGGTTTTCACATACACCACTGTATCCCAAAATATAAACTATTGGCACTGTAATAATGAGAGTTCTCTATAGAATATAGCTTTCTACACTGATCTATTTCCTTGTTTGCCAAAAGTCTCATTGTAGAAGAAAACTGATGAACAGAAGGAAGAGGAGAAGAAAGAGGAGCTACTTTAGAATATCCAGATGAATTAGAGGATATGCCTCCTTGCTTTAAGATTCTAAATATAAAAGATGAAACATATAAAAAAACATTATCAAGTTTTTTTCTTCATTCAGTCTTCCAGGAAGCTCAAAACCAAATTTTGAGTTCAGTTACAACACATTTATTATTGTGTTTAGCTTTCCATTTGGTCTTTAGGCATGACTTTTTTTCCTGCTAATATTCCTTGATTTATACAAGAAAGTGATGATCTACTGAAAATAAAATCAACAATGTTTCAAATGTCCAATAAATACACTAAAAACCCATCTATAAAAGGAAGGATTAAATGAGTTCTTGAGGAAGGATTAAATGAGTTCTTTATTTTATACAAAATAAATTCTTAAGATACTTAATGTATACCTTAATTATATCTTAAGATACTTGGTGAAATGATAATTGTTTGTATTTGGTGGTTTTGGTGATCACTAGTAAAGCAAAAAAAAAATTTACTAATCAGATGAAGATAAAATGTGAATTTGACTAAAGCATAAGTACCTACTTTTAAGAATTAGAAATAGTCACTTTGCTTACTTTATACATGAGGAAACTGAAACTGAGTGCTTACCCTATCCTAAACTAATACATGTTGAGCCACTTGTAATTGTGATAGTCAACTGTTTTCAACCTACAGGAACAGCAATTTCATAAGGTTCAACCTAATATTAATTAATGGCAAACCCAGGTCTCCTGATTTCCAAGTCTGTGATATTTCATCAAACCATGCCAGTATTTTGCAGACGTCCCGTGATTAAAGTCAGAGAATCCACTAATGAGTTCTTGCCCTGGGATCCCGAGGTTTTCAATTTTTAGAGACAATAAAAGAACCACAACAATTAAGCTCATAAGCAATAGCTACCACATTTTTTTAGGGTAACTCTCCCTGAAAAACCATAGTAAAATACTAGTTTCAGTAGAATATATTTCTAAAATGTCCTGACGAGGCAGAAATCAACAGTAACATTGAAAATGTTTACTGTCTTGCAAAATCTGCATCTATCCCTTTGTATAAAGCACCCCAATATTTGAAAGAAGATATACAAAGGTTTATAGATGGAACATAAGAATTTACCCAATTTGACACCACTATTCTAGCAGCCTTTAAATAACAGCCTCAATATTCATAAAAAAGTCAAGTATATACACGTTTTTCCCCTTCGATGAAGGGGGCAATTCTATTGTATGAATTCAAGTTAAATTAACTGTACATTTCTTACAGCAGACTGAGATTGAATGACCTTCTCTCTTTAGGAAATGAAACCCACATAATTTCACTTTAGCCTCTGATAATAGGAATTATCCTTTCTTCATATTAGCAGTATTGTTTGTTTTATTCAGTGGATGTTGCAAATTTAGCATCTTTTAAATGTACATACCAACCACAATAAAATATTCCCTGGCATTCAAGTATGGTTCTTTTGTATGTAGGACCCCAACTGAGTTGTGAATACCCATTTAAAATGTCCCTCTAAATGACTATAATGACAGGGGAGTTGAATAGTCAGTGAAATTTTCTATTATTTTATTTTGTGTGTATTTTCATTAATAATTTATTGATATAAAAGATAAGAATGTTTTACCTCCACAAATTTGTATCTGTAATTTGTTCTTGGTGCACAGACATATTGAGGATGCCACTCGGCAGTACTGATTGAATATTTATTTAAACAAATATCAGTATAACCCAACTAGCTGGAAAATCCATGAGTTTGGTTTTGATAGCAGAGCATTCCTCAACAATTTATGTGTGCATGCAAATTTTGGTGCTTTGGATATAGGCTAAAGTATTTGCTTTATATGTATTATTTTGTTTGAATACAAGAAAGCTGGTTTGATTTGTATGTTTCCCCCTTATAGAATTGTTCCAAGGCTCTGTCAGAGATCACGTAGAGTAATTTTTCCCATCAATCTTTGCTGTGCAGCCATGCACGAATGCAGTAGGAAAAAGGGGGCAGAAATCAAATCACTTAATTGCAGCATTTTTCATCTACATCTTTTGTTTTATGGTGGTAAAGGCCCCGGAGTAGCCTACCATGATTCATGGCTGTCACTGCTGCCGTTAGCAGTTCAATCCTTCATTCTAGGCATTTTGGTACTGAAAGTACCTACACAATTACTTTGATGAATATGACTTGTTTGTTTTTTCCCCATTTTTAGCAGAGAGTGGTTGTGCTTAATACAGACATTTAAATAAGATAGTATTCGTGCCCACTGCGTGTGCACACTGTATTTCAAAAGTTGTGTGTCGAGTTTAACGATAATATTGCCATTGTCACCCAGGTATTTAAGTTTCCTGAGCTTATGGGCTTTTACTCCTATTTTTATGTTTATATAATGGGAAGGCCTTAAAATAACCCCCACTTTATATAAAAGGAATAACTCACCTTTAAAGATCTACGAGGCTGTGACAGATTCCTACGAAACCTCATTTAAAAAAAAAAGTCATTTCATGAGTGTGGCATTACAAAGCCAGCAAACTAGTCTGCCTCTGCATTTGTGCCTAGTTGATCATAAAATAATAACATTTTTGGAAATATATGCATGCATCTTAGAAAGTGACTTACAGTATTTGCATATTTGGAGAAAATGTCAGTGATGTCAGCGGGGGTTCTGAGAGTAGCTAAATGAGCAAGCTTTTCAAAAATTGCTGTTTTATCAGCTATGCACTGTCAGCACAAAATGCAACCTCTTTAAGAAAGAGACAAGAAAAAGGCAAGTGATTTAATTTCTTCATTAGCTTACTTGCAACTGAATTACTGGTATACCTAGCAGCAGAGACCTATATGCTGTAAGCTTGGGGAAAACCATTTAACATCACTTTTTGCCCTCGTGACAAAATATGTTAGAAGTTTTGAGTCTCCACCCTTTCTCCAAAAAGAAAGGAAATTGAAGTTCTACTTCAATATTGAAGAAATGGCAATTTGTCACCTCTCTCTATTCTGGTACCATGGGTGAAGATCATGGTTGTTTTGGTTGTTGTTTTGAGGGACTTTTTTGGGTAATCTTTCTGCTTCCTTCTTTATATTTCTTTGTTTCCTTTTGGCTACAAGCTCTAAATATATGTTCATGCTTAATGTGTATACAGGTTAGAGATAGACTATATAACAGCTCTCATTGTCTTTGTCCAAAGAGATGAGTAAAATCATTCACTAGACATTTGAAAGAAAATGATCTCATACATAATGACAAAAAACCTCAAAATTGAAAAATCCAAAGCATATTCTTAAAACACTGACCATTAAAATTAACCTGATTTCAGACCCTAAGTGCAACCATGTTTTAAATCCATTACATATATAGTTAGTTTATGTTTACAACTGGTTGTCTTTGTCTTGTCCTAACATGGCCTATCTGAATTTCAAAACAAGGAAAGAGGAAGAATTTCATTTCTTTATTAAAAGTCATAGAGGAAAGTAGCAGAATGCAAGAGTTTTAATTTGTTCCAATAACGACTTCTATTTTGGACCCTTTTCATATCAATTAAAATATATTAACTTTAAGTCAAATATCTCATATTTGATAATTTATTGTTGTGAAAAATGAGTATTTAGAGGTTATATTTATAGAATTGAAATTTAAAAAAATTAAACTGAAAATTGAAGTTGGGAACAAGAATTACTCATCAAAGCAGGAAATTACTTGCTACAATAGTGAACTTAAGAACCCTAAAATCTGAATCAAATTACTGATGAGTTAGGCATGCAAGGATGCAAAGTAGTTTTAGTGGTGATGAGTACTTTATATTGTAACAGTGTTTTGGGTCAATGTGCAGATTTTTTCCTAAGAATTATAAAGTACCAAGGATGAATATATTATGTATACTCTTCAGAAATGTGGAAATGTGATATATGAGAAATCATGTCTTCACTGAAAGAGCAAACCATCTAATCTTATGTTATAGATCCTAAAAGTAACTGAAAACACATTAATTATTGAAATCAATTTGTATTATCATGTAAGGATTTAAGCATGCCACAAAATGACAACTCTAATTAAATTCAAGAGAAAAAAATTCCAGATCATGTTTGCAGTAAAATTGTAGAGACGGAAAAGAGGCCAGGGAGAGAAAAATCCATTGATTTCTGTACTGTAGGACACAGAGATGCAGAGGCAGAGTCAAATTATTTTCAGTTTAGATTCAGCACAACCTGTTCATTGGTCTTAGTAACAAACAGAGTTCTGCCTTCAAACCTTTATTTCTGCTTTTCCCAAAGCAGGTACTGAGGAATGCATCACATGGTCAAATTAAGTTCTTACATGCTAGTTGTTTCAGGTTGGGTAGAATGAGACTCTGACACAGAATTTGGGAAGTCAACACACGTGAAAGGCAGGGGAAGAAGCAAGACCAGGCAGGGGAATAAGTGGAGTGGTCATGCATGCTGGGGTGAAGCATGAGCAAACCTGGAGGGACACCAACCAACAAGGAATGCTTGCCAGAATGATGTGCATTGGGTCAGAATGGTGAGACTCCTGGCCCAGACAACAGATTGGTGCTCTCCTGTAGTAGCTAAAGGCTGGGGTTGCCTGCTATATATCCTTTTCCTGCAGCTAGGAGCACATGCTTAAAGGGGGAATCTGGGTGGTATGTCTCCATGCCTTCCATGGTAGTTAAAATCCAAAGCTGTTTATTTCCTGGGGAAATTGGCAGAAATTTTAAAATGTATTAGAATATTGATGAAACTTCAAGAGAGGTTATAGTGTGCTGTGTTATCCAGCTGTGTGCTGTATTAACCTTGGAACTTATATGTTTTGTTCTCATTAAGTGCCTCTAGTGTTCTGTAGATCCTACTTGGGTTACCACTGCCCTTGTTTGAAGCTAATTTCTACAGTTCCCAAAGTCTGTTTTCCTTCTCCTTTTCCTCCTCCTTTTCTTCCTTCTCCTTAACTTTCATCTTTGTCTATATGCCTTCATTTACAGAGCTGTGTCACCTACAATGCTCACTGCTTAATAAGCAACAAATTTAAAGTACATAGTACATATTAGGAAACCTATGTGGTAACATTCCTTGATTAAGAATTCCAGGAATGATAGGAATTGGTTTGAGAATAAGAATATAGATCATGAATACCCGGTGTTGAAACAATCACTTGCAAAACAAAACAAAATGAAAGGAAACAGATCAAAACAAAAGCTGAAAGGTGTTTCATCCTAAGTAATATTAACCCAAGATTTGGCTGAATACTTATCTACAAAATTAAGTGATTTGGTGCCACGTATATACAATTATGTAAAGATCAGCCTGGAAGCTAAATTAACCATTGAAGACTTGAAATAGACATTGGAAGGAAAATATTCCATGTGATTCTCTGTAAATGTATAAATAAAAATGCTAAAATATAAGCTAAAGTGAATGTGTACCTCCTGCTGAAAATAGGTCATTGACGTTGTTATTTAAAAGAATATTTTTGCCTTGGTCATGAAATATGTCTGAGAAAAAGTAATACGCGAATTTAATGTCATGTTAGTATACCCTTTAAATTAGCTATATTCTATACACCATTTAATTCTTATGTTATAAAAATCAGTGTTATCATATTAAAAACCGCCAAAATATTCGAGTTCTAAAGGTGGTACCTGTTTTTGGAAAATTTCTTTTGAGAAAATTTCTTTTTTTCCTTCATGGCTCTTGGTGTGGCTTACATTAAAAAACTAAATAAAAACAAAAAACACAGATATGAAATTGGAAGAGCATATGGATTGAAAACTTACTGAAAATCTAATGTTTTCTGTGGAATCAACATAACCTTAAATTCAATTGATTACTTGAATCATGATTATGTAATATGTATTTCTAAAGTATAGGTTTTATGTTATGTATTATCTCATCTGGGGAAGTAAGATTGGACATTTTAAAGAAATAATATCTCTTCTCCATAACCAGGTACAGAATAAAAAACAAAAGTTCTAAATTTTGCGAAACAATGAGGCTAATTTATCATAGACCTCAAAGCACCCAGATACCAAATTTTTCAGTATTTCACTATATTTATTCTCATTTCTTCATCGGTAAGGGGTGTGAGAGATTATGGTGCTTATGTTTAAAATTGTCATCCACACAATGACTTCTGAGTTTTGAGATTTCTCTTATTAGATAATCCTCACGTATTCTATATGGCAGGGCAGATGGAGGTTCTGTCCGAACCTTTCTGGACCAGTCTCTTAGTAATGCTTTATCCTCAGAATAAGGGTCTAATAGTCACACAGTTACTTTCTTAATGTAAAACTTCCCCAGAATTCCATTCAAATCCCTAAAATTCTCATTTGAAACCCTGAATTTCAAGACATTTTATTTTTTATTTCCTGAACTAGGCTCAACAGAGTCCCATTAGTGGTGTTTTCATTCAGTTTTGAGAGCTTAAAGTGGATGCTGCCCTAAGCATGTATAGAATATAGATTGGAAATATATTTTTGCTTTCTTTACATATATACATTCACCCTTAATTTCTAATTTCATTTGGCTAATTCCAGAATGCAGCACACACATTATTTCAATATCTGGTTATGAGAATAAAAGTGCACACGCGTGCACACACACACACACACACACACACACACACACACCCCTACCACATTTTACAAAGTTTAAAATATCATTCAGGATGCTTATCTTGTGCATAAGATGGTCTCCCGTACTCTACATTCTAATTAAGTAGAGCAGTAAATCAAAGCATGCTGGATGTTTTGTGAGGAACAGCTGGATTAAAATGTGCTTGAGAATAGGGGCTGGTGTCTTGGATGTCTTTTGGCAGACTGCCTGCCTTGGTGCAGCTACAGAGTACTGGAACGCTTGATAATTTCAGGGCAAGTTCGTTTTCCATGGCTTACAACCTGCTTAATGCAGGGAGGAAAGCTTGTAACTGTTTTGCCATCTCATCAGTATGTGATATGGAATAATCACAGTGGTTACCTAACAGTGATGGAAAGCCAGAGCAGCAAGGGAAAAGGGGACTGCAAATCTGACTGAACATGGGCATTTCAGGTTTGGAAATATGTGCTACCTACTAAAATGAGCTATCGACTAATTCAGGAAGAAATGTTATATGGGCTTAATGTTCATCTTCATCCACACTATAATGAGAAGGATTAGACTGGCTTCCATATGTGGAATATTTATTTCAGCAATACAAGAAAATGTATTTCCCTAATATTTTTTTTCTGTATGCACAAGGCCTTAAATTTTACAGATGTGATTAATGTTTTAATTTGCTGTTCTAGTTGGATACAAGTTTACCATACAATATAAATTACTTACAAAGAAATTTGCTTATATGGAGCTTAATTCATAAGCTGTTTAACCACCTTGTGTGGCATTGCCGCTGTTTCTCTATGGGGCTCTGCAACGATGCAGCTTATTTTAAAAAATAAGAGCAATAATTCTGTAAAATATTTTGAAGTCATTTAAATTGAATTATTAAGGAACAAATAACATACATACCAATGATTGTCATTTAGTTAAAATTTAAAAAAAAAACCCCAAAACCAAGCTTAACAATTAAATCCTGGCTACATTTTGAAAAATTCAAAGTAAGCCTATTAAGTGTAATGCTCACTTTTCAATTTTCTTGTTATTTAGTCACCTAGTATTCTTTTGGCATGCATTTAGTGTGTGGTGGGGAAATATGGCAAATATGCGGAACCTGGTTTCCTTCCAAATTAATTCTCACTTTATTTCTCTCAGAATAAAGAATACATATTTTAAGAACAGGAAGATCGTGTCAAAATACCACTAACCCACCTTTTTACCTGTTCTCAGCTTGAGTGCAATAGAAGGTGTCTATGTGAATTAATTAGTATGTGTGGATTTAAGTTTTAAATCTTTAATAGAAAGGTGATATCAGTGTCCCCTTTATCTACATTTTATTTTGAAGGCCATCACATGAGGTATCGAAATGCATTGAAAACTTTACAATAAATATTTGTATTTGTTATTGCTACTAGTACCAAAAAACTTTTCATTCAGATAATAAAGAAAAGCACTGCAGGAAGGTGAATTATCACAAGAGATATCAGCCACTATGGGAGAAAAGGACACATATACAGGTGTTGTGGGATTAGACACATACACAGTTTATGAGAGGGGACACTCACCTTCTTAAATAAAAGAGTAGAATACTGTGCTTGCACAATTATGTACAGAAGTGAATATTCATTTAGAATGAAAAAAATAAATCACAACAAGTTAGTGGAGGCTCGAAGATACAGGTTCTGCTCCAGTAAACTGAGGCAATTTACTAGGAATGCTGCTTGAATGAGACCTTGCTCTCTCTCCCTGCCTGGAACCCTCTCCCGGCTCCCAGCCCTCTTGCCCTTTCGACATTAATTTCACCTAGATCAGCTTTTGATGGGAGTTTATGTTGGTAAACACAACACTGATCTTTGCAAGTCTCCTCACATAGTTTTCAAGTAATTCATTTGATGCTACTAAGGTTGTTAATAAAAAGTTGCTTCGAACAAAAGAAATAGTAACAAAAAAGAAAGGTAAATGTGAAAAGGAAGTGAGGGAGAGCTATATAAGATCAAGTTGCTTGAAGACACATAGTATTTTCCCAAGCTGCTTAATTGGGTGAGATGAATTGTAAACATGCAAGAAGAGCAGATGCCCATGCCCCACTGGTTCCAGGTGCTTCCGTGTCCAGGTTGTGTGTAAATGAATCCAGAAACACCTATTCATCACTAGATCCCATTTACAATGGACAATTTGCATATTACATTTTAATAGTGTGGAAAGTAAATTTCTGAGAAAACGTCTTAACTCTCTGGAATATTGGAACCTAGAGCATAATGTCTGTGGTTTGCGTTGCACTGTTAAAGATTTCTTTAAATACATTTTCTTTTCCTGACTTTCTTTCCTCAAATACTGTTTGTTTTTACTGAAGCCCACATTAGAAGTTCTTGATATTTTGTTAAACCGGAACAGAATAAGAGGGATAATTGAAAGCCCATGGAATTCAGAATTAACATTCGCACTGTTAGCGTTTTGCTATATTAAAAAGTAAAAACTTCCAAAGTGTTAAACTAACCAAATATTGTCTGGAAAAGCCTCTAAGAAGAAGCTGTAAAGGAACGTAGGAATCATAGAATATTTTGTTCTGAATTAATTGCATCTTTACGATGAGATTTTTAAGTTTTTAACATAACCAATATATTATAAATAGTGAAGTTTCCCAGACTGAAAATATCTGTTCATTTTATTCAGTTTAGAATGATGAGTGTTCTCTGCATTCACGTGTGAAACATCTGTGATTTTACTGCTTGCCCTTGGGCCTCAGAAGACCAGGAAATGTAGTGTGTGGGAGAGGGGAGGGAGAGATTTGTGCAAGTAGGTTGCCAAGAAAGTAGGTAAAAACCAGAAGCAGTGGTGAAGG
Source organism: Acinonyx jubatus (assembly GCF_027475565.1). Lineage (NCBI taxonomy): Eukaryota > Metazoa > Chordata > Mammalia > Carnivora > Felidae > Acinonyx > Acinonyx jubatus. The sequence goes on along the minus strand of NC_069385.1, from coordinate 63,085,528 downwards.
GACGAAAGGACAGTATATTCTAATGCAAAAGAGATGATTTTTCCCCCTTTTTTCTGCCTGTGTATAGCAAGGTAGCCATTATCATCTTGAGCATAATGTCAGTTCAGTATTCACTTTGTAACGTCCTTAAGGGGGCGGGAGTGGTGGGGGGAGTATGTTTGTGGACTGGAATCTTAGAGCAAAACAGCACAGCCCACTAAGAACACTTTTTTTCCCCAAGAAAGGCTGTTGTTAATGAGTAAGAAATATATTTAGGCGTTGCAATGCTTGAATCATTGAAGATTGAATTGATCTTTCTATATTCTTCCTTATTATGGGCACTGTATAAATGGGTGCTAAAACAAGTGCAAGGCTAGATTTTTATGAAAACTTAATGACAAAATAATAATAAATAGACATATATTGAATACTTACTATATCCCAGACATTCTGTTAAGCACTTTAAATGTATTAAGACATTTAATTCTCAAAGTATTCTTTCTTCATTTTACCGGTGACAAAACTGAAATGCAGAGAGGTTAAGGAAGCTGCCTAAGCTCACAAGCTAATAAGTCCTAGCAAATGAAGGATTCAAACCAGACAGTCTGGCTGCAGAGTCCAAACTCCTTCGAGACTACCTGTTTGTAAGATACTGAGGACTGAATTTTCCAAGCTCAGATATGTTACAGTGGAAGCCAAATCAAACATGCAGACAAAACCGAGAAAATATTGAGCTGATTGTGTTATACTAGGTCTGTTCAGATTTCTTTTCCAGTCCTCTATTTTCCCTCCTAATAATGGGGACAGCTTCTGTGCATCTAAAGATGATCATTAAAATGCATACTTCATGTGGCTGGAAGATTGACTCATACATATTTGTCCAAGTCAGTTTTTTCTGATGAAGTCCTTGAGATCTACTCACTTTGCATCTTCTTGGAAATAATTTGTTGGAAGTGCATTAGAACAACTTTGTATAGCCTACATTTCAGCGACATATCAGCATAACCAAAGTGTACAAACTACATGGTTTAGTTGAAACATAAGAATAGGATTCCAATATTTCTGTATATGATGTAAGATCCATCCACATCTTTTAAGCAAAAAAAAAAAAAAAGGAATCCACAAATATAAGAAATGGAAACATTATTTTGAATAAGGCAACTATAGTTTCTATTCCCTAAATGCACATTGTAGCCCACCAATCACCTAGTTAGATTTCAACCTACATGACTTTGCTCATGTAATTAATAAAAATTTATTCATAACCTTTGACATTTTTATATTGTGATGGAGAACAAGGATCAGAGTGAAAAATAAAGACTGACCCTCTGTTTTATTTATTATATACCGATGTATTGCATATCCTACTGTCTTGTTTCAAAAAGGTTTTATCATGTAATCTGATTCTTTGTATCATTTTCCTTCTATGACTGAGGAAGAATAGAATGCAGAGTCCTAGCTAGAGACATGGAAAAATTATAAATTAGCCTAGGAAGAAAAGACACTTAAAGAAACTTCAATTCACAAGTTACAGTTTTAGTAAATGACTATTATGTATGATATTAATAAATTGGTTTACTGCTGTGGGATATACAGGTGATTCTTGCGAGAAAGGAGAAGTAGGTAATATGGCCCTTTGGACAATAAACTTAAAACCTATTTGGAAAGAAATGGCACACATGTGAGCCAACCTGAGAATAATGCAACCTGAGTGTCCCCAAGTGTGAGACCAGTGAGGAAGAGGAGCTTAGTAAACAGCATATACATTGTGGTAAAAGATGGTCTCAGTTGTGGTAGTTATCTCAAGCGTGTGAAGTTTCAGCTGGTCCTTGGGAAAAAAGATGCCTACTGATGGATAGAGGAGGGCTGGTAGAGAATTCCAGATGGAAAAGTAGAGGGCATAATGCCAACCACTTGTGGACTTCAACTGTATCTAGGGAGTTCCTATAGCCTTGTGGGTACATATTAAAGCTCAGTGTTATCACAGAAAATACATAACATTATCTCTTCAATGAATATAGTTGCTTTATTTGCTTTTGTTTGAAAATACATTACTTTGTGTAAGGAGCTCTACAGTGCCTTCAGTGCAATGCAAAGAAATAACTAAAGGTAGAACCTTCCAATACTATTTATGAAAACTAACCACTTTTTTTTAATATATGAAATTTATTGTCAAATTAGTTTCCATACAACACCCAGTGCTCATCCCAACAGGTGCCCTCCTCAATACCCATCACCCATCGTCCCTTCCCTCCCACTCCCCATCAGCCCTCAGTTTGTTCTCAGTTTTTAAGAGTCTCTTATGCTTTGGCTGTCTCCCACTCTAACCTCTTTTTTTTTCCTTCTCCTCCCCCATGGGTTCCTGTTAAGTTTCTCAGGATCCACATAAGAGTGAACACATATGGTTTCTGTGTTTCTCTGTATGGCTTATTTCACTTAGCATAACACTCTCCAGCTCCATCCACGTTGCTACAAAGGGCCATATTTCATTCTTTCTCATTGCCACGTAGTACTCCATTGTGTATATAAACCACAATTTCTTCACAGCAAAGGAAACAATCAACAAAACTAAAAGGCAACCAACGGAATGGGAAAAGATATTTGCAAATGACATATTAGACAAAGGGCTAGTATCCAAAATCTATAAAGAGCTCACCAAACTCCACACCCGAAAAACAAATAATCCAGTGAAGAAATGGGCAGAAAACATGAATAGACACTTCTCTAAAGAAGACATCCGGATGGCCAACAGGCACATGAAAAAATGCTCAACGTTGCTCCTCATCAGGGAAATACAAATCAAAACCACACTCAGATATCACCTCACGCCAGTCAGAGTGGCCAAAATGAGCAAATCAGGAGACTATAGATGCTGGAGAGGATGTGGAGAAACGGGAACCCTCTTGCACTGTTGGTGGGAATGCAAACTGGTGCAGCCACTCTGGAAAACAGTGTAGAGGTTCCTCAAAAAATTAAAAATAGACCTACCCTATGACCCAGCAGTAGCACTGCTAGGAATTTACCCAAGGGATACAGGAGTACTGATGCATAGGGGCACTTGTACCCCAATGTTTATAGCAGCACTCTCAACAGTAGCCAAATTATGGAAAGAGCCTAAATGTCCATCAACTGATGAATGGCTAACCACTTTTTTAACATCTAGTCTCATGTTGGGGTGCTAGTTTTAAATTGTTCTGTGATTGAGAGATGTGTTTTAATAACAAACTTGACCTAAGTACAAGAGCTTAATAGGGCTGGAGAAATCAGCTATGATGTTTTAGTGGATTATAAAAAGATTTAATAATCAGTGACTGATTCTTACTTTTTTTTTCATTGCTGATAACATAACAATGAAATTGCTGCCAGTACTGCTTTCTGTAATTTTACTAAGAATCATTGTTTTTTTTTAAAGGGAGAAAAAAGACAAAATGAGATTAAGATTTTTTGTTTGGCTATATAAGCTTTGCTTGATCCTGTTTAGAATCACTTTTGGGGATCTGAAAGTTTTTATTCCAAAGTTATGCCATTTGAAACCCTTTGGTGGCATAAACATTCCATTATATAGAAAAGCAGACACGTATACAAACTTAACTTGGCAGAAATATATGTTTGCAGCCAACAGACTGTGCACAGTAAGCCCAGAATGAAATATAATCAGGGGTCTGATGCTGACGTGGTAAGAAGACTGTGGTCTCCTTAAAAAGTGATGAAAATGTTTTCCCTTAGAAATCAATTACAAAGAAAAGGGTTGGGGGAAACACTGATGTTTTCTCTGGTATTTAATAATTGTTTAATGTTTGTATTTATAGAAAAACTACCAAAACAAAATAAGTGCATCTTTTTCACTTTAAAGACTATGTCAGGGAGTTGATGGGTGATGCAGGCTGACCACTCAGAGGTCACTAACATACTATGTCTCCATTGATAAACTTGCCTTGTCCCTGTGCCTGGTCTCCAGCCTTTCAGGATCAGCAATTTGTTTTGGTCAGCACACCAAGAGTTCATAGGTTCCTCAGAGCTGGACACCCATTAATCACATTCACAGAAAATGCTACATCAAACATTGAATGATGATTTATTAATTTACAATGAAAAATACAAATGTTGATCAGTCCAGAATTCTCAAGTTAGTGTAACCAAAGCTCTTTCTCATTTTAGCAAAGACCCTACTTTGGGAGGTTGAAATACTAGATAGTTTCTTGATTTCCTCATACAGATGACTAATGACATCTGTTGTGACAGGTCTTGCTAGTTTAAAGATAATTTAATTGACCTGTTTTTGCATGTTTATCTTGATTCAGCACCAATGATGTCTAAGATGGTTTTTCAACTTTACTTTTTCCTGAGCACCCGCAGATACAAACGCTTAAAATCATTAATACCATAAAATTATCAGGTATTAAGGGCCCTAATAAATGATGAATCATGTCTGTTTAACCGCAGGTGCATTAATGTGATATAGAGAATATATATTTAGCATAGGATATTTCCTCTCTGTATTAAAACAGATATCCTTTAATCTCTGGAAATAATTTTTTGAAATTCACTGGGTAACAACTGGATAATCTTTATTATTATTATAAGTGGAAGATAAATGAAATTAGCATGTGTGCTTCAAGCTAGCTAATCAGATTTCTCACCTTCAGTTGGGAATTAACCTTATCCAAATGATATGACAGCTAGCCCTCCAAAAGTTCTCCCTGACTCAAGCTAATCCATCATAGTAATCTCTTACCATGTTCACTCTCAGTCCAGCAGTAAACACTTGACCCTAGCTTGACCTAGGGAATGACCATAGTCCTTACCTGGAAATTTGGGATTCAAAAAAGGGCTCTCTATCTCTCTCTGGTGGCTAAACTGGTAAAATGTATAACTTTGGAACTGTCAGTGGCCACGTGGAAAGTGCAGGTCTACAAAGAAAGAGTATGCAAATAACATGTAGAAGGAATCAAAGAAAATAAATGAAATATCCCAGGAACATTAAAATTCTAGGGCCGGTTGCCTCTAAGGTTCAAATCTCTCAGCTTCCCGTAGTAGTTTTGGTTTTCATTTTGAGTATGAAATTTTGAGACGGATCTCCCAAAGACGCACACACTATTTTTGTGAAGCTAAGGAGAGTTCAATTTGCATTAAATGGAATAAAAAAATGACTAAATAATATAAAACATTATTTGGTAATACTGAGATTTATATTTTTAGCTAGATAAAATTCAAAGAAACTGATAAACATTTGTGACAGAAAGAAAAAATGTAAGTTATGTAGCATTTTCTTCATTTGTTAAGGGGCTTTAGTGACTAACATTTAGTACAAAAGCCATATAATTCTATATGAAATTTCAATAGTCATGCTTTTATATTTGTACACAAGAGAGACATATATTCTTCTATATGTATAGGAATAATAACATTCAGTGACATATTGATTGTGTATTTCTTATAATTGAAAAAATTGCATTAGTAAGATAATATCTAATTACTAGTAAAATCCAAAAGGAGCTCCTATTGCCAGTATTTTCTTAATCACAGTCCTAAGTAGGATATTTATTTTTACTCATTATCAGTTAGCATATTTGCTAAATATGCACTATTTTCAAAGCACTCATCTAGATGTGGAGGGTGAGATAAATATAAAATGGAATGCATAACCTCTGAGAAGAATTATGGGATAGTTGGATATGCTTTGATAAATGTAAAAAATTATACAGTTCAACATACAAACAACTGTTTATTACCATGTTTAAAGCATCCATATCCTCAGTGGAACACTGATAAATGTGGAGTGGGATTAATTGTGGGTGTTCTGCAATAAAAGTTTTTGTATCATTTTGAATGAAAGAAAGACATAAATCGAGGGCTCACTGTAGCTATATATGCAGGTTTAGTTACTGTTCTAAATAAGAGCATTTAACCAAAAGGATGAGCTTCAGAAATGCTTTCTCCCAACTCAGAGCTACTGACCAGGTGGCCCACCCTCCACCTAGAACACCTTTTCCCCACCCCACCCCACCCTTAACCTCTGGCCTGTCTCCTATTCATTCTTTGTATCCCAGATGATGGAGCCCCCTTCAGGAAGCCTGCTATTAGTTTTCTAAAACTGAGGTAAATGCCTCTCTGAGAACAGTTGATCCCTAGCTCATGCGGGGCAGTCTCACTGACTGGGCGCCCTGTTTGCTAATCATTTTCTCATCAATAGGTTGTAAATTCCTACGGAGTAAATATTGTATTCATTTTGAACATAGTATCATCAGAGATTAGTACAGTGCAGAGCATATAGTTCCTCAGTAATAAATAAAGTAGTAATGAACAAATGTATCTAGGAATTTTATATGAAAATTATTGAATAAATGGTTCATAGTAGTAAAGAAGGTGGTAAAATAGTTAAAGTAGGTCTGAGAGAACCCCAACTTTGTTTTCTCAAATTGAAAATTGAAATTTTTTTCTCAAATTGAGAATTGAAGTTAAGGCTTTGGTTATGATATGGGATCATAGGATAAATGATTATATTGGTTGTGAGGGATCTTATATTACATAAATTACCCCCACTCCCAGTGATAGGCAATAGCAAGACTTGGCATGATATTTACTGGGGAGACTGTAAACCTAAAATTAATTGCTCCTGCTTCCTGGACTGTATAGCATACCAATATGGAAATCATGATTAGGAACAGAATATTTCACACTAGTAATCTAAGTGTAAGCATGATGCTTCTACTAGTTTTCATATAGCAGTTGACAATGCATTTACCCTCTGGTTGAAAAATAACATTTCACATAAGTTATTGTTAATAATACCTTAATTAACAGTGCAATTTTTTTTTCAGAATAAGTTCATTTGATTCAGAAAAGGCTACTGAATGAAAAAATTATTCTGCCTGATTTATGGGGCTTTTGAATAGCACACAACCCTTCCAATCAGGAAGCAGGACTGTGAATTTTAAGATTCACAGTCCGTAATGAGGACATAGCACTAAGCTGTCATTGCACACAGATTAGAAATAAACTGCAATAACATCCCTTTTATATTTCTAGCTGTATGCAGTATAAAAATGCATTATTTTATGTAAGTATTTGGCTGATTGTACCTAACACAGACTATTTTTAAAAAGGACAAAAGAAGATATTTAGCCTCAAGTAATAAGGGAAAAATACTGAATTTGGTTTACTACTTCTCTTAAGCACTTCTCTTAAAATGTTAATTTTCTTACTTAGGTATTATACTAGATGTATATTAATTACATATCCTGATGATATGTGTGTTTATGATAATCTGTAGTCCAATTTATGCCTACATAGATGGACAAATAGGCATTGATATATTTTATTTATAAAATATATTAGGTATTAGAAAGTATAAATTATATAAGAAACACCCACTAGCCTCAGTAATAAAACTTTAAAATCATTAGAAACCCCTGTGTTTGTCAGATCTTTCATTCTCCTCAAGAATTAACTCCCATCCTGAGTTTGCAATTCTTTATATTTATAATAAATACATTTAAACGACATATAGCATTGGCTATATGTTTCTAAATTAAGATGGCTTATACTGCAAAAATATTTGAGCAACTTACTCTTTGCACCAAAAATTATATTTTTGAAAATCTGAGACTTGTGGTTCCATTTATTTTTGTCCCTTAATGATATTCCACTTTGTGCCAAGTTTTGTTTATTCACCTATTAAAATATACTTGGCTTATTTTTGTTAAAAAATTATTACAAGCAATGATGTTATGAGCCTCTTGTACATGCCTTTTGTGTACATGTGGAAGTGTCTTTAGAGTATATACTTTTTGGGGAGGGGCCTTTTATTCCCATGACTTATTCATTCCATAACTGGAAGCTTGTATATCCCATTCCTCTTCACCCACCTTCCCATGTCCTCAACCCCTCGCCTCTCAAGTATATATAGAGAGAGTATAGGGAGAGAGTATATACTCTGACTAAAGTTGCAAAGAACTTGAACCATTGTCTGTATAGATATTATTACATTGGTTCTCTTATGTTATTTTAACAATTAATACTTCTATCAGCTGTAAATAAAGTGACTGTTTCCTTTATATCCTGACAACACTGGATATTTTCAGAATTCCAGTTTTTTTTTTCCATATTTATTGAATGTGAGACAACATCTCACTGGATTATTTCCTGATTAATGGGGACAGGAGAGAGGGAGTTGGAGAGGTTTAGATTTCTTTGTTTTTTTTTTTTTTAATTTTTAAATGTTTATTTTTGACAGAGAGACACAGAGTGTGAATGCGGGGGGGCGGGCGGGTGGCAGAAAGAGGGGGAGACAGAATCCTAAGCAGGCTCCATGCTCAGAGCTGTCTGCACAGAGCTTGATGCAGGACTTGAACCCATGAACCGTGATATGACCTGAGCCGAAGTCAGACATTTAACTGACTGAGCCACCCAGGTGCCCCTAGATTTCTTCTTTTGTGAATTATCTTTTCAAGTCATTTGTTTTAAAAAAATATTTTAATTAATTTTAATATTTTGGCATTTTCCTGTTTTTTAACTTCTGAGTTCTTCCTGTAATATAGATACTAATTCTCAGTTTTATATATGCCTTGCAGATACTTTCTGTTTTATTTTTTATCTGATATGGATGGAATATCCAATATTCTATGAGATAGTCTGTGGTAACTTGCTCCTGGTGGGAAGTCTGACATCATAGCTAGTTTCTAGTGCTTCCATTAAAAAACAAACAAACAATCTGATGAAGTGCCCTTTTAAAATTGAGTTTGTAGAAAAGAAAACAGTAATTTTCTGTCACAACATAAAATATTATCAGGTTAATGTCATTAGCTAATATTTCTCATTTCTACCCTATTCAGTTTCATATAAGCATGAACAAAGTGCAAAAGCAATTATGAGAAAATAAAAAGCAAAAATAAGAGTTGGGACTAGGGTGAAATTTATAATAAAATTATCATAAAAATATAAATAATTTTGTTGTATTTGTGTGTATAAATATTAAGATGAGTATCCTTAATTATGAACCCCAGCCTATTAATAAATTAATAAGATATATATGCTTATTAAAAATACTCTATTTTTATCCATATGACATATTTGAGTTATATTTTTGTTGAACACAAAAATACAGAGAAATATTTAATTGGAATTCATGTATTTTATGACCACATAGCCTTGTTAGATTTATTGCTTATGCAATAAATCTTATGCATATGCTTATGCTGTGATCATTTGAAATTATCATTATTTGAAAAATTGTAAGATTAATACTAATATATGGTTATTTGTCCATATGTTGGCAATGTGTTGTTCCAATTTCTTCAGAATGATTTTTTGAACTTTGTGGTATTTGATTTAGTCAGTAGGACCAATGTATGGTGTCTTTGAGCAAAAGTGCTCACAGTAGTTTTCTTTCAAGTCAGTACAATTATTGGAAAAAAGTGACAAAATGGACTTAAATATCAACCAATTTCCCATTTTTTACAGCAGCATACTTTAGAATATTTATTAATTTGTCTACCAGAAGTGTTACACATTGCCCCATTAAATATATGTGAACATATTTAGCTGGTTATAGCCACATTAATTTTATAAAACATAATAGATATATGTCAATAAAGTATCATCCCACTCTAAACATTAGTTCTGGGGCAATTATTTTATTTTTGTTGCCACTGAAAATATATCAGGGAATAAAATTTTGTTAAATGGGCAAATGTTCCACCAATCTACCACAAAGAAATTTCTTTAAAACATTTAGAAAGACATTAGTTCTTAATTCATAGGATCGTAGTGAGACTTAAATGGAAATAATTCAGAAACATCAGTAAGTACTAACGTGCTTATAACATAGTTTAGTATGTTATAATTAATGTTGTCATATAATCAGTGAAAACAAAATGAAAGATAAACTTATTTATAAAGCCATAATTCCCCCACTATTGACATTTGATTTCTCTCTCTAACTCCAGTACATATCGATATACATGTTAGGTATACCATCTTGTAGTTACAATTTTGTATTAAGCTTTAAAAAAATGTACTTTATGAAAAAGTTCCATGTTGCTTGACTTCATAATTTTCATATTCAATGTCAACAAATAAAATAACATGTGAAGATTTATATTTGCTTTTTGAGTATTTTAACATTTTTTGTTTACATAAATGATTTTGCCATTAACTTCTCATTCTACTTCACCCTCATTAGGGTGACTCATAATTTTAAAATCAAGTTTGATAGAAAACAATGTTACTTAATTGTTTAAATTATAAACGTATTCTCTTCTGTATAGTAATTATATTTCTATTTTGTAAATTGTTCACGTTATGTCCTTTGGATTTGCTTACATATATGTGTGTGTGTAATATATATATATATATATAATATATATACTATACTATATATATATATTTTATACATACATACTTGTTATCAATTTTTAAATGTTTCATATAACAGAAATAAATCCTGTGGCCATAGTTGTTATAAGTAGTTTTTATTGTAGGCCATGTTCCTTTTCATGGTATTTTATTCTATTTATTTCTATATTTTTGAGTAACATTTATTTCTATATTTCTAAAACTATTTTAATTAAGTCTACTTTGGCATTATTTCTGAAGATTAAATTAAATGTATTAAGATTCATCCTTATGTTTTCTCTCATGAGTTCTCATTATTTAAAAAAAAATAAAAACTCTGACTTGTCCAAGGTAAGCCTTTAAATAGACAATTCTTGGGGCGCCTGGGTGGCTCAGTCGGTTAAGCGGCCGACTTCGGCTCAGGTCATGATCTCGCGGTCCGTGAGTTCGAGCCCCACGTCAGGCTCTGTGCTGACCGCTCAGAGCCTGGAGCCTATTTGGATTCTGTGTCTCCCTCTCTCTGACCCTCCCCCGTTCATGCTCGGTCTCTCTCTGTCTGAAATATAAATAAACTTAAAAAAAAATTAAAAAAAAATAAAATAGACAATTCTTTCAGAATTATAAAAATTTATATTGGGAATGAAATTTGGATCTATTCAAATTGTGGGCATTAATGAATTTATATCACCCCTGAAACATGTTTTTCAACTTTTTTTTTCCAACTTTTTAAGTTAACATTTTAGTATCATGGCTTTTTGGAATTTTAAACTTTTAATTTAGGGGATACTAACCTTCATTTTATAAACTAAACACCAACAAACACTCCCTGGTAAGGAACAAGATTATTTTTTAAAAAATTGTCCTGAAAAGCTGCAAAAAATGTATTCTTATGCCGAATAGTTTCTATTCTATTAAACACTTCTACATTTGGAAAATAGCTGATGCAAAGATCCTATTTCAACCCAAAGTTCTCCTTCATGTTAACGGCTCTTCACCCCTTTGGTCTGCTTCTAAATGTTAGAAAAATGCTATGCAATGTTCAACTTAAATTAGAAAGAAAAAAGCTCATTTTATAGAGAGGTTTTCTGCAACACTTGTATGTGCATGCGATAGGACTCTAGTCAAGGGGAGAAAAAAAGAAGAAATGTTTTCTAAAATGGAATGACTTTAATGAAACTGTTCAATCTGTACAACAGTATCATGTATTTCACTTGAATGAAGTTGTTAAACAAGATCTCTGTTTACATAGACTGTTGTGCAGTTATCAGTCCAATCAAAACTCACTCATTGTTTTTTAATTCAAAAGTGATTAGCAAATGCTGAGAAGTCACCTTATCTCACTAAAACACAGGTACCAACTCAGAGTAAATATTTTGGTAAACAATTATTCTGGCCCTGCATATTCAGCAGTGTGCTAAATTATGCATAATCTTGCATAAGTAATAAGTGAAGGTAGCTTAAATTCAGTTTTTTTTTTTTTTTTAACCTGACCTATTTCTTTCAGTGCTGTTAGCAGCTTAAATCATGTATGAGCTTTCTGTAAGGCTTCAATGAGTAGCTCGGGTGGAGAAACTTCAGTAATAAATTTCAGGAGAAGACAAGTTTTTTGACAGGCATAATGCAACACATACAGAGTCTGGAACTCACACTCTGGGAATTTAGAGCAATCCTCGCAAAGCAGCTTTTCCCTGTTACATTAATAGAGAAAATGAAGTATGAAAGTCCTCAGGAATTACTGCTAGGTGTAATTTAAATAATTTACCAGAAGACAGTTCAGCATATGCATTGAACAGGGGCATACAGAGTTTGCCATAAGCAGTTTATAAATAAACTATATTCCGCTGAAGTAAGTCAGGCATAAATTATAACTATTCCTTTTGTGGCTGCACCCTGTTCCTCATTGTAATAGTTATTTAAAAAAAAATTCAGGGTTATGACCTTCTCCTGGAAATCACAGACATTGTCTGCCTTGTACCTTGCTTATGAGCTTCCTTCTGGTTAATGGTTTGGTAGCTGTGAGATAAAAATAAAAATACTATTGCTAGGGAAAAATGCACTACATATCTGTAAACAGAATTCTGGAAGAATCTGTAGCCTGGTTGGGGGTAGAGGGAGAGATGTGGCCAAAGACTATCAAGGAGATACGGATCATTTTACGAAGGCTTTACACCTTATATATGGAGAAAAAGAGGGTATACTTTCTGTTTCTTGCCTCAAGTATTGGGCCTTAAATTATCAGGCCAAAGTAAAAATGCCAAAGGAAACATATAATGAAGACTCAAAACTATGTAGAAATTATTTATAAAACATGCATGTGGAGGTTAAAAAGCTTTAATTCCATTGAGCCTTGAGTTATTAAGGAGCAGATGGACTATAATGGCACCAAAATTTACCTAAAATATACTGTTAGTGTTTTGGAAGGAGACTTTGTAAAAGGCAGGTGGAGTGCTTGCTCTCTATTCTTAAAACATAAGATTATAAACTAGCATTCTGTAACTTTTACTTTCACTTAACTTCCTTTGATAGAAGAAATAGGCTCCTTGGTGGGGGGGGGGGGGGAGTATAGATAGCGAATAGCTATGTTCCTGAAGTTATACGAGAAACATAGATAATGTACATCCTCACAAGTGCTCTTTTAAATATACATGAATCACACTTGCTAGGTTGTCCTTTGAAGTCATATGCACTGTAGTTACCTGGCTCTCCATTCTCCGTATCTCCATTTATATGTGTATATTATGTACTCAGATTATACATGTGTATGTATACATACATACGTGCGTGCGTGTGTGTGTGTGTGTGTGTGTGTCAGAGTTAAATTTTTTTCTGGGAATGCATGATCTACATTCTGTTATAACTAGAAGTTAAAATGGTGCTTAGAGGAGATAGTGGGGAACATAGAAGAAAATATAATTATTATTTAATTTTCAGAATCAATTTTGTAATAATGGCCTTACAACCTGTAAACAACTGTCAATTAAGGAAATTCTTTTCTGACTGCTGTGTAGAATGAAAATAAACTTTAACGTGCCCATGTCTTTGATGGAGAAAAAAGACTTGACAGAATTGCCATTTAGACATTCAGACTTGAACTGTGATTTATTTATTATGATCTTCATATGTGATTCTGTGGGTCTTCATTAGGATATATTGCTTATGGTGATGGAACTGCATTGAGAAACTTGGCCTATGTTGTGAGATGAAAAATTGCTAAGGGTCTAATATACAGTTTGATGGCTATAGTTAATAATTCTGTGATGTGTACTTGAAATTTGCTAAGAGAGAGGATCTTAAGTGTTCTCACCAAAAAATGAAAATAAAAAGTAACAATGTGAGGTGATAAATGGATTAGTTAGCTTGATTGGGTTAATCATTTCATAGTAAATATATACATCAAGTCATCATGCTGTACACTTTCAATAGATTACTTTTTTATTTGTCAACTATACCTCAGTAAAGCTGGAGAGGGGGAAAGCTTGACTCAGAATGCTAAAATAGGCAACCTGACTAATATGGGTCAGACCTCAATCTCAATACAGCGCTGTAAGCAACTAAATTAAACAGCCGAAATAGATATGTAACCTGTAGGAAGATTGTGAAAGTTGTATTAAACTCCCTAAGACTTATTTGCCTGAATAGAGGAAAAATGAAGAAGTTCTAATATATTTCTGCCCTAATAGGCAGTTAAATCAATTTATGCAAACTTGTAACAAGATTATTGTCAAAGTAACTTGTAATTTTCTATGTGCATCATTCACACAGTGCATTCCTACATAGCTGTTGTAGATGCTATCTCAAAATGTCATTTGAGAAATGTTGAAAGTCCCTCTACATTTATGTAATGGCATTTAGAAAAATCAGGTAAAATACTGTTCCAATATCCAAAGGAAGTATTTAAGAAATATTGTAAAATATAAATGCTGTAATAAGTTTGTACATGATGCTCACTTACATATTTTAATATTCATACTTATGTGAGCATAAAGTTTGATTCTATGGGTGTGAGATATAGGTATAGTATCTGTTGATGGGATATGACTGGCAAGGTTGGGCAGAAGAGTTAGTAATACTCTGTTGTGCAGAGGAAAGGAATCCCCCACTGGACCATCAGAAGCAATCCTGCAACATAGGAGACATTAAGAGGCCCTGAGGCTACTGAAAGGTAAGGGCATATATTTGAGATAAGGAAAATAGTGTTACAGGAATATAACAAATTGACAGCCTCACTGTTTTGATGTTGGCCAGTCTGGGATTGGCACTAACAAATTCAACTTCCTAACATTTTATTTAGCCATTTATAAATCTGCAATCAAAACCCATATTGATAATAGAAGTCTCCTTTACTTGTTGATAGACTTGACACTTGTGTGAAAATCTAAGTCATTTATTACTATACTAGAATTCATCCCTCTAACATAGCTTCTTTATCAGTGATTGTATCCATGTTAACATGTTGAACTTGTTACTCTAATGGAAAGTCTGGCAGCGTCTCTCATATTACTATATAAAAGAAACATTCTATCAGAGGAAGAAATCAGGTTAAGCAAAGCACAAAGGTCCATGATAGCTTATCATGTATCCTACCTAATGTATATATATGTGGTGTGTGTGTGTGTGTGTGTGTGTGTGTGTGAGTGTGACGTTTGACATTTTTGGCAGTCATCTGGTAGTGTGCTATGATAGAGGAATACATATCACATAGGGTTCTCAGAATTGCTAGTGCTAACATAAAGGTATTTCAACCAGTATCTTTTCCTATTCTGGCTTTACAGCGACTCAAGAAATCCATTGTGATTGAGCAAAAGTAAGGAAAAAAGTCTGTTTAATTGTTCCCATATAAGGTGCCTGTGAATAGATCTACATAATATCAATTCAATCAAATGCAGGAGTTTAGTCAGTAGGATTTTGTCCATTTTAAAGAAACACTATACTTGGAGTCAGGAAATACAGTTTTAGTCACATTTCTGTCCCCATTAGAGGCTCCAAGTACTCTGCCTAATTTTAACTGTTTTTAAATTTAATTAATACACTTTAAAACCAAAAGAATGGACAAACAAAGCCGTATATGAATGCTAATCTCACACAATACTGTTTTTTCTTAGGAACATAATATGGCACCGTACAGACACCAAATAAACGTAGAGTGAATAGATAAGGTCTTTTCTATCCAGGTGTAGTGTAGCCTATCCCTGAAAAATGAGTTAAAGAACCCAGCATGTTCTCCTATTCATGCTGCCTTTCTGCAACTAAATTTTAGTTTAGTTATAGAAATGTTGGTAGCAAACCAACAGTTCACTCCTTAATTTGTGGAATTTTTACTCAGGGAACTATGTGGTAGGTATAGTGTACTACTTACTGAGGGTCTACCATGTACCAAGAGAAAATGTACTGAAGTTGTTTAAAATTACTTCCGACCCAGAACTAATCATCGATAGAAAATTTATAATGTGATTTACACTAGCATAAAAACTAGCAATAGATTTATCTCAAAAAAAATTTCTTTATACAGTTCTTCTTTTTATGCATACTTAAAAGTAAGCTCTAAGTCTCCAATCACTTCTATAATCAAATGCAACTTATAACATATGCTGTTTATTAATGAAGTGTTTCTTTGATCTATAATTAGAACTTATACAGACATATTATTGTAATTTTCTTTATTCCAATTTCTGCTTGAATTAGCTGTTAAAGGTAAAAAAACATCATTTAAACTCTCTTAATCAATGATATCCTTCAGAAAAGCATTTTTTAATTGTTGAATTGAAATTTCAGTAGATTAAGTAATGTTAACATGAAATTTTTTCTTAATATGAAATAAATAGGGTGTAGACCTGATGAAAACAGTTTAGTTAAAAGAATTCCACTAGCATCATTACAATGATAGAGAAAATAATGTGCAAAATAGAGTCACTGTCATGATCTTGACCTTGTGATACAAATTAAAATAAAGAAGAGTGTCATATTTCTCCATGGTTCAACTTGGGTTCACCTAATAGAACTCTGACAAAAGCAAATGTTTTGTCACTTAGTCTGTTGCCAAGAACATTTTAGTGCATAATTAATGATAATCCACTCTTTAATATGTGTATATGAATGAACACAAAGTTGCTGCTGGTGCAACAGAGACAATATCATGTTCAGTGTGAAGAGAGCAGCACAATTTCTACTAAAATAATGAGCTGTGGAAAGGATAATGGAAGGTGTCAAATGCACAATAAACATGATTAGAGTGGACCAGGGAAAAAGAATAATATTTAACACCACCAGTGCTTTTCTCTTAAGAAAAATAAACTTTAAGTCCTTGATGGATTTTTCATGACTACTCTCACCATGTTGTCTATAAATATCATGGAATATGCAATTTATTGCTTTGGTTACACCTTTCTCTTACATGCTGATCCCTTCTTCTCTAATTGACCCTCAAGATATGGTGTTCTCTTAGTGTTGTGCTTATTATTTTACTGCATTTACAAATTGCCTGAGGGATATGTTAATATGCAGATTATGATTGAACAGATATGGAGTGGGGGCACCTGGGTGGCTCAGTCGGTTGAACGTCAGACTCTTGATTTCGGCTTAGGTCATGATCCCAGGGTCATGGGATTGAGCCCTGCATTGGGCTCGTGCTGAGCATGGAGCCTTCTTAAGATTCTCTTTCTCTCTCTGTCTCCCCCTCCATCCTTTTCTTCCCCCCCTCTCCCACTCATGCTCATGTGCGCTTTCTATCTCTCTCAAAAAAAATTTAACAGATCTGGGGTGGATCTGGAGATTTTGCATTTCAAACTAGATCTTAGAAGATGCCCTTATTGCTGGTCCATGGGCCACAATTGACTGGCAAGGCCTGGGGAACCATCTTTGGGCCTCTTCTCAGTAGACACGATCTTCTTGGCCAGTTAATTCACTGCCATGAATTTAAATATATCCTGTATGTTCATGATTTGTTATTCTTTATCCTCAGCCTCATAAATTGTAATCTTCAAAAATATTGATTTAACATATTAAAAATGAAACTCATTATTGTCTTCCTCAAACCCAATCTTCCTGCTTTCTGTCCTATCATATTAATGATGCTATCATTTCT
The DNA here is from genome assembly GCF_027475565.1 of Acinonyx jubatus. Taxonomy (NCBI): domain Eukaryota; kingdom Metazoa; phylum Chordata; class Mammalia; order Carnivora; family Felidae; genus Acinonyx; species Acinonyx jubatus. Next base: position 63,068,133 of record NC_069385.1, on the reverse strand, counting down.
CAAGTTGTCTGAGATGTTCATATTATACCCATTTTACAGATACAGCTTTGAAAGTTAGGTAATACATCAAAATGATTCTGCTGGTAAATAAGGTAGCCAAGATTTTAGCACATGTTAGTTGATTTATTTGAAAGTCTGTGCTCATTCACTGTATTTGATAACCTCTTTCGAGAATAATTTTCCTCTTCTTTACCTACTGATGAGTCACTTAATCATAATTTTTTTTTCTGTATAACCTTCTCCAGGTTTTCATGACAGTGTGATGTCTTCTTTCCTGTATGGTTCCACAGCAGTTTGGTATCCATTCTTATCAAGGAACATACCACATTGCATTCCAATTATTGGTTGAGATGTCTGTCCTCACCTTGGGGTGTAAGCTCCTTAAAGTTTGGGACTGTGTCTTATTTATCTGTTACTTTTTTTATTAGAAAAAAAAGGAATACATGATCATTTTAGAAATAAATGATCTAGAAACACAGAAAAAAAAAGAGAGAGAGAGAAATTTTCTTGCAAATACTCTCTTGACATCCTATTTCTCTTCATTAGGTTACAATTATTATGAGTTTGGTGTACTTTCCCTCAAAGCATTATCTATGCACATCTATTCATACTTGTATACAATCTCTGTATCTACATAGCTATAGGTGTATGTACATAAACACATAGTATATAAGTTGGATCATATTTTACACATATTCTATGACTTTTATTTCCATTAGCAATATATCTTGAGTAATTTTTTCTGTGTAGTTATGTATAGATATGACATTATTTTTAATGGATGTAACTAATCCTTGATATAGAATTATAATTTAAAATATTTACATATATATGGACAATTTAAAATTTTCAACATTTTTCTATTACCTATAAAGCTGAAAAATCATATTTCATATTTGTTTTTGTCCCCATTCAAGTATCCCTTTATGGTACATATCTAGGCTTAAAATCACTGATTCAAAATATATATGCTTACAGTTCTGATGCAGATAGCTAAATTGTCTAAGAAGGCTACACCAATGTATGGTTCCATAAGTAGAATAACCATGATTTTTTTCCCTAAAAATTATATATATGTATGTATTTTCTTATCCACATCAAGTCTTATCAAATTATTAATTTTTGACAACACTGGTGAAAAATATATCTCATTTATATTTATTTTCATACTTGTGATTACTTGTGATTTTAGTATTTTAGGAGGATGTGGGAATAATTTTTTGCCATTTGAATTTTTTCTCTATGATGGCCATTCTTACCATTCAGTCATTTCTTTTTTCTACTGGGCTATCATGTTTTTAATGATTTATAGAGGTTCTCCATACATTTAGAAATTAATCTATCTTGTTTTATATGTTGAAATATTTTTTTCTCAGTCTCTTTTAATTTTTTAAAATTCTTTAAATGAAATATTCAGATTTCACATTTTCGTATTATTTTCTCTTTATGTTTGTTGTTTAATTCTATACACATATTTCCTTTACTCTCTAGTTTATTATTTATGTCAAGTTTATTATGTTATTTTACATGCAGTAAGATTCGTTATTTTTAGGTATATGGTTAGATGAGTTTGAATAAACAAATAATTATATAATGACCACCGCAAGAAAGATATGGAATATTTTTGTCACCACAAAAAGATGCAATTATTCTCCTCTGTAGGTGATTGCTAACCCACTGGAAACAACTTACTTTATTTCTCTTCCTATTCTTTTACCTTTTCCAGAATGTCATATAAATAAGAGGGTGTATAGTATACAGAATCTGATACCTAGATGTTTTCATTTAGCATAATGATTTTGAAGTTCATCTATGTTGTGAGTGTATCAGCAGTTCATTCCTTTTTATCGCTGAGTAGTATTCCCTTTAAAGATGAATCATATATTTTTTTATATATTCACCTATTGATGGATATTTGGCTTATTTCTGAATTTTGGTGATTGTAAATAAACTGTAAACATTCACAAAAAGGACTTTGTGTGGGCTTGTGTTTTCCTGTTTTCTTGGATGGATTGCTAGGAATGCAACTACTAGATTTATACTCAGCCACTGATTCCAGGTGGCTATGCAATTTGCACTCCCAGCAGCAATGCGTGAAAATTGCAGTTGCACCTCATTCTAGCCAACACTTGTTATTGCCAAGTTGCTATTTGCTCAGCCATTTTATATGTGTATAATGACCTCTTATTGTGGTTTTAATGTCCATTTCATGACTAGTGAGGAGGAGGATCTGTTTATGATATGTAGTTACCATTGGTACTTCTGAATAGAAGTATCAGTTCAAATATTTAATTATTTTTTAAAATATTAGATTATTGGTTTCCTTATTGTTGAGTTTGGAGAGTTTTTCTAGATACATATCATTTATCAGATATGTGTTGTGCTAATATTTTTCCTCAGCCTATGTCTTGCTTTTTTATTTTAAGTAATTTTCAAACAGCAGGACTTTTTAACTTCAATCCAATTTATTCAGTTTTTCTTTAAAGTTTGCTTTTTGAATTCTATTTATTTTTTTGAATTCTTTTTGTAATCTAAAGTTTCAATGATTTACTTTGGTACATTTTCTTTTAGATTAGATGTTTTTGAGTTTGAGGCTTTTAGCTCTAGAATTCATTTTTAGTTTTGTTTCATATGTGTGAGGTGAGGATCCAGGTTCATTTTTAGCCAGGTGTATAATTGTCCTAACATGATTTATAGAAATAATCATGCTTTCTCCAGCAAAATGTCTTGACATCTTTGCAAATATCAATTGACCATCTATGTTGTATTATCTATTGTTATATAATATAGTACCACAAAACTTAGTGGCTGCAAACATTAAACATATATTATCTCATATTTTCTGTGGGTTAGGAATCCAGGAGCAGTTTTGCTAAGTAGTCTGGCTCAGATCTCCCACAAGGCTGTAATCAGAATGTAGGTCAAGGCGTTAGTCAAAACTCAAGGGAGGATCTGCTCCCAAGCTCAGTAATGCAATTATTGGCCTGCCTTAGGTTTTCACTGGATATTGGCTAGAGATACCAGTTCTTTGCCAGGTGGTCCTCTCCATAGGGACAGCTTTCTTCCTCCAGAGTGGAAGATCCAGTTATAAGAGAGCACCCAGGATAGATGCTACAGTCTTTTTACAACCTAATCTTAGAAGCACTATCTCATCACTTCTGTTGTATCCTATTAATTAGAAGTGAAGTATTAATACAACCCATACTGAGGAGGAAGAAATTCCTAAGGATGTGAATATCTGGAAAAAAAATCGTTACAAGCCATCTTAAAGGCTACCCACTACCTATGAGTTTACTTTTGTACTCCCTTTGGGTTCTGCAAATCTATAGGTCTGCCCTTATCCCAATACCACAGTATCTAAATTATTGTAACTTTAGGATAAATCTTGAATTTAGGTAAAGTGTATTCTCCAACTCCCCCCCCCACAGTTGTTTTCATTTTTTAAAATTTTATTTATTTACTTTGAGAGAGGGAGAGAGTGTGGGGGAGGGGAGAGAAAAAGTATTTTCATTTTTCTAGATCCTTTGCTTTTTTCATAAACATTTTAGAACCAACTTGTCAATATTTACAAAAAAGTAGGGGGATTTTGTTCAGAATTGCATCAAAACTACATACATTTGGAAAGAAATGACATCTTTTTGTGGGGGGTGGGCGGGGGAAGAATTGACATCTTCAAGTGTTTCAGTACCAAAAAAAAAATCCATTACTGTCTTTCTTTAAACTTTTCTCAAACAGGTTTAGAAATTTTCAGTATTCAATCCTACACAGTTTTGTAGATACAGCCCTTAAATATTTAAGGTTTTCTAATACTAAGGTAAATGGTATTCTTTATGTCAATTTTCAGTCATTCATTGCTACTACATATAAATTCAACTGAATTTTTAAATTTAACCTTGTAAACTGAGAACCAATATACTAACCTATTCATTTTAGTAGCTCTTTTCTAGATTCTCTAGGATGATCATAGTATCTATCAGTTTTAAAAAATTTGCATCTTTCTTTTGGATCTAAATGTGGCTTTCTTTCGTTTTTTATTACATTTACTAGGATTTCCACTACAGCTTTGAATAAGAGTAGTCTAAGTAGACATAATCAATCATCTCATTTCTGATCTTTGGGAAAGCAATTTTTAACTATTAAATATGATTTGCTGTAAGTTAGTTATAGGTTTCTAATAGAAACCTTTTATCATATTGAGGTTTCTATTTATAATTCACTGAAAAATTTTTTATCATAAATATTGAATGTTTAAAAAATTTCTGCATCTACTGAGATGAGTCTATGTTTTTTTTTTCTTTTTCAGTCAACTGACATTGATTGACATTGAATTACATTGACTGAATTTTGAGTGTTGTACCAATCTTCCATTCCTGGGATAAACTCCAATAGTCATTACACATTTGGCACATAATTTGGCTCACAATACATTTATATATATACACTATATATACATATATAATGTATATACTCACATATGTAATCATACATGTATGTATATATATACAATGATAAATATGTACATTAATATACACAGATGTGTGAAAAGTTTATATGACATATATATGTAGGATAATATAACATATATTATATATGTAAAATTATCCATATATATTTGAGGCAAACAGAGTGATCCCTGACTGTAAAAAGTCCTTTGTGCTAGTCTGGAGAATCTGAGGTTAATATACCATGCCATGTAAAGTCGTTAAAGTTTTAATATCATTATATGGCTTGAACACTACAGTCATGTGGGAAGAACAATCTGGATGTGGTATAGAAAACTTTTTAGAGAAGAAATGACCTAAGATAGAGGATGAACTTATTTAGAAGCTTATATTCAAAGTCCAGAGATGAGACAAGATGACTCTAACCAGAAGATTAGTAGGATTAATAGAATAAATAGAGAGTCTTGGGAGTAAGATTTAGTAAAAACAACTCAAAGCAACTTGATTTGAAACAAATTTAATAGTAGAAAGTTCTCAAAAGTAGGTGAAAGGTCAGAATGGCTCTAAAAAAGTTAAGTATGGGTCATCAGAAGAGTAATTGTACAAAGGTTAACTTGAATATTTGATAGTTTACAATACAACCAGCTTATCAGCTTGGTAGGGGGTGGGGAGGTGGGACACTAATAGCGTTATTGGTGAATTAAACAGAGAATGGAGATAGAGATTACAAAAAGGGATCTGAGCAGGTGGGAGCAGAGGAATTCTAAATACTGTGGGGAAAATACATTAGGGCCATAGGCAATCTCAATCACAAATTATTAATTACGGTTTCCAAGTGTTGGGAGTCTATAATAGTAGACTGATCTGTCTGTTGTCAGAAATAAAAAGACCCTTTTTCATAAAAATGTCAAGTAAGGCAAGAAAGAAATCAAACTCATCAAGGGAAGCAGGTACATCTGTGTATATTATGAATGAAAAATCACAGAATTTGACCCTTAGAAAGTGTCATTTTTAAGGAAGAGAGGAAATAGGAACTTTGATGTATATTTTATGAGTTAATTAAAGTGGAGTAGGTATTACTGCAAGCCAGTTTGTTGGCTGGTTTTATTTGCATACCAGCAACAACGTTAATGGAGAAGAATACAGGCAGAGTTTTGCACGTTATATATATATATATACATATATATATGTATATATATGCAATATATTAATGTATTATTTATATTAACATTTATTAAAATTAATTACTATTAATATTTTATGCCAATGCATATATTATCATATACTAACATATATTATATTAATATATATTAATTACCATATATTAACATGTCCTGTATTAATATATATTATCTATATTAATATATATTAAAATATTTTAAAATAATTCCAATGCTGAAATTATTTTATCCAGTCTTAAAATTACTATATCAAATTGTAACCACCTTGTCCTTTGAAACTCTTCTACAGTAATTTCCCCCAAACTTCAACTTCTATCCTCCCCTTTAACTTCCTTTTTACTTTTCTTTTTATTCCTTTTTGAACCCATTTGAAAGATATTTTACAGCCTTTTCTTGTTTTTCTATCCCCAGTTCTTTCCTTTTATCTCCCTGATTTCATGTGGACATATTTTTTCTCAGATTATAAGTATGCATTATTTGTTCATTCAACAAATATATATCAAGGATCTACTACCAAATAGCAGAGAACTGTTTTAATTAAGATTATATTCTAAGATACTAATAATATGTAATAATAAATAATGCACATTTAAATGAAAAAATATTATATTATACCTTCTAAGAAATAAAAGCCAAAGTGAAGCAGGGCCATAGAATGGGGCCACTTCAGAGAGTGAGGGGTGGAAGGCAGTTTACAATTTTAGAGTAATCATGATAGAACTCCGTGAACATGAGTTATTTCAGCGAACACTTGAAGCTGATGAGAGAGCAGTCATCCATTACCTGAGGGGCTGTCATTGAGCACCAGGAACAGCAGAACCGAGGATCTAAGGCTGAGTTATGGCTACTGCTCAAGGATCAGCAGGGTGACCCAGTAGGGCTGAACCAACTGAGCAAAGAAAACACAGAAGGATATGAAGTCACAGAGGTATAAGGACTATATCATGTAGGGCTTTGTAAGCTACTGGCCCTTATGAGGTAATAAAATGTAAAATTATTAGAGTTTGAGCAGGGAAGTGACAGATTTAATACCAGTTTTAAAAGAATCACTTTGGATACTGTATTGGAAAGAGGCTATAAGGCAACAAGGAAAAAGCCAAGGAGATAAGTGAGGAAGCTGGCTTTGAGAGAAAAATCAGCATTTTCTGATTGTATTTGGTGTGTGAAAGAAAGAGGGGAGTTGAGAATGACTTAAAGTACCTGGCCTGGGGAAGGATAAGATGGGGTTGTTGTAAACTGATACAGAAAAGTTGTGAGTAAAGTAGATTTGAAGGGTAATACCAAGAGTCAGGTTAGTAAACTGAATTTGAGATGCCTAATAGACATCTAAGTGCAGATGCTGATAAACAGTTGCATATAAGAGTCTGGAGTTCATGAAAGACATCTGAGCTAAAGATAGAATATGACAGTTATTTCCATATAGATGGTAGTTAAAACCTGGATGAGATTTTGAAAGAGACTAAATGAGACTTCCAAGGAAATGAGTGTGTCTAGAGATAAGAACAAAGGACTGAGCCCTGGGATGCTCCAGCATCAAGATGTTGGGGAACAGGAGGAGAATTGGTGAAGCATTGAGAGGAGCTGGCACAGAGGCTGAAGGAAAACTAAATTTAGAGGTACTTAGTATGAGAGAAAGATTCACTGGATTAAATGCTTCTGATGGCTAAAGAAATTGATTGAGAAATAACCATTAGATTTCATATTGTGGACATCATCTATGACTGTTAACGCCTTTTTGGTATGTGGTGAGAGAAAAGCCTGAGTGGAATAAATTTAAGAGAAAAATGGGATTAGAGATGGATTATAGATAGTTCTCTTGAGAATTTTTTGCTATGAAGTAGAAGAAGGGATCAGAAGGGAATATAGAGCTAGAAAAGTTTTTATTATTTTTAATGGAAGAAATAAGAACATGTTTATATGACTAAGGGGGAAAATAAAAATTGATGAAGCATTTCAGGAGGGAAAATTCCAGAAGCAACAGACAAGAACTGAGATCTAGTGCAAAAGTGGAAGTGATGGCCTTAGAAATTCAAGGACTCCATCTATTTTAACAAGAAGGGAAGCAAATGCATAAGTACAGATTATGGTGGTTGGGTAGATATGATAGTGGAAGCGTAAGCAAGTTATCTTTTGTCTGTTTCTATTTTCCCAGTGGTATAGAAAGCACCATCTTTGGCTGAGAGTAGAAATGGAGGAGGAGGCGTTAGGGGTTTAAGAAGAGAGAAGTTACAAAAATAGTCACCTAGGAAGGTGTACTATTGAATGGGTAAGTGAAGTGTTGTAGGACTGCCAGAGACCAGCAGGGAACCCTTAAAGTTCATGGTCATGAATTTAAACTGCATTTAAACACTGTCTATATGGTTGTGGTGCTTTTTTCCAGTTACATCCAGCATGGCTGCAGTAGCCTTAAGAATTAGAATTTTTCTAAAAGAATACGCTGAAGGAAGAAAAGGGCAAGGAAGTCAGTGGTGAATGGAAAATGAAAGGAAAGGAGGCATTTAGACCAATGATTTCATTCCTAGCAAAATCCAAAAGGGCAGTGACTTTAGATTTTTTGCACATCTGCAGTGAATTTCAACATATAGAATAATCTTACTGAGAAAAATAAGGAAGTGGTGACAAAATAAATGTAGGCAGGAAATGGTAAAAAAGAAAGAGACAAGGAAAACTGGAGTTATAAAGTAGCTGAACCTAGTTTCAGTCACACTTGTGATCTTCTGAATGTTCCTACTTGTTTTTTACTTTGCAGCCTTTCTGTAGCTCAATACCACATTCTCAGATGGTGAATTCTGCTGTCAACAAGGATGTACTTTTATTTGAAACAGTCAACATTTCCATCTCCCCCTATGGCACTATTGCAGGCACCCATTTAAAACATGAAACAGGACTCTCCAGTAAAATATGCATGTGGACACAAGTTCAAAAGTTCAATCCCACCATGCCGCTAAAATTTAGACAGGAAAGTAGTAAAGTGCCATTCATCAGTCATTCAAATTGGGTATACTTAATGGAATTATGACAAAAGCCAATGTTCTTTTCTTTTTAAGAGTGTTGCCGTGTTAAATTGTACAGCCTTGTTAATGATATTCTACTCTTGTCATTCACTTCAGGAAATGTTACAATAAGCATTATAATATGATTGTTGTGTAATATAATATATTTTTTTTGCCTCTTGCCCCATGTCAAACCAGACGCCCATTTAACTTCAGTGCTGTGACAAATAGTCACAAATCTCAATCTCTTGATGTTCCAGGTGCTACTGAACTAGCTCAGAATACTTCATTTGTGATATCAATCCTATGGCTATAGCCAGAACACTAAAGTTTGTCAATAAGACTGCATGTACTGATTTGAAACATGACCATTGTTTTCACTTAAAAACTGGGAAGAGAAGGCTTGGCAGGGAGCCACATCCTTTCCTGGCATTACTTAGATGACCTTTAATGTGCTTGATCAGGATATGAGTCACTGTTTCTGAGAATTGGAGTTCTTGCAGAGTGGTCACCTTGTTGGAAGGGAACTGAAGATGTAATTCTTTAGTCACACCTATATGATCTCAGTGTTTGCTGTAAAGTAGACAGAAAAATTTAAACCAAAATAAAATAATCTGAAACTTAATACTTGAGGCGATAAATATTTCCTGTTTAAACAAAGAGAAATGCTCTATAGTCAAATATAACATTATTTTTTGTTGTTGTCCCTTGTCCATAAAGAATAAAAAAAGAAGAATTTCCAACTATTAGTCTCTGTTCTAGCTTTTTGAACGTCTTTCTCAATTGTATGAAGTTAGGTATACTTCTGCTTGCATTCAATTATGTAAGTGTTAGAATATATAGAACCTTATCTGTCAGTGTTGCTAGCAGAATAAAAGAAGAGTAAGGAATTAAATGGAGAGTTGATGAATATTTAATAATGCTTTTAATCAGTCTCACCAAATAAACATTTCTCAGGCTGCTTTGCAAATGAGATTTCCCTATCATAGGAGCTTGCAGATATATTTTTCCTTTTCCCCAGTGAAAATATTGGGAGTCTGGTTGGACTGGTAAATGATTTTATAATCATTAATGAATTTTAATGACTGACAACTTAAAGTAAACAAAAATAATATTGAAATATGCTTTCTTGATGAAGTTGCTATCAAAATGTACATTGCATATTTTCCTAAAGTATTCACTTATTAAAGGCATAATCTTTTACATTTTGATGTTTAGTTTATATGATTCCTTATATATTCCCTAATCACTTTAATTGGCACATTTAGTAGTTGTGGAAATCAGTAAACAGCAGAGATAAATGCCAGCCATAGGACACAAGCTATAAAGATTCTTTCAGATCACGATTAGATTTGAAATGTTAATGAGTTTGCTGTGACCAGAGATGACCAAAGATGATCAGACTTCCTAGGAAGTCTAAAAATGATAAGACTTCTAAGAGATTTAGTGATGCCTCTTTCAGTAAAAAAAAAGAAAAATGAGCCAGGTATGCCATAGCTGAGAAAAAAAAAAAAAGAATTCCATTATATAAAGTATTGTTGAAAGGCAAGGCATTATGTTACATGAAGCCAACAGCACATATCCGGAACTAACTGAATATTTTGTGGTCTGATCCACTGCCTTCAGGATCACTAGGGATGTCCTAATTGGATCTTGAGAAGTCAAAGGAAATTCTTACAGATATCCATTTGTTCTCATGGTGACCAATATTAATCCCTTATAATTTTTGCACTCGTTAGAAAATAGCTCTCCAATATGAAAGCAAAGATTTCTTCAAAGCACACTGGATTGGATTCCATAGGGTTTCTAATAAGACACTGAAAGGGCACACTGATTTTGATATTGTTTTACTATATAGTATGTGTGTGTGTGTGTGTGTGTGTGTGTGTGTGTGTTCACGCGTGTGCGTAAAATAGATAATTGATTACAAAAAGACTCTTTTCACTTTTATTTTTATGGTAACTTGTGTTATATGGAGGAAATGAGTTCTGCACATAGAAAATCAGAAAAAATACCACTTCTGCATTTGGGCCACCATGTACTCTCCCTTCATAAGTAACTATGACTTAATGACTTTATCTGACTTAAAAAAAAATCAAGTACTGAGGTGCGTGGGTGGCTCAGTTGGTTAAAAGGCTGACTCTTGATTTTGGCTAAAGTCATGATCTCAATTCATGAGTTCGAGCCCCATATCTAGCTCTGTGCTGACATCACAGAGCCTGCTTGGATCCTCTGTCTCCCTCTGTCTCTGCCCCTTCCTCATGCGTGCACATGTGCACACACATGTTCTCTTTCTTTCTCTCTCTCTCTCTCTCTTAACAATAAACATTTAAAAATTTAAAAAAGCAGGTGCTATTGATGGTAGAGGTGGTTGGGGAGCTGTCTACAACATTTGTAAATCAATTATCACTTGCTATAAACATATCTGTTTCACAGTAGATATTTTAAATCACAGTAGCCACAACTTTTCCAAAAGGACAGTGTTTGAATCCAAATTCTACCACAAAGGAATGTAGACAGCATTTTGGGCTTAGTATTGTACTTTGACCTGAGTCATGCTAAACAGTAGCTTCCAGTTCACTATCATGGATTGGAAATATTTCTCTAAGGCCCTTTGTAAGCCAGATTGGTAAGGACCGGCAGGGATAAATCTATTGGAGAATAATTCTAAATCTTTTCCAGTACCCGTGTTCTTCTTAAATCTTCTGCAATTCTTCTCAATCTTCCAGATTCATTTTCCAGCAGTTTTCAGATGACTTTTGATTGGAAGGCTTAAAAAAAAAAAAACCTTTCTGGGTTTTCATCAGAAAATTACATTTACAGTTTTACTCTGAAAGTGTTTATCTATAGAATTACCCATGAGTTCATCTCCTAGGTTAGTTCCACCTTTCACCTCAATCAAGAAAAAGTCATCTTTTATGGCATAATCCAAAATCCATATACCCCAGAGAGGTGCTGACCAGTCATTGTGTGCTGTTAAGAAGGATCTGAAATTTTATCTTTTCAACAGCTAAGAATTTGAAAGATAGACAAGTTTTGCCTTCATCCTATACTAACATTTTTTTTTTAAAAGCCACTTAGCAGAGATTGAAGAGAAGCAAAGGATTATTCTCTCACTTTAAAAAATGCTCTCTATACAATCCAACTTATTTAAATATCTCTTGGCCAACTCAAAACAAAGAGGAAGACAGAGAAGACATTTTGGTTCAAAAAGGGCAATGCCTAAATAGTTACTGTAAAGAAGATTTGTTCCTAAATAAAATACTTAATAAAAGTATGAATTAATGGATATAAGAAGACAACCTTCAAAACATCTAACTTTTTATTTTGATTATTTTAAAAATGAATAGTTGTTAAGTAAAACTGTAAATTTTATTGATAAAAACTGGTTCTGGAGAGGTTTTTTTATAGACTTTCTTTTAAAGCAGTTATGGTTGAGAGAAAAAAAATAAGTGGAAGGTACAGAGATTTCTATATACCCTCTGTCCCCCAACGTGTGCACAGCCAACATGATTGGACCATTTCTTAACAACCAATCGACCTACATGGACATAACATTGTCACCCAAGTTCACAGTTTACATTAGAGTTCACACTTGATGTTGTACATTTCTATGGGTTTTGAAAAATGCATAATGACATGTATCTACCATTTCAAAGTAATGCAGAGTGGTTTCACTGCCCTAAAAATTCTCTCTGCTTTGCCTATTCACCCCTCCCTGGCACCTAGTCACTGGCACTACTAATCATTTGGTAATTTACAATTATCTCCAGAGCACCCTGGGAGAGTCTTAAATCACCCCCATAAGCAGAGATAAGGGAGAGTCTGAAGAGAGAGGCAGGCCACTCCAGGTTGGTAACTGGCAGTTTAATAAGCAAAAGGAACTTGTATACAAAGCTTGTCTTGGGCAGCAGCAAATGAATGGATCCCTGCACCTACCTGCCAAATCTTAACTGGGTTCAGTCACAGATACCATGTACGTGTTATCAACACCACATCATTATCTCAAGGCCATGTCCTTGGAACAGCTTCTGGGAGTGGGAAAGATAAGCAGAACCCACATTTCAAAGACAAAGGATGGGGTGAGGAGCCTCTAATCATTTGGGTCTGGCTCACTTGTCAACTGGCAGTTATATATTTTCCCAACATCCTTTTACTGTCTCCACAATTGTGCCTTTTCCAGGATGTCATATAGTTGGAATCATAAAATATTAGACTTTTCAGATTGAATTCTTTTACTTAGTAGTATGTACTCAACTTTCTTTCAAATCTTTTTCTGGCTTGACAGCCCATTTCCTTTTTAACACTGAATAATATTCCACTGTCTGGGTGTACCTCAATTTATTTACATATTCATTACATATTCACCTACTCAAGGACATCTTCATTGCCTCCAAGTTTTGGCAATAATAAATAAAGCTGCCATCAACATCCCTGTGCAGGTTTTTGTGTGGACATAAGTTTTCAACTCCTTTGGGTAAATATTGAGAAGCACAAATGTTGGGTTGTATGGTCAGATTATGTTTAGTTTTGTAAGAAATTTCCAAAATGTCTTCCATAGTGGCTGTACCATTTTGCATTCTCATTAGCAATGAATGAGAATTTATGTTGCTCCATATCCTTCTCAGCACTTGGTATTGTTAGTGTTTTGGATTTTGGCCATTCTAATAGATATGTTGTAGATCATTGTTGTTTAAATACATATGGTATGGAATATCTTTTCATATGCTTATTTGCTATTTATATATCTTCTTTGGTTAGGCGCCTGTTCAAGTCTTTGGCACATTTTTAAATCAGGTTGTTTTCTTATTGTTGAATTTTAAGAGCCATTTGTATATTTTGCACAATAGTTCTTTCTCAGAAATGTGATGTGCAAATATTTTTTCCCAATCTGTCACTTGCCTTATTCCCTTGACAGGGCCTATCACAAAGGAGTTGTTTTAATTTTAATTAGGTCATTATCAATTCCTTCTTTCATGAATCATTCCTTTAGTGTTATATCTAAAGTCATCACCATACCTGAGGTTATTGAGGTTTTCTCCTATGTTATCTTGGAGTTTTATAGTTTTGCATTTTATATTTAGGTCTATAATGCGATTTGAGTTAATTTTTATTAAGGGTATAGGTCTATGTCTGGATTAAGTTTTTTTACATGTGGATTTCTAGTCGTTCCAGGACCGCTGTTGAAAAGACTGTATTTGTGTCATTGTATTGCTTTTGCTTCTTTGTAAAGTTGATTGTATTTATATGGTTCTATTACTTGACTTTTTATGCAGTGCCATTCATCTGTTTGTCTATTCTTTCACTGATAAAACATTGTCTTGATTTCTGTAAGCTTGTAGTAAGTCTTGAAGTTGGGTAGTGTCATCTTCTGGCTTTGTTCTTTTTCTTCAATATTGTATTTGGCTATTGTGGGTTTTTGTCTGTTCATAAAATTTAGAATTATTTTGTTGAAATCCACCAAATAACTTTCTGGGATTTTAATTGGAAATGTTGAATCTGTAGATCAAGTTAGAAAGAAATGACATCCTGCCAATATGTCATGAGTCTTCATGAGCATGGAATATTGCTCCATTATTTGCTATTTTGATTTCTTTCATCAGTTTCATAGTTTTCTATGTATATGTCTTGTACAGATTCTTAGATTTATACCTAAGTATTTCATTTTATGGGATGCTAATGTAAATGGTATTGTGTTTTTAGTTTCAAATCCCACTTATTCATTGCAGGTATACAGGAAAGTAAATTACCTTTGTATCCTACAATCTTGCTATAATTACTTTTTACCTCCAGGGTTTTTTAAATTGATTCAGATATTCTACATAGAAATCATATCATCTGTAAAAATAGACAGTTTTATTTCAGCTTTCCCAATTAGTATAGCTTTTATTTCCTTTTCTCGTCTTATTGCATTAACTTGTACTTCCAGTTCTGATGTTGAAAAGGAGTGTTAGGAAGGAATACCCTTGCCCTATTCTGAATCTTAATGGGAAAGCTTTGAGTATCTTACCAGTAAGTATTTTGTTAGCTGCAGGTTTTTTTCTTCCTTTTTTTTTTTCAGCTGTAGGTTTCTTGTAGATAGTGTCAAATTGAAGAAACCTCTCTCCATCCCTAGTTTGCTGAGAGTTTTTATCATGAATACATATTGCACTTCATCAAGTGCTTTTTCTGTATCTGTTGATATCATGTGATTTTTCTTTTTTACATTGTTGATGTGATGGATTACATTAATTGTTGATGTTGATCCAGGCTTCCATACCTGGGATAAATCCAACTTGGTTGTGTGTATAATTCTTTATATATATTATTGGATTCGATTTGTCAGTATTATGTGAGGGATTTTAATCTGTGCTAATGAATAATACAGTCTTGTAATTTTCTTTTCTTGTAAAAAGATCTTTTCTTGTAAAAAAATTTTCTCTAGTGCTGGTTTTAGAGTAATGTTGGTCTCATAGGATGAGTTAGGAAATATTCCTTTTGTTTCTAGCCCCTGGAAGAGACTGTAGGAAATTGGTATAATTTCTTTTTTAAATGTTTATAGAATTCACCAGTGAACTCCTCTGGGCTTCATGCTTCCTGTTTGGGAAGGATATTAATTACTGATTCAATTTCTTTAATTAATTTAGGTCTGTTCACATTGTTATTTCTTCTTGTGTCAGTTTTGGCAGATTGTGTCTTTCAAAGAATTGGTCCATTTCATTTAGGTTATCCAGTTTGGGAACATAGAGTTGTTCATAATAGTCCTTTATTATTCTTTTGATATGATAGGATCAATAGTAATAGCCCCCTTTCCTTTCTGATACTAGTAATTTGTTTCTTCTTCCCCCCCCCCCCAACCTGGTTACCCTGGTGAGAGGACTTCTAATTTATTTATTTATTTTTTCAAAGAATTGCCTTTTGGTTTTGTTGATTTTCTCCATTGATTTATTCCTTTCAACGTCCTTGATTCATGTTCTAATTTTTAATTATTTCTTTTTCTTCTTCTTCTTTTTATTTATTTATTTATTTATTTTTTTATTTATTTTTGAGACAGAGCATGAGCAGGGGAGGGGCAGAGAGAGAGGGAGACACAGAATCCAAAGCAGGCTCCAGGCTCCGAGCTGTCAGCACAGAGCTTGATGCAGGGTTTGAACCCACGAACTACGAGATCGTGACCTGAGCTGATGTCAGATCTTAACCAACATAGCCACCGACACAGGTTTAGTGGGGTTTTTTTGTTTTTGTTTTTGTTTTTGTTTTTTAGCATTTATTTATTTTTGAGAGACAGAGAGAGACAGAGTGTGAGTGGAGAAGAGGCAGAGGGAGAGGGAGACACAGAATCCCAAGCAGGGTACAGACTCTGAGCTGTCAGCACAGAGCCCGACGTGGGGCTCAAACTTCTTAGCCGTGAGATCATGACCTGAGCCGAAGTCGGACACTCAACCGACTGAGCCACCCAGGCACCCCTCTTTTTCTTCTTTTTTAATGGTTTATTTATTTATTTTGAGATAGAGAAAGTGAGTGAGTAAGGTGTGTACAGGAGGGAAGGAGAGAGAAGGATGGAGAAAGAGAATCCCAAGTAGGCTCCACGCTGTCAGTGCAGAGCCTGATACAGGGCTTGTAACTCATGAACCATGAGATCATGACCTGAGCTGAAACCAAGATTCTGATGCTGAACCAATTAAGCCACCCAGGCGCCCCGTATTTTTTTATTCTTCTTATTTTAGAATTAATTTGCTCTTATTTTTCTAGTTTCCTACATTGGAAGCTTAGTTTATTGATTTTAGATAGTTCTTGTTTTCTAATACATACATTCCATGCTATGACCTTCCCTCAAAATAATGTTTTCACTGCATCCCACAAATTTTGATAGGTTGTAGTTTAATTTTCATTTAGTTATAAATATTTTATAATTTCCCTTGATCTTCCTTGACTCATATGTTCTTTAGAAGTGTGCTGTTTATTTTCCACATATATTTGCCAGCTACTTTTCTGTTTACTGATTTCTAGTTTAATTCCATTGTAGTCTAAAAGCAGACATTGTATGATTTTTATTCTTTTAGATTTGTTAAAGTATGCTTTATGACCCAGAATGTGGTCTGTCTTCTTGAATGATCCTTGTAAGTCTGAGAAGAATGTATAATCTGCTGCTGTTAGATAAAGTAGTCTGTGTATGTCAGTTATATCTGATTGTTGGCATTGTTGAACTCAACTATATCCTTACATATTTTCTGTCTGCTAGACATGTCCATTTCTGGTAGAGAGTTAAAGTCTCCAACTATGATAGTAGATTCATTTATTTCTCCTTGAAATTGTATCATTTGTTGCCTCACATATTTTGATGCTCTTACATATTTTGATGCATAGATATTAAGAATTATTATGTCTTTATTGCTGACCCCTTTAACATTATTTAATGTTCCTCTTTACCCCAGATAACTTTCTTTGCTCTGAAATTAGTTCTATCTGAAATTAATGTAACTACACCTGCTTTCTTTTGATTAGTGTTCAAATTGGTGTGTCTTTCTCCATTCATTTACTTTAAATCTATGTGTGTTTCTACATATAAAGTGGGTTTCCTATAGAAAACATATCATTGGATATAATTTTATGATCCATTCTGAAAATATTTTGTCTTTTATTGTTGTATTTAGACCATTGAACTTTAAAGTTCAAATTGATATGGTTGTAACAATATCTACCATATATTTTACTGTTTTTTTTTATTTCTTGCCTTTGTTCTTTCCTCCTATTTTTGTCTTCCACTATTTTTCTGACTTTTGTGGTTTCAAAATGAACATTTGAAATTATTCCATTTTCTCTCCTTTTTAGACAGTTATACTTTTTTTTGCTTTTTTTTGGTGATTCACCTATAATTTGCAGTATATATTTACAAATAATCGAAGTCGACTTTCAAATGACACTATATCATATACAGGATGTATATATATGTATACACACACACACACACACACACACACACAGAGTTGACCTTTGAAAAACATAGGTTTAAACTGTGTGGTCCCTTTCACTTTGATTTTTTACATTACAGTACTATAAATGTATTTTCTTTTACTTATGATTTTCTAAATAGCATTTTCGTCTCTCTAGCTTACGAATGGGGATTGGTGCTCCTAACCCCCAAGTTGTTCAGGGGTCAATATATACAATATATATATTTATACACATGAACACAAATATATAATATGTATTATAGTAAACACATTGTTGCTACTGTTATTTTAAACAAACTTTTATCTGTTAAATCAATTAAGGACTTGAGAAGTAAGTGCTTTTATTTAATTTTCACTTATTCCTTTGATCCTCTTCATGTTCTCTGTTCTTTTTTTTTAATGTTTCTGATCTATATAATTTTCCTTCTCTCTCAATAACTTGTTTCACACTTCTTACAAGGCAGGTCTACTGGCAATAAATTTCTCAATTTTTGTTTGCCTGAGAAAATATTTCTTCTTCACTTTTGAAAGATCATTTCTCAGGGTACAGAATTGTAGGTTGGTGGGGTTTTTTTTTTCTCTCAACACTTTAAATATTTCACTCTCATTGCTTGCATGGTTTCTGAGGTGAAGCCAGATATAATTCTTATCTTAACTTCCCTATAAGTAAGGTGTTTTAGTCCTGTGGCTTCTTTCAGTGTTTTTTTTTTTTTTTTAATATTTGATTTTCTGGAGTTGTATATTAAGTGTCTAGGTGAATTTCCTGAGCATTTATCCTGCTTGATGTTCTCTGAGCTTCCCAGTTCTGTGTTTTGGTATCTAACATTAACTTGAGGGGGGGAAATCTCAGTAATTATTGCCTCAGGTATTGCTTTTGGTCCTTTCTCTGTTTATTCTCCTGTTGGGATTCCCAATATGTGTATGTTACATTTTCTGTAGTTATCCTACAGTCCTTGGGTATTTTGTTCTTTTTTTTTTTTTTTTTTGTCTTTTTTCTCCTTACTTTTCAGTTTTGAAAATTTCTTTTTCTTTTTATTTTTTTTAATTTTTTTTTTCAACGTTTATTTATTTTTGGGACAGAGAGAGACAGAGCATGAACGGGGGAGGGGCAGAGAGAGAGGGAGACACAGAATCGGAAACAGGCTCCAGGCTCTGAGCCATCAGCCCAGAGCCTGACGCGGGGCTCGAACTCCCGGACCGCGAGATCGTGACCTGGCTGAAGTTGGACGCTTAACCAACTGCGCCACCCAGGCGCCCCCAGTTTTGAAAATTTCTATTGAGATATCCTCAAGATCAGAGATTTTTTCCCTCATCCATGTCCAGTCTACTAAAGAGCTCACAGAGTTATTTTTTCATTTCTATTATAGTGTCTCTTTTACCTCCAGGATTTCTTTTTGATTCTTTCTTAAAATTTCCATCTCTTTGCTTACATTGCCTATCTGTTCTTACATGCTCTCTACTTTATCATATCTACTTTTAGTCATAGTTGTTTTAAATTTCCAGTCTGTTTCCAATACTCTGGACATATCTGAGTCTGTTTCTGCGCTTGCTGTATCTTATCAAACCATGTGGGGTTTTTGCCTTTTATTATACCTTATAATTTTCTATAAATGAACATTAATTAAAAAGAACTGCAATAAATGGACCTTTAGTAATGTATTGGTAAACTGTCCTATAGTTCTGTGAATAATAAACCAATGCCTCTGGCCTGTGAACTTCACAAGTACTTCTCAGTTTTCTTGCACCATTAGGTGGGACAGGTGGGCCAACATGGGATGGAGGTGGGCATTTTTCTCCTTCCAGGTTGGTTAGGCTCTGAAAAAAATCCCAGTAATTTATGGTTTCAGAAAACAGGTTTTTTGTTTTTTTTTCAGAGCAGACCTTGTGAAGAACAGAATGCTCTGGCATATTTCAAAATGATTCCTTTTTCCCTATCCTTGCCAGAAAGTAGAGGGGAGTTTTTCCTAATATTTATTATGAGGACCTGGTAGAGTTCCTGGAGGTAAAACTCATGAAGCTGGGGGGCTTTCTTTGGACTAGATCTCCCTGGAGTTTTTAACTCTCAGACTTACCCACACTGAGTTTCCAGCAATTTGTCAATTTAAAGTTTAGATTTCCTGTCCTTGTGTCCTCCAGAGGTTCCCGCTCAGGGGTTTCTGCTACAGTAAGTTGTGATTCATCTCTGTCTCTAATTTGGGGAACAGTGGTTTGCTCTGTGACCTCATTTCTCTGATGAATCCAAGAATGATTATTGATTTTTCAGTTTGATTATCTTTTTACTTGTTGTTTGGACAGAGTGATGATTTCCATTACATGCTAGACTGGAAACTAGAATTCCCAACTAACTTTTTAAAATCCAATTTTTTTTCTTAAAACAAGATTAAAATCTAGTAGGAGTATTTTTGAAATATTAAATATAAGTGATAAGTACCCCTTTTGTTCTACAACTCCCTTATAAGAGTAGTCCTTCATAAATACATCACCCTTTTTCATGTACATTTTGCATTTTTTAAACCATCTATTTAAAAAAAATTAATGTTGTTTTTATTTTTGAGAGAAAGAGACAGATTATGAGCAGGGAAGGACAGAGAGAGAGGCAGACACAGAATCTAAAGCAGGCTCCAGGCTCCAAGCTGTCAGCATAGAGCCTGACATGGGACTTGAACCCACAAACCATGAATCAACCTGAGCCAAAGTCAGTTGCTCAACCAACTGAGCCACCCAGGCACCCCTTAACCTTCCCTTTATTTAGAGGTTATCCAAGATTAATGAAGGCAACTAAGGCTACGAAGAGGCTTGGGTGGGCATGCTGATAAATCCCCACTCTCTCTTTGGAGCTAATTCTCTTTGTGTGGGAGGGGGAATTTCTTGTATGAAAATTTCTACTTACAGTGTAACACTTTTTCCATCTTTTGTCAGTTATTAAAATATTTAGTGCTTCATTGGTTAATCCCATAAATCTTCCTGAATTTATATACATTTTGGAGTATCACTCAAATATTGTCAATGGACCATGATTTAGTCTAATATTCTTTAATGACTTTTATATACCTTGTGAAGATATGTTCTACTAATGACACTCAGAAAGTGAAAGATGTTGTATATTTGAATAGTTTCTTATGCAGCATAGGCTTTCTGGATAAACCATTTCACTGGGAGATGGTATAGCTTGAGGGCCAAGAGCCCATTTTCAGTAAGCAGACCTTTATTAACCATATTATGACTCAGTTTCCTCAAGCAGGACTTATATAGAAACCACTCATTCTAATGATTTAAAATCTTATTTGTAGAGTGTTCAAAATAGTGTCAGGTATGTAGCAAGTGATTAATGGATACTAATTATCAATAACCAAGACAGTAATATGGTTATAGTCAGGTTGGTAAGAAACTGGAGGCAAAACATATGAATTAACCTGATATCTTGGGCCTAGAAAGATGGAGCTCTTAGATATTGATTTATTCAGCAAATATTTATTATGTGTCAGACACAGTATTCCATGCTGGGGTTATAAATAACTGTGATATAATTTGATTGTTTTAAAAGAGACACATAAAATCTACTCTGGAAGCACTGTGCAGGGATTAATTAATTCTGTCTAGGAGAGTCACAGACGACTTCACAGAGGAAAAAGGCATTGGAATTAGGTCTCTAGAGATGTGTAGGAATTAGCTAAGGAAAGAGTGAAAAAAAGATAAAAAGAGACTTTCCAGGGAGATAGCACAGTGTGAACAAGAGAATGAGGCATGAAAGTGCCTGGGGTATTAAGGAAATAATGGATAGTCTTTCCTGACTGGTTGGCAGAGTATACAAGGGAAATGTTAAGCAATGAGTCTGGAAAAATCAGTTGAGGACACACCATGAAGGACTTCTAATACTTTGCAAAATACTTTAAGTTATACTGAAAACAATAAGAAGCTAATTGAGAGTCCCACATGTATTGTTCTGCTCAATCACTCATTAATGTATTCATTCCTTCAAGGAGTACTTATTGAACAGTTAGTAAGCACCTGTCCCATTCTAGGCACTGGGAATTGAGCAGTAAGCAAAAGGCAAAATGCCTTTCCTTTATAGTCCTCACACCTAGTATAAAATAGCAGACAATGAGCAAAAATATAAAATAAAATAAAACAGTTATCAAAGGCAATAAATGCTAATGTGAAAAATAAATCTGAGAAGAGAGATAGGCAATGTTGAAGGTGAAAGCTGCAATTTTACATACGACAGTCAAAGAAGGTATTGGTTAAAAGGTAACATGTGAGCCAAACCTGAAGGAGGAAGGAAATGACCCGTGTGGATGTCTGGAGAGAACAGCAAATGGAAAGGCACTGAGATAAAAATGTGCCTGATATGGCCAAGGAGCAGCAAGAAGTATTGCTGGAGCAGAGTAATCAAGGGAGAAAGAAGTAAAACATAAGGCAGAAAGATGATAGAGAAGAGAGGTAACAAATGAAGATCACAAAGGACCTTGTGGGCCATTTTTAGAATTACACTTTAGTCTGTGCAGAGAATGACGTGACCTGACTTCTATTTTAAAAGAATCACTCTGACTGCTATGCAGAGAATAAGCAAGTATGCGGGGGAGGTGAAGGGTAGAATTATGGAGGAGAGTCAAGAGACTGCTGGAAAAATCAGGCAAGAAAGGATAATGGTGTTGGTGGTAGTTGTAGAGCAGGTGACAAGAGAAAATGATCTGGAAATATTTTAGAGTGAAAGCCAATGGGGTTTCATAATGGGTTAACTTGACTGTGAGGCATTAGAGAAAGTCTCCATCTTGGCTTGACAGTTTTCAGCCACTTGCCACAGTCTTAAGGACAACTTTGGGTGTTTCACTGCAAATCAGTATGTGGAAACAGGCTATATATAATACAAATTTTTAAAATATAATACAAATGCAAGTAAAAACAGTTAAAAATATGAAGTTCATAAATTACTTACAGTAATAATACTCATTAAACTGTGCTTCATTTCCTCTAAGAGGTAACTAAAATCTTATTAGGAATTCTGTACTGTTTTTCCCTTGATATAGGATTCTGCATTCTCTTGCCTTGGTGAAAGTCATATAATCTATTTCAAGAAGATAATTTTTCTCCCCTGATGAGGATACAATTGTGGCAAAATTATAGACACTCTTTCATTTACTAAGGAGTACATTCATCTCAGTAGACTTAGACTGGGTTACACCTAGGGGCAAATCCAAGTTTTAAGGCTCCTGAAGTTTACAATGAGAGATCTTCTTTAGGAAAATATACATAATTATATTTTTAGTGCTCCTCCCAGAACCTTGGCATACACCTATATAAATGAGGACCTAAATTATGCTTCTTTAGTGACAAAATAAGCCTGATTTTGTAGTATCAGTTCCCCAGTTCACCAAGGACTAATCTTAGTCTGATCACTTCACAGGATCCATGAGCCCTGGGGTCAGAAAGTGCTCTGATCTGAGCTGGTCTATGATTTTGAAAGAAAATTGTTGTGCACTGTAAGGGCATTTTGGTATTATAGGTTATAAATC
Organism: Acinonyx jubatus; assembly: GCF_027475565.1. Taxonomy (NCBI): domain Eukaryota; kingdom Metazoa; phylum Chordata; class Mammalia; order Carnivora; family Felidae; genus Acinonyx; species Acinonyx jubatus. The sequence goes on along the minus strand of NC_069385.1, from coordinate 63,045,071 downwards.
AGGATTCTTCAAAATTGCTTTCTTGTCATTTTCCTATTCTTAAATAAGTATCCTTTGATATGGAATTATTTTTAGAACATTATCTTTCCATGAAATGAAAATTACTTTCACATACTCTCTTCAAATGAAAAACTGACATGCTTTTCAATTTGGGCATGCTTTCCAACTTTTAAACTTTCCAATCTCTAAATTTATTAAATATCCATGTATGTAGTAAGTGTTCAAAAAACAAAACACTACTGAGAAATTACATTTTACTATCAGCAGACTCTCCATGTCTTTTCTTTTCTTTTCTTTTCATGGAGTTGCATGCACTTACAACACAGGAACTCATATGGGGCAAATTAGTATCCCTAAAGCACCAGATAAGTTCTTGCTTCCTATGAAGTGGTGACTCACGGGTGGCTGCAGACTTTTGTGGTTTCCATCAAGAAATGCTGCTGAGGCTCTTCATCTGTATGCATCACTGAAAAATATTTTTACCATTGATTTTCCTCTGGCATTGATTTACCACCTGACGCCATCAATAATGAGGTTTGTGAGCTGATTTCTTAGGCTGTCTGGGAATTTTTAAAAATTTCTTTCTCTCCTCTTTCTTCTTTCTTTCTTTCTTTCTTTCTTTCTTTCTTTCTTTCTTTCTTTTCTGGCAGAAGAGTTGCTGGTAGTAAGTAGTAAAGCAGGAAGAACAACTGATCATTTGAACTTGAAAATTTGCAGCTAACCAGTCGATTCTACTAAGTCATTTCTCCCAGTCCTTTCCCCCTTCCCTCTTATTACCTATCGCTTTATTACTTGATGGGAAGCCTTCCATCGGTTGGCCTTCTGAGTATTGCTGTTTTTCAGTTTGGTATGCATTAGAATGCAAATTAAATGGGACAGTTATCTGTGGTAAAGTGTTTTCTAGATGCTTGGAAGAATGCTTTTTCTTTTGCTTCCCTTAAAAATTTGAAGGCATCTAAAAAGCTGATTCAACTCAAGTACTTAGTGAAAAACCAATTCTGTAAACTATGCCACTTTCATTTATTGAAGTTAGCCCATGTTTGGGCCTAAAGGGAGAATTTTCTGAAACACATGTCTATTTCACTGTGGCAGAATGCTTTCCTTTACAAAACAATAATATGGCGAAAAAGTAGAAAGTAGATAGTCAGCATTCCCACATCCCTTGTAAAATAAAATGAAAATGCAGATACCCTTCTGTCAAGGTCTGATCCTGGACCAAATTATATACCAAAATTTGACAAAGCACGTTCTGGGAGATATATATTCATTATTATGCATGAACTTAACTAAATATTGATCACTCTGAGTGAAACAGATGGAAACAGCCATTTTTCTGGGTTTCAGATATTGAATTATGAGAAGTCAGGGGAAAAATTCTCACTGACAGGTCAAGACAAAATAATTTAAAAAACAAGATAAGAAAGGATATGATTTTATGTACAATATATCTATTTAAAAATAATTCTCTTTTTTTGTCTCCATACATTTTTGAAGACTTCAACCATAATAGATGACTTTTATTGAAAACATAGTTTAGACATGAAGAATTCCTAGTATTTCACCCTTTTATGAAGAATGCATATAACCATCTAATTCAATTATTATATGTACTTACATCAAAATATTTTTTACATATTCATTTTATCTTTTAATTAGTTATAAATTTAACAACTTGGGGCACTTGGGTGGCTCAGTGAGTTAAGTGTCCAACTTTGGCTAGGTCATGATCTCGTGGTTTGTGAGTTTGAGCCCCACATCGTCAGTGGGGAGCCTGCTTGGGATTCTCTCTTTCTCCCATTCTCTGTCTGCCCCTCCCCTACTTGTGTATGCTGTCTCTCTCTCAAAAATAAATAAATAAACTTAAAAAAATTAACAACTTAACATTTGTTTAGACTGTGTACTTTCTTTTTTTTTATTTTAAATTTTTTTTTAACATTTATTTATTTTTGAGACAGATAGAGGCAGAGCATGAACGGGGGAGGGGCAGAGAGAGAGGGAGACATGGAATCGGAAGCAGGCTCCAGGCTCTGAGCCATCAGCCCAGAGCCTGACGCGGGGCTCGAACCCACGGACCGCGAGATCGTGACCTGAGCTGAAGTTGGACGCTCAACTGACTGAGCCACCCAGGCGCCCCTAGACTGTGTACTTTCATATGTAATTTCATATGTAACCTACCTCTGCATCACCCATGTGAAAGATCCCTGGAACTGCATAACACACAACTTGGACAACTCTCTCCTATGGCCCTGATATCCTCAGAAGCAAGATTGATAAGACATTGGTATTTAAATACTTGATTTCATTAAAGACTGCTAGATTGTTCTCTCAACCAGCATGTGCCCTCCTACCAACATTTAATACTATCCTATTCTGTAGTTTGGGACAGCATTTAATGTTATCTTTCTGGCATTTGCCATTCATGTGAACCTGTATCATGTAGTCCTCTCCTTATTTGAAGTTACTGTTTTTCTCTGATACTAGAACCTAGCCACCTTTTATCTCCCCAGCGTTTTCTCACAGTCTCATGTTAAGTTCCAGGATTCACCATCATCCCTGTTCCTTCTGAGACTTCTCCTGGGTATGGTTTAGAGGAAGAAAATGGACCTAATGAGCTAACTCTAGATTGTTTTGGAAACATGCATTGTCCAGTATGTATGTGTATGTGTATATACAAATATTAAATTTGAATCTGCTTGAGTGATCTTATTGTTTAATCAAGCTGTGTTTTTTAATCTACCTCAGTTCTATTTCAAAAGGAATCACCTGTTTTGAGTGTAGTGAATATCTTCTGCATTCTTCTGAGTCCCTTTATATATTTTTTTTAGGTTTGTTTATTTTGAGGAAGAGAGAGAGAGCACGTGCATGTATATGTGAGTGGGGAGAGGCAGAGAGAGACAGAGACAGAGATAGAGAGAGAGAGAGAAAGAAAGAGAATCCCAAGCAGGCTCTGTGCTGTCAGTACAGAGCCCAACACAGGGCTCAAACTCACAAACCATGAGATCATGACCTGAGCCAAAAATTAAGAGTCAGATGCTCAACCAACAGAGCCATCCAAGTGCCTGTGAGCCTCCTTAGATGTGTTGCTTTCTTTTGTGTAGGTATTGACTCTCAGATCCAACTTCTGGGATACAATGAGCAGCAACAATCCCACTATCGAAGATAGATACAGGTAACCAGTTGGTTTGTCAAGTGGTCATCCCCTCTCAAGGTAACAGGAAAAAGCATCTCTACACCATTTGTCTGGAAAGACTAAGGCTCTCCCAGCCTCTGCTGCAACAAATATTTAGTGTTCCCTGTCAACATCCTTCTGGCATAGAGGCCAATTTGATCATCCTTGCAGATATGCTCATGGAGGATTCCCTGCCCACTCTCTTACAGATTTACAGATTGCTGAACACCAAGCAGCAGTAAGAGGGAGAGAAAATTTAAGAAGGAAGGTACAACAAGGTCAAATTCTGAAAGAATTTTTTTTAGAAAGCAATATGAAAATTCAAAAAAATATCTTTGAAGTTTGTTTGGCATTTTGGAAGTGATTCATACTCTTTCCATAGTAATGTCATAAGATTTTAGAATAAAGAAAAAGGTACTAGAATGAAGATATAGAAACTGCTAACAAGAACTGTTCTTCCTATGGAATTTCTGATAAAAATGATAGGTATAAAAAATGCAGATGGCTAGAGGTAGGCATAGGGTCAGGGGTGAAGAGATGTTTTTAATTTTATTGATAGGCAATTTTGAATATGTTACACAGATGGAGGTAGGAGACAGAGCACTTGGAAATATACGAGAGGCAGGGAGTGCCAAGAACACATAGTTCTGAGGTTAGTGGGAGGAAGTCATAATAACTAAGGTGAAAGAATCCATCTTAAACTGAATAAAAGACACTTCTGAGACAGCTGGGAATGAAGTCAGAGTAAGTAAAATTGCAAAGAAATTTATGGATATGGTGGCAAGAAATTGAGGAAATCACATACAGTCCGTTTTCTCAGTAAAGTATGAGGCAGGGTCATTGACAAAGAGAAATGAAGATTTACAGTGGGTGAAGCAATGATGTGCTGGTGCTGCCCAGTAGAGCTAATTGTTCAATTTTCAGGAATTTTGCCAGCCAGTTGTTAAACATGCCCATTATTATAGTGTAAATTACATAAATTTACAGTTAAATTACATTGAAACAAAGGTAATACTCAACATTTATCACTTCTTAATTATTTTACTACACTTTACTATTATCGATGAACTTGAGGTTATTTTTATCTATTTTGTCTGAGAACAAATATAATATTGTATCTGGTGGAAATACCACAGAAGATAGTCTGTTTAGAATACATTCCTTCCTCACCGTTTAGTGATGTCAAATAGTACCTTGAAATGGGCCACACTGGGAGTATTTGCGTATTGAAAATCAGCAAATGCTATAGATTAGGGCTTTTTTCGTTTGTTTTGTTTTTCAAAGAACTGTTGATTGATTACATAGTGGCACACATCATTAGTACAGCTTTTGAGGATAACAGCATTTTGAAGGGGCACTCTGAGGAACAGGAAACAGTTGACAACCGATTGATAAAGGAGGACCAAAATCCACTGAGCTGGGTTGAAGTTAGGGAATACATTTTAAAGGCAACATATCCCACAAGCAACCCAGGTGTAAAAACAGCTAAAGTGTTGGGTTGAATCCTTGAGTGCAGTGTCTGGGGTAAATGGGTAGGAGAGCTTGAATGGGAGCATCTTGAGGGCTCAGCCAGTTATAGAGAGTAGTGAATGCAAGAGGAAGCTGGGAGACAAGGGTGGTAGTATGGAACCGGAAAACTTAATGGAAGCCCATATGGTGTTAAAATGATGTAGAGGAAAAGTAAAAAGGATGCAGCATTGTAGTGAAAAAGCAGGATTTGGGGATTTATTATTTTAGTTAGAGTCATTTCCAGCCCCTGGGTGTGATGGTGCTTATGAGTTTATTCAAGTTATCATGATCATAGATGTAGTGGGATTAGCAGAAGAGTCACAAGTTTAGATTGCTGAATGAGTTGATCATATGGGCTGAAGGTACCATGGATGATGGCAGGAATTGGAGTGAAGAACTGAGAATGATTTGGAGTTGGAGTGGAGAAATGAGAATGATGCTGAAATCAGATGGAGAGCAGCTTTGAGCTGGATCACATAGCTCTGAGTTCCTTGTATGCAGGAAACTCATTCAGTGAGAACTGCTTCTGTGGAAATAGACAGATAGGGGTACTTTACCAGCCACTGTCACCCTTAGAGGCAATAGCTGCTGTGGATGTGGATAGTACATTGGAATGTATAAGGAAAATATATGTATGTTTTTATAAATATATATTACATATATATTATATATAAATATACAAATAAACTTTAAAATATATATATACACTGTATTTTAAAACATGTATACTATATTTTAAATATATATGTATATTGTATATATGTATGTGTATATATATAATTTATTTTGAGAGAGAGAGAGATCGAGAATGAATCCCAAGCAGGCTCCAAGCAGTTAGCACAGAGCCTGACGTGGGGCCCGAACTCACAAACTATAAGATCATGACCTGAGCTGAAATCAAGACCGGGCACTTAAGCTACCGAGCCACCCAGGCACTCCTAAAGAAAATGTATTTTAATGTAAAAACCTTTTTAATGTTTTTCAAAATATGATTTTCTTATAGCCTTTCTGATAAAATTGATCTACAGTTGTGCTAATGGTTGGGGACAGTGGCAAGGATGTCTTATTTTAAAAAGATTCACTTTTTCTAACCTGCTCATTCCCCACCTCTTCAGGCCACTGCAGAGGGACTTTTTTCTTTTGCTCTTTTGCATGTTCATAAACAATTAAGACAATACTCCACTTATTTTTCTCTCTCAAATTCTTAAGCATTTTCAAGTTCTTGTTATTATGGCATACTTTCCAGAATTTATTTTAGTATTTTTTATGTTTCATTCCTTTTACTATTCCCTCTAGGTGTCATTTTCCTCTACCACCTTTACTAAGGGCATCATATTGAGTTCTGTAAAGCATTAGCACTCAATTTTGCCTTTCATTTTTTATACAAAGAGCATATATAAAAGATCATTTTATCCTTTAGTATTGCTTCCTCTTATAGAAGTTTTAGCCATTATTTTTGCCAATGTTTTGAAAATAGACACTTAGCTCATATTTCTTAATGATGTACTCTTCAAAATGTGGGTGACATCATTGAACATGTATATTTGTAATAATAAATTTTCCAAAAATTTCTATGTAAATCTCTTGCTTGGTGCTACTCAACAGGCAATCAAAACTCAGCAGTATAACAACAGATTATTTTTTTCTACGTTTTCTCATTCATTATAAATATAGCCATGGTTTTAACAAGGACCAATGGCTTAACCCAAAGGATTGATCTGGGACCCTTTGATAGGTCAGTACATGCATATCAAGGACACCTATTCCTCAAATCTCATTAGCAAAGTGTTTCTTACACAAGGCTATACAAATGTGGAGTAGAAAAGCATTCTTGAGTGTGTGTGTGTGCGCATGTGTATGATTTTGTAAGAAATAATTTCTCTCTTTTACACACACACTCAAATCAATTTTATTCTCTACCTGAAGGTAAACACTTATCTGATTATTTAGTCATTCATATTTCTATGTCCTTTTGTCTAATCTTTTACCATTGCTATCTGAAAAGAGTGGGAGTTTTGATAAGCTATCAGAAAAAGCAAGTAGTAACTTTAAAATCCAGGAAAGTGTGGGGTGCCTGCGTAGCTCAGGCAGTTGAGCCTCCGACTCTTGGTTTTGGCCTAGGTCATGATCTCACAGTTCGTGAGTTTGAACCCCATGTTGGGCTCTGCGCTGACAATGCCTAGCCTGCTTAGGAGTCTCTCTCTCTCTCTCTCTCTCTCTCTCTCTCTCTCTCTCTCTCTCTCTCCCCCTCTCCTGCTTGTGCTCTCACTCTCTCAAAATGAATAGACTTATTTTTTTTTTTTAAATCCAGGTAAGTCTGAATGAATACTTTGGGAAACTTGGGCATCAACACAGTGCTGGAAATAATAGTATTTGTCTCAACTGTTTTGGAAAGGATTATATGAGATATTCTGTTAAAAAGACTTGCATGTAGCTGATGTACAGTACGTCTTCAATAAATATGGGTTCCCATGTCTCTAGTGCCTAGGAAGTAAAAGATTGCTTTGCTTTGCAATGATCTATCAAGATGCTAAAATGTTACAGCATCTATGTGTATAATTTTCAAAATTGGACTAAACTAAAACCTTGAAACTTAGTGTTTACAATTCAGATTTCTTTTTTTTTTAATTTTTTTTAATGTTTATTTATTTTTGAGAGACAGAGTGTGGGGGAGGAGCAGAGAGAGAGAGGGAGACACAGAATCTGAAGCAGGCTCCAGGCTCTGAGCTGTCAGCAGAGAGCCCGATGCGGGGCTCGAACTCACAAACCGTGAGATCATGACCTGAGCTGAAGTTGGATGCTTACCGACTGAGCCACCCAGGCGCCCCTACAATTCAGATTTCTTAAAAGCACGTGTGAATTTTTTTAAACATTTATTCATTTTGGGGGGACACCTGGTTGGCTTAGTTGGTTAAGAGTCTGATTCAGCTCAGGTCATGATCTCACCACTCGGGGGTTCAGGCCTTGCGTTGGGCTCTGTGCTGATAGCTCAGAGCCTGGAGTCTGCTTCAGATTCTGTGTCTCCCTCTCTTTCTGCCCTCCCGTACTTGTACTCTGTCTCTCTATCTCTCTCTCTCAAATAAAATTAAAACATTAAAAAATTTAAACATTTATTCATTTTTCAGAGACACATAGAAACAGATCACAAGTGGCAGTGGGACAGAGAAGGGGGAAGACCCAGAATCCAAAGCAGGCTCCAGGCTCTGAGCTTTCAGCACAGAGCCCCACATGGGGCTCGAACTCAGGAACCCTGAGATCATGGCCTGAGCCAAAGTCACACTTAACCAACTGAGCCACCCAGGTGCCCCAAAAGCACATGTGAAGTTTAAGAAATACCTACACAAAGTATGAGTGAAAAAGAAAAATTACAGAAATTACACTCTGAAATTCTAATATTCTAGTGACATAGCCATTACAGATGAATTGGTAATATATTTTTCTTATGAAGCATTTGCTGCTTTATTCTTATCCTTGGGAAAATATTCAATTATCTTCATCAAATCATTAAATTATAGATTTTTATTTTTGAATCTTAGTTTTTAAATTGTAAAATATTTCATTGCTTCAAGATTATCACTTTTAATCTTAATAACCTAATAACTGTCATTGATCTTATTAAAATATTTTACTTTCCACTCTGCTAGATTAAAATCTTAATGGGGTGTAATAAAGTATTTTTCCTTTTGTTTCAAAGACCTACTAAGATAATAATCATGTACTATTGGTCAATTTAATGTTATTGGAGATGATTTTTTATACATGTTGTATATTATGTGTGCTCTTTCCATCAAATCATGCTTTGGTATGGGTGTTATATCTAAGTGATGAATCACTGGTTTCTCCTCCTGCAGCCAAGACTACACTTTATGCTTTCTAACTTGAGAATTAAAAAAAAATCAGAATTTACACATAACTGATGACACAGTAACACTTTTCGAGAAGTAGAGAGAAAACACATACATTAACTTTTCAGTAAAATAAATCATAATTTAAACTTTTATGTTTCACATTATTTTTGTTCAAAAAAATGAACATTAATTTCAATGTTTTATAGGAAAATTTACCATGCCCTCTATATAAGTAAACTGGCCCTTAGAAGCCAGACATATTTGGAATGTGGTTCAAGATGGTGGCATTTGTTTTGAACTCACCCCCATCTATAGACACAATAAATTTACAGTTATATATGGAATAATTTCCTCTGAAAAAGATCTAAAAATTTGATGAACAGAGCCTCCACAACAAAGAATAAAGGGACAACATGGAAATGAGTAGGAGGAGTGACGCAGTCTTGCCAGACAAAAACAAAAATATACTTTAGGCACAATGATCTACAGTTGGAGGGATATCAAAAATATGGAACTTTACCCTAGGAAGTGAGGAGTATATACACACATCAGGTACTCAACCCCTAGATGCAGGAGATATGAGCTCCCAAAATGCCTAGATTTGAGAAGCAACAGGATTACATCTAGGATATCCATAGAACTAATAGAAAACAAAGAATCTGCCCTTAAAGGGCTCCTGTACAGACTTACTTGCTACAGGACTCAACATGAACACACCAGTTTAAAAGGAACTAAACCATATGTGGAAATCACTTCCTGAACTTAAAACATCTGGTGGGGAGTAAAGAATTTGTTGGGACTTTTTCTAAGGATAGAGACCATTTTTGCAATCTCATTCTAACTTTCTAATACCAATGCTTGAAGGTGCTCTTTTGGAACTCTTCTTCTAACCTGTTAGGAAAAAAGGATGTGTCCCACTGAAGGCCTTATTCTCCCATATGCCACAGTCACCTACCACAGCCTAGCTGGGTGAGAGCCTTTCCTGCCCCCAAGCTGCAGCTTTAGACTCACTAGAGCAGGCAGTATGCACAGCTCAGACAAGGGATGCCCCTGAATGCCTGGCTCTGGTGATAGTACTTTTAAGCCCCATGAGACATCTCCTCCAGGAAGTCATTCCTTCAAAACTAGGAGAAGTAGATTATTTGCCTAATATATAGAAAGAGGCAAAATGAGGAGACAGATGAATGTGTTCCAAATGAACAAAACAAAACCTCAGAAAAAGATCTTAATGAAGCAGAGATAAGCAATTTACCTGATAAAGTGTTCAAAGTAATGGTCTTAAAGATGCCTACTGAACTTGGGAGAAGAATGGATAAATGAAGTGAGAACTTTAAAAAAAGAGAGAGACAAAAAATATAAGAAAGTACTAAATAGAAGTTGTAGAGCTGAAGAATATAATAACTGAACTGAAAAATACACTAGAGGCATTCACCAGCCGATTGGATGAAAGAGAAGAAAAGATCAGCAAGCTGGAAGACAGAACAAAAGATCTCACCCAGACAGAGCAGCAAAAAGAAAAACTAATTCTTTTAATTTATTGTTTTTTAAAATGTTTATTTATTTTTGAGAGAATGAAAATGCAACTGAGGAGGGACAAAAAGAGGGGGACATAGGATTTGAATGTGGGGTTCAAACTCACAAACTGCGAGATAATGACCTGAGCCAAAGTTGGATCCTCAACCGAATGAGCCACACAGGCACCCCCAGAAAAAATAATTTTAAAAAGTGAAGATGCTTTAAGGGAGCTTTGGGGTAACATCAAGCAAAATAGCTTTCACATTATAGAGGATCCAGAAGGAGGGAGAAAGAAAGGGGGAAGAAAAAGTGTTTGAAGAAATAATGGCTGAAAACTTCCTAAACCTGGGGAAAGAAACAGACATACAAGTCCAGGAATTCCAAAGAATTCCAAATAAGAGGAACCCAAAGAGATCTACACCAAGCTGCATTATAATTAAAATGGTAAAAGTTAAAGTACACAGATAATCTCAAAAGTGGCAAGAGAAAAACAACTTGTTACATTCAAAGGAAACTCCATAAAACTACTAGCAGATTTTTCAGCAGAAACTTTACAGCCATTGGGGAGTGGCATAACATGTTCAAAGTGCCTAAAGGAAAAAACTTCCAACAAGGTTCTGACCAACAAGGTTATTATTCAGAATTGAAGGGGGCACCACACACAAAAGTAAATTCAAAATGGATTCAAAACTTAAATGTGAGACAGGAAACCACCAAAATCCTAGGGGACTATACAGGCAGTAACCTTTTTGACATCAGCTATAGCAACTTCTGACTAGATATGTCCTCTGAGGTAAGGGAAACAAAACAAAAATAAACTATTGGGAATTCATCAAGATAAAAAGCTTCTGTACAGCAAAGGAAAATCAACAAAACTAAAAGGCAATCTACAGAATGGGAGAAGATATTTGAAAATGACTCATCTGATAAAGGGTTAGTATCCAAAATATGTAAAGAACTTATAAAACTCAACACTGCCCCCAAAAATAATCTAGCTAAAAAATGGGCAGTAGATATGAACAAACATTTTTCCAAAGAAGACATACAGATGGGTAACAGACACATGAAAAGATGCTCAACATTGCTCATCATCAGAGAAATACAAATCAAAACTACAATGAGCCATCACTTCACACCAGTCAGAATCGCTAAAATTAACAACACAGGAAACAGGTTTTGGTGATGATGTGGAGAAAGGGGAACCCTTTTACACTGTTGGTGGAAATGCAAACTGGTGCAGCCACTCTAGAAAACAGTATGGAGGTTCCTCAAAAAATTAAAAATAGAACTGCCCTAAAACCCAGCCATTGCACTACTAGGTATTTACCCAAAGGAAACAAAAATACTGATTTGAAGGGATACATGCACCCCAATGTTTATAACAGCATTATCAACAACAGCCAAATTATGGAAAGAGCTGAAATGTCCATCAACTGATGAATGGATAAAGAAGATGTGGTATATATATATATATATATATATATATACACAATGGAATATTGGACATAAAACAGAATGAAATCTTGCCATTTGCAACAACATGGATGGAGCTAGAGAGTATTATTCTAAGCAAAATAAGTCAGAGAAAGACAAGTACCATATGATTTCACTCACGTGGAATTTAAGAAACAAAACACATGAACATATTGGGGGTGAAAGAGAGGAAAGCCAGGAAATAGACCTTTAGCTATAGAGAACAAACTGAGTAGAGGGGAGGTGGGTAGGTGTTGGGCTAAATGGGTAATGGGTTAAGGAGAGCATTTGTAGTGATGAGCACTGAGTATTGTATATAAGTGATGAATCACTAAATTCTACACCTGAAACTAAAAAAACAAAAACAAAAACAAAAATTAAAAAAAAATAAGAGAGAGAGAGAAAAAAACAATTGAAGGAGAGATTAAGAGTTTTCCAGATAAGCAAACACTAAAAGAATTCATCACCACTAAATTGGCTTTACAAGAATGTTAAAGGGATCTCTTTAAGCTGAAAAGAAATGGCAATAATTAATAACAAAAAACATGCAAAAGTAAAAATCTCACTGGAGAAGGCAAAGATATAGTAACAATAGCAATCAGTCACTTGTAAAGCAGTGATAGCTTAAAAGATAAAAAGCACCAAAGTTAACTAAAACTACAATAGTTACTTAAGGGAAACAAAATTAAAAAATAAAAAATGTGACATCAAAACTATAAAATGTGAGATAAGAAAGTAAAAATGTGAAGTTTTGCAATGTGTTCAAACTTAAGTGCCTATCAACTTAAAACTAACCATTATATATACGTAGGATGTTCTATGGAAACCTCATAGTAACCACAGAGCAAAAACTTACAGCAAATACCCTAAAGAAAATGAGACTACTAAGGAAGTCCATTGAACTATAAGAGAAGAAAGAGAAGAATAAAGGAACCAGAGAGAAACTACAAAAACAGCCAGAAAACAATTAACAAAATGACAATAAGTACTTACCTATTAATAATTACCTTAAATGTAAATGGACCAAATTCTCTATTTAAAATATGTTGAAGTGGCTGAATAGTTAAGAAAACAAGACTCATCTTTATCTTGTCTACCAGAGACTCACCACAGAAATAAGAACACACACAGACTGAAAGTAAAGGGGTGGGAAAAGATATCCCATGCAAATAGAAACCAAAAGCAAGCTGGTGTATTTATACTCATATCAGACAAAAAAGACTTTAAAACAAAGACTGCAATAAAAGACAAGGAGGATATAACACGATACAGGGGTAAATCCAGCAAAAATAAAAAACATTTATAGGTATATATGCACCCAACATAGGAGTACCAAAATATATAGAGCAAATACTAATGGACCTAAAAGGAGAAATAAACAGCAATACAAAAATAGTAGGGGATTTTGACACCAAACTCACATCATTAGATAGATCATCCAGGCAGAAAATCAATAAGGATACATTGCCCTTAATGACACATTAGACCAGATAGACTTAATAGATACATAACATTCCTCCAAAAGCAGTAGAATGCATACACATTCTTCTCAACTGCACATGGGACATTTTTTAAGAGTCATATGTTAGGCCACAAAATACATCAATAAATGCAAAATTGAAATACTATCAAGCATCTTTTCCAACAAGGATGTTATGGAATTAGAAGTTAATTAAAAGAAGAAAATTGGAAAAAAACATGCGAATGTAGAGATTAAATAATGTACTATAAAACAACCAATGGGTCTTGGGGCACCTGGGTAGCTCAGTCAGTTAAGCATCTGACTTTGGCTCAGGTCATGATCTCACTCACTGCTTGTGAGTTCGAGCCCCGTGTCAGGCTATGTGCTGGCAGCTCAGAGTCTAGAGTCTGCTTCAGATTTTGTCTCCATCTCTCTGCCCCTCCCCTGCTCATGCTCTCTCTCTCTCTCTGTCTCTCTTAAATATAAAATAAAACATAAAAAAACAACCAGGGGGTCATTGAAGAAATCAAAGGAGAAATAAAAAACAAAAAACTAGAAACAAATGAAAACAGAAATGTGACATACTGGAATCTATGGGACATAGCAAAAGCAGTTCCAGGAGGGAGTTCATAGCAATACAAGCCTACATTAGGAAACAAGAAAAATCCTGAAAAAACTACCAACATTGATACCTCAAGGAACTAGAAAAAGATGAACAAACAAAGCCCAAAGTTAGTAAAGGGAAGGAATTAACAAAGACCAGAGCAGAAAGAAATAGAGACTAAAAAGACAAAAGATAAATGAAACTAAGAGATGGTTCTTCAATATGATGAAAAAAATTGACAAACTTTAGTTAGACTAACAAGAAAACCAGAGTGATCAAATAAATAAAATCAGAAATAAAAGGTAAGTTACAACTGATACCACAAAAATACAAAAGAAGCTACGTTTCATAAGAAACTACTATGAACAGTTATGCACCACCAGATTAGACAACCTGGAAGAAATGAATAAATTCCTAAAACACACAATCTCCCAAGATGAATCATGAAGCAACAGAAAATCTGATTAGACCAATTTCTAATAAAGAGATTTAAATAGTAATCAAAAACCTCCCAACAAACAACAGTCCAAGATCAGACACTTTACTGGTAAATTCTACAAAACATTTAGAGATTTAATACCTATCTTTCTCAAACTCTACCAAAAAATCGAAGGAGAGGTATTCTTCCAAATTCATTTTACAAGGCCAGAATAACCCTGATACCTAAAATCAAAACCAGAGACACCATAAAAATAAATTACAGGCCAGTATCACTGATGAACACAGATACAAAAATCCTCAACAAAATATTAGCAAACCAAATTCAACAATACATTAGAGGGATCATATACCATGGTCAAGTTGAATTTATTCCATGGATACAAGAATAGTTCAATATTCACAAATCAATCAATGTGATATACCATGCTGACAAAATGAAGAATAATATCATATGATCATCTCCAAAGATTAAAAAACTTTGACAAAATTCAACATACATTTATGATAAAAAAAAAACCTCTCAAATGGTTATAGAGGGAACATACCTCAACATCATACAGGCCATATATGACTAACTTAAAGCTAACATTCTCTATTAAAAAGCTAAAAACTTTCCCCCTAAGATCAGCAACAAGATAAAGATGCTCACTCTCATCACTTTTATTCAACATTGTAGTAGAAGTCCTAGCTACTGCAATAAGTAAATAAGAAAAAAAAGGCATCCAAATCAGAATGGAAGAAGTAAAACTGTCACCAATTGCAGATGATACTCTCTATAAAAAATTCTAAAGTCTACCAGAAAATTGTTAGAACTAATAAAAGAATTTAGTAAGGTTGCAGTAGACAAAATCCATATACAGAATTCTGTGGTGTTTCTATACACTAGTAGCAAACTATTGGAAATAAGAATTTAAAAAGCAATCCCATTTACAATTGTATCAGAAGAATAAAATACCTTGGAATAAATTTAATCAAGAAATGAAAGACCTGTACAGTGAAAGCTATAATACTGATGAAGGAAATAAATATTATTTATTTTTCATAAATGGAAAAATATTTCTTGTTCATGGATTTAAAGAGTTAGTATTGTTAAAATGTCCATATTATGCAAAACAGTCTATAGATTCAATGCAATCTTTATCAAAATTCTAATGGAATTTTTCACAGAACCAGAATAAATAATTCTAAAATTTTTATGGAATCACAAAAAAAACAAAAACAAAACCAAAAACCCAAAACCACCGTATAGCTAAAGCAATCTTCAGAAAGAAGAACAAAGCTGGTGGTACCACTCTCCCTGATTTCAAACTATACTATAAAGCTATTCTATTCAAAATAGTATGGCAGTTGTCATAAAAACAGACACTCAGATCAATAGAACATAATTGAGAGCCCAGAAATAACCCACACATACATGGACAATTAATTACTGCAAAGGACCCAAGAACATAGAATGGAGAAAGGACAATCTTTTAAGTTTGGTCTAGTGATGTGTTTGTGAATCTGATACCAAAGGCAATCGAAACAAAAGCAAAATGAACAGATGGAATTACATCAAACTTAAAAACTTCTGTGCAGAGAAGAAATCCATCATCAAAACAAAAAGGCAATACACCTAATGGGAGAAGACATTCATACATCATGTAGCCAATAAGTGGTTAATATCCAAAATATGTAAAGAATACATACAACTCAACAATAAAAAAAAGCAACTCAATTAAAACATGGGCAGAGGATCTGAATAGGCATGTTTCCAAAGAAGACATACAGATGGCCAACAGGAACATGAAAAAATGTTCAATATCACCAAACATTAGAGGAATGCAAATAAAAACCACAATAAAATATCACCTCATACTTATTAGAATGGCTATTACTTAAAAGACAAGAAATAACAAGTATTAGGATATCAAAAAAGCAGAACTGTTGTTCCCTGTTGGTAAGAATGCGAATTGTTGCAGCCATTTTGGAAAATAGTATGGAGATTTCTTAAAAAATAAGGCTAGGTCTACCATATGATCCACCTGTTGCACTTCTAGATACTTACCTGAAGAATATGAAAACACTACTTTGAAAATATATATGCATCCATGTTAATTGCAGCATTATTTACATTAGCCAAGATTAACAACCTAAACGTCCATCAGTGGATGAATGGATAAATAAAATGTTTTATACACAACACAACATACACACACACACACACACACACACACACACACACACACACACGAATATTACTCATCCATAAAGAACAAAATCTTGCCATTTGCAATAACAGGGATGCACAATGAGGGTACTATGCTAAGTGAAATAAGTCAGAGAAAGACAAACACCATATGATTTCACTCACATGGAATCTTAAAAAACAAAAATGAACAAAAACAAAACAATACCAAAACAAATTAATAAATACAAAGAACAGATAGATGCTTCCTGGAGAGAAAGCAAATTAGGGTTGGGTGGAATGGGTTAAGAGTGTTAATTGTATTGTGATGGATTGTAATTAGACTTTTGGTGGCAATCACTTTGTAATATATGCAGATGTTAGATTATAATGTTTTGTACCTGAAACTTATATAATGATATATATTAATTTTACCTCAAAAAAATTAAGCCAGGCCTATTTGTTTTCTAGTTCTAGCATTGACAATTGCAAGATGACATGAATTCTTTATGGATTTTTTTAAAGTACATATTATGTGTTTTCTCACTGTCAAGTTTAACTGCCTTATGAGTAAGGGTGTTACAAATGCTAATTTTTTAAATGGAAAAAATGACTAATTCTCCCAAGTAAAAATAACAATAAAATGAAATTGGCTGAAATTTCTTTTAAACATGTGAAGGAATCACATTTAGCTTTGCTTAAAGACTATTAGTTTCTGTTTATGGAATTTTAGAAAGTCTAAGCTTCTTTAACAGAAAACAGTCTTTTACAAAAGTATCTAATCCTATCCTAGTGTTGGTTGCTAGGAGAACATTTAATGCAAATTAATCAGTAAACATCTAGCAGCCAGCTACCTGAGGAGAAGGGGAGTGGGAGAGACTTAGAAGCTGGCCAGCAGGGAGACTGCTGATGGGAAAATGGCTGTCAAGGGTTTTTTATACACACCAGCAGCATCACACTGTGATATGAATTTTTTTCTCTATCATTCTTCTAGGTAAGGAAGGAAAAGAAAACAAGAAACATTGGAAGGATAAATGGGGTCTTTCCTGTGAAGGTGAGCTTTTTTTTGTTGAACTTTGATAAAATGGCAAAAGAGAGATTAAGAATTAATAACAAACGAAGATTAGTGAGAATAGGTAGCATACCTAATATACTACCTCAATATTTGCATTTAAATTTTTCTCTGCATCATGTATCCTATTTGAAAATAATGTTTCTATAAAGTACAACAACAATAAGATACTCTGAGTATGAAAAAATGTTTTTCTCTACCCTAAAATTTCATCTGGGACAAAATCCTACAATATTTTAGAAAGAATTAAGGATAAATACTTGGCTAGTTTAAAATGAAATTATGCTTTAAAATGTCAACAAGACGAGAAATGAATTTGTTTTCTAAAAATTTTAATGGAATTTAGGTATATCCCACAGTGAGATTTAGACCATTGATTGACATTTATAACTGTGGAAGCAAAGTGTCAGTGCTGGTAAAACTGAAGACGTTTACACACTGGGAAATAGTTACCTTTGTTTACTGGACCTGGATTAATTCCTAAATGTGAGTTCTTTCAGCTTTTTGTTTTATTTTTACTATTGAAGAAAACCAAAAAGTGAAATTCAATTTATAGAATTTCACTTTGTAATAAATTTAGGAGAACATGGATGCCTTATCTTTAGAAATGAGTATTATGGAAATATATAAGCACAGAAATATGCTACAATAGCTACAAAAGAAATAAAAGAATAAAAACGTGTGTATTAATTATACATAAGTCCATTCAAATAGGTTTTTAAAATAGGAACAAATTTGATGTGGTTAGTTTATTATTTTTGTACTGAAAATAAATATTTTTAATTTTTCTGTAATAAAGAAGGTAGCTTTACATAACTTCTT
This sequence comes from Acinonyx jubatus, assembly GCF_027475565.1. Lineage (NCBI taxonomy): Eukaryota > Metazoa > Chordata > Mammalia > Carnivora > Felidae > Acinonyx > Acinonyx jubatus. The sequence goes on along the minus strand of NC_069385.1, from coordinate 63,026,989 downwards.
TTTTAAGTGAATTCTACATAGACGTATTAGAGTTATGCCATAAATTGAATCATAATCCGAAGTTAAAAATCATGAAGGGAATTAAAATTAAAAACATATCTCTTTGAGGTTAGATCATAGATCTAAGATCTAAGCTGTTGACTAAGATTATTTATTTTCTCTTTTATATAAAACTCATATGTCCAATAAGTTTAATTTTCTGCTCAATTTTAAATTATCTGGCAATAACTTATATAGAATATGATTTTGCTTCTTATAGTCTTTCCTGTGTAGGGCTCAGGATAAGTAAATGTACCAATATAAAGAACACAAAAAAATATTACTAACATTGCTTACAAGGTGCAATGAACCCTAAAGTAAGAGATGAGCCCCTGACCTCAAAGAGATTACTATCTGCCTTCAGAGTTCAACTTAAAACACAAACAAGAAACAATAAATGAAGATGATATATTTTTAGTATGGAGTATTTTCTAGAGAACTTGGAAACAAGAGTATTTGGCAAATTCTGTAGGAACCAGAGCAAGCTCCACAGTGGGGAAGAATTTGAGTGGAAGGTGAAAAACAAGGAGGAATTGGAGGTGGTGGTAGCGGCTTTGGGTTATAATATGATTTGAATTTAAGTATTGAATAAGCAACTGATATCAACTTATTTGCCCTTGCAAATAATACCACAAACGTATTTTTTGCAAATGGTATTGAACGTATTCATTTTGGGGTGTAATCACATAGCATATACTTTCATAGAGGTCTACACAGGACAAATTAACTAGGTAATTATTGTTTGTGATTAATAAAAATATAATTTTATATGTTAAAAATACAGTAATTTTATATATAGCAAGGTCCAGGGTTATGGAAGTGTTATCTACACAAATGGTTGGGAACAAAAGGTAGTTTAATTAAGGGATTTTTTTCATAATACTTTATTGAGTAGCTATTTACCTGAATTGATTTTTTTTAAATAAACAATGTTATTATTATTGTTTCAAACACCGGTATGAAAAGATATAGAAAATTGTAAAAGTATAACATCTAACAAAAATATTGAATTAAAATTCTACAATACTCACATATTAATCTGTTGAAGACATAATAAATCTACATGTAAAATGTACATGGACCATTGATCATAATTATTCTTTTTCTATGAAAATGGCAGATCAAATTCTCTTATATATGATCATATGAAAGAGGCCCATATTGAGTGGTTGTAATTTGACTATAGTAGTAATTGCTTATATAAATGCCATCCCTCTGAATGTTTATAATGACCACATAAAGCTAATCTTTATTTTACAACAAACCTTCCTCCTGAATGCTGGCACTGGCCCAACCTTTCCAAACCTAATCTCCCCTATATTTACTCCTCCTCAAGTGTATCTTCTAGTGGTCAGTGACATCACATTTTACAACAGTGTACGAGACAGGTTCCTGGAAATCAGGCTTGGTGATCATCTCTGAGAGCCATTTGATATCCAGTTTATTTTACATATATTTTTATAGCATTTGCATTATTGTTCGTGATTTGAAGCCTTGGATGATTAATTTTGCATGTCAGTTTGACTAGTCCAAGGGGTGCCCAGACATTTGGCCAGTTTCTCTGGGTGTGTTTGTGAGGGTTTTGGGGAAGAAATAAACAATTGAATCAGTAGACTGAATGAAACAGATTTCTCTCCATAAATTTGATGGGCTCCATCTAATCAACTGGAAGCCTAATTAGAACCGATCCTCTCAAGAGTAAGAGGGAATTCTTCCTGCCTGGCTGCCTTCAAACTGACACTGGGTTTTTCTTCCCTTTGGACTCAAACTGAAACATTGGCTCTTCCTGGGTTTCAGGCATACTGTCCTTTGGACTAGAATTATACCATTGGCTCTCTTGGATCTTCAACTTGTCTACTGTAGATTATATCCTATTGGTTCTGTTTCTCTGGAGATCTGGAGAACTTTGAGTAATACAAAGCCCTTGGCACTTTTCATCTGAATTTTGAGGTACTTTCTTAATTGCTCTCCAGTTTCACACTCTTCCCATATTTCTCCCATATAACTGCTATAATTATATTTTTCAGATGCAAATCTCTGTAGACTGTTCTCTTGCTTAAAATTCTTCCTAGGCTCCTCATCCATTTTAGGATAAAGCACAACTACTAACATATCAAATAGAGTACCTCAATGATCTAGGCCAGCCTCGTTGGCCCTAGGTTTTTCCCTTCTTCCAGGAAAATTGAAAAAGTTCCAGTTTTCTGAATCTAGATTTTTGAGCTGATGTATCTTTGTATGTGATACTTGCTCTTCCTGTACTGTCACTTCTCTCACTCACTCACTGTCCACTTGTCTAATTCTTATCCTTCCTTAACACTGGCTCCTGTTTTGTTTTTTTCCTGAAGCTTCCTCTAAGTTCCTTCTTCTCCTATCTGGTTGACTTTCTCTTTTATAGGATGGGGTTGTAATAGTTGGCTTTTCTCACCCATATTTCAGAAGAAATGATAAGATTCTTGAAGAAAGGTATCATATCAAATTACAGTAAAACCTTGGTTTGTGAGCATAATTCATTCCAGAAACATGCTTGTAATCCAAAGCACTTGTGTATCAAAGTGAATTTTAAGAACCATTGGCTCAGTTGTGATCATGTAACATTTGGCAACACATACTACTTGTATTGGAAGACATTGCTCATTTATCAAGTTAAAATTTATTATAAATGTTTTCTTGTCTTGTGGAAAACTCACAAAAAGTTACTCGCAATCCAAGATTTTACTGTATTTTATTCAGTGCCTTGCACAGAACAGAACACATGGTAGGTTTTCACAAAAGTTTTGCTGAATAAGTGAATGAATGAACACCATCTATAGTAATTAAATATATTTATCTTTTTTAATTTTATCTATTTTGAGAGAGAGAGAGAGAGAGAGAGAGAATGAGAACACAAGCAGGGGTGGGGCAGAGAGCAAAGAAAACAGAGAATCCCAAGCAGGCTCTGCACTATCAGCATAGAGCCCAACGCAGGGCTGAAACCCATGAACTGTGAAATCATGACCTGAGCCAAAATCAAGACTCTGATACCTAACCTACTGAGCCACCCAGGCACTACTAAATTTATTTTTAATGCACACTTTCATATTTAGCATAGAGAAGTCATTTCAGAAATTTATCTAATTCTGAATTTAGTTCTGTTTATATTTTTATATTCTTTATTTACCCTGCCAGATCCACCCTGCTCTGTGCCTCAAGGAGCTAACATTTATGAATTTTGTTAATGGGAACTCCTGCTCTCTGGCCTAAGATTGTGTTCAACTGATAGTAAATAATAAGCAAAAGATTGGAGGGTGAAAGTTGAGGAAGGTTGGGATTTTATTCCCAAGGCAGTGGTAGCAGCTTGAACCCTCCAAAACATGGCAGTATGGTTCATCCTTGAACAATGTGGGGATTAGGGACATCAAACGCTCTGTGCAGTAAAAAAACCCATGTGTAACTTTAGACTCCTCTAAAACTTAACTACTTATACCCAACTGTTGATTGGAAGCCTTAATGATAACATAAACATCAATTAAAACATACTTTATATGTTATATGGATTATATACTGTATTCTTACAATGTCTAACTTTTCCTTAATTTTTTTTGCGTATTTCTAGGCTTTGTAGTCCATTTGTGACTTTTTTCAAATTATTGCACACCACCAAAATTTTTACCAATATATTTGTTGAAAAGAAATCCACATATAAGTAGGCTAAAGGGGATGAGCCATGTTATTCAAGGAACAACTGTAGATACATTCCTCTCCCAAAGCTCTCTGTGCTTCTCTCCCTGGGGTCTAGTATCCTTGCCCTTCAGGCTAGGAGTGGCAGTAACTCCCCACTATAGCTTGAGAGTACTTTACCTTCTATTGCTAGTTTCAGTTAAACTTGTCCATCACATCTGTGAACTTTTTTTTAAGTTTATTTATTTATTTTGAGACAGAGACAGCATGGTTGGGGAAAGGACAGAGAGAGTGGGAGATTGAGAGAGAAAGAGAGAAAGAGTATCTATCCCCTGATGTGGGACTCAAAGTCATGAACTGTGAGCTTACGACCTGAGTGGAAATCCAGAGTCAGAGGCTCAACCAACTGAGCCACCCAGGCACCCCTTAAACTTTTCTTAATTACACTGTTGGGCAATGTCACCAACTTCCTGCCAGGAGTATGGCTGATGCAATATAGAGCCTTCTTCTCCCCTGGAATCCATTTTAAGCATTCACATGATATCATAATAGCTTTACCGATTAGGTCATATATTGAGCTCATCAAATACATTAAATGTACAAGTAAGTATACAGTAGGCTAAGCCATATTATGATGAGAAATCTAGTATTACTTTTCAAAGGTGACTAAAAGTATCTTATAGTTTAAAATTGTTTTTAATTTAAAAGATGGTTTCAAATGCATTTTCTCATTTCAATATCTATTTATAAATATCTTACTGGATGGTAAACAGTAGACATACTGCATATATATTGTATTTTTTTTACTTCTTTATTTATTTTTATTAGAGAGAATCCATTTTAAGCATTCACATGATATCATAATAGCTTTACCGATTAGGTCATATATTGAGCTCATCAAATACATTAAATGTACAAGTAAGTATACAGTAGGCTAAGCCATATTATGATGAGAAATCTAGTATTACTTTTCAAAGGTGACTAAAAGTATCTTATAGTTTAAAATTGTTTTTAATTTAAAAGATGGTTTCAAATGCATTTTCTCATTTCAATATCTATTTATAAATATCTTACTGGATGGTAAACAGTAGACATACTGCATATATATTGTATTTTTTTTACTTCTTTATTTATTTTTATTAGAGAGAGAGAGAGAGCAAGTGAGTGAGCAAGAGCTAGGGGGGGAGAGGGGCAGAGGGAGAGAGAGAGAATGTTAAGCAGGCTTCATACTCAGTGTGGAGCCTGACACGGGACTTGATGTCATAACTCTGGGATCATGACCGAAGCCAAAATCAAGAGTCAACGCTCAACCCACTGAGCCATGCATGTGCCCCAAATATATAGTTTTTAAGAGGTCATTTCAATTTTATTAAAATTTTAAAATAATTTAAATTAAAATTGTATCCTTGTTAAAAATAATCATTTTCATCAGTGCTACTAGGAATTTAATATTACCCCAACTCAATAATCAGTAAAAATAACAATTATGGCCCAAGTCTCCTTTGTACCTAAGTGATTTCCTTGTAGTACCTCAGGAAGTCAGGGAGTAAGTTAATTCAAGACTGCCTGGAGATCTCACAAGCACTGTTGGGTATGCTCTACTCATGCTATTTTTACTGCACTAAATGTAATATTTGGAAAAATAGTGTCCCATTGAGTGCTACAGATGTGTAGAAGCCCACTTGGTCCAAAAAGCATCACCAGATGTGTTCTGTAGACACTGCATTGTAGTGTCTGTCACCGGGGAACAACTCTAGAGTTTTTCATTGTCTTCCCAGGAAGAAAAGGAATAAATGCTACCTTGTTCCTTCAGCCTTGTTATTCTCCTTCACGTCTAACTCCAGGAAATCACTGAAGTGCCTAGGGTGGTCTGGTCCATGATGTTATTTATTGGTGGTTTGACACCACTTTATTCTGCCCTTCTGTCATTTTGTTAAAAAGTATAAATATGGTGTATATGGGCCTTAGAAAGGGTGGAGGGGATGGGTATGCTTTCATGATTGAACACATTTGAAAAAGAAGAAACTTTGTCTCTGGGAAGTTCACACAAACAAACTAGTACAGGCTTCAAGGCTCTGATTCCAGAGGTCAACTTATCTTATGCATTTAAGGTGAAAGGACTGATTAGGTTGTCCCTGGGAGCTGCTATTCCCCAAAGCTACAGTCAGAAGATTTAAAATTCCAGATGCTTCTGCAGAAACAAATCAATTTTTTGAGAGCTTCTTCAGCTTTATATTATGTATATAGAGTGCACTTGAAAATACACCTGAATAGATTCTTCATTTTTTTTAATGCAGTGCCTTGCATACCTTTGGTAGGATACCTGATAGACACTCTTTTTAAGCATGTCTATTAAATTTGATAAAAGTACAGATAGAGATTGGTTTCTGGACTGTATCAATGTATACAGTGCTTTTGTTGCATATCTCACTCTGTGTCCATATTAAAGTAACAGAATGGAAATAGTAGAACACAAAGAGAATTTAATTCATAAACTTTGTCCCTTGTTAACTTCAAATCTAGATTGAGACTCTCTATTGTCCTGAAAGGTCCCAGACACAAAATCAAGTTTAATGACTGAATTTTCCTACAGGTCCTGTTAATTCCACAAGGAAAACTTGCTGTGTGTACTCGGTAAAAATTTCTGCAACCATATAAGCATTTCAGTTCTTATTTCCATTTGAACAACTGATTAATCATTTAAGCAAATTGCATTATTGACAATGGCTTCTATATCTTGTAATCAGACCCAAACTAAAATTGCCCCAAAGGAAAGAGTGAGCCATGGAGGCAGAACCCCAAGGGTGTTTCAGATCACTAATAGTCAGAGGTGATATTCAAGTATTTGCTGACACTCCCTGCTCCGAACCTCAGTAGTATTAGTACCTCCTGCCTGATTATTATTTCTGGAATCAGTGGAAGTTTCTAACAGAGATAACTAAATCCTAATTAAGTTAAAGAGCCTCAGGGAATGGAGAGAAACCTGATGAGTGGGAAAGATACAACAAGCGGGCAACAGTAAGTCAAGACCAGTTATTGTATTTGCCAAGATATTTGCTATGGCAAGTGATGAAAGCACTCAAAAGCACAATATAGGGATAAAAACAAAACAAACAAAAAAGAATGAAGTAATATAAGGCAAAGTATATATAAAGTTTAAGTGCAATACAAGCTAAGAAAGGAGACAGACATCAATCATATTTCCAATTTCTAAAATTATTCCAAGACCTTCAGTTTATTTTGAAGCCTTATTCAGGATAGATTGGTTATCATCTGAGGAAGAAGGGATTTTCCATGCATTTTCATTACCCTAATGTTTATAGCAGAATATCGTGCCAGAACCTTAGTGATTAGTAAGTGCTGAAAAGACAGAGGGTAAGTACAAGTATAATACTAACAGACAAAGCCAAGACCCTTTGAGGATATAAAACCCAGAATTCAAAGATCCTCTTTAGATTGTCATGGATATGAAGGTGAGTGTTCAGGCAACGGAATCTGTGTTTCCAGGGGATTCTGAGCAGACTGAAGCAGAAATCAAGTACAGCGCATTTCCTGAGTGGACAGAAGAGTCAGGCAAGTTGGCAAAACCTTCAACAAGGGATTGGAGTAAGGAAAGGTAAAAGCAAGGGATTGTCCTCAGGTTGATATGGGTTGGGATGGATAGAAGACGAGGATTTGGCTGACATTCTTGTGAGGTTTTTTTGTTTGTTTAAGAGATAGCAGATAGTGAAATTGATCACAATCACCCTACTTCTAGTTGGCCAGGATCAGCTAGAAGTGGCTTTTGTAACTGAGTTCCAGTTAGCCAGTGTTTGGAGATCTTCAGTAACTGATTCTGAGTGTGTCTTCCAAAAGAGCAAATACGTTTATATAGGGCACTTCTTCCTCAAAAGGAAAAATTAAATAATACCATTTAAACATCATTAGAAGACACCAAGAAAAAATTCCATTTTCACATCAAATCATGCACAGTTCTAGATGCTGGTATCTACTCCTTCACCAGACTTCTGCTGGTAAAGGTCCCTTCCATAGGGTCTATTCACCAATGTCCATTGGTGGTTATGTCTGTAATCCTCACTGTAGGCCTCTCTTAACAAACTTAATTACTACCCTCAACTGACTGACGGGCCCATCAGTTCCCTAGTCCAACATCATGTCTATAACTCTCTTCAGAAATGGTCTTTTGACAGAGAGGAGTTTGGAAATTTCCCTCCCAGTATGGTTAGGGAATAGAGTGTAAAGATGATGCTATAGCATATGAAATTTGTTAGTTCCAGATTCTCTTACAGGTTTTTTGAATGGAGGAATTATCTCTGGGAATTACAGTGTGTGCTAGACACACTCTTTGAGTCTTAGAGTGAAACTCACTCTTCTTTAATATTGTTTTAAAGACTTGCTTCTTTGGACTAGAAGTACAAATGCCTCATTACTCAGGGCAAGTTCCCCCTAGCCCAGGTGTCTTACTAACTGTCCTCAGAAGCAGGTGGATTGCTCTTTTCAAATGCTTGTTTTCCTTATATGAAGTTATGGGACATTGTACTAAATAAGAAATGAAAACTCCTTTTGCTACAAGATATGACTCTGTTTCTTGGAACTTACAAGGAAACTCATTTCTCTTAGTATTTCAACCTATTTACTTTTTTAAATTATGGCACCTTGCAAAGAATTCTTATGATAATGTCTGTTTTAATATCATGTAACTAACAGTTCACATTTCCTAAATGATCTAGACCAGAGGTTGGCAAAAATTTTCTGTAAAGGGCCAGGGAGGAAACTTGGGGGGCATTGAGTCGTAAGGCATATATACTTTGTGGCAACTACTGATTTGTTCCTTTGTAGTTTGAAAGCATCCAAAGACTATATGAAAAAGAATAGTGTGGCTGTGTTCCAAAAAACTTTTATGTACAAAAACAGACTGTGGTTCAGATTTAGTCGATGAACCATTCTATGCATACTACTAATCTAGAAGATAATACAAAATTCTGGCCTTAAAGAAGGAATTCACTGTCCTTTGCCTACCAAATTCTAGCCAGGAGTAATGTTACCTCCCCATGATTTAATGCTTAAGTGAGCATAAAATAAAATTCAGTAATGATATTGCTTTCTTTCATTCCAACCTGACAATTTCCAAAAGTAGGAGAGGAGAAAAATGAACTTTTAGTAATTTATTTCTTATTGTTTTGATGTGTTTGTTTCTATGCAATTTTATGTAGGAAAAATATATTCATGGTATAAAATGGTTTGGCTAATTAGGAATATTAGTAGGTAACAGTTCCTGAGATATATAAAACTAGCTAGATATTTTTTGATTCAGCAGTTACATTCATTAAGTAAATCAGTGGTGTAGGACAGATACAACATTTGATAGATCCAACTCTTATAGAAGAAAAAGGTTGTTTTCTTTTTAAACTGTGCATTACACAGTGTCACATTATATAAAGTTATTGCTACATCAGGTGACATAGTAGAAACTGATATTACATGACCTGATGCAAATTCTAATGGAAAATTTGGAGCATACAAATGGATTAAACACCCTTGAAAATCAGGTAGAGTATAATTCCAAAGGATTTCAGGTCATTCAGAAATGCTATTACCTCCCAGCTAAGAAATGTAGACTGTTTTGTTAGTGATCACACTGAAGCATGAAATTGGGGAGGAAGACTATTAATGGGTCAGTTAAAGTAAGAAGTCAGAAATATTATTTTAAGGTGGAATGTTGCGACAAATATGTGGCAAAATGTAAAATTACCTCTCAGAAAAACCCGTGTTTATTTTCAGTCACTATTTATGGTATGGAAAACGTATTATGACTGGAAAATCTCACTTGAAAAGTTCTTAGCCTAAAAATCTCACAAACCTTTTCAGAGTAGGACTATCATTGTCCATACATGCTACCAAATTCTTCTTGGAAAGCAATTTATATGTCAGGTAAAATGTATACCTTTTTCTAAAAGAGCATTTTATAGTGTTTTAAAAATAGGTTTTCATTTTTCTGAAGATTATAAAACTACTTAAGAATATAGAGGGATGAGTCAACACATACGTTAAGGCAGGAATACTTTGCAAACACTACTTAATAAATGTTTATTATCTTGCAAACTCTCTGCTAAGAAGATAGTCTTAATTGTAATAGGTTGTTGTCCATCAGAAGAATTAAGCTCTTAAAAAAATCCTTTGAACACAAACTGTCGGATTACTTAATTGAAGTCATTCTTTTTAATTTCCTTTAAGAAAAGTATTGCTTGATTCTTCTCATCTCTTCAGGTTTTTTTAAAGTAAAAGGATCATTATTTGGTATGTAAAATGAAATATCAGGCAAACAGAGCCAATAATAATTGAACACTTAGTTCGTGTATCTTATATGAATGACCATGTGTATTAGAATTGTTTTTCATAAAAGGTATTTACTGTGGGAAATTAGAAACTTCTAAATTTTAAAGCATAATGCATAGAAATGGTAAAAAAATAGTATAATTTAAGAAGTCTTTGCTATGAAAATTTAAGAATTCTGATGATATTGGAAGAAATTCATTTAGCAAGCAAACAGTTAATTTTGGCCAGATTCTTTATTCACCACATTTTTGGCACAAACCCTTTGTGTCATCACTAGTAAGTAACAATACTCTGTACTTTGAAGGCATGGAGCATGCTTTTTTCACCTTTTTATTCGATTCTGCTGCCTGCTCACCTAAATACCACAGCCTCTTCACTGATGTCTTTTCAAGTATTGTGGTTGTACAATAAATGTATGATTGTAGTAAACAAACCAAACCTGCACGTAAGGCTTTCTCCAGGGACAATGCCATGAAATTATTTCATAAGGATTGCTTTTAGGTCTTTAATTATCAAATTCACTCACTTGCTAAGTAATACTACACGGAAGTAATGTCATCACAGGGCCAGTCTGGTGTACTTTAAATGCCTGAATGAAAACTGTTATGGAGTATCCCTATTTTGAATTCTTAATATACTTAAAATAATTATTTGATTTGTACCTGTTTATCTCTCAACTTGATTAGTATATTATATTTAAAACGTTTTTGTACTCTAAATATTAAATACATTTCTTTAAAAAGCACATAATGTATTTACCAAATGCTACAAAATTTAAAATACATTTTGTTTGGAATGAGTACCTAGTATTCAAAATCATAATTGAAATATATAGAGTCCTTATATTTCAAAATATTAACCTTTCACTGAATTGATTAAAAGCATATAATATAACTTTGAAGTATTTTGAAAACCTGACTACTGAAAATCAAATTATTTTTGTTGTTTAGTAATGTGAAACAGTTACTCCATTTTTCAAAGACTATGATTACCCTGAGCACCCTGCCCATGAATAGATTTAGTAGAAACCATAAGCTGAAAAGAAGAATCATTAATAAAAAAGAATCAAAAACAAAGGAAAGTAGGTGGGTTAATTGTGGTAAATATGATTTATGCATCTATTTAGGCTACCAGGGGAATACAGAAGGGAATTTGAAAGATTTTAAAATCTAAACCCAAATTTACAAAATTCAAATGAGAAGAATTCTTTTCAGAGTATGTTGAACATTAATTAAATATTATTTTTATTCAGATGCAGACTTGGTGATGGACAATAAGCAGTTATTAAGTTTTTTCTAAAAAGGTAGCTTGAATATCTTACCTAAACCCTCTTACAATGACAGTTGCCAAGAATCAAGCCAAGAAAATGTGATCACAAAGCCAAGGTACACAAGTTTAAACACACCAAGTTGAAAAAGTACTCAGGGCACAAAATGAGGTGTTTTCAGTATGATACCTGTACATTTTTAACTGGCATGTTGTGTAACACTTTAAAAAATTGTTCTTGTTAAGCTCATAAATACTATTTATAGTTAATTGTATTTATGAGCAGAAACTTTGGCCTTTAAAGTTTCTACCTTTGATTTGGATGTATTTTTTCCTTTTTTAAATGTTTTTAATGGGTTTTCTTTTTTTTAATGTTTTTAATGTTTAATTTTTGAGAGAGAAACTGAGTGTGAGCAGGGGAGGGACAGAGAGAGAGGGAGACACAGAATCCAAAGCAGGCTCCAGGCTCTGAGCTGTCAGCACAGAGCCTGACACAGGGCTCGAATTCATGAACCAAGAGATCATGACCTGAGCCAAAGTCACACACTTAACTGACTGAGCCACTCAGGCGTCCCTGGATTTAATTTTTTTCTTTGTGGTCAGTTATCTGATTGGTTCCTTTAAGTAGTCTATGGATGTATGAATACTTTATGGATATTCCTTTAATCTATTTAATCATTTTATTTATTATATAATACAATTACTCTAGGACCTTACTTAATTTTAACTAGGTCTGTCTGATTTCAAAAGATAGTCTTCCTAATATGCATATCTGATTATGTTCTGCTTCCGTTTGAGTTCTTTCGTGGCCTCCCATGCCAACAGAATAAAATCTAAACCACTCTGTATGACAGAAAAAGCCCTTCATCCCCTTCATTTCTTTCAACCCCCTACTGTGCCTTCACATCTAATATGCTATCAGCTGATCCATTTTGGAAAGTCTTATAGTTCTTTGAATTTGTCATGATCTCTAACATGTCTGTAACTTTCTGTGCTGTCCCTCGGTCTTTATAAGTCCCTTTCCTGAGTACATCTGGCTAACTTAGAGTCATTATTCATAACTCATTTTTAGTAATAATTTCTGGTTATTCTTCAGTGTGTTTATTTACTTTTTAAATGTGCTGTTCAGTAGAGTGGCCACTAGCTAGAGGTGGCTATTTAAGTTTAAACTAATGAAAATTAAGTAAAATTTGAAAATTCATTCCCTCAGTAGTGTTGTTCACATTTCAAGAACTCGTTATCCACATATGTATGACTGGTTGCTACCACATTGGACAGCAGGGATGTAAAATATTTTCATCCTCATTAAAAGTTCTGTGGAATAGCACTGTCTTAAAATCTTAATCATCAAATTGTACACAGTAATCTTTTTTATTTCTCTGTTTCTCAATCTGGAGCTCCTTAAAAGCAAGTAACCTAGACTATTGGTCTTTATGGCACATAGTAGGAATGCAGTAATTTTTTGTGCTTCACATGCTAAGACTCATAGACACCGGTAAGAGAAAACCATATTGTGCTATAATCAGAAGTAGAATTATTTGAAAAAAATGTTTTCAATGTTTATTTATTTTTGAGAGACAGAGAGAGACAGAGTGTGAGTAGGGAAGGGGCAGAGAGAGAGGGAGACACAGAATTCAAAGCAGGCTCCAGGCTCTCAGCTGTCAGCACAGAGCCTGATGCAGGGCTCGAACCCACGAACCGTGAGATCATGACCTGGGCTGAAGCCGGACACCCAACTGAGTGAACCACAGGCGCCCCTGAAGTATAAGTAGAATTATTAAGGCACAGAAAACATTACTAAGGGAAAAGACTTTTGAGTGATACAAGTCCAGTCTTCTTGGCCTAAAACATAGTTAAAATCTGAAGAAAAAGGGACCTATACCTTTCCATCACAGCAGCCACAAAGAGCAAGAAAATCTGAAGGAGAGGTTATTTTGTAGAAAACATTGGTAGAGAATATCTCTTAGCATATTTTGTACAGTAAAATTGAAACATTAAAATAAAATAGTTGATTATTTGAATTCCATGAGACCGAATAGCATAAGAAATTGTTAAAGGTGATGAGAACTTCTGACATTTAATATACTATCTGTGAGAAGGAATTGACCACTATGGGCATACTTAGTCCCATGTGGGCAATAGATGTAGATGGCAGAACCAGAGTGGAAAAATAAAGTTATTATTAATCTTCCTGATTTCTCATTTTTAAACCGCAAGTAAAAATTTATTTTCTGTGATTTTCATTCTTTTTGTAAATATTGATGACTATTGCTTCCCACTCCAAACCAGCTCATTACTCAAGTCATTTTTTTCAGTAAAGTTGCTCCTTGCTCACATTATCTAAAAGTTCAAGTTCTACAATCCATCTCTCCTTCTCTTTTTCCTCCTTCTTTTTATGATCACTATTTAACATTCTTAATGTTTTACATATTTATCTTGTTGTTCTGCCTCTCATAATAAATTTAAGCTTCAAAACTGCAGGTATTTTTGTCAGTTTTGTTCATTGTGGTATCACTAACTCCTAAATGTGCCTGGTACATAGTAAATACTCAGCAAATATTTGTTAAATTTTGCATGGCCAAAATACACACACACACACACACACACACACGATATATATACTATATAATCTCTCTCTCTCTCTCTCTCTCTCTCTCTCTCTCTCTCTCTCTCTATATATATATATATATATATATATATATGTATATGTATATATACATGTGTGTGTGTGTGTGTGTGTGTGTGTGTGTGTGTGTATAGTTACTACAGAATTACTGATCTTAGAAATGTTTTTTCTTGGGGTGTCTGGGTGGCTCAGTTTGTTGAGGATCTGATTTCAGCTCAGGTCATGAACTTGTGGTTCGTGAATTCAAACCCCGTGTCAGGCTCTGTGCTGACAGCTCAGAGCCTGGAACCTACTTTGGGTTCTCTTTCTCCCTCCCCTGCTCACACTCTCTCTCTCTCTGTCTCTCAAAAATAAATAAAGAATAAAAAAATTTAGAAATGTTTTTCTTAACTTCTCACATTCAGTTAAATCACCAAGTTTGGCCCATTTTCCCTTCTAAGTATTTCTCAGTTCTTTGCCTTTTTCTAAATCTATTTCCATTCTTCCTTGTACTGTCAGAGCAAGCCTGCTGACTGCTTTCTGTCCCAGGATGCCCTTCCACACAGCAGGGTCCATACTGCTGTTAAGTATGAACTTTCCAACAGGCAACACTGTTCATGTCCTTCCTCTTCTAAGAACTCTTCAAAAGCATCCCAAAGACTTCGGAACGAGGTCCAAATCCTGAGTACCACACACAAGGCCTACCTCCTTTTGCATCCTCAACTTTGTACACCCTGTTTGCAAGTACCCACATAGTGCATATTATTTTACCTGTGGCCTTTCTTATACAACAATCTGGCCTTAAATGTCCTCCCACCCTTCATCAGGGTGAACCACAGACACTAAGTTTGGGTTAGTTAGATATTCCCTAGGAACTTTTTAATAACATAACTATCAGTTAATGTGCTTATCTTCTCTTATAGACCGTGAGTTCTTGCAGAGGAGAGAATACATCTGACTTTCACACTTAACACAGTGCTGGCATAGACTAGGAGCACAGGACTGTCAGAAAAAGGATTGAAAAATTGAGTTATCACCCTAAGGGACTTAGAATATATGTTCACAGAGCAGAGATACCATTTATGACAAACTCCTTCAAGAAAGACTAAGCTATTAGAATTAGAAACATTATTCCAGATATTATTATCGTCAAATAACATAAAAAGTCTGGGCCCATATGTAAAAATAGCTTTGAAAATACTTTTTAGTGAGTTTTAAGTCCAGCACTTTCAGCTTCACCAACATTTATATTCCTGGTCTTCTTAAATAACTCTATCAGTCTCCAGGACTTTTTACCCTTGAGTTAAAGGAACACAAGTGTGTGCTGTAGTGACTATTTTATTCAACAAACAGTGAATATTTAAATATTCTGTAAATAGTGCTCACCTAAACTAGGTATAGAAAGACCAAGCAGAGTCCATCCTCTGTGGATCTTCGGTGATCTCCAGCCCTGGAAGTATGCATTGGCTTTATATCCCCAGCTGGATAAACTGCTTTCACCTTTATTAATTGGTGTTGGTATTGAAACAGTGGTTACTTATTCAAGTTTGAATTAGGAGAATTCAAACTTTGAGCATTTTCAGGTTTTTCTTTGAGCATTTTCAGGTTGCCATGATTTTCTATTCTGGGAAAGCTATGAAGCATTCTTTACATTTTATTTCCAAGAAATGATGGTATTATAAATGTGTAGTTTTGCTTTCACTATGTCTCTTGTTTTCATTTTCTATGAGCTAACTTCGAAAGCAGAATAAGGTATAGTATTATGATCATCTTTTTGGGAAAATACTTACATTCCCCAAATTTGGTTATCAAATAACTTCCATAATGTTAGTTTTAATGCAAGAAAAAAAATCAAATCAAATCAAAACAAAAGAAAACAAAACCACAAAACCTTTAACAGTTACCCACAGTTTATAGGTCTATAGCAACTATGAATAAACTGCTAGAGGCAAAAAAATTTTTTCAGCAGAAATTCTGCTCTGCTGTATTTTTTCCTTAAAAAGTCTTTTCTAAACAAATGTCACAATTATAATCTTTTAATTAATTTGGTTCTCCATACAGAAGAGTCGTAAATGAAAGCGAGTAGCTGTTTTTTGCCATGGTGCCCAGAAGGATGCCTCTATTTTGCCAAAAAATGTTCTGTCACTAATGTGAAGCCTGTTGACAAACTGTTGTTTATATGTTGTCAATGTGATGCCAAGTCAATTGTTTCACTACGGGAATCCTGGCTTGGCCCCAGTGGCTGTCTAAATCTCTGTAGACACACAGATACTTTTAGGGAAAGCAATTAAAGGTAAAATTCTCTTTTTTACTTTTATTTGGCTCTTAACTGAAGTTTCATGAAGATAGGAAAATAAATGGTGATCAGACAACTTTGCAAGAACTGTAATTCTAAAAACTTAGACATATGGTTGGCTTTTAATTCCTCTAGCTGTTAATTAAGAGGCTAATTGTACAAGATGGTTAGGTATATATCAGCTTGCAAATTTTACCTTTTTTTTTTTGTCAGTATAAAATAGCAAAGTAGGAGCTTTATCAGTCTTATGTATCCTCTAAATCAGGGGTTGTCAACTGGGGGTGATTTTGCCTCCCCCAGTAGACATTTGGCAGTATCTGGAGACATTTTTATTTGTCACAGTTGAGGAAAGGGCTATGGTATGTTGTGGATCGAGGCCAGAGATGCTGCTATCATCCTGCAATGCACAGGACAGCACCCTCTAATGAAGAATTATCTGGCCCCAAACATCAGTATTGTTGAGGTTGAGAAATTATGATCTATATTATATGGTTGAGTGTGTAGAAAATAGCATTCAAAAGTTATAAAAACTCAGTAAAGGTTAGAAAAAATATAATTATTAATCTTAGAAATTTAAGGCAAGAGGAGCTCTAAAGGAATGGAAGTAACTTCCCTGTTAGCAGAAAAAAAAAAGAGGGAAGAATGAGAAAAACATCAGTTTACAAATAGAAATTAAAAGGGAGTATAGGTAGGAAGAAAGAAGCCAAGAAATAAGTAGAAACAAAACCCAAAAATATCAGTCTGGAAATAATCTTTTATGTATCAGCAACTGGAAATACAACTAAAGAAACTGGACTAACGTGACAAAGTGAGAGGTTGGAGATAGATAGATAGATTAATTTATATGTAAATATTTAAGAAACACACAAAGAAAATGGCACACAAAGGTTAAAAATATAAAGATAGCACTGGTCCAAACAATGCCATTGTAACAAAATTAATATTGGATAGTGCAAGTTTTTAAAGCAACACCATTGTTAAGAAGAAGCATTACAAATCACTAAAACGAACAGTCCATCAAGATGATATAAAAAATATGAATCTGTATACAGCTAATCAAATAATCTTGAAATGTGTAACACAAATACTGAAAAGAGTGTAAGAGTAACTGGACAAATCCGCAATAACAGATTGAATATCCTCCTGTCAAAAAAGGAAAGATCAATCAGATCCCAAGTCGACAGGATATGGATGATTTAAACTATAAGATTGTTCTGACACAATTCAGTATAAATGGGTGTGTTGATCTTGATACATGCCCTAGGGGCTCATGTCAGTTGTTTTATCAGAAATTTACACTTCATTCGTGGTTATAGAGTGTTTAATCTCAAACCCACACTTTAGAAGTGTCTAGTAAAAGCGCTTCAGCGGTCTTTGACTCCCATCAACACCAGAGCCTTTGCTAATTATCATGAGTTTTAGACATGAGTTTTCATTGGTGAAAGTCTTGCTAATTAGCATTCTGAATGTTAGAAATAGGTTCTCATTTAGCATAGTGAGATCAGCTAGAATATTGTATACACAGTACACTCCTGATGCATGATCAGGCTATGAAAGTCTGGTTAGCACTATGACCCACTCCCTTACGGGATACAGCCTAGATTAGATACCTAAACTTTAAGAATGGTTAGCTGAATTCTGCTAGGGAATATTGTCACATTTGCTTCAGGTGAAACTTTCAGGCAAGGTATTTGGGAACTTCAAAAATAACAAGACTAGGTCTTCAAGATACCTACAGAATAGTTGGTATGTTGACATGATTGGTACTAATCATCTATATTAATAAAATAATTCAATTGGAGGCATCAAAATCTATCAAAAATGAGCCTAACAAGTATGACCAATTATCTAAAGACAAATCACAAAAATCCTTAGCAAGTTAGGTTAATCCTGGCCCAACAAATAGTGAGTATAGGTTTTTTTTGAGTTCATCTAAAACATTTATAAAAGACGAGTGACCACCTACTACGTCAAAAAGTAATTTCAACAGATTTCAAGGAACTAACTGCTTATTAGGCCAAGGTTTTTTTAGTGAAATATAATTTCAAAGTAAATCATAAAGAAAATAACCAGACTTTTAAGAATCAAAATAAAAGCCTCTGTGGTTAAAAACAACTCATTGGTTAAGAAAAAAATAACAGTGGGAGTTACATAATACTTAAAATTGAGTGATAAAATGCCTGTATATCAAAACTTGCAGTGTATTAGTAGCTATAGAGAGATTTATATACTTACATGTAGTAAAAGTATAAAAATGTGGACTAGATACAGATCAAATTCATTGCAATGGTTCATTTTAGAGAGGCAGGAAGATAAATAGAATTAGAGGGAAGAATATTAAGGGCTTCAACTTTATCTGTAAGTTATTATTTCTTAAGGAAACATAAAAAGGAGGTAAATGAGGGATCCTATATATTTTTTTAAAATTACCCTTCTTATTTTGCATGGGATTTTCTATATTATCTTTTGTATTTGTCTTCATTTTAAAGTCTCTAAATAGTAAAATGTATTAAAGTTGATGTATGTCATGTTCAAGGTATGTCCATTTTATCTAGAAATTTTTCCATAGCAGAAAACCTCTCAATCAAGCAGTGAAATCTGACTGAAAAAGTAATGGAAATTAAGGTTATATTGGATTTTATGAAAATCCATTTTTTCCAAAATGTCAGGCTCTTGTCCCAAAATAAAGTTTACTTACATTAGGAATTTGTAGCATTATTTAAAAAACAAAAAACAAAACAAAAAAACAGAACAACCGAGACTTCTGAACACTTAGATTGAGTAGATGTATTAAGAAATTAATTAATACCAGATTAAATATTTAATGTTCCCAGTTATAAATCTACTAAAAAGTTCAACTTTTTATTGTTTTTAAAGCAGAATATGATCCATGTAGGAAATGACCAGAACAGAAATGAATATATTTATGACATTATCACTCTAATACTTGGCTTCCAGAAATGACTTAGGTTGCATGTTTGTTTTTTTCTTCATGAATTTATGGTTTTTTTAAATAGATAAAATAAAAATTTTATTACGTTCTTAAAATGAAAGTTTCTCATAAAACATCTTCAAATGTTCGGATATTATCTGTATGTTAAATAATTAGCATTTCCTTTCCATCATTCTTAAGATGTTTTAAATATTAATGAAAATAATATTAGCTACTTTTTTTTTGAGTTTACTGTTTCCTAGGTAGTGTTCTAAGTCATACACACACACAGACAGGCATACGTATGTGTACACATGTGTATGTATATATATACACATATATATATATATATTCATTTAATTAAATAACTAATCCCTTGAGTCACTGTACAACACTTCAGTGCTTCTATGTGTGTGTTGTCTATTAAACAAACAACTTCAGCCATTATATGTGGCTTTCTTTCCATATGCATTCTGGGACTATTCACAAATATATCTTGACCCTCAGAGATATAGGTCACTGGTTGAGAATCATTGCTCTAAAAGCTGGAGTTATACTTAAAGCATGGAAGAAGTTAATAGAATCCTCTGAGGGAAATTGAGCACCTCTTGCTTATTCTCAAAGAAGTGAAGATAAATTGTTAAACAAGATATACCCTATCCATCTTGTTCTTCTAAAAAAATCAGGAGTTGGGATGGGATAGAAGAGTCACCAATATTTACCAGAATAATGAAAATTAAAGTAAGTAAGGTATTATTTGCAGTTGGACAATGAGAATTCATTAAGAATAATAATTTTCTTGAGAGAGTATGATGGATAAATAATGACTTCATATCTGTTTTGAAGTGAATGTGTTCAGTATTTCATTTTTTCTATTCACTTATTTGTTTAGCAAAATTGTATTGAAACCTCCTGCTTATTATAATGAGCTATGGAGTAGGTCCACGTTTTACTTATTCTATTTGGACTTTCTTTAGCATAAGAGTTCAGACTTTATTAAATTATGTCTTCACATTGAAATATTTTAAGTTAAATATTAAGACCATTCCAAAGCAGTAGTCCAACACATAGCCAATAGAAGACAACATTTTATTTACTCTGCCCTATTGCAGATTTGATGAGAAATGAAGTACACTAGTGAAGTGGTTAGCTCTTCTTTTGAACAAACCATATTATGTTTGATTATTTCTCCTTGAAAATATTTAATACAGGAGGAAATGGATAAAAAGGCTATTAGGCCTTCAAAGGAATCCATAGTAATTCAAAATTTGTGGTGTCAGAGACATTTTATAAAGTGAAAGTTTACTTCAGAGACAGTAATCCATTCACCTGTGCTCTTTATGAGACTGTTATAATGCTATCAGAGCTTCCTAATGACATCTTTTAAGTAAAATTAATTATTTGTAGTTACTTTATAAATATTCATTTCTTCTACCTTATTCAAGGCTATTAATTTTCACTATCAACTATAATTTTAATCCAGTCTCTATTTTTTCCTCAAAATATTCTCTAGAATTTGATTTCAAAGTAGTTTCTGCTGCTATATTTTTCTTTTATGCACTTATTTATACTTTATGCATATTTATTATTTTCATTCACATAATTATAATTGCTGTATGGATTTATATAACTGGCATATAGATTTTTCATATAAATTAGGACTATAGAAATTCAATATTAGCTCTTATTTGAAAGGGAAAATTGAAGGATGCAAATGGAGAATAAGAGCATATGATTTCAAGATTTTATTGAGCATATTTATTTTTTAAGTGCTTTAAAAAATAATGATGTCACTGATTAGCTAAATTGATAAAAATATAGCTATGATAGATAAAAATCAAGAGTGAAATTGTATTGTGTACTCTTCATGAGCTGTATTGCTACCCTTAACCACATGTCCTGTAAATTACTGCTCTATTTCCCAGGTTAGGGAAGGTGAGTAAGTAGAGTAACAAAGGAAAAGAAATAAAATATGAAGGTGATCTACCTTTCCTCAATCCATCTTCCCCCAATTCATCCTTTTTATCTTTTACCCTGATGGAAAATTTTTGCTGCCCACTTCCCAGATCTTCTATAATGAAAAATTAGGAATGTTGGATAGAGTCATATCTGTAGAAATCTGAAGAGGGTAAGAAATTAGTGGGAGTGGCTAAAACAATCTACATAATGGAGGTGGGCGGGATGATAGAGAATGGTATAGAATGGAGCTGGAGGTAAAGCTCCTAAATTACCTGCAGTTTCCAAATCTGGGAAGAGATATGGCCATCTAGATACAAGAAGTTCAAAACTCCCCAAACAAATTTAATCTAAGGAGATTTTCACCAAAACGCATTATAATCAAATGCTCAAAATCAAAGAGAAATTCTGAAAGAAGCAGAAGAAAAAGACATCACATACAAAGAAACTTCTATAAAAGTATCAGCAGATTTCCCAGCTGAAACCTTGCAGACCAAGAAAGAGTAGGATTATATATTCAAAGTGTTCAAAGAAAAAACAAACAAACTGCCCACCAAGAATACTGTACCCAACAAAGTTGCCCTTCAGAGATGAAGGAGAGATAACGACCTCCCAAGACAAACAAAAGCCAAAGGAATTTATCACCACAATTTCTGCCTTAAAAGAAATGCTGAAAGGAGTTCCTTAAGCTGAAATGAAAAAAGTTAAATAGTAACATGAAAACATATGAAAATATAAAATTCATTGGTAAAGATAAACATATAGTCAAATTCAAAATACTCTAATACTACAATTGTAATGTATAAATCACGTGGAACCCTTGCATATATGCTAAAAGATAAAAGTATTAAAAATAACTATGGTTAAAATATTTGATTAATGGATACACAGATGTAAATTATAGCATTAACAAAACAAAATGTGAGAGGAGGGATAAATAAATGTGTAGAACTTTTTATGCAATTAAAGTTAAGCTCTTATTAGCTTAAAATAGACTTGCATAGTAATTAAAGACCTATAATAGATACACACATGACAAAGACAAAATCATACCATTACAAAAAAAATCATCAATTAATAAAGATAAGAAGACAGGAAGCTTTTTAGTCTGATGTGGTCCTGTCTGTTCATTTTAGCTTTTTGTTGGTCTGTATTTCTTGTGTCTTACCCAAAATAATCATCACTAAGACTAATGCCAAGAATCCTTTCCCCTTTGTTATCTTCTGGAAGTTTTAGAGTTTCAGATATTACGTTTAAGTCTCTAATCCATTTTGAGTTCATTTTTGTGAGTGGCATATGACAGGTGTCCAGTCTCATTCTATTTCATATGTATGTAAGGTTTTTCCAATTCCATTTATTGAAGAGACTCACCTTTTCCTTTGGCACTCTTGTCAAAATTTAGTTGGTATTCTGTGTGTGTGCTTATTTCTGGGCTCTTTATTCTTTTCCACTGGTCTATGTGCATGTTGTTTATGCTAGCACCATACTTTTTTGATTACTATAGGTTTTTAGTATATTTTGAAATCATGAAATATGGTGCCATCAACTTTATTTTTCCTTCTTAACATTATTTATGCTACTCAGGGTCTTTTGTGGTTCCATATAAATTTTAGGGTTATTTTTTTCTATTTCTGTAATAAACGCCATTGGAATTTTCATAGGGAATGCACTGAATTTTACCTTGGGTGGTAGGGATAGTTTAACAATATTAATTTTTAAGAACATGGATATCTTTCCATTTATTTATATCTCCAGTTTCTTTCATTAGTGACTTACAGTTTTCAGTGTACAGGTTTTTCACCTCCTTGGCTAAATTTTTTTCTTTAGTGTTTTATTGTTTTTGATTATATTGTAAATGGGATTGCTTTTTTAATTTTTCTTTCAGATAGTTATTAATATATAGAAATGTAAATGATTTTTATATGTTGATTCTGTTTCCTGCAATCTTACTGAATTTATTCAGTAGTTCTCATAGTTTTTGGTGGAGTCTTTAAGGTGTTCTTAAACATAAAACCATATCATCTGAAACTCAATAGCAAAAAAAGCAAATAATCCAATTAAAAATGGGCAAAAGCCTGAATAGATATTTTTCCAAAGACATACAAATGGCCAAATAGTGCATGAAAAGTGTTCAACATCACCAATCAGAAATGCAAATCAAAACCACAATATTACCTCACACCTGTCAATGGCCAATATCAAAAACACAAGAAACAAGTGTTGGTGAGGGATGTGGAGAAAAAGTAATCCGTGTGCACTGTTGTTGGGAGTGCAGACTGGTACACTCACTGTGGAAAACAGTATGGGGTTCCTCAGAATGTTGAAAATAGTACTACCATACAGTCTAGTGATCTCATTACTGAGTATTTACCCAAAGAATATAAGAACTCTAATTCAAAGAGATGCATGTACCCGTATATTTATTGCAGCATTATTTATAATAGCCAAATTATGGAAGAAGCCCAAATGGACATTGATAGATGAATGGATAAAGAAGATGTGGTATGTATGTATACACACACACACACACACACACACACACACACACACACACACTGGAATATTATTCCACCATAAAAAAGAACAAAATCTTGCCATTTGTAACAACACAGATAGATCTAGAGGGTATAAAGCTAAGTGACTTAAGTCAGTTGGAGAAAGATAAATACCATATGATTTCACTCGTATGTGGAATTTAAGAAACAGAACAAAGGACAAAGGGAGAGAGAGGCAAACCAAGAAATGGACTCTTAACTATAGAAAACAGATGGTTACCAGAGGGAGGTAGGTGGGGATATGGGTAAAATAGGTGAAGGGGGTTAAGAGTACACTTACCATGATGAGCACTGAGTAATGTATAGAGTTGTTGAATTACTATATTGTATGTCTGAAAAGAATATAACACTGTGTATTAACAACACTAGAGTTAAAATTAAAAACTTTGAAAAAAAGAGATAACAAATGTTGGCAATGATGTGGGGAAAAGGGGACCCTGTGCAGCAATTGGTGTAGCCACTATGGGATACAGTATGAAGGTTCCTCAAAAAATTAAAAATAGAACTACCATGTGATCCAGCAATCCCACTCCTGAGTATACATCCAAAGGAAATGAAATCGTTATCTTGAAGAGATACCTGCACTCCCATGTTCATCACTGCATAATTTATAAGAGCCAAATATGAAAACAGACTAAATGTTCTTTAGTGGATGAATGGGTTAAGAAAATGTAACACACACACACACACACACACACACACACACACACACCCCACAAATATTATTCAGCCTTTAAAAAAAAAGGAAATCCATTTTTGACAACATGGGTAAAGTTGGAGGTCTTTATGCTAAGTGAAATAAGACAGAAAGAAAAAAACAAATACTACGTGGCATAACTTAATATGTAAAATTTAAAAAAGTTGATTTTATAGAAACAAAGAATAGAATGGCGGTTGCCACACTGGAGGGAGGAGGCCAAAGAGCACAAACTTTCAGTTATTAAAAGAATAATTTCTGAGAAACTAACGTATAGCATGGTGGCTATAGTTAATAATAAGGTATAGTATATTTGAAAGTTGCTGAGAATAGATTTAAACCTTCTTACCATATACACAAAAGGAATTAACTATGTGAGTTGATGGATTTATCAATTGTCTTGATCTTGCTAATCATTCCACAATGTATATGTATATTAAATCATCACATTGTGCACTTGAAATATATACAACTATATTTGTCAACTATTCCCAGTAATGTTGCAGGGGAAAAGGTAGAATCTAGATGTTTGGAGGAGGATCCCCACAGGGCTGAGACTGAGTCTGAAGAAGTGGTCCTGTCCAGCTGATCCTGGTGAAAATGACAGGGCACAATGAGGCTCTTTCTAGGACTGTGAAAAAAAAAAAAACACCTGGAAACAGGAACTAATTACTGTTTCTGGAACCAACTGGCACTGGCAGGAACAGACATAGACTGGAAGGAGCAATCCTTTCTGCCTCTGTTATGGGTTGAATTGTGTCCCCTGTAAAATCTGTATGGTATAGTACAACCCCCAATACTTTAGAATGTGACCTTATTTGGAAATAGGGTCATGGCACATGTAATCAGTTAGGATGAGGTCATACTGGACTAGGGTGGAACCCTAATCTAATGTGTATAAGGGGAAAATTTGAACACAGAGACATGCATTCAAAGAGGATGCCATGTAAAAATGAATGCAAAAATCAGAGTGTGTATGTGAAAGATGGCCAGCTAATCACCTGAAGCAAGGAGAGAGGCAGATTCTCCCTCACAGGCCTCAGAAGAAACCAACCTTGCTGATACTTTGATCTTGAACTTCTAGCCTCTAGAACAAGGAAGCAATAAATTTCTGTTATTTAAGCCAAAACAAATACTCAAACAAGAAACTAAAGTGATCATCATCAGTGAAGGGATAAATCAAAATTGTGTGCCACTTGATAACAGGAAGCAATTACAACAGCAAATATTACATGTGATGTTTTGCTAAAAATGTGAAACTTAAATGTAATCATGAGGAGGCATTAGACAATCCCAAATTGAAGGATATTCTACAAAGTAACTTGCCTGCGATATTCAAAAGTGTCAAGGTGATGAAAAAAAAAAGAGTAAAGAACTGTACCAGACTAAAAGTGACTAATGAGACATGACAACTAATGCAATGCATGGTTCTGAACTAGATCCTTTTGCTGCAAGGCAATTGGTGAAACTTCAAAGGGGTCGGAGGATTAGATGGTAGTAATGTATCAGTGTTAATTTTCTGACTATATTGCGGTTATTTAAAATAATGTACTTATTTATAAAAAATACATAATAATTTAGATGTGGTGGGGCAAGAAGTTGACAAGTAACACTCAAATATTTCAAGAAAAAATATTTTATTCTACTTGTAATTTTTCTTCAAGTTTGAGATTTTCTCAAATTCAAGTTATTTTTGAAAAATGGTTTAAAGTACCTACAAATTGTGAGAGAGAGACAGAACGTGAGCTGGGAAGGGGCAGAGAGAGGGAGATACAGAATCCGAGGCAGGCTCCCCGCTCTGAGCTGTCAGCACAGAGCCTGACGCGGGATTCAAAACTCTCGAGCCTCAAACTCAAAAGCCATGGGATCATGAACTGAGCCGAAGTCGGACACTTAACTGACTGAGCCACTCAGGCACCCCTGAACTTTCTCTTCAATTAGTATTCAGTTGATTTGATTGTGGCTTTGTGAATATGACTTCATGAATTGACCTAGCCACAAGGCTCAAATTTATTAGGGTTACAGGTGAAATCATACATCAGTGACCAAATGTAAGGTGTAATATTACTTGCAAAGGCCCATTGAAGTTATTTGTATAAGAGCGTAAAATATGCACAAGCTATTAGGTGCAAATAGCAGAATTGTTATTCACACACAACTTTTTGTACTAATGATGTACTTAAGAAGTAATTGAAGTTTAGAGTTTAGTTTAGTCATATTAATAGAGTCAAGTGTGAATTTATAAAGTCACATAATAGAAAAACACCTATATGTAGAGAGAGGTATTTATGAAGTTTTCCATACTGTGGTCCTACGTATTACGTGATTATTTGTACATGACTTAACAGACATCTTGCTTTATATATGGGCTATAATAAATGTTGTAGTTATTCTGTCTTTGAATATAGAAACTGAATTTTAAGTTTTAAAGTTTCATCTGTAAAAACTGTAATCTTACCTACTGTTTTCTATTTTGCTGAAGTTTTAATGTACAACTCTGAGATAATACAGTGAAATGGAAATTGCTGTTAGTGGAAGTTGTTGTAAATATATCTGAGGAATATTTTAGAGCTAAGTTTTGTTTACTCTGTGCTTAAAATAGGTATGCTATGGAGAGAAGTTATTAGGAAATTGGTACATAATGCCATGTATTTGCAAAGTTGTTCAAGTGCTGGTGGTTTACAACAGATTAATTCTTGGTCACTTTTCCTTTCAAATAAATATGTCAGATGTCACATTATTAGACAGGAAAATGAGGTAACAGCTCAGAGAGAGCTGTTATAAATACTGTTATTATTTATAGAGATAAGTAATAGGGAGGTTTTCAAAGAAACCTTTAGAAACTCTATTAGTTCAAAGCTCTATTAAAAGCAAAGTGGTTTTGACTGGGGGAGGCCAACAAATGACTATCTAAAGGCAAAATTGTGTTTTCACAATGATCAATTCAATAAAGCATCAGCCGAGGCAGTCAAGCACTCAGTTGAACACTGGAGTCAAACCTCTATAGTGTGTAGACAAAGCCACACACTTTGTTTTATTCTGCAAATTACTAAGTAGCAATTGGAATGGTTCAAGTTTGTTTTTCTTTCTAGGAATTACTATTATAAATTAAAATTACATAGATGTTTTGAGCTCCTTAGTTTCAGAGAACTATTTAAATATTAAATATTAAATTGTACCACCAGCACCAACAAAGTGTGGTGGGCTACACTACCTGATTATGATTCATGGCACTGCCAGTGCTTCATCATAAACCTTCTAGAGCAGTTTCATGAACTCAGTATACTTGAAACTGAAAAACTCTACTTCATATTTTAAGTTGCATTTTATATTATCCTTTGCCTTTAGATGCAAATATCATACCCATGAGGGGTGAAGAGTTTGTGAAAGATACCACTGAATGCAGCACACTAGTAAGTTATTTTAACAAACTGCTGCTAACTTACAGCTATCAATCAGTAGACCAGTGAGATTGACTTGAATTGGTGTTAAAAAATCTTTATCAGATTCCTGTGCATAAAAATGTCATCTTCTCTTACTAATAAGACAGGCATAGTTCTTATTTTATTAGGCTCTCCTTGACCTTCCTACCTATACTTCTAATTTCATTGCAATTTTTCTAAAGAAAAACAGACTCCTGAGAATTGTACGAGATAAATATACCCTATTCTGTTTGTGTAGGTTATTGTATCTATTTTTTTCATATGCCTAGCCTAATATCCCACAGCAGTGTCATAAGGGTTTTTAAATTTTATTAAAATAGCATATTGTTAAATACTTCGATCTTTTAAAAGTTTATTTATTTTGAGAGAGAGCGAGAGCAAGTGGGGGAGGAGCAGAGAGAGAGGGAGAGACAGGATCCCAAGCTGGCTTTGTGCTGTCAGTGCAGACCCCGACATGGGGCTCAAACCCACAAAACATAGGATCATGACCTGAGCCAAATCAAGAGTTGGTTGCTCAACTGAATGAGCCATCCAGGTGCCCCTAAATATTTGGATTTTTGAGTTGCATAAGAAAACATGGTCATAACATGGCTTTTATCAAATAATATGCCAAACATTAGCTACAATTCTCTTTGTCAGGAATATGCAAGTTTTCAAGTTTATTATTCTGAAAGCAGGTAAACTTCAGAGGTTTTCAAAAACATAATTATAGTTCAAATCTACTTTTCTCCAGTCAGCTATAAAGATATCTTTATGCATATTCTTAAATAACTTGGTTTTATTTTAATATGGACCTTGTGATCTGATTTGCATAGCCAAACAATCCTACAAGGGGTTTCTCATTTTCTCCTTACCTCAAATCACTTTTAAGAACTGCATACTTCACAAAATACCCAGAAAATGCATGTGACTTTCCAATATCCTTCTGACTCAGCTTTCCTTTATGGGCTCATCTGAAGCTATATACCCACCTGCAGTTTCCAACATAGTCAAACAGCTACAAAGTCTTCCTAAAACAGAGTTTATTCAATTTGGCTTGTTTTCTCACCAGATATGCACCCCTTTCACCCCCTTCCACTTAAGCAAAACTTATATGACTTTTGATGCCTACCTAACTTTGATGCCCACTTCAGTTTGCATCTTCTCAAAGTGGCCCAATGTGCCCACAAAAACCCTCAGTGGTCTCCATGTCCTCTGTGCCTGTATGGCTTACTATCTGTGTCACTCACTACAGTTACCAATAGGGCCTCTAGGTTTAGTGGTTTTATGCCTGTTCAACAAAATGGTGAGTTCTTTGTTGTTTTTTTTTTTTTAATTTTTTTTTTCAACGTTTATTTACTTTTGGGACAGAGAGAGACAGAGCATGAACGGGGGAGGGGCAGAGAGAGAGAGAGACACAGAATCGGAAACAGGCTCCAGGCTCTGAGCCATCAGCCCAGAGCCTGACGCAGGGCTCGAACTCACGGACCGCGAGATCGTGACCTGGCTGAAGTCGGACGCTTAACCGACTGCGCCACCCAGGCGCCCCAATGGTGAGTTCTTTGAAGTTAATGATCTTGATTCATGACTTCTTTACATCTGCCAGAGTCCAAAATTCAGAGTTTTGCACATGGCAGTAGTGAATTTTTAAATCTTGAAAAAAATCTTAAGAAATAGTTTCAACCATATTATACAGTTAAAATAACTAGGCATAAAAGGTTAAGGAAAGGCTGGAAATTTATATACATATACATACAAGTAATTAATGAATGCTGGATTTACTCCACAGTGTTAGGATTTTAATATTTTTCTCTTTATCAAATATCCTCTAAAACCATCAGAATCAACCAGAGAATCTTTTAAAACACAGAGGGGCCTGTAGCCCAGTGTTCTGATTAGGTCTGTTCAAGGCCCAAGAATTTGCATCCCTAGCTGGCTCCCAGGTGATAACTGATAATACTGACCTATGAACTACCTTTGGAATAGCATTGCTGTAAGACAAAATTCTCTTATGTAAATGTCATCCTGATTATAGTTTTTCTATATTTGAAAAATAAGGATCATTTAAAACTGTTATATTAAACTGCCATCTTCTCAAAAATATACCCATAGTCTCTTTCTAACATGCTTTTAATTTGCTCTTAAGGATTCCACTTCTACAATGACTTAATGATATTAATTATCAAAGCAAAAAAAATCACTGTTAAACCTCTTTTCATTCACTTTAATCAAAATTCAGATCTTATTAGAAGGGACAACATGACTGCCAATAAGGCAATGACCTCTTATCTAAATTTAGCTTTCTCTCACAGGACTGAGAACAGGGCTGATTGTAACAATTTTCTGGAAGGTAGTTTGGTGATACATTTTGAAAACTTTAAAACATATATGTGACTCTCACTCCACACTCTAGTTTCTAGTGATTTATCCTGAGAAAAGAATAAAACAAGTGATCATAGATGGAAATATTATATATATATATATGTATATATTATACATGTATGTATATATACACACACACACACACACTCTGATTTGATGATGGTTAACCAGGTGTACAAATTTGTCAAACCTCATCAAATCATGCACTTAAAAAATATATGATTTTGGGAGAAATTATACTTCAATGAAAGTAAAGATGGTGTTGAGTGGAAAATTGAGTGCAAGGTGTTTGCCATGTTCTTTGCAGTGGGTGTTATACGTATGTGGAGAAGCCCAATAGTTTCAAGTGTATGTGTACCGCCAAAATTGAGAAATAGCCTTGCAACCATTTCTCTGGTTTGAAGTACCAGAGAGTCATAGTTATTTGAACCACTCACCTGTTGAAAGTTCCCCAGAGAGGCAGAAAAGTTTGACACTTTGATAAGGCTTTCAGAAAGGCAGAGTGGTCCAAAGACCCAAGTTTTTAGGTTGGATTCAAGCCATTGGTTAGAGTTTCATTCACTTGTTTGTCTGAGGCACTTTAAAGTTGAAAAAACAGTCTCAGGTGATTTCATTGTCACATCTCCCTCAGAAGAGTGGAGCAAATAAAGAAATGGGCATGGCAGTCGTGTTCCTAAGGGGCTCTCTGGGATGACAAATAGGTTTGCTATTTCTGCATCATCTTTCTGCTTTCTTGCCTGGATTGTCAGCTCCCTGAGAATACTTATTCATCCTTCTGTCCTCTGGAGTCCTGCTTTACTCATAATCGTTACTCAGTAATTATGTAACAGGATTAAAATAATTCCTTACTTTTAAGTTTGTATTTTGAAAACTTTCATTTAAGTCTACTGGAAAGTTATCAATGTAGTAATTTGGGAGAACATTAACAGGTATATTTGGAAGGTATTTCCAACAATATTAGAGATTATTTTTTAATTTTTTTAATGTTTATTCATTTTTGAGAATGAGCGGGGAGAGAGAGAGAGAGAGAGAGAGAGAGAGAGTATGTGTGTGTACATGAGTAGGGAGGGGCAGAGAGAGGAAGACACAGAATCCAAAGCAAGCTTCAGGCTCTGAGCTGTCAGCACAGAGCCTGATGTGGGGCTTGAACCCACAAACCGTGAGATCATGACCTGAGCTGAAGTCAGATGCTTAATGGACTGAGCCACCCAGGCGCCCCTAGAAATCATTTTTAAACAAAACTTTCAAAATAACATCTGTTTTCTTCTTAAGTGATTTGCA
This sequence comes from Acinonyx jubatus, assembly GCF_027475565.1. NCBI lineage: Eukaryota > Metazoa > Chordata > Mammalia > Carnivora > Felidae > Acinonyx > Acinonyx jubatus. Next base: position 62,995,565 of record NC_069385.1, on the reverse strand, counting down.
GATTAGATTTTCTTAATTTTATAAGTAAAAAATAGGGTTTTCCTCCCTATATCCCAGAACTGCAGATGAATGTAGTTTCTAAAACTTTTGCCGAGTCATATATTTTCATTAGCCACAGTGATCTTACAGCTGAAGCTTTGCGATAGGCTATGTTAAAGATACATGAGGCAAAATATAAAATAGCTAGAATTTATTGTGCTATGTGGTATTGCAAAATTAACGCTACCTGCTTTTTCAAAAATCTGAACACATATAAGCTTACTGAAAAGATGTTTTGAGGTCCAATCTTTCAAATAAAAGAAGTTATTTTTTAGTTAAAACTAAAATAAAAGGCCACTATCAACATGCAGTGATATTGAATAAGAAATACCTGCATTTGTGAGAATCTGCTAGTGTTCTTAACAGTTCATGGAACAAAGGCCATTACACCTAAGAGTATGTTATGATGGCAGATATACCCACAGCTATAACACAAGGACATCCATAGGGAAAGAGCACTCTACTGCCTCTAATTGATTTCCTTTTGATTCCCATATAAAATCTAAATCCTGCTCATCACGTGGTTTTTGTTAAAAAGTAATTAACCTTAGGATTTTCTACCTTCTAATTTTTTTCAGTGATCCAAGCATTTGCAAACTGCGCTATAATTTTGTATGATGAAGTGTTTCTCACCTCATAAAGAAGGATAAGAATATTTTTTTTGTAATCTAAATCTATGAGGCAGGGACTATCAGAGATGAAGTGACTTGTCCAAGGCCACTCTGTTGATGCCCTCAGAGAGAGATTTAAATTCAGGTCTATCTGACTGCAAAGCCCAAACTATGTCAAATATATCAGAATTTAGACATTTGTATCTACTTCTTAAATGTTCTTATTTATTTCCAGCTGTCCTTCCTCATACCTTGGTCTAAATCTTGGACAAATTTCTTTTGAGCGAAATTGGTTTTAATTAGTTCTGAAGTCTTCCCTCTGGAGAGCTCTTTCTAGAGTAAAAAACAGTTAAATGTGCTATAAACCTTCCATAGCTATTTGTCTTACCTCAAATATCACCCTCTCAAAAGAGGCTTTCCCTGACTGTCCTACCTACTGTTGCCCAGTTACTCTCTACCACCTCTGTCTATGGTGATTGCTGACTTTATTTTCTTCAAAATATGCTTCCCTAACTAAACTTACATTACTGACTTGTTTACATTTGTCCTGCCTCTCCCTACAGAGACAGGTAGAATGTGGGCTACCTTGGCTCATGAATCTCATCTACTTAATTCCACTCTTCCCTTGGCATTTATGTTGTAGGCATGGACTAAGGCTCACTAGATGTTAGTTGAATGAGTAATCACTAGATACTTGACATTAGGCTAACAATTAGCAGGGTGGTGACATCATTCTCATACTTGGCTGCAGCTTTTCTGGAAAAAAAAACAGTATATTTTTGTTTCTAGTCACTACCTTCCTACAGAGAGCGTTTTAAATGGGTTCTAGTGTCACCAGGCTGAGAATTATTGCCATTAATATGCCTCTGTTCTAGAAAGTTGCATAAATGAGATAAAAGAGTAAAAATATTATTCTCTTGGCTGAATATGAGCAGTTTGTGTTGCAAGGTCTCCAAAACTGTTTTCTGTGTGTATTCACAAGATACCACATTTTGTTTAGTTATTAATTTTAGCCATTTGTAGATATTTACTATTAGAGAAAAGTGAATATTAAGAAGGAAATCAAAAATCAACTCTGAGGTTTTCTTCTTGTAACCTAAAACCATTCACACAGTGTTTGGTTATACATGACTTTTTTCTCATTAAGCATGTATTTTTTTTCTATTGTTAAGTGAGCACTTATAGATTGGTTAATAAATGTGATTATAACCACATGTTTAGAAGCTCAGTCACTTTTAAATGCTCTGTTGTGGTAAACTGAGAAGAGGATTGACATAAACATCATGGACAATTAACTGTTTCCTGGTGAATGATTTATGTTTTGTACCATGTTTATTGATAAATACCCTTTCCATGGTCTAAAAGCAGAAAGCAAGAATAAAGCACTTGGTAGATGAGATCATAAACTGTGATGGGAAGTTATAATTGGAAACAGTACTGAAACAGAAATAAACCCATGGGTCACTTTTTTATTCAGTACATTCAAGCTGATGGTGACTGTGAAGCATAGACACCTATATTTGAATATGTGCATATGTAAGCATATATATGCATATATGTAGCCTGACATTGTTTAAAAGTACTTAAAGTGACTCTTAATAATATAATTTTTTATTCGTAATAATGCTTCTTAGAAGTTGGTGTCAGTTGTTTTCCACATTTTACCAATGAGGAAACTAGGGCTCCCAGAGATTATATAACCTATCCAAGACTGAATAATTGATAAAAAGTACAATTGGGCCTTGAATTCTGGTTATCTGACTGGTATTTCACTACCTAAAAAGAATAGAAATTAAACAGGAAAAAAAATAAGACAAAAGTTCTCAAATCACAATTTAACTTTTGATTTTAATTTGTCATTTGTATCAGCATGTAGTTCTTAATAGTGTCCGCTTATTCTTTAACGTCAGTAGGCTCTAATCAATTTATTTTACGGTTATCATTAAAACTTGTTACCCTCTAAAAAAAGTTAAAGTAAGACAATTACTATCTTAATTCAAGGTTTAGTTGCTGGCAACATGATCTACTCTAGTTAATTAATGGAAAGGTATTTATTTCAGGGTATTAATTAGCTTACAGGATTACTGGGAAAGCCAGTGTACCAGGCTTGACTGCCACCAAGCTAGTAATACTAAACTATACCAAGAGATCATTACATGGAGATTCATCTATTGCTGCTTCCTGCATTTCAACTCTTGTGGACCAGCAGCTTTAGCAGTTGCAAAAACACCATGCCTCCACAACTGGGCTGGCTTCTTCAGTACTCATTCTAGCCCTACAATTCTTACTAGAAGCTATTTAGATTGTGGGAAGGTTATTGAATGCACTTATCAAAAGCTGTATCAGCCATAATGCTGCAGCATAACATATAAAACTCAGCGGCTTTAAATAATACTCATCTGTTTTTGTCTCACACATCTGCAATGTAGTTGAGGTTAGCTGATATAGGTGAGGCTTGATTGGGTGGCTCTGCTTCATGATGTAGCCCTGGCTGGATTTGGCTCTTTGATATGGATTGAAATCAGTCTGAATCCAGTTGTATTTATTTTGGGGCTCAAGCTGAGGGGCAGCAGCTACCCAAGAGAAGCATTTTTCATGGTAATGGAAGAAATTGGGAAAACAAGTAGAAAAACACAATGTTTCTTTCAGCCTAGTGTCAGAATTAGCAATTATTACTTATCCTACTTTTTTTTTTTTTTTTTTTTTTTTTTTTTTTGCCTAAAACAAGTCTCATGGCCAAGTCCAAAGTCAATAGAAGTACATTCCACCCCTAGTGGAAGGGACTGCAGAGTCACATGACAAAGGGAATAGGTAAAGAGAGGGATGAAGACCAGGGACTAATACTTAAATCTATCACACCAGGAAAAATGTTTGGGAATTCTGCCCATGATAAAGGAAAGGCACATGTGGAGAACTATGAAAATGGGAAGTTTCAAAAATTGGGTTGTGACAAAGAAAAGAGGCATACTACATGCAAATAATGAATGTAATGGATAACCATGTGAGTGTATTCTGTGTAGCTTCTATAAACATAAACCTTAACACATCAATGATATAATCTGGGTCACAATTGTGATTTCTATCAAAAGATTTCTATATTTCATAAATAATATATACGTACATAGTAGATGACATCATAGCCATGAGTGTATAAAAAGCATTCTTACCGGGGTATCTGGGTGGATCAGTCAGTTAAGCTTCTGACTCTTGATTTCAGCTCAGGTCATGATTTCACAATCGTGGGATCAAGCCTCCTGCCAAGCTCTGTGCGGACAGCAAGGAACCTGCTTGCAATTCTCTGTGTCTTTCCTATGCTTGCTCTCTCTCTCTCAAAATAAACTTAAAAAAAATGTAATCGTACCAATTGTTGCACCTTAATAAGACATAAAGAAGATATGTATAAAATTGACAAAGAGATTTAAAGCTGAAATGAGTTGATGTTTCTGGGAATTATTTATTTAAGTCTGTTATGTACCAGACAGGCATGCGTGAGGATAAGGAGGGGACACTGATTAAGTTTCTGATGGTGTAATCTTGTGCATACACAGAAGAATAGTGACACAGGCTCCAAGATATAAGTTGAACAAGAAGTAAAATATCATTACTTAATAAATGAAAAATCATGAAAATCAGTACTATGAACCTGAGGAATTAACAGATTATTCAGGTTGTAAGATTTAACTCCTTGGCCTCAGGAGATTCCAAATCAAGAGATTCCAGCTGCAGCTTTAGCTCTTCTTGAAGTTCCTGGCTCCCTTTCCATGGTTCCTTAAATATTCTGTAACCATTTGTTTTCCAAGACAAGTCAGTACTTTGCCAGTCTTGGTTAGTCATGATTTTATAGTCCTGGATTGGTGGAGTCTTCTCCCATGTAACAATACTATCATGGGTGAAAGGAAGAGAAATATTTCTGTCATTTCCTATTCTTTCCCAGCACTGGAGAGGGCCTTCATTTCAAAGATTGGAGGTGTTAGACCTTGGCTTTAACAACTGTCGTCTTTCCTTGCCAAGGGAAAAATCAAGCTACAACTGCATAGCAATGTATGGTATTACAGTATTGGTTAAACCAATTAGAAAAAGACCAATAAATTCAAGAGATGATAAAACTATAAAAAAGATAAAAAAGTAAATATACATAATTACCTTATATATGATTTCTTTAAGCACTAAGTTGTAAAAGGCTGGTGAAAAAGTTTTCATTTTAATTTGGTTTCACCAGGTATAAGAGTGTTCTATTTTCTATTACCCTAATATATTTTACTTACAGCTATGCTTATTTTATGATTATTTTAAATCATTTTTAAATATTTTGAGTACTATAAAACATTTTATGTTGTATTTAGGAACTTAGTCTATGAACTACATCATTTAAAAATGCTAACTGCCTTAACATTCAAGTGCTTAAAATTCTTCCCCCAAAGCAGAAAATACCTCTAATTTTACAGCGGATAATAATGGAAGAAAAAGAATGTTCTACAAGAAATTGAGTTGTTAAAGAGTATTCTGGAATGTGTAAGATACCATTATATAGAGATAACCCAATTATCAAAATCAGCAAATGATCATGCAACCTCTACTTCTTTGGTTATGCTAGTTTTATTTTTTAAATACACTCTACAGTAAATGCATTATGGTTAAAAATTTGGAGAATAGTTACCCATGTAGTGCTTAAAATCATCTCAGGTGGCACCTAAGCATATACATACCACATGTGTTCAAGTAAGCAGTGGGGAGTAGTTGATGGGTTACATGTATTCAAGTAAGCAGTTGGGAATGATAAGGTTAGATTTATATTTTAACCAAGTCTTGACAGCTAAGTGAAGAATAGGTTTTTCCTATTATTTTTTTTCAAAACTTCTTGGCTTTTACTTTTTTATTAATAATATTTACTTTTTAGAGCACTTTTAGATTCACAGCAAATTGAACAGAAAGTGCATAGAGTTTCTATATATTCCTTGTACACACACACACACCCACACACACACACACACACCCTCCCCTACTATCACTATCTCCCACCAGAGTAGTATATTACATTTGTTAGAATTGATGAACCTCCATTGACACATCATTGTCACCTAAAGTTCATAGATTACATTAAAGTTCACTTCTTCTTCTTCTTTTTTTTTTTTTAATTTTAATACCAGTGTTTAACATTCAGTGCTAAGTCAGTTTCAGGTGTACAATACAGTGATTCAGCAATTCTATACATTTGGTCAGTACTCATTATAGTAAGTGTATTCTTAATCCTCTTCACCTATTTCACCCACCCAACCCCTGGCCCACCTCCCCTCTGGTAATCATCAATTTATTCTGTATAGTTAAAAGTCTGTTTTGGGGGGGCACCTGGGTGGCTCAGTAGGTTAAGCATCCAACTTCAGCTCAGGTCATGATCTCATTATTCATGAATTCAAGCCCTGCATCAGACTCTGTACTGACAACTCAGAGCCTGGAGCCTGCTTCAGATTCTGTGTCTCACCCTCTTTCTACCCCTTCCCTGTTCACACTCTGTCTATCTCAAAAATAAATAAACATTAAAAAAATTGTCTTTTTTTTGTTAATCTTTTTCTTTGTTCATTTGTTTTGTTTTTTAAATGCAATATAGGAGTGAAATCATACGGTATTTGGCTTTCTCTGCCTGACATTCACTTAGCATAATACCCTCTAGCTCTATCCACATTGTTGCAAAAGGAAAGATTTCATTCTTTTTTATGGCTAATATTCTTGTGTGTGTGTGTGTGTGTGTGTGTGTGTGTGTGTGTGTGTGTGTGTTGTGTGTGTGTACCATATCTTCTTTATCCATTCATCAATTGATTGACATTTGGGTTCTTTCCATAATTTGGCTATTGTTGATAATGCTGCTATAAACATGGTGCGTATATCCTTCCAAATTAGTGTTTTCATATTCTTTGGGTAAATACCTAGTAGTGTGATTATCGGATCACATAGTAGTTCCATTTTTAATATTTTTAGGAACTTCCATACTGTTTATCACAGTAGCTTCACCAGTTTGCACTCCTGCCAACAGCACATGAGGGTTCCTTTTTTTCTCCACATCCTCACCAACTCCTGTTGTTTCCTGTGTTGTTAATTTTAGTTATTCTGACTGGTATGGGGTGATACCTCATTGTAGTTTTTATTTGTATTTCCCTGATGATGAGTGATGTTGAGCATTTTTTCATGTGTTTGTTAGCCATCTGTATGTCTTCTTTAAAAAAAAAAGTTTATTTATTTTTGAGAAGGGGTAGGGGCAGAGAGGGAGAGGAGAATCCCAAGCAGGCTCTGTACTGTCAACATAGAGCCAGATGTGGGGCTCGATCTCACCAACTGTGAGATCATGACCTGAGCCAAAATCAAGAGACGAATGCTTAACTGACTAAGCCACCCAGGTGCCCCAACCATATGTATGTCTTCTATGGAAAATTCATGTCTTCTGCCCATTTTTAAACTAGATTATTTGTTTTTGGGTGTTGAGTTTTATAAGCTCTTCATATATCTTGGATACTAACCCTTTATCAGATATGTCATTTGCAGATATCTTCTGCCATTTCCTAGGTTGTATTTTAGTTTTATTGATTATTTCCTTCACTATACAAAAGCTTTTTATTTTGATGAAGTTCTAATAGGTTATTTTTGCTTTTGTTTCCCTTGCCTAAGGGAAACCATACCTAGTAAGAAGTTTCTATAGCTGATGTCAAAGAGGTTACTGCCTGTGTTCTCCACTAGGATTTTGATGGTTTCCTGTCTCAAATTGAGGTCTTGAATACATTTTGAATTTGTTTTTGTGTATGGTGTAAGAAAATGGTCCAGTTTAATTCTTTTGCTTGAGTTAATTTTCTGTGTGTTGTAAGAAAGTGGTCCAGTTTCATTATTTTGCATGTAGCTATCCTGTTTTCCCAATGCCATTTGTTGAAAAGACTCTTTCCTATCACATATATAGTCTCTTTTGTTGAAGATTAATTGACCCTATTATCATGGGTTTATTTCTGGGCTCTCTATTCTCTATTCTGTTGATCTGTGTCTCTTTGTGTCAGTATCATACTGCTTTGATTATTAAACTTTGTATTAAACTTAAACTTTGGGGCGCCTGGGTGGCTCAGTTGGTTAAGCGTCTGACATCGGCTCAGGTCATGATCTCACAGTTCGTGGGTTTGAGCCCCACATCAGGCTCTGTTCTGACAGCTCAGAGCCTGGAGCCTGCTTCGAATTCTGTGTCTCCCTCTCTCTCTGCTCTTCCCCTGCTTATGCTCTGTCTCTCTCTTCCTCAAAAATAATTTAAAAATCATTTTAAAAAATTTGAAAAACTTAAACTTTGATATCTGGGATTGTGATACCTCCAATTTTGTTATTCTTTTTTAAAGGTTGCTTTGGCAAATTTTAAGATTATTTTTTCTAGTTCTGTGAAAAATGCTGTTGGTATTTTGATAAAGTTTGCATTAAATCTGTATATTGCTTTGAGAAGTGTGGACATTTTAACAATATTTGATCTTCTAACCTATGAACATGAAATATCTTTCTTTGGTTGTATCATCTTTGTTTTAATCAACATTTTACAATTTTTAGAGACAGGACTTTCACCTCCTTGGTTAAGTTTATTCATAGGTATTTTATTATTTTTGCTATAATTGTAAATGGGATTGTTTTCTTAATTTCTCTTTCTGCTACTTCATTATTTGTGCATAGAAATGCAATGGATTTCTGTACGTTGATTTTGTATCCTGTGACCTTACTGAATTCATGTATCAGTTGTAGTATTTTTTTTGATGAAGTCTTTGTGTTTTCTACATATAGTATCATGTAATCTGCCAATAGTGAAAGTTTTACTTCTTACGTACCAATTTATATGCCTTTTATTTCTTTTTGTTGTATGATTGCTATGGCTGGGACCTCCAGTACTGTGTTGAGTAAAAGTGGTTAGAATAGGTATCCTTGTCTTTCTGACTTAACGGGAAAAGCTGTTTTTCTCCATTGAGTATTATGTTAGCTGTGGGTTTGTCTAGATGGACTTATTATGTTGAAGTATATTCCCTCTAAACCTATTTTGCTGAGGGTTTTTATTGTTAATGGGTGTTGTACTTTGTCAAATGCTTTTTCTATGTCTATTGAAATGATCATATGATTTTTATTCTTTCTCTTGTTGGTGTGATGTACCATATTGACTTATTTGCAAATATTTAACCACCTTTGCATCACAGGAATAAATCTCACTTGATTGTTTTAATGATGTTCTTAATGTATTGTTTGATCAGTTTGCTAATATTTTGTTGAGGACTTTTGCATCTGTATTCATCAGAACTGGCTTCTAGTTCTCTGTTTTTAATAAAGTCTATCTGATTTTGATATCAGGGTAATAATCACTTCATAGAATGAATTTAGAAGCTTTCCTTCTTCTATTTTTTAGAATAGTTTCAGAAGAAAGGGTATTAACTCTTCTTTAAATGTATGGTAGAATTCATCTGTGAAGCCATGTGTTTCTGGAGTTTTGTTTGTTGGGAATTTTTTGATTACTGCTTCAATTCCACTGCTGGTAAGTAGTCTGTTCAAATTTTCTGTTTCTTCCTGCTTCAGTTTTGGTAACTTGTATGATTTAGGGATTTTTCCATTTATCTAGGTTGTTTAATTTGGTGGCATATACTTTTTTATAATATTCTCTTACCGTGGTTTGTATTTCTTCAGTGTTGGTTATTATTTCTCCTCTTTCATTTCTGATGTTGTTTATTTGAGTCCTCTCTCTTTTTCTTTTTCTTTTTTTTTCTTTCTTTCCTTTGTTTTTTTTAACGAGTCCTTTCAAAGAACCAGCTCCTGGTTACATTGATCTGTTCTATTTTCTTTTTAATTTCTATTTTATTTCTCCTTCTTCTCTAATCTTTATTATTTCCTTCTTTCTACTGGTTTTGGGATTTGTTTATTCTTCTTTTTCTAGCTCTTTTTAGGTGTGAGGTCAGTTGTTTGCAATTTTTCTTGCTTCTGAAGGTAAATCTACATTGCTATAAACTTCCCTCTAAAAACAGCTTTTGTTGCATCCCAAAGATTTTGAACCATTTTGTTTTCTTTTTGTTTGTCTCCAAGTACTTTTTGATTTCCTCTGTGATTTCTTGGTTGACTCATTCATTGTTTAGGAGCATGTTATTTAACTTACTTGTATTTTTCCAAATTTTTTCCTGTGGTTGATTTGTAGCTTCATAGTGCTGTGATCAGAAAAGATGCATGGTATGACTTCAGCTTTTTTAATTGGTTGAGACTTGTTTTGTGGCCTAACATGTGATCTATTCTGGAACATCTTACATGTACACTTGGAAAGAATGTGTATTCTGTTGTTTTAGGATAGAATGTTCTGAATCCATCTGTTCCAATGTATCATTCAAAGCCATTGTTTCCTTATTGATTTTTTATTTGGATCATCTTTACATACACGTTAGTAGGGTGTTAAAGACCGTTACTATTATTCTATTACTATCAGTTACTTCTTTATGTTTGTTATTTGCTGCTTTGTGTATTTGGGTGCCCCATGTTAGGTGTATAAATATTTCCAATTGTTATATTTCTTGTTGGACTATTCCCTTTATGATTATATAGTGTCCTTCTTTGTCCCTTGTTACAGTCTTTGTTTTAAAGTCTATTTTGTCTAATATAAGTGTTGCTAACTTGGCTTTCTTTCCACTTCCATTTGCATGATAAATGCTCTTCCCTTCCTTTATTTTCAATCTGCCTGTGTCTTTAGCTCTGAAATGAGTCTTTTGTAATCAGCTTATAGATGAGTCTCGCTTTTTTATCCAATCCATCGTCCTGTGTCTTTTGATTGGAGTTTTTACTGCATTTACATTCAAAGTAATGATAGGTATGTACTTATTGCCATTTTGTTATATGTTTTATGATTGTTTTTGTAGTTCTTCTCTGTTCTGCTCTTGTCTTATTCTCTTCTCTCATGGTTTGCTGGCTTACTTTTTGATTTTTAACCAGTTTTGATTTGTGGTTGCAATTAGGTTTATATATAATATCTTATACATATAGCCGTCTATATTAAGTTGATAGTCACTTAAGATTGAACCCATTCTTTACTCCTCTTCCCCCACTATTTTTCAGGTATATGATATCATAATTTACATCATATTATTTTGTGAATCCCTTGACTGATTAATATAAATATACTTAATTTTAATGCTTTTGTGCTTCCTACTCTTCTTACTTGTACTTATGGTCTTTGTTTTCCACTCAGAGTCCCCTTTAACATTTCTTGTAGAGTGGTTTAGTGGTGATGAATTCTTTTAGCTTTCATTTGTCCTGGAAACTCTTTATCTCTCCTTCTATTCTGGATGGTAGCCTTGGTGAATAAAGTTTTCTTGGCTTCAGGGTTTTTTCCTTTCAATATTTTGAATATATCATGCCACTTCCTTGGTTGCAAAATTTCTGCTGAAAAAAATCAGCTGATAGCTAGCTTTATAGAGTTTCCCATGTATGTAACGGTTTTCTTTTCTACTTTATAAACTCTGCCTTTATTACTTTTGTCATTTTAATTACTGTGTGTCTTTTTGTCCTTGGGTTCATTTTACTGGTGGCTCTCTGTGCCTCCTGGATCTGGATTTCTTCTTCCTTCCCTAGGTTCAGGTATTTTCAACTATTATTTCTTCAAATAACTTTTCTCCCCCCTTTTCTCTCTCTTCTCTTTCTGGGGTCCCTATAATGTGAATGTTATTACACTTGATGATATCACTGAGTTTTCTTAGTCTATTTTCATTTTTTATTATATTTTTATGTTTTGTTCAGCCTAATTGCTTTCCATTATGGATCCATTCTTTTGCTTCTTCTAATCTACTATTTATTCCCTCTGGTGTATTTTTAATTTCAGTTATTGAGTTCTCAATCTCTGATTGTTTTTATGTTTTTGATTTCTTTATTGAAGGTCTCACTGAGTTTCTTCACTCTTTTCTTAAGTCCAGTCAGTATCTTTATGACCATTACTTTAAATTCTCTATCAGGCATATTACTTATCCATTTTGTCTAAATGCCTTAATGGGATTTTGTCCTGTTGTTTCATTTGGGACATATTCCTCTATCTCCTCATGTTGTCTTTCTGTGTCTGTTTCTATGTGTTAGGAAAGTCAGCTGCATCTCCTGCTCTTGAAAGTGATGGCCTAATGAAGAAGAGGTCCTATAGTGCCCTACAGTGCAGTGTCACCTGTTCATTAGAACCTGGTGCTTTATGGTGTCTCCTATTTGTATTGTACATACCCCACTGTTGTGGCTGAGTCACTTTTGCCTACAGTCCGGTCATCTGCAATGGTTCTCTTTGCCTGTTGTGGACAGGGTTTGGTCTCTGTGCTGTTAGTGGGCCAGCCTGGGACTGCCTCAGGCTTCAGTTGAGTCAGACAAGGCATTTGCCAGAGATGCAGTTAGCACTGAACTGCAGGATGCTTTCTCATGTTGTCCCCTGGGAAGTTTTCATTGGTGGGTTAGGCCTGCAGTCATACCTGATGTCTGTCCCCAACCCACTGCTAGGACTGCAGTTGGACTGGTGTGTGTAGTTATCTTCCCCTCTCTCTGGGGCAGCAATCCCTTTACAGTGGTGCTGACCCTTGTCAGGGCTACTTTCATACTGTCAGGCTTGTGGCACTGCTTTGGTTGGGCTCCCTCCAAGGGTGTATTGGAAGGAGCAGGTCCACAGAAGAACTAGGGGGTGGAGCATGCAGTGCCAGCAAGATCCATGCTGTTCTGCTATGGGAGGGGAACAGCGGCCTGAGAAAACTCCAGCCAAGACCTGCCAGGTTGGAGGGGGCAGATCTGCAGAAGTGTGCAGAGGGTGGAGTGTGCTGTTTGCAAATGTATTGGGGAGTATTGATGTTGCATATTCTCACAGGTGTCTGTGCATCTAGACTGTGAGGCAGAGGATGGAATTGGTGCTCACCAACTCTTTTTTCTCTTGGAGAAGTGTCCTAAAGGTCTCTGCCCCTCCAGCACATGTTCTGAGATTAGTAAATCTTACTCCCATGTACCCTATGAGTTTTTGAAACTGCTGTTTCTATGCTGTATCTCAGTGGGGCTATTTGTTGTGTTACCTCTTTAAGGGCAGGGATTCTGCCCTCCCACCTCTCCCAGAGCCTACTTCATTGATTTTTAGCATTTCAGGGGTTAAGCCCCACTGATCATTAGGCTCCTCTTATTTTCAAAGTCAAATGTGACGGGGATTTGTCTTCCATGTACAAGTTTTCCTGACTGGTTTGGGAGTCTGCTCCTCTCCCTACTCCATGTCTATTGTGTGCCTCCCTCCTGCTGACAGTCCCATAGATCTGTTTGGCTCCTGACCACATCTCCGCCTTCCTACCTTCTTTCATGTGGCATCTTCTCTACCTATAGCTGTGGAGAGTCTGTTCTTTGGATCATTTTCTGTGTTGTTTACATTGATATGGGTGTCACCTTGTTGTATACATGAGATGAGATGGGCTTAGGATCCTCCTACCCTGCCATCTTCCCTAGAAATCAATCTGTGAACAGTTTTCATTAAGGTTCCCTCTTGATGTACATTTTGACAAAAGCAAATATGTATCCACCATAACAGTATCATGCAGAATAGTTTCAGAGCCCTAAAAATTCTCTGTGTACTACCTATTCACTCCTGCCTCCTACATAGATGCTGGTTTACACTATTCTTTTCATTATCTTTATAGTTTTGCCTTTTCCAAAATGTCATGTAGTTGGATTTATAGATTATGTAGCTCTTACAGGCTGGTTTCTTTCACTTAGTAATATGCATCTAAGTTTCTTCTATGTCTATTCATGGTTTGATAATTCATTTCTTTTTAGCACTGAATAAAGTTCCACCGTCTGGATGTACCACAGTTTATTCATTCACCTAATGAAGGCCATTTTGTTTGCTTTCAAATTTTTGAAATTATGAATAAAACTGCTATGAACAGTTCAGGTATTTCTATTGACAGAAATTTTCAACTCCTTTAGTAAATACCAAAGAATGCAATACCTGGATCATATGATAAGAATATATTTTGTTTTGTAAGAAACTGCCAAACTGTCTTCCGAGTGGTTGAATCATTTTGCATTTCCACCAGCAATGTATGAAAATTCCTATTGCTCCACATCATCACCAGCATTTGGCATAGTAAATGTTTTAGATTTTGATTATTCTGATAGGTATGTATTAGAATCTTACTTAATTTTCAATTCCCTGATCATATGTTATGTTGAACACATTTTCATATGCCTACTTGACATCTGTATATCTTCTTTGTTCTTCTTTGTGTCTGTTCCTCTTTTTCTTGATATTTATTTATTTATTTTGAGAGCGAGTGCACAAGTGAGGGAGAGGCAGAGGGAGAGAGAGAGAGAGGGGGAGAGATAGAGAGAGAGAGAGAGAGAGAATCCCAAGCAGGCTCTACACTGTCAGTGCAGTGCCTAATGTGGAGCTCAATACCATGAACCATGATATCATGACCTGAGCTAAAATCAAGAGTTGGACGCCTAACTGACTAAACCATCTAGGCACTCCCATTTATGTCTTTTTTTTTAATTTTTTTTAACGTTTATTTATTTTTGAGACGGAGAGAGACAGAGCATGAATGGGGGAGGGTCAGAGAGAGGGAGACACAGAATTTAAACAGGCTCCAGGCTCTGAGCTGTCAGCACAGAGCTGGATGCGGGGCTTGAACTCACAGACCACGAGATTATGACCTGAGCCAAAGTCGGCCTCTTAACCGACTGAGCCTCCCAGGCGCCCCCCCATTTACGTCTTTTGCCCATTACTTAATCAAATTGTTTGTTTCCTTTTTGTTGAGCTTTAAGAATATGTTTTGTATTTTGAATAACAGATTTTCTGCAGGTATGTCTTTTGCAAATATGTTCTCCCAGTCTGTGGCTTATCTTTTCATTCCCTTGACAGTGTCTTTTATAGAGCAAAGGTTCTTAATTTCAGTGAAATCAAGCTTATTATTCCTTCTTTCATTGATCATATATTTGGTGTTATATCCAAAAGTCATTGGCGTACCCAAAGTCACTTAAGTTTTCTCCTGTAATCCTCTAAGAATTGTATAGTTTTTCATTTTACATTTAGGTCTATGATCAATTCTGAGTTAATTTTTGTGAAAACTATAAGGTCTGTGTCCATATTCATTTTTTGCATGTGGATGTCCAATATTGTTCCAGTACTGTTTGTTGAAAATAGTGTATTATATTATCTTTGATCCTTTGTCAGAGATCATTTAGCATATTTATGTGAATCTATTTCTGGGTTCATCATTCTGTTCCATTGATTAATCTGCCTATTCTTTCACCACTACCACAGTTTTGATTACTACATCTTTATACTAAATCTTAAAGTAATGGTGTCAGTCCTCTGACTTTATTCTTCTCCTTCAATATTGAGTTGGCTCATCTGGATCTTATGCCTTTCCATATAAACTTTAGTATCAATTTATTGATATACACAAAGTAACGTGAGCATCTGATTTGGATTATGTTGAATCTTTAGACTGAGTTGAGAACTAGATTGTGACAATTTTTTGTCTTCCTATCCATGAATTTGCCTTATAACCTCACTTTTCTGATGGACCAAGGAAAGTTATTGATTTTTCAGTTTTTTAACTTTGTACTTGCCATTAGGATAGTGTGAGGACTTCTAAACTCCTTACATGCAGACCAGAAACCAGAAACCAGAAGCTCTTAGTTGTACCTAAAAGGCTAATGTGTTTAAGTCTAAACAGAAAATAAAAAATTCAAAATGGCAAAATATTACAGAAATACCTTAGAGATATTCTGGGTTTGGTTCCAGATGACTGAAATAAAGCAAATATCACAGAAAAGTGAGTCAAATGAATTTTTGGTTTTCCAGTGCAGGGAAAGGGGCAGAGAAAGAGGAGAGAGAGAATCCCAAGCAGGCTCCACGCTGCCTGCGCAGAGCCAGATGTAGGGCTTCAACTCACAAAATTGCAAGATCATGACCTGAGCCAAAACCAAGAATCGGATGCTTAACTGGTTAAGCCACCCAGGTGCCCCTTGGTGGGTAAACATTAAGTGATGATCTACTTTAAAATAGGGGAGGGCACTTGCTGGGATGAACACTGGGTGTTGTATGTAAGCCAGTTTGACAATAAATTATATTTTAAAAAATTAAAAAATAAAATAGTTTCAGGCAAAAAAATAAATTTTATGTTGAAAACATTATATCAGTGAAAAAACATAACTTCTCTAACAGAAGCTATTTAGGGGAAAGTGTCTTATGTTTTATATTTTTGTTTTGTTTTATTATATTTTATTTTATTTATTTTTATTAATTTAATTTAATTTTGTTTTATTTTGGTTTTTGCTCTTGCCAAACAAGATGTCATCATGAATCCTCTTCAGCATGAATTAATAGAAAATTAATACTCAAGTCTGATGAATATACTTTTTATGATAGGCAGTTGCATAAAGTATACTTCAACAAGGTATTAAAAGCTCTGGAAATTCATAGAGCATTGCTTTTCAGATTCATAGACTTTAACTTATATATTATCTATCACAGAAAGAATTTCTGGAAGAATTAGCATCCAGTTATTATAGGAACTTGGCACTAGATATGTCTTTAAAGGTCACCTATTCTGTTCTGTTAGCCTCTGAGTAAAATAATCAAGACAGATGTAAGTAAAATTTGTTTACAAAGTTCTCTAGAATATTCAAAGAAAATTCTCGAGCCTTCTTTAGTACCACATACCAGACCTTAACAATTCTTGCTGTTAAGAAAGTATACCAAATACCTAAACTCGGTCATTACTATATTACTGCGATTCTTTTGCATACTTCCATGGGCATGAAGCTGCTATCCTTGGAGACAATGTAAGAATCTTTGACAACCAGGGACACCTGGGTGGCTCAGTCAATTGATCATTCAATTTTGGCTCGGGTCACGATCTCCCAGCTCGTAGGTTTGAGCCCCCACTCGGGCTCTGTGCTGATGGCTCAGAGCCTGGAGCCTGCTTTGGATTCTGTGTCTCCCTCTCTCTCTGCCCCTCCCCCACTTACACTCTGTCTGTCTGTCCCTCTCAAAATAAATAAACATTAAAACAATTTTTTTAAATAAAAAATTTAAAGAAAAAGAATCTTTGACAACCAAAGAGAACTTTAAAAACATTCTTATTATTTTTAGGTTTACTCATTAATTTGTTCAGGCAAGAGCTTTGGGGAGTCAGATTATCTTTGACTCAAATCTTGATTCTCCCACTTCCCTGCTCACAGAACCATGAACAAGTGACCTAGTGTTTCAGAGCCTCAATTTCCTCACCTGTAAAATGGGGATAATCATTCCAAAGGTAGCAGATTGTGGTGAGGATGTAAGACAAAACATATGTGAACTGCTTAGATGGTGTCTGGCACTTAGTAAGCACTCCTAAGTGCACTGGTTTCTGTGGTTGCATTTATAACTATTATTTGGTAAAATCATTCATCCATTAAAATTTGGCTAATGTTTATTATGTACTTTCAATGTTATAGTCACCCTGTTAACTATTATTGACTTGTGCTGTTGAATTGGGTTAAATGAACATAATCTATTATTTATTTTACAAAAATTTGTTCCTGGTCCTATAACAGTATCTACTCTACCCTTCACCACCCCCACCCCAAACCACATTCACCACTAAATTTAGGAGTATGCCAGTTTATGTTCATAAATTTACTTTCTTTCATGGCCTTAATTCAGAACTGGAGCTTCTTTCTCAGCTTAAACACTATTTTCCTTCCCTTCTTTTACGCTAAATACATTGCATCAGTTTCTCTTGTTGGGAAAAGTGCATGCTTTGAATTCATGTTGATTTGGTTCCCAGTCTTAGCTCTACCACTTATTTACCCAGAAACTTGGATTATTATGCAGCCTCCCTAAGACTGTTTCTTCAGCTTTTGCAGACATAATACAATTTCAGTGAATGGCCCTGAGACTTAAATATGTAAGATAATATTACCTAGCTTAGTACCTGATGCTGAGTTGGCTCTCGGTATATGGCGGTTATTATTATTCAATGAAATAACCTAAAATCAGGCACAATTTTTAATCTGAATGTGTCATTTCTTCTATATTTAAAATTTTTCATTAGAGTCTTATTTTGACAGTTCTCATAACTTTTAAAATCATTTTGTTAAAAAATTGCCTATTAGAAGAGCAGCATACTACATAATCTTAGTGTTCTATTCTTTGTCAGATGAAGACCTTTTGAAAAACAGTAGAAAAAAATTTAAATGGAAATCAGGTGTTAAAAGTTTAATTAGAAAAATGCATCCCTTATACATGGGCTAATGTAGACCATGGCAAGCCGTTTAATTGTTGATTCTAGGGCCATTTTTACATTGTCAATATCCTATTTAGTAATCTTGGGGGAAATAGCATCAAAAGCAGACAAAGAAAAATGTTTCACTTTCCTGCAGCTGATTCCCGTGATTGCCTGACGTTTAGTTACATTTGGGCATCTGTCTCAGGAACTCCCATTGTCTGGAACCATATGCAAACTGAAGTGTGCATTGGGGTATAGACATGAGGAGGGAATTTACACTTGGATATGCCATTCGACAGCAGCGGGAGAAGCTGGACAAGCCTGGAATACTTCATACAGTTCATTTAATGAACTGTTACTTTATTATTTTGTAAAGCTTCTGTAATGCACATTTATGATATAAAAAGTGCCTTGCATACTGCTTCATCGGAAGGGGACCTCATTTAGATTAACCTGTGACTTCAACAGCAGGTGGTAGAATGAACCAACTGCTTCAATTACTGCTTTTGCGCATGACTTTCATGTGTTGCTAAGATTATCAGAGGAACCTGATTACATCCCCTTAGACACTATTGTTGGCACGATGATTAAGCTGTTATTTTTTTTTTTTAAGACTGGAAACCTAAAAAGCTTTTTGGCATGAGGCAAAAGCACTGTGTATAGAGATCAGTAAGATAGTGTGTATCATTGCCCTGTAGCTTATCTCCACATATACAGCTCCCTGGTGGATCCCTATGATAAACATTATTGGAACAATTAGCTGCTGCTGACACAGAATCCAGACACAATAGCCACGGCCAGCAGCTCAGAGCCAAAAATTATGGAGCCAAAAACCATAAAAAGCAACACCAAGCTAGTCTCCCCATTCAACTGCTGTCATAAAACCCTCCCAGTGCTATGTTTGCATAGCTGGCTTCACCGATATGGCACTGTTAACACAAAAGAAGAAGCTGCGGCACTTGTCTTTGTTTAGCTGAAATTACAAGTCATTGAATTAGTATGTCATCTTTATTGTGCTGTCATGCAGCGGAGGTGAGGAAGGCTCCGTAATGGATGGGAGAGTTTGATGGCCTGAAAGACAGGCTCACAGATGGTTGTCGATATAAAACAGTTTTTTCCCCCCTTTAAAAAAAAAAAGGAAGAAAGGAAGGGGGAAAAACAAAAAGCCTGTTTGGAATAGATCCTCGGTGATTTGTGTGCAATACCAAACAATATTCATACCAGTCTCATATGTAAGAACTTTGGTGGCCTAGAGTATATGACAGGGGCATAAATGCAGGCATTCCTGAGGAATGCAGTGTGATTTAAATAAAAGTGATGCAGCAATTTAGCCTCTTAGCTGGTAGTTATTGTCCTGGGGAAGTTTTTCTCATAATATTTCTAAACAATTGTAAACGATTAGATAATGTGAATGGGAAGGGATAATGGCGTTATAGGAATTTGAATATAAAGAGCAAGAGTTTTGACCATTCTTATTAAAAGATATTTAAAGTGCTGCACTTTTATGATTAAATATATTTTGTTAGGGGTATTATACTGTCTAATAATGAGAGAGAGTTTGGGCTGAATGTGGTTTAAAATATTTTTAATTTAGGAATTTCTTGCTTTATCTCTAGATCTTAGTTTTATTTACATCATTGGACAGGTATACCATATATACCTATTTAAGGTCAGTGAAATAACTAAATTTCAATTTTAAAGGCTAGCCTTTTTGACACAGTTACTAAAAAGTTTGATCCAGTCTAAAAGGCATTGTTCTGAATCTAATTCTTTAACAGAGAAAGCATTCTTCACCAGTATTTCATTTCATGTGGGACTTTAATCTGCCAAACATTCAGGGCAATGTTTTAATTAAGGAGCAAACTGGGCACACCTAGGAGTGTGTAGAATTTTTAATGTACTGGTAATTATTTTGGGTCAAGTTTGCTTTTTTTTTTCTCCTCTTGTGGACAGGAAGAACAAGAGAAAAATTAAAGACCTGATTTTCTGTGATAAAATTGAGACAGACACATGGCCATATATAAAAACTTCTGATGGGAATCATATAAATGTGAACATATATTTATAAATACACTTAACTCACATGTGAGAAAACTCTAAGAGTTGAAAATCAAGAATTGTTTAATGGCAGATATCAGATCTGTTCATGAATGTGCATATTACTCTTGAAATGTGAAAAATACTTTCCAAATATGTCTAAAATAGTATTTGCATCTTCCAAAGGAGCTGTATGAAGGAGAAATAAGGAATTAAATGCCTAGCTGGGATTCTAAATTTATGTTTATTCAGCAACATTGTTACATTTATTGACTTGTGTTTAATGCTTATTTTATCTTTATTTGAAGATTCTGATGCTGTCTCTTGCAGTTTGTTATGAAAATTTTGCACCCTTTTTGGAAATATTATTTTTGTGTGTGTATATGTATATTTTTGTGTGAGTTAGATGTATGGCAAATGATTATGGACTTTACAATTAATCAGACCTGGGTTTGAATCTCATCTTTGCCACTTGTTAGCTGTATTGTCTTGAACAGATTATATAACCTCTTGGCATCTGACTTTCCAGTTTGTAAATATAAGTGTGGATGAATGGACAATGAGTGGTGATGAAGGCAGCAGACAGCAGTGACTTGGGCAGCAGGTGACCAGGCCACAGCTTGGAAATGAGTTTTCATGGCTGCAAGGTTACAAGGTACTTACCCTAGTGTCCTAATGTTGCTAGTGTAACTAGTGTTACTAGGGCTAGGACCAACAGACTCAGGTTCTGGAACAGGAGCCAAACATGGAGGTTTGAGATTTGGGTGCAAAACATACAAGGTCAGAGCAGAACCAACAGAATGACAGCTTGATAGTGATTGTCAAATCTAAAGAGAGAAGGCTCCCTTGGGGTGCATGGGTAGCTGAGTCTGTTAAGCATCTGACTCTTGATTTCAGCTCAGGTCATGATCTCATGGTTCATGGGATGTAGTCCCACATCAGGCTCTGTGCTGACAGTGTGGAACTTGCTTGGGATTCTCTCTCTCTCTCTCTCTCTCTCTCTCTCTCTCTCTCTCCTCTCCCTCTCCCTCTCCCTCTCCCTCTCCCCCTCCCTCCGTCCCTCCCTCCCTTCCCTACTTGCTCACACACACTCTCTCTCAAAATAAACAAATAAACTTAAGAAAATAAAGAGAGATATCTCCCTAAATCTGCCTAACTAGGGCTAATATTATCCAGTGCCCAGAGACTGGGTCAAGGATTAGGAGTTCCCAGCTCTTGGTAGAGGTAACTTTCATATGCACAAAATGAAGCAAATCATTAGAATTACAATCATTTACAATTTAATAGGACTGAACTAGGGCAAGTAAAGATATTGAAAGGCATGAAAGAAGGAAGAAAGAGTATGAGGTATTAACAATTAATTGAAGAACGAAGATTTCTCCTTTATGGAGGAAAGGATTAAGGAAAGAGAAGATTAGGACAATCAGGGATGAGGTGCTTAATCTTGTATTGCTAGAGCCACTTCTTTTGTTACCCAAATAGGGAAAGTTTTTCCTAGCAACCACTGGAAAGCTCTAGAACTCCCTACTTCAGGTCCTCTATACAGAGGACTATTTGGTTCAGATGTGGTGGCTAAAATAGGCAGTTTCCTGGAAACTGGGATTTTAGGGGTTCCTGTTGTTCCTTCTATTGCTCAGACATCTTCATCTGTTCTGTAGTCTTTCAATTCTTCTATGAAGTGTGTAAAAACTTTTAATCAACAATTAGACATACATTGCAATCCAAGTGTCCAACAATAGATGAATGGATAAGGAAGATGTGATATCTATGTGTATGTATATCTATGCACAATGGAATATTATTCAACCATAAAAAATAATAAAATTTGGTCATTTATGACAGATTTATGGATGGACCAAGAGGATATTACGTTAACTAAAAATAAGTGATCTCACTTGTATATGGAATCTAAAAACACAAATGTACAAACAAATAAAAGACCAAACAGACTCTTAAATGCAGAGAGCACATTGGTGATTGCCAGAGGGAAGGGGAAGGTGAAATAAGTGCAGGGGATTAAGAGGTACAAACTTCCAGTTATAAAATAAGTAAATCACGGAGATAAAAATACAGCATAGAGAATGTAGTCAATAATACTGTAATAACAGTGCATGGTGACAGATGGTAACTATACTCATTGTGTAGTTGAGTATATAAGATTGAGTGTATAAGTGTATGTCCTGAGTAATATATATAACTGTGAAATCAATATGTTCTGCATGTGAACCTAATATAATAGTTTATTTTAATTATACTTCAATAATAATAATAAATAGGCATACTTAAGCCTATGAAATAATAAAAATGACCACAGAGAAAATAATTTATTTTTTAATTCATAGTTTACAAATCTAGTGAGATAATACATATGAAAGGCATGAACTCAGAAGATGCCAATGTACATGATAGTAATTATTAACATCTCATTTATTCTGTATAAAAGAGGGAATGAGGATTAGAGGTTAGTTACATGTTGACTAGAACTTGCATAAAGATGTGAACAACAGAGATCAGACCATTACCTGAGAATTGGTGTTGAGTAAAGGAAGGTTGTATTGAAAGTAAAGGGCATCCGAGGTAGATGAGTTGGGTGAGAAAGAGGTAAGACAGTTAAGACGCAGGGAGGAGGACCAGGAGAACTAAGATGCATTTGTTTTCAGCTTTAACCATAGTAAAAAGACCAAATTACCTGGTATTTATAGGTGTCCAAAGCATTTTATTATGTCCCTTTTTTCTCTCTTCTTTGATTTTATCCTTCCCATAAATTTTTAATTCATTTCTTGGATGAGGACAAGAATAAAGCCAATGAACAAAAAAGCACATCTATTCATTATATTCAAAGGGGAATATTTTTTAAATGTCACACATACACATATTTATATTCTGCTGTTCTAGAGTTATCCTAGAATAGTGTTCCAATGTTTAGGTCACAGGGTCATGTATTTTGTAATATAAGCTGATTTCAGCTGAAACATCTTTTTTTTCTTGCAGCCTGCAACTTGTTCTTTTCGAATAAATGTCACTTACCATGTTTAAACTGCCTTTTGGTTCTCTGTTCATCCCCTTTTTATCTGGGCTCTGTATTTTGCTTAAACTGTGTGATTAAATGAGAATTGGACGATAATTTGAAATGATCACAGTGTTACAACCTTGTCAAAATCAACCAGAATGTATTTAGTGATTATTTTAATAAGCAATACTACATAAGTAATTTCATCATTTTTTATTGTTTTTTTTTTTTTTTTAATTCACCAAATGTATAAACAGTAACTGAACACATCCTAGCCCTTTGTAGAATTAAATTCAGGTCTTCTGGCTTGGCTTATGTATATGTACCCATGATTCTAGCTTTTTCCTTTTTTTCTTTTTTTTTTTTTTTTAATCTCTGTATTTTCTCCCTCTGGATACTGTTGCCTCCTGTGGTTTCATTCCTATGCAGATAAATGCTTGCAAATCTAGCCCAGAGAATTCTCTGTCTTCAACCTCACTTTTATCATTGAATATTGGATTAATAATAGTCTCATAAAGCTCAGATTTTCTCTAAATCAGATGCCACTAATTTATTTCTCATTCTATCTGCATAAGCTGTTACACTATAATTATCCTCCCAGATAATATACTGGAGTAGAAAGTTACTGCAAACTTATTTTTTAATTGGGAAATATACTAGCATTGTCACTTTACACTATCTACTCAGATTCTGCTAATGCCTCATGCTCCAAAACACCTCCTTCATTATCTCCCCCAAACCAGTGCCTCCTACTGTAAGCCACCAGGCAAGATACTTTCAGATCCTTGTTTATACCTCATTCTTCAGCCATTTGCCACATTCAATAGAATCTATCTCTACAGTATTAGTAATTTCTCCTCAGTCTTTTCTCTGACACTATTAATGGGGCCTTCAGACTTTCTTGCCTCCTCCTTCAGAGGAGTCACCCTATCTTTCATTTCTCATCCTTCACTCTTTTACAATAATTCCCCCCCCCCCCGCCCTCATACCTCTATCCTTCCCAAAGTTTCCAAAAACTCCTTATCCCTAATACTTCAGGGTATGTTCTTAGTCTGGCACCTAGGTTCTTCTATATCAGGGTCACTTTTATCTCCAGCAGGTTCCTTGAAATACAGAGCCTGTATTTCACAACCTATCTGTTTTTCTTGAAATCATCATCACCCAATAAAATCCATTTCAAATGCCATCTCCTCTTCTGATTCGCCCAGTCCAATGTCATCTTTTCTTCTGTGAACTTTACCCCCTTGCATTTTCTGACCATTCAATGGTCCTAATTATATTATAGATACTTGCAGATTATCTTATCCATTATTTTCCCACCATCTTTGCTCCCCATTCAAGTTTAAGCTCTTTCTGGGCCAGATCTGGCCTAATTATCTTTACATTTCTAACACATATCAGTGCAGTTCCTATACCCGATATTCAGTCGTAATTATTAGTTTTGAAGGGAAGCAGCTACTTGAAGTTTTTGTCTTCTTGCTGCTTGTCTTAGCAGACACTTCCCCCAATACAGTTTAGAATTGTAATATCTGGAATTCCAAGGATCTCAGTCAGCTGAGTTAACTCAGAGTGAATTGCATAATATTCTGAGGCAATGAAATGAATGAGTCCTTACTCTACTGGCTTGATTGTTGGGACTTGCATTCTGTGTGCTATTCTTTGGATTCACATTTTGGGACCTGAGATCATCTTTGGGAGAATAGTATAAAATGGCAGTGTTAATAGACTTTCCAATTAACAGGTGACTTTTCAATAGCTACCCCCTCTGGTATAATTCTTGAATTATAATTATAGTCTCACATTTTACACTGATAGGAATTGGAAAAATAGTTAATGGCTTTGACATCAAGAAAACCTGAGTTTTATATGCCCTTTAATCGAGGGCAAAGGACACAAGGAATGACTCTACCTGGAAGTGATGCTCACAAATACCTTTGTTTATTGGGCTGGGATCCAACCTTCCAACCTTCCAGAGTTGCTGGAGTGGAGGGAGGGGCAAGGGTATTTACAGCACTGCAAAGGCCTTATTCACCCCCTGACTTCATGCTCAGCTAAACTTGGAAATGCAATTGGTTTATTTTGTACAAATAAGCAAGAATGCTGGAAGAAACTAAATATCTTCATAAAACAAAACATTATGATACCAGAAACCCTTAGGAATAGCACTAATGCTTTTAAATGAAGGTTTTATTTGTCTCAGAGCTGCAAAAAGGAGTCACTAATGAGATGTCATTTAAATTCTAACACCTGTTTAATGGCAGTTTTTTCTCTATCCCCAAAGAGTAACTGTTTATGAATGTTTGCAGTTTTCCAAGTGTATCTACAAGAATTGTTTTTTCATAAACAATGTGATGCCTTTTTCCTCATATGCTAGAGTCACGTTACAACATATGATGAAAATTGTTGGTTGTGGCATTTTTGTATTACATAGGTTTCAAAGATAGTGTTATTTCATACACTGAAACTTAAACTTTTATAGTTCTCAAAATAAATATTTTATTAGAAACTTCATGTTTTTCAGATTTATGAGTATATATTCGTATAAGAAAAACAAAATCTCTAGTTGTATTCTTTACCTACATTTAAATAACATGTGAACAGACATTGCTGAAAACTGTTTGCCCCTATATTCCCAGTTATGAAAAGAAAATATATTTATAAATAAACATACATGCACACGGGTATCTAAGAGTTACAAATAAAACATGCTTATTGACTTTTTTCTCAGGCGATAAATAACTGAAAAAGTCAGAAATGAAACTGTACCATTTCTTTTGTGATTTTGTTCTTCTTGTGTAAACAGTTTCTTATTCATGAAAGAAATCCACAATAACTACATTGCCATTTTTTTCTATGATTTCTCTAGAAGTTGCTAGTGAGGAGGAAACAATACCACATGACTATATGAAAAATTATTTACTATTGGAAATATTTAGGATTTCCTAAATATTTAGGATCTCTCTCATTTGGTATCTTTAGGATCTGTCTCATTTGCTATTTGTAGCATTTTATGTGGGTTATTTTCATGTTTAACATTCTTTAATAAAACTACTTTTATGTCATTAAAAATGCATTTTTACTAAATTTTTATTTTAAATAAACTACCTCTATCTTGAGAAATTCAAGTATAATTAATTTCTTTGGAGTAGCGGAAAACTTTGGCCATGGATTTTTACCAAGATGATTATATGAACTCTCAAAATGCTGACTTTTAGGGAAGGTTTGGGGAACTCTTCTGATAAGGAAAGTGTATCTTTGAATTGACGTGAGTCATAGTTTTCTTCTGTTAGCATGCTGGAAGTATGACAAAGCAATCCTTGTTTGTGTCAGGAACACAGAATCTGGTCTTGAGGAAAGGTGAGACCAGAGCCTGTGTAAACCTTCCTAAGAACTCTAGGGATTTAAGCCCAGTGCACTAGGCTTTACTGCAAAAGAGAATGGTTGAGCCATAAAATGCTTGGAGTGTGGACTTGAACAATTCTATAAAACCTAAATGTTCTGCACATTAAAGGAGGAGAGAAGAAAATTGTTGCAGATGTGATTGGATTTCTCATTATGCTGAAAACTATTCTAAATTTCTTCCTCATGATCATTATTCCTTAGATTTCTTAGTACCAAATCATTTCTTTCCCTCCCCTCTCGTGACTCCCCCTTTCGTGAGATTCTTGCCAATTTAAGGTGCTCTTTTGAGTGAACAGAAGGACTAAGTGATTTTCAGTTTCTAGAATGCTTTCCTGTTCTCTCTCCCCCCATGTGTATGTGTGTGTGTGTGTGTGTGTATGTGTATAGATATGTATATGTGTAGACATACATATATACATATATATGGCACATAGTGTATATGCTTATGCTCATGCACACCGTGTATACACTCATATACATAACCTTTATATAGTGTATATATACGCTTATGTGTGTATACACACACATATTACACAAATATACACACACACATATATAAAAAAACACTGAAGAATTAGAGAGTGTACATTTGCTTCTGGTTTATAGAATTTTTATTTATAAGTGAGATCTGAGTGCTTAATTGGTGTGTTCTCTAATTATGCACTGGATTTATTCACAGTCAGTTGACATATACCTTGTGCTGAGCTGAGGGAAATAAGCATATTCTTTTTTCTGTGTGGTTCCTTCCTGGCTTATGAAAGCCAAATATCCATTCTGTATGGAGAGATGAATCAGCAATCCATATAATATCTATTCATCATACATATTTCACAAGGAGGATATTGTGGTGACTGCAAAGTTCTTACAAAAATAATATGGAAATCCGGAACTTGATGTGGAGTGTCAGAGAGCCTCTTACTATTATTTACCTTATCAGCTTTTGCTTTCTGAAATCAATGGAAGGGCATCAAGTTCAGCTAATCCATATTTCTGAGTATGAAATTG
The DNA here is from genome assembly GCF_027475565.1 of Acinonyx jubatus. NCBI lineage: Eukaryota > Metazoa > Chordata > Mammalia > Carnivora > Felidae > Acinonyx > Acinonyx jubatus. Next base: position 62,968,215 of record NC_069385.1, on the reverse strand, counting down.
AATTTATAGTCTGTAGTATGTTGACTACCGCTCGCATTTAAGGCATAATTGATTTTTATTGAAAAGCCAGCAGGCACATCAAAAATTTCCACAAACCACAAGGATGTTAAATTTTACCCTGTTTAGATAATAGTGTGGCTTTATTTATCCTTTAAAATGAAGCTTTTATATTTATATCAGCAAATGCTATGGAAGTGTGACTGATACCTTATGAAACCATCAATCCATGGTTCTGTAGAACTGTACTGCACAGAAATAAGCAACTTTAGATTTCTAAGGTAAATGTCTATGGTTGGCTTGTTTTAAGAATAAATGGATAAATGGAATAATAAATCTAGCACTATATCATGTCATGTGGCGAAGTTATTTTTTTCCATTGAAACAACTGCTTGTACCATTATTTCTTTTCCCTCAAATTCCTTCTGCATCTCATTTTCCCCTCTGATTTATGGATTACATTTTTGTATCTGGATTAATTCTTTATACATGTGAAATGTAATTTCTGAGGAAAAAATCTAGTCTTTCTATTTTTAAGTTAAGTAGTCAGCTTTAGCGTGCATGATACCTCATTAAGCAAGTTTCACTCAAGTGTGCCCAATCAATGTGCTAAGTCCATTTATTTTTAACTAAAAGTTATCATCAGAAGACTCTTGAGTAGCACTGCCACAGAATGTGTAAACTCAGTGTTGGTTGCATGGTGGGTTTTAGAACACCATGCTTTGGGGGTGCCTGGGTGGCTCAGTCAATTAAGCATCCAACTCTTGATTTTGGCCAAGTCATGATCTCATGGTTCATGGGTCTCTCTCTGAACAAGTAAATAAACTTGAAAAGAAGTATGCTTTGACTCACCTTAGCAAAAACAAAGCAAAATAAAAACAAAAAGGTGCTGCTACCATTTTAGTGCTTCTTTTTCTATAATCCTATAGCCGTAGTTCTCAGTAGGGTACAATATTACACCCTAAAGAGAAATTTGGGAATTTATGAGAGTGTTTTAGATTTTTACAAAAATTGGATGAGTGCCATTGGGACTGGCTTGGGTAAAGCCAAAAAATGCTAGACATTTACAACTTGCAGGAAGACCCGGCACATGGAAAAACTGTTCCTTGTTGGCAGGACTCAATATCCTATCCGATAATGTAGATTAAAAACCCAATTATTATCTGCAGTTGAAGCCTATTTTTATTTTACATGTAATTATAAAAGACTTTTTAAAACATAACACTGAATTTTCTGAAACTCAAACTATCATGTAAATTAAGAGAAAATGTTACTTTGAACTTTACCAATTGTTGATCACAGTTTAGCAATTAGAGGTAATTCTATGGTGTTTGCTACATCAATACAATAATCCTGTGTCAGTTTGCATTGACAGCTGATGCGTTTACAGATTTACAAATTTCTCTGCATAGGTATCAGCACTCAATTTTTCCTGTCTTCATTATGTAGCAAGCTCAGGCATTTATATTTTATATGTGCTATTGTGTTATGAAAAACTTTTCTTTTTTAATTTCTCTTTTATTTTGTAGTTGGGGCATTGTATTGATTTTTTACTGATGTGCTAAGAGTGGTCATAACATCTGTGAATTTTATTTTAGTATAGTAAATGGGCTATAAAATATTTGTTATAAAAAGGAGGCAGTAAGTCTGATAAGGTTGAGTACAATTGCCTTATGGCGTCAGGGCATGAATGCATTCTTTGGAAGATTCTCAGTGATAAATCTAGAGATTATTTTAATAGAACAATTATTTCCAATAAGGAAAATAGTATCCCAGGGATTTTTAAATATGCGGTGATAAGCCCTTAGTGCCTACCTTCTTATGTGTATGGATGAAGAGTGTTCAAAACAATTTGTCATATGCACAGAAATACAAAAGATGAAACCTAAAGAGATTATACATTAGTCTCTTAAGAGTAAAACTGACGGAGAGAAGCAGTATACCTTTCACAGAGGCAGATATTTTCAAAGCAATGTGTGACAGGTACAGGGACAAATCCCGTTAATAAGTAAGAGGATTTGTGCTTGGCTCTGTCACATGCCACTTTGAAAACCTACCCTCAAACTGTCTATAAATTTTCATGCCCATCTTTTTCTCCTTGCTTTTTCCAAAGCGTCTGATTTTTTTGTGCACCACTTTTCCCTGCTTTATCTCATGGCATCCTTTAATAATTTTTCAGAGGTTGGTATGTGTACTATGATCTTGCGGTTACTTTATTGTTAACAAAATAATATTTGCTGTATCTATTCATTTTCACTGTCCCTTTTACTGCTTTGTTATAAGACATTTTCATCCCACTTATGAATTCTAAATATGAAAAAAATCTGCCTTACTGAAATTAACGAGGGAAGGAGCATTCATCACATTTGTTAGTTTTTCCTTTTAATGTACAGTTACAACTTTTAAGAAAAAAGAATATTTAAAAATTAATGCTATGTAATATGAATGGTGCACTTTTTATCTGGAAAGAAAAAGTTGTTCATTTGTTTTAGTTATACCTTTTTTTTAAAAAAATCAATTTTTAACCAGGAGATGTATATAACTTTTTTGCAAAGTAAACTCAAAACAGACTTTAATCCCAATGACTGCCTCTGCTTTTGGAGCTTGACTTTGGTGCCTCATCACACGTGAGTATGTTGATGGAGGTAGAGGGACACAGTATTTGATAGGACATCTTTTGGTCTATAATTTGGTGCTGGGTGATGCTATGCCCTTTGACACCTGCCAAAGATTATTTGCTTTCTGGCAGTATATATTTGATAACTTCCTGTTAAAATAATTCTATGACACTTTTCTTCTATGAAATATTTGACTGTACATATGAATCTGTAAATTTTGCTTGTAGGAATCAATTTCTTCAAATTTCAATATTATTTTAAGATGACAAGTTTCTGGAAAAAAAAAAGTTGTCTTTTGAAAGTGGGAAGTTCCAAACAAAAATCACTGCTGTATGGAATTTGTTTGTTTGTTTTCTACTCAAGAATGATTCCTAGAACCTATCAAAGTGTTTTCTAGAGACACTTGGGTGGCTCAGTTCATTAAATATCTGACTGTTGGTTTTGGCTCATGTCATGATCTCATGGTTCATGGGATCAAGCCCTGCACTGGGCATGGGGCCTGCTTGAGATACTCTTTCTCTGTCTCTGCCCCTCCCCTCCCCTGTTTCTCAAAATGAATAAATAAACTTAAAAAAAGTATTTTCTAGAGGCCCCTGGGTGGCTTAGTCGGTTGAGTGTCCAACTCTTGGTTTTGGCTCAGGTCATGATCCTGGTGTCATGGAATCAAGCCCCACATCAAGCTCTATGCTGAGTGTGAAGCCTACTTAAGATTCTGTCCCTCTGCCCCTGTCCCCTGCTCACGCTCTCTCTCAAAAAAAAGTGTTTTCTAGAGGACCAGCAATATACATCTGACACAATTTCTTTGCTCATCTGTAAGGACAAACCTAGGCTGTCCTTCCATAGTATCCAACAGCTGGATGAAAAGTAGAAATCTAAACTGATCTGCCAGATGGTTTGTCTATATTATATCCAACATCTGGATATTTTTTAAACACTAAGATGATTGGCTGAGTTTTCTTATTACATCTGCATATTTTTGGCACTCTGTTGCTCTGTGTGTGTGTGTGTGTGTGTGTGTGTGTTTGTGTGGGTGTGTGTAGAAAAAATGCCACCACTCAGATGAAACAATCTAGAAAAAAGAGCAATGGGCTTTGAATTTCTTTGTCTTTCTCTGAACATCCAAATCTGGACTCAAGGACCAACTAGCTCAAGTTTCAATTATAGAAAATTCCTGAGAGTCAGTGACAAAGTGTGAAAGACAGGATTGCTTCTTGTGGTATTCAACTCAGTAATATCAGTAGATAGACACAACTCTGCAAGACCATCAGAGGCCACCTGGCTAAAATCGGTTTAGACTTTGGGAACTTATCTGTTAGTAAGGCAAAAAGTTGAGATAATAGTTTTTCTAATTTTCTCATTTTTTCCCTTAGATATGAGTTTAAATAAAACAATTGCAGAGCTGAGCTCTTAACATAAACTAACACTTATGTCTATGAAACCATAATCTTAGAATGCCAAATAAGCAAATCCATGCTGTAGTGATTATTCATCTAATGAGTAACAAAATTTTACATTTATGAGGCCTTTTGAGTTTTTTAAGTTCTTTCATAATTATGGTCTTATTATCCCCATTAGGTAACAAAAGCCTTCCTTAAACATAGGTCTTTTCATTCTTGATTTGGTGTAATTTCCATTAATCCATGAACAGAAAACGAAATGGGAAAGGAAGGGACATTTAGGGAACAAATATAGTATGAGATACACTATATCAAGGGATTTCAAATGCATCCTTTTACTTAACTGTCACCATTACTTCTGAGGTAGGAAATACAGAAACAGAATTTGCTTTACCTTTTCAAATATTGGGTTTGAATCCTGCCTCTGATACATAGTAGCTAGCTGTATATCTTTAGTCATGTTATTAGAATACTTTATGATCTTTGGTTTCCTTACATATAACACGGGAATACTATTTACCTCATACTTGTTATGAAAATTATATGAGACAATCTATGCTAAGTGTGGGCTAAATTCAATTCATAGCACATGGGTAATGCTCAATAAATATTGTTCGTCATTTTACAAGTAAAGAAACAAGCTTAAAGAGTTGGAACTAGAATGTCCTCTAAGAAGGGACCAAATCTATGTTTGTCTCCAAACAATATTTATAGAAACAATAGTTTCCACAGTTCCGTTGCTTTTATAGGATTCATCCCAAGATGGAATTTTGTAAATTATATAGTAATTTCACATATCTTTACTACTCATTTTGAAGTGTTATCAAAATGAAACAGATGAATGCATCGCAATGATGACATTGATGGCATGTTATGGTTCCTATGAAAACCCAAAAGGACGGTATTGTACCAACATACACATTCCAATTACTTTTACTAGGTTTTATTAGCAACAACACCAATCCTGAAAGGTGGTAGGGTCTAAGCATCATTCTGTCACTACTATGATTAGCTCTACAAACATTTACTATGGACCTTTGTTTGGGCAGCAGGATTCTGGGATGAGTCAAATGCAGACCTTGCCCTCAAGGAAAATATCAGACAAACCAATACATAAAAAATAGAGTCTGATAAGTTGGAGTACACACATGTTGTGCTTTGGGAGCGTGGATGAATGTAAAATTCTAATTTAGAGAGTCTTAGAAGTTTTTATGGAGAAAATACTATTGAGAGGGCCTCAACGGATGGGTAGGATTGGTGAACTGAGATAAACAGAAAATCCAGAAGTGGAGAAGCACTAACTGAATGTCTTTGGAAAGCCGCTCTACACTTTGGCCAGCACATTGGGCACATTTAGATGACACTGAAATTATATGCTCGGTTCACTCAAATCATACAGAATGCCATGCTACGAAGTGTGAATTCTAAGCGATATCAATGAGGTAATTTTGAGATATTTGACTATGACATAAAATGATGGAAGCTGGACAATGAGAAGGTACTCGGGCAGGGATTAGGTGAAATGTAGACTCAAGGAAGCTGATAAACTAAAATATGTGATGTTTCATGAGTTTTCAAGGCATCCTCTCTATGTCTAAGTTTACTTATCAATAAGATCAGTCTCCTGGACTTGATTTGTTTTTTTTTTTTTTCAACGTTTATTTATTTTTGGGACAGAGAGAGACACAGCATGAATGGGGGAGGGGCAGAGAGAGAGGGAGACACAGAATCAGAAACAGGCTCCAGGCTCTGAGCCATCAGCCCAAAGCCCGACGCGGGGCTCGAACCCACGGACCGCGAGATCGTGACCTGGCTGAAGTCGGACACTTAACCGACTGCGCCACCCAGGCACCCCTGGACTTGATTTGTTTTATCGGCCTGTTCCAGCTTTTATTTTCTGAGTCAATATTTCCCAATTTGTGCTCTGTCGAATGCTATTTCTGCTTTATAACAATGTGTGCTATGTCAATGCAAAGGAGAAGAGTTTGAACAAATTTAGAAAACACAGTAAAATAATCAGAGTGTCTTTGAGAGGACTTCTCAAAGCTTATTCTGTTAAATGTTTCCAAAGTGGAGAGTATATGTATATTGCCTTCTAAGATGATGTGACCATGGAACCCTTCTAGCTTACATCTTTTGGTGTCACAGTTCTATGAAACAAATTTCTTTTAATGCCTGACCTCTATGCTTATTAGAGTCTCTACTGAAATTGTAATAGGCCTTGGTTCTCTGTTTTAAAAATAACTTTATTGACCCATATGGTACAAGAATGTCAATGGGATATTTTCCCCTTGATACTTTAAGAGTCATGTAGGAGAGAGAAACAAGTGAGGCATGCATTGAACTCCCCCCCACATTATTTGAAGAGAGAATAACTGTTTCCTCAACCATCTAAGACTTTTGCTGCTTCTTACAATGGACTATAGTGATACCTACATTCTTGACTAAAAATATTTCTCCTCTATGTGAGAAGATAATTCTCTCATTTATCAGGCCCCTTTTTTGGAGGGGGGGACACATAGACTAGTGAGAAGGGAAAAAATCAATTGACCAGACAGTAGACTAGTGTCATGAACCCTGGGCTATCAGTGGGTTGGTAGACGTCATGACCAGAATGCTCACACATCTATCAAAGTAAGCTTGAAATGATCTCCTCAGAAGAGTTTTAAGGAGGATCTTAAGTAAGATATGACACTTGTCAGAGGAAAATAAGAAAATTGTTCCAGATGGTTGAGACTGTGAGAAGGAGGTGAAGAGGTCAGAGGAGGCAATGACTGAGAGAGAAAGAAGAGGAGTGGTAAAAACCCTTGGGGGCTTGGGCAGGTAGCTTCAACCTCATCTAAATGACAGTGAGATTCCAGTGAAGCAACTAAAAAAGAAATTCTAAGTACTTTAGCATGCAAAGCCAATGTTTTAGAGATACCAGTCAGAAGACAACAAGTTGTCAGGGTAGGTGAAGCTCATAATAAAATGGCATAACATTTAAGATGAGGATAGATCCAAGGGCAATGTACACTGTAGTTGGTCGCTTTCCCCCCTTTTGCCATAGCCTGTTTACACCTTGCTGCCGAATGTACTCACAGTTCCTTCTGCTGTCTACTGGCAAGATGGTGAGAGTACAGTCAACACTGCCTGGTCTAGTGTTAGCTATTTTAACTGTCTTAGGGAAATAGTGAAATAAAGCATATGCTTTTTTTATTAATGACTCTTCAGACTTGGAAGCATGACAACTTCTCAGTTTATTGGTTTTTAAAAAATCAAAATATATCTCTTTAGAAACTGAAAGTGTTTAATTCTACCTAAACCTTATCTTTCTCAAGTTAGCTAAAACAAAACAGAACAAAAGGGCTGGTCTATTTCTGTTCCCACCAAATATCTGAAAATGAAAAAAAAAAAAACAGGGATGGATGCTTGAGCTATAGCATCTATGACTATAGTGTCACATATGTATCTTGGGCACAAGGTGTTCTGGCCATATGACCTTGGCCAAATTATTCATTTCTGATCTTCCTTGGTTTATTCATCTTTAAAAGTAATATTTGCAGTATAGAGTTATTTTTAGGATTGAAAAATACAGTATATGTAAAGACCTTGGTTTAGTTCTGGGATCATGGTAAGGTTCATATTCTGCTCCTTTAGCCCTTGGATTTCTTTCATTCGTTTATGTAGCCAAAAACATTTTTTTATCAATTAATTTTTAAACGCTAGCAATACAACAGTGTACAAAACAGAAAAAGCTCTTGCCCTTGTGGAAATTATATTCCAGTTGGGGAAGATGGATAATAACTAAGCTGGGAACATACAGTGTATTAGTATTGATAAATACTGTGGCATTGAGTGTCAAATTACTGGTTTCTGATTCATTGTTAGTTTTCTTGGATAGCCTAACACAGTGATTGATTTATCTACTTGGCTATGGATACATTTCTCTGCTGAATGAATGTGAAAGCAGATTCCTTACAGTCAGGGTATAGCAGTATGATCATATAATTTAGGATCCAATCCAGGACCCTTTTGAGAGTAAAAAGGGAGCTTGGGTCTCATATAGTCACAAGAGATGCAAACTAGGACTGTCTCAGGCAAACTATGGGTCTGTAATTACGCCAGGTATCAGGGACTTTAGCAGAAGCATCTCAGGCAGGTGGTACTGATGTCGGTGTAATGTGGCAAAAATGATGTAGCCCACGTAGTAAACATTTGGATAGGGTAAAATTGATGGTGGCCAATGGCTACAGAGGATTCATGAATAACATAGCTCAGAGTCAAATGAGAAGTTCTTGTCCTGATAGAAGTAAGTTGCCAAGTGTGGCTGCTCCCATCCTGGGCTGGCCAGGTGCAAGCCAGGCAGATTCCAAACTAATATAGGTCCTCCTGGGCTCCAGAGCCTGGCTTCTGTTGGTCAGGTAGCTGTCTTTTATGGAGAAGGAGACATGTGTTTTCCTCTAAGAGCCCACAGTGAACCTATCCTGGTTGACAGGGAGGATAATCTTTTGCCCATTTGAGGTTAGTGAATGGCAGGAAGTGTTTCAGGCTTCTAGGAGAAAGGGTGAGGCGTTAGTCCTTGGAGCTCTCTGGATCATCCCTATTGTGGTCCTGTTCTTCCAAGTGTCCTGTCTCCCTTCTTCTCATGAGTTATATAACACCTTGTTCCACTCCCTTGTGCCTTGGATTAGGGAGAGACTCCTGGTAACTGAGTCCTCTGAATAGAAATAAGAAAACCTCTCTTTGAATCTCACAAGGGAAAAAAAAAAGTTGAAAGTTTCAAATAAGTGAGTGAAATCATGACTGACGCTTGGGTCCTTTTCTCTTTGCCTTAAGTCAGGTGCTTGTTGTCAATTATTGCTAAAAGTAATCATATCTCCAAAGTGTATAGTATTTTAAAATGTCGAAATGCTTTACGTCTTAAAATCTACTTTCAATGGTAATAATGGCCTTGCCAAATATGTTGTTAAGTATCATCATCATCTTTTTTTTGTTTTCCTGATAACTCTATTTTATAGGCGTTGGATAGTACAAGACTTATATAGGAAAGTTAAGAGAGGCTAGCCCAAAATTTTGGACTATTCTGATCCCTAGAGGTTTCTCTACATTCCAAAAACACACAGGACTCTTGTATTTAAACATACTTTAAGAGACTGTGCTTGCTTTATCATTTTCAAAGTATTAAGTGTGCAATCTTGTGCAATATATTCTTTATTTAGCAAAGGAATCTAGTCCTTCCTTATAGATCAAATAGAACACATATAGATCGAATGACTTTCGAGGAATGGCACACTTACATACTAATTTAGATGCAACAGAAATATAAGTGGTCCCTAGACTTTTCATTGGAATGATATAATTCAAATAACTTCCACACAGAACATGCTTCTGACAATTGACTTTTTTAAGTTTATTTATTTTGAGAGAAAGAGTGCACAAGCGGGAATAGGGCCAGAGAGAGAGAGGAGAGAGAGAATCCCAAGCAGGCTCCACACTATCAGCCCCGAGCTGGATATGGGGCTCAAACACATGAACAGTGAGATTATAACCTGAACCAAAATCAAGAGGTGGGCACCTAACCAACTGAGCCACCCAGGCGCCCATGCTTCTGACAGTTATATATTTTTTGTTCTTGGGTAATAATCACTACAGTGGTAGTAACAATATTCATACTGTTCTAAGCGCTTTACACCTATCATCTTATTTAATGCTTCCAGCATATCTGTGAGTTAGGTATTATTACTACCTACACTTACAGAGATGAAAGAGGTTAAGAAACTTTTCTGCATTTGAAACTTGCTCTCCGCAAGTTACTTTCATAACTACTTGCTGTTGCCTACAGATGTACAGAAAAATGATTCAGAATACCCCAGAGAAGAGTGTGGACTCTGAGTCACAGATTAATGGTTTTACATTAATCTCTGGTTCTATAACTGACCAGCAGCATGGTTTGGACATACCATTACTACCATTAACCTCTGTGTCTTTAACTGCAAACTAGCAACAATAGTGTTTGCTTTGGATCATTGTGGGAACTAAATTCATCTGTGTCTTAATTAATTACAGTCAACTGGCGGACAACATGGGTTGGAACTGCATGGATCCACTTATTTGTAGATTTTTTCCCAATAAATACAGTATAATGCTGTAAATGCATTTTCTCTTCCTTATGATTTTCTTAATAACATTTTCTTTTCTCTAGCTTACTTTATTGTAAGAATGCAGTTTATAATACATATAGCATACAAAATATGTGTTAATCGGCTATGGTGTTATCAGTGAGGCTTCCAGTCAACAGTAGGCTGTTTAATAGTGAAGTTTTGGGGGACCAAAAACTATACATGGATTTTCTACTGTGCAGGTGGTCAGTGCCCCTAATCCCAGCATTGTCCAAGGGTCAACTGTAATTCATCTGATTTTTTTTTTTTGGACCACCTATTATGTTCCAGGCATTGTTTGTGTGTTGAGGAAAACACAGGTGAGCAAGTGAGGCATAGTGTTCATACTTAGGAAACTAGTAGCCAAGCAAAAGAGGAAAACAAAGAAAAAAAATGTAATCAAGCAGAAAAGTTGCAAATTACATCATGTTCTATAGAAGGAATGGAATAAGGACATGAATAGAAGGGTCACAATTGCTAGATTATCAATTGCTTAGGTATAGTGGTCGTATCTAGCTTCTCCGTCACCATATTCTCAGTACCTGTAATGTTATGAACATTCAATAAATAGTAATTGAATGAATAAAGAAAGAAAAAAAAAAACAGTAGAAGTGTCTTCAGAGATAGCTACTTTAAAGAAGTAAGACCTAAATTAAGATCTAAATATGAGAAGAGTTGGCCATATCAAGTGTAGGAAAAAAGCACTTTCTAGGTAAAAGTCATGGGCAAAAGTCCAGAAGTGGGAAAGGAAGTTTATCTTTCTCCACCTTGGCACTGGATGGAGAGAAAACTGTCCTGTGAGAATAAGAAACCCTTGACTTGGGGTCCTAAGCTAGAACATCAGCCAGGAAAATTTGTTCTGCGGGGACAGTCCCTCAACTGGACCACACCGAATAGGCATAGATAAAGGTCTACTGAAGATGAGGTTACTTTTTAAAATTACACAATATGGGGGCACCTGGGTGGCTCAGTTCATTGGGCATCCGACTTTGGCTCAGGTTATGATCTCACAGCTCATGGATTCAAGTCCTGGCATTGGGTTCTGTGCTGACAGCTCAGAGCCTGGAGCCTCCTTCGGATTCTACATCTTCCTCTCACTCTGTCCCTCTCCCACTTGCACTCTGTCTGTGTCTCTCTCTCTTTCAAAAATTAAACATTGAAAAATTTTTTAAATAAAAATACACAATATGTGTGGTGCCTGGGTGGCTCAGTGGATTGAGTGTATGACTTTGACTCAGGTCATGATCTCATAGTTTGTGAGTTTGAGCCCTGCATCGTGCTTACTGCTGTCAGCCCTGAAGCTTTCATTGCAGACCCTGCTTTGGATCCTCTGTCCCCCCCTCTCTCTCTGCCCTTCCCCTGCTCATGTTCTCTCTCTCTCAGAAATAAATAAGCCTTAAAAAAACTACACAATATGATACACTGTACTCTGAGTGAGAATTCACAGACATAACATGCAGAAGGATGAGAATCACAACAAAATCAGACAAGTAGAATAGACTGATATTACAATAAGTATGTTTCAAATAACATTACAGAACAAGACTCAAATCATTAATTACTGTTAAACATATACATAAACATACACATATGCACATACATGCAGCCATTAATCAACTTGATGGCAGTTGTCCATTTACACATATTAGTAGCATACTTTGTTTCCTTGAAATTTCCAGTTTTGAATTGCTTTATTTAATGCGCATTTCAGTTATTCACCATGTCACAGGATACACACAATGGTTTCTACTAGGCTTCTTTAAAAATACAAAGGCAAAAGTAAAAGCAGAGGCCCGTGATTGATTGTACATTTAAATAAATGCACTACAGATTGAGACAAATGTGCCAAGCGTGTGTGTTTCAATCACTGTATCGTCACACAATTGAATAAACACACATGTACAATACAATGTTTAATTGAGTGCAGCAAGTACATTTATTTTAGTGATTGCACCATTGCATATGCAAGCAAATGTACTGAGTTCACTCTGCTAGAACTGAAGTTTTGTACACATATACAAGTTTCAAATCTTTTACTCAGGCTGATAGATCACAAATACCCATATATTTTTAAGTGATTGAAATAAAGTATGTTTTATGTCACAAAATTTACTTTTAATGGGTTCAAGTAAATTTGAAAAGAAATCTGGTTATTAGTTTCCTTAGGAAAAAAAAATCACACTAAGAATCTCTAAACATTTCTGTCTCTTAAAATGTCACTCTAGTCTCAGTGCGGATGAAACAGGGTATTTCCTGCGTGCCCCAGTAGCTTTTCTATGACTATCTCACCTGGAAATTGCAGTTCCAATTCTTGAGGCATCAAGCATTTGACTCATTTCGCTTTAGGACTGTTTGCACAGCTTCGGTCAAATTCAGTATTACCTGATGCATGCATGCACATCTGAGGGCCAAATCTGGGCTATTAGGTCTAAAGACCCAAATGGAGCTGGCTAGATTCTTTCATACCTCCTTCATGCTCTTTTACATAGATGTTCTTTTTCAGAAGTGCTGCCATACACAGATTTCTATGTCATTTCCATTAGTAGCATCTTAAAAGGAAGAAAAAAGAACACGAAAGCTAAGTAGCAGTGTTTGCTTTACTGTGTCAGCTTTCTCACATCTGTTTCATTTTCCAGGTGTGATGGACAGGTGGTAATGAATGTTCAGCACCAGGAAGTTGCTCAAGTAACAAGTTTCATAGCTTGATCTTTTTTTTTTTACCTTGAATGTATTGGCTTTAATTTTAATTATCTTTCTTTAATAGGTACTTTTAAAAAAATTCCTGCTTTTAGCATCTTTTCACATTGAGGGGTTTATTAATTGGACAAATTCTCCGATAGATATGTCTAACAATAGAAATTTTACAATGTTAATCTAGGTTATTGTTTCAAAGAGTGAGTTCTACAAATTTAATTCCAAGAAATGTTACTTGGGAAAAAATACTTTCCCAAATACGTTTGGAGAACGTATACATGCTAATAATATTAGCTAATTTCGATCAAGTGTTTACCATTTGCTTTGGCTGCATTAATTAGTATTAGGGCCTGCTTTTTTCCTCACTTTACAGATGAGGAAACAGAATTTAAAATGTAAAATAATTTCCTCATGCATTTCCTATTTAAGGATGTACAAAATTCATTAGCTAAGATGTCTTGCCATGAATTAACCTGGATAATCTTATTTAGCCCAATTTTTACCAAACTTAGATATGAGGGAACATTTTGCATATAAGATCTTTTCACATCCCACAGGGTATACTTTAGGACACTCTAGACCAGGGAAATGAAAATAAATGAGATTTACTACCTTTATGAGTGTTAACAATAACAACAACAAATGCCTGGCTGTGCTCAAACATAGAACAAACAATATGATTTTTAAATATATTTGCTGATCAGTTTAGTTAAATGGCAGATCATTTTGATGAAAAACTAGCCAAAGTGGTTGCTTGATGATGGCTATTTTTTTAAATGGCTATTTGCATCTTTTCTTTAACACAGAAGGTCATTGCTGGATTATTCCAACATAACCCATTGAAAAGTGAATAATTAAGTCAAACAACCAGTCATGCCTTGTGGCTGATTTTTCTTTCCACTAAATTGGCTGAATTGAATTGTTAGTTTACCCTCAAAAACATTTAATGGCATTTCTTTTGCCAGTGCTTCTTATATTTTTTGTAGGTTTGCATTAGGAGAAAGTTTGTATTTACTTACTGTACATACATAATTTTGCCCAAAGTAGATATAACCCAAAGAACAGACTATTCAACCACTAGATAAGGTTTCATGGCGAGGAGAAAAAGCACTATGCTTGCTTTTAAATAAGTGGTAGGAAAACACACTTGTTTTTATTCTTACCTTCTCTGAAGATGTATCTTCTTTTTCTTGTCCATATAACAGAATATATATATGACAATAAGACATATGTATTTTTTACATTTAAGTCAGTAAGATAGCCCTTTAATGAACAAACTTAAAAGATGTAAGAATATGTCCGTATCTTTCCTTTGCTCTGACAGAGAGCAAAAGGAAATAAGGAAGGATCAGCCAAAGAAATAAGTATAAATAATATCGCAAACTTTGAGAGAGAGCTATGTTAGGCTTCAGCCTGATTGTCCTGAGAGGTTTTTATTGCCATTTTCTCCATCCCCTGCTTAGCTTTTGCTAAAGATGTTGGTGGGACAATGAAAGCTGAAAAGTAAATAGGTGCTTCAATAAATGCAAACAAATGAGTGCTTTCCTAGCAAAGAATTACGGAAAATCAGCCTTTCCTCTGAAGCTAATCCCTCGACAGCTAAAACTGTGAATTTCCCCCCTCAACATGCACACAGATGGGTTGCCAGTGCAGATGACAGATGAGTTGTGTTTGGCGGGATTAATGCGCATTATCATGTTAATGGATGCTTAGGTGAGGTCTGAGCAAGTCACAGGCCTGGGCAGAATTACTGGGGTTTACAGAACTCTGTGTGCTCATGCTCCTCTTCTCTTTCTTCTTCTTACTAATAATTAACTTGTAATGTTTAACATTTTTAGCCCACCAAATGATCCACAGCCTACTGCCTTCTTAAGTACTCAGAGCATTTATAGATCCAGCATCATGTGCTCTGTCCTTTGACATGCAAAACACAGGCAGTCCTGCCTGATTTGTCCTTCTATTGCCTTTGTGCATTCAGATCCCTCATAATCCACAGTCTACTGTGTTGCAATCGCTTTTGAAATCTGACATATTGATCAAGAGTTACCCTTAGTAACTACTGCACATATATCAACTGTTGTTGAGCGTGTCAGGTCACATTTGATGGCAAGATGATCCTGTACCCAACTAGAGGAAGCTCCTGCAGCGCTCAGAGGGGTTACTTCTGGTAACCTCATCTGGCCAGAAGGGTCTGTTGTTGCATCATCACTAACGCAATAGAGCTTCATCGCATCAGAGCAGGATCTCTAGGGAAGTTAGTGGCAGTGGAGATCTCACCAAAGAGATCAAAGTATATATTTTCAATATTCTATAATGACTTGCATTTTTCAGATTAAGGCAAAAATCACTAAGTGTTAATGTCAGACTTTTATGTTCTTTTGAAATTGTCTAAGAATGGCCAGATATTTTTCCTGTTCAGTTTAATTCAGCAAACCCCTTTTCGATGAAGAAGTGTATTGATATTACCCGATAACATAAGCAAACTTTTACAGGTTTCTGCCTTAAAAAATACTATTGCAGAAAATAATTTCTGCATCACAGAGATGTTCATCACGCCATAGAGTAAGTAGTATGTATTCAGCAGTCTAAGTAGTTTCTTGAAATTCACTTAAAATCTTTGTTATAGAGACAAAATTTCTACCTCACTCTTAAGTGGGAAGCATGTGATTGAGGGGGAAATATTTCACAAGGTATTGGCTTCATGTATTAATTAAAACAAATCGCTCACCAACAGAGTGATACCTATAAATAGACGAAGTACATGTCCCTGTTTGTTAGAATCTGCGTCTACTTCTGTTGTCAGAGACTGGCTGTCAACAATGTCCCCTTTTATTCCCAACGATTCCTATTTATCTGATAAACTTATAAACCCAAGTAATGGATCTAAATGAGGCTGTCGCATATTCAGAGTATGCCAGAGTAGGAGGCTATTATTTGGCAGTTAGTAACCACTGCCACAAAGCATGTCGGATCCACTGAGTCCATAGAGGGGGACTATGAGAAACAGAATTTCCTTCTGAGGAGAAATTAAGGCTGAAACCCCCCAATCCAGACAGCGCCTGTTGTTGTTTTTTTCAGTGAACTTTTTAAAGTTTTCATTCCAAAAATAATCAAGAGTGATAGGTACACAATCAATGCATGGTTTCTTTTTCTCACCCAATAATTTTTATCTCCAATAGCTTGCTCTAAATAAAACCAAAATATGCAATTAATGCAGTACAAAATCCTTAGTTATCTGAATTGATACAATTTGACCACACATATTGTCACATTAACTAATCAGTTAATTATCACATCAACTTTATGGGTTAGGTATTAGCATGAGCATTTTATATGTGAGGAAACTGACATCAGAGAGGTCAAGTATGTTAGGATGACACACACAGCTAAGCAGTGGGGGATATGCTAAATGTGCAAATATTTGATTCTGAAAGGCCCAATCATAACCTTTATGATGTCATTCGTTTTGATACTATTCTAGAAATATGTTTGGTGTCAAACTATGTTCACATTGACAGAAATACCACACTATCCCATCAGTAACTCTAATTCCTTTATTTTATTTTTTGCTATTTTCATTTTATTGTTCCATTTTGTTTCCTCACCTGTTCTTATGTATGGCTGAATTAAAATAATTAACAGAACAATAATGTTCCTGCAGCTTGACCAATTAGAACACTTCACAAACACCTCTGCAATTCAGACACAGGAAAGCCAGACTGGGAAGGATTCTTTATTAGAAAATAAGAAGAATTTAATGGATCCATACATAAATCCTTAGTGCTATGTGGTGAATAATAGGCATTGTGTTTTTGAGAACCAACTTTAGGTTGGTTATATGTCAAAAATAATTTTGGTAATTGCCCCAGGGCCTGAAGTCACTGCAAGAAGCAAAAGCTACTGAAAAAAATATGGAAAGAAAAAAAGCATTCCTCTTAATTAATTAAAGCATTAATTAATGAACATTAATATTTTATTAGAGTTTCTCCATTGAAAACCTTGATATTAGTAATAACTTCTGTCTGACATCGTAAGTTTGTGAGAAGGATGAATGTGACACTACTGGCAAAGGAGCATTTAACTCAAGGTAATCCTTAAGGACTCAAAGAGGAGACTCACCATTTCACAAATTTTTACCAAAATGCCATGGAAAATAATTTCCCTGGTCTATCCATTTTAGTACCATTCCAAGTATATGTAGGGTCAAAACATGGTTGTAATTATTGTTCTTTTTTATATTCATTATTTTTAGTAAATGTTAATTCATGAGGATCTTTCATACTTCAAAAAGATAGACATAATTTTTATGACCTGAGGGCAAAATGTTTTGTCATAAGAGCTGAATATGAGTGTAAATTTCGTAGAAATTGAGAAGTAAAAGATACCTTTCTCATTTCAGTATTCCTCAACTTCAGAAAATAGCCATTGTGGTAGGTTTTCTAAAAGGATATATAAATGTGTTGTTGAAAAAAAGAAGTTTTATTTTCCAAAAGATTAATCCAAAATATTCAAGTTTACCAAGTTACATAATATTGTTCCTTGTTGAGCTGAGCTTTTCACCCTCTCACACATAGATGTCTAAAGAAAGGAAAGGGGAGGGGGAAACAGTCTGAATTTTTTTTTCAAAGCTTATCCCACTTTTGCGAACAAATGTCATCACTGCTGCTCTTAGACTCCATGAAAATGTGTGGTTTCTTTTAGGTCTTCCTCAGATGAGCTGAAGCAGGAGGCAGCTGAGGACAGACTGCTCTAAAGCCCTGCTCTACATTAGCTCTGCTGAGTTTTTTTTCCTTCTGTGAACCTCCTTTAGGCAGGGCGTGAGCTCTCTGCCCTGAAAGACCCTCCAGATTAGGTGGGTGAAGGTCTTTGGGAATAAATCCTGAGCAGCAAGGATCCTCAGTCCACATATATAATCTTTTGCTTTCATCACCTGAAGCCTGTCAATGCCTATTGCCAAGGAATTAGAAGAAAAAGAAAGGCTTACTCTGCAAAATTTCTACACTGGAAAATGTGTGAAATGAAAATTATTTGAAGTGATGCACCCATTATGCATTCTTGAGTCAGACAATATACAAAAAGATACATCTCCAGCAGGCTCATTCTTCTGCGAGGTCTGAATTTAGCTCTTTGATGAGAGCATCCTTCCAACCTATTTACCACCGGTGTTACCCAGAGTAAATAATTACCATAACAATATGGTTGGCATGGCAGGGGTTAAGCACTTACTCCTAGCCTTTCTCAGAGCTCTCCTTTTTGGAGTGGTGGCTTATTTGTGTGATCTGAAGGCTATCTGCCTCTGTCCATATAGGACAGAGGCAGAGGCACTGAGCCCTGAAGCTCGCACAGAGGCCAGTAGAGGTGCCTGGAAGGGACCTACATTAGGTGATGCCCTTGGAGAAGATTCTTAGCTTCAAGGAAAGTTATTTCTACCAAAACATTTCAAATGTGTTGCTTAGTTAAGTTCTCTTCCCTTTCCTTCTTTGCAGATGGTAATGGTGTCGTTTTATCTCCACCTAGGAACTTGTGTCAACAGCTCCCTCCATGGACCATTCACTAGAGCTGCAATGTCACACAGTGTCAGAATTGGCTGTGTGTGTGTGTGTGTGTGTGTGTGTGCGTGCGTGTGTGTGTGTGTGTGTGTGTGTGTGTGTGTGTGTTTTGTTTTCTTTTTAAATCTAGAGATGAATGTTTTTTTACTTCTAGGAAATCTCCTTTTTCCTTTGATGTCTGTCCTTAGCTGAGCTCTTCACTGGTCATACTGAGTCTGCACAATCCCTAGTCACATGTTCTTGGGCAGGCCTGGCCCTCCCCTTCCACTCTCCTTTTGATGGTTGGGATTCTCTTTGTTACCATTTATTAGCCTGATTAAAAATATTTCTCAGCTTATATGTCCCTTAAGGGTAGAACTATTAAACTTTTATTTTCTCTAAAATTTGATATAATGTGGAAGAATCTTAGTAGTATGTGCTTGTGTGTGTGAGGGGGGGGAATGGATGTGCATGTGTGTGTGTCTTAAATTTTTGTTTGTTTTTTAAACATTTGTGGCCAGATTTGAGCGTTTCCTATTTAAACCTGTTGCTCTTATAAGCGTCAATACTTGAAGCCTGACCATGATTGTAAGATTATCTGATGACAACATATGGACAGCCCTCCTGTACCGAGCCTTTAGCAGAACAGGTTCAAGATTGTTTTCATTTGTTGCCTGTTGAGAGAGGCCGCAGGGAAATGTCAAAGTAGTACTCAATGACATGTTATACTACTTTTAAACAAAGGGTAATTTTTAATTTTTTATTGTTGGTACAGTTGCCTGTGTGTGTTTTTTTATTCTGTCTTTACATCATGTAGTTTTATTTCCTTCTCCTGCACAGTGGCCCTTTGAATGTCAAATCTTTTCTTGCTTTGTGATTTGGATGGAATAGATTGCTTATCTATTAGAGTTCTCTCATCAGATTTTCCTTAAGCTTTGGGATCTTCCTTCATTTCCTTTGTCCCAACAATGAATCAGAACAGGAGTGTCTCTGTAGGTAGGGAGGTGTAGGAAAGGAAACCTAGCAGAAGAAAACTCTATTTTCAGAAAAGATGCCGTCTTTTAAGGGGGCAGCTCTGAGTGGAAGTGTTGAAAGTCTAGCAAACTCAAGAATCTTCCCATCCCTTCCACCAGCTCAAACCCCAACCACATGGGAGATTCAATATTGACTGTCATGTTATCCACTGGAGAATTTTACTAATAAAATTCTATCCCTGTTTTACTCAGGGTAAGTTTACATGTTGCCACAATAACATGCTTTATTCTGATTTTGTTGTTAAACTGTCTCTGCAATTCATTTGCAATCAAACCATCACAATTGAAAACTAACAGAGTTTTAACGGAAGATTGTGAAATTTTGATACAAAATGAATTTCTCCCATGACAGATTGGTAGTAGTTTGGAATGCCCAGTGACAAATCAGGTAGGGTGCTACTAGGACACAACTGAACAGCATTTATGGTTATTATCTGTGCTGCTTTATTATTGTCATTTTATTGTATTCACAATGTATAAATACTATGGAAGAGATGTGTGGTTTATCAAGTGATGACCAGTGGCATATTGCATCTTGTTTAGAGGGAGTCAGTCCTCTTGCCTTGTTGGGAATATAGAGTTTAACAAGGCACTTGCCATCATTTCCTTAACAGGGATAATAAACAGAACAATTCTGCATAAAAGCTCATATCAGCTTCTTTCATGCCTTTTCTTTTCAGAAGGCTGCCTAAGGGTTTAAGCAATTTACTGGTCTGACCCGCATCCTTTCTCTGCAGTCTGCGGTTCTTTTGTTTAACATTAGTATGTGGGCAAACAGCATTCTGAGCTGTGCAGAGCTTATCAGCCCGCGTTCAGTCGACCGGAACCCCATTCTATGTATCTAAGCGGGGCCACATTTAATACTTCACAGTGGGAGCACCTGCAGTTTCCAAAAATGACTTGTTTATCAGATAAACTCTGTCCTTATGCTGACAGATGTGGTGGATGGTGGATCTTCAGTATCATACTCCTCTAATATAAGGCTTGTACAAAATATGGTATGCTGAGGGATTAGGAGACCCACAGACCAGAGTCATGACAAGAATTGTTTATGTGGTCACTATACAGCTGCACTCAGGATTCCCTTGCTGGGTATGGGGAAATGAAGACAACTCTCAGTTTCTCTTTTGGAATTGAATAAGTAACTAATTCCCACGTTACCTGAAGTGTTAAGTAGAGGAAAGACATTTTCACTGTTAACATAATGCTTTATGATTTCATTGGTAAACACTGTAAGGTGCTTTAGTGCCATGGTCTGATAAAAGCCAGGAGCCTGAGGGGACTGACTGAAATATTGA
The DNA here is from genome assembly GCF_027475565.1 of Acinonyx jubatus. Classification (NCBI taxonomy): domain Eukaryota; kingdom Metazoa; phylum Chordata; class Mammalia; order Carnivora; family Felidae; genus Acinonyx; species Acinonyx jubatus. Next base: position 62,947,509 of record NC_069385.1, on the reverse strand, counting down.
TCATCATGTACCCAATGGTACCAGAGTGTTGGGAGATTAGAAGAAGTGGGCTTAGGAGATTTATCTGCCATTAACCCAAGCTAATGCATATAGTCTGTTAACTCAAAATGATCTTTTCGTTAAAATTTTTATTAGAATTTTATGAAGTTAGTTTAAACATATCAAGGAATTATAAAACCTTGTTTCTAAAACACACAACTCCAATTTTGAGATTCTTTACTATGGATGTATCATATTATGCAATTAATTTGAAAGCATTGCCAGTCTTTACATATATGTGTACACATATATACATATATGCATATATGCAAACACTTAGTCTGTTAACAGAAGTTATTATATATGCCTTTTAATAACACAATCATTTTCTAATGTTGTATTCTTTCTCGAGAGAATGAATTAGGTGATGTGCATTTTAAAAACGACTTATTCCCAAGAGCAGTCCAGTTATGATAGAATGATCTGGACCTTACCCTGACATTAGTAGCATCTAAAGGGATGTTAAGTAACAGGTATGGACTACCAAGTGCCTTCCCACCAGGACTGTTGTCACAGAACAAGTGCTGATTCTAACTGATTAGGTTTGATCCTTAATGCAGTTCACATTGCTTGTGGTACTCTTATAATTTAGCACATATGTTACGTTTTTACTCCTACCTATAATTACTCTTCATATTAAAGCATTTTCCCTCTAATTATTTCACTAGTAGGAGCCCCCTTCACCTCTCAGCTCTCTGCTAATTAAATACCTTTAAACATGTCTTTGTTATTAATTGTAAAGTGTTGCCATGACCATCTGATAAGATAATTATTTGGAAAACCAATTTTAAATTAATAACTAAATTTCAGTATTTTCATGTTGGAATAAAGGCAATATATTGAGCAAAACAATAAATACCATGAGATGCATCTTTAAAGCCTATGTGGTCAAATCATAGGCAAAGTATGATGTTATTCCTAACAAAAGTGTAATTACTATAATACACAAATCAATACAGTTCTGGGAAAAGGGATGGTGTGTTTTTATATTTCCTCCATATTTGCCTATAGGGTTCAATGCCCTTTTTATGTATGGTTAAATACATCCATGCACTGTCTTTATACAGGCAGGCTTATCAAAGAAGCAGCCATTAAGAAATATATTCAATATCAAACTAGAAGACATTTGTGTGCCTTCCCCTACTCTCACTAATGTGTGCTAGCCAACTGTTCATGCAGAAATTGTAACTGTTAATGAGGGTTAAAAGGAAATTTTAAATTAGGTGTCATCTTTGGAATAAGGTACCTCAACTGTTATAGTCTGTCTAATATTTATTTTCTATCTTGCCTCTTGCTCTTAACACCACCGGCCACTAAAAAAATATATATATGATAAAAATTATTATTACAATATTTCTCAAACAACGCACACACGCACACCCCTTCCTGGCCCTGCACATTTTCTGGGTCTAACATTTCTGATTGCGCACTGTTTTTCCTAACACTAAATCCTGGGTGTCATATGCCTTGCATGGCTGCAGACTTTGGCCTTTTCACCTGCTGTTTTGGTTGGCTTTAGATGCAAAGAGAAGAATATGAAAAAGAGAAAGGGGGAGGGAGGGAAGTTTGGAAGACTGAAGCTAAAAAAAAAATGGCAAATGTTTTTAGCGCCTTCATCTAGACATGTGTCCCCTCACTCTGTGACATGGCTGCTCCAATGTTGCCATGGTGAGGATTTCTAATCATCCCTACACATGACAGGCTCCTATTTGTCTGCACTCCCTTGGGTGTAAATTTCTAGGCTTAAAAAAAAATCCATGTGAGCGTATCATCCGCCGTGCAGATGTTTCACTGCTTTAGAATATCAGGCAGCTGCTTGTGCCACCGTAGACAGCTAATTGGAGACTGCATCGTAGGAACAGAGGCGTAATTATGGCATAAATACACATCCTCTGGTGCATCATTGTATCTCTATTAACAGAAAATTTTAAACAGTGCTCAGAGTGTAATTAGTGTAGTTGATAAAGTTGTAAAACATGTAAATAAGGGAAATAGCAGGTACGTGGCCAATCCACTATCCAGCACTAGGGGATGCAGATTATTGCCTATTTAGAAATAATTAGCAAAGCTGCATTAGCAGAGCCTGTGTCCAACAGAAGCAAGGCAAACATTTATTCTGGTAACAGCTCTTTCTGTGCTAGCCATGAAAATCTACTAATATTGGTAATTTAGCCCTCATTACCAGAGGATAAAGCATGAAAAGAGCTCAGACATGAAATATGACAAGTAATATTAATTTTTATTCCAGAGGAAAGGATGCTTCCTTGGGTTGCATGCTGATTTCTCGGCAGGGTCTCAGCAGTGCGTGCGGAGGAGGCAGTGGGTAGCTGGTAGTTGAGAATTCAGGATACGGAGCTGACTCCCTGCTGGAGGTATACCCTGGGGTGGCTATGACAGTGGCTGATGAGGCATGCCACTGTTAGTGCCCAGCCAAACCTCAGGTCACAGTTCAAAACAAGCACTCAGCCATTAAACTTCAGTCCTTATGGGCCCGTGAGGGCTTATGTCCTCATTCCTGCTCTTTCCCACCTCCCAGCCCTTTTTCCTCCTTCCTCTCCGACATTTCTTTTTTCTCCCCTGGAATGATTTTGCAGAGCTATACAGGCAATCAGATTGATTTTTGTGCTTGCACCGCCCTTTGCAACGTGCTTCTGATAATGAGCTGCTGTTGTTGAAGTGGAGAGTGTGGGAGGGGTGGTTTTAGCTGCGCCTTAACTACGTCTTGAGCCCTGGATGAGAAATGATCCTTTGGCTCATATACATCGAAGACTGTGTCACTGAAGAATATCACCCTGTGACCAGGAATCATGAATGGCAAAAATTTGGAGCTTGTTTTACAAATACACTTCCTAATGAAGAAAAATGCAAAGGCACTGCTACTTTCAGAAGCCTCAATTCATTTTCCAGACACTAGGATAAAAAGGCAGAATGTTTGGGGAAGAGCCACCTTTTTTGCATTAATCTCTTGCTGTTCGCTTGTTCTTTGTTTTACTCTCGAAATGTGAAAAAATGGCAGGAATTAAAAACCAAGCCTATGAAACTCACCATGTTCCGTGGCATTCATATTCTTTACCATTATCTCCTTATTTCCCTTATGCACAGGTACTGCTTCTTTTTAAGTGCTTCTGGGCACACACATGTGAAGAGTCAATTTCCTGAATTTTAGGTTGAACTGCTAGGGAGAAGTTATTAGCCGATAGCAAACTAAATTTCCACTCTATCTGAGTTTCACGGTACATTCAGAATGTCACGTAAATATACTGCATCTAAAAAAAGGGGGGGGGAGGTTGGGTATTTTGGAATTTTTAAAAATGGAAATGGTACATTCATAAACACATTAGAATAAAGAGATGGTCCATCTTCTCTTTCAAATTAGAAAATTGAGAATCTGGAATGCTAGCTTCAGATGTGATAGGCACTGAAAGTTGTCTCTTATCCAGGGCACTCTGAAAATGACGGTGGTGTTGTTTGCTACTGTGAACAACACCTACCCATGCTTCCTTCCTTTTTTGTATCTTCCTAAAGGATAATAAGGCGATAGTGACAGCTAACTGAAAAGTACCTGTACTGTTTTAGGGCATGTAAAAGGTGACTAAGACCAGACTTACCTGTGCATTTTCAACCACACCAGCCATATGAATACTGATCACTCTCTGTGGGGCATGGTTCCACACCAAACGCAAATGTGCACACTTAAATACATATGGACTGTATCTACCAATATTCACCAACACCCACTGTTTCTCTGCAACAGATTCTGAGTCACGAGGATTCCTTTCATGCTCTTGTGCTCTTCCACTTCTGAACCAACAGCAACAACCCTGTGACCAAGTATTAAAGCACCCTTTCTTACATGTAGCATATTTCCCTAGCCCGGTGAGATGCAAATTAGCACTAGAATTGGAATCAGATGACTTGAATTAAAGTTCTGGTTTGAGAAGTTACCTTGGGCCCCAGTAACTTCCTTGGCCTCAGTTTCCTCTACTGTGAATCTGAAAAGATCTCCTTTGTCTATAGTTATTATGAGAACCAAATGATATAATACCTATAGAAGTACTCTGCAGACTGTAAATATGACCTAAATTGCTATCTAAAATATTTATCCCATTAGTATTAATGCAATTTACTCACTAGACAAAGTTACCGTTGTTGTATCATCCCCCAATCACACTTGGACATTTGCCTGAGTTTCAAAACGAAGTGCAAATAAGCTCGGATAACGTCATAAAATTAATCTCTGATTGTGTCTGTACAGTGCCAAAACTGCTGATTCACAAATGAAATTGTAGTCAACTAACCAGATGTTTCTTCCAGGGGATGCCAAATTGCCACTTGAACTGATTTTTGTCCAAGAAGCTGACTATGTGCATAGGAATTGTATAAACACTGCATTCATCATTTTCATTTCGAGGCCCTGTAAATAATCTTGTATAGATCCTGTATATATACCTTGCTAAGTGCACAACTCCTCACTGATTGGCCACACTCCTTCCAGCTTTGCAAAGTGAACAGCACTCTGAGAGACCACCTAGAGGAAAGCTATGGCAGTTCTCCCAGGGACCAGGCAGAGGCGCCTGCTACTGAGCTGCCCTTGTGAAGAGAAATCCCGTGTAGAACAAAAGCGCTGATTTGAATGATCACAGTTGTTTTAACCCCTAGTTTCCTAAATCACTCTGTTGGCTTCTGGCGTTTGACAAACAGTTTCCGTTTGGAGACATTATGCTGTTCCTCTCCACTCCAGCACGGTGCCCACTGCCTTCACTAAATTGGCACCGTTAACAGCAACCGTTGCCAAGATCTACGCAAGGGCAGGAGGGACTGAAAGGGAGCATGAAGCAAAATGATCCCTTGATTCAAGTGAATTATGGTTACCTTTCTTCACATATTCCTGCTCTCCTCCCTTATTGTTCTCCTTTCAAAAGAGAGGTAATAGGTTCCAAATCAGACCACAAAGAGGATCTTCAGAATCAAGTTAAATTGGAGCACTAGGATTGGGACTGATGGGAATATGGATTTGCAAGGTGCCAAAGTCTGATCTAATTTACATCCATTTCCTGATTTCCAGCCCTTTGGCATCTATTGAAATAGGGTTTCATTGTAGAGTTCTCGTGTAACATATATTCCATATATGTTGTTTTAAATTTAATTCAGAACATATACTTTTATATATTTTCTTCTGTGCGAAATTGTATGCATGTATGAATGGTGAATTCTATGTGCCAAGTATTTAGACTAGTTTTATAATTTCTCTGGTGCTTCTCTAAGTAGCTTGCTCCAAAGGGGCCTGTAACTCATAATCACAGGGCCTGTTCGTGAATATATTTCTCTGGGTCAGAAATTTTGCCAGCTCTGACAGGCACCCTGGACAGCTTTTCAGAAATCTCCTGGTTATTACTCATCCATTAGAAAGGAAAAAATGATATTTTGCATCAGTAGTTGTTTCTCTCTCTCTCTTTTTCCTTTTAAATTACAGAAATAAAGTGCCCATTGTAAATCGTTCATGCTGGCGGACAATATTGCATGCAGATCAGGCAGACAGCCCATTGGATGGAAATGGTATGGGGGTGGGGGAGGCCTTTGTGAATGAGTAGATACAGCGGGTCCTGAAATGATTTTAGTTAGGTCAAAAGTAGCTCATTAGTGGGCAGGAAAGCTAGCTGCTCATCCTTTAGGGTGCCAAAAGGCTAACCCATTTACTTAAGGAGTTTCTTCTTAAGTTGTTTTAATAATAATAAAAACATGCATTTCTTTCTTTCTGTAATCTAGTTTATGGGTAAAGAGATTTAGAGAAACCCAATGTTATAATAGTTGATAGCCTAAATAAGATTTTTTGAAAATTCCCCCAAACTTCAAAAATAGAATTTAGAACAGCTAGGATTCAGAGAATGGGAGAGAGAGAGAGAGAGAGAGAGAGAGAGAGAGAGAGAGAGAGAGATGTAATGTATTTAATTTCATTGTTCCTAATATTAGGGAGAATTTCAAGTTCCTTCTTTGCACTTGAACATTAACTTTAGCATTAACATTAGGGCTGCCTCTGCTACTGTAACTTAGAATGTCTATGCTTGGGAAAACTCGGAAATAGAGAAGATTGCATTAGAATGGTAGGCTTCTTCCCAGGAAACTAACCAAAGAACAGTAGGAATTAATTCTATTGGTGGAAGAGCAAGATTCCTGCTGATAAATGTCTTCTTAAAGAATAATCAGAATCCCAAACATCAGTATATCAGTTGGGGGAGGGAAAAACTTCAATTCCCTATGTATAAATGGAGAAATATGTAAATATGGAAGAAGATGAATAATAGAAGACAGGTAAAATATTGGCATAGATCATGTAAAAAGCCATATGTTCTCTTCATTTTATGTTTGCCTTGCCTTCATCTTTATTTTTTCTAAATTACTTTATTACATAGTCCCCTCCCCCCCTTTTTTTTTGAGGAGACACACTGTTGTAATAAAGAGAGAAGGAGCATTCCTGAAGATTTTCAAAGAATTCTAGTTTGTAATCAGACCTCTCAGGGTACAGGGCTTCTGTTGCTCTGGGCACATTCTGGTTGGTGAAGGTGATAACTGAATTATTCAACACCAAGCAAAGTGTTATTGAATACAGAACTGGTACTTGATGACTGCACAGGCAAAGCTCTGATCAAAATTTCTGTTATCATAGATTTATTGAGCATTTATCTTGTGCCAAGCACTGTGGAAAGCCCACAAGTAACGAAGTGGTGAAATGAGCTGCTCCGATAGCCAGAACTCACAGGAGCAGGACCATTCTGGTCATTTCCAGTATTCAGCTGAACAGTTTGGTGTCTGAAATCTCATTCTTTATGGGCTGTCTTGAAAGAGCCTAGAGGAGCACCCGAATCGCACACTCTGTGTGCTTCTCTACTTGTGATTGTTTTGAAAGGTCCTGGTGCTAATGTTTCCCCAGCAAAATCACTGTGCTCTTTTCAGAACTATTCATGAGCTGATTCTTTTTTAGTTTATTGAATAACTTCATGAGGCTAGAGAACATATGGAAAATCCCCTTTGTGAATTTTCTTTTGAAAGGGATAAGATAGGCCGTTGCAGGTTACTGTTAAAGAAATGCAGTCATTTCACTGTTCCTTTTGGTAATTCCTTTTGGGAAGCATTATTATTTATATTTTCTTATTTTTACTTCAACTTCATTGGGGAGGTGTGTGTGTGTGTGTGTGTGTGTGTGTGTGTGTGTGAAATATCAGAATTGAGAATCGCAAGTGAAAAGTGTAAGTTTTTCTATAAATGTAGAATGCAAAGTTTTAATGCATGGCAAACCTATAGCTAGGTTCCAGGTAGAAAATAAAGAATAAGGGATATGGATGCCTAGGGATTGTAGATAATCATTTTGACAATCAAAGAAATGAGAGAAAGGAAAGAAAAATGAGAACTGGCTAGGCTAACCAAGATCCTTGATTTATGAAGACTTATTTAGCATCTTGTTTATACTTTTATTTTCTTCTTATATATAATATATACATTTCCTTCTTCTTCTTTCTATTTTGCTTCCTTGTTTTTACCCTGTAATTTTCCCCTAGATATGAACAGATGAAGGGGAAATGATTTCCTTCTTATATGATTGACCTATTAATACATATGAAATAACAAAACAAAACAAAACAAAAAAAAAACAAAAGCAAAAATAAGGCCTGTGCTCTGTTAAAAGAATATGAAAAGACAATGCCCTCCTAAATCATTAAATATTTAGTTATGTATATGACGTTGATGATAATGTCCTCTCTTAAATTTAAACTTGTAAATGAGAGAGCCACCAGTTTGCATGGATATATGATCATTTCAAGGATGTTACCACTTTCCAAAACATTCTGGATACCTTCTTTTGCAATTTTCAATAAAATTATTTTACAAATCACATAAGAACATCAGCCTGTTTCTTGTTGAAATTAATTTTATTAACTCTGTGATTAATTACTTCATTCATTTCATTTTATTCTGAATAGTTTCTATACCCCAACACCAAAGTATGAAATTTAAATAATAACTCCAGCAGGAAAAAAAAAAACAAAACACTAGATAACTCAGTAATTGTGATTCTACTTACATTTTTGGACTTCATACTTTTGTTTGTTTAATTAATTCCAAAGTATTTTGTTTATCTCTGTTATAGTGTAAAACACAAAACAGAGAGGGGAAACATATGTATATGTGAAGTTTAAATAGTTTCTATTAAATTGAGGGCCTTAAGGCAACATTTTTTACATAAGAGAATAAAAATTTAAACCAGAATAGAATTAATGAATTTCAATATTCCTGAATACATTAAGTGGAATTAGATCCTTACCTGTGAAGAACACATAAATGCACCTATTATAGGGTATAAACGGTTTGGGTGACTAGTGTTTTTATACCCTAGGCTACAGTTTTCACTGAGGGTCCTGGACTTCAGTAACTGAGTTTATAGGTAAATTTCAGTGAATTTTTTTGTAGAAGAGGAATATTGACCATAAAGGATTTACCTGTGGGCTTTAAATGGTGCCTGACACAGAATAAATGTTCAGCGAATTTACAATTAACAGAAATTTTGATTAGAGCTTTGCCTATGGAGTCATCAGTTTCCATTATTTGAAAACTATGCAAAGTGCATGTCTCATGCAGACAAATGTCTTCTAATTTGGCAAATGTCTATTTGATTCAATGATCAATTCATTTGTTTTTTCCTGAGTAATTTGTGGTTAGAATATGAGAGCCATACTGTTGTTAGTGGTGATCACAGATTGCTGAGGACAGATAATGCTAGTTGAATTGGGACATATTTTACCTTATGCATACCAGAACCACATTTTAGTAAAGAGTTTTCCTATTTCTTTCCATTGCTTTTATTTTTCACTTCCACTGCTGAACCCATTGATGTGTGTGTGTGTTTGTTTGTTTGTTTGTTTTGAGATAGAGGCAGAGAGAGCATGAGAGAGAGAATCCCATCTCAGGCTCCATGCTGTCAGTGCAGAGCCCGGCGCAGGGCTCCGATCCACTAACCCTGAGATCATGACCTGAGTTGAAACCAAGAGCTGGAAGTTTAACCTACTGAGCCACAGATGTCCCCTCATTGGTATATTTGGACTATAGATATCATTATTTTATTAGAATGTCTTGTAAAAATATATCTGCTGAAACTTTCATATAGTTTTATTTTGTGCAAGTTTGGGGCTCTGCTCTGGGGCAAAGTTTTGTTCTTGATTTAAGTTAACATTAACGCTATTGGGTCACATGTTTTCTTTCAACGAACCTCTTCATGACCATTTTTATATCACTCTCAAAATATATTACTAATCATATAAATACTTTCTCTATCGTGTTTTTTTTTTTCTTCATAATAGTTTGGTTAAGGCCACTTTATTATTTGGATCAAGTTCTGTTATTTCTTTGTACTCTCTCTGATCTGCTGGATGAGTGGCATATTTGCTTCTTCAGAATGCATGATTATGGAAACACGTACATAGGCCTGTAGGCAGTGGGATTCAGTTTCCATTTATTTGTACTGAGTATATCCCAGCATTGCTCTTATTCTTTCCCATCTAACACATAGATCTCCCATCGATTTCAATAGGATCCTGAAAAGGGCATGAAAAGATGAAAATCTGATGCTAATTTTGGAAAGTAGAATTCACTTTCTTCTCTTGATGGGTTTGCATCATCTAGATTAATGTGATTTTTTATTTGCCTCTATCTCTACACACCAAAGGTAGAAGTATCACAAACTGTCCCTCTGAAAGAGAGAGAAATAGGGAAAAAGATTGTTTTCAAATTCCAGATTAATCATTTTCACCTAATAATGGCTGAAAAACAAGCTTGAAAAGAGAATACTTCCTTTAAATTAGCTGCCACTGTGCAAATTAAATTAGTACGATAAGTAATATAATGGTGGCTTGCTATATCACGTAGCTAATTAATGTATTATGATTTGAAGAATTACCTTTATATTAAATGTATATATAATACACATTTTATGGGAGATTTTGCAAAGCAGTTTTTAACCAGCAATAGTTGCTGTGTGGTTTTCAAAGTTAAATTTGGAAAGCAAACTTTAAAAAGATTAGTCATTTGTGCCAACTTTTATCAATGTAACCTGAGCTTTTCAAAAACAGGAGTTTACTTCCCTTTTAAAATCGTACATTATGTGTTTAAATTACATTTTATTTTACTAGATGTTAACAGAACAAGTTTGTGATTTCACTTTAATTTTATCATCTGAAAATTTAAATGGTAATGAAAATCAACCTTCATGATTATTCCTCAGAAATGAGTAAATGCAGCGGTTATTGTGTTCTTAACAACAATGATATTAACACTGCCATAAAAAAAGGCATTTAAAATAGCTAGGTTTAGAGTATCTCACTAACCTTTTGAGTATCTTAGTCAAAACTAGTTCCAGATTTCGTAAATAACAATTAGTCCCACCTTTTTAGAAATGGTTTATAGGAAAAAAAAAAAAGCCTGGATCCACTTCATAATATGATCTTAAATCACTTACACTTATTAAAACATGTATGTTTCTATAAATATATGAATACTTGTATATATATATATATATATGCAATATAAAGTGGTAAATGTATGCACAAATATGAACTATATCTATATGTGTATATATATGTGTGTAAATAGGTATGTGGATAAATATGAAGTGATAAAATTAGTGATACAATACATTTTATAAAGAAAAAAATAATTTTGGAAGCAGAATAGTATTTTAAATATTATTGAATATATGCTCTAAATGTTAGCAAAATACAAAGGATGACACAATTTTGCATTTAATATTATTTAGATGTTGTTAGGAAACACACCCACCAAAAGTCTCCTTTTCGGAAGGGAGCATACTAGGATGAATAGATCAAGCAAACTTTACAAAAACTTCAAGTGTTTTCAAAATCTCACCTGCTTGAAGGAGATACTCTTATTAGTCCTGCTTGTTGAAATAAGGAAACTGAGTCTTAGAGATTTAAGGCAGCCTGGCCAAGTTCACAAAGCAGGTGAGGGAAGTAGTCATGTGAATCTTGTGCTATGCTGCTTCGGGACTCATTGGAGTAGGAATGGGGAGTTGTGATTTACAAAGTTTCACTTCCAATAGTTTAAAATAGAGATGGTGAGAGAATGGAGGTAAGCCTCATCAATCCTAAAAATACTTTGGTTTTTGTTTTCCTTTGGTAGCAATCTATCTAAAAGTGAGATCGAGGGGGCCCAAATCAGAATAGAAGCAACTGAAATATTTTTGAAGTTTAAAATTTTAAATTATGTATGGATACTAGAAATCTGAAAAGTAAAAATCAAGAATGTTGCCCAACTGACTGGACAGGAATTGAACAGAGAGGTGCCAATAGCAAAACATAAGAGAATTGACTAAATAGAACAAAGTTTACTCTATTTCTAAAGGTTAAAAGGGAAATACTCAAACTGAGTCAGCTACCGCAATACTTTATTAACACTTATCTATTAAAGAAATTCTGCTTTTATGTGCTGTGCTTTTCATTTGTTTAAAAAAAAGACAAAGAAAAGAAAACAAATGATTTGATTATTCTAGAAAATTTAGTGTGTCAAATTCTAAATTTTTCTTACATTTTCTATTTATGCTTTTCAAATATTTCTCCCTCTCTTGTATTGAAGAGTTACTAAGTAGTGACTTGACTTAGTTAATTTAAACATTTGAGAGCTGCAAGTGGCTCTAAAAAAATGAGTCAGCATTTGGGTGGTAAATTTTCTTAGTGACTTATAAAATATTTACAGGTTGCCATATTATAACTTTTCCTGACCCCTCTCTCCCAAATCATGGGCATATAAAGGCAAGTACCCTTACCCCCAAATTACTTAATTTAATTTGTGAAAATATCATTAGTTCAATAAATTATCAAAGAACTGCTAAAACACACTATACTGCCTCTACCCCCTGCATAGTTCTGCCAAAATCATAGGTTTCTGAGTGCCAGTCCGCCCATCACCTAGATTAAGGTGTCTGTGTGTCCAGAGCATCTTTCCATCAGGCCACCATGGCTTTGAAGCAGCCACACACTTGTTTGCTCTTGTCCTGTTCTTACAGGCCCATAAGCTGCCAAACTGTTGCTCGTAGGTTTAGTGTTATGTTTGGTTTACTTACTCTGAAGCCCTGAACTCAAATGTGGCTGAACAATCTTCAGTTTCACCAGTAGGTGGGGGAACTTATTTCTTTTTGCTTATTGTCACCATTTTTCCCCCCTCGGAGGGAAGTGTAGTATTTTTTCCTGTGGCTTCTCCCACAATCCCACTGATGTGCTCTGGACTTTGGGTTACTGTTTCCTAGAGAGTACCATTGAGGATGCCAGGAGGAAGATATTTAAGAAATAAGAGGCTTTAGATCTATTGACTAAATTAAAGGATACAAATCAAGGAAATTTTTAAAAATCAATTTATTTGAAAATGATCTTTATATTTGATAATTAAGAGAAATTGTGGCCTTTGAGAAAAGTCTTTGCTTGAGAAGTCAGATAAAGATAGAATCCAGATATTGTACAGTAAGTATTTAAATGATTTAAAAGATTGCATATAATCTGTACTTCAATTTCTTGGATGGGACAGAACAAATAGAATCAAATTGGGTTGGAATCTGCTCTATTTTTAAAAAATCAACGGGAAAACAAATTTCTCAGCTCTCTGAGCAGCCTACTGTAATTTTTAACAATGTTTCTGGTAATGAAAGTCTTTTCATCTACCATGAGTTAATTTAACTTATCTATTCTGTTTGTGATACAAAGATAGGGAGTATCAGTCATCATTTTCCATTTGCAAAGAAAAAACACTGCTTATCATTTTCTTCTTCTGTGTTTTTCAAACACTTTCCCCTCCCTTATGTGCAAGAACCACTAGCTAGATTTAGTCAAGGAATTTAAATGTTCAGAGATAAAGCCTTTTTAGTTGCAAGCAATGGCATCTAAATTGTCAGAAAAGGACACTAGAGGATGGGTATTGGGTGGCTAACAGCAGTATGCAGGAGTCAAGATGACAGTGATTCATCTAGAGATTAAAATGTGCATTAGTGCCTTTGAGCTTCAGCACAAGTGTTAAGTGGACAGATGTGGATGGGCACACTTAGGTATGTATTCTTTAAAGAACCTTCGGATCCCCTAGTGTTCCTATCACAGCCATACAATCAGGGAGTTTGCAAAGCCAAGCACATGTTCTCATGTTGAGAAGCAAAGAGGAATAAAAAATATAAAATAAAGCAAATGTCCACAGAAAGTAAGATTTAGCTGAATTTTAAAAATGATTTGCCTCTGAGAAATGTTGACTTTGATCTAAACAACAATTAGAATTGGTTTACACCATTCCTTCTTGTTTTTACTAATCAATTCTTTCAAAATATAGCATATATTGACTAAACCTAAGAAACGCACCACAGTATACCCATCCAAGAGCTATAATCTAAAATACAAAATCAGAAAATCTGAAGATTAACACAGATAACGTTTCACTATTAAATAATTTTCACTAAGTGTATGCTACCACAATTAGTAGTCTCCATGCATATACTAATGGGTCAAGTAAAAATTCCCATGAATTGTTTTCACTACCTTATCTTACAAGTGTTGCTGAACAGACTAAGCTTAGTGAACAGAAGATGCCTCAATTTTAAAATCATTGAGTAGGCAAACCTACAGAAGAAATATACCTACTATATTAGAAATAGTGAAGAGCTACCATGAAAATGTTGATGAACCACACTAATTCAAATTTACCTAAAAATATGTGGTGCTATTTAATTTATTATCATGTATTATGTATCTTGCTCAAGCTTCACTTCAAAGAACATCTAAGTATGTCAGTTCAAGTATACCCATTTAAAAATATACTGAGGCTCAAAGGTATTAACACACATTTTATTCTCTAGTCTGGGACATTGTAATCTTGACCCCTGTATACTGCTGTTAAACACAGAAGATTTACTTTGAAGCTTTCATTTAAGGAATTGAGTTATTATCCTTTGCTTGACCTTTGTCCATGGCATATTTATCATGAAGCCCTGTAAAACCATAATGTGTGAGAAAAGTGAGAAAAGGAAGTAATATATTTGTGATTTATAAAGAAAGGAGAAATAGGTGTAAATCAGACTTTTAAAATCCATTCAGAGGTACCTCTTTACATAATCCATTTATAATCTCAAAAGCCCTCCCTACAATGATTTTTGTACATTTTTAAAACAATCATTAGCAAAAGTAACTTGAAATTAATCATGATCTGTGATTTCCAAGATCTATTGCTAGGTATCATTTATATTTATTACTGGGAAGAAATGAGGGAAACAACATTATTTTCAAAAGTACAGAAAGAAAGAGTTTTCAAGCTGTTCCCTTAATGAACTAGAAATAGTAACCCTGTCAAATTTAATATAAAAATAGTGTTATAAGCCCATGGCATCTATTTATTACTGGAGAACAAAAGCCTTCATCCATTTCCTTTAGAGAATGACATTTTTGTAATTCGCTGCCCATTTCATTTGTTCCAAAGGCCTTCGTGGGGTGACAAATATCCCACAGAAATGGCTACTGATACTTGATAGGATAATGCGCAGCCCCTCAGGACAAGGGCAAAGGCAGCAAACTTATCATCCTTTAGTTTAGCTTAGCATGGGTCAGTAACAGCGCCAGAGGTGACAGAAGATGTTAAAGTGTGGGAAGCAAGAGCTGAAAGCTGTAGGAGGGGAGTTTTTATAGTTTATCCTTTCTTTTGCCAAGAAGCCACGGAGACAGCTTGAATCACATTGTTGATTTGGTTCACTGCACGCCACACTAACTGTTTCTGGAAAAGAAGAGCAAGGGGGAGAAAAATCCAACACTTATGGGTCATTCTCACCAACAGCATGTGGCATTTCAACATGTCCTCCAGGAGGAGGAAATGCATATTTAATATTTTAGCTTCAAGTTCATACTTTAAGAATGCATTATCCTGTTGGAAGGTCTGTGGTGAATAATCAGTAGGACATTGCCATTGTATCAACCTGATAATTTTGCAGAGAAAAAAGCATTAGCCGTGTTGTCTTTCATTTGGGAATTTTCGCAATATTGTTGTCTGTGTCAGAGTGAATAAACTACGAATGTGGTTCTTCTTAAAGAATTTCATGTACAGGTGTTCCAAAACTGTGGTACTTTAAATTTATCATTAACATTTGTCCATTAAGGACAACCGACCTGCATGAAATCTTGAATATACATATTTTATTCCCAAGAAAATTAAGTCAGTATAGAGCTTTCCCTCAGAATATTATAAAAGGATGGTATGCATCAGCTGGTATATTACTCCTGATTCTATTAAAAGATCACATGAACAAATTCTCCTCCACACGTCCCAATTTGAAAAAGAAGAAAGTGAAAAGGAGCATAAGTTCTTCATTAGGCAGGTATCTCTCGTCATGGCTGTCATTGCACACAATGACATTCACAGAAATGTGATGGTTATGCTGTGATGTCTCTAATGGCACATCTGGTGGAATGATTCCTGTGTTGCAATATTAAGAAATTACTTTTTTATGTTACATGTGATTTGAATTAATTTGTTTTAAAAATTAAATTACACAATGCAAAAATTCCTAAAGGACTGATAGGAAAAAGAACTGAAAATGATGACCTTGTTTCACAAGGCAAGATGCCAACTCCACCTGAGTAATTAACAGCTTTGATGAGCATTTTGAACCATGATGTCCTCCCTAAGAACTGTCAGAGCCTTTTTGAAACACTTATTTTTCTTCGTTAAGCAGAAAAAAAGGCCCACTTGTGAATCTTTTCTTGCTAGTACAGATAATGAAGTATGTGTTATCAACAGAGAATGATGAATATTAAAGCTTAAAAATAATAAAGATATTTTTAATTGAGTAAAACTCTTTGCAGTTTGATATAAATATAAGGAATGTTACAAAGCGTGGAGTATTGTCTAGCAGACTCTTTATTCCAGGCATATCTGGAAATTACATAATTCTGAATTGGAAGATGAAGACAAAGTGATGCCTACTTTGAAATAAGTATGTTAAATAGTTCACATACTTTATCTCTGAAAACCTGGTTGTGTTCTCCTAACAGCACTATTGCTGGCTAAAATTTATACAGTACTTTTTCCATTGAGTTGGAAATTGTTCCCTTTTCAGAGAGAGGTTCATGTTTATTTCCAATGCAGAAGAACTTGTTTTAGTTTTGAAGGTAAATTGAACAAGTGATTGCTTTCATATATCATGTAATTCCTTACATGTTGATGGCTGTAACTTTTCTACTTAACACATTTTATTCCTTACCATGCCTGTCACTGGTTTAAGCAATCTGTGGGTAATTGATTTCTTCTGTAAAACAGATAACATTTGCTTAAAGCTCTTCTGATAGCTTTACAGCCTCTGCATTAGGAGAAGCACTTCCGTCACCACTGGCATTCTTATAAAATATAATTATTATATATCCATCAAAGACTAGAAGAAAAGGGGAATAAGAAAAGGCAGTGCAAATATCTACTGAATTCAGTGTCATGGCAGTCATACTGCTGCTCGTGTTCATCAAACCACCACTCACCTTGTTTCACTGCCTTGGTCATATGATCCCCACTGGCTTTACACTTCCCTGTTTATTTGAACAAACAAATCTTAGTCTTCTTCAAATGCTAAGCTGTGTTAAATTAGGTTCGTA
Organism: Acinonyx jubatus; assembly: GCF_027475565.1. NCBI lineage: Eukaryota > Metazoa > Chordata > Mammalia > Carnivora > Felidae > Acinonyx > Acinonyx jubatus. The sequence continues at coordinate 62,930,806 of NC_069385.1, read as the reverse complement.
AATTTAAAAGAAAAAAAGGTATCTTTAATACTAGTAGTGGCTATTTCTTAACTATGATTCACATTTTTACTCATAGCTTCAGAAAAGTAAATATGTAATAAGTCCCCTAAATAAACAACTTCAAAATGCACATAATTTGAATACAAATAAATTCAAGTAGTCAAAATTCTTTTTGTTTCTTTTTCTCTCTTCCTTCCATCTCTCCCTTCCTCCTTTCTTTTCTTTTCTTTCCTTTCCTTTCCTTTTCTTTTCTTTCTTTCCTTTTATGTTTATTCCTTTTCTTTCTTTTCTTTCTTTCTTTCTTTCTTTCTTTCTTTCTTTCTTTCTTTCTTTCTTTCTTTCTATTTTGCTGTTTTGCTTTTTCAAGCCCCAGACAAATTTTCTAATATAGTTCTTGTCTTGAGATGAAAGAAATGACAGTTGTGGCTATTTGTGTCTATAACACAAGAGAGCCAGTCTGACTTGGTTTTCAGTTTATGAGTGTGTTGGTATATGTGTATATGTGACAGAAGAATACAGAGAAAAATGGAAGTATAGTTATGTTTCAGGAAAAATTATTTGCTAATCTAGAGATCTAATTGATGTGACTTGATCTTTCCTTTCCTGTTTCTTTTTTCCCTTTTAAAAATCCTTATACAATGAAAACTGATTATTTTTGCAATTTCGAATGTCAGTTCCCTGAAAGAGTACACTGCAAGCTGAAAATGCAGATAAGAGGGAGATAAACCAGAATGAGATAGCTCAGTTTGAGTTGATGGAAAGTAATCTGTAAGATTTGAGTGCTATATTAAGTTCAGTATCTCTAATAAATATTTAGGAGATGCATATAATAGAACATTAAGTAAATAACCCATCAACCAAAAAAAACCAAAAACAAAAACAATAAAAACAGACAAATGCTTTGTGTTTTTCTATCATAATGAAATTGGATTGGTGTTCTTCACTTTCGAGTGGAGGTCCTGTATAATGGGTGCAAATTTAGCATTTTCTTAACTTTTGCATTTTTCTTTTTTCTCGTTTGAATCATTTTTGCATAGCTCATATATTAAACACTGCTCTGCCTTTAGTTTATATGTTTCTCCCGCTGAATTTTGTGGTTTTGACATAGCAACTGTCTACATGGAATTTCTTATGAATAATTCTCATACTTGTTTTTTATTTCTGTTATTTCTAGTTAAGTTTTTTTTTTTTTTTTTCAATTCAAAACCAGAAGTGATACTGACTTCTCCTTGGTCTGGAAAGCTGTTATCCTGGTCTAGGTGCTCAGGTTTCCCTGGCCTCATTTCAGCTCCCTTCTCCATTTTGCTGTGTGCACCTTTTCATAACCTCAGTCACAGTTTCTCAGCTGCCTCCTTTCTGTCATTCCACTGCCACCTCCCAGCGTTGTTCCAGTCAGACCCCTAACATGTGATCACGGAGAATTCCGTCTTGTCCCTTTGCCCCAGTGTAATCTCCCCGGAAGCCCCACATCTTCCAGAGGTCTTTGTGTAGGATCAGAAGGAAGCTGATACATTCCTTGTCCCCACCCTTCTGTTCAGCTTTCACTCAGACTTTTTATGACTTCCACTCTTCAGATGACTTCATGGTCATATTTTAGTATCTACTTCTTGTCAGTTATTTTGGCATATAACTAACACTGATCTTTTCAAGTTAGTGTCATCAATTCTGATTTTAAATTCCTAGAGGTAGAATCTCTTTTTCTTGTCCAGTGACTTATATGTAAATTGTAAGCAATACGTGTATTTTAGTTATGATGCTCTTATGCATTTTTAACTATAAGAGAGAAAGTATGCAATGCCATCATGTCATTCTTTCAAAAACTAAAACTGTTAGTAAAAGATTTAAGCCACAGATCACCATTTATTTCTTTTCCCTTGACTGATTTCAGAACTCCATGAAATTTGCAAGTTTTACTATTTACTTTGTTGATAAAGCTCATGTGTTCAGTGCACGAAGTTGTAGTTACTTTCTCTGAATTATGTTCCTTTCTTTCTTTTGACTAACTCCATATGACCCAGACCATTCAGATGATGGAAGAAAAAAAATCAGTCTTCAAAATTGCATCTTAACAATCGAAATGTTTCATCTTAACAGTTGCTGTTGCCTAAAATTTTTAGTAACATTTCTGAAATGATTTAAGCTCCTCTTGACGATTCATGGCATATATTTGGACTCTTAAGTTCTTTGGGAGGAATATAATTCAGTTTTTACACTGACTGTGTGGAGAGGTACCAAGCATAGCCCTAGGCCAAGACATGTCTTTACAAAAATGATACAGAAAAGTTGTTACTTCAATCACCAGTTTGAAATCACATCATTATGATTACATTATGATTGTCTTCAGTATTACCAACAATACCTTAAATTAGGCTTACTTTTTTAACACTAAGAAAGGTCTCAGTTAGAAGTATTACTAATACTTTTGAAAAATCAAAGCAAAAAGCCTTGGCATTTGCACTGACTTGTGAAAGGTTACCCATTGTGATGGAAGGGAAGATTCATATTAGTGATTTATTCTTGGGAAAGTGCTTTTAAGTCCAAGTATAATATTAAATGCCTTTCTCAAGTCTCTAAGTGAGCTCTTCCAAGTGACCTATGAGTTTAAGTCATTTGACCTTTGGGTATTTGAGTGAACTGCTTAATTTCCTTTCTACTTAAAAATAATGTTGAGACAGGTGTTAATACTTCTATTTTAATTGAAATTTACTTATTCACTGTGGTAGTGTGCAGAGATCCCTACACATTTTTTTTTAATCTGATAGGGTAAAAAGGAAGCATCTGGGTGGCTCAGTCACTTGAGCGTCTGACTTCAGCTCAGGTCATCTCATGGTTCGTGCGTTCAAGCTCCACATTGGGCTCTGTGCTGACAGCTCAGAGCCTGGAGCCTGCTTTGGATTCTGTGTCTCCCTCTCTCTCTGCCCTCCACCCCCAAATATATATAAACATTTAAAAAATTGAGAGGGTAAAACAGTCTGTAAACTTAAGAATGCCTATATGTTTATCTATTACTACTTTCAAGTATAGGCCTTCAGGGTCCTCATTTAAATACTTGTACTTTTGGGAGGTAAGTGTCCCAAGAATGTGAAATGATGCCAGTTTTAGGCAGAAATGTTTAGCAGTATAATGCTGATTCCCTTGATCCCTCCCAGTCCCTTAACACAGTTCATAAGGAGCATTGCATTAGCAAGTGGACAACTACAGCAATTTAGCTGGTTTGCCTGAGAACGGCCCACTTTCTTTGCTCTAGATCTCAGCCACGTGTTCTGTTGCAACTTGAATTGTGGCCACAGGGGTTACCAGGCTGACTGCTTATTGTGGGACAGGCCAGAAAGGGATTTAACATGGGAGAATAGTATGCTAGGCACTGGCACAAGGCAGGTGCCAGCAAGGTCATAGCGATTTTGAAGCTAGGAGGATTCTTTGTAGCTCATACGTGTGTCAGTCAGAATGTATTAAATTTTTCCATCCCATTATTGTCATCATCGCCTTCTTCTTCTCTTCCTCCTCCTCCTCCCCCTCCTCCTCCTCCTCCTTCTTCTTCTTCTTCTTCTTCTTCTTCTTCTTCTTCTTCTTCTTTCTTCTTCTTCTTCTTCTTCTTCTTCTTCTTCTTCTTCTTCTGTATTTTCCCTATTTGTTGTTCTCTTAAAACTTGAGAAATATTCTTCTTTATAATTCTGATTTCTCACCTATAACACTAGTACCTGAACCATAGTAAATACTCAATGAATATTTGCTGTATGATTGAAGACGTGTGTGTAAGTCTTAAGTGCTTAGACATTACTGCAATTGTAGATAACATGGACATTCATGACTATTAGAATCCAATGGGAATACTCCTAATTGCCACAAAATCACAACTTTATATAGAGACCTTTTGGGAAATGTAGCACTATCAGAGAGAAGGAATTCCAAGTCTCTTATTTTACCTATGTTTTTACAATGCTAAAACACTGCCTAAAAAATATTTGATATTGCTTAGAACAAATCTGAGTCACTCTAGGCCTGGTCAGAATGTTCCTGTGTACTAAACAAGGTTTTCCTTCAGGAAGAGACAGAACTTAGAAGGAAAAGAGAATCAATAGGGAATGATAGACTTTGAAGAATTAAAAATATGTTTTCAAAAGTCATTCTTAGGAGGAATTTTAAACCATTTTACAGTGATTCTGACTGGAAAGGACGGTACTGGGATCCATACAGGGCAATGAGATAACTGGAGGAGAAAAGAGCTTTGCCATCCCCTGAAAAACCAGTGCTTCTTGTATTCTCAGGGCCTCCCCAGGTTTCTACGCTATTCAAGACTCTGAGCTTACTATATACCAGTAGTTTTGGTTACCTTTAAGTGGCGGCCATAATTATCGAGTTTGGGTACCAGGCAAGATTTCTGTAATAGGAGAATGTATGGGCCAGTACCAGAGGGCAGAACATTTACATATTAGGCAGGTTTGAAAAATTACAATTTTTCATGCATGATTTTTGAAAAAAAAACACATTTATACACAAGACCATCAAATTCCCTATATTTTAGTAACAATGTGCATAAAGAATATGCTTACACTTTAATAGTAGCAGTAGCTCCAAAGAATCTGAGTGAAGTCATAGTCCAAATATGATTTTGATTCTTATAAGAAGAGACTTTTTATTAATGATGTGGCTGGAGAAAAACAAATAAGCAGTAGTGTTCTTATATTTGGTTTAGGTTTATAAGCTATTAGGGAATTTCATAGCACTAAATAAGACTGAAGACAGATTACTTAATGAGTTCAGTCAGATATTGATAAGCCACTAAAACCCAAACCATTATTTATTTTTGCTTATTATTCTCCCATCCATAAAATTTGTTAACGTTTTATATTCCTGACAGGTATCTGAAAATTGCAGGCTTAAAATGAGACATTCCAAGGTAAATTTGCTTATAGGCTATAAAGTTCGAGATGTTTCTTCTTGGAAAAACGCTTCATGTTGTAAATCAAGTTTGGAGGCAACTGGCTATGGCCATACAGATGTTATGATATTTGGCTCACAGGGAACAAAATTCAGCAACACATAAAGTTAACAGGTATTCAAAAAAGGCAGTGTTGTTTTGTGGATAGTCTGTTAGCAAAGGCTCAAGAGACATAGAAGGACATAGTAAAAGACAATATGAAGATGCATGGCAAATTCTTGAGTAAAAATTATACACCCATATTTCTGAAAGATGTCAACATTACCTCTAAAAAATCTTTCTGGCGGTGGAGAAAATTATGTAGTTTACCACTGAACAGATTTCATCTGAACTGCCCCTATTACCTATTAATGAGACAGAGAAATGAGACTGCAAGAGATGAGAAATGGAAACAAGTTGGACAGTGTACAGATATATAGAAGCTTTGTGTGAAGCCCAGTCAAATCCAGTGTAAATCATTTTACCTCCAGCCATCGGGCAGACTGACAAGCATGGAAAAATGATTGCTACATTAGGACACTGAGGAGTTTACGAGTGGTTTGTTACACAGCATTAGTATGGAAATAGATGACTAATACACATGCTATTGTTAATCTTTAGAGGGACTGATCAAGTACAGGTTGCCCACATAGACATATTGAAAGGTATTGATTTTTCTGATTTCACCACTGTAGGAAAGAGATATATTCTGACTAAGTCACATAAATTCTAAAACAACTCTGTACTAGTAATGCAGAACTAGCCATTAAGATATAGTTAGGGTGTATTGAAATCTGGCTCTAAAAATAATGCATATAGTAAAAACGAACCAAATAATGATAATTTTAATAATTTTACTTTTGTGTAATCACTATTTATAACTTTTTTGTCTCTAGAATTCTATGACTTTTTAGGGTTACAGTCTTTTTCTGAAATGTTCCTCAAACAGTCTAATCCACACAATTTTTTTCATTCTCTAATAATCTAATATTCTCTAATATAGAAATTTATAAGCCTCCAGCAATGACTCTGTTCTTAAAAGTCCTTTTTCAAAAAGTGTTGAGGGAATTGATAATTCCAGCAGTTTGACTCTGTAGTAATGTTTATATATAGTCTTTGGAGAGAATATGCAGGTCTACAAATAAATGCAAACATTGTTGGTGGGGGGAATCACAATTCCTATTGTAAACACTCAAGGAAGGAGGTTCTTTATCTGTAACATACTAAAGCAGTCTCCCACCCCACACATAAGTGGAGTGATCAACTGTATAGGCAAATATCTTGGTTAGAATTCTTATGTTGTACACTTGTGGGAGTTAATATTCTTTCATCTGCCACTTAGATTATTTGGAGTCCAGATTGTTTTTGGATAATACAACCTACAACTTCTTCTGCAATTTTTATAAAATTTTGTTTGACAGCAATTTTAGTCATGGATGATTGAATAAATACTATATAGTCCACCCAGTTCTCTACATTAAGTGTATCCTTGGATCAAGCTGGTACATAAGAAAGCTGTAAACAATAAAAACCCTGTTTTAGGGTTCTGTATATAGCTAACTTTATTGGCTTACGTTTGTGTTTATATTTACCTTAGCTAAAAAAGCCATTTTGGATTCTAGAACAAAGACTGACACAATGAAAGCAGTATGTTGTGAAGATGAGTCTGTAATCCCCCCCCCCCCGCCCAAACAATCCTTCATGTAATTAATAGCCCTAGAAAGTAAAATGTTTAAACGCAGTAAATAATAGTTAAGACATATTAGTGTAAACTTTCACTCCTGGTCAAGATGGAGTCATAGTGATTGGAACTACGCTCCTTTGGGAAACATTTAAAAACTGGAAAAACATGTTTGAAACAATGGTGTTAAGACACTGGACAACAGTCAATGAAGGATGCTGATTTCTGAAAGATAGGATACAAATAAGGTGAGCCACTAATGCCCCAGTTAACTGTCCTGAGTTTCTAGGCAATGACAGAGAGAAAGAGAACATAGGCAGAGTCTGCCAGCTTTCCTGAAATGAGGAGATGGAGTGGGAGTCCAGGGGGACCAAGGTTGTTAGTATTCGCATAACATAGTTCAGAAAAGGAGAGGGCTGCACATAGAGAAAATTCTAGAGATCTACAAAGGGCCCCCTTAAGTAGTCAGTAAATCAGTGCATGCATGTGAGGAAAATACCCCAGCCCTGGGAAATAACCACCCAAAAGGATTAGAGGAGATGATGCCCAACACTCATCAACACTGGCAATACTGCCTTTCCCACTAGCCAGACTAGAAAAACTTATAATTTGGCAAAGCACCCAGACGAGTCTTACCTCATTAGCTGGGAATCATTCATCTTGGATAAACACTCCCTGTTTCTGAAATAATGATTTTAAAGGTAAACCAGGATGGCTAGAACTATTTCTAAAACTTAACTGCCTCCCAAAACAAAGTTAAAAATATTTTTAGGAATACAAAATTATCTACTACCCAAAAAGGTGAAAGATACAATGTCTCATATACATTCGAAGATTAATGAGCATGCAAACAAGCAGGAAATTATAATCCATGATAAGGAAAAAAAAAATCAATCAAGACCCACCCAGAACTGACACAGATATTAAATTAAACAAAGACATGAGAAGTTATTGTATCTGTTTCATATATTCTCTATATTTACAATTTTAAGTAGAGACATAGAAGATACTGTAAAAAAATACAAAATAAACTACTAGATATGAAAACTGCAATTTCTGACAAAAAGTACAGTGAAATTGATAAACAGGAGATTAGACATTGAAGAAGAAAAGATTAGTGAATTTGCACCCATAAAAGTAGACATCATTTGGAATAAAACATAGGAAAAAATAATAATAATAGCAGTGATGATAAAGAAAAGTACATCAGTGAGTTATAGAACAACTTTACATGGACTAATACAAGTGTACTTGGAAAAACTGAAGTGAAGGGGAGGTGCAAGCTATAAATCTACAAATCCAAGAATCTCAACAAAACCCAAGTACAAGAAACAAATAAAACTACACCAAGCATGTCATAATTAAATTGATAAAAATGGTGATAATGAGAAAAAGTGTAAACCAGCCTTTTCCTTTATACATAGGAAAACAAATAAAATGAGGACAAAATATTTCTTGTTGGGAAAAATAAGAAGACAATGGATCAACATCTTTTAAATATTAAAAAAAAATGGCAACCTAGATTTCTATATCCAAAGGAAAGATCTATGAAACATCTATCCAATGGAAATGATCTATCAAAATATCTATCAAATATCCATCAAAGTATCTATCAATGAAATTTAAATAAAAACTTTTTCAGGCATACAGAAGCAGAAAGAATTCATCACCAGTTAACCCATACTATAAGAAATGTTAATCCTTTTCAAGCATAAGGAAAATTATATAAGAAATATATATTGACCTTCACAAAGGAACATAGAACATCAGAAATGGTAACTAATATGTAAATATAAAATACTTGTATATATTAAAAAAATTTTTTTTTACATTTATTTATTTTTGAGAAACAGAGTGAGACAAAGTGTGAGTGGGGGAGGGGCAGAGAGAGAAGGAGACACAGAATCTGAAGCAGGCTCCAGGCTCTGAGCAAGCAGTCAGCACAGAGCCTGATGCGGGGTTTGAACCCACAAACTGTGAGATCATGACCTGAGCCGGAGTCGGATGTTCAATCGACTGAGCCATCCAGGTGCCCCTACTTGTATATATTTAAATCTCTTTAAAAATATACAACTGTTTAAATTGACATAATTTCAATGTTGTATGGAGTTTATATATATATGTATAAAAAGACTGTATTGCAACAATAGGACAAAGGCCAGGAAAGGAAAATTAAGGTACACTCTTGTCAGGTTCTTACATTATATATGAAATGGTATAATATTACTTGAAGATTGCATAATTTAATGGAGTGAACCACCGTACAGGCAACAACATGGATGAATTGCAAAATACTTTGCCAGTAAACGAGGCCAGACCAAAAAAAAAACAAAAAAAAAAAACCATGATATATTATTCCATGTATATAAAACTTTAGAAAATGCAAATTAAGTGGTTGCCCAGGATGGCAGTTGTGGGGGTGATAACAAAAGGGATAGGAAAGCCACATTAAAGGGGAACTAAAAAATTTCTTGACAGTGATGAATACGTTCATTACCTCTATTTTGGTACTTTTCATAGGTTTATACATATATATCAAAACAAAATATATATTAAATATATATGACTTATTGCATTAAAAAATACACCTTAGGGACACTTGGGTGTTTAGTCAGTTAAACGTCAGACTCTTGACTTTGGCTCAGGTCTTGATCTCACAGTCATGAGATCAAGCCCTGTGTCCAGTTTCAGCATAGAGCGCACAGCCTGCTTGGGATTCTCCCTCTCCCTCTCCCTCTGCTCCTGCCCCACTCACGCTTGCTCTCTCTCTCTCTCTCTATCAAAATAAATAAATAAACTTTATATAGATACATAGATGATAGATAGATAGACACACACACACACACACATATATATATATACTTGGAATAAGTTGGAATATATGTATTCATATGTGTTTGTGTGTATACAGTGTGTGTGTGTGTGTGTGTGTGTATAAAACTAAGAGTTATCAGTGTTAAAGATTGCCAAATGATTTGGAATTTTTTTCTTGTAATAAAAGATAATTCAGTAATCATAAGATACTCTTTAACAGTATAACTGAAATAATTAATGTATGTCAGGAAAGCAGCTACATGGAGTCTTAAATGCCTATCAATATATTTTTTTCAATAACAAGAGAATCCAAGACCAAAGGAAATTGTAATAAAATTTAAGTGATATTTTCAGAAATTTTCCTGTAATACAATTCTTTTCCTTTCACACTTTGAGTTAGAACTAATTTTCAAGTGCCAGTTTCTTCAGTTTCTGAGATAAAGAGTTTATCTTTAATGAATATTTCATCATTCATCATAAAAATGAAATTTTAGGGGTGCATGGGTGGCTCAGTTGGTTAAGTATCCAACTCTTGATTTCGGCTCAGGTCATGATCTCACAGTTTGTGAATTCAAGCTCCACTCAGGCTCTGCGCTGACAGCCTGCTTGGGATTCTCTCTCTCTCTCTCTCTCTCTCTCTCTCTGCCCCACCCTCACTCACATTCTCTCTCTCTCTCTCTCTCTCAAGATAAATAAGCTTAAAAAATAAAGAAAATAAAGATGAAATTTTTTGCCTTCTAGTAATATTTTTCTCAACATCACAAGTTCAATCCTCAAATATATTTATTTTCTTATATAGTATTAAGACTAGATATCTAATAAATATCTATTAAGACTAGATACCAAAAACTAAATTAGGCAATAAATACTAGTGATATAGTTCTCAGGCATGGTTGATAGCTATGTAAATTGGCTATAGACTTTCTTCATGGGAACTTGGTAAAAGTATTTAGTGTACTTAACTGATTTAACAACTATGCTTCCAAATGTTTATTAAATAATTTATCAAGGTATGTAAAGATTTAGCTCTAAAGATGCTCATTAAATGGTTAGTTATAATAGTAAAAAAAATTGAGTACAGCTTTAAGGTTCAATAACAAAGTATTATTTAAGTAAATGTGGGCACATCTAAATAACAAAGTATGAAGCCACTATAAATAATATTTAATCATCAAAAACATACTTATAAAAAGTGAGAAGGACCAGGTGCAATTCTCAAGACAACCTATACAGAATGCTACAGTTTTTTATTTTAAAGTCTGTATTTATAGCAACAGATATACAAATGCATACATACGCAATTCCTTAGTTAATCCTATATTTCAGTTAAGTATTACTGCGAAAAATATCAGCTCAAAATGATTTGGCTTAAAGAATTTTTTCCACAATTGTGTTTGTTGAATAGGACCACATGAGATTACTTATAGAGAGAGTGTGGACAGAGAGAAGAGATCTCAGAGGCACACCAATGCCTAGTAATTGGTAAGAGAAAAATCCAGCCAAGGACATTGGAAAGGACCATCTAGTGAGGTAACAGGTTAATCAGTGAAGTATGGAGTCTTGAAAGCAAGTGGAAAAGGTTTTTCAAGAAAGGACAGATCAACTATCAAGGTGAGAAAGAGAGAAAGGGAAAGAGAGAGAGAGGGAGAAAGAGCAAGAGGGAGGAAAGAAGGAAGAAGAAAGGAAGGGAGAGAGAGAGGGAAGGAAGGAAGGAAGGAAGGAAGGGAGGGAGGGAGGGAGGGAGGAAGGAAGGAAGGAAGGAAGGAAGGAAGGAAGGAAGGAAGGAAGGAAGAAAGGAAGGAAGGAAAATAGGGAGACAGAAAATGAACCTTGACCATTGGATTTTAAAATATAGAGATGTTTGGTGACCCTGTCAAAAGCTGTTTCATGGAGCAGATCCAGGAGAGAATGACAAGTTAGAAAGTGGAGGCAGTACAAATAACCAATTCTTTAGTTTTACTAAAAAGCACATTTGCGGGGCGCCTGGGTGACTGGCTCAGTCAGTTGGGCGTCCAACTTTGGCTCAGGTCATGATCTCGCGGTCCGTGAGTTCGAGCCCTGCATCGGGCTCTGGGCTGACAGCTCAGAGCCTGGAGCCTGTTTCAGATTCTGTGTCTCCCTCTATCTCTGACCCTCCCCTGCTCATGCTCTGTCTCTCTCTGTCTCAAAAATAAATAAAAAAACGTTAAAAAAAATTTAAAAAAAAGCACATTTGCTTTATAATGTGGATGCAAAGAATTAACCAATTTTCTAAAGTCATCAAAATGCAGAAATCCCTGATCTCAGTTCAATGGCCTGAATGTTTGTGCTGTGCCCCAAATTCATATGTTGAAATCCTACCCTCAGATATGGTAATATTAGGACGGAAGATCTTAGAGAAGTAATTAGTCATGAGGGTGGAGCCCTCATGAATGGAATTAGTGTCATTATAAAAGGGACCCCCGGGGAGCTCTGGAGCTCACTTTCTAAAGTTCTCTCTTATGTATCTAGGAAAAAATGAGAAGAGAGTAGTCCACAACCTGAAAAAGGGCTCTCACCAGAACCTGACCATGCTGGCACCCTGATCAAAGACTTGTAGCCTCCAGAGCTATGAACAATAAATGTCCATTGTTTATAAGCCACTGTCTATTGTACCTTCTTAGAGCAGGTCAAACTAAAACAGGTTTTTCAATTTTTATAAAGAGGACACTTCAGACTTAACTTAATTTGTTAATTTATCTATTGTCAAAGGTAGACTGTTATCCGCTTGGCATTCTGCAAGCAAATTGGGCAAATAATTTGTGTTCAGGCCAGTGAGTCCTCCTTATGTAGATATTCAATTAATGCATATTCAGCGCTCAGTCTCCCATATGACCTCATTTTAGCTGGACTTTCTCAGTTCCCAGTGCTCTTGGATTCTAAAGAGAAAGAAATCTCTCTTTTTGGCTCTATTTCCTCTTCATGTTCCCTAGGAAATATTGTTTCTTGTTTCCTTTTTTCTACTTACTTCATATCTTCCACAAATACTTTACAATTCTTAATTACTGAGGCATCTCACCTGTTTCTTCATTTATGAGTTTATATCATTTTTTTCTTCTTTTGTATTAATAGATCTCAGGGAAGAGGGGAAGTAAATGCATTTATTTAAACTTCTACTTGTAACCAGAAGGGGTGTGTGTGTGTGTGTGTGTGTGTGTGTGTGTGTGTGTGTGTGTGTTTGGCAGAAGGGAGTTGAGGAGGAAGAGTTACTGTTACATTAGGATCTTTACTCTCCTGCATAAAAATATAATGCTGCTGCTTGCTTTGGGAAAACAGAAGCAATTTTAACAACATTGAATTAATCATTCTTTGAATAAAGTATGCTGCTTTAAAAATTTTGGGCTTGTACAGTAGACATATAAGCAAAACATAAAAACAGTTTCATAACCATACATATTGAAGTTTTTCTTGGAAAGTGTTCAAATCAACTATAATATATACAATGTATCTTTAGATATGAGGCACAGATATATTATGGGCCCCAGGAATTATTTCAGAAACAATCAAAACAGTACATGGAATGTCAAGGAATTTTGGAGTTGTTCTGGAAGGAGCACAAGACTTCATTTCACGGGGAAATCAAAAAGGTAATGCAAAGGAAATTGATGTTATGCTAGATAGTTTTCTACCTTAAGTATTACATGACTCTTAAAAAAAGGAATGAAAGGAAAAAATACAAGAGACCAGACTGTTCTGTCAACTGAGAAATTCAGAATGTATATCCAAATGTTGTGGTGGATGCCATATATTGACACCTTAAAATCATGTATAGATATATAGATATATATATGCATATTATATATAATGACATTTTAATGGCATATATATGACACATAACCTATGTATACTACTTAATCTTGATCTAAAACTATATTTCCATAAACTCTAATAATTTCTATATAGGTTTTAAAAATATCTTTGTCACTTGTGAAATTTGTATTCGATACCAACTTTTGCTGCATTGACAATGATTGATAAAGTTTGGTTAAAAAAGAAAAAGGATGTAACACTTTCGTAGTAAATTAAAGTACATTCAAAGTAGTTAGAAGTAATTTTTGTCATCACAACAAGATTCCGCAAACATAAAAGTATTATGAAATTTATTTTTGACTTAAAACTTACCTTCAGAAGAGATATCTGATAAAGGAAATAAATTATGACTAAGTTCCAGAATTCTTAGCTTATTTCATGGAAACTTTTTCATTTTATCTTAAGTGGAACAGAAGACATAAGGAAAATGTGAATAAAAAGTTATGTTCAAAGAAGGAAAAAGCCATGTATCTTTTTTGTTGTTGTTTTCTGCTCATATTGCTGAAGACCTAAAATGAGTGATTCCCCAAAACTTTACAGAGAAATATTAACATTGAAAACCTTTGATAGTGATGATTCAATTCAAAACAAACTATGCTAAACTTTTTGAATTTGGAATTCTGGAAAACTCTCATTTCAGGAAACACAACAACCAACAGAAGGGAACAACCATATAAGTGTAAAAAAAGAAGAATAGCATGATTTTTGACATTGATGATTCAGACTTTATGACAGTCCTGACAGACTGAAACTTATCTTTGGCTTTTTGCAGAAGAAAAAAATAAAGGAAATGTAAATAAAATAATAACCTGATTAAAGGCCTTTCAAAAGCTGTCAATTCTCTACACTGTTATAGAAGCACCTGTGGCTAATTATTTCACGTCTTTTTAAAAAGAGAATCTCCTAAGGATTTTATATAGGGAAGACTTAGAATCATTGAATATGAAAAAGAAAGGACACTGGGGAGATTACCTTTACTTGAACACTTCCAGAGGCATTACTTCTAGCTTCTCAAACAATTCATTGACATTTTTAACTGTTCAAAAGTCCTTTCTGATGATGTTAGTAATAAGAGTAGAATGAATTTTCTTGGAAACATTTTCAACGTTGGCCAGACATCTGTTGTAAAGAATGTAATGAAAATGGGTAAAGAGGGCAGAGAGGAGAGTGGGAAATCTTGTAGAAAGTGGGTGGGAGAAAGCAACCAGATGTGGAACAACTGGAAAGGAGATTGTGGAAAGGAAGACTGGAGCAGAATTGTCAAGGAACTGGCTAAGTGGAAGATTTCACCAAATGTTGATATGGAATGTGAATTCAACCTTCCTCAATTTTTTAAAAAAGTGAAAAGTAGGGGCACCTGGGTGGTTTAGTCAGTTAAGCTTCCAACTTTGGCTCGGGTCATGATCTCACAGACTTTGAGTTCAAGCCCCGCCTCAGGCTCTGTGCTGACAGCTTGGAGCCTGGAGCCTGCTAAGGATTCTGTGTCTCCCTCTCTCTCTGCCCCTCCCCTGCTCATGCTCTGTCTCTCTCTGCCTAAAAAATGAATAAAACATTTAAAAAAAATTTTTTTAACGTGAAAAGTAGGATTGGAAAATAATTTTCATTACCCCTTGGCTGCACCACCAGCAGTCTGAACCTTGTCCAGTCTTACTTCTTAGGTTGTGTGTTTTTTACAGAAACACAAATATACCTAGATTCTGTCCCATTAGGAGGTCACTCAACCAAATTTTAAACAACTGCAAGGACATAAATATCACTATCTAGATTGTTTCTTTTAAGACATGTTGTTGTATGGTCTCACCACACTACACTCACTTCTTCACTGTTTGTCTTTAAGATAGTGATTTCACTAGTTTGCTTCATTTTCCTTGTTGCTGTTAAATAAGGACCTTGTGCGTACTCATAAAACTCCTAACTTAATAATATATATCACTGAGGCCCTCAAAAAAAACAGATGGCAAAATTAATTGTTCAAGGTTTCCATTAGGAGAAGTATCTGTGTGAAGGAAAATAGGAGAGGAGCTGGGTAAAGCTGGGATGGTGATAAAACCACAAGCAAATCTGACTCTGATTGAAGGAAGGAGGGTAGGGACATTGCCTGGCATTGTTCCAGACAGACCTGCAGTATAAGGGAGGTTTGACAAAGCTGTCTGAGAATGTCCTCAAACCAGGGTTGCCCACCAGAGGAGTCCCATGTCTCCCAGGAATGGGTCTGCCTTCATATTCCTGCCACTCTCAGTCATTGACTGGGAGCAGCCCATGGAGCATTGTGACCTCAGCATAAATGAGTTTTGGATTTCAGAGCACAACAGCTGGGCTTTATGGTCAGTTATACTACCTGCTGTGGGGGGGTCTGCAAAGTTTATTCTCATGGCCACCACATTGAGCCCTTGCACCACTCAGATCTACTTCATCACATAGGTTCAGGAGCAGCTCCTCCATGGGTTCCATGGGCCTTTCTTCCTGAGCAAAAATGAGGAAGAGGGAGGTTAGTGTGATGAACTAAAGTTCCTATCACTACAGTTATTCTCCAACTTCTTTCTAACTGCCTTTTATCCTCAGTGATTCCTTCAGCAGGTCTTGGTGGCTTGCCAGGTGGTATGAACCAAACCCTCATTACTGAAATATTTGAACCCTTGATTATCACACCTTTCATAGTCCAAGTTGCTTCATATGACTGTTCCATTTACAGTAGGGTCAGGAAGTACTAGGATACAAATGGGTTACTTGGATTCTACATTCATTTTTCCCTGTCCCCACTGTGCAAGCAGCTTTCTGTCATTCTGCTAATCAAAATCAATTACCTCTGACAGTATGGTGATTTCCGTTGTCTCTTGTTAGTCCCTGGATGTGAGAAGTACCAAGTTCTCAGATGTAACCATAACTTATAGCTTGATGGAACTCTTCGTGTGTTCCCTGGAAGAGCTCAAAATTCTGAGGAAGGACAGATCTTCCAGTGAGTCATTCCAGTGAGTCATTAATGGCCACTCTTTTGGACCCATGCAACTGCATGAATCATTTTATTTACTTGGTTGTTCAGTTCCTTTTCTATTGTGGATACTTTCTGGAAGACAATGTATAATACAAAAATCTTCATATCTTGTGCCTACTTCTACATGACCATCAACATGCCTGTATGTCAGACCACTTTGTCTCTGATGTTCTTGTTCTTTTTCTTCCGTGCTCCAATGGTTAGACTATTAACCATTGCCCAGAAATTTATATATATTCTTCCTAGGGTTATTTCCCTTTGCACACAAAATAGGTGACTAAGTACACTGCCTACAGCTCTGCCATTGAGAAGACTTTCTTCCCACTCCACTGCTTTGTAAGTCCACCCCTAAATGTGGCTATAATGCAGCCACTGTCCATGTTTTACTTGCACCTCCATGCTGAGCCAACCCATCCACAAAAGGTTAAGCTCAGACTTTTTCCTGCTCATTTGGCTGGTAATACAGGAACTCCCAGACAACCATAAGTACAAGCCAGGGGAAGAACACTAGTATCAGTCTGTTGTGTGACATGTGATCTGGGCTACTTTCTCATGACCAGTGGACTATGTCTGACCCTGTCTGATAATTATGATTTGTTTGGCCAAACAGAATTAAGCTCATGATGGGCAGTTTTAGGTACATGGCCAGTATGTTTTCCATGGTTAAGTGTTCTGTGTTTACCAAAATCCAAGAACACAAAAGAGATGTTTCTCAAAGAATAATTTTCTACTATGCCTGGCCTTACTCCAGAATCAAGGGCCTATATTGTGATTCTTCCACTGGAACTTGCCAGTAAGTTCCACGTTGCATATTTTCCAACATTTTAGGGTCTGCTGGATTCTTCAACACTAGAAAGTATTGTATGGCCCAGATGGTGGGGCTGGACTTTCTACCACACACTTTCTTGCTCCTCTATTTTTGCATTTTTGTTTATTGTTTGTTTTTTAATTTTAGATGTCAAGCAGCAAGTCTTGTTGGCTTCCCATCTCTTCTGCTTGTAAAAATTCCATGCTGTATTAACCATTTACACAACTTTGTAGGTTAAATCCTTTGACTTTCTCTCCAACTTTACCTGTCATTATGTAGTTGGGCTGGCAATTAAGTGTCATAACCTGGTTTTTATTATTTAGAGGGAGGGCATTATTACCCACCATGGATGTTCAAGAGCCTAGATCTGTAACTGCCCCTCCTAGCATCATCCCTAGTCTGTAAAGAATGATCACTGAGTTTCATAGTTATTCTGGTGCCTTACTTACTAGCATAGTTCTGATGACCTTGGTGAAGGGCATGTTCTCTTGAGTCTTCTAGTTTATATAACATGTCCATTCATCATGCTCACTTCCCTCAGCCTCATTATTTCTTCTTCTATCTGCCAGGGTAATATTTGCATTTTGTTTTGCTTAGAGTTGGCCATCACTTTTTATAGATCTTTAAAATCCATCCCAGCAGCAAGTTTGCCCTATTGCCTGGAGTCCTTGCTAGGATATTATATTCCTTGTCTTTAGAAAATACATCTAAGGCAACAAATTCTTGCTTTTCCATCCATACATTCTGGTGCCCTCTATTGCCCTCAAAATCTAATCCAAAAGTCCTTTCTTCACTCTTGTCAGAATATATCAGCTAGTTCTTGAAATGTTTAAAGTATTTGGTCTCTCTCCTCCCTTATTAGGCCTGGCATATTCCCAGCCAGGTTATGCTCTTTTTCAACCCTAGCTATTGGCCCAGCAACCAGAAGAGAAATTGGGGCAAGCTTTTGTAGCATTTTTCTATGCAGTAGAAGTAATAGCTGTAACTAAAGAAGAATGGACTATCTTTCCAAATCCTGAGGGTACAGGGGCAGCCAGGGGATTAAGTAGTCAGCATCTTCAAGGTTGTCCATGCATATTTCCTTGTCCCATTTTTCAGAATCTTAGGTTTTTTCCTACCAATGCCCTATTTTTGCATAACATACCTGACTTGGCATTGTATTCAAACATGTCTGGAGTTCTATGACTGATAAGTAACCCTTCAGCCTGTCGCTTGATTGTGTGTAGCATTCCACTACAGGAAACTACAGCTGAAACTCTGGGTTCAGACACTGAACCATGAACTCCTTTTTAACAACCCTCAGTCGTTCATTATCCTACTATAAGGTGCCCTAGTCTGCTGTCTTTGTAGGCATTATTTCTCACTATTTTTCAAACACTTACATCATTGTACCTGCTGTAGCATTCTGCTTTACCAGGACATTTTCCTTGTCATCATTGATAAAATCTTTCGCAATTAACCTGCCACATTGTACCAAGAATTATCCATGCCCACATACTAGCCAGGATGGTATCCCTTTTACCTGTCCAGTGTTGGGTTAGCCAGTCCCAAATGTCTATCTTACTGTTCATTTGCTCAGATCAGTTTCGGTACTACTTGTCTGGTTCTTCCAAGAAGTAGACACCAAGATGGGATTAAACATGCAACTGTTTTGTTACAGAAAACACTTCTTTGAGATAAAAGGGGAGAATTTAAGGCTGGGAGCATCTTCAAACTAGAATGTGAGAGAGAAGGAGGGAAACGCCCTTGAGAATGACAAGGAAATTTCAGCAGCTTCAGGGAGTCTTCAAGCTAAAGTCAGCCATCAGAGGAGTTCCATGTCTCCCCAGGAATGAGCATCACTTAATATCCCTGCTATGCTCCATCATTGGCCAGGAGGAGGCCATTGGAAGTGTGACCTCAGTGCAAATGCCACAGTGGATTTCACAGTATAGTAGCTGGGGCCTTCTCCTTGGAGGAAGCATACAAGGCATGTTCTCATGACTTTCACACAAAGATAGATGTTTACTTCTAAAGTCCTTTCCCATTCCCCCTCCATTTCCTTCCTTCTTGGTTATAATTTATAAACGTAGTAGTTATCTTCTTATTATTTTCCCTAATATTAATAATTGGAGACAGCAAGGGATTCCATGTTCAAAAAAACCTTGGTTAAATTACTACCATACTATTGCATGGCTTCAGGACAAGTTAGATGACCTCTCTGGTTTGCAGTTTCCTCATTTAAAAAATCGTGAGGTTGCAAGATTGCATTGAGTGATCACAATGAGTGAAACCCAGTCTGCAACCTCATATATTATATACTAATTTATTTGTCATCTCTCTTCCTTTCCCCTCCCCAACTTCATGTGCCTTCAACTGGCATTTAAACAATATTTGTTGAGTGAATTAAGTAACTTGTTGACCTCAGTATTTGGGATATATTTTTCCCCTAGACTAAACAAGTACATATTCTTCCTGTACATTCATTATATTGTTTCCTAAGTACAGCCAAGATTAAATTTTCTGATAGAAAACAAACAAACAGGGGCGCCTGGGTGGCGCAGTCGGTTAAGCGTCCGACTTCAGCCAGGTCACGATCTCGCGGTCCGTGAGTTTGAGCCCCGTGTCAGGCTCTGGGCTGATGGCTCAGAGCCTGGAGCCTGTTTCCAATTCTGTGTCTCCCTCTCTCTCTGCCCCTCCCCTGTTCATGCTCTGTCTCTCTCTGTCCCAAAAATAAATAAACGTTGAAAAAAAAAAAAAGAAAACAAACAAACAGGAAAATGGTGTAAAAAATTTCCATGATAGCCAGAGACTTCTGAGACCATTTGAAAACCGTGGATGTGGATAAATCACAGATAATTTTTGGAATTTTATTCTATAATTAAATCAGTATATAATTTTAGACAATGTCTGAATATTGGGATTATTGTTAACATAGAATGTTTTATTTCAAATGCATATTTTTAATTTGCTCCACTACTTGACAAATACTTCATATATTCCAGGCAATGTGCTAGACTTACAAACTTGCACACATTTAGAAGTATACCTGGCTTTCTAATATTTATGGCAAGCTTTCTTAACTAGTAAACTAGAAAAAGACAAGTCATTATTAGAATTCCATTCCTGACACAGAACTTTCCTTTATCCGATACAAGTATATGTTCTTGTGCTAGGCCTTCCAGCATGCCCAAGGCCCTGGTTTTTCAAAGGACTGTGAACTTTCTTTCAGAGGTATATCAGGGCACAAGAGTTTATCTTAGCAGTAGTAAGCAAGTTCCTATCAAGTGTGTGTTCTAATATAGAGTTGGAGCAGAAAGAAAATCAGGCTGGCATTGTAGATTGTGAAACTCACTAAGCAGGGACCGTGTCTAATTCTGTGTCCAGTACTTGATTTTTAAATAAAAGAAAAGAAAAATGAAACCATTTTTTTTTCATGAGTATTGGAGTTTCTCATTTGAGGAAAAATAATGTTTTCACCAGAGGTTTGTAGAAGACTACACAGTAGGAGTTTGGGACTTAATTTAAAACATATAAGCTTTTGTGTAATAACTATTCACTTCAGATTCCTGATTGACAAGTTTAATACCTTTTCTTAAATATGTACAGATGTTATCAAAAATTTGATTCATTTTTAAAATGAATAATAGACAAATGTACTTTAGAACTGGTAATTGTATTTATTAATTTAAACCTTTATGGAGCCTATTTAAAAGTGAATAAAGGTTAAAAAAGACTCCTTATTGAATAGTAGTATGCATATTATTGTAGTGAACCTACAAGATTTTCCCATTGTTAAAAATCTTTTCCTCAGGAGGGGCACCTGGGTGGCTCTGTTGTTTAAGCATCAGACTTGGGCTCAGGTCATGATCTCACCATCCATGAGTTTGAGCCCCGCGTCGGGTTCTCTGTTGACAACTCAGAGCCTGGAGGCTGCTTCAGATTCTGTCTCCCTCTGTCTCTGCCCTGTCCCTGCTCGCTCTCTCTCTCTCTCTCTCTCTCAAAAATAAAGATTAAAAAAAAATTTTAATCTTTTCCTCAGCAGAGGCTGGAAGATGGCAGCAGAGTAAGAGGACTCTGGGCCTGCCACGAATACAACTAGATAACTATCACATCATCCTAAATATGCCAGAAATTGACCTGAAGTCTGACAGAACAAACTCTACAACTAAATGTAGAGAAAAGGCCACATGGAAGAGGGTAGGAAGTGTGGAGATGGGGCCTGGGAGAGAAACAGATTGTGGCTACAACAACGGGGAAGCAGCTGTGGTCACAGAGGAGGGTGAGAGACAGACTGGCACTTTGGGGGAGCACACCAGGAAAACAAAACTCCATAGCAATTGGCTTGGAAAGGGAGAGGGACTGAATTTTGTGAGTTCTTCTAATAGTGGAGCTTAAAGCCTGAAGTTCTAAAGGTCAGTGGGTGGGGCTGGGATAGAGCCCAGAGGACATTGGGGCTGCTCTTAGAGAAAAGGCAGGGAAACAGCCCATGGACATACAGTGTGGAAACAGTGATCTGAAGAGTGCATAGGACACACAGTGGGGAGGTTAGTTGCTCATCTTGGAGCAAGTATGTCCCAGAGAGACAGAGTTCACGGAGAGATCCCTCAAAACAAAGGAATTGGTTAGTGCCATTTCCCTTCCCTGACCCTCAGCTTAAGCAAAGAGACACTGGTGGGAACCAGCACAGGGTGGACACTCCATACCTAACTTGTTTACATCAAGCCCCGCCCCCTCTGCAGTCAAGTGCAACTGCTTTTTCCAGCCACACTTGTCTCAGTCCCAGCACAGCAGTCCCCTTCCCCTCGAAGACTGGCCCAACCCCTGCCTACACCAGGTCTTCTTATGTGGGAGTTTGCAGGGCCTTGATTTCCATAGCACTGTGATAGATCTCAGTTCACAAGCAGACCAGACCACACCTAGTGAAAACTTGCCACATTCAGGATGGGCACCAAACACTGCCACAACAGACAAAGAGAGCCTCTGCAGAGGACTGGCCTGAAGGATAAAGTAGCCAAGACACAACAGCAGAGTGCACACAGCACACATTGGAGACACTCCTAGAAGTACCGGGCTCTGGGAAACAAGCGGCACTACATGGCAGGGCACTACAGGACTTCTTTTTTCATAAGGCCATTATCCTCAAGAAAAGGAGATGTAGCTGACTTGCCTAACACAAAGAAACAGGCACGGAGACTTAGACATTTTAGACAAAATGAGAATACAGAAAAATTTGTCCCAAATGAAAGAATAGAACAAGGCCACTGCCAGATATCCAAACAAAACAGATACAAGTAGCATGCCTGATGGAGTATTTAAAGCAATGATCATAAGGGTACTCACTGGACTTGAGAAAAGAGTAGAAAACATCAGTGAGACCCCAAACAGAGAGATAAAAAAAGAACCAATCAGAGATGAAGAGTGCAATAAAGGAGATTAGAAATAGGCTTGATGCAATGAATAGCAAGCTGAAAGAAGTGGAGGAAAGAATTAATGATCTAGAAGACAGAGTTATGGGAAGTAATCAAGGCAAACAAAAGAGAGAAGAAGAATTATGCAAAATAAGAATAGACTTAGGGGACTCAGTTACTCTATCAAACATAATAACATTCATATTATAGAAATCCCCGAAAAAGAATAGAGCAAAAAGGGGGCAGAAAACTTATTTGAAGAAATAGTAGCCGAAAACTTCCCTAATCTGGGGAAGGAAACATATCCAGATCTAGGAGGCACAGAGAACTCCCGTCAAAATGAACAAAAGCAGATCCACATCAGGACATATTGTAATTAAACTGACAAGATACAGTGATAAAGAAAAAAATTTTTAAGCAGTAAGACAAAAGAAGACAGGAACTGTCAAGGGAAAACCTATAAGGCTAGTAGGGGATTTCTCAGCAGAAACTTTCCAAGCCAGAAGGGAGAGGTATGATATAATCAAAGAGTTAATAGAAAAAATCTGCAGCCAAGAATATTCTATCCAGTAAGGTTAACACTCCAAATAGAAGAGATAAAGAGTTTCCCAGACAAACAAAAACTAAAGGAATTCATGATGACTAAACCAGACTTGCAAGAAATATTAAAGGGGACTCTTGGAGTGGAAAGGAGAGATCAAAAGTGGCAGTATACAGGTAGGAAATACAAAAGCAGTAAAATGAATATTTCTGTGAGAAATCAGTCAAAGAACTCACAAAGTAAAAAGATGTAAAATGTGATACCATATACCTAAAATGTGAGGAGGAGAGGGAAAAGAATGGGCTCAAACTTAAATGATCATCAACTTATTGTAGAGTACTATATGAAGAAGATGTTATATACAAACCTAATGGTAAGCACAAATCAAAAGCCAATAATAGATACACAAAAATAAAGAAAAGAGATCTATTTATAGCAATAAAGAAAATCAACAACCTATGGAAGAGTGAAACACAAGAAAAGATCAGAGAAAATCTTCAGAAATAACCACACAAGAAATAATAAAATGACAACGAATACATAACTATCAAAAATTGCCTTGAATATAAGTGAACTAAATGCTCCAATCAAAAGACATTGGGTGACAGAATGGATAATAAAACAAGATCCCTCTATATGCTGCCTATAAGAGACTCATTTTAAACCTCAATACACTTGCAGATTGAAAAAGGTGTATGTAGAAACAGTTATTATGAAAATGGATGTCAAAAGAAAGCCAGAGTAGTAATACTTATATCAGACAAAGTGTCTTTAAAACAAAGACAGTAACAAGACACAAAGAAGGACATTATATAATAATATAGGGGATAATCCAACAAGAAGATAAAGCAACTGGAAATATTTATGCACCCAACATAGAAACACCCAAATACATAATACAGGAAATAACAAATATATAAGTAATCTTTAATAATATAATAATATAGGGGACTTTAACACCCCAGTTGCATCAAGTGGAGAGATCATATAAACAGAAAATCAACACAGAAAAAATGGCTTTGAATGACACACTGGACCAGATGAATTTAACAGACATACTCAGAACATTCCATCCTAAAACAGCAGAATATACAGTTTTTCAAGTACATATGGAACATTCTCCAGAATAGATCACATATTAGCTCACAAAATAAGCCTCAAAAAATTCAAGATTGAAATCAGACCATGCAACTTTTCTGACTACAATGCTATGAAACTGGAAGTGAACCACAAGAAAAAATATGGAAAGATCAGAAATACATGGAGGTTAAATAACATGCTACTAAACAATGAATGAGTCAACCAGGAAATAAAAATAAACAAAAAAGTACACGGAAAAAAAAAACGAAAATGAAAACACAATGGCCCAAAACCTTTACGATGCAGTAAAAGTGTTCCTAAGAAGGAAGTTTATAGCAATAGAAACTTACCTCGAGAACCACAAAAAATCTTGGGGCTACTGGGTGCCTCAGTCAGTAAGCATCCAACTCTTGATTTCAGCTCAAGTCTTGATCTCATGGTTCATGGGATGGAGCCTTATATGGGGCTCTCCGCTGATAGCCTGATGCCTACTTGAGATTCTCTCTTCCTGTCTTCTGCCCTTCCCTGCTTGTGCTCTCTCTCTCAAAATAAAATTAAATAAATAAATAAATAAATAAATAAATAAATAAATAAATAAACCAACCTGAAAAAAAAGAAGCACAAAAAAATCTCAACTAAACAGCCTAAATTTACACTTAAAGGAATTAGAAAAAACAACAACAACAACAAACATAACCTAAAGCCAGCAGAAAGCAGGAAATAATAAAGATTAGAGCAGAAATAAATGATATAGAAACTAACAACAACAACAAAAAAACAAAAACAAACAAACAAAACAACAGAGCAGATCAATGAAACCAGGAGCTGGTTCATTGAAAAAAATCAATAAAATTGATAAACATCTAGCCAGACTTATCAAGATAAAAAGTGCTCAAATAAAATCACAAATGAGAGAGGAAAAATAACAACCAACACTATAGAGATATAAACAATTATAAGATAATACTACTAAAAACTATATGCCAACAAATTGGACAACCTGGAAGAAATGGATAAATTCTTACAAACCTATAAACTACTAAAACAAAACAGAAAGAAATAGAAAATTTGAACATACTGATAAACATCAAAGAAGTGGAATCAGTATTCAAAAACTCCCATAAAACAAAAATCCAGGACCATATGACTTTATACATGAATTCTACCAAACGTGTAAAGAAGAGTTAATACCTATTCTTTTGAAACTATTCTAAAAACTAGAAATGGAAGGAAAACTTCCAAATTATTCCATGAGGCCAGCATTACCCTGATACCAAAACAAGATAAAGTCTCCACTAAAAAGTGAAGTACAGACCAATATCCCTGATAAATATAGACACAAAATTTCTCAACAAAATACTAATACACTGAATCTAACAATACATGAAAAATAAATCACTCACCACGATCAAGTGGGATTTTTTCCTGGGTTGCTAGGGTAGTTCAATATTCACAAATTAATCAATGTGATACATCACATCAGTAACAGAAAGGAAAAGAACCATTTGATCAGGGGCGCCTGGGTGGCTCAGTTGGTTGAGCGTCTGACTTTGGCTCAGGTCATGATCTCACAGCTCTGTGAGTTTGAGCCCCACATTGGGCTCTGTGCTGGCAGCTTGGAGCCTGGTTCGGATTCTGTGGCTCCCTCTCTCTCTGCCCCAACCCACTCTCATTCTGCCTCTGTCTCTCTCAAAAATAAATAAAACATTTAGAAAAAAAAAAAATTTTAATAAAAAAAGGAACCATTTGATCATTTCAATAGACATTTGACAAAGTACAAACATAATTTGACAAAGTACAACATCCATTTATGAT
The DNA here is from genome assembly GCF_027475565.1 of Acinonyx jubatus. Lineage (NCBI taxonomy): Eukaryota > Metazoa > Chordata > Mammalia > Carnivora > Felidae > Acinonyx > Acinonyx jubatus. Next base: position 62,904,936 of record NC_069385.1, on the reverse strand, counting down.
AAGAACCCTTAACAAAGTAGGTTTAGAGGGAACATACATCAACATAATAAAGGCCATATATGAAAACCCACAGCTAATATCATCCTCAATGGGGAAAAACTGAGAGCTTTTCCCCTAAGGTCAGGAACAAGACAAGGATGTTCGTGCTCACCACTTCTATTCAACAGAGTCCTGGAGGTCCTGGCCACAGCAATCAGACAGCAAAAAGAAATAAAAGCATTCATCAGGAAGGAAGAAGTAAAACTTTCACTATTTGCAGATAACACAATACTATATATAGACAACCCAAAAGACTCCACCAAAAACCTGCTAGAACTGATAAATGAATTCAGTAAAGTCACAGGATACAAAAATCAATGTACAGACATCTGTTGCATTTCTGTGCACCAATAATGAAGCAGCAGAAAGAGAAATTAAGAAAACAATCCCATTTATAATTGCACCAAAAATAACAAGAAACGTAGGAATAAACCTTAAAAAGGGGTGAAAGACCTGTATGTACTCTGAAAACTATAAAACACTGATGAAATAAATTGAATATGACACAAAGAAATGGAAAGATAATCCATAGTCATGGATTGGAAAAAAAACCAACATTGTTAAAATGTCTATAGTACCTAAAGCAGGCTTTAGATTTAGCGCAATCCCTATCAAAATATCAATAGCATTTTTTAAGAACTAGGATCAAATATTCTAAAATTTGTATGGAACTACAAAAGACCCCAAATAGCCAAGCAGTCTTGAAAAAAGAAAAGCAAAGCTGGAGGAATCACAATTCTGGATTTCAAGATATATTACAAAGCTGTAGTTATCAAAACAATATGGTACTGGCACAAAAATAGACACATAGATCAATGGAAGAGAATAGAAAATGCAGAAATGAACCCACAACTATATGATCAATTAATCTTATACAAATCAGGAAAGAGTATCCAATGGGAGAAGTTCTAGAAGGCAAATCTGATGGAAGGTCAGTATTTGCCAGATGCCAGGGATGGGGCCAAGAATTACCTACAAAGCAGCACAACAGAAAGAAACTTTTGAGGATCAAGGAAATATTCTATACTTTTATTAGAGTAGTTGCATTACTGTATATGATTGTCAGAATTCATCAAAATGTACACTTAAAATAGGTGCATTTGTGTGTAAATTAGAAATCCATAAATTGATATAAGAAACATGTTAAACCTGCATTGATTATTAGCAAAACATCTTTTTTATTTAATGTTTCTTTATTTTTGAGAGAAAAAGAGACAGCATGAGCAGGGGAGGGGCAGAGAGAGAGGGAGGCACAGAATCTGAAGCAGGCTCCAGGCTCTGCGCTGTCAGCACAAAGCCCGACACGGGGCTGCAACTCATAAACCTCGAGATCATGACCTGAGGAGAAAGTCGGTCACTGAACCGACTGAGCCACCCAGGTGCCCCTTTTAACAGAACACCTTAAACCTATCTGCTTGCTATTAAGAATACAAGCTGTTTTAAGAATGTAAAACAAGGGTACAAGTAATCCACAAACCCAAGCATTGTGCCTTGCAGCAAGCATGTCTGTAAAAGCTGTCTGAGTATCCTGATTTTGTTCAATTCAATCAAATCTTTACACCTAGGGAATAAAATTCTGATCAGGTGGTTAATTGGGTCCGGTTCTGATATTTCTAATTTACCAAAATCTGAATCTTTATTTCCTAACAATTATTAAATGAGTACATGTTCTTATAAAAAGCAACACAAGGTCGAAGAGCATCCATCATTCCATCACCTAAAGAAATTATTGCATTTGGAGTATTCCTTTATTTTTAATGCAATTTTTACATGTCTCTGATAATATGGTGAGTGCTATTTTGTGAGCGTGTTTCTTACTCAGTATTAAATCATTAACATTTTCCCAAGTCATTAAATATTCTATAAACATCATTTTAATAACTGCATAATGGCTCATCATATGCCTGTACCATAATTAACGATTACTCTTTTAATGGCATTTAAGTTTTTTTTTCTAAACAGCAGTCACACTGCCTGGCTCACTGAAAGTACAATGAAATTTTTGTTGAATGAGTGAATGAGTCATAAACAATGTTGTGAAGAACATCTCTTTGTCACAGCCTCTGTATTTTACGAGAAGCTAAGATAAATTTCTGGAACTAGAATGTCTATGGTAAATATATACAAAATGTCTTAAAAATGTTAAAGGCACTCAATTCATTTATCTCAAGCTTTTATCTTGAGAGAAAGATGAAAATGATATTATATCTGGGTTTTCAAAAGTTAATTAAGACACATTTTAAAATAATTGTGTTTTAGAGAGTTACAGTTCATTTTGAACAGGCGATTTATTTTAATAGTGTACTAATGTGATCAGTTAAAGGTAAAACTCCACCTCTCCTTCTTTCTTCCTTTTCTTAAAACAAAAAACAAAAAACCCAAAAACCCTCATGGTAATCCTATCTCCAAGAACATTCTGGTTTTATTTTTTATATATATATTTTTAAGTTTTTTTATCTTTTATTTTTGAGAGAGACAGAGAGAGAGAGAGGCAGAGGCAGAGACCGACTCTGCACTGACAGCAGTGAGCCGGTTGCAGGAACTGTGACATCATGACCTGAGCCCCCCAGGTGCCCCTAAAAACATTCTAGTTTTATATTGTCTCTGATTCCACTGTATTTCTTTAACTTCAGTTTCTAAATTCAAGATTTCTTGCCTCGATTATAGCTTCTGCTGCTTTTTTGTCATTACTGCCTTTTTCATACAGTTTGGTCTTTCTGTAAATTCATTTCCACTCTGGCACTTACTGAGTAGGAGATTCTAAGAAAACACAACTAGTCTGTTGTAATGGTGGCAGAGTTAACACTTTTTTTCCTTGTCCTCTGCTCTATATTAATCTGCCCTGGTTTATTTTCCCAATGCAGCAGCAGGCTGCTTTTTGTGTTGATTCTTCTTTGCATTATTTCTCAAAGTCAAACTTCCTCATTCCTGAAAGGGTGAGTTTTAGGCCCTATTGAACACATTTCAGGTCTTCTAATCAAGTTGGCTGTGAAGGTGAGAGTGCTGGCTGAGGATCTGGCTCCTTGGCTGAGAATTGCTTGATGCTGGCCCCTACCTACTCCTGTCTATTCTCTCTCTGATCTCAGCCTTTCCTATGCAGGGAGAGGTTATTGAGCCTGATGCAATGATATCGAGCTAGAAAAAAGGGTTTTCTTGCAATATTGCTGCTAAGACATCAATTTGGGAGGCTCTTAATTTCTTTGTAGTCTTTTCTAATTTCTCCATTTCTAATTCTCCTCTTTCATCATAATTTGGAATAGTTGTTTAACGTAAAAATATTGTTATTTATTTTCAAAAGACTGCTTTCCTGAGAGAGAAGTCACTTTTTAAATATTTATTAGATAAATTATGTCAGGAACCTTATATAAGTCACGCCCAGGACTTACATCCGTATCCATAAGACCCAAATAACCAAACTAGTGTGTTTTCTTGATAGTTTAGCCACCCTAAAAATGAAGTCCATATGCCACATACGTAGCCTGTCTGGCTTTTGCAAAGATGAGTCTGAAAAAAGTAAATAAAATAGTTGCAGCAATTCAAATGATTAAGTAACAGCATTTCAGTATTTCATATATGTTTCAAGGAACATTTATTCTTTCACTTCTTTGAGTAGAGTTCAGAAACTGTCTGTTTGAAATTTTAGAATTTCTATGTAGCTTTATAAAATCTGCGAGGGAAAAAACGTGGCTCATTATTTCCCTCTAGGAGATGTATTAAAACTGAGGTACAAAAATCTGAATACAGGTGAATAAGAAATAGACCAGACACCGCAATGAGTAAAATTTCCCTCTGAATCAATTCAGTCTCACACTGTATTAAAATGATCAGTTCCTACCCTAATTGTTTTCCAGTAGTAGAAGTAAATGCTCTCTTAAGAAAGTAACATCATATAGAACTTCCAATTATCTCTCTAATTTCTCATGTAAAACATTTTTAAAAACTATCAAGCATGTAAAAGTTAATTAACTGAAAATGTAGAGAAAAAAAGAACTAATCTATAGGAAACTTAGATATTGGTCATATCAGACAAAAATTCACAGAACTTGAAATTATAATAATCTAATAAAAATTCTGAAAATAGAAAAATAAATTCTGGAGGTGGATAATATACTAAATGTAGTTAAGAATACAAAAGATGGGCTTAACAGCAGAATAGACACAGTTTAAGAGAGAATTAACAATTTGGAAGAGAGGACAGAAGATAATATCCAGACTGAAGCAAAGAAAAAACAAAGGATAGAAAATAAGCAAAAATGTAAAAAATATGCAAAACATGGCTAACTGGTCTAACATATATGTAATTGAAGTTATAGGAGGATAAGAGAAAAAGAATGGGGCAGAACCCATTTTTCTGTAGTAATGAAGAGGTAATTGGTTTAGAGTTTTCCAAACTGGACAGAAAAAAAATTGTATCAGACATCCACAAGCTTTGTAAATTCCAAGTAGAGTTAACAAACAAAACAAAACAAAAACAAAACCACCTAAAAACAAGTACTACATAGAAAACTGCTGAAAACCTAAGATAAAGAGACAATTTTTAAAGTAGCCTGAGTAAGAAGCTTAGTTTCACAAGAGTAACAGAAAGACAGATGAAGAAATAAGCCAAGAAATAGAAAGACTTGGAATTCAAGAAAAATATGATCTAGACCAGGAGATTGAAGATATCCTTGGGTTGTTGCTGAAGGGATTATCTTAGTATATCAGCTGTGCCCAGATTTAGAAATTCACTTGCCCAGATAAGAGAATAAAGGCATAAAATATCCAACCTGTTGAAAAGTTCCCTTGTGGTTGCCTTTTCTAGGTCACAAATGACAGCAGGAGATGCCCCAATAGAACTGGACTTTCTTATTTTAGTGGGGGAAATAACAAGATCCCTGGTAGAGGCCAAATAAATCGGGATGCATATCTGTCATAGACATAGTAGAAGCAATATTTACCACAATAAATCTTGGGAATGAAAAAAAAAATCTGACTGCTTTTGCAGAAAAGCTCAAATATTTTACAAGGTTATTTGCTGACATGTGACAGTAAATAAAGCTGTGATATCTTGAAACTCAATCTAAAGCTTTTTAGGCTAAGCAATACTATCTTCAGTTTTAAAATGCATTTCTCTCCATTATAAATGAGTTGAGAGATACTGTTTAAGTGGCTAGTCAAAAAGTATGGCTCAATTCCCTTGGCAGCTGCCCATTTCCTTGATTCCATTACTATGCACTTCATGAGGTCCTGTCAATGCCGCCAGCTGAGTAAGGGTCAAGGGTTTGGCGAAAACAGGTGTTGCTCAGACCATTTTACTTGACAGTAGTGAGCACTGAGGTCACTGACCCAATGGAAGGAAAATAGGCCCAACAACGGTGGCAAGCTGTACGTGTGACATTCTTTGCCCTCTTTTCTACATTCATTTCCTTTTTGACTCATGGTGAATCTTTTCTTTTTCAACAACATAAGGAATGCCTGTTGTTTCTGGGCCCTAAAAGGATTCAAGTCTAAAGATACCTGTGGATTGTTGAATTTTCAAGACAGGATGAAAAGTTATATTAGGCCAGTGTCTGGGTCATTTAGTGATAAATTCTGACTTCTGTCAAGAAGCATAAATAAAATAAAATAAAATGTACAGATGAATTAGGCAATGATTTTTTGTGTGTTTGTTTAATCTGCTTTGACTTTAATTTTCCTACATACAAGTGGATATAATGTTTTTTTTCATTTGACTTCTCTTTCTTTCTCTCTTTATTTTCTTCAGATTTCCATTGCTCTATTTTACTTTTTCTCTCTCACAATCTTTCACACTCTAGGTTGCTTATACATATACACACATACATCAGCACATTTCCCTCTTTAAATAAAGGGTAAGGTTTTATACAATATTTTGAGATTTTTATTTCAGGAGTATTATTAAGGGATGAAAATTGGGCATATTTTGAAATCTTTGAAATATAGCTGTAAGTCATATTTCTACTTGATGCATGCCACACAAAATTAAAATATTCCTGCCTTTTACTGTATTTTTAGATTCTTTTAAAAGTAGCAATCTTCTATAAAGATGCCATCAGGTGGCATTAAGTGTCTTAAATAATTTTGCAAAATATAAAAGGTATTTCACTAGATACTCCTATTATTATTTTATAGCTTAGGTACTATGCAGCCTTCTAATACTGTAGAGTATTTATGAAGACAACTGGGAATTAATTTAATAAGTATTGAGTTTAAAACCACTATAGCATATTACATTGCCTAAGTAATACCAGTATAAATGGGGAAAAAAGTTAAAGAGTATATCAACATGAAAATGATAGTTAAAAGAAATATCATTATGTACTGTGATGGAATGATAATGTTATGAATATCTGTTGGTATATTCCAGCAGTTAAAAGAATCTGTTTTTTGTAAGTGGAATAGACACATTTAATCAACATCTGTCAAATTCAGACTTGAACAGCTAAGGGAAAAACCAAAGGCAATGATTATGGGGGGTTTATATTTATAAGGAAATAGTATATGGATCAGTTTGTAAGCTTCTTTTTTGATAAAATGAGAAATACCAATTGTTTTCCATAAAACAAGTTTACTTTTACATTTGACATTTAGTTTGCACATGTTTCTTTGTTTTACTTTTCAGGCTCAACTTTCCTACATAATTAAGAATTTGCAGCTTAGGCACTGCCAAAAACCACATCTGCACTGAAATCAATTATCTGTGTTTGGTAAGTGGGGCCGAAAACATTTGATAAATATTTTTTGTCTGCAGTAAACTTCAATGTTCATGTTTTAGCTATGATTTTATTGAAGACACTTAAGAAAATTTCTAAACATCTCTAAGGATTATTTTTCCCAAACTGCCTTGTATTTTGGCAAGGTGGGGTCTTGCTTTTATGGATATATTTAATCTATTGTACCCAAAGCCAGAAAATTCTGGTATACTGCCATTCGTTTTTTTAATTTTTTTAAATTTTTTAAGTTTTATTTATTTATTTTGAGAAAAAGAAAGAACATGAGCAGGGGAGGGGCAGAGAAAGGGAGAGAGAGAATCCCAAGCAGGGTCCTCGCTGTTAGCACAGAGCCTGATGCGGAATTCGTTCGAACTCGTGAACCACGAGATCATGACCTGAGGTGAGATCAAGAGTCGAGACACTTAACCAACTGAGCCACCCAGGCAGCCCTGGTGTTCTGTCATTCTTAAATAAAAAACGGGAAAGACCAAAACTACATGCCTTTCTATAATCCATTTGAATCTGGTAGTTTAACTTTCCATCAAAGTCAAGCTCAAAGCAAAATACTTCTAATTGATCATATTAAAAAATTAAAACTTACTGGTCTTAGTCTGCATCATATATCATCATATTGGAGACCAGTTTCAACATATAAATTTAGGGAGAGAGAAACATTCAACCTGTGGTATCACTCTTCATTGCTATTTCTTTCATCACTTTATTCTGTAAAGATTAGGAATTCAGATACCAGGATATTTTACTTCAGTGGTTCATCCCATCTTCCTTAGAGAGTCAAAACTTCCAAAATACCTATGCATTCTCTGACTATACTTGGCCCTTGGCCTCAGTTTTCCCTTTGGCACTTTTTTTTTTTTCCTGAACATTGAATTATGTACACAAAAATGGGCCGTGATTTTCATCTTTGATAATATCAGCACAAAATACAAAATTCATCCATTTATTACTGTTGTTAGTTAAATCATTTACAAAAATGATAACAAACAATGAGCAATATTACAAAAGCAGTTAGAGTGATTGTGGAAAAGTTAATCTAAGATCAGGGTATAGAAAAAAAGTATAAGGAAACAAAAGGTTGAGAAAGAGAAAAGACAACAAAATTTAAGAGAAGTGATATTGAGTGCTAATCCATTCAATGAATATTTTTTGAACAGCTACTATGTTCTAGATGCTGATCTATTTCCATGATTTGCCACTAATCACTTTGTATTGATAATTTTTATGTTAAATATTTTTCTGATATAAAAGAATGGCTTTTTGTAGCAAAATTCTAATATGGAAAAATGTCTAAAAAGAAAAATGAAAACCTCTTTAATAACATCCTTGAGTATGAAGCATTGCTAACATTTAGTATATTGTCTTTTTTCTCTGTAATACTGTTTTTATTAAAGTGCAAATCTAAATACTGAGCATATATTCTCATTTTTTAAAGTTAGCTTTAGTTTTTATTAATTTCCCATCATATTAAAAATCTAAAATATTTTAAATGTCTCTATGATATTTCAACAAATGTCTGTACCAAAATACATTTAATCCTTCCCACACTCGGGGTTTGAGGTTATTTACAGTGTTTTGTTGCTTTATCTAATGCTAAAATCAGTATTCTCATTCATATATTTTTGTTTTTTCTTCACCACATACATCCCCAAAATAAATTCCCAAAAATGTAACTGTGAACATAAAACATAATTATATCCAGCAGAATTATCTCAATAGAAATGTGTAGTAGTACCTTGAGACTATGCCTAATTCTTGGTTTCCCCTTACCCTACTGTGAGTAATACTGAAAAAAAAGTGATTAGTAGAAAAATTTTTGTTGATAATGAATGAAGAGAGTATCTTGTTTTAATTTGCATTAATCTGACTGCAAATGTGGTTGAATATTTTTCATATGCTTGTTAAGCATTTGTATCCTTCTCATATCATAATAGCTTACTGAGCTATTAGGTTTTTTCTTATTTATTAACAAGAATTTATTATATATTAATATTATAGATGTATTTTTATATTTATAATAAATTTCCCAAGTATCATTTACCTTTTCATTTTTTATATATATTTGACATACTTAATTTTGACCAAACTCAAATCCTTGGAGTTTTCTATTATGATTTCTTCATTTATGTTTGGAGTCAATCCCATCTAGAGAATTGAAAAGTAAACTGATAGAATTTCCTCTAGTTCTTATTTTATCACCAAACACCTTTATTCTTATGGAATAATTTTGGATTATTATATGAAGTATGAGTGCTGATTAATACATCTATTCTCACAAGTAAATTTCGCAGGTGAACTTTAGGATCATTTTGCCATTTTGCTATTAAATAGTATATCAGTTTCAGGAAATTTCTCCTTCAGATTTTGTTTAGCACAAAGAAAAGATACTTCTTAAAATTTTATATCTAAGAGAAATTTAGGTCTCTTTATTCAAATAATATTGTGAAAATTACAGTAACACAAAAATAAAAACTATAATATAATAATGAAGTATATATTTTATAATACATGATCATGTGATATTATATTTATACTACTATATAGTATACATTGTACAGTATAGTATATTTTGTATTACTATATGTAATATACTAATATAAAGCTGAAAGTTTAGTAATAAAACTAAATTATTTTTTAGGTGATTTCACGTTTTGGTTTAAATCATTTATTAGTGTTTTATTATTTTGTTGACATTGCAATTCTATTTTACGTAATTTTATAACTGATTATTAAAGGTATTAGGAGAAAGATATAAAGAGGAAAATAGTGCTATGTTAAAAGCTTAGACTTTTGATTCCAAAGTGCTCAGTTTTTCAATACTAACTTTGGAAAAATGCATATTTCTGGTGAAATTATGTGCCCACCAAAGAATTCTATTATATAGAATTATTATATAATTAATTATTATATTAATTATTATATAATTGTGACGGTGGGAGAAAGATACTTGAATATATGCAAGATATACAAGAATATCACTAATATACCCATGTACCGCTTCTGTGGGAATAACTCAAAGCTCTAAATGAAATGAACACTAGAGAAACCTCAACAAGGGGAATACAAAGAAGAGGGGAGATACTGGGATCAGTAAAACTTACACTGTTTCATCCAAATTTACCATTTGCTTTATATAATGCATAAATGGGAGTGTATAATATAAACACTATATTAAAATCCTTGAGAAAGGACAGATATTCTGTAAAGGAAACTTTAATAACAATATCAAATTTGAAATATGTAACCATCTCAACAAAACATAGAATTTATGGTTGAAGATGAGAATAAGCTGGGGAAGGAAGTAAGGAAGTAAAATTTTTCCAAATGTCTCTTCTTTCTGCAGAAAAAGAGAGAAGAGTGAAAGGAATGGATTTTATTCCTCTGAGCTAATCTTATTGCAGTGGGGTCTAAGTCTTGGATAAAAGAAAGTAAAGCATTTTGATGTACATAAGAGTGCATCTGAGTGGGGAAAATATCTAGCATATTCTTTTCTAATCATGATAGAGAAATATATGCCTGATTATGTAAATAAGAAAAGGAGAATAATATCAATTACATGATAACTTGTGGTATTACTTTCAAATTTACAAGTAGGGAAGAAAACGGATCAAATGAAAACAAAATAAAATTTGGTACCTAAGAAATATATAATTAAGATCAAAACAACAAAGTCAAATTTATAAAACAACACTAAGCAGAAACAGACTGAATTTTCTCATTAGAAGACAAAAAAAAAAGAGGGATGGGGAAAGAAACACTAGACAAAAGTAAAGAAGGTAAAATGTCAGTGGTCATATCAGACATATTGCAATCAGTGTTAAAAGCCTGAAAATGAGAAAGATACCAAGCTCTGATAACACACTCCAGTTAGAAAGGTGATATGCCATGATCTTGTATTTGACAAGGCACAAAATAGCTGAATCTGTTTTTAAACGGATATTTCTATTATCCTCTATCAGGTTTGGAGAGAGAGAGGAAAAAAATAGTCATACAAAATAAATTGCGTATTCTCTATATATTGGAGTTTATGTCTCTTGAAAAGGGAAGATACTTATTTTGGGTGCTCTGAAAAATTTGCAAAAATCTGACCATACTTGGCAGAAGAAAACGTTGAAAACTTTAAAACAAAAAAGTTTTTTTCAGGTTTCATTATTGATTATTACCAAATAAATAAACATAATAAAAATATAAAAAATGCAATTCATTTTGTGGAAAATACAAAAAGAAAAAAAATCACTTTATGACAAAATTGTAAAGACATAGCAGAAGTCCTACCAAAGGAAAATGCATGAACATCTTGATAAACAAAAAAGAAAAAGATTATAAATTATTTTACAAATTAAAAAAACTGCAAAATAAAGTAGAAAGAGACCATCCTAAAGTTAAAAATAGAAATTAAGAAAGTAGAATACAGAAAATAGTAAAATTTAAAATCAAGACTACTTAACATCTGCAATATACAGATGATTTTTGACTTACAGTGATTTAACTTTGGATTTTTCAACTTTACCATGAGAAAGGAACAGGCATTTAGCTGAAACCATACTTCAAAATTTGAATTTGGATAATTTCCAGGGTGAACGATATGTGATGCTGGACAGCAGCAGTAAGCCATAGCTCCCCCAGGCAGCCGCATGATCATGAGGGTAAATAACTGATACACTTAAAGTAATTCTGTCCCCATACAGTCATTCTGTTTTTCACTTTCAGTACAGTATTCCATAAATTCAATAAGATATTTAACACTTTATTATAAAATAGGTTTTGTGTTAGATGATTTTGCCCAAGTGTAAGCTGATGTAAGTGTTCTGAGCATGTTTAATGTAGGCTAGTAAGCTATGATGGTCTGTACATTAGGTGTCATTAAATGCATTTTCAATTTATGATGGGGTTTATCAAAATGCAATCCCACTGTAAGTCAAGGAAGAGCTGTAATGGGAAATATCTCATAGGATTTATTAAAAATAAAAGTGAGTAAAAGAAAAAAAGATGAAAAAATGTAAAAGAGATAACTACATATTTATTTCATATAACATAATATATACATATATATAACATGCATATACTTTTATATATCATAGGTACAAAATTATGAGATAACACCAGGTATAGCTTCATGAAAATATATGATAGAAAGGATAATTAGTGTCCCTGAAAATACAAAATTTCCGAAAACTAGGCATGACTACTGAATAGTTTAGAAAGGTAAATAAAGATTTACCTTTGAAAAATATGAGATACTTTCATTTCTGATGACATCATGGACTGCATACTGTGCAAAATATTTGCACTTCAAAATAAACAAAAAAAAACTGTTCTTACTCCAAACAAAATAGAAACCAACACATAGACTTGGGTTAAATATAGATATGAATCTCAAATATGTAAAATGCACTTAAAAATTAAAGAAAACCATAATCCTTTAAAATTAAAGGCTTTTACCCTTTAAAATAAGTTTTAAAAATATTGAGCAAACCTTTCACAAAATAGGATGTACAAGCTACTAAGAATATGAAAATTTTATCAAAAATTGTTTTCCATCAGGGAAATGCAAATTAAAGCCCAATGGGACATTCCTTCACAGTCATTAGAACATCAAAAAATTAAGATTAATAATGCCAATTGTTAGCAAAGTTTCAGAGCAATAGGTACTTTCTTAAATTGCTGGGGGCGGGAGTTGTAAAATGTTAGAACTACCTAGGAAGGTTATCTGACAATTCCAATCCTATGTATTTACCCAAGTGAATTAAAAACATAGTCATAAAGTAATTGTTCAAGGGTATACGTAGAAGCTTTATTCATGATATCTAAAACCTGAAATCAGCAAATGGCTCATAATATGTGAATTTGTAAACAAATTCTGATATAATCACAGAGTGGATTACTACTCAGCACTATAAAAGCAACAAATTACTGAAACTTCCAAAAATCTTTTAAAATTATTATTATTTTATTGTTATTATTGTTGTAGTTGTTATTATTGTTAGCTAAGATGAAGCTGCATACAAATGCCAGACATAAAAGAGAATACTTTTTGTATGATTTCTTCTTAAACGTTACATCACCATATGTTTCTTTTTTTTTTTTAATGTTTATTTTGAGAGAGAGAGAGAGCATGAGCAGGGGAGGGGCAGAGAAAGAGGAGGACAGAGAATTCCAAGCAGGCTCTGCATTCTATCACAGAGCTGGATATGGGGCTTGAACCCACAAACTGCAAGACCATGACCTGAGCCAAGATCAAGAATTGGACGCTTAGCCAAGTGAGCCACCCAGGCATGCCCGTATGATTTAATTTATATGAAGTTCAGGAACATACATGATTAATTTATGGTAATAGAAATCGGAGCAATGACTGTCACTGAAAAGAATAATGAGAGAACTTTCTGAGGAAATTGTAATGTTCTATAATTTGATTGACTTTGAAGTTACATGGATATATACATTTGTCAACCAGGGCACATATAAAATAATATTCATCAAATAATTATTTGTAAAAGCAAAATCATCATTATAATTTATGACAAAAATTTAGAAATATGCTAAATATCTATCCACAGAGAATGATTATAAAATGCCTAAGGCAATTGTAATGTAGTGCAATACTATAGTGCAATAGTATACTTCAGTGAAAACTTGAAGAATTGCGGATATACAGAACAATATGAGTGACAAACACTGAAAAATACCGTGTTGCAGAAAAATACATGTGGTATTATTCCTGTTAAGCAATGTTTGAATCCATTTCAAATTAAGCAATGTATCTTACCCATAAGTAGAAACATCATAAAGCTATGAGAAGAGCCATAAAATTAATAAATCCAAAATTTGGGAAAGTGGATGCCTTTGAGTTGGAAGACAAGGGTTAGTTATGCATGTAAAGGAATACAGGGAGTTTCAAATGTTTTTGGAAAGAAAGGTTCATTTTTTTAGCCTGGTTGTGCATTCTTTTATATATGTGAAATATTTAATAATTTATAAATTGGGGTGAAGAATCACTAGAAAAAGATTGTTTTATATCTGAATTTTATCCATACCCAGGAATACAATTCCATTGTGATTGAAATTGTTACAAAATATAAGCAGCAAGAGAAATCTACCCAAAACCTGATAAGAGGAGCATAAACTAGAGAATTATGAATCAACTCTTTTATTAGCCTTGAGTTAATATGGTAAAAATGTCAATTCTTTAAATATTGATTATTAAGTTTAATGAAATAGCATTTGGAATCCAAACAGAACTATTATGGGAATTAGATAAAATGATTTAAACTGTATATGGGAGAGTAAATAAATAGGAGTCTATATAGATAGGATAAGTAATCAATAAATTGGACTGCTATAATATAGCATGTACAAAATAAATTCCAAATGGTTTGAAAAAGAATCTCCACATATAGTTTAGATTACATATTCAACCTGGGTTTCTATGAGAAGCCTTCTTAAACAAAAATGGAAATCCGGTTGCCAGAAAAGAATAAATAGGCATGTTTGATAATGTAAAAATAGAAATTTTGTATTGCAAAAGATCATATTTTCCTAAAACTTGAGAGGCAATACAAAAGTAAAATAATTGAGGTTCTCTTATATTGTTTCTAACCCTGCTTTGTAGGATATTGTATATTGAGTGAATTATTTAATTACTATAATTAGATGACTGCTTTACACTCAAATGAAATCATCAGTCAATAAGTATGTTTCAAGGCACCTATTATGTTCCAGCCCTATTATAGGTGTGGGGGACACAGCAGTGAATAGAGCCAAAGAAGAAACACCTGCCCTTGTGGAGCTTACACTCTAAATAAGTGAAATATATAATAAACAAAATAATATGTAAATTGTATTTCAAAGAAAATAATATTTAGGTATGTAGTATGTGAGATAATGATACAAGCAGTGGAGAAAAGCCAGAGTAGTGATATAGGGAGTATGTCTGTGTGTGTGTGTGTATGTACAATTTTATTTTTTTTAATTTTTTTATAATGTTTATTTACTTTTGAGAGAGAGAGCACAAGCAGGGGAGGGGCAGAGAGAGAAGGAGACACAGAATCTGAAGCAGGCTCTGGGCTCTGAGCTGTTAGCACAGAGACAGCGTGGGGCTCGAACTCATGAGCGGTGAGATCTTGACCTGAGCCAAAGTCAGACGCCTAACTGACTGAGCCACCCAGGCTCCCCTGCATATGTACAATTTTAGACAAAGTTATTCAGGGAATTGCTCATTGAGTAGGTGACAGGTGACTAAAGACCTGAAGGAAAGAAAACAAGTCATGTGACTATTCAAGCTAAAACTATTAGAGGCAAATGAAAGAGCAGTTCAAAGGCGTGAGTTGGGAACATGCTACGTTTTTTGGAGGAGCAACAGAAAGCCCAATGTGGTTATAACATAATGAGCTGGGTTGGGGGCAGTGGAAAGGAAGGGACGGGTGACAACAGCAAAGAGGTAACAATGGACCAAATCAAGACTTTCCACAGTAATAGCAGAAAAGGCAGAATATATAGTCAAAAGCAGATTGCCAG
Source organism: Acinonyx jubatus (assembly GCF_027475565.1). Classification (NCBI taxonomy): domain Eukaryota; kingdom Metazoa; phylum Chordata; class Mammalia; order Carnivora; family Felidae; genus Acinonyx; species Acinonyx jubatus. The sequence continues at coordinate 62,889,658 of NC_069385.1, read as the reverse complement.
GATTAAGAAAATTCAATAAGCTTGTGGAAATTCTCTTGAATAAGTTTCTGTTTTCTCAGTGAAATAGAAAGCAGGGTGGTTGCTGACAGCGAACATGAGGGAGGAACAACTGGAGAATTTTAGGAGGAGGCGATCTGAGTAAATCATCATTGTAGGTGATGGAGAGAGTGAATGGAACTATAGTACCATTGAGCACCCAGAACACAGTTGAGGTTTGTGATTATAAATGTAATGTGAGTTCAGGAAGCATTCTGTGTGTGTGTTTCTCCAGCCATACTCAGTACAAATGTACGTGCCGGAAGAGACGGAGTTGTATTTAACCAGTTTGGTTGTATTGCTATTTGTTACAATGAATTGAAAAGGAGTGAGGGAATTTGAAGTGTATGTGGGGGAGTAAATAGAACTAACTGAGGAAGGTAAGCTGTGTAAACAGGTGAGTGGGGACACAAGGATGAAGACCATAAAAATCTAGTTGAGTCAATAGATTATTGACTTCCAGGTCCTCTGGAATCGAGGGTTGTTAAAAATGGGGTTTAAGAGAATGAGCTGAAAACATTAGATGTTATATATCAGTCATAGGTTGACAATATTGGCATGTAGTTATAGAAGAAAACACCTGCATTTCTCACAAAGTTTAAAGATAAATAATATCTATTAGATTCATGAAAATTCCAATTCAGTAATTTGTTTTGGACACAGGATTGAAGAGGCACTTTGTACAATATTTAGTAGTCTACTTGATAACAAGCTTCTCAAAAAAAAAAAAAAACCTGGCTAAATGTATTATTAAATCCATAGTTCTGTTTTTCATCATTTTTTTCAAAAGCATTTTGGAAGCCATTGATAATTTCTTGAGTGACATTATTTTATCACCTCTGAGTATAGGGATTTTTATATGTTTTAAAAAATACCCTTTTTGGTGGATGCTTTATATTTTAATGCTGGAATCAGCAGTATCCCAATGTGACACCCGACAAAACATCGACTTTTAAATGAATCATTGTTTTCTTTTGGAACTAGAATTAGAATAGCTGATTCATCCACAATCTATTATGTGTACATTATTGTTGCTATTGTGATAATAGAGAATTTTATTTATTTTTATGCCAGATTATATTGTGAGTACACTTTTAGTCAGCTTGGGTTTAGCAATCCTGTTATATTTGTCCTTAGAATGTCTTTCACATGTTCGAGGTTTGTACTTGAAAAGTTTATAAATGAATAAATAAATAAATAAATAAATAAATAAACGTATTATTTTTAGAGAATAAACTTATTCAATTGTGAAAAAATACCCCTTTCAAGCTTTAATACCCATTTGTTCAAATACATATAATTTACATGTTTGTGTCTGTTTATTTATTTGTGCATGTGTATGTGGGGCTTTATGACTGACAGTCCTTTTTAACACTGATTCTTAAATTTCATATACTGAAGCATCTTTAAAAATATGTGTTCCCATGGGGTGCTTTCAAGCTTTAATACCCATTTGTTCAAATACATATAATTTACATGTTTGTGTCTGTTTATTTATTTGTGCATGTGTATGTGGGGCTTTATGACTGACAGTCCTTTTTAACACTGATTCTTAAATTTCATATACTGAAGCATCTTTAAAAATATGTGTTCCCATGGGGTGCCTGGGTGGCTCAGTCAGTTGGGTGTCTGACTTCGGCTCAGGTCATGATCTTGAAGCCGTGAGTTCAAGTCCCACGTCAGGCTCTGTGCGGACAGCTCGGAGCCTGGAGCCTGCCTCAGATCCTGTCTCCCTCTCTCTCTGCCCCTCCTCCACTTGCACTCTGTCTCTCTCTCAAAAATAAAGTAAAAACATAAAAAAATTGATAAAAAATATGTGTTCCCATAAAATAACATTTCCCACCTACTCTCATCTACTTATGGTGGTCATTTTTTCTACAATGTTCACTTTCCATTCTTCACATGTCTTTTGTAAGGTTCCAGTACTAGAACTTCAGTCCTAATCTACCATAACATTTATTTTTGGCTGTTGAAGACATGTAGGTCCTCTGTTTTAGGGAACTTGAATATGAAGTCACTTTGTTATGCTATAAATGTTTGTAGAAACATAGATTTCTGTAAACACAGTTAAAAGTATTTTTTCAATACAGTTTTAATTTGAATTAAATTCCTATTTCCTGTATACACATAACCTCTAAAAAATCCCTAGAATTTTAAAGTTTTCCAGGGAAGAGGGAACTTAGATCATTTTTTCTAATTCTTTTTTATTTTAATGTTTATTTTTGAGAGAGAGAGACATAGTGTGAGCAGGGGAGGGGCAGAGAGAGGGGGAGACACAGAATCTGAAACAGGCTCCAGGTTCTGAGCTGTCAGCACAGAGCCCAATACAGGGCTCGAACTCACAGACCCCGAAATCATGACCTGAGCCAAAGTTGGACGCTTAACCAACTGAGCCACCCAGGCGCCATGGAACTTTGATCAATTGTTTTAACATTTTGCATAATCTGTGCAAGATGATAATAAATGTTCTATTTGTTGTGTACTCTATTTTCTAATAAGACCATCACAAAATATATTAGAATGTTAAAAATTCTGGGAAGTTCTGTAGCAAAGAAATCTGACCAAATTCAATACAGCTTTTCTCAAACATGGTTGATATCAAAATTACTTCCCGTCTTTGTTTTTTGCTGAACACCTATTAACATCTCATTGAACAAATTGTTCTCAGAACAGTTTAAGAAATTCTGTTCTCTCCTTAGAGGAATAAACAGAGACATGGTATATTAATATGTTATTCTAAAGTATATGGCTATTTACTAGCAGAAAGTATCAGAACTAATTTGGACTCCCAATTAAGTGTCTCTTCCTGCCGTTTGTCTCCTGGTATTTTCTTATTCCCAGTGCTGTATTGAGCCATCTGTAACACTAATCCTGTCTTTGTTTAAAATGCTGATATTTTGTTTTTGATTTATTTGTACAAATTTTATTTTTAAATATTGATTAAAATATTATATATCTTGGTTACTGAGTTTTGTGTTGTCCCCTATATTTTGTGCATGAGTGCCCCATTCACCTAGCCCAGTTCTGGGTTGGATTATCCCAACAAAACTGTATGTGTCTCCTCCAGTCTTGGAATATCCAAATCATTCCATATTCCAGATTATTTTGAAGTATGATGAATTAGTTAGGTCTCCACATCAAAACCCAATCTTTGGTTACTCTCATTCTTCACATTTATAGAGAGAAACATCCTAGTGTTTTCTGCCCTTTTGTTCCTGGGAATAAGAATATTCCTCCGATTATTTTGCATATTAATTTATAAATACCATGTAGATTATTGCACTTTCTGAAAGTCTGAGATTTTAATTAACTGATAATTAACAACCCAGATCTTACATTAACCAGTTCCTATGTTCAAGGGAATAAACTTGGGGCTGAGATAACATCTACTAGCTCCACTTAATAAAAATTCATATTCACGAGCTCAGTGAACTCTAATACAGCATGTCCCAAAGTATGTTTCAGAGAAGGGGATGTTAATAGGTTCAGGGCAGGGGGGTGGAGGGATGTAATAATAAAATTAGTTGGATAGATAAAGATCTGAAGGAAACTAAAGAGAATCTTTATTTCAGGACTTCTCAGAGCCTTTAATATGCTGATGTTCTCCAGGAATATGAAAAAAAAAAAAGAACTCTTATACAATGCAGTGTTTCTTAAACATATCTGACTGTAGAATCTTTATATATTTATCTGAATGTATGAGAGCTTTTGCACAAAACATCTGTCATGGCACTATTGTTTCACAGATCATGTTTGGAAAGTATATCTCTAATAAGCTAGCTGAACCTGGATTGTGTTTTATAGAAAGTGTTTTTCAGATGATGTGTAATTCAATGTCCTATGGTACCACTTTGTTTTCCAATAGTGGTTCACTTACCCCAAAAACCAGCCAGGACTCTTCTTGTGCATGAGAGAAATACTGAAAATTAATTGTTTTAATGAGTGGAAATTTATAAGAATAGACTATTTTTTTCTGATCATGATATCCAACTTTCTCACAGCTGAATGTTTTTATAACTCTTCGGTAGCTGGTATCCACTTAATGAAAGAGTTCTCCCTAATCAGTCTCATATGGAAGAGCTGATATGTTTACCCCTCTTGTCTCAGGTATTTCTGACCTGTTTACTTCAAAAGAAATTTTGAAAATGTGGAAAATCTAAACTTCCTTCCTCGTTATACCTGTATTATTTTCTATATACAATGCACGCCTAGACCATCCCTGAGGTCTAGAAAAATTCTTATTTTGCTTCTTTTCCGTGCTCTCAGAGATGCTGACAGAAATAATTCCTTGCCCTCAGAGCCAGTTATTAATTGGAAAAAGATTAATAGTGATCTGCTGAAAATTTAATGTGAAGTTTAAACCTGGTATTCCTGAAAAGATGTTTGAGAATAATTTTATATTTTAGAGAAATTTTGGATAAGTTCTGATAATAGTATTTTCAGCTGCAGACAAAGATCCAGTACTGACCACAGTTTAAAACCATCGTCTCTAACTCCTTCTCCATTTCTTTTGTTTTAGGTGTGGACACTTTGATAGCCTGTCAAGGTATGGTAACGAAACATCGTCCTTTAATAATAGCACAACAACTACCCGTAGTACACATAAACTTACTCATATAAGTTAGTTCTCAGCTCTGAGCACCCCATCCATGGCGCATTCCCTGGCCACACACGTGGACCCTATTTGGATTCGAAAGGAATCCAAAGATTCGAAAGGAATTCGAAAGATGAGGATCTTTAGCAGCCTTACTTTCAGAGTTTGAGTTTTTCAAAGTGAAATAGGTAATTGTTGTTTATAAAATATTATGATGGTACGGAGTCTGTAGCAACTAAAAACATCCCAGTGTTTGCTGCAAGGCATGAGGAGACAGTGACACAGCTCATTTCCTCAGCCGAGCTCTCTTTGCCGCCTTGTACAACACTTATTTCAAAGCACGCCACAGCTTAGAACTGTCGTGATCCCCATTAATATAAAATCATTGACCCCTGCTCCCGCTGGTGCGACTAAATTACATTCTGCTGCTCAGCGGCAGCCGCGCATGGGGCCAGCGCTTTTAGTCATCGCCAGGTGCCTTGATGCAGGCGCAGCCCCTCCTACGCCCAGGGTTTGCCTTTAATGAGGATTAGGCACCTTCAAAGATCTAGGAGGACCCACTCCCAGGATGGAAGCCTTTCTAATGGCATCTGGGCTTATCGTAGGCAGTAATTTAGTATCTCGGAGGAGACTGAAGAGAGATTCATTTCTTGCCTCTAAGAAATTGCAAGAATGTGTGGTTTTGTGATTGGCTTTTTCCCCCCCTCCCTCTCCACCAGCACAAATTCAAGAGCATTATGCCTAACAATATCCTGGTTTTATAAAGCCTAGAAGGTGGATGTGGTAAAACAGTATCCCAAATTATGATATATCCCAGCTGAGGAAATTCCTCCTTTATACTATATTATATGATGTGCTGCTAATAGGACTAAACCCACTCACAGATGCCCCACGCTCATTTCATTTTTGTATTTCAGTGGTGGAATTTCCTTACTAAAGGATTGATAGCCGGGTCCAGAGTGTGGTCTGTCTTCTCATTGTGTGGTCTCCCTTTGCATCAGCTCCTCACCCTCTCAGGCCTGCCCTTCCACGTGGTTCCCTTGCCCTCTGAAAATGAGGGGATCAGGGGTCTGCACCTTCCTACAGTGGGTGTGGAATTTGCAGGAATGTTCTCTGTGCTGCTACAGCAATCACTCCTGCCTTGACTGTTAAGGGACAAAGCTGGAGAGCGCTAGGTATAATGAAATGTAGAAAGTAGTCATCGAACACAGCAAACATACTTAGATAATCAAAGTCCTCTCTTACAAAAATTGCAGAAAAATGAAAAAAAGTATTTAAGGATCAGTCACACACATGGTATTAAAATAAGTGTGATTATGTGAATGTATATACATATATTCACACAATTATTTGCAGTGTGTTTAGATTAGTTCTTTATATAGCAAACTGTTACTCGTAAAAAGCTCAGAAATAGTTTAGCATCAGAATAAAATCTGGTGTTCAAAGTATTATTTGTGGAAAAATCGGATGTTTTTGTCTGGCGAGGGAAGAAAGCTATGTATTAAAGTAAAGCTGGTGTTTAATCCAGGAGAATCTGAGCTCTGATGAATCAGTTGGTTTTCTCTCTGATTTATTTGTAGTGAGACAAAATCATGAAAGTTTCTCAATCTAGTAAATGTCAACATTTAAGTTTTAGTTTTTAAGTATATGCGGTAAGAAATGGTGCCTTAACTGAGTCAAAGTACACAGTGAAGCTAGTCAGCAGTATAAAATGATACAAAATTTAATCAGTACTGTGGTGGTCACACTGTATATGGAGACTTTGTCTGAATTTTCTACTCTGATTCCTATCAGAAGAAACAAATTAAGTTTTATGGCCATAGGGAGTATCTGCAGAGAGTTCTTACTAACTGCAGAGAGGTTAAATGGTCTACACTATTTAATTACAAAATTTATAAATACTATTTGTTGATAAAAATCCATTTTAAATAAAAATGCACAAAAGCAACAGTAATAAGGAAAAATGTGAAATTTCTGCCAGTTGAGTTTATCTATGGGATATATAAATACACGTAAGTAATATAAAGAAAAATAGGTATGTTCACTATACTTTGGAAAAGACATGGTTTGGGTTCCTGAAATTATTATTTTTTTCCCCTGAGGTTTAATTGTATTTCATGAGATTCGGTATCCGGATTAACAACTTGCTTCTGAAAGCTGAGACCCAAACAGAGGTCTTTCTTTCCAGAAGGGTGTCCTAACCCCAGTCACACGTCTGCTAATTTGGCCTCTCTCTCAATCTCAGAAGAACTTGCTGAACAGAAGTGAAACTATGCACGTGCTAATGGCTCACGCTCTGCAAACTCCCCTCTCTCCCCAAGAGTGTCTGGTGTGCAAAGCTGAGCTGGAACAAAGATACACTAATTATTCCCCATTAATGTGTCTGCTTGAATGGCCCTAAATACCAGAGTGATTAATTAGCGCGAGGCAGCCGGGCCAGGATGTCACACCCTTCCCTGCGTTTAAGTGTCGCCAAGGTTGTGCTCGAGTGTTGACAACAGCATATCTTTAATTTTCTCCAAGAAGAAAAGTTTCGTCAGTACAATTAATTTGAGCTTGGCTGGCGTGCAGGAATAAATGTAACATGTGGAATGATATTACTGCTGTCTAGGCAATTTTTTTTTTTTTTTTGCCTCCTTAGGGTACAGTAAAACTTTTTTGGCAACTTGGTTATTGAATAGTGTATTTCTATAATTGTTTCAATTTGGCTTAATTACTTTTGTGCACTTTGCAGCAAAAAACATGGATCATAAAATAGTAAGCGGTTATTATTCACAATAGCTGGGATGGATATAGATGAATGCGTAGATAAGAATTAGAAAAAGAATGGCATTAAATTTGGTATCCTTTCAACTATGCAATTTTCTCTCATGGATTGAAATGTACATCAGTGTTATCAAAAATAATTTGAGACCACTTAACCCCTAAAAGATATGAATCTATTCAAAAATATGTAACAGAAAAGTGCCTATTTGGCCTGATTTTTTAGGAGGCAGGTTTTGCTGAGATTTTAAGCTTTCCAAACAATATTTTGCCTCAATTAGACTCTCAACTACTAACATATATAAATCAGTTGTAAAGAATAATAGCATAATAAGTGATTTTTAACACTTTCATTATATTCCTTTCTTTTTTGTAATTTTGTCAAAGTGATTTCTTAAGGAAAAAAATTAACTCTATTTTAAAATAATTATATACTGTTTAGAGAAATAGAATGAATCAAATAAAGTAGCTGCGACTCATACTATTTTCCCTCTGTTTTTAAGATTGAGCTACAAACATAATTCTGGAACAGAAACAAAATACTGTATAATTGGGAAGTAGTGTGTTTCATTTGCTGCCTTATATTTCTTTGCTGTTGCTGAAATTTTAAATTAATTCATTTTGCTATGGGCATGCTGTCTCGTTTTGTTTTGTTTTCAAACAGTGGAAAGAGAAAAAAATCAGAGTGCCATGCAACCGGCAGCATGGATGTTCTTCTCTTTTCTTTCACAGTCTTCCTCAAGCTCTATACAGGCCCAAAAGGCTATTCAGCAGCAGGGGTGAGAGCACTGAGGGAGAGAAGGGGTCACCTCTCCCATCTCTCCATGTATCTCATTGTTCTTCCCTTGTCAGTGTATTTCCCACACACCATCTCCAGCCACTCTGCGCCTCATCCCGGCTGCTGCTTCCATGACCCCCACAGCATTATTCTCTCCCCCTCCGCTCCCCACATCTAAGCCTTTGTTTTCTTTTTTAATTTTTCCCAGACTGTTGTTGCTTTAAGACCATCACTGCGATATAGGGTTGTAGAAAATATTTGTTGGAACAACTAAGCAGAAAACAAAAGTTTCTCAGTGCGGTGATCCCCAGCTCCTACTGCATCTAATTCTTGCCTTCCTTCCATTCTTTTACCTCCAATTCTTCCACAGGTTTACACAGTGTTTATTCACTTCTCGTGGAAGCAGCGTGTGTAGTGAAAAAAGCGCAGTCTGTAGGCTGGAATCTCAGTTTTACTACTCATTAATTGTGCAATTTAAAGCAAAAAAAAAATCACTTAACCTTTTGAGCCTCATTTGCAAACTAGGATTATTAATATTTGCTCCATGGAGATGTAAATGAAATAAGAAATCTGATTCCTCATCCACTTTGTTCAGCAGTCTGTTACTCTAGGTAAAGCAAAGGTAACTATTTTTCTTGGTGTTTCAGAGTTTATTAAATATTTGCCATACTTGCCACATCGATGGCAGGGCATAAAATTATTGGCAATACTTACATTCAGTTGAAATGGTAGAAGTTCCATTCGTGAGTTTTGTTACTATTCTTCTTCTGCCTCAAGTGCAGATAAACCCAGAGACAGTGAAATGGTTTTGGGCCTCTTTATATCAAAAGGCAAAAGTGCTTTCACTGAAATTTTTCACTTTAACTTTGAGACATGTGTGCATCTTTGAAGAGAGTAGAACCCCTAAAAAGCTGTGATAGTTCAAGCTAAATACCATCAATTTCTTCCCTCTCTGTATGTGTACACTGCTTCTCACAACAAAAGATGGAATTTAGTTCCCCTCTTCTTGCCTGGGCTTAGTGACTTGTCTTTTTCTATAGAATGGTACAAAGAGAGATCCTGGGATTTTCAAAGTAGGTCATAAGAAGCTTTGCAGTTTCCCCTGCATTGCTTGGTATACTGCACTTATGATGCTTCCTCTCAGAACCTATAAGAGGCTACATGAGAGAGCTACATGGAAAGGCCACATGTGGATGCCCTGGTCAACAGCTCTAGCTGAGCTCACAAGTGACATCCAGCATGAACTGACCACCATGTTGGATGTTTAGCCCAATCAGACCTTCATATTACACCAGCGCCAGCCACCATTTGTTTACAAACCCATGAGAAAGCCCAATTGAAAAGTTACCCAGATTTTTCTGTGTTCAATTCATTTACAAAAATATGAGAAATGAAACTAAAGTGTTGCTTCAAGGCACTAAGACCGGGAATGATTTGCCATATAGACAGACTAACTACAACAGGAAAACTACATCTGAGCATAATTTAAACATAATTTAAACATTTAAGCATAAACATGTACATCATAGTGGCAAATCAAGATCATATTCACAGCTAGAACTTGAATAATTGAAGGAGAAATTGTATTTATGTGTATCACTTGGCTTTGTTCATTCATCCATCCATCACAGGGCTACCATGAGCCAGAATTTTTGTTTCCTATATACACTGTAGAATGTTTAAAAACAAAAGGTTCAGTCCCCTGATGCATATTGATTTAGAAATGTGCATCACAAAAATAATTTTTATAAATAAAGGAGCAGGTTAAAAATGTGTGTCTTTAAAAAGCCATTATAAATCATTTTAAGATGTTGTATGGAAACCAATTTGACAATAAATTTCATATTAAAAAATATAAAAATAAATAAATAAATAAAATCATTTTAAGAAATGAGGTAAGATACCAGATTTTGTGCTGTAACTGATTTATCCTTAACTCTAAATTACATTGATTCCTAAGGGCAAAAATTACCTGAACAGAGGTTATAATTTTATCAGTGTTTGTAAATATAGAATGTGAGAAGAAGAATGGAAGACTCTAACTGTTAAGACAATTACACTTATTTCCCCCACAATTCTTTGATAGGATCGTCCTAATGGTAGTGGCGTTAACTCTCGCTCTTTTAGAAAGATCAGTGCCAGTACCATCTTACATGCTGTGGACAACGTTGGTCACAAAAATCACATCTTTTGGGAGAGCAGTAGATAAAAACAATTTAATTTATGGACTTGACTTTTCCAGAAAATACACATTTTTTTCTTTTGCTTCTTGCCTTTGGCCTTCTTTGACAGTTCCATCTGCTTTTCTTTATCACCTTTGTGGGCTTGCTCCCTGATGGACCTTAAGTTGCAAGGCTCAAAGAGCAGAAACAGTTTATCAAAACAGCTTGTGTATCTTATAAAGTAGAAGTGACGCAGGGTGGCATGGTTAATATTTGGACATCAAGCAGCTTGTAATATCTAAGGCAATGATATACCTCCCTTCCTCTTGCTTCACTTTAATGAGCACTTGGCTACTTACAGCCCAGGAAAAGAAGAGAGATAGAAGGTGATTTTGCTTTGTAAAAATAAATGAATGGATTTTAAAAGCCTATGCTGCAAGCAACAATGAGCAGGGGAGATGATAATTGTGCTAAACATAACCAGCCAGATCTCTTGAACACTAGGTTACATTCAGGAATTCCTTCCTTATTCTCTCCCAAGTGTCAACACTGTTACGATGCCAAGGAGAGCAGAACTCAAGTAATGGAAAATTTTTCCTCTTTCAACAGAAGACAGTTTCGGGAAGCATTTCTTTTTTTCTGCCCATCGAGAAGCTTTCTGAAACAGTGTTTTAACATCTACCATCATACTGAAACTAGTATTTGTGAACCTTACTTCACTTGTAATACCTAAATGCGAAGCTTTAGAGGTACCTGGGTGGCTCGGTCATTTAACTGTCAGACTCTTGATTTTGGCTCAGGTCATAATCTCACAGTTCATGGGATCAAGCCATGCATCAGGCTCATGCTGTCAGTGCGGAGCCTACTTAAGGTTCTCTCCATCCCTCTCTCTCTGCCCCTCCCCTGCTCATGTTCTCACTCTCTCAAAGAATAAAGAAATAAACATTTAAAAAATAAATAAATACAAAGTTTTAGCTTTAGCATCAGAAACTCTCAAATATTAGTCCAAGGTATGATGCCAGGAAGTTACCCTGAAATCACCTGGAGAGTGTGTTAAAAATCCAGACCTGTAGACCCCACGTTGCAGGAATGGGGCCTGCGAGTTTGCTCTTGTTGTCATCTACAGCAGGCCCAAGACTTGTTCTACTGAATTATAGTCCCTAAGATGTTCTATGAAAGGAACATTCTGTCTTAGAGATTCACGATCCATGCGATCACATCAAAGTCCTTAAAGATATTTAACCTGGCATAACCAAGTATTTCCAAACTTACTGGACCTTCAGAACATTTTTTAACAGAGTATTCCGTGGAGCACACTTTGAGAAAAGGGAGTTTAGAGGAGTGCTGAGATGGCCCTTCCATAATAGAAATTAAGCTAAACAAAACTTCCTTTGTTTTTGCAAATTTTTTTCTCATATACTCTTGTAATATTTCCTGTAAGCTCAATATTTGTTCTCTCTTTCTAATTGCTCAGTATCTGTTGTCAACCTATATGTGTGTTCTAATAGTATTTAAAAATTAGAAATTACCTTAAAATTATGTGTGCCTGAGATGCCCAGCTTTTTCCATGGAACATATGTATTATTCATTACTTCAAAGGTATAGTTCTAAGAATTTATAAAAGTCTAATAAAAACATTCTGCTATAGAGTAAATGGTCACTGGAACAACTTTCCATATCCTGGTTTGTATTATAATTAGTTATGGTCATGAATTTTCTTTCACCGGACTCCAAACTACTCGAGGGAAATGACGATATCATGCTCTCGTTGCCATGTTCAAAAACCTTTGTTGAATTGTGTTCATTTCTGAAACCAGGTTTCTCCTGATTTGTGATAGCAACATACAGGTGCTGTCCAATGTTCTGATTCACTAATTCACTGACTTTGTCATGTTTCTCTATCTTGTTTTGTTTTTTAAAGATAATTGACATTTCACCCTCAGTTTGTATTTTTGAAGCATCAATAACCAACATTAGCTCATCATCCAGTTCTGCACCAAAATCCAATTTGTCATATTTTTTATAAGCTCCTTGAGGACAGGACTTATATATCTTTTTCGTAACCCTGCAGTGCTCTTTTGTATGGAAGCATTCAAGAAGTAGTTGTGGAGTGGATATAAATAACGAAAAGGAAAATATGCTGAGCAACCTGTGACCATTATGACTTCCTCAATACAGTGTTTTTCTAAAAATCAAAATCCCAGACTTGATGTTTATGGCAATGTATGTGCGAACCTGGGGCTGCTTTATGCACTAAATGGATTTCCCCTGTTTGTTTTTTCTGTCCCCTTGCTCTTATTCCTGCTCATACCCAAAACTCTGAATATTCAGTTTATGCAGTTAAAAGTTAAATTTCAAAGGTAATGAATTTCAAAGTGGGTGTTTTATTAAGTGCAGCAATAAACAAGTGAGAGTCACATTACACTGTGACAAAAGTTCTTCAGCTTCTATGGGCCCTTGTGTTCCCAGATGAAGAGCCAAATGGAAATGTTTAATAAAACATGTGTGAGACTGCACAATAGAACAGTCCTTACATTTTACATCAAGCTGCATCAGGGTCACGGGAGGTGTTTTATTAGCACAGTCAACAATAATATCGTGATTTTTATTAGGAGGAAAAGATAGTGAGAGACTACTAATTATTTTTCAGCCTGAGGGGCATTTTTTCTTGAAATGACTGTTAATTTGATCATTGTCGTGCAGTTCACAGATTTACATGAACTTATTTCACTGTGACACATGGTTAAGAACCAGACTAAGATTGTTGCTTTATTAATGGTTTTCAGTAAATGTATTCAAAAGTGCTAACTGTGTGGGTGTATGGATGATATTGATAGCACTTGGAAGGTTGAATCCTTTTGGAAGTAGCTAGCCTGAAGCCCTTTTCACATGATATTTTCTTTGTTCATGCAGTGAGATGTTAAGCCTACAAAAATGAAATAAAATCCCAGGGAAATAAGAATGGTGTTGTCTCAGATATTACCAAAGTGGCTTTTTTGCAAATGTTTCCTTTCTTGTTTTCCCCTTCCCGCGAATAGGGCAAGCTTTAAAGATATGAAAAAGCCAGTGATTTCTCAAAACCCTTGCTTTGGCATAATCAACAAAATACTGCACCATGTTTTTGTTGTTAAATGTTACAGAATAGACATAATCCACTAACACTTGAACTAAGAATTCTTGCAGAGTATACTTCTAAAGCTAATTTATTATGATTTTCTTTTTGATCTGTGTGCATTATGCTAAACTGAAAACAAGAATCTTAAGCTAGTAGTGACCAGGTTCATTTTTCTTTTCTCTTTTTTTTTTTTTACAAACATCATTAATGTGGTAAAAAGTTTTATAAAAATCTTCTCCTGCCCTGATACCGAAAGAGATTCCACATAAGACATATTTTTAATGATGGAAGTAGTCTTCAAAAAGGGCAAAAGTTTAATATGTATAGAAGGAGAGAACCTGTGATTCATTCTGCAGAGTTTTCTATTTAATTTAAAATTGACTTGTTCTAAATAATTTAATGCATTTGGAAAAAAATCCTGAATTGGACTCAGAAAATTGGCAGTTTTCTTGACATAAGAATCTTATTAATTTGAGAAAAAAATCCATTCCTTAAGGTAACAAATTTTTAAAGTGATATTACAAATATAAAAGTGACTCGTAAATTATAAAGCAAATCAAGATTTTAAGTTATTGTCATTATTAAATGAACAGTTAATATGTTGGCCACAAAAACCACTCTCACTGTCTTTACACTATGTATTGTTAAATATTCAAAAATTATAGAAAATTTGACAGATATAATCCACACAACAGAGTGATCCTATAAGAGATATAATGAGTAGATACCAATTAAAAAATTAATGTTTATTCCATGACAGATGAATATAATTCATATTTTAAGGACATCCTCATTATGAAAACTGCTTGATATAGCAGCTCTTAACTCTTACAAATGGGAAATGAATATGATAAAAAGTGGACTGAAACTTGAATTTAATTTTGCGACAAGTGAAGGAAAAATATAGCATACTATTCAAATATCGCCATTGGTCAAAAATAATTAAAAAGTATTATGAGGAAATAATCTCAATTATATTTTCATCTTTGTTTAAAGGGGAATTTTTTTGCCCCAAATGCAGTGTATATGTTTGAATTGATGAGCAAATTTTCCTTTGAATTTTTTTTTACCCTTTGGGGAAGTTACCTATACTAAAGACAATTTTCCATGTTTTTATCACCGATCATTAACGAGTCCTCTTTTAAAAGCATATTAAAGCGCCATTTTGTGACATGGAAAACTTCCAAGAATTCCAAAAGTCCAGGAATTCAGAAGCACAATTACAGACTTTCAGGGCCTGCAGAGACCTTGAAAATCATTGATTCCATTTGTCAGATTCTCAGCAGGATGTGGGAAATTTTGTTTCTTTATTTATCATACTTTCCCACAACTCCCTTTCAAAACTCTCATAGCTTCATATTGTAGCAATAGCCTGTGGTTAAGGAGCAATGATCTGTGTATACTTAAGTGATGTCAGTCTCCCGGAAAAGGGTGACTCCAAAATTCTGAGTCTTTCTGAGCCCCTATGTACAATAGTGGGCCACATCTGGCCATGGATAATTCCAGATATAATTGATACTCTTATCCAGAAAGAATTTTGATCGGGAATATCTTGAAATCACTTCAGTTATTTTTGAGAAATCTCACAATAAATTAGATGTGTATTAAGTTTAAGGGTCATTTAAAGGTCTCACCAAAGATGTTTCAATAAAGAAAAGTCTATTTGTGCACACCGATTAGGCTAACAAGCAGTCCTAATTATATGGTGTCTCTTGTGCTACATTAGTGTAAAAGAGGACTTTAACGTACCCATTGCTGATGCTGACAAATGCTTTGTTAGTCAGGGCCATTTGTCACCAAGAAGGCTGACTATTACAAAAAGAAAAAAAATATTGGCAAGTCTCTGAATCACACTATAAATTAAGAAAAAAATCAAAACCAGAACCAAACCCTTACTCTAAGATAAAAACCCATCACATTATAGTTTGCATTTCTTCTACAGTGTTTTGTAAATCTTTATCATGTAGTCCATATATACAATTTAGAAACAAGTTTGGGTGCTTTGAAAACTTACTTTGTCTTTTTATATACAGAGGAAAGAATTTAAAAGTTTATCTTAAGAATTAAAGAAGCTAATACTACCTAAAACGTATATAATTTTGATCCCCACTTTATTATAACAACCATTCATGACTAAAACCTACAAATATTATCACTCTTCTTCTAAAAGAACTTTCATTTCCTTATGACACTTGCCAGAACTAAGAGATGATACGCATCAAGTTGCAGGGTGATTTTATCTTAAATATGTAGTCGAACAACAAGAGATGGTTGATACTAATAAGAATAATAACAATAATTGACAAAGCTTTTGCTTTATACTAGGTCCAGTTCTCAGTAATTTACATGCATTGTTATATTGCATTATACATACAGTATAATGAAGACTAGGAAGATGTTTCTTAAAATATGAAAACTTAATTGCATTCAATGTGATGATGGTTAATATTTTGACTGGCACATTTTTTCTTAGGAACACATGCAAACTTAGGCAACATATATTCAGGAAGGTTCTGCTGAAGATTCAGTTGGCCATTAATGCTGTCTTCCTCTTCAAGTATTTCCTGCACTTGGATAAGAAGCAGTGAGACAGCTTATATAAATTGCTAGAGGAGGAAAGCTGACAGGCAATGAAGACAGGAACATGAGTCTCAACTCTGCTCCAGAATAGTAGATAGAAAAGAGAAATGCTGGAGGGGATACAATAGCAAAAAGCCAGAAAAAAGCCAGAGTCTTTTTGGTGAAACCATCAGAGCACCAGGCACTACAATAAACTGTATCCTGGGAGCATGTTCTTCCATCGCTATACCTATATTGGAATATAGATTAAGAAGTACATGATAGCACATTATTTCAGCTATGCTGAGAGTCAGTCTCTCCGCATTTCTTTAAGTTACATCTCTGTAAGGCTCTATCAGTGGTTGGTGGCCATATGCCTGCTCCTATGTATGGAAAGCAACAACTACGAAAGGTAGACTCATTCAAATGTGTTATAGCAGCAATGCAATATGAGCAGCATTGCCCTAGGTATGAAATATGTTGTGAAATGGTAACTGACTTTTATCAGTCTGGAATAAATGAAGGGCATACTTCCATCATTTTATATAATGGCCCAAAATCTGGCAAGTTCCTATTATGTTAAAACTATACAAATAACAGCTTGAGTTTCTTTTAAAAACTGATGTAGAGGGGCGGCTCAGTCGGTTAAGTGTGTCTGACTTCGGCTCAGGTCACGATCTCACTGCTTGTGAGTTCGAGCCCTGTCTTTGGGCTCAGTGCTAACAGCTCACAGCTGGGAGCCTGGAGCCTGCTTCAGGTTCTGTCTTCATCTCTCTGCTCGTCTGCAACTCAAGCTGTGTCTCTCTCTCAAAGATCAAATAAATATAAAAAAATAAAATAAAATAAGGAGGGGTGCCTGGCTGGCTCAGTTGGTTAAGCATTCAACTTCATTTCAGGTCATGATCTCATGGTTTGTGAGTTAGAGCCCTGCATCAGGCTGTATGCTGACAGCTCAGAGCCTGGAGCCTGCTTCGGATTCTATGTCTCCCTCTGTCTCTCTCTGCCACTCCCCTGCTTGTGCTCTGTCTCTCTCAACAATAAACATTAAAAACACTTTTTTAAATAAAATAAGGTGCGCATGGGTGGCTCAGTCGGTTAAGCTTTCAACTTCCATTCAGATAATGAACTTGCAGGTCATGAGTTTGAGCTACATGTTGGGCTGTGTGCTGACAGCTCAGAGCCTGGAACCTGCTTTGGATTCTGTGTCTCCCTCTCCCTCTGTTCCTCCCCTGCTCTCTCTCTCTCTCCCTCTCTCTCTCTCTCTCTCTCAAAAATAAATAGATTTAAAAAATTAAAAATAAATAAAAACTGATGTAGGTTCTAGGTACCATTCACATCTTTATAAATATCTTGGCAAAACATTAAAAACTTGTGTGGGACTCAGGGCTATTTTTCGCAGGTTTTCTAGCATTCATAGCTTCTATTCAATAAAATGCCAAATGTGCCTCAATTAGCATGACAACCAAAAATTGCCTCCATAACTTTCCATTATCAGTCTTGGTTTGACAATGAGACTTCTGACCTTTACAACCTAAGTACTCTGGTCTGTTTGAAAGGATGACCACTGGTTCTCTTCACAAAAACAGGAATTTTCTCTTCCATATGCATTAAGATAGTTTCCTTTAGTGGTCTTATTTGCCTTTCATCCAACTTTGCCCAAAAAGTTGATAGCTTTTTAATGTAAAAGCTCAGAAACAGAGTTTATGATAAATTCACTGGCTGGTACGGTATTTGGTCTTAAACAAATATAATCATCGCAAGGCTCTCTTCCTACACACATCCACTTACCACTTACTTTCTGCTGCATAAAGAATTATTTTTTACAAATAAATTGATGACAAAGCAAAGAAGGCAACTTTAGTTGAAACACTCCATGAAAAGTCTATTTTCAAATGTCTCTAGGAAGGCTAAATCCAAGACTGTCACACAATTTCCTCTGAGCATTAAGATGCTCTGTGATACACATTTCTTCCTCTGTTTGGTTTGCTAGTTTTTTCTGAGGACTTGTCATTACAACCTCAGTGGAAACTTCTAGTATCAGCTTAGTAGGGCTTCCTTATTCCTGGATATCTCATCAGTCAATATCTTGAATGGTCCTTGAGTAAGTATTCCTATTAAATTCCTTGAAATAATCCTATCTTCTGGAAGTTTCTACTCTAATACGTTTCTATTAGAAGCATTCTATGAAATTTTGTTCATTTAACAAACACTTATTAAATGGGCTAGATGAGCCTTGAACTCAGGTAGGCACTTCTTAAATCCTTTTCTTGATGGACCAAATAATAAAATATAATTTCAAGTTGATTATTACAATAGCATTACTAAAAAATGATACTTTAATTCATAGCTATTATAATATTTATTTCTGTTCATCTTATAATAGGAATGATAAAATATATGATAATATAATAGAGAGGGCAGGCAGAGTGGATTCAAAATTTCCAGGATACTGAGAACAGATAGTCTAAATACACTTATATGAGGCCTACAATAAATATATTTTAAATAATTTATTTCCTGGTCACAAAAAAACTCGAGTGAAAAAGCAAAATTGACATCTTGCCCTGCCTGCATTATGACTCAGCATATCATAGCTCAGTCAGAATGAAAACGAAGTACATAGACAATCAAAAACAAACACCTTTGCATTATGGGATAAAGTAAAACAAACAAAACAAGAACCTCTGTCTAGTACCATTCCTCCAAATCGATAGACTTTAGTCCTCTCCCCAAAGTGGCCAACTTGCCAGCAAAAAAATTAATCCTGACTCTGCAGCACCTGACACCTACAGATAGGTGAAGACCCTTGAAAATAAGATAATCATTTGAGAAACCAACTGTTTTTCTTCCACCTTGGTAACCTTCTGTTTGGGTGTTTGTTTCCCTTTACACAGCTGCTTCCAACTGTGCTCAAGAAGCCAGTTTTTCAGAAGACTTCCTTATACACGTATTACTTTTGCAAGTAAATGTACTTTTTTAAAGTGGTTTTTCTCTGGATTTTCCTTTGACACTCACCTTGTGACACATATTCAAAGAAAGCATTAACTTATAAATAATAATTACAAATTTTGTGTACCCTTACTATGAATTCTACACCCCTTAAGGAGAACCAAGCACTTAAACCTATTTTCTAAAGTGGATTTCAGTTTAACTCTATTGAAATGTGTAATAAATGGTTCTTTTCCATATATTTAGGCAGCTTCAGAAAATTATGTTAAATTCAGTAATTTCATCATTTGCTTATTTATTCAATAAATGCCAAATATCTACTATGTGCCAGCCCCTATTTAAATCTCTGAAGATGAAGGAATGAACAAAACAGACACAGTCCCTGTCCCCATGGGGTTCACATTCTAACAAGCTATTAATATATTATAAATTACATGTAATATTTGGGATAATTGATTGTATATAGTGCAAACATGGCTAAGCAATTGGGGCTTCAGGTTTCATTCAGAAATTATTATCCTACTATTTTTATGTATTTTTGGAGAAGTTTTATATCATTAATATTTACTGACTGTTAAAGGCAAACTGCAGTAGAGGTTCTATGACTCAGAGAAAACACTTAGTGTATCTTTTTGAATGTGATGGCTGTTAAGATGGCTGATACTTACTTTTAAATCTTCACATTTTGAGAGATTAAAAAATAGAATAGTCTAGTGCTAAAAGTCATTAACAAATTAACAAAATTTCTTAAAAAACTTTAGAGTATCTCCATTCATGCCACTAAAACAAATGTTAATGTAGCTGTTGTAAGTATCTAGGACACAACTTCCTCACTGAATGATTTTGGCTCAATATTTATACAAAAATCATTGCAAACCTCATTTCTGTTTTGGGGGATAAGAAAGAAAATTAATACAATGATAGTCACAATTTCCAATTTCCATCATGAGCCTTGTGAACGTTGTGAGGTGGACAAACTTAAAGAATAGCAGCAGCCTTCGGAGAGACATGTTACTTGAAAAACTATGGGATGTGTGGGTGGCTCAGTCGGTTTAGCTCAGATCTTGATCCCAGGGTTCGTGGGTTCGAGCCTCGCGTAGGGCTCTGTGCTGACAGCTCGGAGCCTGAAGCCTGCTTTGGATTCTGTGTCTCCCTCTCTCTCTACCCCTACCCTGTTCTCTCTCTCTCTCTCTCTCTCTCTCAAAAATAAATAAACATTAAAAAAAACTTAAAAGAAAAACTCTGTGATTATTACTGGCCTTCCTAAATGTTATTAACACAGTAACAAAGCTTATTTAACCATTCCCTGCTGCACGTTCACAAGATTATCTATCACACAGAGCATACATGTGACCATGTAAAGATTCCCTTTGCTCTTCAGCTGACTAGAACCTCCAGTTCACATCATTTCTTTTGCAGTTAGGGAACTTGGGGTGCCATCTACAGGGTCATTAAAACACTGTTCCGTACGTAAATTATCTTAATGGCTTTTGTCATTTGTTTCTGATTCTTCTTTGCTGTTCCAGTAGGGAATCCAATGAGGGTGGCTCTGTTACTCTGATGGAATGCTCAGTGAGATCAGAGCCAAGTTGTTGAAGATGCCTGTAGAGCCTGGGGGAGTTTGAGATATCCTGCAGGGTTTGTGAGGAGGGTGCTGGAGCTTAGAGATTGTTGTGGATTTCATCCTGGATGGTTTGCTGAGTGCTTTGGGATGCCTGAGGTGAAAATTACAGCAATTTTAAAAGTCTGACACACTCTCCAGCTGGTAGCACTAAAAACATGACTCGTTGCGTCCTCTTCTTTCCTTGTTTCCTTCTTTGAATGAAGATGGCACAAATGCTCTGTATGAACTATTACCCATTATGTGAATTTCTATGAATTAAATTAATTTATCGTTCAAAAATTCACTTAGTTTTTTCTTTCTCTGTGAGCAACTTATACCATGGAGCAAATCCACAATATTTGTCAAGTTATTAGAGCCCTGGGTTTTTAATTACTAGTTGGAACCCCAGCCCTTTTGGTAAAATGCAGACTGCATACTGAAAGGAAAATAAGAAAAAAAGAAATAACAGATTATGCAGTATATGAAGAGGATGTCAGTGACCCATTCTCATCTAAGACAATATTTAATGCAATGATAGCTGCTGTGGAACCCATATCCCTTATATTCCTTTTTTTTTTTTTTTTGAGGGGAGGAGGAGGGTTTTGATGTTATCAACCAGTACAATAAATTACAACCTCAGATGACACATTGTCTTTAACAAAATTAAAGTAATGAAAAATTCAAAGTTGCATGCATAAATAATAGAATGTTTTTATGTACAAGCTAAAACTTTATCCTGTAGTAAAGCTTTAAGTGTGTTTCTCCTTAGAAAATGAAATTATATGCCTAAAAAGAGATGATATTACTCCTATTTGTATAACTTCTATCACATTTTAGAATTAGATTTGTCAGAACTTACTGTCAATAATTTGAAAGTGTTCTTTCAATATACATGAAATTTGAATTTACTATTTTATAGAAAATAAATAAATCATATTTTTTCCTTTCCTAGAATTTTAGAATCTATGAAAAACTCAAAGCAAGTGTGAAGCACCAATTTCAAAATGAGTCAAATTTGAGGGCACACTAAGCTATTCCTACAGACAGTTTTGTGCAACCCTCAAAATACTACACCTCTAGGTAGATGTGAATTACCACTGTGATTTGAATATTAGAGTCTACATGTTAGTTTGAATGCTGACATGTTCAGGACTTGTTATTTTTCTCCATTCTTATGATTCTTCAACAATATAATAAGATAAATAGTAAATGCTTTATTGATGAATCTAAGCATAACTAGTAAAGGCTCTATGATTTTTAAATTAATAAGACATTTCATATCAAATATCTTTAGTTGTAAGTTACAAGGAAGTTGAATAAGTTTAATTCAGCTGTGAAAAATCATATACTTCTATTCTAGTTCTGAAAATGTCATATTTCTTATATTCATGGATATGTCAAAGAAGTTTAATGAATGAATGTCTTTACTTATAATAAATAAATGTTCTTACTTCTTTCTACAATGACTGTGGTTCTGCATCTTTTAACTCTAATTCTGCTCTTTGGTTTCCCCAGAAGTCTGCTATCCATCAGCTCTTCCTTTCTACATCTCTTTTCTGCATATTAATACTATGAGGAATCTTAAGCAGTCCTCAGCAATCACATCATAAATCTAAGAATGAAGTCTAAACCTAATTGTTCCCATGTTGTCAAATAAGAGTGACCAGGAAGGAGGTGGATGACTAAAACGGCCACTTGTGAGTATACATTCAGCTCTTGACACAGTTGAAAACCGTAATTCATAAAATATCAGTACAAAGAACAAAATACAACTTTGCAATTATTTGCAAAGAAGTTACCACTTAAAATGAGCACCAATACCTGTGACATTTGGGCTGTCTAGACAAAGGTTGTTTACCCAAACTTAATCCATGAAAGGTATGTCTCACACTGTTAGCTAAATCCTACTAAAAATATTCATATGGAGTCCAACTTGCCCTGGTGCCTAACTCCCTGGCATAAATTAAGATTCAGAGAAAGTTTCTTAACTCTTTCACATCAAGAGAGCCGTATTCGTAACGAGCATTTCAAGTAATCCTTGGATTAATCCAAAATGCAAACATCTGCATGTGAAGGTTTATTTATCACCGTAAGTTTTCATCTATATTAAAGACATGAAATGTAACATTTGAAAAGAGAGCCACAAAAGCTGGGCATTTACTGAAACAAAGCAGAATAAGATTGTGTGTATGTGCAGGAGGCAGTTTGGGTAGAATGGAAAGTGTGTGAGGGTTATCCTTCAGAAAAGTGTGTGAGGGATTATAGATGAATCACTCGGTGATCACAGCAAAATAGTAACAGTAAGTACTATTCCTGCAAGGAGGAAGCAGGACTTGACATCTACCCTGAGAGGTTATTGTGTCTTCCAACTACTTAGACTGACTTCCTTTATGAAATTTTAAAATTGGACTCAATTTGCGATTTTTCGTCTTCTTGTCTTTTTAATATTTTTACGTTTTTGCCTCAAGTTCCACAGACCAGGTCCCTGTCTCTTACTTTATAGTCACTGTACCTTATATCTTAAGTCATTCTTTTATTTCTGAGAATGCAAACTAAAACAGATGGAGTCTGAAACTCTTCAACCAGAGTTAGAAAGGCTGCTGAATTGTCAATGAATTTAGTACCAGAGGTATTCAGCACTTAAAATCACACCATTTGACAAAAACGTGATGAGTGTAGAAAAACCTGGGCTCGGGAATCTACATAATCTAATCGTTCCTTCATTGTCACTTTGACTTTCTTGCTACTCAAGTCATTGGATTTATCTAAAATATTTTAAAACTGCATTTCCCCTCCCTCACCCTGAACTTCTGGGATTAGCTCTTCAAATCAGAATGTGAACTGGTGTCGTCTGTTCCTCATCTACCCAGACTCAACCAGAAATAACCAATTCTTGAAAAATATTTGGGTAGAGTGATTGTAATCATTATTGGTTTGGTTTTTGTTAACCTTTATTTTTTGTTTAAGGAAGATTAAGTCAATCCACCTGGAGTTTAATACTGTATGTTACTATAGTAACTTTATAGCCTGTTTGGCTGTGACAAAGGGGCTTCATCTCGTCCATTTCATGCTCCTGTGTCGACCTACTCCCTCCCAGTGTTTTATTATATCTGTCTTTAAGGGTATCTGCGGGAGCCACAGCTGCTGTGCTTTTGTCACAGAAAGCAGCTTTCACTGTGTGAAATGCTCAGCTCTAAGAGGTCTTACAGGCTGATAGCATTATTGAATTTCAAAGCAAAGACAAACAACATTAAATTGTTTAAAGCTAATATTCATGTTTTCCTGCATACAGTGAATTTTCCAGAAACAGTATATACTCTGTCTTTCTAGAAAAAAGTATAGAATTGCTATCTCATGGAATTATGAATGAAGGTATAGGGAGTAATCTTAAAGTAATATAACTTCAAAAAACAAATCCGAAATATATTCGGGTCAGAAAAGATACCAATTTTATATACAGTCTTTTAAGTGGGGAGATTTTTCTTCTAATCGAGTAATTTGCTTGATTTTTAAAAAATTT
Organism: Acinonyx jubatus; assembly: GCF_027475565.1. NCBI lineage: Eukaryota > Metazoa > Chordata > Mammalia > Carnivora > Felidae > Acinonyx > Acinonyx jubatus. The sequence goes on along the minus strand of NC_069385.1, from coordinate 62,865,579 downwards.
TAGAGATATCTAAATGTTGTTTAGTGAGTGATTTCTGAATATGCTCTTATAATCTACATACTGATGCTGATTCACTCACTTCTGCAAAACCTTGCGCATTTATGTTGCATATTTATATTCTTAAACCAAATTTGGTCTTGATCTCTTTTGAGGAATTGTGTTAGACCCTGTTATTCCCAAAGATAAAACAGCAGCGTTTGTAAGGGCAGAACTGAATGTAGTTTCAGTGCACTCAGAAATTATTCACATGAATGTACTGAGAAGATACTTTTGATAAGAGTTCTGTCTTGCAATTTCATCTCAGTGTAGCCAAATCATCCGCCCCAACTTGCAACTTCAAAATACTCCTCTTCCCAAAGTGGACCAGTATTTATTTGCCTCTGTTCCATAGAAGGCAACTTTGGTGAGATTCTTTTTCAGAATATCTATGCAGTGATTTTCCAGTTGTGTTAATTGTTGTGTTGGAAAAGTGGTGAAAGCTCAGTGTGATCCTGTTAACTTGCTAAGCATCTGGTCAGCAGGGTAGTTCAGTTCCAGCAAGGCTCTCGACACCTCTGCCAAGGGTTATTGATACCTCACACACCCCAGCTGAGGCAGATTGTTTTAGCTGGGCTTCACATCCATGGCTAGCCTGTAGTTAGGAAAAAAAAGAAAAAAAAAAAAAAAAAAAACAACAACAAACAAGTGATTGACAGCCCACACCTCCTGGGCCCTTCTTACTACCAGACACAACATCTGCTATGCCCTGTGGAGCAGTGAACCAACACACAGGAGAGAGAGAACTGTTTCTAGTATTGTCAGGGTGGATTTTGTTTAACCCTTTGTAGTTACTCTCTGGAGACAAGTGTGAGATGGCTTTTATTTGGGGGTGAGGATGGAAGTAAATGTAGATTTGTGGGGAGATTAGAATGGCTTGCTGTAAAAGGAAGTTTTCTTAATAAAATACCACAAAAAGCAACAAAAAAAGGAAGTCTACTGTAAATGCCTAGACATAACCTCATTGTGGTGCTTTTTAGTGTCCAGTGAAAGATCTGTCGTATTCTCTCCCATTGCTCTTAAAGAACCAGGAAAACTGACTTGTGAAGAATGGTGAATTAGGGACAAGTGGTTTTGATTTCGGTTTTCATTCACACATTATCCTCAAGCATGTAAGATTTTCATTCCATCTAGATTTGTAAAAATTATTCTCAAAACTTCAAAAGAGATGAGGAAGCCAGTGTATTTCTTAAGTAGGCAGAGAAGTCACAATGTGTCCATGCCAATGTTTTTATAAGACAAAAGTACTGTGCATCTAACATTCTGTGGCTTCTGAAGTTACAATCCTGAAATATGCGAGATATATATCATTTTAGAAAACTTATTTTTTTTGTTATTGCCAACTCAACTACCCTGCTGATAGCATACAAAATCCTGTATTTGATAATAAATATGGTTCATTAAAAATGCATCAAGGAGATTTTGTAGACTGCCAGCAATGTATAGGAACATTTAAAGGTTTCCCAAAGCAATTTCCAAGTTAGAATTGTTTTGACATTTTTGAAGGGCTCATCTTTGTGTCTGGATATTTTAAGATATCTTCTGAAACAATTTTTCACACCTTGGGCACATTAGTAAAAGAGGTAGAGAATAGGGGATAACAGTGAGGTAAAATCATCTAATTGCTTTGTATATGTGTTTTTTTGATACTGACAGGAATAAAATTAGGACCCAAAGCTTCTACATTAAAACAATATAGCAATGGATCTAAGAGTAATTTAACATATTTCACTTGGGCCAGTATTTGTCAAACTTGCTGTCCATCATAATGCTGTACATCAGGGCTCATACTTAATAGCCATAATATTTCTGTTTACAGCAGTTTAAGGACAAGCTATGCTACAGTAGAACTAGTAGCATTTTTATTACGTCTTTAGTACAGCAATGTAATTGGCAATATTATTATTGTTACCTTACCTCTTGTCAGCATCATATTACTCCCACATAATTCACCCAATGTCATGAAAACAAAGAAATTCTTACTTGAGTTGTATTCTATTATCATACTGTTACCTTCATAGTTATATTAGTGAATGAATGTGTGCATATTTGGTATTTAACATGCATTTGTTTTATTTTTTATTTTTTGAGAAAGAGAGAGTGAATGGGAGAGGGGCAGGAGGGGAGAGAGAGAGAGTATCTCAAGCAGGCTGCACACTCAGTGAGGATCTTGATTAGGGGCTCAATCTCATGACTATGAGATCATGACCTGAGCTGAAATCCAGAGTCTGACACTTAACCCACTGAGCCACCCAGGCACCCACAGATTATTTTTCTAATAATCAAAATATAAAAATACCTACATGCAGACAATTTAAGAAATATTTTTTTCCTTTTTACCACTGCTTGAAATTTACTTACATACCATATTTGTGTGTGTGTTTACTAGTTAACTCTGTTTCATTGATTTATTTATCTGTTACTATTCCAAGCTACATAATTCTCATTATTATTGCTTTACATTATGTCTAAATGTGTGCTTAGAAAATATTTTAGTTTTGTCCTTTTTCATCATTTTTTTCCTGGGCTATTTGTGCACACATATTATCCATAAATATACAAAAAAGAAAAAAGAAAAAGGAAAAGAAACTTAGGTGTAATAGTTTGGTTTCTTATATGTGATTCAATCATACAGTCTCTGAGAATTTAGCTCACTCACAGCCATCATGTTAGCCATTCATTACTCATGTCTATCATTTTACTTTGTGTGTTTTATCTATCATGCATGATCTATGTATCCTGATTTTCTACTAGATTCACTGAATTTCATTTGGTTCCTATTTTGATAGCTCTATGTTCTATTTCTATTCTTTGAGTTGTTAATGCTTAGTTTTCAAAGCATAAATTTAAACATGTTTTTTTTTCTTAAAAGGTCAAGAGCTTATTATTTTTTTCTTCCCCTTTGCCTTTCCTTGCCTCTCTGACCCCTCACCCTGCCCTAAATCATTTGTGCCCCTTATCTTGAATTTTATTTTCAGATTAGTATTAAAAACATTTCTTCCTTCTTTTCTTTGCCTCCTCTGCTGCCTCCTCCTTCATTTCTCTTCTCCCTTTTTTTCTTCTTCCAATTATACTTAGTAGATTTTAACAAGCATTTCAGTTAATCTTATGCCCATCATTCCTTCTACTTCTTGTACCCATATGAATTCATTTTTTCTTTTGGAGGAATATATCCTTGAGTGTTTGCTTTTATTCACTCAGAGAGGTTCTTATTTTACTCTTAAGAGTAGATTTCTTTAAACATTTCCCCTCCTACATACTATTTCTCCTTCAGAAGCTACTAGTAGAGCAAAAGTTTTCCTCTATTCTGCTTAATATTTTCTTTTGTTAATGTCCTTTTATTATAGTTTGACATAATTTTTTACCTTGATCATTTATCTCACTAATTTGCTTTTTACAAATGTGCAATTATTAACCTATTTTTTAAATGTGTAATTCTGTTTTTCATATTAAAAACTTAGCTTTCACTTATAATGAATTTTGAAGTTCTTTTCTGACTATTAATACTGTTTCTTTGGAAAATAATTCATTTGAGTTCTTCATATTTTTTCTCTTAGGCCAGTTACCCTGGGAGTTTGTTTATTTTTTGGCAGTATTTCATTGGTATCTGATTTTCCAGTGCAGTGGTGTATTAGTTTTCTATGGCTGCTATAACAACCACAAATTGATGGCTTAAAACAACATAAATATATTGTCTTATAGTTCTATAATTCTGAAGCCTAAAATGGGTCTCATTAGGCTAAAATCAAGGTATTGTGAGAGCTGCCTTGCTTTTGAAGGCTTAAAAAACAATTTGCTTGCTTGCTGTTTCCAGTTTCTAGAGCTTACCTGCTTTCTTTGGCTCTTGGCCCCCTTCCTCTTTCCATCTTCAAACAATAACACTGGACTAAGTCCTTTTTCACCTGCCATCTCTCTGGTTCTCTCTTCTCCTTTCCTCTTAACAATTTTTAAGAGCAAATCTGTATAACCTGGAATAATTTCTTTATTTTATTTTAAGCTCTGCTGAAATTCTGTCTGCTACTTCAGTTCTCATTTGCCATGTAATCTAGCATATTCACAGGCTCTGAGAATTAGGATGTGGGCATCTTTGGGGTAAGGGGCATCTTTTATTCTGATTATTACAAATGGACTATAGAACATATTCAGGTAAGGTCAGCAGCCTATTGGAGTGGCCTTAGCTAATTAGAGTAACCTTGGTTGGCCATGTGAATTCTCGTCTGTCTACTCTTTTGCAAAATTTCTCAGTATTACATCAATACAAAGTGTCTTTTTTTTTTTTAGAAAAATGTGTATCTATTTAATTTTATTTCATGTTCTGAGTTTGACATGGAAGTAGTAAATTGTAACAGGTACTCAAGTGTAACAATTAGAAAAATAAAAAGCAGAATGTATATGTGTAAACCACTAAATTAGGAAAAAATAAACTGTTTTTTTTAGAAAATATTAAGCAAAAAGGAAACAACAAGAAAGAATAAGAAAAAAAATGTACTAAATGAGACACAATCTGAAAACCAAACGTACAAGTAATAAAAATATGTGAAGTTTCAAATTATCGATATTTTCAAATTGAGTCAAAAATGTAAAAGAAAACCATTTCTTTTAGTAACATTAAAATAAAATCACCTAAAAAAATGTAAGACAGCTATGTTGAGATAAAAGAATTTAAAATGTTGCATAGATACAAAAAAAAGCAAAAAATCATAATAATATCAAAAATTTACTCATTAAAAGTAAGTAAAAATGCTAAAAATAAAAAGATTATTTTTAATGAGTAAGTTTATATGATTTTATTCAGTAGAATTTCAGATTTTATTTATGGTCTAATCAAGTTGGTTAATACTTCATTTTTAATTTAAGAATATATATTCGGTCTGTTCAAATAAAATTTTCTTGTTTTTATAATATCAGACTTTATGTTATTCACTAAGAGAAAGATACAGAATTTAGAAGGTCTGAATGACAAAAACTAGGAATAATAGAGTATAAGATGATTTTAATGTTTAAAAAATAATATATATTTTATACATACAATGGAAAACTAACAAAATTGATATAGGTCACAAATAGAACCTCAAATTCTCCAGAACATAGACAGATCACATTCTCTGATCATACTCTAGTAAAAAAAAAAAAACATTAATATAAAATATTTAAACAAAAACCTCTCCTCACATTTATTTTTTAAATTATCTGTTATGAAACTCTTAAGGAAAACAAAAAGTGTAATTAGGTCTTTAAAAAGAACAAAGATAGGAATATTTTTGTCATCACTTATGAAATATTGCCAGAGCTTACTCAAATGACTATCCATAACTGTGAATATTTTATCAAGTAAAAATATGGAAGTGAATAAATTAAGAACTGAGTATTAGAGAACATGTGCAAAACAAACGTAAGTAAAAAGTTTATTAAGGACACCAACAGTATAAAATATAAAATTGGTAAAGCTAAGAACTTACTTTATGCAGGAAAAATAAAATAGGAAAACTTTTAGGTAGTCCAAAACCCAAAATTTAGGACAAGAAAGAGAATAAAATTTTAAAAATTAGGTTAAAAATTGTGCATAAAATAAAAATTGTAAGTCTATGTGTATACATATTTTCCAAATAACTTGAAAACTTGCTATAAGAGATTGCTATGTTTAAAATACAAATGACTGGACACCTGGGTGGCTCAGCCTGTTCAGTGTCTGACCTTGATATTGGCTCAGGTCATGATCTCACACTTGTGAGATAGAGCCCTGGTTGGGCTGGACTCTGTGCTAAGTGTGGAGCCTGCTTGGGATTCTTTCTCACCCTCTCTGTCTCTGCCCCTCCTCTACTCATTCACATGCGTGTGCACACATGCTCTCTCTCACCCTCTTTCTTTCCCTCACTGTCTCTCAAAATAAATAAACATTTTAAAAATAAAATGGTTATATTCGACGAAATAAAACACAACAATCATGAAGAGAACTGAAAATTTTTTAAATAATTGCCTCTAAAACAATGTACCAAGCTCCTTCAATTTTTCAAATATGGGAATTACTATACTTTATTGTTAATACTGTAGAGAAGCATGGAATTAATGACACCAGAATTAATAAAAATTATGTAAAAATGTGAACCTATATTTTTTAATTAATTTTTTAACATTTATTTTTGAGAGACAGAGAGATATAGAGCATGAGCAGGGAAGAGTCAGAGAGAGAAGGAGACACAGAATCTGAAGTAGGTTCCAGGCTCTGAGTGGTCAGCACAGAGCCCGACACGGGGCTCGAACCCACACACTGCGAGATCATGACCTGAGCCGAAGTCTGACGCTTAACCAACTGAGCCACACAGGTGGCTATATTTTTATGGAAATAATTGAAAATAATTAATATGACCAGACCCCAAAACTGGTAATGTCCAACTAAATTTATTTCTGAAATGTAGTTTTTCAGAAATGTTCCCAATTAATACAGTATAATAATCTTAATATTTACTGAAAAGATATTTTACATATTTAATATTCATTCCTGAATATCATAACAATGCAATAAATTAAAAATTAAAAACAACAACAACAACAAATAGAATGTACATTCCCTGGACATAACAAGGAATAATGAGGAATATGAATAGTTATTATATCTTTAGATCTACGTTAAGCTACTAGCCAACATCATTTTTAATGGAGAATTATTAAAGTCATTTCAATTAAGTATAGGTAGGAATTTCACAAGTCCCCACTATTTTTTTTGTGACATTTTGTTTCACGTCAAGTTTTGTATAGTAATACAGGAAAAAATGATAAACAACTAGACAGAGAAAAAAGAGAGCAAAAACTTGAAAAAAAATTGTCAGTATTTACATGATTTTGCAAAGCCAAAAGCCATTAACTAATAAACTGTATTAGAAATAGATTGAGAAGACCACCCTGAAAGCATACAAATACCAATAGATTTTCTACATCCAAGAAGAAAATTAAATGGGAAAACAAAGGATTACCTATTAAACAACAATCGGAAACATAAAATATCTGGAAATTAACTTAGCTGTAAATGTGCATCTAAAAGAAAAAAACCAAAATCTTACCAATAGATATACAAATACTGGCAAAAATGTATATGCTTCCCAGGTTCTCATAGTGGAAGACTGGATAATTGAAAGATATAAATTTACCTGAAATTAGTTTGTACTTAATGCAAATCTAATCATTTTTAAAGGGATGTTTAGAACTTTATTGTGATTGAGATATGAAAAAAGAATGGTACTGGCCAATAATATGTTAGAAAATAACAGTTATAAAGAGGAATTTATGTGATAAGATATCAAATATATACTGCACAGATATGTTTGTTTAAACAGAAGGAACTGCTGTAAGAATCTACTATCTATGGAAAATAATTAGTCCATACATGAATTCAAATATGATCTCAGTAAGGACTATTCCAGTCATGATGTTTAATACTGGGAGCCACCCTTATTTTTTTACCATCTAATAAATTATTTAAGTTCCTTGTTTATTGTCTGATTCCATCCATTGAAATGTGAACATCAAGATAAAATTTTTTGTTCATTATTCACTAATAGATTCTGTGAAAATAAACAAAGAAAACTTCATTTAAAATGAAGTCAGGGAGCCCTGAAGGGGGAAGATTGCAGGCACTGGTGCTGACACCCCAAACAGGAGGAAGCTTACATTACATGCACCAGCAGGAAGGTGGAAGAATTTTTCCTTGCCAAGCAACAGCCCAGCCAATGAGAAGCATCCCCAATCTAAACTCTTCAAAATAGCCCTTCTCACAACTTCCTCCTTTCCTTCAAAAAACCAAGCCATTCTCTTCTGTTCTCTGGACTTGCCTATGGTTATCCATAGTCTGCTTGTCCCAAATTGTAATTCTCTGCAATTCCTGCAGAATAAATAAATTTTGCTGGTAAATGGCTTTTTTTAAATGTTTATTTATTTATTTTTAAGAGAGCATGAGCACAAGCTAGGGAAGGACAGAGAGAAGAAGACACAGAATCTGAAACAGGCTCTAAGCTCCCAGATTTCAGCACAGAACCTGATGTGGGGCTCGAACCCACAAACCGTGAGATCATGACCTGAGCCAAAGTCAGATGCTTAACCAACTGAGCGACCCAGGTGCCCCATTGTTTTAAGGTCAACAATTTAAACAGTACTTGGAGTATATTAAGTGCCTACAAATATATTTTGAATTGGTTAATTGCTTCAAAATCATTGGGAAATAATAATTCATAAATAGGGGTGGTGCACTTGATTGACTATTTGATTTAAGGAATTGAGATATGCCAAAAATATAAGTACAGCTACCTTATACCATGCAAAATACTATTCAATGGAAATTTCTATTATTAAAAAGAACTTATTTAGGTAGCTCTGCTTTAGAACATAGTAATCAAGGCCATCACTTGTGAAATTTTACAGTAGTGATAGACCTGTGACTCTGATTACTTACATATTTTTTCTTATATTTTAAGCTTTTTTGTGGAATTTTCTTACACTTTTTATGATTAAACTGCTACCCCATTAAAATTTAGATAATGTATTTGGTGGGCAAGAATAATCCAAGGATTTTGACTTTTAGCTATAACAAAGCAACTAGTTCTAGAATTGGCCTCTAATGTAATAGAAGATAAACTGAACAAAAGATGTAATAAAACAATGTTCAGACATTGGATAGCACACAGCACAGGGTGAGGATCTGTGAGAGAAAGAAAATGCACGAGGTGAGATCTACAATTACTCCAGCTTTGTACCTGAGCACAGTCTGGGCACCATCTAGATCTACCTGTGGAAAGGTAGAGTCAAAACAAAGTAGTGCTTTCACTGAGCTGCAGAGATGAAGATTGGAGTTTGGTGACACTGAGACTACTAGTGTCTACAGGGCAGGGTGTTGGAAAACTGTGTAGGAATAGAGTTCTAAAAATCTGCATGAGGGTTCTTTCACAACTTTGTCTGAATAGAAAGTTGAACTTGAATAGGATGAGATTCTACAAAGGCTGGCAAAGAACACTTGCTGGAGTGCTGTGAATTGAATGGAACCTGAGATCTCACAGTGACAGGAGGTGTAGTCTTTCTGACTAGCTAGAGTGCAGAAACCTCTATACAAATACAGGGCACTTGGTGAAATCACAGAGAAACCACTCTGTAGAAGAAGGTGTGCTGTAGCCCTAAAGTAAGTGCTACTGTGGTCACAACCTAACAAATCTTAAGACTCACAAAATTCAAGCTGCTCACAAAGCATATCCCCAGTAAATTTAAGTGCGTGCCAGAAGAAAACAACATTTTCTAAAGGACAACAACAAAATATGGACTTTCAACAACATAGAATCCACAATGTCCAGCCAACAATAAAAATGGTTAATAATGCAAAGAAGCAAGACAATGGAACTTCTGAACACCAACAACAGAAAAAGCAGTTAATTAGAAATGATTTTGAAATGACCCATACTTTGAAATTAGCAAAAATGAAAAAAGCATTTTAAAAATATGTCAACATAATTGTAATAAGGTCACAGCTAAGACTTTAATTCAAGACTATATATATATATATATATATATATATATATGGTTATAATAAATAAACAAATGAGTAATCTCATCAGAGAAGTAGAAACTATAAAAAAAAAAGAATCAAATGGAAGTTATTGACATCAAATTATGTGAGTCCACTGAGTGGATTTAACAGCAATTTGAAGATGACAGAAGGAAAGTTTAGTAATTTAAAAGAGAGGTCAATAGAAATTTTCTAATATGAGGAACAATTGAAAAACAGATAATTTAAAGAAAGAAAAACAGAAAATATCTTAATGATCTAAATAACAGTAGCAAGAAATACCCTAATTTTTTCAACTTGATTACCAAATATCTACTCATAGATTCAAAAAGTTCCATCAGCTTCAAGCAGAATAAAGCATAGGCAACATAAAACAAACAAACAAACAAAAAACCCACCTGATTAAAAGACATTGAAAATCTTGGAAATAGTCAAACAAAATGACACATTACATAAAATGAAACAACCATCAAAAGATGGCAGGGTTCTCATCAGAAAAACTGGAGAAAAAGATGATGGAACATCTTTCAAAAACATAACTATTAGCTCAAAATTCTAAATGAAGTGATGAAATTATTTAAAAATAATGGTTTCAGTAAAGACATTTTCAATTACTAAGAAAATTCATTACCAGCAGACCTGCTCTGTAAGAAACACTAAAGAAAATTCTTCAAGCAAAAGGGAAGTGCCACAAGATGGGACCTCCACAGTAAAGAATCAAGTCCATCAAAAAATAGCAAACATAAGGGAAAATATGCAAAATAATATTTTCCTCTCAAGCTTTAAGAGCAAAATTTTGTTTTAAAAGCAAAATTGTATGTAAAGTAAAACACAGAGTATTGCATCATTGTGGACTTTATATGTACAGGTTTTATATATGTATATGAGTAATTAGTATATAATTATTATATGCTTATATGAATTGTTCATATATCTGAATAATAGCACAAAGTTATCTAGGACTAACAAAACTGTATTGTTCAAATATTCATATATTTTATATGAAATGGTACAATATAAACCCTGAGGAGACCTTGACTTACACATATTATAACCCATATTTATAAGTTTAAGAGAAAAATGCCAAATATTACAGCTATAAAGTCAGTAAAGGAAATAAAACAGAATAATAAAAATATTTAAAAAAAAATTAAAAAGGAGCAAAAAGGACAGGTAGGCATAAAATTAATAATACTGAATTAAAAGGTAGAAGTTATAAAACACTACAGAAAAAGCATGACTCAAATCTATGCTGTCTATGAGAAGTAAACTTTAAAATATAAGGCACAGGTAGACTGAAATAAAAGAACAAAAAAGTGTATCACACAAATTATAAGCATAAAAAACTGAAAAATGGACTATTACTATCAGAGCAAATAGATTTCAAAGCAAGGCTTATTATCAAAAGATCAATTTCACAATGATAGAAGAGTCAGTTCATCAAGAAGATGTACTGATGTACTAATTTTATTAGTGATGTGCCTGCTAACAAAGCTTTAAAATACATAAAGCGAAAACTTACAGAACTAAAGGTAGAGAAACCAATGACATAGTTAAAAATGTAAATATTTTCTGTTTAGAAAATTGGACAAAAAATGTCACATAGAAAATGTGAAAAGTACTATCATCTTGCTGTAATTTGTCTTTACAGAATACTCACACTATATATATAATGTATATAGAATATACATTGCTGTAAGTGCTTACTAACTAGAAATACATCTAGGTAGATAGACCCATATACTGGAACAGAATATACTATCAGACCATAACAAAGTTAAATTAAAAATTAGTCTTGAACAGGAATATGTAGAAATCCTCAAATATTTCATTATAAAATAAATCACTTCTGGGGTACCTGGGTGGTTCAGTTGGTTGAGCAACTGACTTTGGCTCGGGTCATGGTCTCAGGATTCATGGGCTCAAGCCCTGCATTGGGCTCTGTGCTGACAGCTCAGAGCCTGGAGCCTACTTTGGATTCTGTGTCTCCCTCTCTCTCTGCCCCTCCTCCACTTGCACTCTGTCTCTCTCTCTCTCAAAAATAAACATTATTTTATTTTTTAATATAAAAGAAATCATTTCTAAATAATCCATAGGTCAAATAACAAATCACAAAGGAAACTAGACTGTATCTCAAAATGAATAACAAAAATGCAGTACATCAAATGTACCTAAAGCAGCACTTAGACATTATATTCATAGCGTTATATGCTTATACCAGAAGAGATTAAATGTTTAAATAATCTAAGTTTTACCATAGTGTTAAAAAAAGATGAACACAGTAGACCCAAAATATAAAGTATAAGGAAAATAATAACAAGGATAAAAATAGAAATACATAAAACAGAAAATTAACACAGCTGAAATCAATCCTTTAAAAAGATTGTGGGTTTTTATCATTCATCAACTAAATATGTGGACTCTTGGGATGCCTAGGTGGCTCAGTCAGTTAAGCCTCTGACTCTTGGTTTCAGCTCAGGTTTCAGCTCATGGTTTGTGACTTCGAGGCCTGCATCAGGTTCAGTGCTGATGGTGCAGAGCCTGCTTGGGATTCTCTCTCTTCCTCTCTCTCTGCCCCTCCCCCACTTGCTCTCTCTGTCTCTCTCTCAAAAATAAATAAACTTAAAAAAAATTTAAAAAAATAAATATGTGGACTCTTTTCCAACACAATTTTCCATCCCTCTGATACTAAGTGTCCTATAACTTAGTTCATTTGTGACACTAACAATCCAGAGTTAGCATCAGACTCCACAGGTTTAAGGGCTCAGTCCTATTAGACTGCCCTTACTTCAGACACCAGTCAGAAGTCCCAGCTTACCCACACTTCAGTCTGGCTTGACTACAAAGTCTGGGGTTTCCACAATACCCCTCCTCAGGTTCAATAAGTTGCTAAAATGACTCACAGAATTCAACAAAATACAACATAAACTGTTATAAAGAATACAAATAAACAGCCAGGCGAAGAGGTACTCAGAGCAAGTTCTGCCAGTGTCCCAAGTATAAGAACCTCTGTCCCCCCTGGAGTTGGGGTATGTAAACTTCCTCATATGTGGATGTGTTTACCAACTCAGAAGCGCCCCAAACTCTGTTGTTTAGGTTTCGTTATGTAGGCATGATTACATCCCTCTCCCCTCCCCAGAGGTTAGAAATTTCAGTCCCAACCCCCTACTCAAGGCTTGGCCTTTTTGGTGACCAGCCCTCATCCCAAAGCTATCTAGATGCCTGCTAAGTGCCCTTTCATTAGAACAAGAGATGCCGCTATCATCCTTATCGCTCAGGAAATCCCAAGGGTTTTAGGAGTTATATGCCAGGAGATGGGGACAAAGAACAATTATTTTTCTTATCATACCACAAAGACTAATAAAAATGATTAAATATGAGTAAAACCCATCACAAAAAAGAAAAAAAAAACAAATTATTACACAAGAAAAAGGGATCTCAATATAGATTTTTATAGACAATATAAGAATAAGAAAATATTATGAATGACTTTATTCAGCAAATTTGACAACTTAGATGAAATGGATGAATTCCTGAAAAAAAACACAATTTTCAAAAACTAACACAAGATAAAACAAAATTAGAATAGCCACATATCTAGTAAAAAGAAGAATTTATTATTTTAAAAATATAAATAAATAAAATAAAACCTTTTCATAAAGAAAACTCAAGGCCTAGATGTTTTACTGGCAAATTCTATCAAGAATTTTAGAAGTGCCAATTTTTAAAAAAATTTTTTTAATGTTTTTATTTATTTTTGAGACAGAGAGACAGAGCGTGAACAGGGGAGGGGCAGAGAGAGAGGGAGACACAGAATCTGAAGCAGGCTCCAGGCTCTGAGCTGTCAGCACAGAGCCTGCCCGACGCGGGGCTCTAATCAAGGACTGTGAGATCATGACCTGAACTGAAGTCGGACGCTTAACCGACTGAGTCACCCAGGCGCCCCTAGAAGTGCCAATTTTATACACAATGTCTCAGAAAGTAGAGATGGAGAGAACACTTTCAAACTTATTTTGAGGGAAACATTACCCCAAATCTGACAACGACATTACCAAAAAAAAAAAAAAAAAGAAAAAAGAAAAAAAAAAGAGAAGAAAGTAAAAGAAAAAATCTAAGGCCAATATCCCTCATGAATAAAGATGTAAAAATTCCTAACAAAATGTCAGCAAAATGAAGCCAGTAATATATAAAAAAGATAATATATCCTGAGTAAATGTGGTTTCTCTAAGGAATTCAAGGTTGTTTTAGCATTTGAAAATCAATTATTGTAATTCACTATGTTAATAGACTGAGAAGAAATAGCTTAGAATCCTCTGAACAGATGCAGAGAATGATTTTTTAAATCTTATATAAGGCATATCCAAAATATCTACAGTTAATATCATGAATAATGATGAAATATTGAAAGATTTTCCATAAAATTAGGAATAGATACAAATGTTTGTTTTTACCACTTCTCTTCTATATTGTGCCAATAGGTAAGAAAAAGAAATTAAGTTTGGAAGGAAAAAGTGAAATATGTCTTTAATTATGGATAATATAGTTGTTTACATAGAAAGTCACAAGGAATTTATAAAATAACTGCTTGATTCAGTAGGTGAATGTAGCAAAGTTGTGGGGTACAAGATTAATATACCAGCAGCATAAAACTGAATTAAAAATCAGTAACATGTACAATAGTATTTAAAAGTATAAAATATCCAGTAATAAATTTAACAAAAAACTGCAAAACCTGCACACTGAAAATTACAAAACATTCCTGGAAGAAATTAGGGGAAATTTTAATTAACGGAAAGATACACTATGTTCGTGGACTAGAGCATTCAAAATTGTTAAAATGTGAATATTCCACCTTCCCTAATTGAGCTGTGGATTCAACACAATCCCTATGTAAATTACAACAAGCTCTTATAGAAATATAAAAACTGGCTCAAAATTTATTTGGAAATGCGAAATGACCAGCATCACCAAAAAAATTTAGGGGAGAAGAAAGATGGAGGATTTATATCATCCAACTTAAAGATTTACTATAAAGCTACAGTAATTAAGACATCTTGATTTTGTTTCATGATAATAAATAAATTAATCAAACAGACTGGAGAGTTTAGAAACAGACCCACACTTATACAGCATAATTACATTTCCAAAGAGGCAGTAAAGCAAATCATTGGGGAAGGTGTTTTCAACAAAGCTGATCAACTGAATATATGGAGAAACATGAAGCTGAAACTTCACTCAACACGAGAATAGGAATTCATTTGAGATGTATCATAATCTAAATGTTAAAGCTAAAGTCATAATGGTTCTAAAAAGCAAACAAAAAAGATTAGCTAGGCAAAATGGAGTAGGCAAGTATTTTAAACAAGACACAGTAAACAATTACTTTAAGAAAATAAGATGAATGAGCATGACTAATACATTTGGGAAATACAAATTATAGCCATAAGTGGGATGCTACTATAATGACATTCAAATTAATGAAATTGTAAAGTGAAAATACCAAATTAGGTGAAGACTTGAAGCAATTGGAACTCAAACGTTACCACTGAGAATGTAAACTGTACAACCATTTAAGAAAAAAGTTAGCAGGTCCTCAGAAAGTTAAACTTATACCTACCATATGGCTCAGTAATTCCAATACTAGGTGTTTTCCAAAGAAGTTGAAACACATGTCTATAAAAGACATTTTAAAGAATAATTTTGGGATTTTAGTCATAAAAGGTGAAGGAGTCTAGAATAAGTCACCGTGCCATAAAAATTATTTTGAACTGAAGGCATTTGAGTTCCTGAAATCTCTTATCTGCCTGAAATCAGAACCTCACAAAAGAACTCAAAAATCCCCTTCCAGGAGCGTCTCTAAACTTGTAACCTCTTCTTCGAGACAGGATTCCCTGGCAACACACCCAAGCAAACTTTATCACAAGACAATTATATCTCTTATCTGTTTTCTTAAGGCCCCGATTATCTCTCTAAAAAGAAATCCATTTTTTCCATAAGTTCTCCTTTCTCTCTTCTAAGAAATTTGTTCTTCCAGACACACCCCCTTCTCCTCCCCATTCCCTACTAAAATGCCACATAAGCCTCAAATTCTAATCTTCTTGAGCTACATTTTTTGGTGTACCTCCAAACTGTTTTACCCCCTCTTGTGACTCTGCTTTTGTTAATTTAACTTGCAAAACACCAAAGACTGGACCTAAGAAGGTAGAAGAAAAGTTTATTTTTTTATATTTTTTTTAAGTTTTACTCATCTCTGCACCCAATCAACGTGGGGCTTGAACTCATGACCTTGAGCTCAAGAGTTGCATGCTCTTCCCACTGTAAAGTTTTTACTTTAAATTGATAAAACCATCTGCTGAAAAAAGCCCAAATATCCATTAAGAGGAGAATGAACAAATGACTTGTACATTATATGTAGGAATACTAATCAGCAATAAAATGGAAGAACACTCCTAATAGATGGAACAACACGGACAAATCTTGCTGACATTATACTAAGTGAAAGAAGTCAA
The DNA here is from genome assembly GCF_027475565.1 of Acinonyx jubatus. Taxonomy (NCBI): domain Eukaryota; kingdom Metazoa; phylum Chordata; class Mammalia; order Carnivora; family Felidae; genus Acinonyx; species Acinonyx jubatus. The sequence goes on along the minus strand of NC_069385.1, from coordinate 62,849,490 downwards.
ACATCAAAGAGCGCATATTATATTATTCTACTATACTATAGGATAAAAATATTCTAAATTTTTTAGGAAGGTGAGTTTAATGAATATCCATCTTCAAGACTAATAGAATTTTACACTTCCAATTTGTGAATTTCACTATGTACAAATTTTATCTATAAATTAAAACAAACTGAATTCTTTTCCATAAGCTTGCTTTTCACAGTGGTATGGATTAGCAATTTCAAAAGTATCTTCTATGTTTTCTAGGCATTAATGAATAAGTAAATATATTGAGGATAATGGAAGGAAAACTTTTTTGTTGAGGAAGCGACTTACAAATATAGAAAAGGTGAAAACTAGTTGTATCCTGTGGCATTGGGTAATTAAAAAGTATCAATATAAAATAAATATATATGCCATTTGCAACAACATGGATGGAACTAGAGAGTATAATGCTAAGTGAAATAAGTCAGTCAGAGAATGACAAATACCATATAATTTCACGTATGACTATATGTGGAATTTAAGAAACAAAGCAAGCAAAGGGGGAAAAAAAGAGAGAGAAAAAAATCAAGAAACAGACTCTTAATTATAGAGAACAAACTGATGGTTACCAGAGGGGAGGGAATGGAAGGATGGGTTAAAAAGGTGATGGGGATTAAGTAGTGCACTGGTCCTGATGAGCACCAGGTGATGTATGGACTTGTTGAATCATTGTATTGTACACCTGAAACTAATACAGCACTCTATATTAACTGATTGGAATTCAAATAAAAACTTAAAGGGCCCCCCAAATTTTTAAATTCCATATATATTTTAAATACCTAATAAACATGTATGAACATATGTGTGTGTGTGTGTGTGTATATATATATATATATAAAACATAAACACATGCATGTATACTTGCATTTGCTAGATCTATCAACTGATAACTGATACTGATAGAAATTAAGACAAACTTGTTTTCTAAATATAAGTTTCCAGTAAAGAGAACTAGGGATACTTGGAGAAATGGTTGAATCCCAAGACTTTGGCAGAGAAAGCACAAGATAAGTCTGAAACATCTTGCAACAATTAAGAGACTGTTAAGAGAATACTGGGGATATGTCAAAGGGACACAAAAACCAGCTTGAAGTGGCTCAAACTTGGTCAAGTCTGGGACAAATTGAGTATCATAATAAATCATAATAGTAAATAATACTAATAGTAAATAATAGTAAATAATCAATAATACTAATCGATTATAAATTATAACATAAGAACCCACAGTTCTGTTGAAATGATAAATGAAAACTATATGATGATAGACAGTAGATAGATGAACAAACAAATCTCTTCCTTATAGTATGACTCCAACTAATAATTATAGAAGAAACAATGGAGTTGGAAAATCATCAGTGGAAGCTAAAATTAGTGGGTAATTTGGATGAGAGACAGAATAGTTACATATATACAAAACATGTCATGACAAATTAGACTCAAAATATCTCCATGTAAATCATATATTAATTACAAAGAAGAAAACAGTAACTGCATAGTGGAGAAACCTAATTATATAACATAATACAGCATATACTGAATGATCAAAGTTGACATCATTAATGTTGGGTCTTGTATCTCCAGTTACAATGCACTAAGAAAAACACAGTATCGGTGCTGTTGCTGCCAAAGATGCAAAACCTAAATTTCATCATGAAGAAAAATTACATACTCTCAAATTGAGGAATACTTTTACAAAAAAAACCTAGTGTGTACTCTGCAAAATTTCAAGGTTGACAATTAAAAGAAGGCTGAACAACTCTTCCAGATTGAAGGATTCTAAAGCTCCACAGCACTATAGGACACCAGATTGTACCTAGACCGGGGAAAAGAAAATAGGAATTCTCGCATCAGTTCACTAACTTGAATATGAGTTGCTGATTACATAATAGCACTGTGTTACTGTGAGATTCTACAGTTTTTATCATTTTACTGTAATTTAATAGGATATCTGTTCTTTGGAGGACATTCTGAAATATTTAGGGGTAACAGGAAAAAAATGTCTCCAACTCTGTTTCAGACAGTTCAGGAAAAAATATGTATATGTACAGATGACAGAAAGGTAGAATCATAAAACAATTAGAGCAAAAAAAAAGTTAGTAATTCAGGATAAATAGCTTATTGGAGTCTTAGAGATATTCTTACAACTCTTCTGTAAGTCTGAAATAATTTTGAAATAAAGTAATACGCAATTCCTCATTTGAGGATACATAAATACCCTTTCTATCTTTTATAATCTTAACTTCTGCACACACAATGAAGAGGATATCAGAAATTACCCTAAAGCTAACTGAGAATTGTATGTAAACTTCATAGGGACATTTTTAACACTGCAATAATATATGCATATTACTTCTGAATTATAGTTTTATCCCACTCAAAATTGGTAGTTAATGGGAATTCCTCTATAATTTGCACCTTGTTTCTCCTGTAGTTTGTCTGTAATATGATGATTTTTATGGACACTATTTCAATATCATATTAAAAATCTAGAGACTGTGATTTGCCATCTTAGATTTCCTTTTTTATTTTGATTTCCAAATTCAGACTACTCTATTTTTCAACTTATCTCAAGTACTTTATGAGTTCATAAATTTACTTTTCTATTGCTTTGTTCAATAACATATACTACTTGGTAGTAAAATGTGTTGTGCTTCAACAACCCAAGTTTCCTTGAAAAACCCAGAGGTCAGAGCAGAACACATGGGTTGAGTCATTTTGGATGAACAGAACCTTGAAATGACTTATTCTGAACATTTCACAAATCTCTCTTCCTAGACCACAACTTCCTTCAGTTGATTCAAACTAAATAATTCATTGTTTATTAAGTATAGTCATTCATATAGCCTACATACAATGCTGCACTTATTGCATTAAAGTTTAATATGATTGGGTATGAATCAGGGGAGTATATTAATAAACAATAATAGTAATAACTTCAAGAATGGAAGGTAGCAGATTCAAACGTATCCATATCTTTTTAAAGCAAACTCTGGTCCATCACTTTTATTGTTAAGTGAATTAAAAGACATTTCAAAACAACCATTCTGTCTTCCATTAACTTATTTTTCTATAGGGTTCATAACTTGTCATTATGCACATGAAGTCATTCTTAATTATTCCAAAATTAAAAATTATCTGTGTCAGAGTTACTATTCCCAAATTGCTATCAAGGATAGTGTTCCAAACATATGACACATATACAGGTAATGGCCCTGTTACTTACCATATCTGAATAAAGAAAATCATAAAAATACATTAACCATTCTTCTTGATTATATGGGCTATCAGGATATATCGTTGCACTCTATTTTCTATACCTAACTCAATTAAATGCTACTGGAATGTACCTGATAGGTTTTCCTTTTCAGATTCCAATTTTCTACTGTTTCTGTAAGAAAGTAATGATAGTTAAACCTTCATCTCACACAGGTAATGTTTCTGATGATTAGGTTGACTTTCTTGGCTCAATTAATTCAAGACCTAAGCTGTCCTCATTTATAAGCTATCTTCAATTATACAAGCTATAGCTACTTTTTATGTTGGGTTCTGTTTTATTTTTTGTTTAAATTATATTATATTTGAATGATAAAATGATAAGTATTTTCCACTGAAAATAGGTGCCTAAAATATTACCAATTTCTACATATTTTTCTAAAATGTATTAATGATATACATGTAAATATGATTTATATTCTTAACATATTACCTTACTTCATATTTTCATCTGTGTGTTAATCCCATTCTTTTACTTGTATATGATGAAGTTTAAGAACTAGTCTGTTATAAGATAGGACCCATATTTTCCCTATCTTTTGCCCTACTGTTTCTAGTGGTTAGCACACAGCACCATCAGCCAGTTAGTGTCTTCCAAATTGGAAATTTCTCCTTTCAATATATATCACTATATTTTATAGTGTTGGGATGTAGAAGGATATCACCATCAATGCTCAGAAGGGATTAAGTTTTGAAAGTGATGTATAAAGACCCACCAAAATGATTTCATTAAAAAGGTGTTATTGAAATGCCTCTTCATTTATGCAAATAGCCTTAGTCTCCACTATCTTCTATCCAATCAAATGTTTAGTGCTTTGGAACAAACAGTGGAATACATATTTTGTTGGGGAACAGATGCTGTTTCCATTTGGTAATGTGTCTATCATAGAGTTTTTCATATCATTATTCAGAAGCTTGTGTTAGTAACCCTAAAGTAATATAAGGAGTAAAGAAAAGGGTAATGACTATTAATTGAGCATTTAAATGGCACCATATTTGTGCTAAGCACTTGAAAAGTGCCACAATTATTATGTATATTAGGTATATAGTGCTTGATTTACACGCTCAAATTCGAAGAATGAGATCTTTTGCATGCAAACTTTGGGGTGTAATAATAACCAACATTTATAATTTAACAACTGCAAGGTAGATGCTATTAATAGCTTCACTTTGCAGATGAAGAAACTAAATCACCGAGAGTTTAAATGGTGGACTAAAAAGTGGAGTCAGGAATCCCTCTCCAGAACTCATGCATTTAACTTCTACATTCTATTATCTATTATTAACCCAAACTAGATGGAGAAATAGATGAATGGAAAGATAATCATTCTAACATGATGAGAGATACAATGTCTGTATTATTTAGCATACTTCAGTTATGTTCCGTTAGCATTATTGAGAACTTACCATGTACCAGGGAATGCTCAAGAAAAAGAAAAAAAGGAGAATTTCTTTGGGGCCACCTAGAATTCTTCAACTCAAATCAGTGAATATGTAATGAAGCTTACTATGAGCAAACTGATATCCTCATCCCAATAGAGGCAAAGATCTTTGCCTGGCAGAAGAGCTTGTAATGTAGTTGGAGATAAATAAATACATATCATATAGTGGGGTAGGTAGAATAGGACACCAAAAAAAAGATGTGAATGATCAGGGAAAGCCATATAAGTCTCAAAGGAAAGATTAAAATTTTGAGTTGGGACTGGTGGTAAGGGAATACCAGAGGTCAAAAACATCACATTGAAAGGCATAGAAGTGTAAATTACATGGTATGTTCTGAGTATGACCAGAGTATAGTATATTAGATGGAAGAGGCCAAGTGATTATTAAGTGAATCTGGAGACAAGACCGGAGACAGAAATGACAATTAGTACTAATGGCCATGGTATTATTGGTTAGTTTTGCTAAAAAAGAATATGCTATCTAAGACCGTTGGCTGGCAACGATATGTTGATCAGCAGAAATAGCACGAATTGACCAGCAGGGCATATCTAGGTGTTAGATATTCAACTCCATATGGATGCCCTGATCACTGGCCTCAGAAAAGGCCAATGATTCTTTAAGAAGCTGAAAGTCCACTCACCCCACCTCTGAAAATGAGCCCAACTATTTTTATTTTTTCAGTCTTCATCCAGTAAGGGACAATCATCCCCTGTCCAGACCCAAGGTGCAGACAACATTTTAGCCAAATCCAGTCAATGCTCTCCATGAGCCTTTGGGCCCAAGATAGTGTTTGCTTTGGATTTAATTTCTTTGTCTTGTTACTCTTGTTTCTTTGAGGGCTTACAAATGCGACCCTAAACTGTAGTCTTGTCAGTGTTGGGGATGTTACACATATCTTAGTAGAGAAATACATGACTTTCAGACTTGGATTATACATCACTGATTCACCCATGTGTTAGGAACTCTACTACTGTCTCTTTTCAGAAATCGCTGGCTCATTGTTATCTCAACCACTACTAAACATGCTTTTGATATTGAATCTTGAATTTCTTCAGCATTTCAGTTTTAGCTGCCATCATCTGTCCTACTTTATTGTGTGAGCTTCATGGAATAACTTACTCTGCCATTTCCTTGCTTTCTAATATAACTCATCATGCCTCATACCAAGCCCAAGATAGGGAAAATTATACCAACTTGTGTGGATCTTGCAATCTCAAGAACATTGTGCAGTGAGCAATCTGCATCCTCTTACATGAGTCAAAGACACGGATGGAGCTTTCCTAGGACAGATTTCACAACTGGAAGAGACAAAATAAGAGTATCACTAGGACATCCTGCCAATCATAGTACAGGCTAAAAATCTCCTTCTGAAATATCAGGTCATATGGTAACATTTTGACTTGCTGAGAAATAGTATTTGTTATAATAAATATTAACAACACCAATACTAAGTAGGAAGCCATTGCCCTTAACTGAATTCTTCCAAAGGTTATGGTACTTAACTCTGACCAAAAGAACTGCATGATAAAGTACAAGTGATAGAGGTGGCTATTTTATTTTAGTATTTTATCTTACTATTTTTCACAGTTTTACTTCCCTAACCCAGCAGTACAGATAAGTACACACTCCTGGGGGAAATTCTTAACAAATCAGAGACAGAGGTCAGTGGATTAATGAAGTCTCCTTGTCTTCCTGTGGGACAACTTGGAAATATTCTATATGGTTTCTTCGAGCATTCATAGCAGGGTTGAGCCCCAGTTACCCACAGCACTAACCCTCTCTTTCATATACATTTTACTAACTTCTCTCTTTCTTGTCTCACTTCTCTCTTTCTTGTTCACTCTTTCTTGTGAACCCTGGGATCTCCTCTCAAATAAACCACTTGCACCCAAACCCTCATTTTATGTCTATTCTTGAGAGACCCAAACCAAAATGAGTGGTTGCTTTTGGAGTTGGTGATAACTGGTATGGGAAAAGAAAGAGGTTTCTGGGGGTAATGCTAATGTTCTTTGTCTTAATCTGGGTAGGGTTAAAAAAAGTGTTCACTTTGTAAAAATTCACTAAACGTGCACTTATAACTTGTTCACTTTTTTGTTATATTTTATATAATTCAGTGAAGAGTTTTATACAAAGCAGTAATTATATATTAAAAAGTATAATGAGGGATGTTTAATTCAAATAATTATAGTCATATTGGGTGACTTTTGATGTATTGTTGTTGGTATTAGAGTACTAAAATGATCTAACATATAAAATAGCAAATTTTGTTTATTTTGTTATTTTGCTTTTCCCCAAATCTCTGTGGATTAAACATAGTATATATACGCATTTCTGTATATATGGGTTTATACATTCGTATACATTAATTTTAATACATTTAATGAAATTAATTAATTCAATTCAATAAAAATTAAATGAATAACACACTCACAGACACATACACACACACTTGACTATAATTATGTGTGGATAAGAAATTAAAGAGCTATATGACTTAAATTTTATATCCACAGTATTCATTTCAGGTTATATCAAATATTTAATACCAGCTATTCTTTGGGATTTGTTAGCATATCTTTTAAAACTTGCCTGCGGCAGTTACAAGAACGAATGTAAAAAGTGGTTTTGATTATCGTTTTGGATTGTCAACCTTGACAGTTTGGGTGGGATTTATAGGCATGAAGAAAGAATACACAGACACTCACACCAGTGTACCTTTATCCTTTTCCTGGGGAAGATTCTTTCCCAAAATAACCAAAGAGCTTGTTATTTGTCAGAAGAATTATAGAGTGGAGCTCTTTGGGAGTAACCTGGGGCACAGAAGTCTGGAAGCAAGAATCTACTAGTGATCAGTTTGGATCTACAGGCACAGACGAAGACATTTTTAAAAACTCTGCTTTTTAAAAAGCAGTCTTAAAACCCCATTTACTTTATTTTATAGCCACAATCTGGAAAAATATGATGCTTGTAATGTTCATTTCCTTAATTGTATTATTCAGAAACATAGCAAGAGTTTAAATTCAAAAGTAAAAAGCAAAAATAAAATGACTTAATGTGTGGCTTCCTGTTAAGGAAAAAGAAAACCAAGTCACTAACGTATTGCTTGGATGTTATCAGAGGGTGAACTTTCTGTATCCAGATGCTTTAGAGAAGCTACTTAGGGCTATTTGACCCCTCTAGGAGGGACCTGAAAGAAAGGGAACTATGAACTTTATGACTACAGAAATCCAGAGGTGTCTCGGAAAGAATGTTTGAATTCTCTTACCTAATGCCTAACCGATGCTTTAGTAATTCATTAAAATGGAGGTTCCAAAGGATTGGCTGTTGAAATGTCCATCTTGTGTTCATGGGGGTCACTTTCTGACTAAGCTCTTCTCTGCTCTGATACTAAGGCATGAATAAAATATATTGGTAAGAGGATGATGGTGCCAGAGGAATAGAAGCGAAGAATGCTGCATTCAGGTCTTTCCTGAAACTCTTTCATGATTTGATTGGAAGCTGAATTTCAAGATTCTTTGTTACTAACACCCATGCATCATAATTGCTGAGGCATATTATCATCCATCCTTACATTGAGTCTGCATATAGCTTTACCCTGAAATCCGCATGTCTTTGTGAGGCATACATTTTTTTTTTCATTTAAGTCCTTTTATTACAGTGGTGCCAGCTACTGCTGCTATCGTTAAATGCCTGTCAGCATTTCCATTATAAACCTTATTTTCAGGGGATTTATAACCTAGCCATTTTAATTCACATTCGGCTGAAAGTTGCCATCGAAATTCTCGACATACAGTAGGTGCTGTTTTCTTTTATCACCAAATTTTATTTGAATCTGTTTATCTGCCAGAGATTTAGCAATGTGTAAAACCATAACACTGAGATGGAAGAAAAGTAGAGATGTTTTTGTAGATCTTTTCTAAAGTAAAGCTGTACCCATGGAAAACTAGAAAGGAGTTGTAAAATTTTCAGATTTTTGACAAGCAAAAGTCTTAATGGATAATTTGAAGCCATTATTATTTGTAGTGTACTAATATTTTATGCTCATAGTTTTTAAAATATATTTTACCGTGAACACCAATTCATATCATGAAAGAGTTATGGTCAATTCAGCACAGCATCCTGTTCACTATAATAGACTTACTGGCATCATGAAATGTAATATAAAGCCATATCCCTTTTATAGTAAAATAAAAAGTTTTAATGTGCAAATTTGACAACTAATTTTTTTTTAGAAATCCTATCTAACTTAGCTTTTGTTCTTCATGAGGGAAACTGTGCTTTATTATTTTTTTCAAAATATAAAATGTTTTTACATCATCTAGTTCCTTTAGTTCATTTTTATTGTTGAAATAAGTATATACCGATCATTTTTAAACATTCCGGAAATAATAATTCAGGTATTATATAAGCACAGAAAAAGACCAGATCACTTCAGTTCTTATGGCTGCTGAAGAAAACATAAGACCAGGTCATCTAAACTTGTGGAGATTTTATGGCAATCAATAAAGACAGGTATGTCAACATAATGCCCATGATGAACACAGATAGCTAAATAACTACAACAACAACAACAACAACAAACCTTCACGCAAGCCACACAACATAGGCATAAAAATATTTGGACTTTCTCCAAAGAGTAAGAACAATATGTTGATGGGAAAGAACTGTAAGGATAGGAGCATGTTTGACCTTACTATATAGTTATCACTTAGCATTTCCTTTCTGCAGGAAACTGATTTATGCTTTACACTGCCTCACTTAAGAATCATAATAATTTTTTGATATGAGAATAATCATTGTGCTCATTTTTTATGAAGAAACTGAGGCTCACTAAATTAAAGTTGTTTGCTTAAAGTCAGACAGAATGAGGTAACAGAGCCAAAATTTTACCCAGACAGTTCTTAAGTCTGTGACCCCTTAGCCAAAAGGTATAAAAATTGAATGCAAAGAAGATATATTCATTTTTCATATGCATGTGTGTGCATCTAAAATATAAAAGTAAAAGCAAATTGCACTTAACTGGCCCTCCACTTCTCCATTTCTTTATGGCTATTATACACTGGCTAGACATCTAGATGAAAGCATTTAGTCATTCGGCATGAGTCAGTGAACCAGCAATCTGCTGCCCAGAATCCCATTCTCTATAGTGCTTTACTTCATAGAATGTGAGGCATGGAACCTCCTACTGATGACTTTCAACATCTGTAATTTACGTCTTGAATTTGAGATCCCCTCTTACTCCGTATATCTGTACAGATTTTTGTACAGCTTTCAGTGACCATTCTTAAAAATAATTTCAGGTTAAACCTGTTAAAACGGGTTGCTGTCACCATTTTTCAAATCTGTGATCTTTCGGTCATTTTCAATATGGCAACTAACTTAATTGCAATGTTGGGACCAAATCTCTTATCCTTCTAGGACTTTGACCATGCCCCTGAGTGTGCAGATTCAAAGCTTGATCTTTCATAGAACCATACATCTCTATTAGAGCTCTGCCTCTAATTTGCTGTTTTAGATACCAGACATCTTTGCTTTGTTTCTAAGATGGAATTCAGTGAATGCTGCAGTTCTGAACTTTACTGAATAGTTTAGCTTTAAAATTTTTTTTGTCTATTTTCCTTAGATCAAAAGTTTTCTTGGTATAAAGCAATTATGTTGTTCTAGGACTTCCCTTATTGGCATGCACTTATTTTTTAATGTTTATTTGTTTTTGAGAGAGAGACAGACAGAGAGAGAGAGAGAGAGAGAGAGAGAGAGAGAGAGGAGAGGAGTGGCAAACGGGAGGAGACAAAGGATCTGAAGTGGGCTCCACACTGACAGCAGAGAGCCCGATGCAGGGCTTGAACTCAGGAACAGTGAGATCATGACCTGAGCCAAAGTCTGAATGCTTAACCAACTGAGCCACCCAAGTGCTCTTGGCACGCACTTTAAGACAGGAAATGCAGGATACAGTAGGCCCTTATGCATAGAGTTCTCTAGAATACCAAACTTCTTTAATTCTTCCTTCCCCTCCCTTCTCTCTCCTCTTTCTTCCTCCCCTCCTCCATATCCCACAGCTTTTGCTCCTCTTTTTCTTCCTTCTTCTGTTTCTCTTCCTCCTTTTTATCCACTTTCTCCTTCTTCATTCTTCCTGTTGCAAGTATAACTTGCAAAGCTTTCAGTGAGGATTTTGTAAGCTAGATGTTGGGAGGACACAACCTGGTAAATATTGGTTCATGCAAAGTTTGACTACAAGTTCCTCAACAGTAGAAGGTATATTTGCATTTTATAACAAAGATCCATGTTAACTTTAGAAGACCTCTCATTGGTTAGATTTGTGGTGGCATATCAAAAGTATCAGTAAAGCCTAGGTGAGAAGATGTGGAGATACACTGGGAGAGAGGAATATATTATACAGAATTTTTTTTTGTTTTCGTGTGAAGTAACGCTAACTTAAGGAAATAGTAAAAACTTATTAGTTTAGGCAGTCTTAGCTGTATCCGGTAACTCAACCATGTAATCAAGAATCTATTTCAAGGCAAATCACAACTGTAATGAGATATTACTCACACCCATTAAGATAGCTACTATCAAAACTAACAAAGCAACAGAAAAACACAAAAAATAACAAGTATTGGTGACCATATAGAGATTTTGGAAAACTTGTACACTGTTACAGGATTGTAAAGTGGTATAATGGCTTTGAAAACAATATGGTAATTCCTCAAAAAGTTACAATTAGAACTACCATGATCCAGCAATCCCATTTCCTGGAATATATCCAAAGGGATTGGAAGCAGCATATTGAAGAGATATTTATATATTTATGGTCATAGTATTAGTCACAAGAGCAAGAGGCAGAAATATCACAAATGTTCATTGATGATAAATAGATAAATAAAATGTCATATATGCATGCGATGAAATATTATTCACCCTTAAAAACAAAGGAAATCCTGTCACTTACTACAACACAGGTGAAGATTGAGGACATAAAGCTAAGTGAAATAAGTCAATCACAGAAAGACTTTTACTGTATGACTCCACTTAAGAGAACTTAAAATAGTCAAATTCATCTAAACAGAAAGTAGATTGTTGATTACCAGGAGCTGCGAGGAGGGAGGAAAGGGGAGTTGTTGTTTAGTGGCTATAGAGTTTCAGTTTGCAAGATGAAAATGTTCTGGAGATCTTGTGAATATGTGAATATACCTAACAAAAATATGTAAACAATGTGAATTGCTTAATACTACCAAACAACATACTTAAAAGTGTTTAGGGTGGTAAATTTTTTGTGATGTATTTTATACAATTAAAACATCACATTTTTAAAAATTTTTTTAAAAAGGCTTATCTATCTCTTCAGTCCTACACAGGTCTCTTCCATCAGTTACTGGATAGGTACTAGCCTCTCAAAATACAGGTTCTTTAAAGATCATTATTCTAGAAGAAAAGAGAGCATCTTTCCCAATAACTTACAGAAAAGCTCAAGAGTGGAACTGATTGAAGAGCTCTGAGATATGTGGACTTGGGGAGTGGCAACAGGAGGAGATATAATCCTTCCAGAACCCCATGTAGGAGCACTACTATGGAATGGGGGGTGGTTATTCCAAGGACATAAATCTGCTCCTGAAGCTTGTCTTCAAGGAGGCAACTCCACTGTGGCAAGAAATTGGACCAAAGCCTTGAGTTTTCTGAGCTATGAATGATCTTGCTTTTGATAGCCTTTCTCTAATTCTTTCTTTCCAAAATGCCAAATTTGCTGATGGTTTTAGTTATACCCTTTAACTTTCAAGACAATGTGAACATTTATTCAACAAATCATTCTGAGTGCTTATTTGTGCCAGATGCTGTACTGAGAGCTAGGGATTAGGGATTTGGTGTTAAAGGCCATAACCCTGTGGAATGTATATTATTACAGTATAAAAACAAGTAAATTAATGTGTGTGTGTGTGTGTGTGTGTGTGTGTGAGTGTATAGTACAACATGATTATAAGTTTTGATAGAAATGTGAACAGAGTTATGAGAGCACCAAAGAGGGATGCTTCCTCAGCCATGGAATGGGGAAATGAGGAGGATGGGGGGAGAAAAATGGGTGAAGGATGTTCAGTTTTTTAATTTTTTTAATGTTTATTTATTTTTGAGAGAGAGAGAGAGACAGAGCATGAGTGGGGCAGGGGCAGAAGGAGAGGGAGACACAGAATCTGAAGCAGGCTCCAGGCTCTGAGCTGTCAGCACAGAGCCTGACATGGGACTCAAACTCACGAATGGTGAGATCATGACCTGAGCTGAAGTCGGATGCTTAACCAACTGAGCCACCCAGTCTCCCCAGATGAGAGATATTTAAACTTAATCTTGAGGAGGAAAGTGTATGTAAGAGTTCCAAAGCAGGCAAGATTGAAAAATTCCAAGGGGAAGTTTGAAATGAAGGGACATTTCAGGTTGTGTGTACAAGTAATGGAGAGGTAAGAGAGCAAAGCATATTCAAATATCTTCAAATGGTTTAATATGATTGGAACACAGAAAATGTGGGAAGTAAGATCCAGAAGACAGGATCCTGATCTTAGTCTAAGAAAATCAGCATAGATTTTATTCTGAAAGTTAAGACCATTCACTCAAGGCACAAATCATAAGGAACACCAAATTGTAAATAATTATTTAGGAGTTTAGGAGAGTGACATAGGGACTTTTCCAATCTAGAAAACTTGATCTGCAATTCTGTGGTGGATATAGTGAAGTCTGTCAGGTTGTCCTTCATTTTGCAGGTTGTATCTCCAGAGCTTCCAGAAGTATCTCATAGGGTTATCCTGGTGTTTTAGCTCAGTTGGTAACCATGAAAGAATAAGCTAATCTCCCTACCTACCCCCAGCCCAGTTCACCCAGGGTATCCAAATTCCTAGGAATCCTCCAAAAAATAAGATGTCTGAATCTCCTTGACTTCTGCACAGCTAAGATAAATGGCAATGTAAAACCAAGTCCAGAGTCAGATTCTAGCACTTCTTCATATCTAAACTAGGCTTCTAATACATACAAGTAAGACCACGGTGGAGGTGTTAAAAACACTAAATCGTTTATAATTTGGTATTCATCAATATATTTCCACCTGTCTTTTAACTGTTTCTCTAGGTTATATACTTTGATGACTTAAATTTACTTAAGAGAACTTCTAAGTACAGTTTCAAGAACTTATTATTTGAACTCCTTTATTTTCAGTGATAATAGCATTCCCCAGTCACTCTCCTGTGAACATATACATTAATATGTACTTAAAATATTGAAAAGGAAACCAGGTGGAAAATTTTCAGTAACATTTAACTTTGGTAATTTAATATGTTATATTAAGAGACAGAGCCCTATCCAAACTAAAAGAATTATTCCATTGATCCATAGACAGGTCAGGCCATTCATGAACCCAAATTCTGGCAAAAAGTTGAAATTGCTGTTCTTTATTTGATCTTTCAGAAGGTTTTGATTATTTAATATGTGGTGGGATTTATATGAGTTGATAACTTATTGGTTTTCAAACCTTAAATTGGTTACTTATTGAGCATGGTAGATATAATGTGTTTTTCATCAATATACTGTATCATAAATCTGCAGTTTTTGCTATTTACTTGAAAATCAGCAAAGCAAGCAAAATACTGTGATAATAGTGTATGTAGTCAGCATCAGCCTTCCAAACTGGTCAGAGATTGAATATCTTTCTCTTTGGGATTAAATAAAATGTACATAAACAGAGACTTTCTATTAAATTAGATCTTTGTTACAAAGTTTCTAAAATGGCATTGTCCATAGCATTTCATCTGTGATAATCATGAAAAAGCAAGACTATTTACCCAAGGTTAGTGTAGTAAGATTTTAAGTTTAAACTTGAAATTTTAATATGGCAAATTCTACTCAAAATTCAGTTCTTAAAATACATTTGAAAACATGAAGCAAAAATATAAGTAAGTTGTGCTTTAAAAACCCATTATCTTAATATTTTTGGTTATTTTCTGAAATATCGCTTCACTCTAAGGTAAAAAGTCTAGAGAGATCAATTCAAACCCTCCTATTTGCTACAAAAACAACCTAAAATTAACTGCATTCTTAAGTCTTTATCAATGACAACATTAGTTTTTGTCTATTTCCAGGACAGAGTACAATTTCAAACATAACTAATTTTTTTTTTATTTTGCTTTTGTCACTCAAGAGCTTGTATTTAGAAAAGACTAAACACATTCTGTGAAAAACCACATCTCTCTTTCAGGTGAATATCTTCTATTTAAATAAATTATTTAATCAAGGGGTACAAATTAAGGGGTACAGTCCTTCTACTTGATGTGCATAACCAGTTACACCAGCATTCAGTAAGACAGGGATTCCCATTACAGGGTTAACAAAGAGACATTGATGAATTCTGGCTTCATGATTCTTATCTCCACTGTATTGTAAATACAAAGAGGAAAAATAGGTCAAATAACTATGTTTTCTCTTATTAGTTACTCATTTCACTTTAATTCACAGTGAATTTCACATACTGTGAAATGTCAAAAGCAACCTTAGATTGTTTCATGCAGTAATGATATAGTTAAGCAGTTCCTTTAAATAAATGTGTCAAGTTTCATTCATCTTAGATCCAGATGATATGAGAAAACTTCACATTCTCATGGGGGATGACGGGTGGAAGAAAAATTACTCATTCCAGTTGCACTGATGGTAAACACAGATGAGAGTTAGAATCTTGGATTTTAGCTAAAATGGATTCTTATAGTAGAAGAACACAATTGGGGACAATAAAAAGACTGCCAAAATATTAAAAATGAAAGCACTCTTCATAATCCTCAGTGATTCCTATCCTAACCACAGGTTATTGTAATATGTGTATATAATAACAATCATGTCAATGGGATTGAGCCATGTTAAATTTCAAACAAGAAATATGCAACTTTTCAATTGCTACATAAAATGTAATTTTTTTCCCCAGGAAACATTGTATTTCTATACCCAAAATGGGTTTAGAATTATAGTTAATATTTAACAGTGATGACAATGAACCCCCCAAATATTAAGTTATTCTCTTCATTCATCTCCCTTAATGGGGCTCCATTTCATATATTTTGTCTTTCTGAAATTTGATCTATGGGAGAAGAGCAGGTAACACACTGAGCCAGAAAGAGCACCTTCTCCCAGAGACTGAAATGACTTTGTTCCATGTAAAGCGACGTGTTAGTGACTGGTAGAACTATAGTGCTCCGTTGTTAGGGAGCTACTGATTAATTAGATACTGTAATGTCATAATACATTCATCTTACGTTTCACTGACCAAACCTATTGTCTTCCTGTCTACTACATCAGGGTCATTTTAGGCAACAGACACGACAGATACAGTCATATGCCACTAAGGCACCTTTTAAATTGGAAAAATGAAGAAATGTGCTCTGAATCCACTGCCTTATTTCTTAGTGTAGAAGGAGCTGTGGAGGTAACCCAGAAAAATAAAGGCTGATTTATACATTAACATCCCATTCAAAACGTCCACTCCAGACCAATTAGGAATCCTTCTCCTACCTCCAGGGCTACTTTTGCACATATCAGTGTGAAAGTCTCCAGAGAGGTCTGTATCCATTGTCTATCTATCAACCCCTTTCTTTCTCAGGAAGTGGGCCAATGTAAGTAGAAAGTGTTGCCCAGAATATCCTCAAGGTTACAAATCATTTAACAAATATAATAAGCAATGTCTCAGCTAAGGATGATGGCCAAAGAGCCAGTCTAAAAGAGATAATTCTTTCTATAGCCTTTAAAAATTGTAACAACAAAGATTCATCTGTCTCTTTGGTGCAAGAGACATAAAAGGCTGGCTACTTGAAATTTGACAGATTAATGCCAATCGGATTACTATCTGCTGATTTTTATGCTTTCAAAAATGTGTAGTTCTAACATCACACATTTAAAATAGTATGAATGCAGGGCGCCTGGGTGGCTCAGTCGGTTAAGTGTCTGACTCCAGCTCAGGTCATGATCTCACGGTTCATGGATTCAAGCCTCACGTCAGGCTCTGTTGGGACAGCTCAGAGCCTAGAGCCTGCTTCAGATTGTGTCTGCCTCTCTCTCTGCCCCTCTCCCACTCATACTCTCTCAAAAATGAATAAATGTTAAAAAAATAATAAAATACAATAAATAAAATATCATGAATGTCTTTTAAATTACTGCTTATGAAAGATTTTCTGAAATAAACTCAGTGCTGTGCTGAGCTGTTGCCAGCTCATGAGGGCCGATTGTTAAATTTTTAGGACTTTTGGTTGTTTGAAATAACTATTACAAAAAGTAAATTACATGAACTTACAATCAACAAATGATATTAAAATAAAAAGGAGTAAATACTACAACCTATTATTTCCAAATTGTTTCACCACATTTACTGTGCTCTTAATGTCCATTCCAACTATCATATTGGTATGGTGAAAATACTGTATAATGGTGTGCTAATGTGAATCTCTTCTTAACTCCTCATTCAATTACCCTATACTGGTAGCTGGACATTGGCCATAGTGAGAGCAAGTACACAAATGAAATCAGCAAACACTATGAATAAGACTGTTTTTCCTTTCTTCTGGAGAGTTGGTGTTAAACATTTACCAGCACACCATTGACTATAAATACTATGGTGAAGCAGGTGAATGATTAGAGCTGTGTTTGTGGAAAGGAAAGGAGACTCAAAGCTGTAACTAACAATAATACAGCAAGGCCTAGGTCACTACCATAGTGTATGAAACTTGAGAAGATACTAAATTTGAATTGCAAGATACTTTTTATCCACAATTACAATTGAACTAAAGGCTAGAAATAAAAGAGACAAAATTCCATGTAATTGCTCGAATTCTTTCTAAACATTTTAATGAATATTAAATTATTATAATTTGTTTTATTTGAATTTACCAAAATAGTATTCTGTTGGCGATATTGGGTGTTCTGTAAACCTATCTAATGTCTGTTTATGTTTATGGTCATTCTGTGTTTTCCCCACCAAGGCAGCAGAATTTGGGTTTATGTGGTCTCTTATATACACTGAATTATAGAAAGGACTCAGATCTAAATCAAGATCAGAAATACGAGATTGTGGAAAGGTTTATGATTTTTAAAATAAATGTGATGCAATTGAATCTGTGGCTTTAATCCATCATCTACTGCTTATACTACTCCTTTTTTTGGGATACTACTGTTTTAATGATAAGTCTTAGCTTGAAATTAATGCAGAGATTGGATAAAGCAAATTTAAACACAAAATTTAAATACCTAGAGAAAAAGTAGCTTTATTTTATTTTTCTCCTTTATTCATGGGCATTACAGAAGAATTAATTATTTCATGGGATATGGTACATTTTTCTAGGGAGAAGATCTGGTTGTAATGGGCTGAAATTGTTGCTAATGTCACGTGATTCAGACAGTGTATCTATGGAAATGGAAATACTTAAAATGCTGTTCATACTGTTGTTCTTCCAAATAACAAAAACTTTGCTATATTTTTTTAATAAAATATTTATTGTTACAAGTTAAAAGCTGGCCTTTTTAACCCATATATGTAACTGGAGATAATAACTTTTTCTAAAATGAATTACACATTTTTACATAAGAATTATATCCTGGGAGATTATAATTGTGTTAGAATATTTTGATCCTTTGTTTTTGTTATGTGATACTATAATTCATAAACTTCACCATTCATTGAGTATACCTATCCCCAAGTTTTTAATAATGCTGAAGTGATTCTTTTTTTGTATCTAAGGAAAAGCCTGATAATAGACCTTTGCTAGAAAAAAAGCCATATCTTAGGGAATGTATGTAAAATCAAGTGCCTTTCTTCTCCACAAAAAGTATTATTCTGTATAGTTAAGATTTTTACATTCTTCTACTAGAGCAAAATGACATGTTCACCTCAAAAATAGATGTCTATTCTATCACTAAATATTCTCCTTATATAAAACCTTTCATGTGAAATTTTTTAAAATCTAATTTATTGCATGCAAAAAATTGAATTTTACACCTAAAACAATGCATATAATCACAAAACATTTTTATTTTAAGGTGATGTTCCTATGCTGCAGAAAGGTATTAAAAATGTTTAATTAGTAATATGAGCCCATGTAACTTGTTGCATAGAAAAGTTAATGCTTCTTTTGCTACTGAATTTTACATATGAGGAGAAGTGGAATAGCTCATGTGATTGATTCACAAATAGGATATTTTTATTTTCTGATTTGTGAAAATAAAATTCATATGCTATTTTATTTTTATAAACTATCTTTTTATACAGAGGTTAATGTAAGTAGGTAAGGATAAGAAAATCAGCTTCGTGGTACATGAGTCACTGCGTGTTGGATAAGTTCTACACAATAACGCTTAGTAGTGAATTCCTTCAGGATGATTATTTAAATTCACTTATATAAACTTCTTTATGTATGGAGCAGGCTTTTGATTTTTAAGCCACACTCTAGTATTGATGAGACGGTACTGTGCAAATTTGCTGGTGGGTATCCCTTTCTGAAGATAAATAAAAGGAAGGAAAAGAATAAAGAAAGAAAAAGAATAGAGAGATTATGGTGGGAAGAAAGAAACACATCGAACTTTACTTTTAGCATAAAATTGCTGCCTTTTTAAAACTTACATTAATATTGCATCTGTATTCATTATGCATTCTGGCATTAATACGTATTATGATCACTAATGCTTGATAACAAAGACTGTAGTTTATTTTTGCTTCAAAACATACTTCAGCAATTTTCTGAGAAACAGAAACAGGGCAACATACATACCTCTTGAGAAAAAAAAACAAAAAACCAAGGGTTCTTAGTTGTAGATTAAAAGCTGATGATAAACCATCTTTACTGAATATTATAGATGTTAGTGGTTACTAACATTTGGCACAAATGACAATATATGACATCCATAAAACCTTCAAAGGTCACATAAAAAGACAATAGAATTTTTGTTTAGAAATGTAGTTTAATGATCTGGGTAGTTGTATGTTTAAAATTAGGGATTTTTATGCATTGTTATATTTTTCTGTAAAGGATCTTGTGGAGATCATCAAAATACCATTGTATTTAAACCTATTCTCTTTATTCAGTCATACTTGTGTCCATTGTTGGCATTAATCTTTTTTCCTTATTAATGACTTGGAATTCAGGCTCAGAAAATTGTGCTACCACTTGATAAGTCAGGCATAAGGAATAGAATTCTATTTATAAATGCATCTACTGCTAATCTGAAATTAATAGAAAGGAGGTACAGAAAAGCATATGACAGTCTTATAGAGAAATATTAATGTAGTGAAATATATTTACTTTGCTACCTAAGATGTGACAGTAGTCCCTTAATCTATAAGAATAATCTCTTCTGCTGTAGCAGCAAATAAAAAGAAAGATGCATATTATGGATTCTTTGAGTATCAGCATATCACTCTGCTATAATATATCATGCTTCATTGTGACACATTCCCCCATTTGTCACTTTCTGTCATGTTACTGTATCTCAAAAGACACAACATTGCCCAACCTTTTTTTTTTAAGTGTAGCAAATGGACACGAAATGTTTGACACCGAAAACAGAACTATTTTTAAAACCAGGGAGTCATAGCCAAAAACTGTTTAAATGGATATTTCAAGGACTACATACTAGGGAAAGTTTCTATTTAAATGTATATTTGTACAGGTTGAATGTCTAGTGGAAACAAGCATTTCTCCTTCCTTGTGAGCATTTTATTCTTAAACAATGAGAACTTGTTTCCTTCCTATTTGACTGAATTCTAAAAAAGGATTCTCTTTATTTCTGTTTCCTACAAAAAAAAGTTTGTCCTTATAAAAAATACTGAAATAGTCAAACTGCCTTTATCAGCTTTTACATCTAAGTGTTTCAAGTTAACGTTTTAAATTGTCCTTTGAAGAAGTACATAAACATATACACATGTATTAAATACTTAGGACTCCATGTTAGAATTCGGGCAACAAAAGCCGCAGAAAGTGCAGACCAGCAGCCATCTTGCAGATACGGCCGCTGAGAGCTGGTGCTGTCAGAACCAGTAAACTTCTGCCAACATTCCACATGCATCCAGACAGAATAAAATGGAAACGCTTAAGTAAATAGACAGAGATTGTTATAATTCACCTACCTTTCCATGTAATCTCATCCCATGAATCTTTTTATATAGACTAAGATTTTCTAGCGTCATTGGGTATCTCAACCTAATTTAAAACATATTTTAAACTTCTACCGCATAATTCGGTCCCTTGGAACTTTCTGTAACTATTTGGGTCAGTACATAGGCGAGCTCCCAGATTTTGTTCTCCAGTGTTGACCCTGCATTAACATTGTTAATAGGTGGTATTAGCTTTTCTACTGTACCAGGCTCTATGCTAAGGGCTTTACATATTTTGTAATTTTATGATTTAAACTTTATAATGTAGTGTTTAATACACTAGTATATTTGTTGATGAGAACACTGGCTCAGAGAGTTTATCAGAGATTGAGTTTGTAGCTGCTGCTTTAATGCAGAGTGATCCCTTAGAAACATCATTGTACTCTGCAAATTTTTATTGTTTTTGTTAAATAACATGGTATTTATGCTACATATGTTAATATGTCATATTTATGTTATATTAATATAATGTAAATAATTATGCTAATAAAATGTTAACCTATAAATGCTTTAATTTGTGTAAATTTGGAGCAGTATTTTTGTTTTTCATTTATGCGGCTAGTACCTATCATAAATAGGATATTTTGGTGAAACTGTCATAAAGAAAATTCCATTTGACTATGGCTTTTGTAATATTTTCAATGTTCAGCTCTACTGGAGTCATTCCCCTGTTTGAAGACCTCTAGTCCTCCCCATTACACATAAACTTGGTTCAAACTCTGCCAGGATCTTTGTTGCATACATGAAAATATATTTTCTCTTGTCTTTAGTTATATGTTTATGTGCCATTGGTCTCTGGAATAGCTGAGTCTATCAGTATATTCATGTCATCTTAGTTCTGTCATTTGCTTTAGATGGCCTTCCCTTCCCCCAAGAATGTAAACCTGTGGTAATATATTTTGTTCTAATAATCCTGTACTTTTATGCTTTATATGTAACTCTTACATCTATATCAAAATTTGCTGGAGTATGGATTAAATATATGACTTTATTTTTTCCCAAATGCTTCCTTCCTTTTTTCTTTTTTCATAACTGGAAGCTTGTACCTCCCACTCCTTATCTTCTAAAAAATTTAGCCGAGTGACTAAATTAGATATATTTGCACTACAAAAATGAAGTCATTAAACACAATCACAATATGCCTTTGCAAGCAAACTGTGACTCATGGGTCAATAAGATATAACTGTCCCCTGTTTATCGCTTGCTATTTTTACAATAGCTACTGAGGTGGGACTTCTTTTCTAGGGAATATCTTGTTGCCTAAAGGGAGTCTAGAGGGTCATTTGTACAGATTGGGAGCAAATATCAAGTTCTGAAGGCCAGGTCATGTTCTTGCTCAACCACCATGTGGGTACAGGAACAGAACCCTAGAATATCACCTTCTACATGTTGGAAACAGGACTTTTCCAGGTGAAGGGGTTATGGCACTAGCTGGTCGAGGCAGGAGCAGCACAGGGGGATGAGTTTCTATCCCTGAAAAAGCCAAGCAAGATGTAAATTGTGGGAGAAGTCCAAGACATGAACAGAACAGGGACATGCTTGACTCGTGGCCAAATATAACATACTCAGGCGAAGATTTCATCAGTACCCTCCTCTCTCTGTATCTGTTCCTTAAGCTCTGCCTCAGACTACCACTTCTTGTTTGGAAGTACACATTCTGGGTAAAGAGGAAGTAGAAATAGTACCTTTTCACATTAATACAAGGAGTTATTTCTGGACCCTTAGGACTTCTACCAGAAGATGAAAAAGAAAAACTAGACTTGAGGTTTTTATTTCTTTTTCGTCTTGGGAAACAATTTATAACAAAGGGATGGGAAAAGTAATTAATATTTTCAATGTTTACTATGGACTAATTGCTTTCTATATTTTATCTTTAAATTTTTTTTTAATTTTGGGGCACCCGGGTGTCTCAGTGTGTTGAGTGTCCAACTTCAGCTCAGGTCATGATCTTACAATTGGTGAGTTCAAGCGAACTGACAGTGCAGAGCCTGCTTCATTCATATCCTCTGTCCCCCTCCCTCTCTACACCTTCTCTGCTCATGCGCATTCTCTTTCTCTCTCTCTCTCTCAAAAAAAAATAATGTTTTTTTTATTTTGACAGTAGCTTTTCCATGTAGGTGTTATTATCATAATTTTAGACATGAGAAAACACAGATTCGGAATAGCCACACTGCAAGAGATTCAGGATTCCAGACTATGTGCTTCTTCCTGCACAATGTGCACTCTGCTTCCATTCCCCGGCTCCTTCTCAGTGGTTCTCCAGCTGCCTTCTACACAAAGACAACAATCTAAATGACTCATTTTTCTGATTTCACACCCAGCCCTTTTAAAAAGACATTGCTCAGTAAAGAAGAAATGTTTGTACCCCTAGCTCAGATTTTGCATTGCATGTTACACTGATTCACAGAATAAAACTCTCCTTGTGGCAACCTTCCTCAATGAAACCAGCTCATCCTGGCAGATAAGTTTGTTTCGTCTCAAATACCAGTGTCAAACATTACTTAGCAGATAAGAAAACTGGAGCAAAATTAAAAGGACTTTCTCAGCACTACCAAGATTCTTGGTATTCAGAGTTCATGATCCTTCAGTTCCTAGTAAAAAAACAATATCCTGAAAGCATGCACCTGCAGAGGCACCACACACATTCTCAGTTTGGTTTCCATATATACATCTTTTTATTTAAATATTTTTAAATGTTTACTTATTTTTGAGAGAGAGAGAGCGAGCAAGGAGGGGCAGAGAGAGATGATCTGAAGCAGGCTCCACGCTGACAGCAGAGAGCCTGACATGGATCTTGAACTGACGAACCACAAGATCATGACTGGAGATGGAGTCAGACGCTTAACCAGTAGAGCCACCCAAGTGCCCCCAGTTTCCATATATATAAATGTTTATTTATTTTTTGAGAGAGAGAGACTGGGGGAGGGGTGGAGAGAATGGGAAACAGAGGATCAGAAGTGGGTCCTGCACTGACAGCAGAGAGCCCGATACAGAGCTCAAACTCACAAACCACCAGATCATGACCTGAGCCAAAGTTGGACACTTAACCAACTGAGCCAGCCAGGCGCCTCTCCATATATTTTTAATAGTAAAGCAAAACCTCTCAGGTTCTTGAAAAACCCTGTGTAATGTGTTTTATGAGCGCAAATGTCCTTTAGCTCAAGCAATGAAACTCACCTGTGCCATGTAGGTAGAAACTGCACGTAGAAACGGACTGTGTTTTTAAGCATTATTTATCATCAAACCATTGAGAATCACTCAGTTCATTTTCTTCAGAAAACATGTTAGTTTTTGTTTTGTTTTTTTGTTTTGTTTTGTTTTGTTTTCCCTAGCAGTCACTCATCAAACTTTCATAGGATCACAAACCATTTATATTCAGAAGGCTTATTGTTCTAGGTACTCGCATGGTGCAAATAAAACCCAATACAAGTATATTTGGAAAGTGAATTTTAAGGAACACCTGGTTTAATTTTTAAAGAAAAGAAAAACATGGTAGTTCGTTCTGTGTCTTTCATTCATTTGTGTATATTGTATTTCAGGTGCAGATGATGGATATAATCATAAGTATCTGTGGCTCCTTACAGGCACTGGTTCATGTAAAACTCTCCTGCTTCATTCACTCTTCACTCTTTATTTCCATTTCCAGTTCCCTTCCATGGGCAAACATCAAATGTGTTTCCATTTGTAAACTTCCTTTTGTGTGCATTGGCTTTTTATGTAGGTATTTTTTTTAAGTTTTTTAATGTTTATTTTTGAGAGAGAGAGAAACTGAGCGTGAGTGGACGAGGGGCAGAGAGAGAGGGAGACACAGAATCCAAAGCAGGTTCCAGACTCTGAGCTGTCAGCACAGAGCCTGACGTGAGGCTTGAACTCACAGGCTGTGAGATAATGACCTGAGCCGAAGTCAGATGCTTAATCAACTGAGGCACCCAGGCACCCTTTATGTAGTTATTTTTAAAGTTATATATTTATTTTTGTTCCTATGGTGGCTGCCCTTGAGACCTATACTCCTGTATACTTACTCCATTTAATTCCTTAAACATTCCAATATCGGTGTATCCTCTGAGACCAGATGTTTACCGAGGCAAGCTGACCTGTCCCACTGATTTATCTTCACCACAAAGATCTTTATAATTTCTCACTTTGGGATCTTGGGTTGTTGTGGAATCAATAATAAAATTATTATTTACGATAAGATATTGTATAATAAAACATTGCTACAACGTATTATTGTTAAGATAATAACACACGTTATAAGACGTCTGGTTATCCTTACTTTCCATATTTCTAGATGTATCCCCTTTTTTTCTTTTGAGTTTTTACCACATTAGTGTTTCTGATATTAGCCGTTGCTGTCAACGCTAAAACTGTGAGGTCTTACTCTTTTGGTGTTTTGTTTTGTTTTACCAGAGAAAAGTTCCATTGACCTTTGGTTGTATATAACATTCTAAGTTCAAAGTTTCTTTTCCATTAATACCTCAAAAATATGATTTCTTATTCTTTTTGTATCTAGCATTGCTTTAATAGATCTGATGATATGCTTATTCTTATTCCCATGTAGGTAATCTGCTCTTTCTCCCTGGAAGCTTTTAAAAAATTTTTCTCCTTTTCTTTGATGTTGTTAAGATTAATATAATGTGTGCAGGTATGGCTTTGCTCCCCTACTTCTCCTGTGTAGCAATGTGACCCCATTGTATTTGAGGTCATTCATCCAGCTCTATTGTGGAAAGCTTATTTTTATTCATTTTTCAAATATCTCCCCTGATAATTCTGCTTTTATTCTCTTATTTCTTTTCCTTTCTATTTCTATGTCTTTATCCCTTCCTGCTGCCTTCTGAAAGAGTTCTTCAATTTGGTTTTACAGTGGACTCATTTGTCCTACATCTGATTGATATTCTTTATTATCTTTTTCAGACCTATTATCTTTATCTTTTTCCACTTTATTCTTTTTTTTTTTAATTGTGTCTTGGTATTGTTTCAGATTGCTCATCTGTTCCCTCATCTTCTTTTCTGCAATGTTTATTTCTTTATTTTGACAGAGAGAGAGCATGAGCAAGGGAAGGGCAAAGGGAGAAAGAGAGAGAGAGAGAGAGAAAGAGAGAATCCTAAGCAGGCTCCATGCTATCAGTGCAGAGCCAGATGCAGGGCTTGAACCCACAAACCATGAGATCATGACTGAGCCAAAATGAAGAGTCAGATGCTTACCAACTGAGCCACCCAGGCACCCCCCTCATCTTCATAAATAGGTTGCTGATGCTTGTTTTACATTACTGGTCTATCTCTTTCAAGAATTCTGTTTCAAATGCTATGTACAGTCCTTTTCATTGTCCTGTTTTATTTTTGAGGTAGTTGTACTTCTCAGTTATGTGGCTATTTTGACCTGTGAATTCCTTCCTGTTCCTGACGGTGCTTTGAGGAGGGGTCAAAAGCCTCATCTTCATCCACATGAATCTGAGAAGAGGGGAGGAAGGAATAAATCCAAGACCGACAACCCTGGATACCATAGAACTGGAGTTTATGACTCCTCTTTGTTGCCTGGCGCCAGCTATTGCCAATACTTAGGGCTCTTCAGAAGCAGTGTTGGTAGTGCATTTACTCAAATCATCATTTTGCAGGCCTGAGGGTTTGGAGTGGGTTCAAGGCAGAGGGTGCCTGATTTTTCCTTCTCTTCACCCTTTGGAGGGCTTTTAAGCTGTACTAATACTACCCCCTTCTTTACTCCTGTATATGCTAAAAAAAAAAAAATGGCTAAATATAGGGACTTATTTGCCTCTTCTGTCAACTTTGGTTTATGTTTGAATTTTTTCATAATAAAAAGTTTAAAAAACTGGAGGTAGAGAATATCGCTATTTTCTTTTATTCTTACGGTTTAATATGCATAGAGAACAATGAAAAAATCAATATGTAAATAATGACAAGAATAAATCATTAATATTGCTTTAAGATCTAGCCTATCTAATCCTAAAATAAAACTTGTATTCTTTTATTACTTCAACAAGCTTTTATTGAAATACATATCTATTTCTAGCATCAACCTTAGATTATACATTTATACTCAAACAACAACAAATAGCAATGAATAATGCAACTATAGTTTACTATTCCAATGTCATAGTGAAATATAAAGTATGAGTATGCGAGTTTTAAAAATATGTTACTGATTTCCTTCTCTCTCTTTTTATTTTCCTTACCTGTGTTTTGGAACTGTCAGAATTATTTTCTGCTTGTCGTCTAGAGAAGCCAACACCTTTTTTTGGAAAGGGCCAGGTAGTAAATATTTCAGCTTTGTAGGCCATGTGGTTTCTGTTGCTACTGAGTAGTTTTGCTTTTATAGGATGAAAGCAGTCATAGGTAACATTTAAACAAATGGGTGTGGCTGTGTTCCAATAAAATTTTATTTGCAAAAGATAGATTGTGGGCCAGATTTGGTCTGCAGGCTTTGGTTTACTTATACCCAAACTAGAGGTATCTCTGTGTTAGACTGCATTGCTGAGAGTGAGAAAACTCAGAGAAGTAGAAAATTACCTGCGTTGAATAATTGATATTTGGTTCCCTGGCAAGAGAGGGAGGTTGGCTATTAAAAAAAGTTATGTAATATTATATGCATTAAAAATGTTATATGTAACATATATTTAAGTTATGAAGCAGAAAAGAGAGAGAGAGAGAGAGAGAGAGAGAGAGAGAGAGAGAGAGAGAGAGAGTCTATGCACCCAAATGAAGAAGTGGGCTAATATTAAACTAAGAACTGGCACAGAAGCTATTGTGCCCTGCTCCTAATCCCATCCACTTTCCCTGTAAACAGAGAAATGGACAATTTTAAACAGAATTTTTGTGTGCTTTCTGGGTATTTAATGATGAATTGTTTCACTCACAAATTACTGCCTAGGAAAAAAAAAAAGATACTTTATTTATCTAAAGGTGTAATATGTTTCTGGAACTGCTTTCCTCGGACACAGCGGGGTCTAGTCCAATATGTGTACAGCATTTTCATTACCCTTGCAAAATTGTAACTATAGAAAGACAATGTGATATTATTTTATTATTGTTGATATTAATAGAATTGTTCATAACGAGTTGTTATTAATGATGCGATGTTATAAAAAGAATCCTTAATTATTAATGGCATTGATATGACATTATTAATTTTGATACTAAAATGAACATTTCATTATTCCCGATGCAATTATATTGTTAGACACAAGTTATTGCTAATAGATTATACTTTCTGCAGCCTTGTTTTGGCACATGGTAATTAGCTGTAGGTTTATATTGCTGAATAAAAAATCGGCATTGGGATTTTATTTCAGGATAGCGGAGGATGAGAGCATTAACTCAATGGAATGGGGCAGGTAAGAAGAATCATTGACCTTACTTTGTTCAGTCCATGTCCATTCTGCTCTGGATGGCTTCTCAGTCATACACGTGAAAGAAAAGCATAGCTGACAGTGGTAGTGTGTAAAGATTTGGCTGGTGAAGGGTCTTCTGTCATGTCACATTTTCTACACAGTAAATCAAAAGAAGTCTCTTTTCTGTTCAGCATTGGTTATTAAGATGTGATATTATCCTGTGATTTATATCATGTTGTCACAATGCATTTCATTTTGCTTTGTTTCAATAATACAATGAATTCTTTCATAATTTCTTTCAATTTGCCTCAGGAGTTGTTATATACTCCAGGCTTTTATTTCTTTATATTCTGCTCAGCCTTATTAATACAAGTGAAGAAAGTATATCCCTCCATAATTGCTTATAGCCTGTACAGTGCAATACAGCATATTACCTCATTTTAGATAATTCTTTTGTAGTGGCGTGATATTCTAACACTTAAATGCTCTGTGTAGAAGCAAATAGCTTTGCAAATTACTTTATAATCTTGGTTAACTTCAACTGGTTATTCCCACACAACACTTCAGTCTTTGTCCTTTAACAACCACCCTGCACTTTAAAGATCCTCAGGCACAACTTGAAGGGCAGTTGAACAGAAAAACTAATAGAAGGAATGAAATTTTCTCCAACAAAGCCTAGAGCAGGATTTCCTAAGGCCTCTCTTGCCCTCTCCATGCCTCCATCCCCTCTTGATCGCAGCACATATAAACACTTCCTCAGAGCCCCTGCACCCACTCACTGCCTAGCTTAAAGAAATCAGATGACCATCTCATTTGAGACAATTAAGGCAGGTTGAGATTCTTTAAAGGCAGGTGTAAAAATGTAAAATGCTTTATTCTTTTATCTGAACAGAATGTCCAGCTGGAGATTTGATTTCACTTGGTGGCTTAGTCAATCCTTAGTCAATTATTAAAAGATTAAAAATTTCGGGTTAAAAAAATTCTTAGTCATTTAAGATAAGCAAATATTCCCTGTTAATATTTACTTACTCTTAAATATTTATGATATAATATTTGACACATATCAAGAAATATGTATAATATATGTAAATTATAAAACTAATAATGAAGGGACCTCTCAAAGAACTTTTTTTTGTTGTTGACGTATAGTTGACATACAATATTATATTGGTTTCAGATGTGCAACACAGTGATTCAACATTTATATACATTACAAAATGATCACTAGGATAAATCTAGCTACCGTCTGTTACCATACAAAGTTGTTACATATTATTAACTATATTCCCTATGGTATACATTGTATCCCCGTATCTTATTTATTTTATCACTGGAAGTTTGCACCTTTAATCCTCTCTCCCTACTCTGCCCATTCCCCGATCTCCCTTCCTTCTGGCAACCACCAGATTGTTCTCTACATCTGTGGGTCTGTTTCTGTTTTGTTTTGTTTGTTCATTTGGTTTTTTGTTTGTTTTTTAGTTTCTACATATAAGTGAAATCATGTTGTACTTATCTTTCTCTGACTTATTTCACTTGGGATAATACTCTTTGGATCCATCCAAGTTGTCACAAATGACAAGATTTCATTTTTTTTTAATGGCTGAGTAAATTTCCATTGTGTGTGTGTGTGTGTGTGTGTGTGTGTGTATCACATCTTATTTAATAATTTGTCTATTGATGGACACTTATGTTGCTTCCATAACTTGGCTATTGTGAATAACACTGAAATGAACAGGGGGCATATATATCTTTTCAATTTAGTATTTTTTTTTATTCAGACAAATACCCAAGAGTGGAATTGTTGGATCAAATGGCAGTTCTATTTTTATTTTGGGGAGGGGGGAGCCTCTATACTGTTTTCTATAGTGACTGCAGCCTTTTTGCATCCCCACCAACAGTATATGAGGGTTCCTTTTTCTCTATATCCTCGCCCACACTTATTATTTATCTTTTTGATAATGGCCATTCTGACAGATGTAAAGAGTTATCTCATTGTGGTTTTGATTTGCATTTCCCTGATGATCAGCGATGTTGCACATCTTTTCATGTGTTTATTGGCCATCTGCATGTTTTCATGGCAGGTTGGATTTTTGTCTATACACTTAGAAAAATACTTCTGTTAAGTAGTTTTTGAAGACTTGTTGCTTCTTTTGTGTCTTTTAGTAATGAGAAACTTATGAGAGAAATTAAAACTGGCAAGAAATTTCAATAGAGTCCTATAAAAGTAAACTTTGAAATTCATTGTACATTCTTATTCACAGTGTAAAAATATGACTATGAAATTTGATGATTTATTCAAGATAAAATTGTATTATTGAATTGGGTGATTTTTAAAATTTCCTTTAAAAATAGAATTTAAAAAACAATGAAGAAGAAAAGCTTTATTTTATCTCTCTCACAAAATAATTATAAAACTGTAATATACTTTAAAATAATTCAGCATAAGCAGTCTGAGATCATGTTTAAGCCGTACTCGAGGGACAAGTAATTATCTAATCAGGAAATCTCACACCATGGGTGGTCACCAAGTGTCTAGTCAGAAAGAAGACCACTGTCCAGAGGTAGCTATTAAAAGTACTTTGAGAATCTGTATCTTTCATCAATACCAGAAGCTTTGCTGATTTGTGTAGATCCTAAAAGAGAAGTGGGTTTTCACTAGTGGTATTGGTGGCTTATTAATTAAAATAAAAGATATTATAAGCGGCATTGATAAAAGTATGTTATTCAGTATAAATGCGCGTGCAGGAGTATTGCAGCCATTTTTCCACCCGTGCATGGACAAAGCGTACAAGTCCTCAGGTCGTTGCCTGTGTCTTTAGGTAAGGCAACGTGGACTAGTCTCTAAGCTTTCTGATTTGCTGCTGGGTCAGAGGCCTCTTGTTTCTCTGACCCTGACAAAGAGTTAATTAAATTCTGCTACTAGAATAGCATTTCATTTGCTTTAGGTACACTCTTTCTGCAAGGGGTTTTCAGCGCTTTGGAGAACACGGGGACATAAAACTTGTAGGACTGACTATATGGCAGTTTTGTGATTTCTTATTAATAAATATCTGTGTATGTTGCTTTTATTATAAACCTGGTAGCAGGTTGCGGGGAGTAGCTATGTACGTACTTCAAATTCTCTTTGGCTTCCAAGATGTACTGAAAAGAACCTGATACATTTGTATAACCAAATTAGTTTATGGTAGTTCACAACAACAGAGTGGGAAAATAAAATACAAAATAATCTGGAATTCACTGTACCTATGGTACACCAGATGTTAATTTTCATCTTTTCTGCTTAAAAGTTAGGATAAAATTGTTCTGTCCTAGATGTCTGCTTTATACATCCCCATTGATCCCTCCCCTTAGCTGACGTAATGGAGCTTTTCCTCAGCTTCAGTCATTTTTGTTTTATTCTCTATCTCTTTGGTATGCTCTTGGGGGCACAGCTATGCTAATGGATTCAGTTGGTTGGAGGTCAGGAGTCTTGTAATTGGTGTCCTCCTGAGGGCAAAGGAGAAAGTCTGGCTTTATTATAACAAAAAGGTAGAGTTATCTAATAAACAGCATTGTGCTTGGGAAGCTGTAATTATGGTTATGGAATTATTTAATTTAGGTTCCTACATCTGCGTTTCCTATATCGTATCATCAAAAATGCATTCTTATTTTACATTACTGTTGCACTGTATTTCCCAAGTGATTTACATTCATAAATTAGCTTCTGTATGTGAGAGTTTGATGTGAAATGAGGGTAGTGATGGTCTTCCCTCACTTCCATGGGGAAGGTTAAAAAATAATATATTCCAAAGGTTAAAAAATAATATACTTTATATCATCAGTTTTTCCCTGATTGATTTTTCACCTAGATTTTCATTCGCACAATTTCATTCACTGCTAAAGTAGGTAAAATGGTTAGAGTGTTACATAACACTACTGCAACTACAAACAAGTAATTATAAAAATGAAATTGTTTATTTTATTATGAGTCAGTCTCTCAACTTGGTAAATAGTTTGTGTATTCCCAACGGCCACCATCATTTGTACTGGAGATGGAGAGGTAATGTGCCCAGAGCAGCTTTGGGTCCAAGGTAGGGTTACTAATTTTAGCACTTCTTATAAACAGAAGGAAAAGTACAAATGTTCAGTTTATAAAGGGCAAAAGATATGAACAGATAATCGACAGAAAAATAAATGCAAATGTTCCTTTAACGTCTGAAAAGATGATCCTCATCCTTACTATAATATGAGAAATGCAAATTAAAGCTATACTAAGCTATCATTTCTCACTTATCAGATTGACAAAAATAATAACAGTTCTACAATATACTCTGTTGATGAGGCCGTGGAGAAGCAGGCACTCACACATTACGGGTGGGAAGAAATGGTAAAGCACCTATGTGAGACTTAGCAACTGTATATGTATTACACCGTGTACCAGAAATTTTACTTCTAGGATTTATCCTGAATTCTCATTGAAAGCATACGAAGTCCTATATACAAAGGCTATTTGTTGTGACATTATTTATAATAACAAAAGGCTAGAAACATTATATATGCCATCCATAGAAACTGGATTGAGTAAAAACTGGTACTATACGGTGATGTCATAGTAAAAAGAAATGAGGAGCATCACTATGTAGTTAACATGGAGTGATCTCCAGAATTAAGAGACTTAAGAAAGTTATATCCAAAGCAATGCATGCTTGTATGGAATTTGAGATTTTCTGTTCACGATTCGAATAAATCAATGTAAGCAGACATCTTTGTGACAATTAGAAGAATTTGCATATGGACTGAGTATTAGATGATAGTGATAAGAATCACTGTTATTTTTATGAGCTGTGTGGTGGAGATGCATAATGGAGTATTTATAGGTAAAATGGCATAATATCTGAGATTTGCTTTAATAAACTCCAGAAAAAGAAGTAGGATGGTCTGTAAGTGAAACAAAATTTGGAAACATATTGATAATGCTTTGAAACTGGAGTGGTGAGTAAATGAGTGTTTGTTAAAATTTTCTTTTCGTATGTGTATGTTGGAAAATTTCCATAATAAAATGTTTTTAAAAGTAAGCATTTAAGCATCTCATACTTGGTTATAAAATCCAATAAGAATGAGTTATTTAAGCTACAGGAGAATTCTATCAGCATGAAAAATTTGTTCCACCTGCATTATACACAAAAATTCTTTGCTCATGGTGGAGAAATAAAATGTAAAGAAAAGCAGCCATCTTGGCAGTAGTACTCATGGGACTGATAATGATAAGGTTCCGTAGGCAAAAATATGCTTGCTTGTTTGTATTTTCTTTTATAGTAATATGGACAAACCCAAGGGGCACTAGCGTCAGTATGTTTGGATTCCCCAAGAGCGACATGTTGTAACTCTGACTCTGTAGCCTCCTTCCTCTGCTTCAATGGTCTCCTTCTTTTGAATGTGTTTCAGTAGGCAAGGGTATTCCAACTGAAAAATTGAAAATCGTGATATGTTCAAAGTTGGCTGAGAAATGCCATGGTCTCAGGTCTAAACACAGCCAATGTGTGGCTTCACCTTCACAATTGATAAAATGGTTGCCAGTGAAAACATTCCACTCATTTCAAACATGCTGGTTTGTATATTGGATGTCAACAAATAAATTTATCTGAGTATTCTCATGATAAAGTTAAATAATGGTATTACTAAGATAGGCATAAGTTGTTGCTTCAATAACAATTCCCAAGAGAATTGATGTTCAACATAATACAGTTTTTCCAACAGAATGAATATTTGGCATAGGTCAGTGGACTTTATGCCAAATCTTTGTTCCAAAGTTAAAACAAGAATGTTGCATTTTTTTTCTTGGCATTCAATTCAGTCAGGTTTTGTCACTTATTCTTTCAGAAGAACAACAGATGTCATTAAAGAGAATAACCCATTTTAGGTGTTTATTATCGATGACAATAGTGTTATTATTACACAGCAGTTCATTTTTAGCTATCTTTTAAAAACTTTGCTGTGGAATCAGGATTTATTAATGACAGTGTTTTCTACAGCTCAAAGTGAAGTATATATCACAAGCAAGGAAGGAAATTTGAGATTTCAAGATCAGGTGCTAAACCAAGATTGATTTTAAGTCTGCATATCAGTAACAGATCAATAATATAAACTTGCCCAATTGAAAAAAATGTGGACTTCAGTCAGGTTCCGTCAATATTTTGTGGGTTGCGCTTTTTTTCACATTTACTGTCCAGTTAAATTCTATATAGCAAGTATATAGCAGTGAATAGTTATTAGAATGGCACTTTATCAAAATAACTTCAAGATTGTTTGTAAAATACTACCAGTTCTATTATTTCCACTTGTTGTATACCTAAGTTTTGGCAAAAGTAGAATTCCTAGGAAGAGGAAAAGAAAGAAAACTCCAATTGCGAAGAAAATCATGTACTTTTAGGCAATTGTATTTATAGTAATTCGTTTTGTTTTTAATAAAAAAAACCTCAAAATACTTAATCCTGATTCACTGTTTACACAAAAATACAGTTTTTCAGCTGAACTACAAACAGGTTTTTAAATTGTGGAGCTGATTTATAACAGAATAATAGGGAAAAAGGTCTTTTTTAAAGAAAGGTAGAGTTGGAAATGCAGGTAATGAATTCTACACATTTTGCCTGTGTTCAGACCCTGTTTCACTGATAAAGACTTGACTCAGGTGTAATCTTGATGGGCTGTTGGAGGTGTTGCTGGACAGGTGAGCAAGGGGAGGGAGTCAGAACCTGTCTTGTATGTAGATATGCAGATTTCTTCCACTAATTAAAATATATGAGTTCCTGAAACATTTCTAATTAAGCAAATTTGTATGAAATGACTCATCAGTTATAAAATTGGAAACTGTTTTTTAATATTGAAATTAAAACCTTAGAAGTCATCAATTCTGACTCACTATGGGACACATGAGTCTTTCTATAATTCAATCCAGGAACTATTTAGCCTCTTATATATATTCAAGATTGTGCTGATTGGTGGAAAATACAAAAAATATATATATAAACTCATATAAATATTTATGATCCGTCTTGTCTCAAGTTGACCAAAACTTGAATCTTGCTCTCAAGAAGTCTCATTCTAAGTGGGATTACACACACACACACACACACACACACACACACACACACATATATATATATATGTATTATGACATAAAATTAAATATGGTAAGAGAAGTACAAATTAAATACTAAAAGAGTGTATGGATGTCCTGAGGCAGAACTAAAGCTGGAGATTGGAAGAAGTATTGTTTAACTAGGGCTTTCTTGGCCGAGTAGGTTTTCAATAATAAAGAGGGTAAGAATGCAGGGCAGCAAAAAGGTCATTTAGGCTGAGTGCACAAACCCTTGAAGGTGTAAAAAGGCACAGAGGTCAACTTATCTGACCTGGTTAGGGAACAGTGAACAGTTCTGGGTGTCTGGCATAAGGTCTGTGAAAAGCTAATGTTAGGAAGATAGTTTATGGACAAACTGTGAAAGACCCTGGATGGCTTTTGAATTTTTCTTTAAGAAATAGAAGATCATTGAATAAGAGAATGTGGTAATTACATCTATGGTTGAAGATTAGGAGGCAGTGAGAGGCAAGGATTGGAGAGAGAGTAAGCTGAAGGCAGGAACTCATTGAAGGACTCAGCAATTGTGCCTCTGTGGGAAAACAGTGGGGGTGGAAAAGAAGGCAGAGACGGGAGACATTGTTGAGATGGAGTCTATGGGGTCTTTCAAAGGATGGGTTAAGAAAAGTGAATGAAAAAGAGAAATGGGAAATGAGAAGATGGCCAAGTTGTCAAAAGAGAAAGAGAAACATAGAAATTGAGAAAAAAGAAAGAGGATCCCTGATAAAAGCTCCCTTTGAGGACTAATGAGTTTGCTGTGTTGCTAGATCATGCATGTCTTTAGAAATGAGGATCTTAGGAGACAGATGAAGTCTGAGGATGAAGATCTAAAAGTCAGTGGTGAACCGGGGATGGCTGAGATCATGGGGAGGGGAAAGAACTACCTGGACTGAAGGTCAGGAGGAGTGAGTTTTACACCTGGTTCTGCCATCCATCAGCTGGGATCTGGGCAGGTCACCTCCCCTCTGGGCCACATTTTTACACATCTACAAAAGGGCCTTGTCTACTTCACAGGGTTATGGTAGCAATGTCATAGGTTGGTGACTTTAAAAGTTCTTTATAAAATGCACAATGCAATACACACATCATATAGTTCAGAGATCCTGAAATAAACATTGTCATCCACAAGATGAATTATCAATTTAATATTTTCATTCAGAATTATGTACAAATGAATATGCTTTTTAACTTTCAGTTACATTTACATCCTTGAACTCCTTTCTCTCTCTCTACACGTATGATGTCTGTATTGTGCTTTGTAACATCCAAGACACTATATTGGACAATAGAGGAAGGGTAACGTGGAGTCCAAACTAAGAAAACAATGAAGCCTTTGCCCTCGGGAAGCTTTCAATTAAGCTGCATCAGGAGCATGCTCACATAGGCGTGTTAAGAAGGAGGCAGGGCAGAACAACTGAAAGAGGATGTACGTCCAGAGGGAATGGAGAGCAGACAACGGTCAGGTGGCTGTGAGTTTTACATGAAAGCATTTAGGCAATGAATTATGTTCAGTCCAAATTGTAAAAGGGGGTGTGAGGCATGGAATCCTAGAGAGAAGGAAAGAAGGTGCTCCAGGCATTTGTTACAGTCTATTTATTCAGGTAATAGCCATGCTAATGAAGACTGCTGTTGCCTATAATCACTGCTGTCTGCCAGCCGTTCTTGAACAGGGTGTGCACAGAAATCACTTGAGCTCCAGCCTTTCATGTGAGGGTTCTGACTAGGATGTCTGGGACATATATGCAGGCATTGCATTTTTCTTAACTCTCCCAGATGATTTTGATGTATCCCGGTCCCTGGCTAGATACCACTATGAAAGTGATGCCCCAAGTTTTATGTATACTAAAATTACATGAGGACTTAAAAATTCTAAAATTCAATCCATATCCCAGACCAACTAAATCACAATATCTGGGGGTGAGGGAGGAGACACAATCATCAGTGTCTGTCAAGCTCCCCAGGTGATTTCCAATGTGCAGACAAGTTTGGGAACCACCGCAATTTCCCTTCTCCCTCAATCCACTCCTCAGAGGGAGGAGAGACTCATATAAGAGTAGAGAAAAGAATGAACTCCAGAAACCCGTGTATATTAATGTGTTAAACAAAGGTGCATCTATTTGAAAAGGGGCAAAAATTCCTCTATGAGTCTCTTCCTTATTGGCATCTCAATGTCTTGACTCCTTCAACTCTTAAGAAAATATTTCATGCCACTCTTCCTTCACTTCTTCAAAATACCTAGTGCCTCAAAAGTGGCTGGGGTTCATTTCACAAGGGAGATGTTATCTTTCTTCTCTTTTCTTTAGAGGAACAATCAGGGAAAGAACAGGGGACAAGGAAAAGGAGTTATGGAGCATTCAGGATGAAAGACTTAGATAATTTTAATTGTATAGGAAAATGATGTATTATTTAATAAGTTCACAAACAGATAATATAAACAGTTGGCCACATATGGAGATGCATAATTCTAGCTACTTTTAGATGGGACTAACCACTAAATCCACACTTAGATCTTATTACGTCATAGTTTCCGGTATTTCCCATTTCGTTGTGAAATGGAAAGTTTTCCTGGATTTGCTTGTTCCAGAAAAGAAACATCAGAAACAGCTACAGAGAACATTGGTTTTTTGTTGTTCTTTTGTTGTTGTTGTTTTTAATGGGAGTAGTTCCTTTGTGATTGCAATTTCTTCTGTAGTGATGAATTTGAACCAAGTTAAGGGTCAAAGTGACTCAGAGCCTATTTTTTTAAACATTTATTTATTTTTGAGAGAGAGACAGAGCATGAGCAAGGGCAAGGCAGAGAGAGAAGGAGACAGAATCCAAAGGAGGCTCCAGGCTCTGAGCCCCACATGAGGCTCGAACCCACAAACTGTGAGATCGTGACCTGAGCCAAAGTTGGATGCTCAATTGACTGAGCCACTCAGGCGCCCCACAGCCTATTTTTTGTTGTTGTTCCAAAGGTCCTGGGAATCATAGAAAATGTGAGGTAGAGTTCCTTGAGTCTGCTCTAACCCAAAGTCTTGTGATCCTGAGGGTCTGGTGTTAGCCAGGGAAATTATCATGGTATCAAGGAAAGACTGTCACCTCACCCCCAAATTCTAATCCATGTTTTTGTTCCTTGATCATCCCTATACTTGAGGGAGAATTCAACAAGGATAGTTTCTATCCTTGGGGTTAAGGCTACCCTCTAGAGTAACTACTTTATATTGAACTATTTCCAGGAATAGTTCAGGAATGTTATTTAAAACCATTCACCATTGAGAAAACAAATATTCTTCCATTGGGAGGGTACAGGCAAGGAAGATTTTTCTCAGCTATATCAGAAGTTCTGCATCTGTCACCTGTGTCCTCATCTTGGTGGTTGGAGACTTGTAACATGTCATATTCCTGCAATATCA
Source organism: Acinonyx jubatus (assembly GCF_027475565.1). Lineage (NCBI taxonomy): Eukaryota > Metazoa > Chordata > Mammalia > Carnivora > Felidae > Acinonyx > Acinonyx jubatus. Next base: position 62,810,745 of record NC_069385.1, on the reverse strand, counting down.
GATCTAAGGATCCTAGTAGTGAATGGATGGGACAGTGGAGTCTGTCACACCAAGTTACATAGGATAAATTGGCCCCACTCAGTCCTGAGAAATTGGGCAGCACAGTTTAGTGTTTGTACTCCAAGAGAGATGTTTTTTCCAACATAAAGGGAGCCCTATGTCTGGTCAATATGGGCAAAAATAAAAATACCATGGACTGGGTGACTTATAAAACAGAAATTTATTTTTCACAGTTCTGGAAACTGGGAAGTTTGGGATCAGCATGCCAGCTTGTTTGGGTTCTGATGAGAGCCCTCTTCCTGGTTTGCAGTTGGCTGTCTTCTTATTAAGTCTTCACATGGCAGAGAGAGAAGAAGTGATCTTTCTCCTATCTTCTTATAAGGTCACTAATCCCATTATGAGGGCTTCACCTTCCTGACCTAATTGAATCCATAGTTCCCATCTCCAAATACCATCACAGCGAGAACTAAGGTCTCAACTGATGATTTTTGGAGGGACATGAACATTCAGTGCACAGCACCCTTTGTGTAAAGTTCTGCAGCATTAGTGGTCAACAGAGGAAACATTCAAAATCGTGGTGACCACAAAAGAGAGAAGCAGATATTGTTAGTTCAATGAACACAGAATTCTTACTGCTAAATGAACAAACAAACAAACAAGCAAAAAACAAAACACATGTGGGCTTTTTTGAGAGTCCTACAAGAGCACACTTTTTCTATGGAGTTTATTTAGAGCCTTAATGGAACTTAGTAATAAAATTGGCTTGAATGTGGAAGGCACAAGCTTTTGCAGTGGCTCATACCAAGGGTAGGTCAATGAAAATGCATATCATATTTCCCCAAGTAGGAAGAGATTTATGTTATAGGATCTCAAGATTGTAAAGATTATCCATTGTAAGTTTGACCCGAGAACTAGATGATAGCTAAGTTCATTCATTCATCTATCCATTTATTCATTCAATCACTTTATTCATTCACCATCTAGGACCTAGAGAGGTCACTCCTAATGTCATTCTGTTTTTCTATAACTGGATCCACATGCTGGGAAGAGAAACTCAACTAGTGTCCTTGGTCACCACCAAGCTAATTTAAGCAAATAGCCTCTTTTATGACAACTTAGAGGACAGCAGAGATCCATACAAGGCAAGTGGCCCACTGTACACCTAGTAGAACGGCCCAAATCCAGAACGCTGACAAAACCAGCTACTATTGAGGATGACAAAAGGACCTCTCATTCATTGCTGGTGACAATCCAGTTTGGCAGTTTCTTACGAAGTTAAACATACTCTTACCATAAAATCCAGCAATTGTATTCTTTAGTATTTACCGAAAGGAGTTCAAAACTTATGTCCACGCAAAAACCTGCAAACACCGATTGTTTTATTAAATAGTTTTATTCAAATTTGCCAAAACTTGGAAGCAACCAAGATGTCCTTTAGTAGGTGAATGGATACACTGTGGTACATCCAGACAGTGGAATATAATACAGCACAAGATGAACTATCAATCCATGAAAAGACATGGAAACAACTTAAAGGCATATTACTAAGAAAGAAGCCAAACTGAAATGGCTACGTACTGTAAGATTCCAACTATATGACGTTCTGAAAAATGCAAAACTATGGAGACACTAAAGAGATCAGTGGTGGGGCGCCTGGGTAGCTCAGTCAGTTAAGCATCCAACTTTGGCTCAGGTCATGATCTCATGGTTCGTGGGTTCAGCCCCACGTTGGGCTCTGTGCTGAAAGCTCAGAGCCTGGAGCCTGCTAAGGATTCTGTGTCTCCCTCTCTCTCTGCCACTCCCCTGCTCATGCTCTCTCTCTGTCTCAAAAAAAAAAAAAAAACATTAAAAATTAAAAAAAAAAAGATCAGTGGTTGCCAAGGGTGGAGAGAGGGGTGGGATGAGGGTGGAACACAGAGGATTTTTAGGGCAGTGAAACTACTCTGTATGGTACTATAATGATGGGTACATGTCATTGTCGATTTATCCAAACCCATAGAATGTACAACACAAAGAGTAAACCCTAATGCTAACTATAGACTTTGGGGGATAATGAAGTGTCAATATCGGTTCATTGATTGTAACAAATGTCCACTCTGATGGGAAATGTTCATCATGGGGGAGGCTCTGCATGTTGGAGGCAGAAAATGCTTGAGTAGTCTCTGTCCTTTCTGCTCAGTTTTGCTGTGAACCTAAAACTGCATTTTAAAAAGTCCAGGCCTATCTCAAGAAGCAAGAAAAATCCCAAATACAGAACCTAACTTCACACCTAAAGGAACTAGAAGCAAAGCAGCAAAGAAATCCCGAAGCCAGCAGAAGAGAAATAATAAAGATTAGAACAGAAATAAACTATAGAATCAAAAAAGAAAAAACAGTAAAGAGATCAATAAATCTAAGAACTGGTTTTTTGAAAGAATAAACAAAATTGATAAATAAACCCATAGCCAGACTTCTCAAAAAGAAAAGAAAAAAACCCCAAATAGATAAATTCATGAATAAAATAGGAGAGATCACAACCAACACCACAGAAATACAAACAATTATTAGAGAATACTATGAAAAATTATGGGCCAATGAACTGGACAATCTGGAAGAAGTGGACAAGTTCCTAGACACACACACACTATCAAAACTCAAATGGGAAGAAATAGAAAATTTGAACAGAACCATAACCAGTGAAGAAATTGAATTGGTTATTCAAAAATCTCCCAACAGATAAGAGTCCTGGGCCAGATGGCTTCCAAAGGGAATTCTATCAGACATTTAAATCAGAGTTAATACCTATTCTTCTCAAGCTCTTCCAAAAAATAGGAATGAAAGAAAAGCTTCTGGACTCATTCTATGAGGCCAGCATTAGCTTGATTCCCAAACCAAACAAAGACTCCACTTAAAAGGAGAATTACCGGCCAATATCCCTGAGGAACATGGATGCAAAAATTCTCAACAAGATACTAGCAAGTCGAATTCAACAGTATATTAAAAGAATTATTCACCATGATCAAGTGGCATTCATTCCTAGGCTGCAGGACTGGTTCAATATCCACAAATCAATCAATGTGATACATCACATTAATAGAAGAAAGGATAAGAATCTTATGATCTTGTCAATAGATGCAGAAAAAAAGTTAGACAAAATACAGCATCCTTTGTTAGTAAAAACCCTCAAGAAAGTCAGGATTGAAGGAACATACCTTAACATAAAAGCCATATATGAGAGGCCCACAGCTAATATCATCTTCAATGGAGAAAAAATGAGAGCTTTCCCCCTGAGATCAGGAACACATCAGGGATGTCCACCCTCACCACTGTTGTTTAACATAGTGTTGGAAGTCTTAGCCTCAGTAATCAGACAACAAAATGAAATAAAAGACATCCAAATTGGCAAAGAAGTCAAACTTACACCTTTCACAGAGGACATGATACTCTACATGGAAAACCTGAAAGACTCACCCAAAAAACTTCTAGGACTGATACATGAATTCAGCAAAGTTGCAGGATATAAAACCAATGTACAGAAATTGGTTGCATTTCTATACACCCATAATGAAGCAACAGAAAAAGATATCTAGGAATCAATCCCATTTACAATTGCACCAAGAGCAATAAAATAGCTAGGAATAAACCTAACCAAAGAGGTAAAATATCTGTATGCTGAAAAGTATAGAAAACTTATGAAAGAAATTGAAGAAGACACAAAGAAATTGAAAAACATTCCATTCTCATGGATTGGAAGAACAAATATTGTTAAAATGTTGATACTATCCAAAGCAATCTACATATTCAATGCAACCCCAATCAAAACAGCACTAGCATTCTTCTCAAGGCTAGAACAAATAATCCTAAAATTTGTATGGAACCACAAAAGACCCCGAATAGCCAAAGTAATGTAAAGAAGACCAAAGCTGGAGGCATCACAGTCCTAGACTTAAGCCTGTACTACAAAGCTGTAATCATCAAGACAGTGTGGTATTGGCACATAGACCAATGGAACAGAATAGAGAGCCCAGAAATGGACCCACAAATGTATGACCAACTAATCTTTGACAAAGCAGGAAAGAATATCCAATGGAGAAAAGACAGTTTCTAGCAAATGGTGCTGGGAGAACTGGACAGCAACATGCAGAAGAATGAAGCTGAACCACTTTTTTTATACCCTACACAAAAATAAACTGAAAATGGATGAAAGACCTAAATGTGAGACAGGAAATCATCAAAATACTAGAGAAGAAAAATGGCAACAACCTCTTTGACCTCAGTTGCAGTAACTCCTTACTCAACACGTCTCTGAAGGCAAGGGAAATAAAAGCAAAAATGAACTATTAGGACCTCATCAGGATAAAAAGCTTCTGCACAGCAAAGGAAACAATCAGCAAAACTAAAAGGCAACCAATGGAAAGAGAGAAGATATTTTCAAATGACATGTTGGATAAAAAGGGTTAGTATCCAAAATCTATAAAGAACTTACCAAACTCAACACCCAAAAAACAAATAATCTAGTGAAGAAATGGCCAAAAGACATGAACAGACACTTTTCCAAAGAAGACATCCAGATGGCTAACAGACATGTGAAAAGATGCTCAACTTCACTCATCATCAGGGAAACAAAATAAAAACCACATTGAGATACCACCTCACAGCGGTCAGAGTGGCTAAAATTACCAGCACAGGAAACAACAGATGTTGACAAGGATGTGGAGAAACGGAAACCCTCTTGCACTGTTGGTGGGAATACAAACTGGTGCAGCTACTCTGAAAAACAGTGTGGAAGTTACTCACAAAATTAAAAATAGAATTACCCTGTGACCCAGCTATAGCGCTACTAGGAATTTATCCAAAGGATACAAGAGTGCTGATTCATAGGGGCACATATACCCCAATGTTTATGGCAGCACTATCAACAATAGCCAAATTTTAGAAAGACCCCAAATGTCCATCAACTGATGAATGGATAAAGAAGATGTAGTGGTTATATAGGTGTATACCCATATACCAATAATACCTATGTACCTATATCACATACACACACACAATGGAATACTACTCGGCAATGAAAAAGAATGAAATCTTGCCATTTGCAACAATGTGGATGTGACTGGAGGGTATTATGCAAAGTGAAATTAGTCAGAGAAAGATATAATATGTTCTCATTCATATGTAGAATTTGAGAAACTTAACAGAAGACCATGAGGGAAGGGAAGGAAAAAAATAGTTACAAACTGAGAGGGAACCAAACCATAAGAGACTCTTAAATACAGAGAACAAATCAAGCATTGATGGGGGAGGGATGGCAGATGGAGGGGAAAATGGGTGATGGGCATTGAGGAGGGCACTTGTTGGGATGGACACCAGGTGTTGTATGTAGGGGATAAATCATGGGAATCTACTCCCCAAGAGCACACTGTATACTCTGTATGTTAGCTAACTTGACAATAAATTTTATATGTGTGTGTGTGTATATATATATATATATATATGTATAAATTCTCTTTATATATGTATACACATATATACATATATATATACCATATGTGTGTATATATATGTATATATATATACATATATACATATATATACACACATATATGTGTGTATATATATGTATATATATACATAAATTCTCTTTTTTTAAAGCAAGTATCGGATGTTCATGACGATGTGCCTCGAATTCCTTAACTACTACTGGTACAGAGAGGTTGCATTATCAAGGGAAGTGAACTAATATTAAGTGATATTCAGGGAATGGAACAGGCCAAGAGAGTAGAACGTCAGAGAACATTGGTTTCTAGAATAGGCAGAGACCCAAACAATCATATTTATTGAGCTGTCACCTGAGAGCAGTCCTCTCATGGTGGCAGGAAGAGAGTTGCTTTGGAAGCATTAATCTTTGGCAAAATTTGCCTATGAAACAGGTTCATCCTGTAGGACAAGAAGGTACCAATAGTTAGGAATGTCCTGCTGAATGTCATTAACTTCAAGGAATAAGAATGAATTGTGAAAATAATCAGGAAGGGCAGTTTTCTTATAAAGGAAGAATACTCAGACCTACACCAGGTTTGCTCAGAGCATCAGATGGCAAAAGAAAATGGAGTAATATCTCCAGAGTTTTAAGGTATAAAAGAATACAAATGATCTGTAGCTAGAGAAGTTGCCATTCATGTGTGAAGGTGATAGAAATATATTGTCAATGAAATGCCATGCTATTATATTGGGTAGAGAGTAATTATTAGTTTAGAAAGTCACAACAAGATAAATAATAAGTGTCAACTTAATAAATATACACCAAACTTGTGTACTGCAGACTCTACTTAGATAGCCAGTCACTCTCCTTAGAGGTCTTTTGACCTCCCTGTCATGCTGTCATGTACTGTCAGATGTTCCTAGAATAGGACCAAAATCCCAGCCTTTTTCCCTCTATGTTTTCAGCGAGGGCAAGTCTCCCCCTCTTTCTAAGTCTCCTTTAGGGTAGTGTTGCCAGATTTAACAATAACAAAAATGATAGGATGCTTTGGTATATTTGAACTTCAAATAAATAATGAATAATTATTTTCCCCTTTTCTCCTTCTTTCTTCTTTCTTTCTTTCTTTCTTTCTTTCTTTCTTTCTTTCTTTCTTTCTTTCTTTCTTAGTTGTAGCATATCTCATGCTACATTTGGGACATAATTGCACTGAAAATTATGTGTTATTGATCTGAAATCCAAAGTGAACTGAGTTTTTGGTCTTTTATCAAGAGAACACTCTCTGTTCTAACCTGTATCTCTTCAGGATACTTACACAAGCTGACTCAAGCTTTTGGAATTAAAAGTGAACTAGGGAGGAAATTGTTTTCAGGTGAATTCTGCTTTTACCCAATCCCGAATAGTAAGCACAGGGCCTTATTTCATAATAAGCTAATAAGTGAAGGAAAAAGGGGAAGACCCAGGGAAAACTCTCATAACTCAAAAAAAAAAGTGCTTCTTATTACCTTGACTCTTATTGAGGGAAATTTCTTTGTAAGAAATGTAATGTTGGAGGGGTTGGGCAAGAGGGAGGTCTTCCAAATTTTGTCCTTCAGTGCATACGAAGGCTTTTCAATAACAAATAAGGTAGCATATAACCTGAATAAAATATATTTTTTTCCAATCATGAAATAAATTATTCACAGTCTCTGTGTTTAGTGCTGACTTGATCCATGTTTCTCACTTCTTAGCACCAGTTTTCAGTGTGAAATAAACCAGATGCTCTTTTAAAAACATATTCCTAAAAATCCTTGATTTTAAAAAGGCAATAGATAATTTTTTTAGAATAACACTAAAAGTAAAGGATTTCATTTTTATTTTTTTAAGTTTATTTATTTATTTTGAGAGAGAGAGAGAGAGAGAGGGATAGAGAGAGAGGGAGAGAGAGAGAATCCCAAGCAGGCTCCGTTGTTGTCAGCACAGAGTCCGACTCGGGGCTCAATCCGAGGAACTGTGAGATCATGACCTGAGCTGGAATCAAGAGGCCAATGCTCAAACTGGGCCACCCAGGTGCCCCAAGGATTTTATTTTTTTAAAGAGGTAAATAAGTCAGGCAATTTCGGATTAAGTTTTCATTAGTAACTTCTGTTAGCAGAGTTTAGTCAGAGACCCTGGAGGAATATTTCAGCCCATGCTTAAAAGAAATGTCACTGCCACAACAGAACCCCAAGTCCCTGATCTTCATCTTGTGAATGCAGATATTGTTCATGAGGGATTCTGGATGTAAATCTGTCACTATTGCACAACAAATAATCCAAATTACATGTCTCTTACCAGTGAGCAAGTAACATATTTTTCACACATAGGCAACAAAGCACTCATTACCTGACTCTGATTTGTTTCATCTACTGAGTTTCTCCCGTGTGCTGTGACTCTAAGTCAGCAAGTGACTTTACATGTATGTACCTTTTAAACTTATCATATCTAAGATGGAGTCACTGAACCTTCCTTTATCCTGGAATTGGTTCATCCCCCAAGCTCTCTCATTGTAGTCCAAGTTGCTCATGGCATGTGATCTGAGAGTCACCCTTGATTCTTCTCTTCGTCTCACTCCTCACATCCAATCCTCAAACAAGTCCTATCAATTCTGTCTCCAAAATATATTTTGATGATCTTTGCTGCCATATTTCACACTTGGACCACAGCAATAACATCCAAAAAGGGCTCCCAGCTTCCATTCTTGTTCCTCTATTACCCATTTTTCATACACATACCGAATAAGAGTTTTAGAAATGTAAGTCAGATTATGTTACATCCTTGCATAAAACCTTCCAAGGGCTCCTCTTGCTCTTACAATAAAACCCAAACTCCTACAAGTCCTGTCTCATCAGGTGTCTGAGTACCTCTGAAGCTTGATGTCATGCACACTATTCCCAGTCACATTAGCCTCTTTTCTTATCTTCAAATACAGCAAGTCCTTTTCCACTTCAGAAACTTTGCACTCACCACTTCCTCTGGCTAAAATGTGTTTCCCATCTTTTTCTCTGATTGCTTATTCTTATTCTTTACTCAAAAGTTACCTCCTGTAAGGGGCATTCCAGATGAGCTACCTTAAATTTGGTCTTCACTTTACTACCTTTTGGAACTCCCCCCTCCCATCACTCCTGTTTCCCTCATAGCCCTCAGTAACAGTCTGTTTATTTTTCTCTATGTCTTATTCATCACTGTATTCACTGCATAGTATATACCATATAATAAGTGCTGAGTAAATATTTATTAAATGTGTAAACCCTCTAATACCTACTGTAATATAAATGCCTGTAAACTATGAACACATAGGAATTGTAGCAAAATGATGGAAATGATATTGACAAGGCCAACCAGGAGAATCCATGTTCCCCACCTGATTCCAGTAAATGTGATATTATTAAATATTGGGCTTCCCAAGTGATTTTAGAATTCATAGTTATTTTTTTGTCAGAGCCATGGGTAAGCAACACTTTTTTCTTTACCACAAGAAAAAGCTGGCAGCTGTCAACAACACCCATTTTCCACAGAGTTCATAGGATTGTTCTCTGAAGACCTTACCTATGACCGGAACTGCAATTCTCATTTTGAATTGGCAGCTATTTGAATTGTGTTTCATAAACTTCCTGATTCTTAGAGGCATTTTTATAGGATGTTTTGGTCACAAACTTAAAATTGTGCAATTTTATAGATTTATGTGTACTAAGCTTCTAATTGGAGTATTGATTTTTAAATCTCTGTAACTATTTATTTTAGATGCAATGAAGCATTATCATAAATAATTGAAACTCAGATAACAAAGTCCAAATAAATTACAAAGAACACATTATAATTTGAGGTAATTTCTATTGCATTTACCATCCACCACCTGACAAAATATAGCGGTTCATACTTAGCAGCTATACCTACAGAATAAAATAGATTGTAGTCTACATGTAATTTTGACCTCAGTTACACCTGTAGGTTATTTTTTTTAATTTCTATATATTTAATAAGTAAAAATTATAATATATATACATATATATATATATATAGAGAGAGAGAGAGAGAGAGAGAGCGCATTTTCTATACTGGCTTTTCCTACCCATCCATCTAGGAATTTAAAAAATACTTATTGAGCCACTATCATGTCCCAGGCCCTAGACTAGATGTGGAAGACCTAATGGTAACTAAGGTGGATGGTGCCTGTTTCCTCCTGGAGTATATTATATCAGGGAGGTCACATAGCACTGCATGACCTTATACAATTTGCTGACTCCCATGAAATTGGAGGATGTAGTGTATTGTGTGGGGAAAAGGTAAGGTTGTAAGTCAAGATTTCTTGGAGGAAATAGGTCTTATTGAGGCAGAGTATGGGAGAAAAGATTCCAAGAGAGGGAAAAGCATTTACAGAGGCCCAGAGGCAAGAGAGAGCATGGCTAGAAGAATTGAAAGGTATACAGGAACATAGATGCAAAAGAGGAAGGTGCAAAGATATATTCAAAGGGTCCAGATGATGCAAGGTCTTATGAGTCTAATTAGAGTTTGGACTTATCATAAAGACAATGGGATTCAACTGTGAATAATGTGATCGGATGTATGTTTTAGAAGGTCTTCTTTGGATGCATGATGACAAATGGATGGGAGGGAGAGAAGACACTAGGTGAAGAAGTTGCCAAAAATAAAACCACTTTTAGTCAAAAATATAATGGGGTAAATTAAAATTAAAAATAAAATGCAATGACAACTCCAGACAGATGGTAAGGTTCACAGAGCCAAACTTGGATTAAAATGCATAAAATATATAAAATGTGATCTAATCAAATGCAAGATGTATGCTAAATTCATGTTCTACTGAAATTTAAGATGCTTAAATAAGGAAATAGAAAAGTAGAGCAAGTGAAGCCACATTACCACAATTACTCAGTGCCATCCCATGTACCCATATAAAGTATGTCTTCCTTTCATATGAAAGTCCAAATGGTCACTGCTGCATAGCCTGCAAACCCAGGAAGGCAGTGGCATAAGTGTCTACAGCATTTTTCAATCAGCACCCTGCAACATTAACTCCTTCATCCACCTGATATAGAGAGCATTCTAATCCTATTGTTCCATAGAGAATCCAGGGTAAAACTATTTGATCCCAGATAATTAGTTAATGGCATTATATATAATGAGATGCTTTTTTGTTCTTTCTCTGAACAATGTCACTAATATGCAGACCTTCACCTTGAGCACCAATGACACGGTGTTAAGATGCCATGGTTTAAAATGTAGATAATTTACTTCCTTAAAAATTTTACAACTGCACACCCAGCATTAAAAGACAACTGTTTTGACTTATTCCTTTTACCACTTTTTTCAGCTTCCTCTAAAGAAAGGAGAAATACTTTAAATACACCTTCAAACCTGTGCAGATAGGCAGGGCAAACTTCTAACAGTATAAATTGAAATAAATTGTTAAGTGTATGTTCAGTTCCAGATTTTGAAGCAAAAATAACTTTGAACATTTTGGGGCTAGAATTAACAAATATTATAGAATTTCCTTCCCACATTTGAAATTTTAATTTCATAGTATTTTCAGTCCTCTGGGCTGAAACGAGGACCAGATAATATTTTAGCAAAAAAGGTGTTTTGTTTTCACGCTTTCATCATGCAAAAATAACCCAACTAATTTAGCCCTAACTTTCAAAAAATATTCAGTTACATACAGAAATCAACTATGTAATTCTCAGGCCAAAGGAATATTTATCCGAAAAGTCTGAAGCAAAGACTTTTATAAAAATATACTCTTCCATAAAGTTTTATTTTCAGTCATTTTTGACATGATGTAAATGAATCACTGCATTATTGCCTACTAGTTATCTCTTATCCTTGATCTGCCAGGATTTTGTAATTTTTTTGGTATAAATTTTGATCATTTAAATTAAAAACCTGAGGCCAAACTTAAATATTGTAATTTTTAATAATTATAAAAACAATAGCGGTGTGCATTTATGCTGTGCTCCCAAAATGCCAGACACTGTGCTAAATGCTATGTATACATCATCTCTTTTAACTGTACTGCAGTCTTAGGAGGGAAGTGAAATTGTTATCTCCAATTCACAGTTAAGGAAACTAATTCTGAAAGGATTAAATAATTTGCACTGAGCTACTGTGTTAGTTTGTGATGGAGCCAAGATTCCCCTACCCCCTGCCTCTCTGACTCTAGACTCCGCTCAAAAGTGGCACCCCCTTGTGAAACAGCCCCTGGCACAGCCCCAGTCAGAACAGTCAGAGTGAGTAGGAATAAAGCCAAGGGTAATGAGATACTATCATACATTATAGTAGGTATAGATGAAAAACTATATACCTAAACCCTCCGATAAATTACGTAGCCATAGGAATTATTAATTCATTGTGTTGACTCCTATGGTGGATTGAATCAACAGATGTTTAAAAGCCAAATTAAAATTATTTACGGTACCTTAATACTGGCAGAAAGTATCAGCTCAATAATAGCAACATATTAACTTAGTTGTTAGGATACTTTGGCCTAAATCTCGAGCTGTCAGTGGCCATTCTAAAGATTTTGGATAAGCACAGAAATATATGTTTTATTCAGTTTCCCTTAGGATTTTCACTCAACCAGCTATTCTGAGCACCCCTTCTAAGAGGATACTGGCATTGTTAAGTGCTGGAATGAGGGACATTCAGGTGAGTAGTAAATTGATTTTGACCTTAAGGAATGTACATTCCATATTTACAATAAGGGGATTAAAACATGTGAGGGAATTGCAAAGTATAGATTGCTAATAATAAAATTATGTATAAATCCCAATAGTATGTGAAATAAAAAACACTTCTGCCATAAGCAGTGCTCTATAAGGCACACATGATTTGCTTGGGGCTCAGCTCTGACTGTATCTCTTTCCATACTTCACTCTTGCTCACTTTGTTCTTGCTACCTTGGGACCATGTATCTGTTTCTTGAAATCTCTGAGCTCAGGGACTTTATATTTGTTCTTACCTCTGCCTGGATACTCTTGGGCCAGCAGTGCGTATGGCCGGCTCCTTCTCATCTTTAAGGACCCAAGCCTTATGTCCTGTTCAGAGAGAACTTCCACGACCCCTTTTTCTAAAGTGGTCCTCTTCTATCACTCTCTTCATTTCTTTCAGAATACTTAAAACCATCTAATGATAGAATGTAATAGTAATTTCTTCTGTTTTGTACATTTTGAGAATGAATTAGCTGTGAGAGTGATTAGGTGTCCATATCACAGATAAGTGATTAGGTATGAAAGACTTGATCAGGATTCGTGTCCGTGCACAAGTGGAAACTTCGGTTACTGATGGGGGCACTCCTGTGTACATGCCCTAGAAGTCAATCCCAATTCTGGATTCAGATGAGAGTTGGAAGGAAATGCAGAGGTCTGATGTCACCTGGTTCTGTCTCAGTAGGTTTGGATTGAGTAACAGAACCTGCTTTCCCAAAGTTCCCAAGATCTTCACTGGTGACCAGCCTCCTTCTGAATATAGTCATCTCTTTGACAACATCCTTGTTGGATCATTATCTAGTCACTGTTTTAACATTTCTGGTCATCAATAACTCAGTACTTCAAAAGCATACATTGATTTTAGTCATGTAAAATCTTTTTTTAATATAATTTATTGTCAAATTGACTTACATACAATACCCAGTACTCATCCCAACAAATGCCTTCCTCAATGCCCATCACCCATTTTCCCCTCTCCCCCACCCCCATCCACCCTCAATTTGTTTTCTGTATTTAAAAGTCTCTTGTTTGCCTTCCTCCCTGTTGTTAACTATTTTTTCCCCTTCCCTTCCTCCATGGTCTTCTGTTAAGTTTCTCAAGATTCACAAATGACTGAAAACATACGATATCTGTCCTTCTCTGACTGACTTATTTCACTCAGCATAATACCTTCCAGTTCCATCCACGTTGCTGCAAATGGCATGATTTCACTCTTTCTCATTGCCAAGTGGCATTCCATTGTATATATAAACCACATCTTCATTACCCATTCGTCAGTTGATGGACATTTAGGCTCTTTCTATAATTTGGCTATTGTTGAAAGTGCTGCTATAAGCATTGGGGTACATGTGCCCCTATGCATTAGCACTCCTGTATCCCTTGGGTAAATTCCTAGTAATGCTATTGTTGGGTCGTAGGGTAGTTCTATTTTTAATTTTTTGAGGACCCTCCACACTATTTTCCAGAGCAGCTGCACCAGTTTGGATTTCCACCAACAGTGCAAGAGGGTTTCTGTTTCTCCACATCCTTACCAGCATCTTGTAGTTTCCTGATTTGTTCATTTTAGCCACTCTGACTGGTGTAACAAAATACAGCATCCCTTCTTAACAAAAACCCTCGAGAAAGTCGGGATAGAAGGAACATACTTAAATATCATAAAAGCCATATATGAAAAATCCACAGCTAATATCATACTCAATGGGGAAAAACTGAGAGCTTTCCCCCTGAGATCAGGAACACGACAGGGATGCCCACTCTCACCATTGTTGTTTAACATCGGGTTGGAAGTCCTAGCACCAGCAGCCAGACAACAAAATGAAATAAACAGCATCAAAATTGGCAAAGAAGTCAAACTTCCACCTTTTGCAGACATGATACTCTACGTGGAAAACCCGAAAGACGCCACCAAAAGACTGATACATGATACATGAAATCAGCAAAGTTGCAGGGTACAAAATCAATGTATAGAAATCGGTTGCATTTTTATACATCAATAATAAAGCAATGGTCACGTAAAATCTTGATGTTCATCCAAAATTTAACCGAAATTAGCCCTCCCATCAACTTTGCAACCTTCTAATTTCTGCTCATAAATTTAAGCCTACACCTCAACACTAACCTAACTCTTTTGTTTCACATTATAGCACATATTTGAAGACCTATACCACCTTCCCAACTACATTTTCTATTCTTCAGGTTAAACATCTTCACTTTCTTTTACTCTTCTTCCTTTTAAGCAACAAATATTTGATTAGACACTAAAGTAACACATCCATTCCTTTTATAATTCTAGTATTTTGCACTATACTTATACTGCATATGCAACCTACAATTTGTACTCTTGAGACCCCATTGTCCCTTAATGTGGACTCCACACATTTAATAATATACTGTTAACTCATTTGTTGAGCAGTGCATTACCTTGTATTCCAGCATTTCTTAAACTTGTCATTCTCATATTTCCATCACCATTTTACCATATTTCGGTACTACCAGTACAGACTTGATGATTTTCTTTAAATTTTCTCACTTTTGACCTAAATATTGTTTCAAAAGAGGTTTTTATGCCACTGCCATAAAAAAACACTAATATTACTCTACAAATGGAAAGAAATTATAAAATAAATACAATGAAAATGTTAATACAGTTAAAAATAAAAAGTATCTGTATCAATAAACATAGTTGTGTTTTAAATGTCTACTTAAGAAAAAAAAGTTCTCAGTGAAAGGAATAGAACTATTTTCACTAGTCACTAAGTTTATAATGAAAAGAGGCACTACATAAATGAGTAAACATCATTTTTAGTTAGATATTAATTACCTCTTTGAAGTTTTGGTTATGTATATCCTTAGACCAGAAAGTGATAGATAACATCAGCTACAATATAATTTACATTTTTAATGGCAATAGGTGGCCCTTTGACCAGTGGGGAAGGAGTTGCAAAGCCAAAGCTTGGTCAGCATTCTTACCCATTAAACTCAGCCTTCATTCTTGTTCAGGAGGCAAGAGCATAAAACACCTGTGAAGTGAAAACAGCTCCAAGGATGGCAAACTGGGCACATCCACTGGCCTCTATTCTCCCACCATCCCCTCAGAAGGCCTACTGTATCCACAGGAAAGGAATGGGGGAGAAAGGAGTTCATTCAATGAAAAAATGGGGAAGCAGATAATAGCAACAGCTGACAAATAAATGGAAAGATTGTAAATGATTGAACATATCCCCAAATGTGACTCTCTTTAGCTGTGGATTAATCCAAGAAGCAATCTGACTTACACTGCCCTGAAAAAAATCTCAGAAAGTTCAGTAACTGGGTAATACCAAAGATTTCTGAAGACATGGATGAACATAGGGTTAATAATGTAAAGAATTGTTAAAATATTATTTAAGAAGCAATCATAACACTAAGGTACCCCCCTCACCAACTGACTGATGACTAGAAGTTTATTCTCTGGAAAGAGTAAAACAGGCTCATTGGACTCAGACAAGCTAAGCACAGTTAAGGTCAGGAATGGCACATTGAAATTAGAAGCATTGGTGAAAATTTTCATCTTGAATATTGAACCTCCAACTTTATTTTCCACCCAATTCCCATAATGCTAACAGCCGTGATTCTTTCATCCAAGCAGGAGATTGGAGCAATTTTCTCTGAAGAATATGACTTTAATAAGACCAAGAGAAAGAGACTAAATCTGCTGACACCTGGGTTTCCATCTCCATACCCCCATATGACTCAAAAGTAAGAATCCCTGACAATGTTTACATACACATACAGAGGTTCCACCTAGCTTTTTATTTGCCTGCTCTAATATCAGTAGACACTTGACAAAGCCTCTAATGTGAGAGGGAGATCAAAACAATCAAAATAAAGCAATCAGTGCTGTGAGCACCACACATTAAGAAATAAAACCCTTGGGTTTTCATTTAATAATCAGTAAACATTGGTTAAGCACCTACTGTTAGGGATTATGACCAATTGTGAGGTGAACTGAATCAGACAGAAGGAGATCATGATTTTCTTGAAAATGTTCCATTGGAGGGCATGACTTAATGGTCTAGCTAAAAGGGCATGCTAACATGATGCTAACCACCTACTCACAGATCACCATCCTCCCAGTCTAGGCACTGGGAAAATATGGAGAAAAGTTTTCATCTACAGAAAAGGCACAATACACTGACCTAGGATTGCTGCTTTAACCTGATCTGATAAAGAAGCCAAGAAAGCAAATCCTCAGTAATCATGAGTTTTCAATTGAGTAGTTCTACCCAGTAAGGAGGTGAGGAGTGATGGCACCAATGACCATCACTGACCAATCTAGTAGCACCTTCTTTCTCCATAGATAGAAATGAGTAAAGGTGGGAGGAGAAGTCAGTGGTGCTACTCCAGTTGAGGTCCCTCCACACAGAAACATGAGGAAGGGAGAATAAATGTTCCTCTGTAACACCTGTTATGTTTTAGACTCTTTTCTGTAAGAACTGAAAAAAAAACCCATTCTTTTTCATAGTGTCATTCAATTTACATTTACTTCAACTTATTTTTACTTAATTACTTTGGAACAGTCTTCCCAAAGTTTTGACATATTTTCAAGATCTGAATGTAATAATAACCAGCTTATCTACCTTTTCTTGGTTCTACAAATTTGAGATCTTATCCTTTCTATACATGTATCCAAATAAATAAAGTGGTACTACAAATATGACAGAGGATGAGACCCTGTTCCTCCATGGTAATGATAACATATTCCATGACTTTGGGGGGTATGATCATTTGACCAGTTATAAATCTACTTACCTAAACAGAGTTTATTTTGAATTCTTATCACCAAATAAACATGAAGAAATTTTACCAAATTTTGTTCTGGAATTCACATATTTGATGTTAATGGCAAATTCTTCATTCATTTATGCCATAGCCATTTTTTAAAGAAAAAATATACATATAAAGAGAAAGAGGGTTTTTTTTTTAATTAATTGTCCTAGGTGAACCTTTTCAAGCTATAATTGAACATTGCTTCCTCTTCCCAGTGCTAATAAAATAACCTTTTAAAAAACCTTTCTGCAATGTTTTCAGTGATAGGGTAATACTCATTTACCTATGGTTTCCATATTTTGTTTTTTTGCTTTTTTTTGAAAATCAAAGAAAGATTTCCCATTTCTAGCAAGATTTCTGGTTTCCTAGCAAGTTTTTGTCAGAGGTTATCAGTTGAGGCTCTATAGTCACGTCTGCGACTTATTTCAGTTTCATAGGATGAAATTCACCTAGCCTAGAGATTTGGATTCATTTAAAGAATCTCAGTACTTCCCTACTGTCTTCTCACATTTACCTCTTCATCATTTGTAACCTTTCTGGTTTGCAAGTCATTCTCCTTGAAGAAAAAGACAAAAGCAAAATACTTGTGTAGTTTTGCTTTCTCTGTGTCAGCTGTCAACTCAATCTCTCTCCTCAGAAATAAAATGATATAATATCTGTTTGGAGCCTGAAAAATCCTTTTTGCTCAGCATTTGTCTAAGAAAAAACCTAGAAGGAGAGAAAGAAGAGATAGCAGATTTTTTTCTATCTTTAATGTGTACATTAATTTACTTGCTTGCTCATTGAATCATTTATAGGAGGTGATTAGGCACCATTTTCTTGGTTTCAGATATTGTACTGAATACAAATGATAGATGAGTAGAGACTGATACTATGTCTTGAAAGACATGTTTTCGTCACTGGATATATGTTCGGGTCAGGGCAGGGGGCAGATCAGAAAAGTAAATTAGCAAAGAGAATGCGGAGATTGTGTACCCCAACTGGGTGCCAAAGGAAGCACACTTTGCCAAAGTCAGTGCTTATGGTGGGGAGGCTGTGCAGAAAAGTCAGGCACAGCTTCCAAGTAGAGTCAACCCTTTTGCTGAATCTTAAAAGATGAGTAGAAAAGAGCTTCTGGAGCAGAGGAGCAGGGTCAGAAAAGGTAGAGAAGATGATAAATGGTTAAAGAGAGCATGACCACTTAAAAATCCCCAAGCCTGGCCATCTGATGAAGTGGAGAGGTGATGTGGTGTGTTCTTTTTAATGACACTTTCATTAAAAGTACAATTTTGGGGTGGCTAGTTAAAGTTTTCTCAAGTGCTCTTTATTTTGCTTTCATTCATGCCCATTGGGGGTTTGCATATAGGAAGTGATTTAAAACTCATGCTGGTCTTGTCTTGTTCACAGCAAATTTATATCTCCTTCTGAGAAGCAACATCTTTCTTCAAAGGCTTTGCATGGTGAGCATCTTCTGTCCTGGGGTGCCTTCATTTCAGATATTTTGTTATCTCTTATACTAAAATACTTGTCCCACTGTTTATAGTACAGAGGGCTTTATATGAGAGAATACTGGAATTATTGAAATCTTGGCTTCTAAATAACTCAGAAATCAGAGAAATGTAAATAAAAAAGAGTTCATAGCACAACCAATACAGACAGTACTTGCATAATTATTTTTTTGTAATATTTCATGTTGCTCTAAAAAGTATCTTTGGTTGTTGCAGATTATCATTCACAGAAAATCATCTTCTGAGGCAGATGATTAAAATGTTCTTCTCTGTTTATAAAATTTAGATAATGCTTCCCAATTAAAATAACATTGGACCAGCAGAATTCCCTAACTTCTTACTATAGCCCATAAGACATTGAACATACATACACACACACACACACACACACACACTCACCAGGTAGGAAGCTTCTTTATACCCCAGTTTTCTTTTCACAGCTATACCATCCCTAGCTCCCTTTTGAAATGGAAGTCTACACACATAACTCAAGATCATCAAGCCCACATATGAAAGACCCACAGCTAATATCATCCTCAGTGGGGAAAACTTGAGAGCTTTCCTCCTAATGCCAGGAACATGACAGGGATGTCTACTCTCACCACTGGTATTCAACATAGTATTAGAAGTCCTAACCTCAGCAATCAGACAACAAAAAGAAGTACAAGAAATCCAAATTGGCAAGGAAGAAGTCAAATTTTCACTCTTTGCAGATGACATGACAGTCTGTGAAAAACCCAAAAGACTCCACCAAAAAATTGCTAGGACTGATGTATGAATTCAGCAAAGTTGCAGGATATAAACTCGATGCACAGAAATCAGTTACATTTCTATACACCAATAATGAAAGAGCAGAAAGAGAAATCAAAAACAGACACATAGATCAATGGAGCAGAATAGAGAAACCAGAAATGGGGACCCACAAACATATGGCCAACTAATCTTTGACAAAGCAGGAAAGAATATCCAATGGAAAAAGACAGTCTCGTCAGCAAATGGTGATGGGAGAACTGGACAGAGATATGCATAGGAATGAACTTGGACCACTTTCTTACACCATACACAAAAATAAATTCAAAATGAATGAAAGACCTAAACATTAGACAGGAGCCATCAAAATCCTAGAGGGGAAAATAGACAACAACCTCTTTGACCTCAGCCATAGCAACTTCTTACCTTGACATGTCTCAGGAGGCAAGGGAAATGAAGAACTATTGGGACCTCATCAAGATAAAAAGCTTCTGCACAGCAAAGGAAACAATCAGCAAAACTAAAAGGCAACTGACAGAATGGGAGAAGATATGTGCAAATAGCATATCAGATAGAGGGTTAGTATTTAAAATCTATAAAGAACTTATTAAACTCAACACCCAAAAAAGCAAATAATCCAGTGAAGAAATGGGCAAAAGGCATGAACAGACACTTTTCCAAAGAAGACATCCAGAAGGCTAACAGACACGTGAAAAGATGCTCAATATCACTCATCATCAGGGAAATACAAATCAAAACCACATTGAGATACCACCTCACACCTGTCAGAACGGCTAAAATTAACAACACAGGAAACAACAGGTGTTGGTGAGGATATGGAGAAAGAGGAACCCTTTTGCACTGTTGGTGGTATGCAAACTGGTGCGGCCACTCTGGAAAACAGTATGGAGTTTCCTCAAAAAATTAAAAATAGAACTACCCTGCAACCCAGCGATAGCACTACTAGGAATTTTCCAAAGGATACAGGAGTTCTGATTCGAAGGGACACATGCACCCCAATGTTTATAGAAGCATTATCAACAATAGCCAAATTATGGAAAGAACCCAAATGTCCATCGACTGATGAATGGATAAGGAAGATGCATACATACAATGAAATATTACTCAGCGATCAGAAAGAATGAAATCTTGCCATTTGCAACAACATGGATGGAACTAGAGTGTATTATGCTAAGTGAAATAAGTCAGAGAAAGACAAATACCATATGATTTCACTCACATGTGGAATTTAAGAAACAAAACAGATAAACATAGGAGAAGGGAAGCAAAAATAAGATAAATACAGAGAGGGAGACAAGCCATAAGAGACTCTTAAATACAGAGAACAAAAGGGGGGTTGCTGGAGGGGTATTGGGTGGGGGAATGGGCAAAATAGGTGAGGGGCATTAAGGAGGGCACTTGTTGGGATGAACATGGGGTGTTATATGTAAGTGATGAATCATGAAATTCTATTCCTGAAATCATTATTACACTGAAATATTACTACATAACATTAGTTATGTTAACTAACTTGGATTTAAATTTAAAAAAAAAAAACTAAAGAGGGGCGCCTGGGTGGCGCAGTCGGTTAAGCGTCCGACTTCAGCCAGGTCACGATCTTGCGGTCCGGGAGTTCCAGCCCCGCGTCAGGCTCTGGGCCGATGGCTCAGAGCCTGGAGCCTGTTTCCGATTCTGTGTCTCCCTCTCTCTCTGCCCCTCCCCCGTTCATGCTCTGTCTCTCTCTGTCCCCAAAATAAATAAACGTTGAAAAAAAAATTAAAAAAAAATAATAAAAATTAAAAAAAAAACTAAAGAAAAAAAGGAATAGCAAAAAAAAAAAAAAAAAAAACCACACACAATCAAATGTAAGTCTTCACCAAAAGTTAAAATCAACATAAAAGAGCCCTCATTGGCATTGGTATTCTAACAAAGGTGACCACTGTACCACCTTAGCATAGGTACTCTTTCCACATGCATTCAGAGCAACTTCTAGGTACAACCCTTCAGCAAGGAGGCAGGTAAAATGTTTAACCTTATGGTGGTCATAGAAACTAATGTCCGAGCCATTCCAGCCCATGAGTGTAAAATGACATCACATTAACCTTTATGCCTACACTGTATTGACTTAAGGCCCTTTGTTTTAATTGTTCGGTGTCAAAACAGTTCCTCCCTTAGAAATTATCTTGGCAGAATTATCCTGAAATTATTTCTTAAGCCCCCAAACTGGGTATATATAACATGTATTTACAAATCAGTTCTGCCAACTAACATCCCTAGGGCCACCTGCTATGTTCCTTTTTTCTGCTAAAACTATGCCCAGCTGAGGTGTGCAATCTTTAAGTCCACTACCTAGAGAAGCCTCACAGTTGGTACTGTTGAGATGGCAATCATAAAATTGCCTGTGTCTGTGTCAAGGTCTGAGCAAAGACCTCCATATTTTCACACTCTGCTGAGAATCACTGGACTTTGTGTGGAAGTAAGAAGAAATGCCCTTTTATTAATATCTCAGCCATATTTAATTAGTTGGGTCTCCTAAGCAACTCTGGTCATCACTGGACTGTTATAAAATTCTTTATTTCAGCATCTATGCTTTGCTCTTTTTCTCATATAAGCAACTTTCAACCTGCCCCACCCACAAGAAAACACAGTCCTTCCCACTCTCCCCACCAAATGCCTATTTCCATAGGAACAAGAAAACAAGCCACAGTCCTGACAAGGTCTATTTTAGTTTATTTTTTTACAAAGAAACATTTCTTTCTACTTCTATCCAGCTTCTACTCCAGGAAGACATATAAATATAAATATAAATATAAATATAAATATAAATATAAATATACACACACACACATGCATATCACACACACGTCAAAACAACAACAACAAAATACAAATTGCCATGGCTATATTACCAACCAGAATACTTAATACTATCAGTAGGGAATTTTTAATTTTCCTCAAGAATACTGATAGGTATGTGGCAGATTATATTACTCTGAGAGGGGTCACAACTATATCTATCATCCCACATGCTCTTCTTACAGGATGATTTTGACATACCTCCCATTGAAAGGCAAGGTCTAAGTTCCCTCTTCTTGAATTAGGTGGGCTTGTGACCATATCACAAGTGACACTATGTGATTTCCAAGGAGGTTGTAAAAGGTGATACTATTTTCACCTGATTTACTTGGGATGTTTGCTCTCTGACCCAGCCAGTATATTGTGAGAAAGCCCAAACAGCTCATGGAAAGGCCTGTGGAGAGAGGAACCAGGCCCCTGGCCCACATCCTTGCTGAGCTCTCAGCACCAATCTATCTATCAAGTTGAAAATGGATCTTGCAACCCCCAGTTGATCTAACCCCTTCCTGACACAAGAAGGAGCATAGATAAACTGTAACTGCTGACTTTGTAATTACTAAGCTCAAAATTTCAAATTCATTAGCAAAATAAATGATTGAGGTTGTTTGAAGCCATTGAATTTGAAGTGGTGTGTTATGCAAGAATATATAATTGGAACATACTTGGGTGCCTGAAAGTGCTTCTGTAACAAAGGGCCTAAAGTGTGTGGCATTGCCTTTGGGATCAGGCAGCACGTGTAAACTTCAAGGGTCTCAAAGATAATTAGAGAAAGCTCAGAGGGCTTCAAAGAGAGTGTTAGCAGAAATCTAAAGAGACCAGAAGATGCTGTCAATGGGAGCTTAAAGAAGATTCAGGAAAAGAGGGGCCTTCTTATGTAGTAGCAGAAAGTTTGACAAGTGTTACCTGAGTTACTTTGAAATTATATCTAATGAACTTGATGGTCTAGCTAAAGAGATTTCCAGAAACAGTGTTGAAGGTACTGTCTCACTTCTAGCTGCCTACACTAAAATGAGAGAGATAACAGATGAGCTAAGAAAATAATTGATTAGTTTACAAACAAAATGTGAGGAAATAGAGATGGTCTAGGACTTGTAGGGGTCCTAAAATAAAACTGTTTCTCATTCCCATCACTCTCGACAGCAAATGGTTCTCAAATGAACAATTGATCCTGGTCAAAGATCAAACCAAGTATCGTCTGTAGGATCCTTTGTTAAGATCTCAGAAAGATTTAAGATGGTCCATCAGGGTTGCCTTGTACCTCCACACTGAAAGTTTCTCCACCTAGTTGCCTCTGATTCAAGGCACCCAAGTCCTACGGCATATCTCAGTGCAGCAAGTCCTTCCTGAGTATATGCCATGTGTACTGCTTGGGGAAAATTCTATACCATCTCATTTATATCTTCCAATAAGGTGGGTACCAGGTCTTACAGACCCTCAACAGATGCTTACAAATGCTAATGAAGGTGACTTATCTTGTGGTCATCTTCAACTGTTCCTTTGTTCCTGCAAGCCTTGTCCAAGTTGTGGATTTGGGAGCTTGTTACTGCGTTTTGTTTTGTTTAGCTTAAGGTTGTTGTTATGCAGCCACTAGATAATTGAAAAAAGGTATTAGCTTTGCATTTAGGTGCTTTCTCAGAGAACTGGATGATGCTAATTATTATAAAAAGTTAAAATTTATCAAATGACCCATCACAGCATTACCTTACCAACTGTTTGATATTAAAGAAATAGAAAAATTATATCTTAGCCACCTTCTTGACTATTTTGAAATTTTTTAAGTGTTACCATGTAATAATTTAAAAATCGTATGGTTGTAGGGGAGCCTGGGTGGCTCAGTCAGTTAAGCGTCCGACTTCAGCTCAGGTCATGATCTCGCTGTTCATGAGTTCGAGCCCTGAATCCAGCTCTGTGTTGTCAGCTCAGAGCCTGGAGCCTGCTTCAGATCCTGAGTCTCCCTCTCTCTCTGCCCCTCCCCCACTCACACTCTGTCTCTGTCTCTCAAAAATGAATAAACATTAAAACAATTTTTAAAAAATCATATGGTTGTAAAGTGTGTGGGGAAAAAAAGACACCACATATTATGTTTGCATGTGACTATAGCTATGAGAAAATAAATATTCCAAAAAAAAAAAAAAAGAGTCAAACCAAAAAAGAAATACCATGCATGGAAAAAATAGTGGAAAAACATTCAAGAAATCCCCCCAAATGATGTGACTATGGATAGTTTTGTTAATCTTTCTTTGTTAATCTTTCTTGTTTCTTTCAGTTATTTCTAAAATTTTAAAAACATATGTTATTATACTTATAATGGAAACACCATTATGCCAATTTTTATGAAAACTAAATGATTTGCTGAAACCTCAGCACAAAGCAAAATTGTGGCTTTCTAGCTGCTAGTTGTCATTTCAGGTTTTCAGGGCAAATAAAACATGACATTTATTTTACTTTCTTGATACGATTTTTGAAATATGCCTAGATGAAACTGGTTTCTTGCTTTTATTTCCTTACTATTCCTAGGACAATACTTTGAAATTTTCCTACTTAAATACATGTTATTCATCTTCCTACATGTATAACTAATTGGCACATGCCGCAAAATGGCCCTTCAATAAATATCATCCCCTGAATATATGAATCCTTTCCTGATGAGTCCTCACCTTTCTCACAAAACTTCACATGTCCTGTAATACTTGGGGAGACTGATGCATTTTTTTCTCAATCATCCTCTTAAAGAGCTGTTTTTCTATGATATTTTTGACTACCTTCTCTGTGTAGATAAATCACCAATCTCTGTTTTCATTCCCCTCTCCTCTTCCAGTCTTGCATTTCTCAGTGTTTGGTTAATATCAACACAGGGGATGCTTATATATTCAAGATTTCATTATTTCTCCAAACGTCATGCTTATTTTCTCCTCCCTATAATATGCAAAAAAAATTCTTCACTTTTTCATAGTTGCTATTCAATCATAACCAGACTCTTCCAAAATTATTTCTCTGCTTTTTCCAACCGATCATTAAATTTTCTTCATTTCCCTCCCTTTCTGCTATCCTGGGAGTAAAATGATCAAAACATTTTGTTTGGAGCAAATGAAGAACTCCAGTACTCACCTCCAGCAGAGTGCCATTCAGTCAGACCTTTATTCACTGCTCCTTTCTCTCCCTAATCCATTGCCCTGGTTATGCCAAGCAACGCACGCTTCTTTCCTTTTCTCTTCATTGTGGCTGGACTAAATCCCCACGGTCACAAGTCACAAGCATCTTTCTCATCTATCCTTTTGCCACCATAACTCTTCACCATAAATCCCCACTGACACCGGTTTTTTTCTCTCTGTCACTAATGCAGATGATTGATATGAAGCTGTAAATTCTCTGGTAGCCAACCCTATTGACTCCCTTGATACTTCATGATCAGGCAAGCAAACTTGCTTTTAGTCAAACAAATATAAAAGAAATTATTTGAAGAAAATAAGTAATCTGGGAGAATCAGTGATCTGGAGTTGTTAATTAAAAAAAAAAGCAAACTACACATTAAAAAAATCTTATCACTTAATTTATCCATTAACAATTTTGTTTTGATTTTGTGTGTGTGCATGCATTTGCTAGTTTTTCCTGTTTAGGAGGAAAGGGAAGATGTAGGCAAATTAAGAAAAGTAGACCCATTTGAGCAAATCTGAAAATAAAAGTACATGTGCTTAATGCAGATGAGTATAATACATGACTCTCTGTTTGTAAACATAATGGATGGTTATGTAATAAAGTACTCAATGATACGCTATACTTAAGGATGTATAACACTTGAGAATATGCATAGGACAGAAAGTGCACAAAATAGAAAATACAAGGTGATGCAAAAGTTTGTAAATAAATATGGAACTTTTAAACCTTGCTCAGATAATCAGGGCCAAGAAAAGTAAAACAAAAATCTATTGCCATTTTTTTGCATTAAGTTATCAGAAAATTTAAATTATATTACAAATGTAAATAAGCAGGTCATGAAATTATTACCTTTCATTCTCTGTTGGTGGCATTATCAATTGGTATAAGATTTTGGAAAGCAGTTTGGCAATGTCTATTGAGAGTAATAACATTTGCAACCTTTGAGCCAATAACTGCATTTATGGAAATTATTTTGGAAAGTAATCCTAAAACAGAAAACAAATACATTGTTATGATAGTAAAAGAAAAGGTAGTAGCTAATACAACTTCTCTCAATTATGCAATGGAAATTATGCTACAACTAAAAATTATGATTATAAATACCATGTGATAGAAAATATTGAAATAAGGAAACTGATATGATTTATTTTACTACATTTACTGAATTTCTTTTTGTAAAGAAGAAATCTTAGAACACACTCTAGAAGCCATAGAACACTGATTAACAATTGAAATTGTATTATCTAAACATAAATGCTATTAATATTTTTGTTCGAAGAAAAGATGGACAAATTTTTTGCTGGTTAGATAAATACACAGATAGTAAAATAAATACATAACATAACTATGAATTTTTTAAAGCTCATTTATTTATTTTTAATTTTTAAAAAATTTTCTTAGCATTTATTTTTTTTTTGAGAGACAAAGAAAAACAGAGTCTAAGCAGGGAAGGGGCAGAGAGAGAAGGCAGAGAAGGAAGGGCACAGAATCCAAAGCAGGCTCCAGGAGGGGCTCCAACCCACAAACCATGAGATCACGACCTGAGCCTCAGTTGGACGCTTAATGGACTGAGCAAGCCAGGAACCCCTATTTTTAATTTTTTTAACGTTTACTTATTTTGGCAAGACAGAGAGACAGAGTGTGGATGGGGGAGGGGCAGAGAGAGAGGAAGACACAGAATCTAAAGCAGGCTCCAAGCTCTAGGCTCTGAGCTGT
This sequence comes from Acinonyx jubatus, assembly GCF_027475565.1. Taxonomy (NCBI): domain Eukaryota; kingdom Metazoa; phylum Chordata; class Mammalia; order Carnivora; family Felidae; genus Acinonyx; species Acinonyx jubatus. Next base: position 62,783,776 of record NC_069385.1, on the reverse strand, counting down.
CAGCACAGAGCCCAACGCGGGGCTCAAACTCACCAACCCTGAGATCATGACCTGAGCTGACATCTGACGCTCAACTGACCGAGCCACCCAGGCACCCCTCAAGTTTATTTACTTTTGAGAGAGACAGAGATAGTGTGAGTGGTTGAGGGGCAGAGAGAGGGAGAGAGAGAGAATCCCAAGCAGGCTCTGGGTCGCTAGCACAGAGCCTGATCCAGGGCTCAAACTCATGAAACTGTGAGGTCATCACCTGATCTGAAACCGAGAGTCTGACATCTAATCGACCACCCAGATGCCCTTATAACATAACATAATTATGGAGTTTATAGTTTTCTGTTTATTGTATAATATTGATGCTAAGTGAGAGGAGCAAAACAAAATTGAAGATAAAACAATGATAAAGAAAAAATTTAAGTAAGGGAGAAAATGAAGGAAGTATTGAAACACATTAACACTGGACTGGAATAGTGAAATGCAGTTAATTTTTTTCAACTTAGCCAGAATTTTGTTTTTCTCCTTTTGTTTATGAGGATTCAATGATTATTTGTTATTTTAACCACCCAGATCCAAACATCCTTCCTCTCTGGAAGAACACCCCAAAATAAATGGGAGGTAGGGTCTCTAACAGAAGCTTAGAAGAGGTAGCTCTTAACCTTCCCAGCTGTCTGGCATCTAGTGTTTTAGGTGTTGTAGCACAAGCAGAGACCATCAGACATTTTTGTCTGTGACTTTGAAACTGATGTTGCAGTGACAGCTGGGTAATTTTAAGTGACTGTGGAAAACAGGGATGTGGCCATTTGTCCAGAGATAATGATACCAGTAGCTACAAAATTATTCAGATTCCATAGGGTAAATCTTGGCTGTGCCACACATACCTGGGGGTCTGTGGACGAGCTTCCAAAAAGTTAATGAAATCATAGGTCAAATACATTATGTGTATATGTACATTTATCTTTGAAAAGAATTCCTTGATTTCCTTAGATAGGCAAAGGATTCTATGACCCAGGATGTAGGTCATTATTACAGAGGTGCTCTACCTATTTCTGGGTTCCATCTGTTCCTTGGAAGATATCTCTATCAGACTGCAATGCTCAATAGGCAGAGGTTTGAATCAATTGTTATCGATCTATTATTTTAGTCAATTAATGAGTGATGAATCAATTCATCTGTTAAGTTGCTTAAAAATATATTCATTGCCACCTTTTTCCTGCAGGCATCATTTGGCAGAAGGGATGCAAGGCATAGGCATTCTCAAACACATTCCAGGTCGAGGATACAGACAGATAAATGAAGTCACTGCAGTCTTTTTCTCTTGGCAAAATGGCAGATTAGATGCCCTGAAAGTTTCCCACTACAAAATATCTAAAAACTCCAGATAAAATATAGACAACATCCTCTTGAATAGAAGAATGACCTTGCAAGATAGTAATGGTAATCCTCTGAGAACAAGAAAAAAAAAATCCATGATGTGAGTTACTGCTGCAGCTACCAGCAAGCTACAGTTCTGGGTGGCCCCAAGCTTTGGCTTTAAAAGGCATGTGTAGGAGACAGACTTTCTGCAGTCAGTGGAAATCCAGTATTGGGTTAAGTCTGAGCTTTCCTGCAGTTACCAATATTGGATTCCTGGTGGATTCCTCCCACTGATAGGTTTGTGTAAAATTAAACAAGCCATTCAAACTCTTTATCTCTCAATTCCTCTACTAATAAAATTTTAATAACAATACTTCTATTACCTTTGCAGATACGTAAAAATATTAATCTATGTTACACAACTATATCCACGTATAGACCGAATTCTTGCATCAGACGACCTGGTAGGCCTCCAGATAGGTTACCTTTGTGTCAGATATTCACTGCAGGTCTAAACAGCAGCATGTAGTCCATTTTATGCTTAAGGGATCACCTGAGCCCCCTTCCCTCAGCAAAATCTATGGGTAGGAACATGTTGGAAGGAAGTAGGGAAGGAATTTTGAAGCTTTGTGTGTCCGACTAAGATGAATAAAGGTATAAGTCCTAAAAAGAAGCATTTCTCTGTATTCATAAACAGGGGTGTCGGGGACAACTATTTCATTTGATCTGAAAGAGTAACTTAAGTATAATACATTCCTGAATTCCAGCTTTCAAGCTCTAGTAAAACAATGGAAAGAAAATAGTTTGTGTGCAACATAGGAGACAATACGTAACTGGATGTGTATTTTAATATGTTATGTTGAAAATGTGACTTAGAAAACTAACCCCAAGAGGCTGGGAAATGTGTAATGTGTCAGTCATCTGTATGAAAACATATAAGCAAAAGGTAAAATAACCTGACAATAGACTAAGTGGTAACACTACCTAAGACATGTATTAATTTTCTTTTGGGGGAGAGAGAAAGAAAAATGGCAAGAGTCTGTATAATATAACTTGATTTAAGGCTAATAATTACAAAGGATAGCTGAATCTTAAATTTATAAATTTCGTAAAATTTGGGTGGCTTGTGAGCACTCGCTATAACTGAAAATATGTTTATGAATATAGAGAGGTCGCAGCTTTGAGCAGGAAATATCAAAATAAGATTAGGCTTTGAAAAATGTAAAGTAATGCATCTTGGATGAAAAATTCACAGATAATCAGGGAAATGGAGCTACTGTACTTGGAAAATGGTAATGTTGAATGAGACCTGGGAGTGATAGTTACAGAAAATTAGTATGAGATTGCACAGGATGATATAGTGGTTTATAAAAACTGTTTGGGCAGCACATGCAGAGATAACACATCATGAGTCAGACAAGTGTGTCCATTTATGAAAACTTCAGTACCAGAAGGATGTCATCATACCAGAGCGAATTCAGAGAGAGCTACAAAAATGATTGAGGGACTGGAAAGGCTGATGTGAGGTAAGATTAAAAAGAACTAAATATGTATGGCTTATCCAAATATAGACTATATCGCCACAAAATGTAAGGTGCTCACACAGTGAGGAAAGGGAGAAAACTTTTCAAGGAGGTTTAAGCAGAGGTTATCAGGAACATTCTGAAGAAAACTAAAAAAAGAAAAGTTTAGGTGAAATAAGCATTCCCTAGTGGGTTAAGTGGAGAAAATGGTACACCATTTTCATTCTCTAGATCCATTGTGAGAAGTGGAAAAAAAAAAAAAATATATATATATATATATATAATTTAATCTCCTACTCCTTCAGTTTCCACATCTTTAAAACCAGGAGTACCGGTTTTGGCACACTTGAGTTTTGATGGTAAGATCAATTCTAGCCATATTCACTTAAATACCATTTTAAAAATTATGTGTCAAATGCTCAGCATCAGCTATAATGGTACAGTTTTTTTTAATAATTAAATAAAGTTGATCTAAGAAATGAACAGTATACTTAAGTTTTAGAAAATGGGCTAAATATGAGCATGTAATATGAAAACTTGAATTTATTGTAGTTCTTGACATCAAAGAGCTTACAGTCTCATAGATGAGTAAACATGTATTCAAGTACATAAGCAAAATATGCTATAGCTGTTATAGAGACTCAAAAATGAGCAATTGAGATTCCAAAGAATTGAAAGAGGAATGTTTCAAGGATAAGAAGGAGGTGGCATTTGAGCTAAGCCTTGAAGGGTACTTGGAATTCAACAAGAAGAAACTGGAGGAAGATTCAAGGACAGAAGAGCATGACACACACCACCCATGGCCAAAGCCATGAGTGATCTGGTGTGGGGGAAACAAACACAGAAAAGTATGGTGTAATACAGATCTGGACAGGTGTGCTGTCATTTATTGGACCATGACTGGGGCTTGAATGGGAGTTGAGACTGTAGATAGACCACTAGTTTTCACAGTTTTCAGGCTTTCATCAAATAAAATCTAAATAGAAGCCTCATCTATGGAACAGATAAAAGTAGTGCTTCTCTGTTTGAAGTTGGTTAGAGACCTAGGCTCCTGCCCTGCAGTATACTTCAATCTCTCTTCCTCCCTACTCCTGGAGACCCTGAGGCTTCTCAAAAGACCCCTACAAACTGTTCAAAGAACACAAATTTAGCAAAAAGTAATAAATAAGGAATTCTGAACAAGGCAATGAAATGACCGGTATAGACCTGTAAAAATTGACTGGGAAGAGCACCTGGGCGGCTGTTTGTTAAGCGTCTGACTTCAGCTCAGGTCATAATCTCATGGTCTGTAAGTTTCAGCCCCGCATTGGGCTCCATGCTGACACTGTGGAGCCTGCTTGGGATTCTCTCACTCTCTTTTCCTCTCTCTGCCCCTCCCCCATTCATTCTCTCTCTCTCTCTCTCTCTCTCTCTCTCTGTCTCTCTCCCAAAAATAAATAAACTTAAAAAAAATAGGAGAAATAAGAAAGTGGGTTGAATTAAGAGTATACTGCATGAGTCTGAATCTCGATTGTAGCTGAGGATTAGTAAAGATGTGGCTTTGATATTAGAGATTCAAACACCAATTTTCTTGATTAAAAAAAAAAACCTCGTTGTAAGAAGTAGAATAGATGCTAACTCAGATTTTCACAGTGAGTAGGACATCGTTATGCCACTAACTAAAAGAGAGTTTTATTTAATAGATGATTCTGGTTTAAGATTTGAATCTACCATAGTCTTCCTTAGCGGTTCTTTTTGTATACCTACCTTAGCGGTTACTTTTGTATAGTAAAATGCACTGGTTTAGAAATTATAGCTTAATAATACTTCTTTTTTGTTGAGTCTTGAATTACAAAATCTTGTCACCTGGATGAGAGAAGAATGAAATATATGCCAAGAATGGGAATATCATTTTTGTAAATGTATTCATTCATTTCTTCATTTGTTTGTTATGCATTACTTATTAATCATTTAAAGTGTATGAGATATTGGGATAGATTCCAGGACAATTGAAGTTTTAACTGTTACTCATATATTGGCTAGATTATTAACCTTTAAACTCATCTTCCAATAATCTTTAACAACATTTCTTCCAGATTTATAATTTATTTCCATATAAACTCAGATTCCTTTCTGAAATTTCCTTTCTTTTTATATTTTTGTGTGTGTCTAATAGTGCCACATATTCATGTAAGTACCAAAATTCTATCCCTAAATCAAAGCATTTTAACCATCTGTTATCTAATGTACATACATTTTTAAACATCCCAATTAATCACTGACATTCTAGTTTATATTTATTAGACTCTATATTTTTTATTTCAGCCATATTTATCAAACCAAAAGTTAAGTCGGCTAATTCTATTTTGTATCAAACAAGAAATACTCAAGTTTATTTTGAGCAAATCTGATCTATAATCATTTAAGGGAAATTTAGATTCTAAAATAATGTGATCAGAGTGTTCATTTCACCCATAAATCTCCATGCCATGATGTCACTTCTTACTTTGTATGATTAGAATAATTGGGAGCAATATTGAGGATTAGAATAACTTTTTAACAAGAAATGACTACTGTCAAGATATTCTGGATGATCTATTTTAGAGAAGGATCAAAATTAAAGTCAGTATTAGGTATACAATCTCTAATATATGCCAATGTAGTGCTACACATTTTACTTCCTATCTCATTTAATCCACAAAACCTACGTGGCAAGTAAAATCATCCATTTTATAAATGAGGAAATTGGAGTTAAGAAAGTTTAACTTGCCCTGGGGAACACAGCTAGTAATCGATAGAGCAAGACTTATAAATTTCAAAGTCCAAGTACCTTTCACTAAAAATGCTCCCTACAAGTGAATAGTAAAGAATTCATTAATAAGTATTCAATATCATTGTCAATGGAGGAAGGAATCGGGATTAATACTTTATTATAAAAGTACCATAGTTATCTTCCCTGTCATATCTCAGGAATTGTCATTTACTATTATAATATTAAAGTGACAAACCAATCTTACTTGACATTTTCCTGCCTATTTGAAAGAGTTATCTCTGGGCAAATAGCCTTTTAGAAGGAAATCTTTTAATTTGGATTTGCTGTAGATGAACATTTGCCAGAAACATTGATCACCATAGTCATAATGTCTCAAAATTCTGTACAAAGTAATCAGTATCATCAAGTCTCAAAAATACTATACAAACTAATGAATAATTTGCGAATATACATGTTGAAAAGATGTCAAATTCATTAATGATATTTGAGAGATTGGTCTCTATTAGGAATTATTTACAAGAAATGCACATCAAACTAGGTCTAAGTGAGAATAAGTAAGTTCTTAGAGAAGGTAATTGGAAGACTGATACATTAACATTACATAGAAAGTGGTTAATTATTCTTCTTTTTCCGAAGATGCTTTGCCAAGTAATTAGACCAAATAAAACAACAACAAAATAGGCTTTCTTTATAGAAATTTCCAGGAGTGCTTAAATGCTGATCTGTGGGTCAAGATTCTAGTTCTGTGGTTTCTTATCTCTATATCCTTGGCAAGTTTTTTAGCCTCTGTGTGCCTACAAGTGTCTTTACTTGTGCAAAGGAATAATGTTAGCATCTGATTTACAAAGTTATTTTTCAGTTTTGAATTAATCCGTATAAATATTTAGTCCACATGAATGGAAAAGGGAGAAATCAAGCATAGCTAAAGGGTAGAGAGCAATCAGGAGGATGGCAGGCAGCGAGGCAGGAGGTGGGCCAGACCTGATGTGCTCTGGAAGCCATGTTCATAGGCTATCCTTATCCTAAAGACACAGTGAAGTCATTGAATTGTTTTAGGCAGGGACATGACATGATCAGATCTATGATAATGTTGAAGCTAAGCAAAGAGGTTATGATCAGGATTATTAAATTTGCACTCTCATTCTGGAACATACCAAGGTGACTATTTAGTCATTTTGTCACTGTGAAATGGGATCTGGATTAGGTTCTGATAGACTAGCTCTGTTGCTCTAAAATAGAAAGACTCATTGTTGTGTGTGAAGTATAAGGAAAAAAAGATTAATCAAAAGACAAGACAATAAAGTAAAAAAGAAAGACAAGTTAAGGCAGGACATTAATAGAAAAATGTTAACTCAAGCCATCATACTTAGAAACAACACATATGTATAGTCTATGTGGTATTCTTATATAAAAATGATGCCATATAATGAATGCATCATTGTCAATATGTAACGAAAAAGAGAGGGAATGAAATTAAAGAATGGAAAAGGATATTGCTTATAAACATATATGCATACATAAATATAAGTTACAGCTTCTTTACTATGTTTAGCATCCTGAATCTATTTTTTGCATATCCATGGATTTAAACTACATAATTAATGAAAGTTTGAGGTAAATATAATTTGTTTCATATTTTAAATATATGGCTATATATATTGCTAGATAATACAACAGATAAACAGAAGAGAGCATAACAAGGATATTAGAAATGAATTGCATTGAGTTAATTTGGGGCTAAAAATAGGTATTTGCATTTTCTCTTGAATTTGAAGGCAATTTAGAGGAAGAAAGGGTTTCTGGACAGCCAGATATCAGCCAAATCCATAAAGAGCCAAGTATAGCTCCAATCTATCATCTGGAGCACACTACTGCTGAGCCCTACCCTAGCCAAGAGAGTCAAGTATAAAATGTGCTCAGAGCTCCTGATTCCTCTCCAACATTTTTCACTCTGCTTTGGCTGATGTTCATTTAGGTTAGATTGCCTTTTTAAATTTTTTTTCCAAAACAAGAAGACATACTTCATCAACATAAAAATGTTCTTGAGACATTTGTTCAATAAATGCAAATGATTTTAAAGTCTAAATTATGGAGTTGGTTTAATAATTTCAGAATATGCTATCTAATTATCTGGGTTATCGAAGAAAAAAAATCTTCCTTCCTCCCTCCCTTCCATCCCTCCCTCCCTCCTTCCCTCCTTTCCTCCCTCTTTTTTTCCCTTTCTTTCTCTTTCTTTCCTTCTTTCCTTTCTTTTTTCTTTCTTCTTTCTTTCTTTCTTTCTTTCTTTCTTTCTTTCTTTCTTTCTTCTCCCACTCTTTCTCTCTTCATTTTTATTTCTTTCCTTCTTCTCTCCCTTTACCCCATCCCTCTTCCTCTCTGTCCCTCTCTTCCTGCCTCCGGACATCTTTTCTTCCTCTCTTTCTTTCCTTGATTGAACTAATTGGGTGGTCAGTGATTGGTTCCTAACCAATAGCCACTGTGCAACACAATCTACATTCTGATAAATAAAAACTAATTTGCCATTGAGGAATTTTGTGGTTTACAATTTTTACAGCCAGTTCTAGTCACCACATTGCTCGGTTTTGTGTCACCAATTTAAGGAGCATCAGAGACCACCTTTAGACCACTGTGTGTCTAATATTATAATCTAGGCCTTTGGTTTCTACTAATTATTATATTGAGGAAACTGATCATAAGAGACAACTCCACAAAACATCTTAGAAATTGGTATTTCCCTAATAAACATCTAATGTTTCTACAGAAGGCATATCATACTTATATGGTACTTCATAGATCACAGAATTTTTAGGTTTTTTTCTTTTATTTGTTTATTTTATTTGTTTATTTATTTTGAGAGAGAGACAGAGAGCACACATGAGCAGGGGAGTGGCAGAAAGAGAGGGAAAGAAAGAATCCCATGCAGGCTCTGTACTATCAGTGCAGAGCCCCACACAGCACTCAATTCCACGAACCATGAGGTCATGACCTGAGTAGAAATCAAGAGTTGGATGCTTAACCAACTGAGCCACCCAGACACTCCAATCATAGAGTTTTTATATTGTTTAATCTCACTCATTCCTTCAATATTAATTTATTCACAAAATTATTGTGTGATAGTTATATACAACATCAAAGAAGATGTCTTTGACCTTAAAGAATTTATAGTCTTGTCACTCACTCCTTCCAAAACCTATAAAAAGTAGATCGTATTATCTCAACCTGAGGCTTACAAATTTTTAATAATTTAAATCAATAAGGTGTGAATGCTGGGTAAAATCCTTCTGAATCCATGATTCTGAGTCTCTGACATAGCCTGTACTCATCAATCCCTCCTAGTAAGCCCCATGAATGAAGTCACAACAGTGTTTCTGGAGTCAGATGAATCTGAGTTAGGATCCCAGCTCTGTTTTTTAATACCTATATGAATGTGAGCAAATTACTTTTCTTCTCTGAGTGTCCCCATTAGTGATAGGGACTGGTCATGCCAGTCTTCACACTACAAGGTTGCAGAGAAAACTGCTTCCAAGACTGTAGCAAATGAAAAGGTGGAGGTGGAACATAAAGGGCTGAAACTGATATGGGGTCATTGAGGCACTTAGCATGGATATAAAAATAAAGGGGAGGTGGCCCCAATCAAAAGATATCTTAATATTAAAATCAAATTGGCAATTTATGACTCATAGACTGTTTTTGTAAAAAGAAAAGTTTTGTCAGAAACATGTTTGGGTTGGGTAAGGAAGTGAGTCAGGGTTGTGCAGGTGCAGGGTTAAATATAATCTTTAAGATTTTGAGACTTTGTTCATCTTTGTAGTAGGCAGAATCTAAAATAGCACCCCAGGGGCACCTGGGTGGCTCAGTTGGTTGAACATCCTACTTCAGCCCAGGTCATGATCTCATGTTCGTGAGTTCAAGCCCCGTGTCCGGCTCTGTGCTGACAGCTCAGAGCCTGGAGCCTGCTTTGGATTCTCTGTCTCCCCCTCTCTCTGCCCCTTACCTTCTTGTGCTCTCTCTCTCTCAAAAATAAATAAACATAAAAAATTTTTCAAAAAATTAAAAAATAAAATAAAATAGCACCCCAAAAATTTCCTTTGCTAATCCTCAGAACCTGTAAACAAGATGAGTGATGTACTATCACTCTTATGGTTATGTTATGTTATGTTGTTTTATGTTATGTTATGTTATGTTATGTTATGTTATGTTATGTTATGTTGTTATGTTATGTTATGTTTTATATTATGTTATGTTACTATGTTAGGTCACAGTTGATCTTAAGGTAGGAAGATTATCTGGGTGAGCCTGATCCAATCACACAAACCCTTAAAAAGCAGAGAGCTTTCTCTGGCTGATAGCAAAAGAGGAAGGGAGAAGGTATAAGGGAGATCTGAAGGTAGAAAGGATTCACCTTGCCACCACTGCCTTTGAAGAAGCAAGGAGTCACAGGAAAGGACTGAGGAACAGCCACAAGGTATGAAACTGACTAGGCAACAATGACAAGTCCTACAACCACAAAGATCTCTATTCTGCTATTAACAGGAACAAGAGTGGAAGGGAATCATGAGCTACAGTTTGATTTCAGCCTTGTAAGATCCTGAGCAGACCCAGCCATGCAGTAGCCATGCCGTCACCGACTTCTGACCCAAAGGAACTGTGAGAAAATAAATGGATGTTTAAGCCACTAAGTTTGTAGTAATTTCTATGCAACAATAAAATTCATACAATCGTGAATATTTGGCATTAATTTCTGTGTTAAATATATTGTATTAAATTACCATTTATCTTTATGATTGACCTTTTCTCAGCATGCCTTTAAATTGTGTAACCTGAGTGTAGTGTCTCATTTACCTCATCCTTATCCAAGTCTTGCAATGCTTGGCATAAAGAAGGTCTACAATACCTGTTGTTATCTTTATCCTTATTAGTTCACAATGACTTCTAATTCCAGTCTTACTGATAGGGAATTTTCTTAATCTTCCAAACTTCGTCAAAATTTCTCCTCTTCAACTGCTCCTACCCACCAATGGCCAATACTCATGCCTCCTTACTTACATCAAATCCACCTAGTCCTGAGATTAGTCAGATGATTGCCAATTAGGGCAATATGTTAAGGATATCACGCCATGTAATTGTCTTCTTAAAAGGCCCCAGCCTCTCAAACAATTCCAAAGTATTTTCCTCCTATGTATTTGGAAATTTCTTTTTAACATTTGGTATGGTACTTTGGATTCACATTAGTAAGAACATTATCTCTCACATATTTTACCTTTCTCCAGCTTTCTTTTCAAAATAACTTTGCTAAATTTAGGCGATTTGGGAAACATGGGTTTGAATATGGGAAGTTAAGAACAAAAAGGGTAATAGCTAATAAATTTACTCTCTGATCTAGTGCATATGTGTCTAAATTGTTAGAGTAACTCTTGCTCAGTTGAAGACAACTCTTACTTTATTACAAAAGGAAGAGAAGCAAAGTAGCTATAAGGGTCACTCATAATCACCCATATTAATGACTGTTTTCACTATGATTGAATCATAGATATTTTTTGTCTATAGAAAGTGGTCATTTTTACTGCACATGTTGATTCATAATTGCATAACTAATCATGACAACTTTATTAATTGCTTATTATCAAAGGTTTTCTCTTTTATTAGAGAACAAGTGACTTCCTTCCCTTATACTGGTGTGTGTATATATCTCTGTGTGATAGAGATTAATGCAGAAAGCTTTGCAGGAAACTGCCTCATTGATTTTGTTGCCTTTATATTTGTCTTCCTTAGATGACTTCCACTAACATAGATGGAGGATGTATAGCCCATTCCAGTGGGACACCCAGGGCCTTGCCTATGGTGGTTGGAGTTCTGGCTTAAATTCAGGCAGCTGAGTAAGTAAGAGGTTACAGGGGTATTTTTAGAGAAATGAATGCATTGTATTATTGGTTATTTTTAAAGTCCCCAGTCCAGCACTTCTTGATGGAAGTACTCTTGTGAAGTATTAATCCTTGCTTGTGTTTTGTATATTAACTAGGAAATGCATTGCCAACGCTGCTATAATCATGTGCCCTGAAATATTATTCAATGTTGTAACGAGTTGTACACAAGTTCTATCTCTGGAGTCTATGTGTTTGAATATTCTCATGCCATACTTTCAAATTCTTCAGATCTCAGGCTAGCCAATCCACCACTCTACCATACGATTTGGAAGTGTTTTCAAAAACTCATGTTCTTTTCCCACATTATTTAAGACTTAAATTGATTTCTGAGATTTTTTTATGCAGTAGTAACTTCTACTCTTGCATATAACTTAATTTAGCAGCATCAGAGCTAATGATGAATAAATGTACCCACCTCAGTACATGGCACCTCCTTTTAGAGAAAACTCTCCAAAAGTCTTTATTGAAGAAAGTATCAAATCAGTACCTTAGAGTCTTCAGTGCTATGATAGTGCATTGAATACAAGAAAGCTGATGGGGTAGTTTTAAAAAATGTCCTGACAGAGTCAAGGTGATGGCCATTTTTAGCTGCCCTGCTATCCATCACCTCTTTCAGCCAAGCATACTCCATCATATGCAACAGCCTCATGAATTTATGCATCAAGCTGTGCAGCCAGTCGTGCCGAGGGCGCTGGTGACAAGTGAAATTGCTGTGCGCCTCATTTAGCTGTTTATTGCGCCTGAGTACGTGTTGCAGCTGTCATCCCACGATGGGATGATAGTGCTCGTTAATAGACAAGACAGGCAAATAATGATGGAGGCCACAGCAAGAGATGCTCATCTGCCAATGGGCTCTGAGCAATATCACAAACATCCACAAAGTTTTCCATCAAAAGCACCTCTGTAAGAAAATAGAGAGGGCAGGGCTGTTCTTCACAGGACTAACAATGGAGATTAAACTTTTGAAAAAAGTGTAGCCCAGTAGATTTTGTAACTTAGGGCTGGCATTTGGGGTTCTACACCGTGCTTCCCTTTTAAGAGAATCCCAGGAAAATGACCACACACACCAACCCGGTTTGCCACCAGTGTGGCAATACAAGATGACTGTATTCCTGCTGCACACCATGGAATTAACCTTAACACACTGAACAGTTGGCCTTACTCCCCTGCCATCCATGGCCCCAAGAATTTGCAAATGTTATTTCCCATTTGAAGACTTATTTCATACATTTAGAACTTTGGATTGCTATCTTTCAATTCTTCTCAGTAATTCAGTGGAAAGTAACTTGAAATAGAAATATTCTATCTTTAGATTTGAATGGAATTTTCTTTTGTATAAAATTGAATTATACTCAAGCATTCATATCTTGGCGTATAAGGAAAGAGGCTCTTAATAAAATCTTTCCCAGATGAAAGTCTGTTAAACAACTATCTTCTATTTCCTTCCTTCCCTGAATGAGTGGTGCTTAATCTTATGGGTATTTTAGAGTTGGTGATTAGCAAATGCTTTAGGTATGGGCTTAAATGTGAATCTTTATGATTTACCAACAGATTATTCATTGTGTTAGAATATAGAACTTAAAGAGTTAATTAATATGTTTGGTATAATGAGATGAAGCAAATTCTGACACTCCTTTGCAGACTTTTATACACAATAGTGATCTCCAAAAACACTTGAATGCTATGCTTGAAAACTGGGTATTGTTTTGAATCCCAAATATAGACACAAACATCAAGTTCCAAATTGTGAACTCAGGACAGAAATAATTATAGATATTTTATAATTTAATAGAAGAACTTGGAAAACCCATCAACATAAAAATACGGAAAACAAATATAAGAATAACCATTAAACACACACAATTTGGGGAATGGCTCTCTTGTATATAATAACATGTGGCCATGGTCTTTTTGGTGGTGTCCATCTTACTATGAGGTGAGACTGTCAAAAGTTTAATAAGGACATTATTGTTAATAAGTATGTCAAGAACCATAGAAAGTACTAACTAGGTCTAGAGAGAACACTTTTATTAGGATCCCAGAGGTATAATGATGGGAGAAGAAAAAAAAAAAACAAAAAAACCTTTAGTGTGGCCTTTTCATTTTAATGATGAGGAAACCAAGTCCCAGAGAGGCTAAGTGACCCGGAGAGGTCTTCAGTCATCTGCAGCACCTGCAGTAAACCCAGGTCTCTGGGACCCTAATGTCCTCCAGAGCTGCCTTAGCTGTGACATTACTCATGTTCTTGTGGGGACTGACAATGTGGGCTGTTTTTTTTTTAAACTACTTATTAACAAAAGTCTTGTTTATATTTGTATGTTATTTTGAAGGGATATTCTGACTTATTTATTTATCATTTATATATGGCTATTTCTTTAAAAAATAAAGTAGAGTAGGGAATACAAGGCATCTAACAATGAAGTTAAAATAATAACGGTTGTGTCATGAAAGACAAGAGAGAATTATAGCAAAAAGCTCAGGCAAAGGATAATTACTAGATTTGAATATAAAATTTGCCACTGATTTAAAAAGGTTGATTCATTCTTAAATGTGATCATTGTCTTTGAGCCAAAAATTACTTCAGTGAGAATGGATCTTTAGCTTTATGATGGAAATAAATGAGAAAGTATAAGTTAACTTGCAAAGAAAATAGTTTTATGATGCACATTTCAGGAATCTACATATTCTGTAAAGTGAGGCACATCCATATTAATTATCTAAGGTCCCTTCCTTCTTTAAAACATTCATATCTGTGAACCTGCTGTTACTTAAAATGTATAACAAAATTCAGTAGACACAACTTTCCACTGGGTATCTTGATCCAGGAATATCTGTTTGTCTTAGAATCTTTGATAAACACTTAGTATACAGGGCAATGTGTATTCTATAACAATTAATTTGGATGCACAGTAGACATCATTATACAGGAGCTACAAAATCACATTTGGATTATACATTATAGCAGTGATTTAGCTCAGAGTCTTAATGTAAAATCCTATGGACTAACATGTAATAACTTTATGTACTTTATTTCTTTTTCCCTATTCTGTGCTTACTAGGGAATAATACAGTGGGAGCTATATTATTCTGCTCCTTTGCTTTTTCAAAAATAACAACAACAAAATTTTTTGGCATTTACGGAACTAATGGTCAGCAAATTTAAATATGTTGACTACTTTTTCTTAATTAAATGGAAAAGAGATGTGTGTCACACACACATACACACACACACAAAGTTTTATTAATGTTTCATAAAATGGTTGCTACAATCAAAGGAACTGCTCTGAAAATTAAATTACTGGGCTGACTCTGGAAATCAGCATAATATGCTCTGTTTAATTCAGTCATGCTGAGATGTTAGATTCTCCTTCATTCTCTCAGCTTTCTCTCTCCTTCACCTGGGGGCATCTGCTGATGAGTCTCTTCTAGAGGTTGTTTAATGACTATTTTACAGGAACTGTCAGCTTTCTAAAGCCCAGTGGCATTGGGCGTCACTGTATTACCAGCCTTTTTACACAATTGGCCTGACTGTAAATCGGAGGTTTAAAAGTACAAGAAAAGCTCCTATTTGATTTAATGACTGGCTGATGGAGGTCGATTAATCTTTCTGTGCTCAGATGTTTTACTCATAAAGGTCATCTATTGTTTGTTTATACTCACTTTTCTGATGTTAGAAACACAAGAAATAAGAAGGCCATTTTGAGAAGAGCAGATAGTCTCCTTAAGAAAATCCCTGTCATATGCACTCTGGGATTTGGACTCAAATCCTAATTATACAGTAAGTGAAATGAACACAGCCTTTACATTAACCTAATGTAAAGCTGCAAAACCACGATACCTGCTCAATTTGGTTAAAGAAATTAAAGATGGTGGCTTTTTTTTTTTTTTTTTTGGTAGGAGGAGGCTGTTTAAAATGCAGATCTTTTTGGTTGCATAAAGAAAAATATTTTTTCCTTCCCCTTCTTCACCTCTCTTAAAAAACCAAACGGGAATCTTTGAGCACTATCACCTTTACTTAGGGCATTACTTTTATTCATGGTGAGGAGCTCTATTTTATTAAAAAAAAAAAGAAATTGAAAATGTATCTTTTTTTTCAAATTAGATTAATTCATTGTAATCTTGGTATATAATACAAAGTCTTGCTTCTTGAATGTTAACATGAGTACTCAGGTTATCCATCAAATTATTTTTTTTGGTTTTAATTTTTGATCAAGGGATAACTTGTTTAATCAAAGAATGTGTCAATCAGTCGAAGCTAGTCAATGAAGAGCGTGGATTGAGAGTACAAAAAAGTAGTGCACAGAAGGTGACCCTGAGGAAATATTCAACAACTTTGTAAATCTACTTTTTAAAGTTGAGACAACATAGCAGAGTTATTCTTTGACCAACAAAATATTACCTGACCATTGGTGTCTCCAAACAAATGGAATAGAACAATGTTTCCGGCAGTTGTCCTGAATGGAGGTTTCTGATTACAAGTGACTATAGGAGAATGAGACCCATGAGCAGGTGGAATACACATAGTGAACAAAGATGGTTGTAAATTCCGCCCCGCCACAACCTTTCAAAAGTGAGAATATAAACACTGAAGAAAAATAGAGTCCCATAACTTTTCACTGGACAACCTATCTATTCAGACATGCAGACCAAGGCTTCCAGATATTAATTTTGGAAAATCCCTGGAGGTAGGAATTTCTGCTATTACCAAGCTATTCAGGGTGTCAAAAAGCCACAAAAGTAAATTTAACATTGTTTTCTATTTGAATCTCAGGTCCACATTCTACTACCAAATGGTCACAGAGCAACCATACATACTAAAATGTTGAGTCAAAGTTTTTCTCGAAGTATTCTTTGAAAGGCATTTCTAAGGGCAAATGTAAGAGAAGGGATAACTGACAGGCAATCTCTGATAATACTGGCATAACATAACATAGCTGTTTTGAGGCAGTCGCCCAATCACCTCTTCTTGAGAAGTTCCAGGATTTCTTTTACTGTACAGCGCCTTCCGTGGGCTTTTACGGTTCTAAATTGTATTCATTTGTTTACATGGTGGTTGTTCTCTGGAGATTTGTCTTCACAAGGACAGGGCCTGTTTTACATTCTTTTTTTAAGTTTTATTTAAATTCCAGTTAGTTAGCATACAGCGTAATATTAGTTTCAGGTGTAGAATTTACTAATTCAACACTTGCTTGCAACACTCAGTGCTCATCACAATAAATGCACTCCATAATCCTCATCACCTATTTAACCACCCCCCCCCCCGCCACCTACAACCCCCGTTGTAACCATCAGTTTGTTTTCTGTCATTAAGAATCTGTTTTTGGGGGGCACCTGGGTGTCTCAGTAGGCTAAGAGTCTCAAGTCGGCTCAGGTCACGATCTCATGGTCCGTGAGTTCGAGTCCCACGTGGGGCTCTGTGCTGACAGCTCAGAGCCTGGAGCCTGCTTCAGATTCTGTGTCTCCCTCTCTCTCTGCCACTCCCCAACTCATGCTCTGTCTCTCTCTTTCTCTCTCTCTCTCAAAAATAAACATTAAAAAAAAAGAATCTTTCTTGGTTTTCTTCTCTCTTTCTCTCCCTTTTTTCCCCTTTGCTCATTTGTTTTGTTTCATAAATTCCACATATGAGAAATCATCTGGTATGTGTCCTTTATATTTATCTTGATGGATCCCAAATATCCAGTATCTGGGACAGTGTTCAGCATCTGGTAAGCACTCAATAACTATTGTTTGAATGAAGTAACCAAGTTATGGTGTTTTTCATGTTCAGTAGGGGACTTACTAAAGTGTCTAAATATTACATTCCTCATTGGAATTCAGACTGCCTCTGCTTGCTAAGCATGAAGGAGCAATGAGATTGGACATGGAGATGGAAGCTCTAGTCTCAGCTCTGTCAATCTGTGACAACCAAGCAAGGCACTCAAACTTGAGCTTCTCCAATGCTTATCTGTAAAACCCAGGATAGGATGTATCACTGCAATCCTTGACAACTGTGATACTCTGATTCTTGGGTCCCTGCTGTTCTCATATGTGGTCAGCTATTTTTTTTCCATCTACTTGCAACTCTAAATTATTACTAACACCTAACATTTACTAAGCAGTTAGTTATGATGGTAATATTATCTCCCCTAATTCTCCTAACGATGCTGTGAGTTAAGTTTTTACACATAATGAAACTGGAGTTCAGAATGATTTAAAAACTTGTCCTAGGGATCACATTAGTCCCAAGTAGTATAGAGAAGGCTCAGGCCTTGGGCTCCCACTGCTGATTTTTCTGCTGTTTCCATTGTGCTGCCTAACTCTATATGTGGCTCATTCTTTCCTGGACTTCTAAAAGTATTATAAGTTTGTATTTAGTATTATAATGTTTTGAATGGAATTCCCAAAGGAAACAAGACCCTCTATGAAAAGTCCAATTTATTATGAGTCAGACATTCTGAGTTGTATTGTTATCAGAAGTGAGGAGTCTCCTCTGATCCCCCATATCTCTTCTCATTCTCTGGTGGCCAGTGTCATGCACTTTCAAGACAGCTGGCCAGTGGACTCTATGGCCACAAAATAGAGCTCAGCAAGCTGCTCACACAAGGACTGAACTTGTGACCTTGGCGTCATTTCCATCACACCCCAAGCAATTGAATTAAATAGCCAAAGACAAGTCTAACACAACATGAAATGAAATACAGTCCCAGAGATGTGGAAATATTTACCATTCAGTCTATTTATATTTCAATTAATTTCAATTTTTTATTTTGAACTTGCACTTTGTAGAACAGTATACTAGGAACTGAAGAATAAATGCATAGTCTGGACCTCTAGAACTTGAAGAATAAGGGACGAGGAGGAAACATTTCTGGATGACCACAGGTCCCAAGAGATGGCAAGCCAGAAGTCATGGAAGTACAAAGCCAGAAAAATGCTCCAAATCTATAGAATGACTTTCCATATCTATAAAATCCTTTAGGATTAGCAATAGCCCTCAAAGTTACCACATCAAAAGGACCATTTAGGAACACATTGGCTCTCATAGCTTGTTGGATCTCCAGTCTTTGCAATGGCTCTGGTTTGACCTTTGTCTTCTCTGTATTGTGATCTTGTTTTTATTTAACCTCAACAGATCTCAGTGAACTTTGTTCCTTCTTTTGAGTTTCCATTTATTGTTCCCTAGTGCTCTGAGTACTTACTGGACCTTATCTTTGATTTTGCTTTTACTCCCTTATTCTTTGGATTTACTTCCTCCATATTATACTGATGGTCCTGCTGCAGTTAACATGTGGATTTCCCTGAACTAGTTGCTTCACACTGTTCTCTCCAGCCTCCAAAGGAGCCCAGAGATTTTCACCTTAATCCTTTGGGATGCTACTGCACTAAATGCCTAGGGACAGGGGTTCCAGAATCAAGTGTATGTTGAAGAGACAACCTTAATATTTTATTTTCAGTGGAGTAAACCCAGAAACTGTGGGCTAAGGGTTCAACTCAAGGTCAGCTTGACCAGGAAGCAGAATTTTCCAGATAGATTTTGACTTTTAGCTAATGAACTAATTAAGGGAATGGAGTGTCAAGGAATGGCTTCCTCTTCTTCAGTGCAGTGGACTGAATGTTAGTGTCCCCCACCCCCCAGTTCATATGCTGAAATTCTATCCCCCATGTGAGGCCTTTGGGACATAATTAGGTCTTGAGGGTGGAGTCCTCATGAATGGGATTAGTGACCTTTTAAAGGGACCCCAAAGAGCTGTCTTGCCCTCTTTCTATCATGTGAGGATACAAGGAAAAGAAGATAGTCTACAACCTAGAAAAGGACTCAGAACTCAGCATGCTGACATACTGATCTCATACTGCCAGCCTCTAGATCTGTGAGAAATAAATTTCTGTTATTTATAAGCCACCCATTCTATGGTACTTTGTGATAGCATTCTGGACTGAGATACTCATGAGTCTTCTACCTTTCTTTCTCAATTGACTTTTCCTTTAAGATTCCCTCCAACTCTGAGATTTTGAAAGATGTAATGCCAGCCAAGCTGAGCATATAGGAAAACGTGATGGTTCATTTTCCTGCTTCTGTTGTCTACAAATCCATCATTTCCTTCTAGGAATTCACTCCATAAAATGAGTTATATTTTTAAACCACCGAAAGAAAACATTTAATTTATAGAGTTTAGGAAAAAAAGATTACCCTTTATTACTGTTCAATAAATAGTAATTAATTCAATGTTGTTTGCTCAATGCTGGCTCTTAAGTTTGTATCCCCAGCAAGCTATATGTAATATTTAAAATTAACCTCAACTTCATTATTACTATATGAGTCCAAATCCTTAGAGTAATCTCACTCTCTTGATATAGGCTAACTTCAATATTACATCTTAATGTATGTTATATTTGGGATTCAATTTAAGTAAGTCATGCCCCTGAGTATGTTTAAATGTTTATTTTCTAAGATTTCTACAAAATAGGACTGACTTAAAAAAATCTATAATTGTTAAAAAGGATGAATTTCCTACCAATAATTGCATATCAAACACAATCAAATGAACTCCAATTTGCTAAAAGGTTGTTCTTTATTGCTTTGACAATAGAATCTGGAGACCTACTGAAGTTCCATTTTGCCATTTTTTTCAAGAAAGTTTCAATGAGTTTAACAGATTATCTGTTTATATCTGTAATGATGAGGAGGACAGGAAATTCGGACAGCAAAATAGGTCACTTCTTAGGCTGGCTGCCAGACTTTGAAAACCATGATAACAAGTTGGTTCTGCCAAGTAAGTGAAATCCAAATGCTGGCTGAAACATTTGCAAAAAAAAAAAAAAAAAAAAAGAAAGAAAGAAAAAGAAAAGAAAAAAGTAAAAAAAGGAAGAAAGAAACCCATGCTAATAGGCACTAATGTGTGAATAATAATTAGCGCTGTGTGGGTGAAATTTTCAGAATGTATAACATTAATGTAGGGGTTTCCATACACGTAAACAAAGCTTTAACATGGGCTAATGTGAGCTATGATTATGGAAATGTGTAAGGGCCAGTATAACAATGGTGAAATTCTCATTTCAGATAAGCTAATTTTAGGTATAGAAATTCTAAGAATGTTAATCATTATTATGATCTTATAAAGTCCTCAAAGATTATATCTATATCTATATCCCTTTATATTGGAAACAGGTCTGAAGTCTGATAAAGAGTTTAGTAACACAAAATTAATGCATGTGAAGTTAGACAAATGTCATGTATACAAAGCCACACTACATAGATGACTGCTGAGACAGCTATTTATCCTTCCCTACCTCCTGGACATGCCACCCTCCAAGGCATCCATGCTTCTATTCTTTAAATCTCTTTATACGTCTTTCTCTCTCACTCTCTCTGTTTCTCCCTCTCTCCCTCTCCACCTATTATTTATCTGAAAATATAGGACCAGTTTTCTCAGTGAATAGTACAGAATTATAGCTAAGAACCATCATGGGCTTAGTTTATCTAACATGAAGAATAAATTATTATTCTCTTAGAAATACTGCTGTGTCAAGGTCAGGGTTGAGGTCATTTACAAGGCAATGTAGAGGACAGCATATAATTTACTAGCCAGAATCACTCACAGCTGATGTGTGTTGGGGGGATGGGGATCTTTCCATCAGAAATCTATACTCATTTAGCTTTCATAAACAAATGCTTTTAAGAGTATAAAAAAAAACTGTGTTGTGAGCTTAATTAAGAAGCATCAAATTACCCACTTCTTTTGTTCACCTTTGGAAAATATATTTAGTAGCTGATGATTAGCGACCTGTGTGTTTATTCAACAGAAATAAGAAACTAAATCAACATGTTCTAATGTGCTGTCCTTTGCAAATGAAGATAACACTATTGATTCACAATCAAAGGGCATGCATTTATTTCTTTTTTTCTTTTGGGGGGTTAAAGTATTGATGATGAGTAGAATATCATCCCCAGTTTTTTACCTTATCTAATTTGTGACCAGCACATTAGGAAATAGCTGCTCAGGGCAAAACAAGTAGCCCTTGATTGTGAAGCACAGTAAACACAATATACAAAAATTCTGTTGTTGTTGTTCCAGGCACAAAGTGACCCAGAGAGTTTTAAAATAATGTTCAGATAATCCTAGCTTTCACTGTTTCCAAACATTTTTACTGATGGTCCAATTCACCACTACCACTTGTTGTAGAGTCTCCCTTTATGCTAGGAATGTGCCTGTGAAATAAAGAGGGCAGAAAAAGGGACCATCAGGGAAGAATCCAGAAATAGTAAAGTCAGATGCCTGGAAGCAAAAATGATCTAATGTTCTGCAAACATTGTAAGTGACATTATGGTCTTAACCCTGTAATTTCAAGTCAATATTTAAAGCCCACCCTTACCATTTCACCCTGATTTCAAAATACTGTGAAGAATCCCCCTGTTTGATAGATCCTGCTTCTCTGTTCTCTAGCCTGTGTCTTTCCATCTCTTTCTCCTCATAGGCTTTCTTTCAATAACCATTGCTCTAAGCCAAAGGGAATTAGAGACAAGTTAAATGAGGCCCCAAGTTGTCTAGTGGAAAATGTTGACAAAGAGATAATTATCCACTACATATTCTCATGTATTTAAAGATATAGTACATATAGAAGGGGCACTCGATCCATGCTGCAGGGAGAAGTCTTTCCTTTTTATGCCTTCTTTCAGGCATAAAATAGATGGAATGCTAGGGAAAGCTTTCTGGGGGAGCAGTTTCTGTTTACCCCTGAATTTCAAAGCTCTCCTCTGCTGATCTTTTGCCTGTACTCAGTGAGTATGCCCAAGTATTCCCTACCCTAACAGACGGGAAATCTTCTCATCAAGCTAGCATTTCTCTTTAACAATAACCCAGCTTCTTCCACGTGGCCAGCCTCCTTCCTGTATGCCTGGATCACCTGACCTCTGCTTCCCAGCTCTCACAGCTCACCTGAAGCTTTTCCACCTTCAATTGTCACTTTTGAGCACTTTTTCTTGTTAGAAACTCTTTATTCCCAGGAATTCCACATCATACCTCGTTGTGATTTCCCCTCCTTTTCATGATTTCAAATCCTTTCCTCTGCTCCCATTCTAAAACCAAGTGTTCTTGGACTCCCTCTTTGTTTGATTGCTCTGCTTACTCTGTACATTGTCTTTAGTGGTGTGTGTGTGTGTGTGTGTGTGTGTGTGTTGAAAGTGGGACTCATCCATTCTCTTGATCTTAACTATCACCTACATATGTCTATCATCCAAATACTAGTCTCTAGCCCTCTGGTCTCCTCTGATTTCAGAACTTAATACAGATGTTATGAAAAATCTCTACTTGGTCATGCCAGAGACATTTCCACATTTTCAAGAGGCTCCAAAATGTCTCTAACCACGTCCTCCTCAGCCTACCCCATCCATATCAAAACTTATTGCTCATTATAATGCTTCTAACTTCAAGCCCTAGGGGTCATTCCTCAATTGCCTGCCTGCCTTCCTGCCTTCCATAGCTTACAGATGATCACCAAGTCCTTCTAAGTTTACCTCCTAAATGTTTCTCAACTCTATTTTTTTCTTGGCCCAAATAGTGCCTTTTTACTTCCTGAAGCTTCTCCTGACCTCCAGTAGGTAGAGTTCAAAGGCAAATTTAACATAAACCTAATAAGCTTCACCTTCCAGATGCTCACTTGAGTGTTCCTCTTCTCCGGAGGCCCTGGGAGGAGTCTGACAATGTACTCAGTCAATTTGGTTTATTTGTTCGCTATCTCTTTCTACACTGACTCCTTCTTCATTGCACTTTTCTTTAAATTGAGTGGCCTTGGAATGACTATAAGCATTTTTAAGCTCTGCCTAAGAGGAGGGTGGGCTGGGAATACACTGGTTTGGGTTCATACAATATATTTATGTGGTTTAGCAATCATTTGTGTGAGGACTTCAATTATTGCTAGCCATCCAGGACTAGGAATGGCTTCCAGGAATCCTCTTCATCCCCACTGTGTCAGCTCATACAGTGGTAATACAAAGCAGCTGATGCAGAGTTCAGGTCATCATTGTGACCATGTCCTGTGGCTCCAGAAGCAGAAGCATGTATACGTACTTGTAGGGTACAGTAGAGTGCACAGTAGAGTGGAGGAAAATCTAGTTTGGAAATGTCCAGGCACAGATTCTAATCTAGGGGCAAATTCTTCTGATTGTGAGACATGTAAAATTCAGAGCGGAAGGCTCATGTCTTATTGATCCCAAGTCAAAGTGGAAGTACTGTCCTCAAAAATACAGCATATATAATTGGAAACCCATCATGGACTCTTTTTTCTTTTTGATGAAAATAATGTAAATTTACCAAGTTCCTGCAATTTTAGGGCAAACTCTTGTACCAGTGTTGTGGTTAGAAACTCATATTTAGGGCATCCCAACATAATGAATTACTTCTTAATCTACCCAACTCACTTGAAGAAAATCTATCAGTTTCAAAGGAAATAGCAAGCAAAATTGTCACCAGTGAAGAAACAGCCTAAAGAAATCAGTGTTCTGGTGATAAAACTCCTACACGTGTTAATTAATATGTCAATATATGTAGTATGAAAGTAATTTGATGGCACATTTAAGTCATTCCATTCATTTGAGTTGCTCTTATATATAAATTGGGATTATATAAATTATATAATCCTTATATAAATTAGGATTCCTTTTCCTAAAGAGGACCCCCAAGCTTGCTAGAGGTCATTATTCCCATTTTTCAGTTATGTAAACTGAAGCAAATGCAGTTTATATTGCTTTTCGAAGGCCAGTTAGGTTATAGTAATAAGTCAGAGTAGGGATTCAAATCTAATTCTTTTAATTCTAAAATCCTAATTATTTTTACCATGCCAAAATGCTACATCTACTAGTTAGACTTTATAACACAGTTTCTCTACTCAAAACCAAAGGTCAATACCATTTCATAACCAAATGATGCTATAGTATATAAAAAAAAAAGAGCTTTGGTAATTTTTTTTACATTACTATTACTTAAAATTGAAATGAATTATAGATATTATTAGTACTTAGGTGCACCATATGATTTCTTAAGACTTTGCTAATGCAAATTTCAAGGATTATACTACTTACATCTTAGCAAATTCTATTAAACACATTAATGGAAATCATATTTTTAAATTTGTTTGTAAATCTTCAAAATTATCAATGTGTGAAGGCAATCTGTTCTTCACACTTTACCCTTGAAAGTTGATATTAGCCCTCTGAAAGCAGCTAAAAGGACTGAGGTAATAATAAATGAGAAAATGAATCCTTGGAATGATAATTAGAATGGCACCCAACTGAAAGATCATGACAAAACATGGCATGACAAGTAGTGGAAATTAAAAGCCAAAATTAATCAAAATATGAAATAAGCACCAATAATTAAAGTCCCTTACAAAAATTAAAGATAGTGACTCCTTTAATGATGAAAGAAGCCTTGAAGGTATGAATATGATACATTATAATACAATCTGCTACTTGGCGGCAGCCAATTCACAAATACTCACGTAGGAAGAACGGAGAAAGTGTTTCTTACATGTTGAACCCCTAAATCTAAATAAAAGCAAACGAATAAGCAAATCTGATGACAGTTTTCATTATATAAATGAACATTTCTAATTTCATTTCTTATAGAAACTGCAGAAAAGCATTTTGGCAAATAAAAAATCAAGAGATGATTTTACCTTAGATTTAAATGGAAAAACCTTTGAAGTGGGAAGTATAAGAAAGCAATAAAATAGTTTAGTGGTTTGACCTTTACAGTTTTTTTAATCCTTAAAATATTTCACTAAAATATTTTTAAAAAATAGATTTTAAAACATGAAGTTGATCATTTATCTTTAAACAAGGTGAATACTGGCTGTATATGGAGTAGAAATAGGTATCGTTTTGAGTTGCAGGAAGACAGTGATAAAAATATCTGATAACCAAGAGTGTGAGAATATAAAAGTACAAAATAAAACTGAGTGAAGAAAAGAAACAGACTGAGAAGATAACATGGCTTTTAAAACTAAACAAAATTCATTTTAAACCATTACTTTATTCCAGTTTTGAGCTTTATTGGGTAACAAGGAAAAATAAACCCAAGAGGATATTTTAAATTTTCTCCTAACCTTGTGGATGTATTCCTAAATCTTCAGGTCATTCTAAAGATCAGAATGAGTGCATGACTAATGTAATATAGGAACCATAAGAAGCATAACTTCTTCATAGGATGGGAATATTCACCAGGGGAAAAGAAAGTTTAAAGTCTTAACATTTTCTGACCGAGTCACATTTGATAGCAGAAAAAATAGACATAGATAGATGAATTTAGCAATCGTTTACAGTAGATTAATTGTTAAAATGCATTTTCATCAACTCAAATATCAAATGTAGAAATTTCTACCTTTAATATTGTAAGATTAAGATTCACAACAATCTTAATGCCAACATTCTCAAGAATTTCAGTCATGTAAGCACTGGTGTCAGCCCCTCTGTTACCAAAGGCCAAGAAGAACGTGCCACACTTCTAAGCAGGTACTAATCTCAGAGAAGAAAGTATTTTAGGCAGAAGTTGATTCTTCTAGGCTGTAGGAAGAATAGCACCAAAGATACTCCACAGAGAAACCTGAAAGCATTTGTAATGATAAGAAATGAAGAGGTGATAAAAACCAGGAAGAATCTGTCTTTCTTTGCTTGGAAATTATGAAAAAAGAGAACAGAAGATAAAGAGGAGGAAAGCATTGGGTTTTACAGCATGATACTTGTTGCCACAGCTAGATTGCCACTGACTGTTGGAGCTGAGCAAGCACAACACGGGAAATGCTAGATGCATTCTACAGAATGGAAGTCAGGAGTAGAAGATGGCAGGCAGAAGGAGGCAGGACAAAACAGGATGGTAAATTACACTGAAACAGATTCAGATGCCTTGCAGGGCATCATAGTATTTCTTTTTAGTTGTTAAAGGCACATGGGCCTACCGATCTCAAAAAGGCAGGTTGAAATGAGTAAAATTTAGACTTTGGCCACAGATGTCATAAAGGTAAAAGGCCTAGCAATGACTTAAAGTTCATCAACTGTCCTGTGTCTTCCAAGAACCTCACCAAACCATCTTAAGTGAAGAACTTTGCTCATGCGCTGCCTGAACAATAAATAGTATGGTCTCCTTTGTTCCCCTTAACTTCTTAAATGTCCCAGCATATTTTTACTTTAATCAAGAAGTTTTCTTTTATGGGAACAAATATTACAGATTATTACAAAACATTATATTATTTTCTATATATTATATTCTACATATATACTATATATATGGTGTATTATGTTCTATATATTTTATTCTAGATTTCAAACTGAATTCCATTATGCATTATGCTTTACCATGCATTTTTCACCACTTCCATTATGCCCATTTTTCTTCTCTATGCCCTTGTCAATTGATTAAAATACAGAGTTCAAAAATAGGCAAAACGATAGGCTTAGTCAGTCTGGGATATGTGGAGCCCGTGATGCCATGTCCTTATTTATACATCTTTGAGACCATAATCAATTACCGACAAGCATTGCTGACTCATGGTTAGTTCTCGGGTCTTTCTAATCCATACTGCTCCCGCCAGTCATGCCCAATTTTATGTCTGTGAAGTCATTGTGAGGTCTTTTATGTTTGGGAATTTAATGTCACTCTCTGCCCACAAACATCCCCAATTGTAATTTTGTTTTTCAACTATGTTTACTGTGATGTTGATAATAGATCTCTGTTCTAAGTGATAATAAATTCAATAAATTCAACTTGCTGGGACTCTCCTTGAAGGACTTCTTGGTTTAGTAATGAATGATTGGTCATTTTTTAACTGCTAGAAACTTATAACACGTTTTCAGTATTTAGAAGCAATATGAGCCAAGAAAAAATTTTCTAATGTGTAGAAGGCTCTAAGCTCATCAAATAATAAAGATACAGGTATACAATTTATTGTTTAAATTCTGTGTTATCACTGTCCATGTGGCAGCACCTGTTTTTGCCAAAAAAACATCATTAAATAGCACAAAGGAGTTGCTCGGTGCATGATTGCCAACATTGTGAAATATTTACACATTCATTTGAACGAGCTCTGACTTAAGTTAATTTTATAATAATATATTATTTAGCATTCCATTAAAACTAGAGAATAAAGTCTTAATTTTAGTGAATTCTAGACAAATTAAATTGACTTTGTTGCTAGATTTAACAACACCTGAGTTCCCAGAATATTAAGTGGAATGAGATGCCTCTTGGTAAGTTTAAAGAAAAGGGAAAAAAAAAAAAAGAATCTTTAGGGGGGAAAATGTACATAATGGGAAAGGAATAGCTGACTATTCACAAGTGCAATGGAGTGCCTCAAGATGCAAAGCAAAATTACATATAGCTGTCTAATACTGACTTACTACTGCATATGCTCGTCAGTTTTCACAGTTTTTCTCATGAGTTGTGACAAGATGACAACAAAACTACTGCCTTAATTACACGAAGATTGGAAGGTGTGTAACAGCCCCTCAAGATGACTGAAGAAATTTCACAGGAAATACAAACCTCAAGACTAGCATTTAAATATGCCAAGATAAAAATGTTCAAGTTACACGAAGGCTAAAATCTTGATATCCTATTCATCCTTTGGTATATGCTACTGGTTATATTTTGAGCCAAAGGCCCACCGTCCCCGTTTAGCAATATGAATATATTTTCTAAAAGTTAGTTACAACCCTCATTGGAAATCTTCTTGTTCCCACAAAATCATCTCATATAAAAATCGTGGATGATATGAAGTAATGAATTTCTAATGCATTCTTTCTTCTAGTGGCATCATTTGTGTTTACATGGTAGGCAAGATCTCACATATGAGGAAAGTCTTCCCAAAGCCAATTCACAGCTTGCCACTGCCCTTAGTATTCGAAGATGACATTGCTGATCATGAGTGTGCTCCAAATGGAAGAGTAGAGGAAGAAATCAATGTACAATAACACTTTCCAAATGTAAAGATGACTCTTTAATTTTCAGGATCTCTTAGACTTGACTGCCCAGATGTTTATTAAAAAGACCAACAGTCTCCGACTGCCGCATGCCAAAATGCCCTGACTGCCTCGGCAGTCCCCCATGCCCACCAGGTGGTTGGACTGTGAGCAGCTATGAAACCTGAGAGCATTTCTATTTTCTATTTTCTTTGCCTGCCTTCTCTTCGGTTCACTGTACAGCAGCGGCTTCGGGATCTGACTGTCATTCATTCTCCACGTATCTACAGCCTCAGAGGGTTGTGCTGTGATGAGCCGCAGACTTCTGTGCTGACAGACTGGCTGAGTTCCAGCCTTCATTTCGAATGATCCTATCTTGCCAGTTAGTAGAAGTGTTGCCCATATCTGGGTCAGTTCAAAAGCAAGGTTCTAGTGAAGGCCTGGTAGGGCCCTGGAACAATGCATGGGGACCATCTCTGCCCTCTGACGACTAAATCATCGATTGTTAATGGGTGTTAAATGCATGTCAAAAGAAAGTGGATCATTAGTGTGTTCTATATATTCAAAAGGCCATGGATTTCATCCCTAACCCCCC
Source organism: Acinonyx jubatus (assembly GCF_027475565.1). Classification (NCBI taxonomy): domain Eukaryota; kingdom Metazoa; phylum Chordata; class Mammalia; order Carnivora; family Felidae; genus Acinonyx; species Acinonyx jubatus. The sequence goes on along the minus strand of NC_069385.1, from coordinate 62,754,708 downwards.
CAAATTACTAATAAGGTGAAATACGGCCTGCTGAGGGATCCCAGAATAATCAAAATGACAACTATATTGGTGTTCAATTTAGATGAAGATAAACACATTTGCAATATGTATTCTTTAAGATAAAGACGTGAAGTCAAAGCCAAAGCTAAGGACTTGATGCTCGTATTTATAGCTAAAAAAGTTGAAAATTAACTCGACAAATTTAGGAATCCCTCCTAAAGATCTAACTGACCACTTAGGGTACAGCCTGAACACCTACATCCCACAATGGATTATCTCCCCCAGAACCTGTCACCAGACAGGTGAAGAACCTCTACTCCATTTTACAGCAGGTCAACCGCGTCCAGACGCTAATTACTTGAGAGCCAGAATCCGGAGAACCTAGATACGAGGCTTGTACTACCTGACCACCACACCACCGTGTACTTCATCCTCATGCCAGTAGACATGGAGAATAAATATTTAAAAATTCAATAAAGTTTAGAACTAGAACTGTGTCTTTGTGTGCAAACCAATTTGAATGATTTTTTTTCTTTTTAATAATGTCTTCACCTGGTAGGTTAATTTTTAAAAAGAGTAAGAATGAATTTAAAAAGTATAGAAAAGAAAATGTCTGTAAACCTGAGTGATTATAAAAAGCTGAACAAATGCGTTTAATAATAACATGAGTGCTTTCATTTCCAGGGTGGAAGATAAGCGAGTTTTAGCTCATGAAATTATTAATGCATTGTGATTAAAATATTATGTTTTCTGTAACGTGTTCTAGATGCACTGCTTGTTATGGTTTGTTATGTTATGTAACTGCCTATATCTCAAAACGTATTTATTTTATTGAGTAAATAAAACTTCGCTCTCCCTCTGAACTATATTAATTTTAATTTTTAGCCGAGAACACTGTGATTGACTGTGCTTCATTATTTTTGAAAATCTTAACATTTTTGAAACCGAAACGCTAAAATCTGGTTTTCAGTTGTTCACCTCATTGTTTTCGTTTTGTTATATTGTATTTATTTCATTAGACAGATGACAGCTATGCCATCTCTAAAGGCCGCATAGAAACAATACCAAATTTGCACTCAGGGTGAGGTTCACTGTGCCTGTATATGCATGTTTCAGACTTCTCTGATGAAAACATATTAGCTGACTTCTTATTATATGTTCAGTCATTTTTACATCAGTGTGACTGAAAAGCACACCATACAAAGGGTCCATGTGTCAAGACCTTTTACAGAAGACCAGTCAGTGCACAAATGAAAGAGAGAGAGAGAGAGAGAGAGAGATCTTGCATGCCAGACACAGGAGCACTGCATCCTCTGTATTAAATATTAGGAACGTATACACACAAACTGCGTAAGAAGAAAGGTCTTTTGCGGTTTTTCCCCTCACACGTTCCAATTTAGAGACTCCTTGTTGTAGCACATCCTCTCTTTGGTTTCTCTTGTTATCTCGACTGTTGCCAGTCTACTTATTGCCTCCCTCATTTCCATCAGACTGTGAGTTCTGTGAGGACACACAGGATGGCAGGATTCCTGATTCCCTTATCGAGCTACCTCATCCAAACAGCTTAAAGCAATATTTTAGCATCTAGCTGGTGTCCAATATATACTTGTTGAGAGAGTGAATGAATAAATGAATGGATTTTCAAACATAGCCATGAATAAGTTAACTTATGACTTCTCCTTTTTCCCCTTCCTTTGTCCCTGGCTTTTTCTTTGTCCTTAGGACACAAGTGTCATTAACTCTTGCTGAGCTCTGTGGTTTTTCCTGGATTCTGCCACAACCACCAAATACCTCGTCTCATGTAGATGCTGCCAGCAACTCCACTGGGTAGTAGTCATCCAAAAGGCATCACTCCTGCTATGTCTGCCATCTTCTGCTCATCATACTTACGATAGACTGAGGGTTTTTACTATGGTATGGTTATGTTGTCCCATTCTCAATGGAGAAGTGGGGTTAGCAGTATCTAATAAAGTAAGTATAATAATAATGGCTAAAATGTACCGAGTATCCATAATGCACCAGACACCGGGTTGGCTTTTTATTTACTTGGGCCACATCCAATTCTTATCATGTTATATCCATTTCACACATGAGGTGAAATGACTGACCCAAGGTCACATTGATAACCATTAGCTAAGCTGAAATTCAAGCCAAGGTCTGTTCGGTTTCAACATCTACATTCTTTTCACCACACTGTGTAACCATACCAAAGTTGCACTGCCTGTACCCCTATACTTTATAGAGAATTTACTGATAGTTTCTCCCACCCACTAGTGGTGCAGCAAGTGTTTGTGCAGAGATATTTCTAGAAACACTGCTCACCTCTAGTCGCAGGATCAAGGTTCTCCACTTCTCTCTTTATTTGTTTCCTCTCAGGAAAGGTCTCTTTACTTTCACACTTCTAGAAGCGTACCTCACTAGTAAGAGCTTTTTGAGGGCAAAGCTAAATCTTGTTCTCTTTATTCCTAGGGTCCAAGACAGTATCTAGCACATCATGTCTTATGGACTCACCAAGCACTATTTGAATGTATGAATTGAATTGAATTGCATTGGAGACAACTCACAGACACACAAGTTAACAAGCACAAAGAATGCAAGACAGATGGATCAGTTTGATACAACCACTATCTTGAGCAAGTTACTCAACCCTTCTGTTATCACATACATAATAGAAGGACAACTACTCTCTTATAGGACAGTTGTAAAGATCAAATAATAAGGCAAGAAAAATGATCTAGCATAGTACCTGGAGTATTTGTAGGCCTGTGCCCTCAGTCACAGTCCCTCCACCAGTTTAACTTTGTGCTACTTTCAAGGATCACATTGTTACAATCTCAGTGCTTTTTAAAGGAACTGTAAAGTCCAAAGCAGAAAAAAGAAGGGAGCTGTGTAAAGCAAGAATGGCTTGAAAGAATTGACCTTGGGTAGGCTTGTCTTTCTGCTAATTGCTTTGTTTTCCTCCAGCACTGATGATTTTGATCCACTCACCATTTAGCTCCCCCTAACATTCTATCTCCTCCCTTTCTCTCCTCCCAAATGTAGGCCAAATTTTGACATTCCTACCTGTTAATATCTATCTTAAATTGGTGTCCTCTCTGTCCCCTCTGGCTTGGCTTTATCTTAGGTCCCATTATCTCTCTCCTGGTCAACTGTAACAGCCTCCTGGGCTTCCTGCTTCTAGCTGGGCTTTTAAAATCACACAGAATAAAGCAAATCCACCAACTTTCTCTTTTTCAAATGGTACTAGTGTAGAAAATCCAAATCTACTGGATTTTCAGGGGTAGTACCAATTCCAGTGCACTACCAGTAGGATATTCTGGGAGGAAAATTCTTTATTTTCCAATTACATACTGTCATAAGAAAAAAAAACTTTTGCTGGGCCATGTGCCCCACTTCTTAATTCAGAACAAATGGTCACCATATCCTTGGGTTGTCTTGTATTCAAGGAAAGGGAGTCTCTTACTCCTCCTCCATCTTCTAATTCAGAATGAGTTACCCCCATCTCGGAGCTCACAATTCAGGCTAATACTTAGGGCAGTGCAACTGAGGAGCATTGTATTTTAAATAGGCTTATGTGGACCAGCCTTAAAACCAAACAATGATTTATAACATTGATTCTTTGGGAAAGGGCATTTTATGTCCCACGTGAGCATCTAACAAATGAATTTTTGTAACCAAGCCCCATTTGCAAGTTGGAGGCTGCCTTTATTAGGAAGAAAGCAGTAAACCAAGAATTCATATCCCTCCCATTAGCAGTGCTGGAGAGGACAGAATTATGGACTAATTGTTTAATTGATGAGCATAAAAGGAATATTTTATTTAAAGCCACACTTTGGAGTCATTTCCTTTCACCCTTTCGGTTGTCTGCCTTATAAAATTCTAGCAATCTTTTTTTCTACATTTTCTTTTCCTTTCCTTCACCCAAATCTCAGTAAGATTTCATTCTAGGTCTGAGCATATTATTTGCTTTACGGTAGGCTCTGGTGGTAATAAAGCATTACTCATTTTTCTGCTTTATTTCCTTGAGACACAGAGCAAACATTCAGTAAGTGATAGCTCTGTTCAAATGCTACTGTGTAAAACAAGTGAGCAAGACTCATGGCCCCTATCTCCTCATGGAGGGATGGAATGATTTTGAGAACAGCACAAGACAATAAATTAAGTGAAGGAAGTTGTATCTCCTGAAAATTTTCACCATAATTTCTCCCAAATAGTTTAGAATAGTTCATTCTGTTTTATGGCAACACCCTCAAGCTAGACATTCTTTCTCATTGATTTTAAGGAGAAAAGGAAGGTACCGTTGTACATGAATAGGTACTGAGATTATTAACTATTATAAGATCTCTTTTGTTCTGTTGTTTGGGTTTCCTTTTTAACCTAAGATTACATTAACAAATCAGATCTTGCTGAGAAATTACTTGCACTTTTCACCAAACGCTTCCCACAAGGAAAATGGTGATTTTTTTCACTACTGCAAACCAAGAATATTGTGGTTTTCTCTAGATGAATGAAACTAGAGAATTCTTTCTCTGAGAGCATAAAGCAAACTGATTAAGTCAAAGAGGTGAAAGCCACAGTCTTTACTTTTGAAGTATTCCCAGCAAAAATCTAGGGGATCTTATGGATAGTCACACCATAATCCATTGTATCTTAGGTATTTGCAAGTCCTCAGCAGGTCGCCATAATTTATACTTGTTAACCATATAAACACGTAGGAGGCTCCTAATTACTGCGAACACTGTTGAATTGTCTCCATTTTTAAGTAATGATAAAAAATGTTACTAAAAGAGTGTATCATTTTGTTAAATTGACTAAATACGTTTGTATACATGTCACTTTTCAATCTGTTGTTAACAATAACCTTAGAAACAGTCCATTGTAAAGGATTTATGAGTTTAATACATGGAACCTAGTCTCATATTTTAATAAACATTCTCAGTATTGAAAATGAATGAAACGTACCACCAATTTAATTCATAGGATTCATTGAATGTTACTGAAGGATCAATATAACAGACAGTTAAGATGAGCTCTGGTTTAAGACTACCTGGGTTCAAGTCTTAGCTCTCTCACAGATGGGCTGTGGGACAATTAAAAAGACACTGACTTTTTTCTACACCTCTGCCTTTTCATCAATAGAATGAGAATAAAAACTGCCCCAGCCCTTTATGGCTGTTGAGATGATTAATATACTTAGAACTCAGCACCTTGCACATGGGAACATGCACTGATATCTTAAATTAGTCGTGTGCATTTGGGGCTGCTTTGGCATTATATTTGATAGTGTTTGCTAAAGTAAAACAAAAATGTAAAATATTAACATATATTTATGGTTAAAGAAGTTATAATTTTAGCTCTTGACTATTGATGATGATGATAAGAAATTCTGCATTCTGCTTTTCACGCCTAACAACTCAATTTTTAATAGACAGTTGATACCTGAAATATGTAAGCTTTTCGAATCTGAGATTAATCTTTGCTAACTAGATCCATAATTTGGTCTCACCATTCGTAAGCAAATAAGTATAGGAATGGATGCCAAAGGACAAACATAGAGGAAAAAAATAAAATTCTTTCACAGTATGTTTCACCTGGTTTGGCAAACTTAAGCTATTTAATAATGTTTACCCAGTGAAATTAGTTTGAATCCTTGAGTCATGTCCTAAATATGAGACAATTAAGTTTCATAGAAATTGTGAAAACGCACGGCTTCCCAAACTCTCGATTTTTATATGTTCTTTATAGGAACTCATAGTCTAGCAACCGCTACTGAGCTTGGCTGTCCTCAAACCAACTCAGGGACGCAGAGTCTCACATTTCTGAGTTTAGCAATCTGGAGACATATGGGGAACGTGTGAGCTGGTCAGCAATCAGCAGTGCTTGATTCAGTTGCAGAATATCAATTAAGGGAGAGAATAGGCTAATGGTCTTTCCACTAGAGAAATGACTAGAATATTATGTCTCCCTCAGCCTACCCGGTGACAGCTGACTTGTGCCCATAAACTTTGGTGCACGGACCTATTAGTTCACCTACTACGATAAGCTTTATTTTCATTAATGTACCCAAGCTGTGACTTTGCCATAATTTTCCCCATGGGTATTCATATTTGGAGTGCTCTAATATGCACACAGATATTGGCACACTCTCTAAAACAGTCTTGAAATCACCATACACAATTTAGTAAAAGCAGTGTGGCTGGGCTCTAAAGATGATCCTACTGTTAAGTGACTTTGAGTGCTGAGCATGGCTTCGTTCGTGACAGGAAAAAATACCCATCCTCTCAAATGTCTGGATTTTGTGTAAAAAAAAAAGAGAATGAAATGGAAGAAGGAGAGAGAGAGAGAGAAAGAGAGTGTGCACGCAGAGAGCTTATCCCTGTTTACATTTTCATCCTGTGTCTACTGGATTGATCCCCTACTTCATGTCAGCTCACCAGGCTGACAGCAATTCTAGCAGAGAGACACAGGGTAAGAGGGACTTTGATTCGTCCCCTCCCCCCTAAGTCCCTGCCTGTCATTGTCTGCTCCTGAGTAAGCAAAGTGAATATGGTCAGAGAGGTCTGGGGCTGCTGGAGCTGTGTTTTCCAATCTCAGGGGCAGCCACCTTCTCATCAACAAATCCATGCAAGCATTCTATGCATTATGCCGCTTTTCACTCACAAGTTTTGTTCTACGCTAGAGAAGCACTTAGCCCAAATAAGACAATTCACCGTAGAATTTGTGTACGTGCATGGGTGAGTGTGTGTGTGTGTGTGTGTGTGTGCAGATTGAGTGATAGGTTGAAGATTTAGAGGATCTGGGTTTTTTTAAGCCTTCATCTTTATTTTTAAAATGTTAATTTTCCCCTCCCCCTTAGTTCTTCCCAAAACTGCTCTGTGATGTGATCACAAATACTCATGTGCATAAATTCCCATTATCATAATAGGAGCACTGCAGTGAGGCTTCTTCTGAAAATAAATTACTCTGTAGAATATATTAGGAGGACTAAACCCAAACAAGCTAAATTGTGTGTTCTCCCATCCTGTAAGTTAAGCATTTGAAGATACAAAACCAATTGCATTTTTCATTTCACATGTATTTTGTTTTCTTGTTTTATTTGCATCTTATCTGGTTCATCTAGTCTCTCTCTCTCTTTTTTTTTTAAGTTAGAAGACATTTCAATTATTAAATTTCTTATTTTCTTTCAGTTGTCTTAATCATTCTGTTAGCTGCCCGTCTCTTTTCAACACATTGTGGTCCGTGTCAATATCCATGGCTGACTTCAAACACATGAATATGTATGTTCTCAAAGAGAGGAGAGGCGCCCACCAGGGTGAATTTACCATGGGCAGTGTAAAGGCAGAGAACAGGCTGAAAGTGTGAGGTCTGTGTCCTGATACCTCACAGCCTTGAGTTGGTCACCAACTTTGCTTTCTCTCTCCTCATTTCTAGAGCAGGGAAAAATAAACCAGCTCTCCTACCAGTTTCCCAAGGAGGGCGTTAGTGCCAATAAAATAATCTATAAAAAATAACATTAGGAGGAAAATACATTATTAAATTCAAGGTGATTCCAGTAAATGATCCTCATTCTAGAATTTCTGGTAAGTATTTGTTAGTAACTTTTGGATATGTTTGTAGATTAGTTTAATATTTCAAGCTCCTGGGGAAGTGATTATGATTAACCTGTATTCAAAAGGGCTAGGGTATCAATGCCTGCATTATAGCAGGGTTTACCCTTAGGGATGAAGGTTACTGAGAATATTAAAATCACCTTAAAATGACCCAGAGGTGTCGATGCCTTTCTTGCTCCCAGTTGGTAACCACCACTGTCATTGATTCAAGGGTAGACAGTCAGCTAATTAAGAATTATCTTTGATATCATCTGGATTGATTAAAAAATGTATAAAATTTTACTTGATGCATTTTAAAAACTGAGCTTTGAGGGGTCTCTTTTGAATTCAATATGAGCTTGAGTGGTGAGTCAAATGGATACATTAAAATATCTTTAAGTTAAGGTTGAAACTTGTTTAAGATTATGCTTGGCATGAAAGGCATAAATCAGCCTACCTCCTTTGTGAATATATCAGACGAATGCTTTTCACGATCCTGTGCATTTTATCTTCTCTGGGCCCAGCTCTACTCGGTTTTCTACTGATTTATAAGAATGAAACCCACACGTATAAGAGTTGATATTTGACCAAATAAAGAGGTTCATAAGAATTTTATTCTTTTTCAGATGCACATGTTCCTCTTTTTATGTGATGCCCCCTCCCTTTCGTCTATCAGCAATGGTAATTTTTTTTACATCAATTTACATTGCTTATGCCATTTTCATGTCTTGGCTGGCTGGGAAGTGCCTGCATGCTGGACTTTTCAGTGACACACAGAAAAAAAGCAAACGCCCTCAAGCTAAGCAGAAAAGGATTTAAAACTCAGTGTGCATCCCTGTTAGGGGCAAGACAGCCTGTTGCAGAAACAAAGAGTGAAGAGAAAATTCTATCCTTGGAAGCTTCACAACACAACCACAGCTTTTCATGTAATAGCTCAAATGTTCCTACTACAGCCATTAACAATGTAATGAAACAAATCACTTGCTATCTGTCACAATTATGATCGATGGAATCCAACTGGTCTAACTTGGGAGAAAAAGATTACGTCTCAGAGTGGATCCATTTTAGAAAATAGCGAAGTTTGGGAGGGAGGGATGACACTTATTTCCCATAAACAATACAGGCAGGCAGGCATTTGATCTATCTAAACCAATAGATTACTGTCTTGATACATCTTTCCCCTGCAATTTTCTCTTTTATTTTATTAGGCCTAGTAGAGGATTTCTGGCTGCCCATGTGAATGAGAGAACAAGTTTAGGACCACACAGAAAGTGATATTGAGATATATAGCAAAACAGTGTTAGCATCACTCACTCTTGACTCTGCAGGGAACTACTCTTGCTTTCTTTGGTTTTCATTTTTCTGATTAGGTTTCCTTATTCTTGCCATCTTCAGAAATCTCTAGAAATATTAATAGGGATAAAAGCTAGTCTAATATTTAAAAAAATAATAACCAAGACCTATACTGAGAGTATATAATGCACTATATCAAACAAGATATGTGGCCAGTAGTTTCATCAATCACTTCAGAAGTCAGGTTTTTTTTCAAGTTTATCTATTTATTTTGTGAGAGACAGAGACAGCACAAGTGGGGGAGGGGCAGAGACAAAGGGAGAGAGAGAATCCCAAACCAGCTCCCTCCTTGCTCTCAGCACCCATAACCTGATGCAGGTGTCGTCGACCTCACAAACTGTGAGATCATAACCTGGGCTGAAACCAAGCGTTCGATGCTTAACCAACAGAGCCACCCACGTGCCCCAGAAGTCGGTTGTGTTTTAAAGGTTGTTTATGAGTTTAGGGGCCTCTGGGTGGCTCAGTCCGTTTAGCATCTGAATCGATTTCGGCTCAGGTCATGATCTCACAGTTCATGAGGTCGAGCCCCATATCAGGCTCTGCTCTGACAGAGTGGAGCCTGCTCTCGGGATTCTGTCTCCCTCTCTCTCTGCTCCTCCCCCGCTAAAAATAAAATAAATTCACATCTTAAAAATTAAAAAATAAATGAAAGTTGTTTATGAGTTTAAACATCTTTTCCTCTTGAAAGAGAAAATAGAATGCAGAAAGTGTTGATTCACAGGACAAAATATAATAATTGTAGCCATCACTTACTAAATACCTGCTATGTACCAGAGAAGCACACACTATGATCTGAATCCTTACTGAACTCCTGTGGTCTTAGTAGTTCTTTTTCAACCTCTTTTTATACAGGAAGAAACAGAATTTTACAAAGGCAAAGAGACTTTCTCAAGAGCAACAAGCTAGTAAATTGCCAGAACTAGAATTAGAATATAGAAATGTTTTCCTCAGAGCTCATGTTGTGCTCATTAAAGAAACTCCCTCAAATTTGAGAATTCTGTCCTACTCAAAAATACACAGGCACATTAGTTAGCCACATAACATTAGTTGTAGTTAGCAGTACTTACTCAGCACTACAAAGCTGAAAATGAAACACGTCCCTGGGTAGAGCAATGAGTACCAATGTACTCGTCAACACAAATCATAATGGGCCCTGAAATCCCATGGACAGTACCTAGTTATAAAGTAATAAAGCAGATAATCCAAAATTGTAATTGTAGTATCACTGAAATGAAGAAATGAAAACATTATATATATATATGATATATGTATATCATATATATATAGCATATATAAATAATATATATATCTATATATAAATCATATATAGATATCTATCTATCTATCTATCTATCTATATATAGATATGTATATAATGTAAAATGCAACCCCTGAGAATATGTTCTACATTCCGAGCTGGAGAAACTGTGCCCTCCATCATACTGAACACAAACGATGCTCAGGGCTGAGTGCTGAGTGCTATGGCTGCATTTTGGGAAGTAGGAGGTGAAAATGTGCTGACTATCCTAAACAGAGGCATGGCTGCTCTCTTAAGAGGCATACATTATGTAAAAACACTTCATCACTGACTCTTGAGTTAAATAGTTGCCACCCCAACCTTGGGGAAAGTGGGTTTCTATCCAAAGGGAGATGAGTGGCCACAAAAATCCAAGCCTGGGGGTATCTTTTCCTGTTTTATCTCTTTTAGAGAAAGGCAAGAATTTTAGGAGATGACTTGACTGTGCAGAAATAACAAGAAAGAAAAGAAAAGAAATGCTTGAGATGCAAATGAATTTAAATTTCATTCATGGGCAATGAAAAACTAATGGATGCACGAGATAGGAGAGGGAAGTGTGTCTCAGAGTTGGGTCAAAGAAATTATTTGGAAGTAGCACATTGGCCTGATTGGAAAAGTGTGATGAGGCAAGACATGGAGAGCTCTTAGAGGGCAGGAAAGAGGCTTTCCTATGTTCTCTAAAAAGGTGCGCACCTTGCCCTCTGTGGCTTCTAATAAATATTAATAAGGGGGATAAAGAAAGTGGTTTCAAGGACCCAAATTAAAAAGTGACTAAGCTCTGAATAATAATTTGGTGCTAGAAATGGCTGATACTTAGCACATTTTGGGTACTCCAAAAAATAATGATTAAATAATAACCAGAAGGGCAGAGTTCATTATCTTCCTCTCAGGAGAAATGATGTTTTAGAAGTGGTTAAAGAAAGTTTTGTACTGGAAAAGGAAGAACTTAAAAAAAAAAATGATGACTATTCCCAAGAAGCCAGGAGATGATTAGGGCAGAAAAAGCTAAGGGTAGACACAAGATTGAAATGAAGCTCTGTATTTGAAACTGTGAATGAGGTTCTATATCCCAACCTGCCTCTTAAAAAAAAGGCCATTCTATTGAATAAACATCTTAGTAAGAAAAAAGAGAATTCTTTTTCTTCAAGGACCGAACTCCAGAATAAAGGACTAAAGGACTCTGTGATGCTCATGTGGGCCAAGGGATGCCCAGATAGCTGGTAAAATGTTATTTCTAGGTATTTCTGTGAGGATGTTTCCAGAAGAAATTAACATTTGAATAGAAGACTAAGTAAAAACCTCCCTCACCAATGTGGGAGGACCTCATGTCATCCAACCCACTGAGAACCTAAATAGAACAAAAAGGCAAAAGAAGCTCCAGCTTGAGCTAGAGCATCCTAACTCCTGCCCTTGGACACTGGTGCTTCGTTCCTGGACATTTACACTTGATCCAAGATTTACATTATCAGCTCCCTTAGTTCTCAGGCCTCTGGACTTGAATTGAGTTATACCACCAGCTTTCCTGGGTCTCCACCTTGCACACAGCTCATTGTGGGACTTCTTGGCCTCCATAATCACATGAGACAATTTCTATAATAAATCTCCTCATCTATCTACATATACTCTATTGGTACTGTTTCTTTGGAGAACTCTGACTAATACAGACTCCTCCCCAGCTCCTGTCCATTTCATCATTCTCTTACTGTTTTCAAGCACATTTTGTTTTCAAATTCAAGTCTAACTATAAAGACTAGAATGGATTTACCAAGTTGGAGACAGAAATGACAGATTGTACAGCAACTTGAAAATGAAAGAAATAAACAGACATCGGAAAGCAACAAACAAAAACATGTTTTCCATAGTACACAAGAGGACTAAGGAGTTGCACAGCTCATTCTAAAAATGGAATGTGGAAGTCAGGCCAATTATTTAAATTACTAATTCTCCAATAACTCAGTTCAGGTGGATATATATAGGCTAAGAAAACGAAACACGACAGAACAGTGGTTTACAGTCATGCTAGATCACCAAAGTGTTTCAAATTTTTTGAGCTCCTTGAGTTGACAACTGCCCGTTTTGTGTTCAAACCCATATTTGTAGTCTACTTTTATTATAACACATTTTTCACAATGATTTGTTTATATTTTGGTTATGCCCCTCATACCGTGAGATTTTTGAGGGCACTAACCATATCTTACTCATGTTTAACCTATTCTGGGAAATAGTATGCTTAATAATTGTTTGTGGAAATTAATTGAATCAAATTAAAATGATAGCACAGGTTTAAAATATTAACTAATCCCAATTGGTTGCTCCATATTACCCACAGGACTTAATTATGATTCTTATATAGACTTGCTACTCAGAATGATCCACAGAACCCACAACAATGGCATCACCTAGGAGCTTGTTAGAAACAGAAACTCAATTCTCAGGCCCCACTCCAGACCTGAATCAGAATCTGCATTTTAACAAGACCCCCAGGTGATCCATCTGCACATTTGAAGTTTGAGACACATAGATCTACCTTAAGTCAGTTTTCATAGATCTATTTTTCAAAAAGTATTTATTGTGTAACTACTATGTGCAAAACATGGTTCAAGGCATGACAGATAGAAAAACAAGATTTACAACTCTTATAAAGCTTGCATTTCAAGCAGGAAAGGCAAATGATAAAAACTCCTTTACAGTGAATTATTTAATTAGAATATAATGATTGTTCTCTTGAGATACAGGAGCTATGAGAGAGAAATCTAACCTGGGGAATGAGAGAAGATTTTTCTGAGAACCTGATGTTTGAACTAAGATCTGAAGAATGAGCTAAAGTTAACTAAAGAAACCTGATGGAATGAAGGATGGGCCTTTAGGAAAGGGGACAGCCTATGTGAAGACTCTGGGACAGAAATAAGTGTAGCATTTTGGAGAAACTTAAAACAGCCAGTGTGGCTGTAGTTCAGAGAGTGAGGCAGGCAGTGAAAAGAGATGAAACATAGCTAGCTGGGACACATCATTCAAGATCTTGAAGATAATGTTGAAGATTTTGACTGTGATCCTAAGAGCATTGAAAAACTATTAAAAAGTGTTAAGCAGGGTAATAATATGATTATATTATTAAATTTATATATATTAATTATATAGATTTATATATATATTATTAAATTAAATATATATATTAATTTAATTAAGTAATTAAATCTATATATTTAATATATATATTAAAAAGCCTTTGGCTACATTATGGAAAATAGAAGAAACTCAAGGATGAATGCAAGGAGACTATTCTGGTTATCTATTGCTCACTAACAAACTGCCTCCAAAACTTTGTGATTTAATGCAACTATTTTATTTTGCACATATTTTGTGAGTTAGAAATTTGGGAAGGATTCGGTTGGGTAGTTCTTTTCTGATTCATGTGGTGTCAATTGAGGCAGCTGGGGTTGGAAGCTCTTCCAAGAGCAAATGTCTGCTGTCTTGGTTCTCTCTCTCTCTCTCTCTCTCTCTCTCTCTCTCTTCTCTTCTCTTTCTCCTGCTCCTGCTTCTGTTTCTGCTTCTGCTTCTCTCTCCCTCTCTCATTCTCTCCAAGACATCCTATCTTCCAGTGCCTCTCCACATAGTTTGGGCTTCTAATAGCATGGTAGTCTCAAGGTTGCAAGAGTGAATGTTACAAAAACAAGACGTAAAAGCTGCTAGATTTTTAAGGCTTGAGTCTGGAAATTGGCACAGCATGAATTAAAGCAGTCAAGAAGCCAGCCCATATTCATGGCGAGGATATTTAGACTACGCTCCCCTTGCCCCTAACACACACACACACACACACACACACACGCACGCACACACATGCACACACACACAAAGAGTGAATGAGCAAAGAATTTGAAGCCATCTTTAATCTAGCATAGAAAGGAAGCTGACAATTACGAAAATAATATAGTTTTTGTTATCCTAACATCAAAATATATTTTCTAATTTGGAGGCAAACCTTGTGTGAATCTAAATTCAAAATAAGTCAGATATGTCAATTTCCTGATAGCTAGGACATGGACATATTTCATAGTCGTGGCCAATCAAATGGTCTCAAACAGAACTATGATGCTAAGGGAAATTACCTTTGCTGTGTTATCTGTAGTTTTCCTTCCCAATGTTTCTGTTGATATCCCCAAACCACCTGTCCAGTATTCAATTTTCAGTTACCTACCCAATATCCTGAGATTAATTTTTTTAAGTTAGTCACCTAGAGTTGGTTTCTGTTGTCTGAAATCCAGAATTCTGATCACTTGGAGTAGTTCAAGCACGAGTTAATGATAATCTTCACTCTATGGCAGCAATGGAAAGAATTGATGAAATTAAATGATACTAAGTAGATCAAATATATAGTGTTGGATGAAATATGAAGATGAGGGAAACGATCACCAAATATATGGATGACACTGAGATATGGACATTAGAAGAAGGTGACATTTGGGGTGCCTGAGTGGCTCAGTGGGTTACACTTCTGACTTAGCTCAGGTCATGATTTCACAGTTCGTGAGTTTGAGCCCCGTGTCAGGCTCTGTGCTGACAGCTCAGGGCCTGGAGTCTGCTTCAGATTCTGTCTCTCCCTCTCTTTCTGCCCCTCCCCAACTCGTACTCTCTCTCTCTCTCTCTCTCTGTCTCTGTCTCTCTCTCTCAAAGATTCTCAAAGATAAACATTTATCTCTCAAAGATAAACATTAAAAAAAAGAAGAGGTGACATTTTAGGTATTCTCCCATGTTTTAAGTTTTGAACATGTCGATTATAGTTCATTTATAAGATCTGGATAGAATTGGAAATATGGGAATAATTAGCTTATAAATGTTAAACAAAGTCATGTGTATGGATGAGTGACCCTGGAATAAAGAAAGATTTTTTTTCTGTATCTATTCTCTGGTCAGTAGACTTTTATTTGAAGAGGATGTTCCTCTACAACACTGTCATTTAGGTTTCTCTTCAGAAAGAGTCTGCATTGTTGCTTTGATGCAGTACATTAGGAGAGATACAATTATCAGAGTCAAAGGGACTCTTTTCAGAAATTTCCAACACATATCCTTCAGGTAGCAAGAGACATACAGAGCTTAGTGCAAAAGTAAGATGAATACTCATTCCTCAACTTTTGGTTCCCGAGGTTCCAAATAACATTGTGACCAGAATCTAACAAATATCCTCATGAAAATTCCTCTTCAAATTTTTGAAATTCCTAACTAAGAGTCCTATAAGTACAAATGGTAAACTATCTTCTAATAATTCATGACAGGTCCTGACTTTTCTAGATAGAAAATTTATTGTCCGTGAAAAAAAAATCACATATAAATAAATGAGGTATGCCTTATTGCATTTAAAAGACATTAAAAAGAAAATTTGCCAAATTCCATAGAAGAGTCACCATATATCCAAGGCATGGAGTTGAGTCTTGCAGAGTAACTACTTGATATTTTTGTTCCAAGTGAGGAGGCTCTGGGGACTAATTCATGTCCAAATTCATGCATGATAGATTAATCAGAATTCTAATTTATAGATTTGTATCAAGTTATAAACAGACGTGTTGGCTGGTGTACAACCCTCTCTCCTATAGAAATGTGTCTTTGGGAAACCAAATCACTAACCAAAATTCATTTGGTGAATACAGGGAATGTTTTCCAAAATGTTTTTGGTAGAACACAAGTTTGAAGTCACATCAGTGAGTGTTAAATTTCCCCTCTTCTCCCCCAAAAGCGTTTGGTGATCTCACATTTTCTGTGTGTCAGTAATTCAGAAGAGGTTTGGCTGGGCAAAACTTGGAATCTCTCATGCAGTTGTTGTGATATGATGTCTGGGGTCAGAAGAGTGGATGGCTTGAGCAGCTAAGTGTTGTCCAGTCATCTCTCCCTCTTTTAATATAGCCTTGGCGTTTTCCATTTGGTCTTTTGGTATGAGCTGACTTGGGCTTCTTCACAGTATGCTAGCCTCATGGCATTTGGACTTCAAATATTGAAGCTCAAAGTTTTAGCAGGAGAATTTCACCAAATAAGGTGGAAATTGTATCACTTTTCTGACCTGGCCTAGGAAGTCATGCAGCATCACATCTGTTGACTTTTATTGGTTACAAGCAGGTCATAATCTGCCCAGATTTAAGGGAAGGGAACAAAGACTTCACCTCACAATGGGAAGAGTGTTAAGGTCACATTTCAGAGTAGCACTTGGAATGCAAGATAATGTTGTGGCCACCTTTAGAAAATATAAAGTGCCACACTAGCTGTGTAACACTGGTCATGTAACTAAACATCTCTGAGACTCTGACACCTCACATTGGAAGAAAGGAATGAAAAAGAAAGTAAGTAAGTAAGAAAAAAAGAAAGAAAGAAGAAAAAAGAGAGAGAAAGAAAGAAGAAAGAAAGAAAAGGAAAGAAAGAGAGAAAGAAAACGTCCTGATTTTGGCATCTACAAATCAATTATAACAAAAGATAACTATTAAATACATATATCAATCAAGGCTGATGTAAGTATCATTCCTTCTTTGCCTCCAATTTTTATTTCACCTATTTCCATATTATTAACCATTTTGAGCATCTGTTTCTCATAGTTCATGATTTATGTTCTATCTGTATGCCAGCAACTCTCAATTAATATCTCAAACCAAGCTATCTCACCCAAACTCCAGATTCACAGATTGAACCACCTGTGCAAAACTAAGTTCCTGTTGTTACCATCATAAAGGATCAAGATCTTCCTATAACAAAGTGACACAGGTCTTGGGTCTAAACTGCTTTATTTCTTGAACTATAGAATATACTTGTCTTAGACTTGCTTGCCCTTTGGCCAGTGGTTCTCTAAGTGTGGTCTCTAGATTGACAATGCCAGTATCATCTGAAAACTAGAAATGGGTATTTTTTGGATCACCCAGCTCTACTGAGTCAGAAATTCGGGGGGGTGGGGCCCAGAAATCATGTTTTAACAAGCCCTCCCATTGACTCTGCTGCGCACTCAAATTTGAGAACAACTTGCTTAGGCCAGGTGTTTCTGAGATCTGAGAACGGTTAGCTTAGCTCTTCCTCACTCACCACCTCATATTTCTCTTTCTCATTCCCATTTTATTATGGCCAACCTAATGCTCATAAGCTATAAAACCTCTTGTAATTGCCAGTAGGCAGAATAGAATCCCATTTATATGCTTCTCATGTTGCAATAGGAAAAAAAAAAAGCTTTCTCTTTTTCACCTGTTTTCTGGTAGGAATCTTGACATCTCAAAGTTGCTATAATCTCAGGCACAACCCCATCTTTCTAGCATTCTTGATGTTTCTTTCTCTCATCCCAAATCAAATCCCCCAGGGAATTCTGTTTGCTTTACCTTTAAAATGGATCCAGACTTCAGCCACATCTCACTACATCAACCTCTACCACTCCACCTGCCATAATCTCCACCTGGATGACTGCCAGTGGGTCTCCCTGTCTGTCCCTGCCTCTTTAGACTACTCTCAACATAGGAACCCAAGCAGTCCTTTTGCAATATAAACCAGATTAGGTCATATCCCTACTCACAACCCTGTTATTACACCCAATTTTTCTTAGAGTCTTTACCATAGCCTACAGAGTGATGCACGGTCCACCTCTGCCCCTTATCTCTGACCTCTCCCCACTTTCCTCCACACACACTGGTCTCTTCCTGCTCCTGCCTGCTTGCCTTAGGGGGGAAGAGAAACAGCCTGTGGGCTTTGGGTATCTGATGCAGAGAACAAAGAGGTACTGCAGGGAACCAGAAGAGTAGTTTCAACCCTAATGAAAGAGTACACTGAACTACTGGCTACTGCGAAGAATCAGAGATAAGTGTAAAAGCAGGTCACATTACAATAATTTTCTCCAGAACTACCTTAGTCAGGCAGGAAAATAGAATAATCTTTCTGTTTGTCCACCGCCTGCTGGTGTGTTTCTGTTATTGTTATTGTTTAAACACATCAGGCTTGCTTAAAAAACAAAGATGTTTTTGAGAGCCCTAATGAAAATCACAAGTTTTCATTTGATGGTCGACTATAAACCACCTACAAGATGAGTGAGATTTACTGTATTTAAGGAAACCCCAGGTTTAGTGGGACTCTGCATTCTGGGGGTGTTAGAGACTCCTCGTTCTCTAAATTTAGAATGGGATGAGTTAAGAATAAGACTGGAGCACTAATCTGCCCTTAGTATCTTGCTCTTTAAAGAGCAGAAGCAAATATAAGCTTTGATCAGTGCCAGATTTGAAGAACAGAACTACAGCCCTTTAATACCCTTTGGTTTAGAAAGAGTCACATTTCACAGTGGAGTTCAAAGCCTGATCTTTGCTCTTGGAATCTGTTTCTTGTGAGCATGAGCACTCCTAGCACTTGGTTGCCAAAAGGATTTCCTTAGACTTCCTCCCTTCCTTTCTTCCTTCCTCCCTCCCCTCCTACCTACATTCCTCTTTTCCTTCTTTCTTTCTCTTTCTCCTTTTCTATTTCTTCTTCCATTCTTTCTTTCTCTTTCTCCTTTTCTTTTTTTTCTTTCTTTCTTTCTCCCTTTCTTTCTTTCTTTCTTGTAACTTCTGTACCCAACATGGGGCTCAAACTAGATGGTAATGAGTGTCTATCTCTTTCTCTCTTTTTCTGTCTCTCCCTCTTCACTCCTTTCACCTAAGGTCAAAATTGCAAGTGACATTCAGTTCAGTTCTATTTTATATTCCGGGAGTAAAAACCTCCATTCTGTTGGTACAGCCTACCATCCTCCTCCCCATTCCACCTGTCTGATATATTTACCAAATGAGAAAATGAAATATATACATTTTTAATACCTTATTTTTATTCCCTCTGGTCTAAGATTCTGTGAAACTTGCCCCCTCAAAAACCACAATTGCAAAAGTTGGTTCCCTATGGCTTAGACTTCTAGGATCATGTATAGTTAATGACCAAGGACTCCAAATTGTTTAACAGTGTGCAGCAAAATTCCATGAGAACCCACTGGATGCTAGGTGTAATGTTAGTTGTAATTGCTGAAAATATGAAAGTTCATAGCCTAGTGGGAAAGTCAAACACATAAACCATTGGTAACTCGAACTGTAGCAGGGTACCAGAAGTACCTGGGAAGCAGGGGTACCCAAGAACCCCAGGGGAAGGAGTCAGTGGTAGAAATGTAGGGCAAGAGATGCCCCAACTGGAATGGAACATAAAGAGGGCTTGTCAGTTTTACTAAGTAAATACATCATTTCATAGTATATCATTTCTGTTTTGGTCCATGAGCCCTCACAACTCTTATTTCTAAAAGGATCCATTAAGACCTAAGAAGATAATTAATCTAATTTTCTGGAAAAAAAATAAATTTGAAACTATGTTAGAGCTGTTCTGAGCTATGTGGGTTTGTTTGTTGTCCTTAAGGAAAGAAGGTAGGTGGGGTTTCTGACAAGCTCTGCCAGCCCACTGGGATTCAAATGTGTTCACTTAGGGTATGAAAACTGTACTTTGAAACATGAATATACTTATCCTTTTTGTAAATAAGTGATGACGAAAAGGGAAATGTGAGATTTGTATCCTCCACACCTGGCACCGAGCTGGTGCATTTTCAATAGTCTGCTTTCTTCAGTGAGTAACTGTCTTACCACACTTTGAGCATTTTTTTTCTCCTGGTCAAGAATTTTCATTCATTATGACTGCCTTCACACACATGTGCGCGCATGTGAGCGTGTGCACACACACACACACACACACACACTAAACCTTTTTCTAAAATAATTTAAATACTTGCTCTGCAATATATTTTTCCTGTTTCTATCCTACATTTATCTTTCTCTTCTTAGAATTTTTGTTAGTTATTAAGTCATTATTAGTACACTGTCTCCCCCAAACCCCAACCCACACAGTCAATTTAGAAGTTTATATATTAAGTTTTGTTCTCTAATTGTTTCATCTGTAAATTTCTTGTTCCTCTGATGAGATTAAGCTTCTTGAAGTCAGGAACCGAGTCTCATATATATTCTCATATTCCCAAAGCACCTAGATAAGGTGGCAATGTAGGCTTTATTAACTTCATACTGTCAACAAAAAGAATTAACCTTTCATCCCATCAACAAATCTTTCTGCTGTATTCCCTCTGCATCGGTATATTCCCCCATATTCATCTGTACCTACACACACACACACACACACACCCCACTCTCATGCATCAATCAGATCTTCAGCTTCTGCTTGCATAGCCTTAGCCTACAAGAAATGCAAAAACAGGCACTCATATCTTTCTCCCCTATACTTATCAGTCATACTAATATAAAAATGTTTAACTAGCCTATAAAATCAAGTATTTTTAATGTATTTTCACAGCATACTTGGTATGGTTAATAGACTGCTACTTTACCAATGGAACTTTGGAGTCAGAGAAGTTTCAAGATTTATCAGCACATTGCAGGAGAATCCATAAAGAATGGTAGAAAGAGCACACGCCGTGCCACCTATTTAATGGTGGGTATTTACTGTCAAGTTTCTTATATTTTGGAACACCCTCATTCTTTTTAATATTTTAAAATTCCATATTTAACGATGAAATATAATTTCATATGAGGAAGACTACAAAATAACATTTTGGACACAATGTTATAATACCTCTGACTACATTTTAAAAACTGTAAAGTAATATACAAGCGTACAGTATTATGTTTTCAAGAAACTTTGGCATCCCTAACAAAGTCTGCTCATAAGAATTGATTAAAACAGAACTGTTAAATGTTATCCTTCATTTTCAGTGATATATATATGAGGATATAATTGATAGAAACTATCTGTAAAGTTGTAGGTGATATGCTGACAATAAATCAGAGGGTAAAATGTTCTGGTCTCCTACAGGAAGCTGAAATATTGTAGCTATAAATTATACATGAATATATAATACATGAATTAATAACTCTATACATCTATACAAAATAATCCTTTGATAAGAATTTTGATTTGGTTTCCTTTTACTAGTGAATAAAGAATTTTTAAAAACCTAAAGAGCTCTCCTCCTGCCACCATTCAGTTCTCAATAAGTAAAATAAAATGTAGTTTTCAACTAGTTAAAACAAATGAATAAAATATCCTTTATTCAGAGACTCCCTGATTGGTTCTGGTGATGAGTGCTATACCTCTACAGATTACGTCCCTCATATTGTATACTATTGCTTTTATTACCAGAATTTCCTCATTTCAGGGAGAGAAATCATCTGATGGTCTGAAGAGAGAATTAGCATGACAAAATCCAAAGTAACATTTTACAGCCCCATCATAATTGAAATAGCTTTACGTCTGTTTCTCCTGGCCCAGGGCCATGAAGGTGGGAAGGAAGGGACATGTCCTTGTCACAGACACCCTGCTCATGTTTCCCTGCAGTTACACAATGTCAGAGAAGGGAGGGAATATCCAACTAAGCAGTGTTATCAAAAATGGCCAAGGAAACAGAACATTCTACAAAAAGTATCACTGCACTGAAATTAATTTATCAACAATTGATTTATAGAGAGGAACATACTTATTCCATAAAAGGCCATGCATTTCACTGTATATGTCCATTACGGTAGCTGATTCAATCGTTGGAGTCATCTAAGGTCACGGCTACTGAATGTGAATGTGTAAACCGAATTTAAGTGTAGAATGAAGATGGGCCACTTCATTCCCATCATCCAGCCGGGTAGCCCATGTCAATCGTTACTTCATTCAAACCACATAACATTCTTCCTCAGAATAGATACAATGTTGAGAACCTAAGAGTACAATGCTGAACAAGTTGGTAACTCTGCCCCTGCACCAGCAGTGTCTGAGGGATTTGCAGGCAGTCTTTAGCCCTGCAAAGAAATTTACCTAGATAACTCGTGCTGTGAAATGGAACGATGGTGAGTATTCTTTTTTTGCTGTCTCTGAATGATCTGTTTTTATTCTTATAAAAATTAGCCTTGGAGGTCCGGGTGACATCACTTTCTCTGTTTTTTTTTTTCTTTTTCCATATTTTGCTAATCCTCCTCCCGCTCTGCAGTATCCCATGTTCATCCCACTCCCACTTCCTAGGTTCAGATTAATTGTGCTTTGTGTCTACTGTTCTTAAAGTTAGTTCTCACACTGTGGTCAAGACCCGCACAGTCCATTTACCCAGCTGCTTCCTCCTGGCTCTCGTTACTCAGAACGGAACAACTATATGACAACCCATTACTAATAATGAACGTCCCTCATAGTGTTGCAGTGCTGGTGGGATAAAAGACTAACTCTCTACTATGGGTGAGGACAAGAAAAAAATGGAGAGGTTAACAGGATAAAGACATTTGTCTTACCATGTGTTCTGCCAACTGGGACTCTTGAGACCTCCCAAGTAGACAGTCATCCTTTTCCAAATAAGTGGTCTGTGATTCTGTCATTGTTCCATAGAAACTCCACCAGTGTCTCCTTGGACACAGATGGATCAGCATATTGGTGACTTTACCCAAAGTTTTTTTAGGGAGCTGTCCCTTGTTCATTGGTACTCATCCTTTGTAACACAATGCATTACCCACATTCCTGTCCTAGGCAGACAAGACCCTGAAGACTTGGTATCTAAGTCTTCAAGATTGTGGTCTGGGAGGGGTGCTTTCTTTCTGGAATGGCAGTGGGGGATTGCATCCCCAACCTACCAAAGATCAGGGAGTCATTGAGTCTGTACCTTTAAGGAATATAACTCCTTACCTTTTCTTTCTGCTTTCTTTTTCCCTCAGTCTTCTCTGTGAAGGTGAAGACGGGGTATCTTTCTGGTTCTACTTGGTTAGTAGTAACTAATTTAAATAATGGATTTTATCATCATTATCTTGGATTGATGTAAATCCTCTACCCATCATAACAGGTTTCTATAATGAATTGCATATTCTTAATAGCCTTGACTTTGGCTTTTAGATTGCATCTTATAGTGGCAATGATCATAACAGATACACTGACACATGCAGGGAGCACTTTCAGCCATTCTTCAGCCTTGTAGGTCCTTTTTCCAAAATCTTGGAGAAGGTCTCAAGCCCTGACTGAAACGCAGTCAGTAAGCCCTGACCTTACCCAGATGTCAAAGTGTTCGTTCTGGTGCCCATTATGATGAATTACCAGAGCTGCCAGCCACAAAGAGTCTTGAGGTCTCCTTCTCCGTTTATCTCCGTGCTAAGTCAGACTTTCCCAAACTCTCCCTTTGTCACTAACCCCAAGACACAAGTCAACTGGCAACTGGTTCCTTCAAAATATCAAGACAGAGATTAGGCTTTCCAAGTATCCTTGTCTAGATGGATCTTTGCAGGCTCTCTAGTCTCTCCTGGCCCTGCCCAAGGTTAACCAACAGATTTACCGGAGTTACCTTAGCTCTCCTGGGTGGGGGAAGAATGGTGTCCCTGATATTAACAGGCATAATTCTAAAGTTTTTATTCATGACAATTAGATTACTTTCCAAAGGTATGACTCCCCAGATCTCTCCCTTGGCCAGAATTGATCAATAAATGAAGAAGAAATTTAGCCTCCATACTTGAGCCACACAGAGAAGTTTGGCATATGTGTATGCATAGAGAAAGAATAACCAATCTATTGTGCAGATTCTGGTATTGTCTTTAAGATCTATGAAACTCGTAAATGTATGCTCTTGGTTGGTGGACTAGGTTTCTTGTATCAAGGTTCCTGATGGCACAGTCTTTGTAGGGCACTTATTAAATTGTTGAATTCAACCCAGAGAGGGCTATTCTCTTTCAAAGTCCAAACTCATGAAGTAAGAATACTTTTTTTCGAATCCATAGGCTCCCCCTCAATCTCTGTTTTTTTCTTGGGCTCTACAGAAATCCCCAATCAAAGCAATCTACACTCAGCTCTGAGTTGTTCACATTTGGGGACATGTTGGCTGAGGAATAGGTAAGGCTGCACCAAGGATCTCTCAGTTTCTGTCTTACTGCATGTGTTCCCACAAAATCCTGTGAGGGGAGGGTGGAGGATCCCTCCAGCCCAGTAGTGACCACAGTAGGGGGACAATATATAGTAAAGTTGAACTCTGTGAATGTCATCACTGTAGTTAAACTGTCTAGTAGGGCTCAGCCCATCAACAATATCCACCAGCTTTCCTACCCCTTGATATCTCAGAGACTCCAGGCTCAATATAGTGCATCTCAGGTCAGTAATATTATGTACTATGACTACAAGTTTCCGTAACATTTTAGACCTTGAAAGAAAACTGGTGCTCATGGACAGAATAGTTGAAAATGAATTATTGTTTGAGATCCACCTATAGCCTTGGTTGGCATATGTGGTAGGTAGAACTTTAAGATGTTCCCCAATATCCCTGCCCTTAGATGTACAGGCTGTCTAAAATGCCCTTTCCTTGAGTGTGGATAGGACCACTGAATCTGATGGGATGTCACTCCTGAGAAAAGGCGAAGAGTTTTTCAGGTGCAGTTAAAGATCCAAATTGGTTGAACCTGAGTTAATCAAAAGGGATAGTATCCTGAATAGGCTAAACTGGGTAGGTAAGAGCCTTTAAAAGAGAGACTGGACCCTTCCTAAAAAGAGAGATGCTCTCTTGCAGGTCTTCAAGAGGCAGTTATCCTAGGAACTGCTTATAGAGAATTGTGGTCTCTAACAGATGATATCCTTAGTCCTTCAGCCATGGGAACTAAAAAAAAGATAAGATGCTAAGAACCTGAATTTTTCCAACAACCTGAATGAGGTCAGGAGACGACCCTGAGCTTTAGATGAGAACTCAACCCAGGCAAGACCTTGATTTCAGCCTTGTGAGACTGTGAGCAGAAAACCCAACTAAGCCATGTTTGTGAGATGATATGTGCTGCTTTAAGCAGCTAAATTTGTAGTAGTATGTTACACAATAATAGAAAACTGAAACAGTGTTCGTCTTTTTCCATTGTTATGGACACATTTTCTTCTGGTCTCAACAGTCTCAATGAGAAAGGCCTGACTGAAATATCATATAGTTCAGGTTGGAGGGTTGGGATACTGGTGTGGATGTGAACCATTTACTTCTTGTTTCCATTCAAAGTGTCCAGAATTTCATATCAACTTCCCAGCCACCCCATTATTTCAAAAATTTCCCCTGACATTAGGGAGGAATCCTTAAAGGCTCTCACAATTTGCCAGCATGTGTCTCCTCTCTACACTGGTAGGCAAAAGGGAGTGATGCTCAATGCATAGTAGAGAAGAGAGGGGGAAGTGGGAGATGCCCCAAACTCCCTTCTTCATCATGAAAGAAAAGCTTATAAATTCCTAATCCCAACTCTTTACAAGGCAGTGGGCATAACAAGCCTCTCTGTGGTTACTGCTAGCTTGTTTGTTAGGAAAGACATCTAACCTGAGATACCACCCTGGATTTTTGTTTTTGTTTTTGTTTTTATGATTCTTGATAACCTTAGCTTTTGTCTTCTTTCAGGCGGATTTATTGTGACAACAAAGAGAATCCTGGAGCACACACATTCCTCTCAAGCTTTCTAGAGCTGGCTAACAGCTGAGCCTGGCACTTCATGAACTCCTGCCAGAACGTATTTTGGTCTTTACTGATTTGGCTAATCTCGATTACTTTACCTTACAAAATTCTTCTAGTTTTATAGTAAAGTTGAAAGTCCTTTTATCTTCCTTCTGCCTGGAGATCAAGATATTGGGATATTCCTCCTCAGCAATTTCTATACTGACAGTCTGTTCTAGAATCAACAGCCTGTCTAGTCTAGGATCTGCCTTTTTTAAAAAATATACTAGCCTGTCATATGAGGTAGCATCCTCTATGCTTTCCCATGTTTGCCTGCATGTTAAGATGCTGAGGCATTCTATTCGTGTAATGTTACCTATGTTAGGGTTCTCCAGAGAATAGTAACCAATAGAACAGTTAGACGGAAAGATGGATAGATAGATGATAGATACATAGATAGATAGATAGATAGATAGATAGATAGAAATAAGAGATTTATTATAAGCATTGGCTCACATAGTTATGGAGGCTGGGAAGTCCCTCAATCTGTCAACTGCAAGCTGGAGAGCTAAGAAAGACAGTGGTAAAATTCAGTCTGAGCATAAGGGCCTGAGAATCAGGAGAACCAATCAGGTAACTCCCAGTCCACAAAGACCTGAGAATTAAGGGGCAGCTGGTATAAATCCCAGAGTCTGAGGGTCCAAGAACCAGGAGCTCCAGTATCTGAGAGCAGGAGAAAATGGATGTCCCAGCTCAAGAAGGAAGAGAGAATTCTCCTTTCCTTTTCTTTTTGTGTTCTATTTAGGCCCCTAAGGGATTGGGTGATGCCCATCCATACGGATGAAGACAAATCTCTTTACTCAATCTACTGAATCAAATGCTAATTTCTTCTAGAAACACTCTCAGAGACACACCCAGAAATAGTATTTTATTAGCTATCTGGGCATCCCTTAGTAACATTAAGCTGACACATAAAATTATCCATCACATTACCCTCATGGGTTCAGTCCATAGTTCATTTATTTCCCTTGGCACCTGTTCTACCTTGTTTCCCAAATCCTACACTTGGAGTATCATCCGGCATCACTTATTATATTGCTTCCCCAAAAGCCAGGTCACTTGATAGCTAGGACTCATCCACTTGTACCACCATATTGTTCTTAGATCATTTATCTTTCCCTGGGAACAATCTATTCTTTAAAAATTCCCCAAGAAATGTATCACTCTTCATGAGATTTCCTCCTCAATATCTCCTGTAGAAAGTTAATTGTAATATTTACAATAAACTCCCATTATAAACCATCATTCCATTTTTAAATTTTACATTCCCCTGGCAGCTCTTCCGTGATTACATCTGTCCCAGTATGTTTCCTCTCCCAAGAAGAGAATGTCGCTAATACCATAAACGCTTGCACTGGATCTTATCTCCTTCCATGTCACATTCTGCTAAAAGTGTGTGGCATGCTACTAGCTCATTTCTGTAGTTTACTTTGTTGAGAGAACAGTTACTAGCACAACTGTCCAAAGTTCAACAAACTTAGCCTCCACAAATGTAAGTGTGTCAGCCCATCCTTACATATCTGAAAGAGATATAGATAGGCTCAATCTATTATCAGAAAGGGGGGCAGGGGTAGTCATAGCTAAATTCTCTCAAAGTGAGAAGGATGCTGGAATGTATCTTTACTGTTTCCATTGAGTTTGTTTTTAGTCTGGACATTCCATTTTGAATGCAAATCCTAAATTGTCTACCTGCTTCGTTGCTTTCCTAGCTTTCTCTTCTCTCTGCTCCCAACCCCAGGATCCTTATTCATGTTACAGTCATCCCATGTGCTCAAATCAGCAGTTCTTTTCATCTCATTTGGCCAAGACACACACATATCTTCTCACCCTGGTTCTTAAGAACCAACACTACAAACCTTTCTTGCTCATCATAACGTAACTTTAACATGCAATGTATTTTATATATACATAAATATTATACAGATAAAATATTATATAATATCTATAAAGATACAGATACAATATACAAGATGTTACATAATGATGTGTACCTGCTGGGGTAATTATGGGAAGAATCATTGAGTTAAAGTGGACCAAGCCATTGTTGTCCCCCAAAACTCCCCTTGTCCTATGTACACTTAAGTAGGGAATCTGAGCAACAAGGAAAGAATTCTTCACAGAAAAGTTACGACAGCCATATGGCAAACACAAAATGGCAGTAAAGGGTAGTTGGCCCATGACTGTTTTCACCCCCAGTGTACCTCAACACAAGACACAGCTCCTGAGCAGGTGCTGTGGGAAGCGGCCACCCAGCATCTGCAGAACTGTCCACCCCAATCACACACCAGATCATAATGTTAAAACACATTTAAACAGAACCTCCAGTTTGAACACTTATAAAGTGGTTTTTGCCACAGGGAACATCTTTCAAACTTGCAGAGACAATTCCCAGATGGGTTGTCTGTAGATGCAATCTGGACTGGGGCTGTCTGTCACCTCCAGCTAGGAGGCAATCTGGCAGCACACAAAAAGAGCATGGAGAAAAAGGGAAGATGGGAACAGTCAATGCGGCTCTTATTAAGTGACCATCATTTCCACCTACTCCTTCACCTTTATTTGAAAAGTCTTCCTTA
This sequence comes from Acinonyx jubatus, assembly GCF_027475565.1. NCBI lineage: Eukaryota > Metazoa > Chordata > Mammalia > Carnivora > Felidae > Acinonyx > Acinonyx jubatus. The sequence continues at coordinate 62,726,418 of NC_069385.1, read as the reverse complement.
TTTTGTTTTGTTGCTATTGTGTAGAGAAAATAGAGATTCAGTCTAGAAAATATTGCATCCCCTCAGATGGAGAATTGCACGTGCCCCTTGCATTTTGTGTGAAATATGAAACGTGTGTGAAATATTTTGGAAAAAATACTGAGTTCACCATACAGTTAAAGAATTATACGGCATATATCACCATCAATTATTAGCATTTATCAGTTGGAAAATTTAACCCAAGTCAAAGCTAAAAATGTTTTGAAAGTATGTTAGCACATGCAGTTTGTAGATGAGAAAACTGTGCTCGGAGAGACTGATTTGCCAAGATTACATTGGTGGCAGAACCAGGATTAGAATATGTCATTTGCCTCCTGGTCACTGCCACTTCCTACAATGTCATATACTTCCCATTGTTTGACACCACAAACAACCGATTTGCTTTTCAACAGGTAGCTGTTGCATGATGTCAGCAGTGTGGAAAAGACATTTGGGAAAAACATATTAGAAATATAAAATATAACATCCTGATTATCGAAGGGAACCATTGTAGACTTAACTGTACTTTCTCAAACACAGTCATTCTCAGATGAGTATATGTGATTTGGTCAAGCACCAACTTAAAATCAATCATGCTATAAAAAGGATATGAAAGTTCAGTGTGTGCTGGGCACTGGGCATAAAAAATGGAAAGACCCAGGCCTTGCTCTTTGAGAGAAACTTACAGTTACATACACCACCTCAGTACTTGTATTTTGTATCTTTCTAGCCTAGAATTATTCATCCACAAAGACCCCAATAAAGAATAAAGTATTATTTTCAAATTTTTCTTTAAATAGGTAGAAAATATTTCCTATTATTTTCAGCTCTCAATTAAGTTTGCAGTTTTAAAACATGTCATAATTCAAAGATGCAAACCATTATCTAAAGTGCCTAAGTGTAAAGGGAGTCCGTCTATGCTGATTATTCCTAATCTCCCTGACTTCTCAACATTAGAGTGGCCAGGGGCTCAGTCTTCAGACATTTTCTTTTCTATCTACATTCATTTACTCAGTGATCTCATCCAATCTCATGACTTTAAATACCATCTATATGCTGACAATTTGCAAATTTATAACCCTAGCTTAGAACTTTCCCCTCAACTCCAGACACATATATCCAAAGCCTGTTTGACATCTTCACTTCGATGTCAAAAAAAAAAAAAAAAAAGAAAAGAAAAGAAAAGAAAAGGAAAGGAAAGAAAAGGAAGAAAGAAAAAGAAGAAAACTCATTCTTCTCCTCCTGCAGGTGTACTCATTTCAGTAAATGGTAATTCCATCCATCCTATGGTTTTCCATTTCACTCAGCTAAAAACCCAGTCTTTACAGTTACTTAAATGGCCCCACTTCCCACATTTGCTGTCCCTCTCTTCACTTCCTCTCTGAACTCATCTTCTCCTACTGTCTGCCCCCCTTGATCACTGAACACCATTGCCTGGAGCACTTGATGTAGGATTATTCAGGGTCTTTGCACTGGCAGTTCCCTCTGCCTGGAGGGCTATCATCTAGATTCATTCTTCACTCAAGTGAAGTCTTCACTGAAGTGAAAACTTCCCTGGACACCTTATCTAAAATTGCAAACTACATACCAAAATGCACACACACACATATACACATGTATACACACACACACACACACACACACCACTTCTATGACCATTCCCTCCCTTAGTTATCGTCTTAATAAATATTTCACTTATTTATTTTTTTCTTTTTTTGTCTGACTCCCCCAGCAGATGCTAAGGGTCAGCAAAATACAGCCCATGGGCCAAGTCCAATGCCCCACTTGTTTTTGTAAGTAAAGTTTTATTGGAACACAACTACACCCATTTGTTTTTGTATTCTCTATGGCTGTTTTTACATGGCCACCAAAGCCATATTTATTTTCTAGCCCTCTGCAGAGCAAGCTTGCAATCCCCTGTGAATACAAGCTTCAGAATAACATGGATTTTATTTTATGTTCTTCTTTGTTACTAGAGTCACAGTGTCATGCCCAGCACATATTAGGTATTTGATAAGAATGTATTGCCTGGTGAATAAATGAGCAAATGAATGAATGAAGTATTACTGGCTGTACATTGTAAGGAACTGGATGGGGGATTGATGTTCAATGGGCTTCCATATGACTATAGGATATTCAGCACACATTCTGGAGGGTTTTGATGAGGTTCTTATGTTGTTTTTCAACCAATAAAATCCCTTCTTTATATCAATCATTCTAAGTAACAGTGGTCATTTCCTAGTGTTGACTTTAAATAAAACATAAAAATAACTGGTGGAGGTATTGTTATTATGTTAGTTATATTGTTACAGAATCACACCTTTAATGGAGACATTAAATAAGCCCTTTGAGAGCAGTTATGTAGGACTCAAATTGCCTAAGGTGCCAAATGAAATCACCTGTGTGACCTTTTCAGGACTGTTTGTATCTTGTTACCTACCAACTGAGAGACAAAAGCCAAACCATCTTGAATGCAAGATTATGGTTGATTTGGGGCATTTGAGTTCGGCAAAACAAATATAGAATCCTCTCTGGCTTTATACTTTTAACTGTCAACCTATTGCTTCCAATGAAAAGGTAAGCCTGAGAGTATTTTGTTTAATCTTTGATCTCTGGTGGCACTAAAAATTTCAACAGTAAAACCAAAACCGATGTCTCCTTTCTATTCTGTGGAACCATTCACAAAGGGATGGGCACAAAAGACCCTTCTCTTTAGAGGGAGGGGTTGAGACTCTTGTATGAAGGAGGTTTCCACACTGTTTATGTGACACCCCCAATACTCCATTCAAAAAAACATGGGTTTCTGGGTTAGACTGATTGATGGTAAAGATGACAAAACCTTAAGCAGTCTGTTAGCTTGCGCTGAAAAATGTGCTCAGCTAACTGCCTTAAACATTTTAAAATATAACTCGCTAGCTGTAGTAAAGGCTGTCGAGCTAAGATTTGGGATTAATTGTTCACTGTTCAACATGATTTGTGAATAATTGCAGAACCATAGCAATTAAATTGTACTTTCTACAAAACAGGCAGCACGTGCTTCTTGCTTTAGAGAGACCCACTTTTTTTTTTCTTTTCTTTTTTTTTTTTTTTTTTTTTTTTTTGCAGATTAGCAAACCTCTGTAATCTATTTAGATGTACAGGTGACATCTCTCTTTGAGTCTTCAGGACCCTGGGACCTCTGGGGTATGTGCTATGTCATGAACTTGAGTGATGAAAAAGCAGCAGGGCTCCTCCAGCCTCTAATTGGAACCACTCAATGTGGCAAAGAAACTGAGCAACTCTTTATTATTCCATTTAATGTTTTTTTTTACATTCACAAATCATTCATCAGTATCATCTGAAAATGAAAAACGATAAGCACAGTGATATTTGGCACAATACATCCGGTTTGTTACCCAAGAGTTGGTGTGTAGGTACAAAAGTATTAGCGATGAAGTCATACCCTGGAGAGGATGCAAGAGGGGACTTGCTCTTCAGTTCTGGCTGAACTCCCAGGTTTTGGACAGTGTGAGTCTACCGGAATCAGTAATAATGTTTTCTGTCATGGTTGTAAAATACTTTCAGAGAAACATAAAGTTTTTATGAGAAGAATAGTAAAAGAGATAACTTCTTCTATGCCTGGGGGTTAATATTTGTTCTTGTCGGCTCATTTGAGGATAGCAGAGGTTGAGATGGGGAAATTAATGCACAAAGCTTCAAGCTTCCTCTTGCTGCTGCTCATTGTACATAGAAGCTTCCAGATAGGCACAATCACCCACGATTTAGAAGCCCCGACAAATCCCCGAGTCGCTAGGTTGAAGCATTGGCACTCGCTGGCTTCATGTAAGTCAGAGGCCCCATCACATTTTTCTTTCCCTCCTCTTCCACCCTCTTTTTCATTAGGATTATAGAATTCTTGGTGTGATAGGTTTCCAGGCTCCAGATATTATTTATTTAGAATAGTTCATTGTAAAATGTCAGTGAGGTTCAGCAACCTTCCCAAAGAATGGGAATGTTAGGATGCTCAAACCACATGCTGTCAAAGACTATTCTAAGTGCCCTGTTTCATCAAGTAAATGCAGTTAGTCAAATTGAATTTGGAAGATTTTCTCCTCTTTGTGATGAATAGAGAATGATTATCATACCTGTGATACTCCTGACTTCGCTTTTGTACAAGTAGAGTAGTCGTTCTGATCTTGAAGTTTATTAGAGCTTTAAGCTGTCAGGTTATTACTGTCAGTTTCAAGAAAAGAAAGAGTTACTGATGTAAAATTAATTTATTGAATGGAATTGTTTTGCCCTCAGGGAATAACATCACCATTTAATTTAATTTCCCCCATCATATTGTCTCATTTGCAGAGGAAAAAATAACTTTTCTTTTTAACAGAATAAAGTGCATTATGCTGAATGGTGTACTTTATCCTCACAGGTTTTACTTGTTCTAGATCATCAGTTGTCATAACAACGTGATATATTGTGCAGTAACTCTTGCTTGCTGAATTTGGGAAAACAGCATTGGTTTAGATATTTACTTATAAAAAAATGTTAGGAGGAGTTAGTAACATTTGTAAAAGTTTTTCTCTGGTTGCTTTTTTCCAATATCAAACAGTTTCACTCTGGAAAGTATGTTTATTTATATTTTTAGATAGGCTTAGAAATCACAAATATCCTTGTCACTGGTGGCATTCTCAAGGTTTGCTCAAAGAAACAGCTACGGTCCATTGGGGTTCAGAACACGGCTGTGCTTGGCCTAGTAGGTGGGACGGGAAGGACATAGATACAAACACTAAACAAAGAGCGTAGCATTTAAGCCACTTGTCAAGGAGAAGCCTGCCAAGGCACTGGAGGCAAAGGTGGAGTTTTGGAGAAAATCATTCTCTTGATACAAGAAACACTAGGACTCCTTTTGAGTCTGTTCCCAGAGGATATTTCTCTACAGACAACAGTTAAGTATCACACTAGAAAATTTTGTCATGTATACATAGATCCAGGAAAGAAAATAAACTATGCTAGTTACAAAATGAAATCCACAAGGACTTCCTTTCTCTCTTTGTGTGTATTCTATTAAAGCAGTGTAGTCTCAATACCTCCTCTTTTCCTCCTCAGAATGAGCCATAATGGAAAATCAATATTCATTTGACAAACACTTTGTGGGCACTTACTATGTAAAATGCATAATATATACCTCTACAGTTGGTAAGAAGATTCAGAGGGCACAATTTATAACCTCACAGAGTTTGCAATCATATACTAAAGACAATACAATTACACCAAGAACATGAGCACAGAATAGAGCCTGGTAACAGACCAGATGTCCAGATCATATATGCACAGGTACGGCTGTAGTAGTTTTTCAAATATTATATACTTTCAAACTGGTAAATAAATGCTGTTCCAAACCCTGCAAGTGCCCACCCCCAGCCCAGCCTGCCAGCCTCTCTTCAAGGACCTTTATTTTTCCAACTCTTTCTCTGTTATCTAAAGCGTTAAAAACCTGCACAGCAAGAGACCATGAATGACCCTATTTCACTGAAGGAACTCATTCTAAGGGATAAGCAATAAGCCTCCAAACTAGTACCAGGTTTGAAGTGTTTTTAATATGATCTCTAGTAAAAACTACTATTGGAGTTGTAAAAGTTTGCAACACATGAAACCACCTTTTGTCATTCAAGAACAGTCACGTATCAGTAATTACATGTGGGTCAATCCATGCAAATGAGTGTTGTAGATATTTAAAGGAAAGAGTGACTATATCCTTTTGTGTTGAGAAGGCATCTTGATTCTAACTTGGTGGGCCTCAAATTTCAACACCCGTAAGAATCACCAGTAAGGCTTGTTGACACAGCTTACAGTAGGGCTGGGCTAGGGCCTAAGAATCCCGTTTCTAACCAAGCTCCCAGCTGTTGCTGCTAGTCCGGATTCACTGAGATGATAGCAGCTCTCCGTTCTTCCTGGGAGAAATTATTTTTTACTATATAGTTCTTATACGCCAATAAGGAGAAGATGAATCTCTCAATATAAAAAATGGTCAACATGCTACATTGGAAAGTCACCAAAGAAAAATACAAATAGACAATTAATATAAACAGTAAAAAATCACTAGTTACCAAAGACATGTAAAGTAAAGAAATAAAATACCACTTTTGGATAATCAACAGCCAAGATGGGAAAATATTAATAATAACGTTACAAGAGAGAGAAATGGATGCTCTCATAAGCTACTAGTGGAATTACAAATTGCTAAAACCTTTCTGAAAGGTAATTTGGCAGCATGCATCAAACGTCGCTATAACATTTAAGCTTTTTGCTCAAAGAGTCCTACCTCTAGAAATTAATGCCAGGGATCTCATCATAGCTGCACATTAAAATTTATACGTGAATGTTCATCAAAGCAATATTTATAATAAAAATAAGGAGTACCCAACCTAAATATTTAATACATTAGATCCACAGGGGAGAGTACTATAAATCATTAAAAAATTTTCATAAAGGTTATTCTTAAATGGGAAAAAATGAATAAAGCTGGAAATACAGCTCTAGATAGAGCAAAGCTCCAATTTATGTGTAAGCTTTCACACACGCAGTACCTATAGACATAGATATTTGGAAGAAAGAGTGAAAGTGATTAGAATTGAAATGTTAACCACCATTATCACTGACTGATGAGATTACAGAGAATTTTTCATGTTCTTATACATGTTTTCATTTTCCGAATTCTTCCATGATGAACTTTGAAGGAGTGATAGGGTAGCTCCATGACTCCAAAAGTTCATTGCTGTTGGAATAGTAAATTGGCAAGATTTTCTGGTCAAAATGTTCTTACTCCTTGACCTGGTGATTGCACTCCTAGGAATATAGTCTATCAAAATAATCAGACATATAATACAAACAGAATTTCACAAATTGGGAAAGCTCATTGTAGCAGTATTTATAATAAAACTTATTAAAACCAAATGTTCATGAGTTACAGAAGGATTAAATAACTTGTGGCTTATCCATAACATAGAATTCTAAGCAGCCATATGAAAGAACATACTGTCGAAAATTAGTGTCCTGGAGAAATGGCTATTGTCTAATGTCAAGTGAAAAAAGCAAATATATAATCTATGTACAACATGATCCCACTTATAAAACACAAATAATTATGCAAAGAAAAAGATTGGAAGGGGTACATCCACATGTTAACAGTTTTCATCTAATTTTGGATGACTTTTATTTTATATATGTTTTTCCAGTAGTCTTAAAGTTTTTAAATAAACATATAATATTCCTAAAAGCATTTTTAAAAGAGTATTAAAATATCAGACTGCCAGCTTTTTCAATATCAAAATTCCTTTTCTAAGATTGTAATTGTTCCCACAGCCATTTGTGATGCTATTTTTTATCTACCACTTAATATGCAAAAGTTCAATGAAAAAAGAATGATTCATTTGAAAACTTAAAAAATGGCTAACATGATTTTTAAAAAGGAGTTCTTGTTTATCTGATTGGAAAATAGTGTCCAAGCATCACTTTCCCAGAACAGAGACCCTCTTGCATATCTTCTGGAGGATAGTGGGTCCCTCAGGGCTTCAGTCCCTAGTTCTGGCAAGAAGTTCAGAGACACAAAGCCTTCAGACTTACATAAGAGATTCACCCCTTAGGTATAGATCTGCACATCTGTCCTTGTAGTCACTCTGGAAAGCAGCAGCCAATAAACACTAAACAAGAGTTTAGCTTGGAGCAAAATGGGACGTATGGAACTGGAACACTCTGCTCTGAGGTGATGAGCTGGTGTCCCGTCTCTTCCTTTAGTGAACTCCTTCTTCCTGCTGTTATGGGACTGGCTATCCTGGGCCTCTCCTTCTGGTAAACCCAGAGACAGGCACTTGGCCCAAACCAGGCCCATCAGATTCTTCTCTCCTACGACATAACACGTTGAACTGGGCATTTGATGGAATGGCCTAAAGGGACTCTCCGTGAGTTACTACTGCTGAATTCTCTGGAATTGCTCTCATTATTTAACTGAATCTTGGCTATTCAACTTTTTCTTCAGTTCTGGAAGCTACCCAATTTATTTCCAATAAAATCCTTCGTTTTAATTGTCAGTGGATACTTCTATAGCTTACAATCCAGAAATGTTGCCTAATGTGTGGCTGCAACTCAAAAACTGCGTAGAGAAGGAAAGAGTGAGGTTGGGGGTGGGGTGGGAAAGAGCAAAGATTCTGGTGCAATCCAGTCAGGATTGTCACCTGCATCTATTAAAGCATGATAGCGTATGCCTGTTTACATCTCCTTAGGGGATATTGTGAGAATGGGCATCTGTCTGCTCTTGAGGCTTTGGCCATACTGACCTATTCCCTTTTCCTCAGAAGAGCCAAGTCCTTTCCTGCCTTAGTGCGGTCTTGGTAAATGCTCTCCCTCTGCTTGAAATATTGCCATCATCATCACCACCACCCTTCAACTAGCAAAGTCCTATTTGACTTTAAGATCTTAGTTAAATGTCATTCTTTAGAGAAATCTGTGTGACAGAGGCAAAGCAAAATTCAGGTTTCCCAAACTTCTTGAAAGCATTAATGGTAATTATATATAAATTATTGACTTTATAGTTAGGTATTGAATGTTTGCTCACTCTACTATAATATATATCCCATGACTGTACAGAGCCGTACCTTTCTTACATATCCTGATGCCATATTCATTAACATGTATCCAATTTCTAGCAGAAAGCCTTCCATCTCACAGTCAAATATCTGTTGAAGACACAAATGATCTGATGCGGTAAGCTATGTGAAAACTTTTGAACAAATAATATAAGAGGATGAAAAGATGGGATACAGTAGAGTTCCACACTCCACAACAAGTACATTTGTGTAACTTATTTTCTGGTTCACATTTCCTGTCTATCACCATGGGTCACTAAATGTCAGCGTACTTAATTGCCTTTCCTTCTGAGGACTGATTTGGAAGAGGATAGTTTCAAAAGTGCAGCCTGATAGGTGGCAGGGTCTCAAAGGGTAATTAGTAGAATCTCGGTATAGCTTCAGCCATGCCACCCACTCCAAAGACACTCCAAATAACACAAGGTCATATCTAAAACAATGTATTTTCTAAACAAATGCAGCCTTAAGACAGGCGGCTCTCCCTGCAACAAGATTTTCACCCCTAACCCCTCTTCTGTAGACTCTGGAGATGGCACACTCCAGATGGCACACTTGTTGAGGCTTAGTTAGTCTGATTCCTCCTCTGCTATAGATCAGAAGATAGGAAATGTGTGCCATGGCAGATAGTGACCTGACCCAAAAGGATAATGGGGAATTAATGCTTGTACTGGAGAATGAGGAGAAAGGGCACTGGGCATTATCACCTGAACTACAAGAGAATTCTGTTAACAAATCCAGTGTAAGAACAAAGAATAACTCACAAAAGAAACGAAATCATCAAAGATGCGCCCTGCGCAATGGTCATGTTCCTCGCCATTTTAGTTACGCCGCCAGGAAGGTAACCGCGGCGTTCGTCCATGCAACAAAGATACAATTTTATGATTATTTTCATGTTGAAAACAGCTGATTTCTCTTCCAACTGTCTTTTGAGGCCTTCGTTTACAAGCTCTGGGAGGGGAGCTTGAAATAATACGAAATTGTGGGTGGAAAAAAATAAGCACACGCATCCCTTTGAAATGTTCTTAATAAAATTTTAAATTAATTTCCAGGCTGATAGGTCTCGGAAATCAATTCAAAATATTTAACTCACCATGCAAGAATGAAATTATTAAAAAAAAAAAAGGAGGCAAGCTGAAAAATTTTGAAGGCTATGTGCAGAAAGCCTTCAGCAGACAGCAGGAAGGAAAACTGCAGGCTTGTAATGGGATTAGGAGGGTTTTTTCCTCTCGGAGAAGTGCTCACTGAAGAGTACTAAGAGGTCCAATTAAAAACCCCATTATGCCCTTATGAATAGTTGCGATTTCAAACACTCATCCTAAGATGAGAGTTCTAACCAGCTTGTACTAGATGAGCCTAACCTGGTTGAGAGTTTGGGGTTATTTGTAAATCATATCTTCAGTTCTATCTTTACAGATGTTTACATAATAGCTGCTGGACTGTATCTCTTCTGATCAAAATGTGTCTGTTTCAGGACTTTCTACATATATACAAATAAACACCAACTCCACTTTTCCTATTACTCCTTCAATAAAAAGAAAAATACCCTCATCATATCACGCATAGCTTTGGTCTCTTGGGTCGAGCAAAACAGAATAGATACATGGAAGAAATCTAAATTTTTCAGGCAATTGATAAAGTCTTGGCATGTTTCATGCAAATGTAAACCAAAGCCAAATGTTCTCATTGGGCATTCACCTCGATCACAGGGGTAGAAACTCTCCCGCATCCAATTTTTGGGTCTCCAACGATAATGCTGGGTAGAAAGCATAAGTTTAACAAATATTTGGGTTATTTGATGGGAGTAGTGTTCCTCCTAGCGGTGTGTTGTTCTTAGAATTCATATTTCTTTTATTGGGAAATTAAAAGCAAAGCATTACTTCTAGCCTAGGTATCTCTTTCATTCCATTCAATTTGATTCAGTTCAATTCAATTCCACCTTGCAACTATTTACTGAATCACTCCCTATCCAGAACCAAATTAATGTATGTTAAATAAAACCAAGAACCTTACTACTTGGCTCCTTTAAGCACTCATCCACTCTTCATTTGGTGGCAGAGAAGTAATGTAGTCCTCCAATTGACCATATGGATGTCTCTCTGGCTCTTTCTGTCTCTGTCTCTGCCTCTCTTCTTCTCTCTCTCTAATATATATTATTATATATTATATATTATATACTATATACACATATGTTTCTCTGTATCTGTCTAAATATCTCTCATATATTGAATCTAAGTATCTTTCTATCCATCTAGCTATTTTAGAACAATTTTACCCAGAATCTTTAGAGGAGAGTTATGAAAATAAATTTTATCTATATAGTTCCTTACTCTACCTACAAATGCTTAGGCTTACACACTCATTCACTCACACCCACATGCACACTCACACACATTTTTTTTTTCCTTATTTGAATCAGCCACCACAGCTGCCAGTGCCTCAGGGGCTTTAAACATCAATCAGTTTCACAGCTGGAGGCAGAGTGATCTACAGCAATAAAGCTTAAAGTGCTTCCTTTTCTGATATAATTTGATTCTTCCATTAGAGCACTCTTTCTTTCTTTCTTTCTTCCTTCCTTCCTTCCTTTCAAGCTAAAGCAAATGTTCCTTGTCCATACCAGGGCAAATAAATAGTGACCTTAAAGAAGCAGAAGGTATTAATCACCAGTTAGGATGCTGGGTGGAGAAAATCAATCCAGTACTCTTTACTTCTGAGTTTCTCACCTCTCTATCTAGGAGATTTGCCTTTCTCCTACCTCCTCGGGTGGGGGGGGGCCACCAGTGACCTTGGTTCTGTTGCTCTGGGAGTGAATTCTGGTAGCTATAATAGAACAGATAACAGTGGCTTTACTGAATATGTTCTTGGGTTGCCAATCCTATAGAATTCAGTGAAATGCAGAAAGGGGTTATGGCAATCACTGCCCTAGAAAGCATTCCTTTGATCACCAGTTTTAAATTATCTTAAACTTGATTTATCTCTATCTTTACCATTGTCTCTCTGACAAGCTCACTGTAATTGTTATTCATTAATTTTGTAGGGTTTTTTTTTTATTTAATAAAGTCCTAGAAAGGGTAGAAAGTGATATGAATTCCACCAAACTTTGACAATGATAGTTGCAAAGAATTAGTTGTTGTCAATAAGGATGTGCATTCAAAGATCAGTCATGAGAGTGGGTCAGAATCCAGCTGTGGTACATGACCTTATGCTTTCTTTCCTATCTAAAAAGACTGATTAGAATATTTGAGTTTGTTCTGCTTTGCTGTTTTTTTCCAAAAAGGATAGGATTTTGGCAACAAAAATCCAGATTATTTTTAACAAAATGAGCAATCACGTCTCAACTTGAAGCCTGTTAGCCCAGTCTGTCTGCCACCACCACCCCTTTTCAGCTGTAATACTTGCTGTTGCACTTCTGTTGGCTCTACAAAGTTTCTCCCCTTTTTTCTTGCTTTATTTGAAGCTTGATCATCCCTTAGAAATTGTTATGTTAATCTTTACGCATGCAATCTATTTGGTAGTTTGAAAGCACAAATCAATAAAGCCAGTTTATACCAAACTCTACCATGATGGAATCTGAAAATATTAACACTAAAGTGTCCTCAGAAATCTTTAGCTCTCTACTCCTCCATATCACCCCTTTTTACAGGTGAGAAGTACAAAGCTCAGAAAATTTAAATGGCCAAGTAAAGCACACACAGGAGGTTATTTATCAAACTGAAATTTGGGCCCAAATTTTCTAAATCCCTGTTGCACACAGCCCCTCCATTCAAATGATAAAGCCCTAACCTTCAATGTGACTGTATTTGGAAATAGGACCAAAACGGAGGTAATTAGGTTTAATTAAGATCATAATGGTAGGACATAATCTGATAGGGCTGATGCTTTATATAAAGAGGAAGAGACACCAAATTTTTTTCTCTCTACTTTGTCAGAACATAGAGAGAAGGTGGCCGTCAGCAAGTCAGGAAGAGCACTCTCACCAGGAACAAACCCTGACAGCACCTTGATCTTGGACTTTCCAACCTATAGGATGGTGAGAAAATAAATTTCTCTTATTTAAGTTTACGGTATTTTGTTACGGCAGCCCCAGTTAAGACATCTATCTCCCCCCCCCTTTTTTTTGTATTTTATAACTGCATGCTAAGCTCAAACATTTTATAAGAGATCCAATTCCACTATTAGACACTGAGTGGAATATGGAGGGTTCCTGATAAAATGTGTTTACCGGCCGAGCACACCATCAGTAATTGTGTCTACTCCCTGTATCCAAGCCATAGCGGACAGGACCAAGAAAGGATGAAACCTGGTTTTATTGTGTCAAATTTTTCTAGCTTCGATCTCACACAAATGGAGCTAGCTTTCATTTATTTTTATGCCATAAGCGTCTGCTCCTTGGTTTAGTTCTTCCATATTGGTGTGATGCCCACCACCTGGTTTTGTTTCCTTTTTCCTGATCCTCCTTTTCCATGTTCTCCTTCTCCTGCCTTTTCTCTTAGAGTGGTGCATCAATTTTGTAAAAAAAAAAAAAACAAAAAAAAACAAACAAACAAAAAAAAACCTCTATAGTCTGTTATAGAAGTTTTTTTTTTTTTAATTCAGGACTCACCAGGAGACCTTCTTGAATAAATGCCTCTGTCTCTGTGAGACAAAGACAATAGAGGGGGAGAGAGAGAGAGAGAGAGAGAGAGAGAGAGAGAGATGGAGAGAGAGAAAACAGAGAAAGGTTTGTGTCCCCACTTGGACCAGAGTGAAAAATTAGTTTTTCCCCAGGTATTTGCTTTGCAGTAATTTTTAGGAAGGTCAAATTTCCTCATATTTGAAATTACATTTTAAAATATCTACTTAGAATTATAAACAAGTAGTAATTACCATCTCACATATTTGCTTTCAAGTTTTTAATTCGCTAAGATATTTTAAGAAAAGATGAAATGTATTGCACTCAGTCTTCCTAAAATTTTGCTTAGGTCCCAATTTTCTGTTCTAACCCATTCTGCTGAACTTTTCTTCTTGAAGAGGGAAGTAAAACCCCTAAGACTGACCCCTGAGGCTCTTCATGACTGAGTCCCTTCCTGTTCTCCCAGCCTTGATGTTTGTGGGTCCCTTACAAGTTTCCTTGCCCTTGACAAACTGGTTGATCCCTCATCTCCCAAAATCACAGTGTGCATTTCTGTCATTTTGTCATTTCTTCCAAACCAAAATGTCTTCTTTCTTCTCCTCTGCCACTCAAATACATTCTACCTTTTCTCTAACATTAAGTCCATGTCCCATCTCTTTCCCCAAATACTTCTGCAAACAGTGAGTCCTCCTTGCATGCTACTTCTGTACCTTTTAGTCTGTATTCGTCTGTATTTGCTACTTATATGCCAATCTGTCATAGTATTTCTCTTCCCTGTGTGTGTGCCTGGCTCCTTAAGAGTCAATGCCTTCTAACACTCTACTCGAGCACCTGACACAATGCCATGCACGTATCAGATGCTCCTTAGATCTGTTAATGGCGATAATGAACTTGTTCTGTAACTATTCTTACTGCCATCACTCGCTACCTAATGTGCATGAAGCAATTACCATGGAGCAAGTGCTGAGCCAACTGCCTGACATCAGTTCCTGCATTTACTCTTTCTACAACCTCCTAAGGTAGGTCCCCCTCGGTGTTTCAAAAATAAAGAAAATGAGGCTGAGATGCCATATCAGAATGATTATTTCATGACTAAATGGTGGGGAAAGGGCCTGACACAGGTTTATGCTGTCTCCGTGGCAGGTACTTCATAAACATTACATCACAACCCTCCTGTGACACGGTTTCATCTCCCAATGAGAAAATCCAGCACCAAAAGGTTAAGTAGGTTGGTCAAGGTCAGGCAAAGTTTTCAGACATCGGATTCCTCTTCTTTGAGAATAATTTTCTTCAGTACCTGCTTTGGGGTTTTAGAAAGAAAAATACTGTGTTGCAGTGTACTATGTTTTCTTTACCAAACTTAAATTATATCCTCCCTTTAAATACGAATCACCAAATGCAGATTGAGGAAGGAGGTTATCTGTGTTTAAGAATTAAAAAAAAAAAAAACTACTTTAACCAATTAATGGATATCATTCCAACATGATCTGTGTGTTGGGAAAATAAACTTCCTGCAGTTGGGGACCAGTTCACGATAATTGATTTTAGGTTGTTACCATGAGGAAAAACCCGATTCGAATAGTTGGTTCAAGGTATGGCCCAGAGCCTCTGAGCACAGAGCACTTGGCAGAGAGCACGCCTGGAGTCTGCCAGGCAGAGGGATGGGTATCTTCAGAGAAATACTACATTTTAAAGGAAAGATTTTTTTTCCCCCCTCTTCACAGCATTTTCAAATCTTGGCACTAAGGAGGGGGAAAAAAGGTATGTCTTTTCTTTGAAATACTGGCTTTTTCTGAAAAGACCACCCTCTCCCCAAGCCTTGGAAACTTCAAACACTCTGACCGAGAAGTCAGAACTCCTCTGGTTGAAGAAGCTGTTATCTTGAAAGCTGCTACAGGCTATAAGCTCTTAGAGGGTCCTGGAGCTCAGAGTCTGTTTGTATTCGTTTTTAATAAGCTAAATGAAAAGTGGAAGAGAATTCTGAGTGTGTGTATAAATGCATACATATGTGTATCCATTTATGTATACGTTCTTGTATTTTAATATTATAAATATATCAAATTTAATTAAATATGCACCTTATGAACTAAAGTATTTTTTTAAACAGAAATAAACTTCAAAAGCAGATGTAAATTTATTTGAAAAATTGCGATTAGGCTTTTTACTAAATATATTCTTGCAGCAAATTTCCTGTGAAATTTTAATTGGATTTCATACTTTTTGTCTTATTTTTATGTACCTCACATTTCACTACTCTGTAAGAAGTTGACACAATTTCCATGTGTTTCTCTTACCTGATATTATGGTTTAAATACACTTTAAATGCATGAATTATAGGGCAGAATCCAAAGTCATTGACTAGAGTGAATATTAATTTTAACGCAGCAGCTCTATTTTTGGCACTTCTGTCCTGTGGCTACTTCCTGTGTCTCCTTGGCCCATCTAATTGTTCTTGCTTTCTACACAGGAAAAGTCCCAAATTATGCATACACACACACATGTACCTAACTCTCCTACAAATGCATCCAGAGAGGAAAATAACAACCAGAGCATTGAATTACAGTCCAGAGGGTTTTGTTTTTCTGAAGTTCCCATAACTGTACCCCTCCAGGAGTTCCAAAGTCTAGAAGAGGAGCATACTGTATCTTTGGGCTACCCCTGACACTTCTTGGACCCCACTTTACATCCCTACTATCCACTTTCTACTTGAACTGTGGCGGAAGCAACCAATCTCACACAGGTGTAACCAGAAACACGTGGCCTCAGAACTTCCTTACTTTTTGACCAAGGACTTCTTTGATGACTTGTAAGATGCCTGTGTGAACCCACCAGGCCATTCTGACATAGCACAAAGGAATACAAGGAGCCAGCTGCCCATTGAATTGACCAGGGACCAATGACAGATATGATACAATAGATAAATAAATACATCCTTCAGGTGAACAAATCAGAGCTGCATCTTATATACTTCAGAGGTTCTCCAGCAAAAAGGAGTCCCATTTTGGAGTCCCTCAGTAGCGACTAAGTTAATAACATATGCATGGATTGACTTTTCTTCCTTCTGAGTGTCACATTATGCCACTGGTTCTCAGCTGTGGATGATTTTGCTCCTCCCATCCCAATTCTCAGGGTATTTGGAAATGTCAGGAGACCATTTTGTTTGTCACAACTTCAGAGTAGAGGCTATTGGCATTGAGTGGGTAGAAGACAGGGCTGCTACTAAATATCTTACAATATATACAACAGCTCCTACAACAAAGAATTACCTGGATCCATATACATTAAGGCCCTATTTTTTAGGGAAATCCAGACCAAGACAGAAGTTACTGGGTTCTAGCTACATTACCAATATCTACTGCAAAGCATTTTTTATTAAAAATATGTGTGTGTCGGGGCGCCTGGGTGGCTCAGTCGGTTGAGCGTCCCACTTCGGCTCAGGTCATGATCTCGTGGTCCGTGAGTTCGAGCCCCGCGTTGGCTCTGTGCTGACAGCTCAGAGCCTGGAGCCTGCTTGGGATTCTGTGTCTCCCTCTCTCTCTGCCCCTCCCCTGCTCATGCTCTGTCTCTCTCTCTCTCTGTGTCAAAAATAAATAAACATTAAAAAAATTAAAAAAAAATATGTGTGTGTCTGTGCACATGCACATGTGTGTATATTAGCTGTCAGCTCAACTTGCCTTCTTAGACTGCCAAGATATATTCCGTTGACCTTTTAATTTGATGCAAACAGGTTTGGGGAGATGGTGAAAAACTGGGAAGGAAGAGCTAAATTAAAATCTAATGACACTTAACAACTTAATAAAAAAAAATCTAATGACACTTGAAAAAAAGAGGCTGAAAATCAGCAATTTAAGTTCAACCTGAATGAGTTTTGCAGTAGTCTGGTCTGGACAGTGATGAAGCCAGAGTTTACACAAAGCTTTCCATGAATTAAGGCTCTTCTTTTTCTAAATGGCAATTCCAGCTTTAGTTTTTGAGGAGAATGGTAATTTTTCCCCCACTGACCTGTGAATTCTTTGGAGACAGAGTCTTGTTTCATCTGTGAATTTCTCAGAACTTTTGGTTTGTCTCTACCTAGCAAATGTTCAGTTGGTTACTGACTTTGTGGCAGAACCAAGGTTATACCCTGGCCCCTTGATTCTTAAAGCCCTTCTATTCCCAAGGAATATGGATGGTCTGGGATGTTTAGCACAAGGATGACCAATTAAGCAGGACAATCATTCTGTAGCCATTTTAAAGTAGCATTCTTTGTCCTCCCTAAGGATGCATTGCTTATTTTTCTATCACTTTTAGATGTTTGGAAAGTTCATTTCAATCATTTTTTCTGTTCAGATATTGTCATCAGATCAGTCTTGTTTCCATACCTTAAGAGAAGTATCTCCAAATGCACTAAGTTTGTTTCTTCTTCTCAGGATGCAACACAAGACAATGACCTTTCATCAGAGATTTGGCTTGTTTCAGATACAGGTTAAATCTCTGAATTCTTTTAACCCCTCTATATCTACAAAATTGGCTAAAGGAGAAGAAAACATTTTCAAAAGCATTCTGATCTTCCTGTTATACTCTGAACAGGGAGCTTTTCCCCTCATCATTCAATTACATCTTAAAAGATCAGTAAAATTAAGGAAAGAGAACTCTTCTTATTTTTTGTTGTTGTTAAATTTGATTTGAAATTTGAGACAGTGTATAATTCAACTACACCAAGTCCCTCATTTCAAGAATCAGGACGCTTAACTTCTCTACAGGCAGACCTAGAAGAGACTGCTGCCTTGATCATTGGAGATTGTGCTGGCTTCCCCTGAGCAGATCTTCTTTAATTACAGAGCATGATATTGCTGCCTTACACTTCTGCTTGTGTCTTCTAAAGAGCCAATCATAGCATTAGTATCAGGCACAGCACTCAAGTGGAAGAAGAAAACAAGAACACAGGCGAATGAGCAAATTATAATTTTTCATGCTGACAATGCACCTTCTCAAAAAAGAGAAATGATATGTAACCTTGAATGAACTTCTGACTTGAGCTCTGCTCCCTGACCTATGGCCTGGAGCCTCTTGGCCCTCTCCTCACCATGGAGGGACAATAATACATATTAGTATTCATTCCCCTAAAACATCAGCAGATGTTTAAAGGATCTGTATTTCGAAAGCATCCTGCGAACAAAAAAAAAATGGCTTGGAAACATGTAATAGTTTTAGTAATTCATCTTTATAATGAATCGTTAAAAGTGAACCCAGAGCAACCTACCTGTTGTGGATTCCTGCTTCAAGCTTTCTCTGTGCTCCCCACTCTGAATCTGAAACTTTGTCGAGCTTATTTGTGGATCCACAGTTTTAAGGTTCGTTAATCATACTCCCTGCTGCATATGCTTTCTGATGTGCTGTGATGCTGAATGAGATTCCCATATTTATGCAAAATATTAACAGAACTTTTTTTTATTAAAGACGTGCTTTATTAATCTTAATAAATCATAGTTTGTCGGATCCTTTCTGACTGCTTCTCAAGTAAAATGGGGCTTGACTGTGCAGTAACAGTGTTTATGTCACGCTTGAATTGTTTAAGGTGAGGCTTTGAGTAGTTTTATTGCTTTTGTTTATATAGGTAAACCCAATCTGCACATTTGAAATGATTGATGAACTGCAGCCCCACTTGGAGTGTTTGTCATCACTCATGTGCTGAAGTGACATTTCTTTATGTATTTTGGCATAAACACATGCAACCACTGGCAAAGCATTTGACCCTAGAGTCTGACTATTTGTCATTCTAATCTTTTTTTTGCCCAAAGTCAGGCAAGTTACTGTATATTCTATCTTCGCGCACATTGCTAATTATTCAACAGACAGTAAAATAGTCTTGGGGCTGGGATTGCATAAATTGCTGAATGAGCGATCTTCATTTCTCCAGCCAGGCAGCTAGGTACTATGCAGAAAAATAAATAAAGTTGAGATGCATGTAAATGTCAAGGAAGACAGCCGTATTGAACTACAATAGCTTTTCAGGAAATTCTGCAGCTTCTATCAATGGAAACAAAACAAAACAAAACAAAACAAAGAGTGGAAAATGCTATGAGTGTGGAGTTTAGCAAATCAAATGTAGGCAAAGATAAAGCAAAATTCATTGAACATGACTACGTTGGAAGAGAATTTTCCTATAATGGGTCTTCTTTGAAAACCAAGTAACCAATAACTCATATCATGTGGACAGAGATAAATGAAAGTCTTCCTAACCTCCAGGCTCAGAGTTCAAACTCTATGTTGTGTTGCTTGAAAACTTGTGATTATTTATTGGTGAAAAGGTCAGAAAAATAATTAAAGTGTGAAGCAATTTTATGAGGAAAGCAATCACACCTCATTGGGAGAACTTTGCCATGATTGTATTCCTGTAATTCTGAATGAGCAACAACAGAGGGGAAAAGTGAAGATGGGGAGGAGGGAACAACTTTCAAAACACTTTAAGAGAAACCAAAATAAGTGACATCATTATCACCTGGTTCATAGAGCATAACGAAGAGGCAAATAGGAAATGTTTCATAGAAAAATAAGAGTTAACAATTCTAGATAGAATACAAGACTTGGTTCTTAGGATATATAGTAACAAGAAATAAGATAGCTTGCCCTCTTTTTAGGATACAAAAAAGTTTAGTTGCCATCAACCAATTTTAAGCTAACTATGCAACTCTGGATAGTTGACAAGGAGGAGACTGTGTTGAGCAGAGAGATTTCAAGTCCTTATCCATGGTTGGTGCCACTCAGTAGGGTGATATTCCAGGGGAAGTTTCCATCCTCTCTCTTTGGTAATCAAGAGGACATGCTGGTCCTCATAAAATGGATTTTCCTTAGTTCACTCATGTCTGGAGAATAAGCCTTTAGGTAAAACGAGAAAAGGTTAAAGAGTAGCGTAAGAAGATAGTAGCCACTAAGTGAGTGACAAAAGTGAGCATTGCGGTCGCCACAAATCCTCACAAGTATGGAAGTATAAAATGTACCATTTTTATGTTAACTTGATTTGAATATTATAGTTCAGGCAAGTAGTATAGGAATCCCTTTTTTTTTTTTTACTTTAATTTTCTTTTGTTTTCAGGGTGGCTTTTGTTTTTGCTTTATTGACTATAGTTTCCTGTATTATTGTTTAAAGTATCTGCTGCCTTCCTCTGAGGTGGATTTTACTTCCCTATGACTTTGGATTTATTGTGTAACTGGCAGTGCCCCTGCCAGCAAAAAGATTATGTATTAGGAATGGTCGTGTGATTTCCCTTGGCCAATGAAACGTGCACAGAGGAGCCTGTGACACATCAATATGGAAGTTTGGGAAACCATTCTGTATTTCCACCATACGCTTGTCCCTCTGCTACGAGTCTGGAAATATTTCTGCAAAGGCACAGTTCACCTGCCTGGGCTCCAGAACAAGAAGAGAAGGAGAGCTGCACTGGTTCAGGAAGGACATTGAACATGAGTGTAAAAGATATCCTTGTGGCATGTTACTAAGATTTGGGGGTTGTTTATTAATGCAAGATGTTACCTTAAGTATTTGGCAATCTTCTGAAATCAGAAAAAAGTGTATGAAAATGGACCCCAGGGATTCTTCATGTTTCTTCTTCTATTGTTTAAATCCGGTTCAAAAATTAATCATTAAACATCTAACGTTCTGCAAGATGGTGTGAAGAGGTACCAATGAAAGCATGCACCATAATCCTAGCCTTCATGGCTCTTACATTTTAGTCACTATTCACAGTCTCTACTGAAGGAAATATTTCTCTTACTCTCTTACTCTTGACACATAGGCACCAAAATGATGCACACATTTACACATATATGTGAACTATCATTATATTTTTTTTAATTTTTTTTAACGTTTATTTATTTTTGAGACAGAGAGAGACAGAGCATGAACAGGGGAGGGTCAGAGAGAGGGAGACGCAGAATCTGAAACAGGCTCCAGGCTCTGAGCCATCAGCCCAGAGCCCGACGCAGGGCTCGAACTCGCGGACCACGCGATCATGACCTGAGCCGAAGTCGGCCGCTCAACCGACTGAGCCACCCAGGCGCCCCTGAACTATCATTATAAATCTAATATCCAGAAGCCATAAAGGGCAGTCTACCAGTTCATGTTTCTACCTTGATATACTCATACCTTGGATATATCTTCAAAGATAGTTGGCATTATGCCGGCTAGTTGTCGCTAAACTCCATGCAGAGCATTTCCACATCTGAACCCTCATAAGCTCTATCACTGCCCTGTGAGGTAGATATCACAGTCCAGACATTACAAATGAGCCCTGCCTAAGGGCTCAGGACTTAGAAGAAGTGAGTGGGAAATCCACTCTCGATCTGCTGGCCTTGACCAACTCTCTTTCCTCTATGCCACCCTGGCATGGAACAAGAGTGTTTCACAGTGATGGTATACACTGGGAGCTGCGATGCACTGGGCTCTATGAGAACTGGGCTGTAGGCTTTTTTCAGGCACTCTGAAGCTGTGTCCCCATGATCCCCTCTGGCATTTTGTTCATTCAAAATCGCTTCAGTTGGACAACACATCTCAATGAATTTCTTCATGGCTTATTTTGATGGACATGGGAACACAGGGAGAATGTGCAGCTCTTCTTTCTTTCCACTCCCTTCTTCCTCCTAGAGATAATAGATCCAATGCCATGAGCAATGGTATCCAAGGACTATCGGAATAAGGAGACATGTTTCCATTTCCTGTTAAAATCCTACTGCATATGCAGCAACATCATCTTGACCTGGCCTTTTTTCTTTTAAACCTTAGGTTTATAACTTGCGCTAACTTGCATGGTTGCATTGAAGTAATGAGGACAATAATTACAGTCCAAAACACTATGAATCAGAGGATTCACTTCAGTATAACAAAAGCATTCAAGAGTAACAAGAGAGAGCATAGACCAAAGAATGCAATTGCAGCACACTTCATGTAACCATAGGCTGAAAGTAGATACACCAATGTGTTCGGTATCAGAGAAAGTATTAGAATATACTTTGTGTTTGGAGCTCACACAGCATCGAAATTTCAGCAGGAATAATATGGTATGTAGTGCAGAATCAAGTCAAAAATTTCATGAAAAAACAATGACTACAGTTTCATCCCTTTGTAATTGTAACCTGGGCACCCCCCACCCCAAAATACGAAGTCTGGTGACAAAGACTACTTACAAGTTATCCTCTTAAATTTAATTTTTTAAAGTTTATTTATTTTGACAGAGAAAAAGAGCTCATGTGAATGGGAGAGGGGCAGAAAGAGAAGGAGGAGAGAATTAACGCTGGGCTCAAACCCATGAACGGTGAGATCACGATTTAAATGGAAATCAAGAATCCAATGCTCAATCCAGTGAGCCATCCACACACCCCAAGCCATCCTCTTTAAGATGACCAAGACCTTCAGCTTTGTCTCTTAATTCTTGTCATTTCTTATGCTCCTTATTTTATTGATTTTAAGCTATATTCATGTTATTTGTGTTATCTACACCTTTCTCTGTGTACTTACAATGTGTAACCTGTAATCTGACCCTCATATATTATTGAAAAACCAAGTGACTTTGATATGAAGGTATATACATGAGTATGTACAACAAAATTGAATGCAACTTAAGTTACCTAGGTTTATTTGCTGAGTAGGTGTAACATAAAAAAAATGTCAGTACTTGAATAAACGTGTTTATATTACAATACATTGATGTGCATACATTCATGCATTCATTCATTTGACAAAAATATGTTGAGTGCCTGGGTTATGATAAGCCCACTTTCAGGAGTTGTAGACAGAGGACTGAATAAAACATAGACTCTATTTCATAAGCTGATATACTAATGGATAAATTTGATAATAAACAAATGGGAAGAAAGGTATTTAAACATGTTTAAAAATAGCAATTGGTAGTTACTAAAAAAATTTTAAAGGTTAAAGGGATAAAAGATACAGATACCATTTTAAGTACTGTAGTCAGGGAAAGCCTTTCCTAGGAGGCACTTTTGAACAGACTTGTAATAGGGATAAGGGTAACAATTATAGATTAAACTGTCCATTGATAATTTGTCTAATGGCTCTTTCTTATCTGAGGACTTAACAGTTCTTTCTCTCCTCCTTTTATCTTCTCCCCTCCAAATCTTTATTTTCCCAATTATATTGTGGTATTTATTTTACTTTTTTTTACATTTATTTATTTTTGAGAGACAGAGACAGAGCACAAGTCGGGGAGGGGCAGAGAGAGAATGAGACACAGAGTCCCAAGCAGGCTCCAGGCTCTGAGCTGTCAGCACAGAGCCTGACACAGGGCTTGAACTCACAAACTGTGAGATCATGACCTGAGCTGAAGTCAGACACCCAACCGACTGAGCCACCCAGGTGCCCCTGTATTGTTATATTTAAAATGCTAACCTTTATTTTCTTGCTTTTTCGTTACCAACACAAAACCCTGCAGACAATGATAGCTTCTCTTCAAAAATTAGAAATACTTTATACCCTATCATTTATACTGGGAATTCTCCAGATAACATCTCAGAGCTAATAATTTCTTTTATAAGCAGCAAATTTTTAAAAAATATTTTCCCTTGAATTAAAAGACATTTCATTTTTCTATACAGAGATGATTTATCAGCCAGCTTCTCCTCCAAATTATTACGCCAATTCAGGGGAGATGAAAGAATTTATTCTTTAAGGTAAATATAGAGAGAAAAATCAGAAAGAAATTGACAGCCTAGTGAGACAAAAAGGCGTATTCATTAAAGAAACCTTTTTAAGAAAAACTTGAAACATTACCTGTTTGAAAAACTACTTCTCTGTCACAGCTGTGTGGCTACACACACACACTTAAAGCTACCTGCAGGTAGGGCAGGTAGCCCTCTATAGCCATGGTACACGAAGCCACCTTGAAATAAGTCCACGTTTCTTTTCATCCGAAAGCTGGAGCAGGAAAGGGTGGGGGGGTGGGATTTCCTGCAAAGAGTTGGGAGGCAGTGACAACGTGTCCTGGCTTTGCACTCTGACTGGATGCACTTGGGCACGTTACTTGACCCAGGGACTTGATTTTCTTCAAGTGTAAATGGAGGTAACGATGCTAACCTCGTGGAGTTTTCTGAGGATTACCTGAGATAATGTACATACAGCGCACACCATGGGACCTGGCCTGCGGTCAGCACCCAGTAATTATGAGGTCTAATTATTACTATCGCCCCATTTTCCCTTTCCTCTTTATTCATTCATTGATGCATATTGAGGTATGGACATGAGACATACTTGAAAGAGATGAAAAATTGGAGATGACTAACAGACACCAGGTAGTAATCATCTGTCCTCCTCAAAACTTTGAAATTCTAAGCTCTGGTCACCATGAAGTTCTGAGCCTTGCCAAGGATAGCAGTTCTGTAAATGCTCAAGTAAAATGGAAGAGCATATGTACCTGGATAAAGGTGAACCATGCCAGATTGTTTTACCACCTGAACATATGTTGTAATGAGCACAGAAGGTTCAGATGAAACCGTCATAGTTTAGATCTCATCAAGAAGAGCTTCCAGAAGATAGTAATCCATGTGTGTTGCAGTTTTTGAGAGTCAGGAGAAGGAGCCAGGCTTGCAGCTATGGCCCGCTGGCCTTGACAGAAACCTAGCCTAAGAGGGATTTGCCCTCTGCTTTTGAAGGGAGTTCAGACAGACATTTTGGGATTTTGATTTCGGTTTTTCTAAAACACGATGAAAACAAAGAATTTAGTAAAATTATTCTCTTTATTTGTAAAATTTTATTGTCATTCTCTCCCACTTCAATATAAAATCTATGAAGGCAGTGTCACTATCTGCATGTGTTCGGAACCTAAAACAGTGCCATAAATCTAGTAGGGCATTCAAATAACAAAAATTGTAGTTTGGGGAGGAAAAAAGATAAATATATGAATGATTGGATGAATGAATGAATCAAGTAACAGCCAGATGAGGAAGTGTCTTTTTATTCCCCTTCACTTCTAAGACTGTGCCTGGAACCAAATGAAACTTTAATCCATGAATAGATATTTAAGATCTTGAACCTCAGACATACTCTTGACTGAAGAATGGTCCTCTTTTCTTCAGGAAAATTGACTTTTCAACCAAGGATGTAGCTTCAAGAAGACATAAACAGGGCCATGAGACCCAGATGGACATTATACATTGCTGTCACATTCAGCATATGTGCTTTGAGATACCCTTTATAAAGCATGTTGTCTAAACTCCCAATCAACTCAGAAGATTCTCTTTCAACAGTCCTGGAAGATGAGTATCTGCTCAAATACATCTTATAAAGAGAAGCTCATCACTTTTAGAGCCAGCCCATTAAACAATTGGAAAACTATAATTGTTTGAACTTTCCTCCTTCTGTGGGGTTGAAACCTGCCTCCTAACTAGTACCTAATGCTCTTTGTTGTTCCCAAAGGAACAACAAAATCAACTTTATTATCTCTTAAATATGGAAGATAAGATTCTTCTCTTTCTGTTTTTTTTTCTTTACCCCTAGTGTTTCTGTTGTCTCTTATTCAGAGAAAACGTGTTTGATGATTCATGTTCTGCGCAGGTAGCATATAATGTACATCCATTTATAAAAAGGTAGGAAAGAACAAGGGAAGAAAATATGAAAACTGTCATATTTCAATCTATTATTTCAAATGCGTTCTCACTCTCATTCTATGAAGAGGCTATTATTAGATCATTTTAAGGATTAGGAGACGGAGGCACAAAGTAACTAAATACTGTTAACAGGGAAGTTAAAATTTGAGCCCAGAAATAGCTGACTTGAAGAATATGTGGTTTGTCCTATCCAGGTAAAATGCAGTATGTTTCTGTAGATTTTGGATCAAAACAATTCACTTTCTCTGAATGAAGGTAAGCTTATATTCCCCAGTGGTAAGGGGTTTGTTTCAAAACCAACCAGCCCTATTAGCTTGTACCTTGGGTATGTAAGATTTCAAATGGGGTATAAAGTATCACTGACAAGAACAGGATACCTGAGAAGTGATAGAAACCTGTGTATAATGAGGGGGGAATTGCTTGGCAAGCTCTCTCCATTGGGTCTTAACAGTTCTATAAGGACCTGGGAAGTACAGAACAATCAGACAGACAAGTCCACTCCCAAGGACACTAAAGGACAAAGACATCAGATAGCTTCCATAGTCGTCCACAAACTGAGCCTGAAGTCTGAAAACTCAACACTAATAAGGTGGGTACTCATAAGCATTTCATGATCTATTTGCCTATTATGTATAAACTTGCCTACTTTAAAAATAGTTTAAATGTTTTTCCATGAAGAACATAGATGTAAGAAAACCAATAAAGATAAATGCATCAGATCAGATAACACAGGAAGGAACAGAATAATATCTGAAACAATGAGTAGCAATTAGGCTCTGTGATTGTGCACTATATTTAGCTCTGAGCTCCCTGGCGGCCAAGACACAATTAGTGAACAAGAAGCAACTGATGTGATTTTTGAGGCTAGCACAGAGGCTGTCGTCATATGCCTTTTCCTTATTTCCTAATACACACGAGAGGAGAAGCAACAGTGTTTTAAGTGTAAATTGCTATGAACCAAGCTGGAAAAGGCAGACTGGACCCCCACACATCATTTACAAGGGTTGATACTCAGACAGATAGTATCTGTCTGTGAATAATACTTCTGTAAATGACCTGATATGAATTTATTAGTCAGTGAATTAATCAACAAGTATTTATTGAACCTCAGCTAAGTGCCAGGCACAATTCCTCTCTCTTTACAGCACCCAGTCGATATAAAGAGGGCTTGATTATCTCCCAAATGGTAGGTATAAATCAGGCCTTTTCAAAGTATTTTCATTAGAGAATCTCTTCTGAAATATGCACCGCACATGAACATACCCAGAAACCCAGTCGTGATCGAAGAGTGAGGGAGACAGAGGGTCCTGCTCTCCTGGAGCCCTCATTCTAGTGGTATTTTCATACTCACATCACGGAAATCAATACACAGAAATGATTCAGTGCTCAGGCACTGAGGTCAAAGGACTTAAGCTCATATCTTGGGTCTCTCGCTTGCTGAAATGTGTGCCATTGACCATCAAATGAAACTGCTCCATCCCCCACTCCTGTTAGGTAAAATAGGGAAGATTATTCATATGGCTACTGTAAGGATTAACTGTGACAATGAGCAATGCTTGGCACAAAGTAAGTGCTCAATATAAGTTGGCCAGCACTATGTTACAGATGAAGAAACTGAAGTCCAGGAAGATAGAATGATAGTCTGAAGTCACACAGCTAGCAAATCGTAGAATTTAGATTCCTATTCAAACAGCATGGCCCAAAATTCCGTATTCTTCATCAGTGTACAGTGAAAGACAAGGTCATGAAAAATCTGGGCCAGATCTTGAAGTCTCTGGAACGACAGGCTACAAAAGATCAAATAAATTGAATGGAGCAATAAGGAGACGTTGAAGATTGGTGGGGAATGGGGGGAGTGTCCTGTCAGTGAAATAACCCAAGTGTGGGTGTAGAGTAACAGTTTTCTGGCAATATAAAGAATTATTGAAAGGAGAGTGAACAGAGGTTTCAAATTTATTTGGATTTATATTTTAGCTTTTAATGAAAATGGGAAAAACTTGCTGCCATAGCTCAAAAAAGGTCCTAGTCATTAAAAGTTTGATTTCAAGGGACAGAAGCAATGAGAAGCAAGTAGGCTCTAACACCTACCACTCTCTAGGGTGGGACCATCTCTGGAGATTGGAGAGCAGAGGCTACCATGGCTGTCCAAGGGGGGCCAGGACAGCATAGTATAGAGCATGGGATGGACTTGGGCCCTTGTGGTTCACAAGCACATAGGCATCCATTTCTTTACCTCTCTTGGGTTCTACTTCTTTCATCTATAAAATGCGGATAATAAAATACCTACTTCAAAGGGTTGCTGTGAGTTTTAAATAGTTAAAATATGAAATGTGCTTAGAACAGTGCCTGGCACATACTATGTTCTCAATAAACCCCACCTCTTATTATTACTAAAATTAGATTTATGACTTTGGGAAAGTTACCTGAGCTCTTTGAAACTTCAGTGTCCACTTGTCTAAAAGGGGACCACACTGTAATTATTCAGTTCTGTGAACTTTTTTCCACATTTTAAAGTTATATAGTCAAAATGAATCTCATATTTGATTTATGTACTGTATGTATAGTTTTTTTCTTGAAAAACAAACAAACAAATAATTGTTGATGATTAAAGAAACCACACAAACCCAAAGCCTACCACACTGGAAATGTCAGCTTCTCATTTTTAGTTTTTTTGTTTTGTTTTGTTTTGTTTTTACTCATTTTGTTCCGGAATCTCATGCTTCCATTCCAATGATATATGGGCATTTGCATACATCATGATTTACCTTTCTTTGAAGTCAAGTATTCATTTGTTGTGTCTGTCTTTTCAGAATTAGACCAATATATACTCATCCCCTGTCTTCTTATAATGTATTTTAGAGCATTACTTTTGAGAATATGTATTTGCCCACTTCATGAAGCATGTTACCAGCACAGAGGTTAAGAGCCTGGGCTTCTAAGTTAGAACTTCAACATCTTATATAAGATGGTAACAATGAGATCAACCTTACAGGCTGTTTGAAAATGAGTAAGTGATAATGCTAAGCACTTACCACAGTACCTGGCCTATTGCAAGCCCTTAGCAAATGATTGTTTTTATTGTTTTTATGATTGTCTTACTGTTTTTATGACAATAATCATGAGTTCTCTACTCTCTATGACCAATAAAGCTATGAGCATAAGAATTCTTATGTAAAATATACATTTCATAAAAACTCACAGATTATCTAATATACTGTATTTTAAGTGATCTCAAAAGATTCTTAATTTCAATGCATAAATTTCTATATTCCAAAGTCAGGGATACCTCTGTCCCCCAAATATGCAATTCACAAATAGTAAAAACTCATGTTAATAAAATATAAATTAAATACATCCAAAAAATGAAATGCATATGATACAGTCTATCTCAACAATAAAGCTTACTGCAAAATGTCAAGGTCCAGAATATCTTCTATTAACACTATTGCATAAACTTTGGAAAGGACCTAAAACAAGTAAGAAGCAATTCTATTCAATGCTAAGTGTTATTTCTGAAATGGGGATTCATGGAGCAGCATAGTTTATAGATAAAACAAGTAAGCCCTAGAGCATGATAAACTACAGCTAGAGTTCCCCAGTTCCTATAAGAATCCAGGGGAAAATCTATACATGTAATATGTACATCAAGTGTGAGATTCATCCTGAGTATACAACTGAAATGTGAAAAGAGGTCACAGAACTGAATGAAGCCATGAATCATCACTCCTGGAGGGAGGAGCAAGAGCCCACCCATTTAAAATTTCACAGAATGTTTCCTTTGATCTGTCAAGCTGTAGTTATTAAGATGATGATCAGGTCAAATAAGAAAACTGATAGACTTCCTTCACTACGTAAAGATCTTTCAGAGAATCAATAACTAATAGTAATAATCATAGTCAACATTATTAAATACTTACTGTGTAGAAGCCCCTAAGTTTATTAAACACTTCTCATGTGTAATTGGTCAGGAAGCCTTTCTGTTCTCTGCCCGTAGCACAGCTTTTGGTACCTAAGAAGCATTCTATTCATATTTTTCCAATAAAAACAAAAATTTTGTCTACATGAAAATGACAGGAAAGACTGTCATCTTTCCTTAGTATGT
Source organism: Acinonyx jubatus (assembly GCF_027475565.1). Lineage (NCBI taxonomy): Eukaryota > Metazoa > Chordata > Mammalia > Carnivora > Felidae > Acinonyx > Acinonyx jubatus. Next base: position 62,696,471 of record NC_069385.1, on the reverse strand, counting down.
TTGAAATGCCACCATACTTATAATTGACTTTTTACCATCTTCCAACCTTCCTTCCTTCCTTTCTTTCTTCTTTCTTTCTTTCTTTCTTTCTTTCTTTCTTTCTTTCTTTCTTTCGCTTAGGGCTTAGGAAGGAAATTATTTTACTCAAACAATTATAAACAAACGAAACCCTTGATTTTGAAATGTTACTCAAATTCAAATTCTTTTATATTCAAATTTACTTTGTTTTTTTAAATCTCAAAAATGATTCTCCCTGGATATGAATATATTCTCAAAATGCCGTCCTCACATGGGCCGTTAAAATATCCCCTTTTCCTTCACTTTAATTATTGTTGAGTTTTCTGGGGGTCATTTTCATCTCTTTTGTAAATGCAAGTAGAGCATTGTATTTTCTTTCCCTTTCATCTCTTATAGCTCCCTAGATCCCCACAGTTTTTCAAAAATAACTGTAAATGATGCAGTTAGCATGCTTGCCAGTTTCTTTCATCCCACAGATAGAAGGTACATCATCTGAACCTGCTGATTTGTAGATACGCCGACTTTCCAAGGACTCAGCCTGCTTTTGTAGATAGCTATTTTTACAAGATCTTCATTACTTCCTGATTGCCCAATATTTTTCTTTTTTTATTCTTTCCAAAGACCAATTTATAAGATAAGTTCAAGGCCTCAGACATGTTAAAGTTATCATTAATTTCAAGACGCTCCACATTTATGAGTCCACTGGTCACGGCATTGATTGTGTCCCTACTGTGTTCAGAGCGCTGTATTTACCAAAGCTAAGAGCAGCTTGAAGCTTTTCTCCCTGAGAGCCTCTTCTTGTTACAATTTCTTTGTTACTCTGCCTCATGTTATCTTTTGCTATAGCTTCTTAACTCACACAAGGTGTTGGTTTGGACTCGTTATCTTCTTCTCAATTTACAATACAGATCACGTGCTCCCTTAAAACACCCGGAAGAGTATTACAAGAAAGCACACTCAACGTTTACACACTTAGGTTCTGCTTTGTTTATGTAATTTTTTTGAAGTTACTTTGTGTCACATGCTCATTTGTTGTTGTGGCTTAATATTTTCCAAAATCTGATTCACTGAGACCTTTGGATTTATTCAGCTATTGTGTATATCTTGGTTGGAATAGAATACACGCAGTGGAGTTTGCGAGGTAGGTTTGTCATCATTATTATCCTAGATACACCATGATGATATTTATTTAAGGAACAATATAGCTGACTCTAGTTCTGTTAATGGATGATTTTATTTTAAATATGGTTTTAATTTTTTTTTGATGTTTATTTTTTTTGAGAGAAACAGAGAGCAAGCAGGGGAGGGGCAGAGAGAGAAGGGGGGACACAGAATGCGAAGCAGCTCCAAGCTCTGTGCCCACAGCTTAGAGCCTGACGTGGGGCTCAAACTCACGGACCATGAGCTCATGACTTGAACCGAAATTAAGAGTCCGACGCCTAACTGACTGAGCCACTGGGGCATCCCTAATGGATTATTTTTGAAGTATGTGTTAGGACTATTAACAGGTAGGAATTCTACCCTCACATTGTGACATTTGGAAATCACAGTTAACTACAGAAACTGGCATTCAGGCACGCACTGTGCATCACTTTTTGACACAATAAAATGGAAGCAAGCGATGACTGTCCGTCTGGAGTGCTATACTGATGGCTCCATTTACAAGGCGCACAGCTGCTTTTGGATACTACTTGAGTCTCTGTGGCACCTTTCTGACTGTACCTTGGAATATTTGAAGGAGCAAGACAAGAGGAAGACACTTTGTTCACTTTGTTTTTGTTAAAATTTCAAGAGCCTTATTTTCCCCCCCTCACCCACTGATTTAATTATCTCTGTGTGACAATTCCATCATTAGGCAAAACATTTTTGACTCTTCAAATATTGGAGAAACACTGGGCCAAATTAGCGGAAATAAATGGTTCTTAAGACTTAAAAACAAACAAAAAAAAAGGTTGTGTGGGTTTTTTAAACTTTTTTAATGTTTTATTTATTTTTGAGAGACGAAGAGAGACAGAAGGTGAGCGGGGGAGGGGCAGACCAGAGCCCTACGGGTGAGGGCTAAGCGGGGCTACATGGGGCTTGAACTCAGGAACCACGAGATCATGAGCTGAACCGAAATGAAGAGTGGGAGGCTTAACCGACTGATCCCCCCGGGCTTAGTTTATCTGGGCAGCAGCCACAGGTGCCCAGACTGGCAGGAAGCACAGGCGGGCTCTTCTTTTGGCATGGCCCCTCCTGTGGGGCGGCGTAGGACGGCCTAGTGCCAGGTGAAGAGTACAGACTGGAGACTCACACCAGTCGGGTTCGGGTCCCAAAGCTTCTGCTCCTTATTCCTTGAAACTGGACGCGTTCCAGTATCCTTCTGCGTTTCACTCTCTACATGTGTAAAATGAAAAGTGTACCTGCTTTCCTGTTATGGGAGATGCCGCGTGGTATCACATACAACCCAGCATGAGACTAAGTACTGATTTAATTTTCCTGCAAGTTTTTTTTTTTAAATGGAAACAGAAACAAGATTATTCCTAGATAATTAAGCCGCATTAAATGAACTATCTACACAGTAACAATGTATATATATATGTATATGTGTGTGTGTGTGTGTGTGTGTGTTGTATACATATATATATACACACATGCAGTACATGTAAAATCAGTATTTTAATGCAGTGCCTTTACTTGCAGTCTGCTAAATTGCAAAATGTTTCTGTACTTTCCTCTTCATTCGCTTTCTCTTTTTTTCTTACAAGTGTAGGAACATGAGAATGGCTTTGCAGGCACGATAAAGGTCAAATTAATACAATGTAGGAAACAAGCACAGGAAAGTCTACCGTTCCTCAATATTTGTCACACTTATTTTTCAGTCTGAAGGCCAAGCGGTCAGCTGTGTACCAGCATGGGAATTTGTTCTTCCCACCGATTAATGAAAGCTTTCGACAAGTACAACTAGAACTTGTGTTGTGGGGTTAGACCCCTTTTGCTTTGAACATTGTATTGTCGTGTTTTCCTCCTGTTCCAGTCTATGTTGGTCTGGCTCAGTGCCCAGTCCCTGAACATACCACATACTCATGTTTCATTTGAGAATGTTGTCCCCACTCCCAGGAAGGCCCTCTGGAATTTAGTCTCCTGGGCCCCTGCTGTTCACTGGTCAACTCTTCATTTCAGCTCAACTCTAATAAGCCAGGCCTGAAGTCTCCAAATGCACCAGACACCCCTTTCTCTCTGTACAGACCCTCTATTACAGCACTCAAGGGTCCTTAGGTACCGAAGAGCGTTTTTTGTCTTATGACACCAGCATGGTGCCTGGCACACAATAGGCCCTCAGTTCATACCCATGGATGAATTAATGGACGTTTGTTTCCTTATAGCAACGCTGGTGCGATAAGTGCCATGTAATCATTGCTATCAGTTAAAGGACTCAGAACCTGAAACTCTAAGGCCATTTCTAGTCACTGTTGCATTTAATCTTTAACACAACTCTATACAATTGACGTTATTATCCTCCTTTTATAGATGAGATTCAGAAAGGTAAAATTATTTTCCCAAAGTCGTATAGGCAGTAAGTAGTAGAGTGGGGGAAAAACCCAAGTGGGCCTGGGTCCAAAGTCTTAGCTTTGAACACGAAGTACTGTAGAGGGTTATCAGTCTTTCTAACTCTACTCTGCTAAGCTACTTCTCAAAGAAAAGCCCTGTGTCCCAACCACACAGACTTCAGTTACAGCAGTCTCATGATTTGCCTTAATTCTTTCTTTTACTATTGAGTTCTAGCACTACAAAACTATAGGTTCTGTAAGTGGCGATACTTTCCATCGAAGCTTTCTTGGAGTGTAAACATGCTCCACCACCCCTCTCTGGAGCTTCAGTTTGAAACCAGAATGGGTTCCAGGCTAAGTACTTCCTGGGAGAGTTTCTCCCATGATCCTATGGCATTTTTCCGTATGTTTGCCCGTCAGTGCTTCCAGTGCTAAAGTGTGTGACTCTAGGGTTAAGCATAGTTTAATTAGCTGGAGATTTTGTTGTTTCGCTCTCTCAAACTCACCTTAAGTGTATTTTAACATTACGGTTTATTGCATGAATTTGTATCGATAGCCCTTCAGGTTAAAGTAATTGTTAACTCCCAACTTACTGAGCTCTTAGTGTATGTGAAATGTTCTACAAGCATTATCTAATTTAAACTTTATGATCACTGTATAATATTATGCTATTGCTAAACTCATAGAGGAGAAAAATGAGGTCACTGGCCCAAGATTACAAAACTAACAAGTGAAAGGTGCAGAATTCTATCGCTGTGCTATCTATTGCCGGAGTCTGAACTTTTCATTACTGTTATATTATCTTCCAAGCAGTACCTCACAAAACATAACTATTTATGCTAACAGTAAAAGCTATAACAGTTACTAATATAAGAATTAACAGAGTTTCTCAACAGCCATATCATATTTTTAGTGGCAGTGCTTACCTCAAAAGCACTGAACACGAAGGTAAGATCATAGACCTATTTATCTGTAAGAAATTTAGAAGTAAAACCAAGTCTTATTTACCAACCTTCTTGCTATTAATGGCTTCTTTTATTATATGTCATTGATCATTAACGTACGAACTTGAATTAATTATAGCTAAAAGCAACTAAAGCGTATAGCTTTGAGCTTCTGCAACCTAAACACAAGTACACAAATGATTCTGTTAGCCATTGGATAATGTTGACAAGTGCTTATAGACCCACTCTTACACTAGGAGAGGCAGTCTTAGCAGAAATGTCTGGGGACCCCAGAAGAGTATATGATTGATCTAATCCATTTTCTTTCGAACGGAACGTTTCCTATTTTAAGTGATCCCAAAATAAATCCCCCACTGTCTAATATCAAAGAGCAATTGTTTCTGCATTGATTTTAAATAAATGAAGTCAAAAGCCATCATAAGTGTAAAGGTTTTGAGCTACTGGGTGGACACATCATTCAAAGGTCTTCATTGAAAAGGTCAGGGAAAGCTCTCCTGCATGTCTTAAAGGTGTTCTCAGTTTTATCTGCATATTCTTTAGACTCCTGACTATGTGAGGGTATGTAACATTGAATGGAACTCTTCTTGTTTTAATTCTTACCCACCTATTTATAAATTTGACCCCCTATCATTTCAGTTCACAAATATATAGACAGGATGTTTATCGAGTATTTCTAAGGTGCTAAAATGAGCCACCTTCCATAGAGATGCACTGACAGTGAACAAAAACAACACCCAAACACATGTCTGAAAATACCACATTTTGTTATTCTTTAAAAACAGGACGGTCAGTTGTGTCTCATAGTTGAATTAAATACTGTATATTGGTGTTATAAATAAATGAACTGGTGAGCACATTCCTTTTCAGTGTTGCTATCTGTGAGGTACAATGAACTGCTTTCCTGGAGGAATTCCTGTGGGAAACTTAGTTGTTGATAAATATGCTTTCTTTATAAATATTAGGGGTTCATTGATATTTTATGTTTTGTACATTTTTGTTAAAATTAGCATTTGAGAAAAGTGCTTTAAATAGGAAGTGAGATAATTAATGCATGGGAAGTTATGATTTCTTTTATCATGGGGGATGGAAAGATGGATGGATAGATAGGTAGATAGATGATGGATAGATAGATAGGCAGGCAGATAGATAGACTGATCTTTCTTTTTGGTGTCCTTTTCTATAATTCGCTTCTCTGATCAATAGTTCACTGGAGAAGTAGAAGGATATTACACAGGATTTTTAATTGGTCAATTTCTACTTTTAAAAATCTTCAATACTTTTCTAATTCTCCCCTTTCAATCCTCAAGGTTACATCTGCAATTATGCTACATTATTGAGGTCATTCAAAATAATATATAGACACCTTAGTATTTTCTCTTCTCCATTGATGGCTTTACTGTCCTTTCTCCTGATTTGCTCTAATAGAGCTCACTTACAAGCATTCTGTGCGCGTCGGGCTTCATCTCTGTTTTGCAGCAGCAGCTGCTTGCTTCCTCAGCATTGGACTCAGCACATTATCATGCTGGATGCAAGATCACCTTACAAATAAATGAAAACCTTCAGTGTTAATTCTGAAACAGCCAAAATAAATCAATCAACACAAGTCAGTTGAATTATGAAGAAGTTTATACTTTAAAATCTTCAGTCACCAGCCAATGGCTTTTTTGTTAGGTCTGCACTTTTCTCCCTGGGGGTCTGGACCTGTTATCCTGATCCTTCCTCTTCTTCTAGGAGCTGGGGACAGTTGGAGAAATCACCTGAATCATCAATAAGGATGGTGGGAAAGAGGGATGTGGGGACATGACTGCACAGTAGGATGTTTTTTCTGTGTGTGTGTGTGTGACAGAGAGACAGAGAGAGAGAGACAGAGTGTTAAAATTGCTAAATTATTGTCTTCTATGATGATGTCAGATGTGGTAACAACTACACAATGAGGAAAGGGATCTCATGTGATACAAGAAAATTTTAATCAGGGTCAGGAGAATTTGAACTTATAGCTATTCTTTTCATCCAAATCTTTCCTGGGATTCACAAAATCCCTCACAACCTGCTGGAGGAGGAGTAATTAGGTGCAACTAATTTGGATAGTTATGTCCTGATGTTGAATATTTATATTACTCAGAAATTCCCTTCTTAGACATATCCTAGACTCTTCATAACAGTGCTATCCACAATAGCAAAAACTTTGCAAAATGCCCTCAAATGTTGAGAAAATATTAAATTTTGAAATATTCACACAAAACATTACACCATAGTCACAACAAATGGACTGTAGCAATGAGGGTCAATGTAGGTGAATGTTAGCAATAAATTATTGAGTGCAAAATAGAAGTCCAAAGGTGGCACACTGTCCTTAAAAAAATCTAAAATAAAGTATGCACGTCTATGGTAAAAATATAGATGCAATAAAAACCATAAAACATGGAATGTTGCCTGTGACCAATTTGAGTTTCAAATAATGGTTATCTCGGATAGGGAAAGCATGACAATAAGATGAGGAACAACAGGACCAAAGGTATGTTTCGGTGACTATGGCTGCCCCCAAAATCTACCCCCCAACTTTAGTATAATAAAACAGTCATTTATTATGCTCATGGCTTCTGTGAGTCAGAAATTTGGACATGGCATAGCAGGAGGGCTTGTCTGCTTCACTATGCCTGCAACCTGAGATGGAAAGCTTCAAAGGAATAGTAATTGTCAGAAGGCTCATTTATTCACAGAATTGGTGCCTGATGGTGGCTCTCAGTTGGGGCGATGAGGTCCTCTTCAAGTGGACCTGTCCATGGGGACTCTGTATCATATAGGGTGAGTCCCTACATCATGGTGGCTTGGCTCCAAGGGCAAGTGTCCCCAGAGAGAGCCACTTGGAAAACTCACTGAGAAGTAGGAACAGAACTAAGGGCCATAGGCAAATGGTAAAGTGAGCCTGGGGAAGTGGCAGTGAGGTCAGAGGGAAGAGGAGAGGGAGAAAGGAATGGCCAGCAGACCCAAGCACAGTGTTCGAGGGGGAAGACAACTCCAATGGGTCTGGCTAAGGGGAACCTAAGGACACCAGCAGGTCATAGATCTTGGCCTGTCTGGTTTGGAGTAGAATTCTTTCTGAGTAGAGTTCTCTCTGAGCAGGACCAAGGAGTTGTGACCTCCTTGGGGCCATCCAGTTTCATGACAGACTTCAATCCGAGAAGGAAGTCACAGGAAAAGCCAATCTCAAGTGCAGTAAGTCTACTCCAACACTTCTTGATCCTGTGAGCCTTGCCCTCATGTGTTCCCGTCATTGCCCATCACAGACATGTCCCGCTGTATTGCAGTTGCTTATTTACTGTCAGAAACTGAAATTGAGGGCAATAACAGATCCATCATGTTCATAGTCACACCCTAGATAGAGCTTTACCTACTATGAGTCACTAACTGGAACTTAATAAGTATAGCTTAATAAATGTAAGTTAATTAAGTGAAAGTTGTAAATCTACCATGCAGTTAACTAAGGGCTGTGGGTGGTTAGGGGCAATGGAGTGTGAGAAATGAGAGCAGGAAAGTACAGGTATAGATATGGTGGGAGCTCATATTGATTCAGGGAAAGCTGGAAAAATAGACTTAAGCTTTGGCAGGGGGTGCCCACAGTTGTTGGAGGAGTGTGTGTGTGTGTGTGTGTGTGTGTGTAAATGCATTTGTGAAATACATTGTAAATACATTTGTGAAACCAAATACATTTTTGGGGAGTGGGGAGGATGAGCAGGGTGTATATTGAGCTTGACAAACAGAGTAAGACTAATTCCAAATTCTGTATGTGTTTGGTCAAGATTTGCTCAGACGTAGGATGACATATATGATTCCACTATTTGAGAATCACACTGAGGTTTAGAGAAAGCCAACAGCATACTCCTCCAAACAGCAGCTATATACTTTATGTCTCCCTTTTGGTGTAGTTAAGGAAATTGATCTTATGTATTTGGGTGCTCCCAAATGAGATGCTACCAAGTAACAAAACCTTGTTATAATTTCTTATTTCCTGAAGATTATATAAGAAGCCTATATATTCAAAATCACTAATATGTCAAGGGTAGCCCAAATTTATAAGCTTGGTAAAGGTAGACAGTGCATATTATGCAATGAAAGTCATTACCAGCAATGTAAAGAAGGTAGAGTCCTTGTTAACCAATCCAGAAAAGTGGCATTGCTCACTGTCAGCATATGATGAGTACAATTTAGCCAACACGCTATGAAAGTTACTAAATTATCATAGATTTGATTTCCCCATAGTTGGCCCAGAAGTTCAGAGATCTACCACGAATGGCCGTTTTCAGGTGTTTTATTTATTTACCAAGTAAAATCAAATGCTGTTCAAAAAGACCATTCGCTATTAAAATAACCGTAAAGAAAGGGGAACTCATATCCTTTCTTTGAACTATTAATATGACATTGGAAAAATTTGATGAAAGAAACATGCAAATCGCACATTTTCCCAGAGGAGCCTGACTGGCTGTGGATATCTGGGAAAGCACAGCCCTGATTATTCTTCCCCACAACACAAAAATTCTCCTGACACCATCTGTCTGTCCTCACCTACCAAACATATCTGCTCCATTCTGAGAAAATGTCTCTCGGCAACTTTCTTCTCATAAAACAAAGTTATGAAAATAAACTAGCATTATTCATGAACATTTCACCAGTCTGAAACAACATGTGCAAAATAAAAATAAAATTTGGAAAACCACATCTCAGGGAAAGCACAAATTCAAACCACAAAGGAAAAAAAAGAAACAAAAGAAAAGAGAAATCGGCCAGCCCCATAATAATTCTAAAAGTTTCTTCAGTTGAAGTAGCTAGGCAGGCTTACTTGCTTCTCAAGCCTGAGGTTGAGAGGATATAACCCTTTTTTGCATTACATGAAATAACTTCTCCTAAAGAAAAAAAAATTCACACTTGTTACATAGCCCTTGTGGTTATCCTTGAAGCACAATAAGAAGGCAGTCAAGACACTTAGAAGAATACATTTGAGTGAACTGAATGACTTTAAAGGAAATCAGAAAATGACCTCCAGAGCAGTAATCTTCATAGAGATATTTATATTTTAATATTGCAGGAAATTTTGCTGCTTATCAAAGCTGGAAAGTAAAAGCACTGTCTGGGGTTGAGCTTCCTATCTCCTGGGAAAAGACTTTTTCCACACATACTTAGTTTTTCATGAATCCTGACTTGGTGTGAACCTCCTTTCTGGTGATATCTACCACTTTTCTTGCTCCTGACCGCAAAGGTAATGCTTTTCAGGGACATGAAATGGCCCCATCCTGTCCTTAAGAAGCTTACACTCTAATTTAGCAGCTTTCAAGCTATGTTCACATCCACCCAAAAAAATGTATTTTATTTCATAACGGAGCAAACACACATACACACAAGAGTATTTATATATATTTTTCTGGTTGAAGGGCAACAGGTAACAATGAAATTTCATTAAAACTATTAAAGAAAAAATTCTTCCCCCCCAACGTTCTCTTCTTTCTAGTGATCGCATATTTACCATGTAAGTAAATCAGTAAATTAGGGAGCAGTATCTGCATATCACAAATAGGTGTCCATGCAAACATAGTAACAACTTTAGAAGCACAATTAGATAGTTAATTAGGTTGAAAATTAAGGCCCATAATTAACTAACTCCAGGCCCACCCAAGATTTGTGAGGCATTCTAGAACCTTCGTGTTTCTAATTCACTAAGCAACACAAGTTTGAAAATATTATTCAAATGACTGTAACCTAATAATCCTTACAAATCAAAGGTGGAGAATAAAATACTCCTACCATTTACTGAATATTTGTTATGTGGTAGGCACTACACTGGGAGATTCACATACACCATTTTTAGATTCCATAACAAGACAGCAGGGTGTATTGATTGTCCATTTCACAGGTAGGAAAACAAAGACTCAAAGAAATGAAGTGACTTGCTCAGGGTCAAAGATATTATGGGGAGTAGAAAAAGAATCCAAACTCAAGACTGTCTGTCTTGGAAGCACCTCTGCACGGTGCCTGTCCCCAACAGCCTGTGAGCATCAGTGTGACCGCTGATCACGTGGACGCCGTGAGCTTGCAGGCGTCAAGTTGCATCTGTAAAATAGGTATAAACATGTTTACCTCCACAAACATGTCTGCCAGGCATTTCCCCAACTAAATCACAGAAAGTGCAGCCTGAGATAGGAGAGATGATGACTCCAATAGGTGTCACAGCCGGCATGTTAACTTGTTAAAGCATGTCAACTGTAACACAAAACTCTTCGGTTCAGGAACCTTTGCCTCTTTCAACACTTGTTTTTGAGATTTTTGTGGTTGGATCGCATATGGAAGTATAAGATTTCAATTGTCTTCGATCTCTCTCAGACAGACATACAGCCACACACACGGACACGCACCCACCCTTTTCAGCCTCTTTACCTTACTCACTTTGAGCAACGTAACTTGTCCCATGTTCCTAATGTTCTTTTTGGTTTTTCTAGTGGTTTGTTTTTTCATTAATGCACTACCTCGTGTGATTGTTTTTATGGAGGGACACAAGCTTACAAAAGCCTCAATTTAAAAAGCATATCATAAAATATTTTTCTTAAAATAATGTTCTTTTTCTGAAGTCAGTTGGACAACTTGTACTAATTTAGGAAAGATTGGGATTTTATATTTTCTGGTTTCATCAGGATTAAATTAGACCGGCCTATAGATAGGACGTAGGTTGCTAGGTCAAGGTGAATGCCACAGATTCAATTCTAAATCTAAGCTTAAATGCAAATTGAATGTCCATCTTTGGATGGATTTACTCTTGTTCCTAATCATTTGAAGAAGAAATGTGTTCTCCAACCACTTCAGATTTATTGATCAATTCATCCCTTCATTTTTTTCCTTTCTCCTTGCTTCCCTCCTCTCCTCTTTTGAGTTTATAGAAATTGTATTTGTAGACAAGAGAATAATTCTGTTGGTACGTGGGGGGAGTAATTTAATTATGCAAAACAGGAAGATGCTCTTTATATTTGGTCTTCTGGGCTTGAAACAATGTCATTAATCAGACTCTCATAAGAGTTATTTCAGAGTTTCGAAACATCATCTCTCCTGTTTTTGTTCCTCCTGCAAGTTCCAAGCTCTTTCTCTACCTACCTTGTATCCAGCAAGTAATGATTAGGAACTGTTGAAATCTCTACATTATCTTAGTAATGTGCCAATTAAAGAAGGTGTTTTACCCAGATTACCAAGATTTGTCTGAGGTGGCCACCACTTTGTTAAGGCTGTTTTGTGGACATCTTCATAATTAATGGAAAAATCATTAGGAATTCAGTCTTTATTAACCCCTATAGCTGCAGGGGCCCATTTCATCTTAATTGCATTCATTTGGCACTGGCAGTATTATACAGCATAATCACTAATAAATGATCTTTTAATTTGTACCAATCAACGGAGCTTGCTTTCATGCCAATATTCCTGTTTCTTTGATGTTGACCTGTCTTGATTTTTGATCATTTGGGCTTAAGATGATTTACTGGAAAATCAATATCAATACCAGAACTGCTTGTGTTCATAAGTCTGTGGTTAGGTTCTATTTAAGTGTATTTTGATTGAAATAAGTAGTGCTTGATTACCCATTCAGATGAGGGGGGAAAAAGCATAATCAAGTTGGGAAATCTGGTACTGTGTTCTTATTCAAAGGAAAATAATTAGAAACTGTAGGAAAACTGAAGATTCGGGAGAGCGATAGAGGTAACACTTCAGATGCCACTAATTAAGCAACTTTGTCCACCATCTCCTAAAGGCCTTCACCAATAGCGTAATATGCTATTACCCATTAGCAAGGCCAATGGGGGCTTTGGTTACACTTGTTAATGGGAAACCCCGAGACAGTTTCTCTCATTATCCCCCTGTCAGCACTGTCTCTGCAGTGTAAAGTGGTCGTCATTGTTCTGTGGGTCAGCTAACCAGAAACCAAGCTACTGTAAAGAAACATTCTGCAGCTAATTGAAAATGACTGAAAAATCCCCTTATCGTCCAGTCACCTCTCTTTATTTGTGGAACAATGGAACATATATGGACTGTGCCGGGGGGTGGGGCGGGGGGAGAGAAAGGAAAGTTCAGATGATGACATTGAATTTTTCCTGACTAATACAACTACAAAGAAGTCTTTGAAGATAATTCCAGGGGAAAAATCCACTCACTTTTTTTTTAAGATAATGGCAGTAAGACATAAGTTAGTGTAGAATATTGAATTTGCTGCTCTGAATAGTGCTTTATGTTTATATGATTCCCTTCACTAGAGGAACTCCAAGTTTTTCCCATGGAACTGCTGAAATCCTCATTATCCTAATGAGCAAATGGCACAAAACTGGAAAAGCCACAAGGAACATGAAGCTTAATCACATATGCTAAGCTGGGCTGTTTTCCTGAACTCTTAAATGCAGTTCAGTATAAGGTATATCTCACTTTAAGTTAGTCAAAACCTGGAAATACAAATTTGTGGGAAAAAAACAAACCAGCTCTTTTATACATGAAGAAAAGGAGAAAGAAGGACTGGAATAACTCGTATGTTTAGTATATTGTTTGCTTTGTACAAGGATTCAATTCACTGTTCTTCCCTCTAAATCGTAAGATTCTAAGGTACATTTAAAGTACGATTGAAATAAATATTCAAATTGATAGACAAAATGGGATCTTAAATGAGAAATGCTTAATTTGGGTATCTGGAGAAGTTTTCAAGTTTTTCATCCCTAAAAGAGGCAGCAATGGTCCATACTGCAGCAGGCTGGCATGACTGAGCTATTATCATTCATTCACTGTTATCTTTCCATCAGCATTTTCTGGCAGCTGCTCTGTGATAGGCACATATTCTAGACACTGGAGATACAAAATGAATTATACATGATGCTTTACCTTAAGGAATCCACAATCTAGTAGAGGAAATAATACTACAAACGTATAATCATATTACAGTGTAATAAGTGAAACAAATTACATATAGCAAATATATATGTAGTGAAAGGGTACACAGAGGAAAGAACCAAGACACGTTGAAGGGGTTAGGACAGGTTCCTGTGAAGAAGTAACCCATCAGCTGAGTTTTAAACAATCAGCTAAGTTACCTGAGCAACTGTTAGAAGTGGTAGTAGTAGTCTTTGAACATATTTCAGAGGCATCATGAGCAAAGAAGAGAAGAAATAAATGATGTGTCATATGTAAAGTATTACAAGCAAGCAGTTCAAGGAGGCAGAGGACAGAGGAAAAAAGCAGTAGAATACAGTGTCTACTGTATTCGTGCTTCCTCAAAATTTACCCTCCAAGATACCAGAAAAATAGAGGAGTCAGCTTTGCATTTAAGTAGACCATTCTGGCGCCCAAGTGGAGGGCAGATGTTGTGAGGAAAGGGTCAGAGAGAAGGCTATTCTCTGTCAGCATCCTGTTTCAAGAATCCAGACAAGAGATGAGAGGGGCTTGAATTGAGTGGTAAATGTGGGAGACATCAGTTTATAATGGGAAACCATTAAAGAGAAGTGTAAAATCCTTGTGTAGGGTGTCTAAAGTAAAAAGATTAGTGTGCTAAGAATAGAATTGGGATACCAAAGTGTGACAGGTAAGTAAAGAAAAGGAATTCACAAAGGAGTCAGAGGAGGACTATTCGAAATACAAGAAAAACCACGAGTGTGAGAGGTGTGATAAATTCCAGTGAGATAGAGACTTTCAACATAGAACAAGTAATCAATTAGGTCAAAAATGAAGGGAAAGCCTACACTCCAGTAAACTCTTTAGAATATTTCTTGCATTTAGATTTCAGGGGTTATCAGTAACTTAATGAGAACAGCCTATGGGAGTTGAGAGGTAAAGGCCTGATGGTAGGACAGCGAAGAGATGGGAATAGTGGGTGTGAACAACACTTTCAAGGAATTAGGATAAAAACGGGAAGATCAAGCTCAGCCAGGGGCTCCTTGGGAAAACTGAATCAAGGGAACACTTTCTAGGATAGGAGAGACTTAAATGTGTTTTCAGACTGAGGAAAAGTCTCCAGCAAGACAATACAGAAGAGGGGGAAGATTTAGCCAAGAGTAGGGATGAAGAGAAACAGAGCTGCTGGGGGGAAAGAGCAGGTCAGAGGATCAACATAGGAACTCAATCGTCAGGGGTGGGAAAGGAAATAAGCCAGACTGGATAAAATAGGTTTTACCAGAAATGCTGGTAAAAGTAACAAAGGGAAGGATAGGAATTATCATTAGGGGGCCAGATCCACTCTTAACCTTTGATGAGTTCTTGGTAATGCCAGATTGGTTTGAAGACGTCAAAGGAAATTAGACTAGGCAAGTGCACGTTGACTTCATCCAGGCTTATTTAGATCCCTTGTGATCTCAATCTTTAGAAGATTCTAGACTGAATGGGCCTCCTGCATGTTGGCCATCTGAGGCAATTAAGGACCAATTACTCTAGATTATCATATTCTAAATGATTTTCTAGCTTCATGAGATGTCAATAGGTAGTTATAATCCCACCCCTTCAAGAAAAAAAAAGGTCCGTGGATGAATTTTAAAAACACCGGGTTAAACACAATTAGCAGTCATTTATTTTTTGCCGAAAGAGCCTTTAATAAGCTCATGAGCATTGTGACTTTGCAAGAGGAGAGTACAATCTGCGGTTTCCAACATTTATTTGATAATAACACATTTTGATCCTCAGAACTCCTTTAACTCATTGCAGAGCTAAAGAAACCCTGCACTGGGTTTCCATTTAACAATGACATCTTTTGATTTTCCATGTTGGCTACTTTGACTTTCGCTTGAAATTTCAATCTGAGCAGTAAAGTAGTGCAAACTACTTAAAATAACTATATTATTGTTTCTTAGTTTTACCAACTGGCTGACTTCATTAAATGCTCATTGGATGTGTGCGTGTGCTGGGAGCTTACCACTGTGTTGGATGCTGACAGGTGGTAAGCAAGGGAATGTGAGTTGCTCGTCAGTGCCAGGCTCGGTCCCAGGAGGGAAATGGAAAAAGCATGGCTTGTGTATACTGAGAGTGCTTCTTGACCTTTCCTCTTAGGACACATCCTTTTGTTCCAGCCCACTGCAGCATTTTTGCCAGAATGTTCCTTTTTATGAAATCGTTCTTGGCACGTTTATGCTGCCCAACACAAATGCTACTTAGGTGTATTCTGCATCTGCTCTCTTTTAATTGGCATTTATGTCCTCCCGGTCCTGTCTTCTTGTGCCACACTGAAAATAGTAGTTCATGTTGATATTATCTGGGCCATTTAAAATTTTAAATACTTCAACTAAATCTACTCAAGTGAAAAAAAATTTTTTTTTTCTGGACTTCACACTGTCAGGTGTTCCGGTCTGTCCTCAGACTTCACATCTTCAACCTTGCCACGTTTTCGAGCACAGCAACGTCTTCTACAATTTCCTTAGTTTGACATGGTCCCCAAAGAGCGCCACCAACTTGGGGCTTCACATTCTTGTACGTATGCTCTAATTATCCACATAGGCTTGTCTTTGACATCACTTTCTAAAGTTCTATGGAAAAGTTCTTCTGCATTTTTGAAATTATATGTCTCTCTAAAATGTATTTTAAAGTTCTGATTTTCTTAGGAACAAAATCAAGACTGCTATTTTTAAGTTATGCTTTAAAATGTTCCTTTTAAGAGCTTGATTAAAAATTATGCTGTTAATTGAGATTCATTATTTCCTTCAATTTAATAAGGTCTCATCCGAGGTTATATTAAAAATATGATACTAGCTCACTGATGAAGTTCCTGAAAATTGTTTTTCCTGTCACTAAAACACACTGTCATCACTATTATTGAATGGTTTCTTCGTATACCAAGGGACCACACTTTGTTAGAAATTTCAACAAAACCTCATTCCTATCTATTCATCAGGTTCCTACCATCTCTAGTAAGGCTGCTGTTTAGAGTGACACGTGAATCGAAAATCAGGGAAACCACCCACCCACCCACTCCCCCAAATCTATTAAAGTAAGACAATTACTAAACTGGAAACTTCAGCCCTTTACATTATCAGAATGCTTCGGAACAACGTGGAATTATTGAAAACACACAAACAAAAACCCCAAACAAACAGCAACAAACCAAAACAAAAGCTAGCGTTAGAGGATGCTCTCTGACAGAATAATGCATGGCTATCAATCAGGGATTATGATGAAATTTTTCATAGATGTTCACACTTCCGGGTTTCTGATATTTTTGATAAGGCATTTAAAAAAGCAGAGTAGAAATGTGTTGATTTTTTCACGTATTTTATTTCTAATAGTTTTATTTTGTCATATATCATTTAACAAGCTTTCAAGCCCACAAAATACAATGAAAACTGGCATGTTTACCAAAAGCCTCTGGAGAGCAAGGTAGGGCACCCTTCACCCAAGTTTCTCCATGCAAAGCAGACCGCAAGCCGTCACCTCCACCTCAGCTTCTTGGAGAGAGCTGCTCACTTAATTGCTTATTTGCCCCCTGCCTGACCAGTGGAAGAATAACCTTTCTAGGGCATTCCTCCGCAGTTCTGTGTGATTTGATCTTTCTTTGGTGACCTGGGCCATGCCATCCCAATATGAGAAGAAGCAGCAAATTGAAGTCAGATACTTATTGGAATGAAACTCTCATTTTAAGAAGAAATTCAGATCTATTTAGCTTGACCTTGGAACTTGAATTAAATCTTTAGACACTCAACTTTCTCCAGGGAAGTGTGAGGTTTATATGAATTTGAGTGTATTAAAGCTAGTCTGGCTCTGATCTACGTACCAAGTTGGTTAATTTTTCATTTAAAGGACAAAGGGTTTCACTGGAACTAATTTAACTGACTTAATTTGTGATATTCACATACCAGTTTATATTCTAAACCAGGAGAGGTTTTTTAAAACCATTAACATGTCATTAAAAAAACATAATATGTTCGCTGATTGATGTTTTGAAGGCAGCCACAGTTGCCTATGGCTGGGGACTTCTGACATGGTTCATTTTTTGCCTTTGCTACTAACCAATTGTGTGACGCAGTACGAGGACCTTCACCTTTCTCTGATTCACTCTCTAACTAATAAACTGGGGTTAGAATAATTCCCTCTTCTATCTTTCTCAAAGGGGTATACTGAGAATTAACAAGTTAATGGTCATAAAATACATCAAAAGGATCGGTTAAAAGGCAATATGTTAGGACTTTTATGTTGTGAAAACATATTTGAAATGTATTTGGTTAGCCAAAAAAGAGTCCTTCTTTAAGATGTATCATGTAAGCAAATATGAGAATAAATTCGCTTGTTTTATACTTAATCTGCTGATGTATGTGGATCGGTAGGAATTCTGAATTAATAGAAAGAAAAAAAAATCAAGTCCACATCTGATCATCGTGTTCACAACATTTCTTCCTAAATATTTTCCCACGTATTATAACTCTTCAAACCTTGGGGCGCCTGGGGGGCTCAGTCAGTTAAACATTTTTGCTTATAATTGTTCTTTCCTCCTTTCAGTTTACATAGTTGCTATGTCAGAGACTGTGTACCTGCTTACTTTACCTTCCTCACTGCACCTTATGAGCAGACCACAGCAACACTGCAGAAATAATGTTCGCTAATTATATACAAATAGGGCCGGAGGTCGAATTTGATCGGTGGCTCCTTTCTCATTTTATTTTTTTAGCTATCTTTCTATAAAATTAGGCACTGCACCATGATAGAAAATAAACAGCCACTGTCTTGTGGACACTTAGAAGTTCACACGTGTGATTTTGTTGCATTTAAGTTAAATGACATAGATTTTTAGGCAGTCTTGTTTGTAATTATATTGTTGATGAAACACAAAAAACTAAAATACAGAAAATTTTCATTGCATCACCTGTTAAAAATTATAGTGATATTTTCCAGGATAAATCTTGCTGCTTTAGAAGCAATAAAATGTATGGATATTGGAAATAAAGAAGATCACAAGAGGGGGAAATGGAGCATAGGGAAGAGAGTGATAGATACTTTAGTTTTCAAGGGATGAATTCAAAACCATCTATTCATACATAAGGTAAATGTTAGTATTTTGAGCATCTATAAAACAAGCTCTCAACATTCTTTTCAAAGGAAGGAAAAGTAGAAAATAAAACTTCTAAGTAATGCACAAGTGGGAATGAAGGAGAAATCTTACAGCACCTAGTATGACACAAAAAACAATTTTTTGTTTTGTCTTTGTTTATTTTCCTTTTTAAATGAACTGCTTCCTTATGAAAATCTGGCATAGAACAGAAAAATATGTCTATGACTAAATAATAAGGGAACTTCAGAACTACCTGATACTATTTATTTCGCTACTAAAATTAGTTATTTAATAAAATAAAAAAGAAAGAAGCTCTCAGTCTGGAGCACTGCTTTCATTCACCCTTCTTTATCCACTTGGTGTTGCGGGTCTATCTTCTCTTTACATAGAGAAACAGGATCCAAGTCTGTAGCTCTTAGCGTGAAATTGCCGTACAGGATTTAGATTACATTTGGGCACCATAACCATCATGAGACCAGCACTGATAAGTTGGAGATAAAGTGTACCTGAGTATCATTCCAAAATAACAGACAAGGATCATTCTCCAATTCTTGCTAGTTTATATTTTCTGAAATTCATTCACTTTGTAAAGTTTTGAAATATATTTGCATAAAATTGGGCAAAGCATCTCTTAACTCCCTTCCTTATATGTAGTTACATTGAAATCCTTATTTCGAATGTATGTTTTCTCTGTGTTTCAATCACTTCTAATCTTTCCTTTGACTAGCTATTGATTCATCAGGTTCCCCACCACCACCCCGCGCAGAGGGCAAGGGATCTATTTTACAATTCCAACTTTTTTGTCAATTTGTC
The DNA here is from genome assembly GCF_027475565.1 of Acinonyx jubatus. Taxonomy (NCBI): domain Eukaryota; kingdom Metazoa; phylum Chordata; class Mammalia; order Carnivora; family Felidae; genus Acinonyx; species Acinonyx jubatus. The sequence goes on along the minus strand of NC_069385.1, from coordinate 62,677,113 downwards.
TTTTGCTTTTATCCCAATTCTTTCTTTTTTTCTTTCTTTCTTTCTTTCTTTCTTTCTTGTTCTTTCTCTCTCTTTCTTTTCTTTCTTTCTTTCTTTCTTTCTTTCTTTCTTTCTTTCTTTCATTATTTTTCTCTAATTCCTGAATATTAATTCTCCAGATTTCCTTCTGGGTGTAGCTTTGCATGGCCTCCGGGTTCTGCTACACAGTATACTCATATAATTTTATTTTCTATAGAGTCTCTAGTTTTATATGTAGTTTTTTTTTATTTTTAGGCTTTTTTTATTATAATTTGTGTCTTTGAAGAGATTTTCCATTTAAAATTTTCCAAGTTATTGGGATCTTTGTCCATGATTTTGTTAACTTCAAGTTTTACCGCACTGTAATCATAGAATCATTTTTTAACTGTGGTTTTCCCTATGATCTAATATTTAAGGAATATTTGTATATAGTCAATGTGCAGTTACTTTAAAACTAAGTAATTTCAACTGTAGAATTATTGCATCACTAATCATTTTATGTCCCTGATAGTTATACTTAAAAAAAAATCTACCTGGTTTTGTTAGGGGCTGAGGAATGTTCTTCCAGTTCCTTATAATTCTGGTGATTTTTGCTTTACACATTTTGATGCTATGTCATTTGGTACATCTTTATTACAGTTGTGTTTTTATTGTGACTTATACCCCTTACTGTTATAAAGTTGGCCTCTTATAATGCATTTTTCATATATTTAAACCACTTTATAAGTTGAGATCCTGGTTTTCTCTCCTCAATTTTCTACTCTTCTGGGGTTCTTTTCCATTTCTTTTACTTTCCACCTGTCTGAGATGCTCTGTTTGTTTGATGTCTTATACACTGCATAAAATTGAATTATCTTATACCATACAGCAAGAGTCTGTCTTTTTGTAGGTAAATGCATTCCATTTATATTTTACTATAACAGATGTTTTGTCTTAAGTTTATTATTTTATGTAATGATTTTTGCTGTTATTGTTTTTAAGCTTCCATTCTCTCCTGAACTTCTTAAGTATGTACAAAAGGTTTCTTTTTTTTCTTAGACTGATTTTAACACCTAGAAGAGTACAAATAAAAAGAACTTGTTCACATTTTTTGGTTGAATGAATAACAAAAATGAACAGAGCTCTATTCACTGATTTAACTACCTCCAAATATATATACTTATCCTGAATAAACTGACATCTTTTCCAAACCACCTTACATAAAGAAAAAAAATAACCTTATGTTTTTTTCATCTCCCTTTCTTGACAATCTTCCATTTTTGATTAGGTATATTATTTTTAAAATTTCAAAATTTCTATTGAGCTCTATATCCATAATCTAATTGTTATTTCACACCATATCTTCCTCATTCTTGAGTTCTTTGTTTTTATTTGTGACTAGATATTTTCATTAAATAGTCATTTTCAAAAATGCCTCTAGGTTCCTTATTTCTTGGGTTCTTGAAGATTTTGAACATCTCTCTGTTACTTTTATGCATATCCTACACTTTGATCATAACACTTTGGGTCAACATTTTACCTTGTTCTTCCACACTTTGGGTCAACATTTTACCTTGTTCTTCCAGGGTGCTACGAACATTCATTCATTGTCTCTGGAAATTTAGTATACCTATGGACACTGTTGGCCATCACTTTTATACATTATTTCATACTTCTGATCATTTTTCCATAGGATGAAATTTTTTACCTTTGCAGTTAAATACATTTGTTAAAATATATCTGACTGTTGATTGTTTTAAATATGTGCTTCCCCACCCCCAACAGCTCATGTGACATTCAGATTTCCCATTTCTTATTTTTTTCTTTTTTAAAGGAAATTTTTCTTGTACTACTAAAGTTTGTTATTTCTATTCCACTTCATTTGTTATCTTCTTTATTTTTTTTTAATTTTTTTTAACATTTATTTATTTTTGAGACAGAGAGAGAGCATGAACAGCGGAGGGTCAGAGTAAGAGGGAGACACAGAATCTGAAACAGGCTCCAGGCTCTGAGCCGTCAGCACAGAGCCCGAAGCGGGGCTCGAACCCACAGACCCCGAGATCATGACCTGAGCGGAAGTCGGCCGCTTAACCGACTGAGCCACCCAGGAGCCCCTGTTATCTTCTTTAGAAATATGAATGTGAATGCATACATGGGACAACCTTTAACTTTCTCCAGTAATTTTCTTTTAATCCCTTTATTCTCTTTGTTCGTTTACATTCTGTTTTGTATAATTATTATTATTTTTTTAATTTTTAGAGAGAGAGAGAGTGAGCAGGAGAAAGAGGCAGAAGGAGAGAAAGGGAGGGACTAAGAGAGAGAGAGAGAGAGAGAGAGAGAGAGAGAATTTTAAGCAGCTCCACACTCAGTACAGAGCCCGTTGTGGAGCTCAATCCCATGACCTGGGATCATGACTTGAGCTGAAATCAAGAGTCGGATGCCCAACTGACTGAGCCACTTAGGTGCCCCTGTTTTGTACAATTTTTTCAAGCCTGACCTACATGACTATAGGTACTTTTTGCAGCAGTACCTATTCTATTTCTTTATGCTTCATTTTGCAGTTTTAATTTATAAATGGTTTCATTGTTTCACTCAGTTTCTCTTCTGAATTCCGTTAGCTTACGTACTATGTGATTCTTCTGTGTGATCATTATGTCCTGTCTCTTCTCGTGTCTCTTTTAGGCCTTTTTTTAGTAGTAATTTTCTCCTTAAATTTATGAGGATAAAGATAAATATTTGTCTGACGTTTGCTATGTGCTGGAGTTATTCTTTGTTTTTCTTCTGTAGATTTCTTTATCTGTACTTGTTTTGTTATGTTCTTTCCCTTTGTTTGAAAGGAGAAGCTCTATCCAAACCTAATTCCTCAAGAATAACATGGGAGGAATGGGAAAAATAGAGTTGACCAGCAGCTGTGTGCATGCACATGTGTGATACACAAATGCGTGAAGAGAAAACAAAGATGCCATATATTTATCATCCATCTTTACAAAATACAGACACTACCTATATTATCTGTGAATATGTTAATACAATTGGCGTCAACCAACACATTTTGGACCTTATCGCATACAAGATCCTGTAGTCTATTTCATGTTTAAGAGTATCCATATTTTGTGACTTAATAGAAAATAACACTGGCCAGGATCCATGAGACCTGGGGTCCAGATAGAGCTTTGCCTAAACTAAAATTTTTTTAGTATAGAAAACCTCATTTAAATTCTCTACACCTCTGATTCCTCAGAAATTTAGGTAAGACCACTAAAAATTCTCTACAAATTCCCTGATACTGGGAAACAGAGCAGAGATACAGAAAACTGCTTAATTCTTTTGAAAGATCTTATCCAGTCTATAATGATAATCATCAACAAAAATGAATTTTTAAATATAGAACTTTTATTTACACATAAACAGTTCTGTACTCAGAAAATATATAGGTATGTTTTCTTCACTTACTGCTGGCCGTGTTCATATGTCTTTGGAATGCCACATCACAGAGGGTAGCTGTAGAGGAAGAAAGCTTTGCTAAAGTTTAGACTTAGCTTTGTACTTTCTTCACAGAGATATACCTTTTTGCATTCTCCCCTAAGTAGGAAAAATCAAAGTAAGTCGACAATTGTATTTTTTTAAATTACAACCAGTGATCTTTCTTTTCTAAAATGAATATTGACATCAAAATTCAGAGAAAAGTTACATATTGGCAAGTAATAAGCTTTGCTGTTGAAAAATAGATCGTCACTTGGAATTCTTTGCCTTAAACTGTAACTGTCTTCATGAGACATTATGAAATGTCTTGCAGTGTCTTACATGAGACTGAAAAAATACATATTTTTGAAAAATCCACAAAAAGACAATTAATAAAAGACTTACATTTTGCTTACACTGAAAGCTATCAGAGAAAGAAATTACAAAAGAAAAACCTATAATTTGAAGGGAAAGAAGGATGAGAAAAAGCAAAGAGATTCTGATAGGTCACTCTTTCATACACAAGCATTTAGTCTATGGTAATCTTCTAGGACTGTCAGATTTGATTGAAAGATAATGCAAGATTTTTTTCTTGCCACAATTTATAGCATGTATCCATTAGGAATAATTATGGTTGCATGATTTTGCTAGCTGTTATCTCTACAAGTGTTACTAATGGTTTTATCAATTACTCCCTGTCCAATAACTGCATGGTTGTAACCTAATTTAAAGACACTCTATCACCAGGCTGATTTGTGTGGTAGTAAATGACAGCATTTGAGACACCAGCCAAATGACTCACTTCAGTGACTTAGTTAGTCTCTAATAATTAACAATTAGTAGGTACCTAGAGAAAGCTCAAGAGACTGGAGCTCCCACGTTTCTCTTTCTTATCTAAATATAAGAAGTTAGAGAGACTTCAGTGATTCATATTAATAAAATTGAAGGCCTCTATGGGTTTGGAGAACATATGTATATAAGAGCTGTTAATAATTTCTATTTAAAATGAAAGAAATTGGGGTGATACATGTTCATAAGGCTATGTCTTAATACATTGGGATTGGTAGATATGCTAAGACCCACAAGTAGGAAAATTACCCTCTAAGTATTTTTTTCCAGGCAGGTTAGTGCTTCAGTTCAGAAGTAAAGTCAATGTGCTAAAAGGGGAATAGTGTTGGCAAATTTGTGCTATTGCTTGAACTTTAAAGGGAAAATGCTGGGTGTGCAAAAAGAAGCACTTCATTATAGATCATTAGTGGGAACTTTATGTACAGCTGAAGGCTCAGAAAGGTATTGCCTGCTTAGAAGTAGCTGGGAAGAAATTTGAAATCCCCCTCTTTTTTTTAATGAATGTAAAAGATGATTTTTTCCCTCCAAAGATGTTATCTCCAAGGATTTTTTTAAAAGAAATCGGCCCATTTTGAAAGTCTAAATAAGAGCCCGAATTTCAAGTCTTAAATGGCCTACATTTTCTGAAAGTAGTTTGTTTTCTCAGGGCGCAAGATGCTGAAAGTGAGATACGAATGCATGGAGAGTCAGGGTTCTTGCCCTATGCTGCCCTTTTGCAGAGTTCATCAGTATACTTGGAGCTGCCTTGATGAGACCAAGTTGCTCAGGGGTAATTCATCACTCAGGTTATTGTGTCAGACCTTAGTACTTTGAGCCTTTAAGGTAAACCGTGAATTTAAGATAATCCATTTACAAGAAAAGTGTATCAGGTACAGTGATGAAGAGTCTCATTCAACACTATCATGACCTTCCCGGTGGTACAGAAGACCCCAACCTATAGAAAAACATGGGTACTGTGCTCATTCTGTGCCAGTTTATTCTCAGGAGTCTCTGTGAGGAACTGGTGAGCAGAGCCAACTACAAAGACATTACAGCCTCAAACCTTCATCAATGTTGTGGAAAGCACTCTTTAAAAACATCTTCACACTTACAAGCAAGCCTGTTCTGATGACTGCACTTCACTATACAGTCATGGCTAGTGAGCAGAGGTTCCTAGATGAATTCTGATGGACATTTGTCACCTTGACTCCTTCAGCTTGCTCCCCAAGTGCACTGAATGAGTCAAACGTGCAAATGAGCTGAAAGCCCAAGTCCCCAGCCACTCCCTGCTACAGACCATCACTCCTTGCACATATATTTATGTCACCATTTTGTACTAATCACAAAAGAAATCAGTGAAAAGGAAGAAAATAAATCACTGAGGCTCTGATCACCTCGCCCCCCCTCCCCCCACAAGATCACAATGGCCTATTTGCAGGAAAGGATCTCTCTAATTTCCCCTTGTGGTGGCGATGAGGTTATGAAACAGTCATAATAGCACGAGAACTGCCCTCTCTGGAAGCTGCTAAGAAAACTCCAACCATAATAGAAGGGCAAGGCCTCTTGGTGTTTCTTACAATGGATTTGAAGCCCCACCCGCCTTACCCAAGCGTATTTGCATATTCTTTTGAAAACCACACATTGAGTATCTATAGCCCCAGCTGATGTCATCGGGCACAGCATGCAGCCACTAGAAGTGGGACAATTATAATTTTTGTAGCTGATTAATCATCATGAAAAAGTAACAGTCAATTGACTCAATCATACATCCATGGTGATTAATCACACTTCACTTGTGTTTTTTTCCCCCAAGTATTTTACTGACAGTGCAGATGTTGGTTGATTTTCTCCTTTAGCCTTTTACTTGGTCACAGATGTTAAGTAATCACCTTGTCCTGATACTTGACTTATCCATAATCTTCAGTATTACAAGCCCTTAAAAGAAAATGTGCTATTTTCTTAGAAATCAAATGGTAACATAGTTATTACCTTAAAAAAAAAAAAACAGGTTAATCAATATATGAAATAGCCATAATTGTACTCTGTAATCACAGATGCTTTTTTTTAATAATCATGCGACTCCCCCATTTGTTCCCCAATGGCATGATTAATGATAAAACATTGGGAGAGAGAGCTGTTTTTCTTCCCTCCTCCCAGAGTGTTAATAGCTCAATTCCACTTAGATTTAATTCAAAACTAAATGTTCTAATCCAGATTCGTAAAAGACCTCACCTGGTTGCATTTCACTTCTGGGACTGACATAATTTAGTCCTGAAAATAGAACAGACCTCATATCACACTCTCACCTGAGCATAACACTATTTCACTATTTCAGAGGTCTCAGTTACCGGCCCATAAGAGAAGCTGAAATGTTCCATGGGTGCCGTATTTATAAATTGGTCACATATGAATTGTTGATATTTAAGAAGCAATTACAAACACACCAGTCTGTTGGTAAAAGAGGAATAGTCAAGGAATATTCTCAATAATAATGAATCAATTAAATCACTTTTAGGGACAAGTGGGGACCTAGTTTGTATTCAAGGCAACAGAAATGCTTCACTTCGGTCTTCTTTCCATAGTAGCAGGATTAACGGGTGAGGTGTGTTGAAGACATGCTACAGTCAAGCCCTAGCAGACAGATTTGTCTGTCTAATTTCTCAAATGGAAACACCCGATCCTAAAGGAAAAGCAAGGTGGCCATCACAAAGTGAAGCCCCAGCCCCACGCCCCCCACCTCCAGACTGGCTTCCATGATTTCAGATTCTCCACTCTTAGAAGAAGGTATCATCTACCAGTACTGACCTTCAGATAATCTTTGAGATCATTTCCCACGCTGCAAATTGCTTTCATGCCAAGATAACACAGCACCATTGAGTTCTGTCCTAGGTGACTGTCTTGATACTGTTAATAAAGAGCCTTGGGTTGGATATAATTGTTAATAAACTAATTCTAAAACTCCACTCAAATGTCACTTATAATCAGGCTTTTCTGCTGGGCTAGGACCCCTGGGGAAACCTTTGAAGTTGTAAATCTCGTATGCAATGGCAGGGAGGAACGTAACAAAGTAGAGGGCCACCGTGGCTTTCTGGCTTAGTTGTTTAAAATGATCACATATGATGAAGCCCAGAAATACTTGCAACTATAAGACCCAGAAAAGGAAGTGAGGGATGGGGCGAAGAACCAGTAGGAAACTCTCCAACTAAACCCAGTCCTCTTTGGATGTGCCAGAGGGAGAGGTGAAAAGATGTTATTACTTGTAATTTCTAGCAAGAACATCAAGGCACAGAAGATAATATAAAAGCATTTCAGGGAGAAGATACCCATGACATGGAACTATTTAAAACAATTAATCAAAAAAGCCTAATTATTCAATTAGATGGATAAGTGAATCTTCTTAAAGTGGATATGCAAAAAAGAGAGTGATGATGAAATCTTTTAAAGGGAAATGAGTGTAACAAATCAGCGAAATATGATCTCTAAAAAATTCTGAATAATAAGTCAGTGATTATGTTTTAATTGGGCTTTAGCTTTATTATAATTGAGGACACTCATTATCTTGTTTTATTGTATTTATGATTTTAATATTCATATCGTTTGGTACTTTATCTTTGTATACTTTCTGCCAGTGCTTGTTGTACTTCCTGGCTGATTAGTGCCTGGGTCAGTGTGAAGTGAATACAGATGCCTCAATAATGACCGGCAGGAGCGTTGGGCTGATTTTCAGTGTTTGAAAGTCTCCTATAAAGTCGTCCTTTGTGCAATTGTCAGGGTTATTTTTTTCTCTTATTTTTCTCTCTCTCTCTCTCACCATGAGCAGCACTGTTGGTAGGAGTCCTCTAACAGAAAACTATTTTTCACTCTGAAGGGGATCAAGGGACTTCATTTCAGGGTATGATAAGTGTTTCTAAAACGACAACTTATACATGCACATTTATCCTATCTTAGGAAAAAAATATGTTTTATGCAAACAGTAACATCTAACTGAAAATTCAAGCTCTTTATGTGAGTATAAAACTGAGGGCAAAACAGAGCTCTTAATGCTTGTAACTTCCAGACGATCGGATAAGCCACTCTTTGTTCACAGAGAAGGGCAGTTGAGCCAAAGATTATTTCCAAGTTTTTGTCAATCACTTTGCCCTGTAAAAGGTGCACACATGGCTGATTACTTACACACTCAGAATCAGCCAAAAGGTGCAGTCAGAATGGGTCGGCAACCGTTCAGCTGCCTTATACGTACAGAGAGCTTTAAATGGGTCTTTGAGAAGCAAAGAGGGTAAGCATTTAGTGTGTGCATGGGAGTTTTGTGAGCCCAAGTGACGTACATGAGTATTTAGTCCATTTTTTAAATCTTTCAAATGATTCAGTGGCAAGAATTGCACTTAAGCTTTTATTTAGGTCCATAGTTTTGCTGCCAACCATACCGAGATTAGGAGGTAAATAAAAGGTATGGACTCTATTTTTCCCCCCTTGTCAGATAAATATATCTTTTCTGGCCAAATCATCCTCTTACTAAAATAACTTGATGAAAAAATAATGAACGAGTAAATAAACAAATAAATTTGAGGTAAAACACACATATCTGATGGCCTGTGAGATTCTGAGAGCTCTAGTCGGCCTGGTCACTTCTCTAAACACTGCAGTGAAAATCATTTGAAAACTTGGCATAGCTCTTTACCAACAGATATATTTTTATGATCATATTTTTAAAAAGAAAAATTGACTTGTGATATCAAGTCATATTGTGTGTTTTTCCATGACGTGCTTTCTAAATAGCAGACTGTAGGCAAGTGCTCCTGTTTTAAGCTGGCTCTCTCAACTTTGGCATTATTGACCTTTGGGGTCAGATAATAATTTTGTTGTGAGACACTATCTAAACACTGTAGGGTGTTTAGCAGCATCCCTGGACCCACCCTAATCATGCCAGGAACACCACCTTTCCCTTGGTTGTTACAATCAAAGATGTAACAGACATTCCCAAATGTCCCCTGGGAGGCAAAATAGCACCCCCATTTGAAAAGTATTGCTTTAAAGCCTTAGCTGACAGTAAGACATTCTCTTTTCAGTTTACTTATTTATTTTGATAGAGGGAGGGGGGAGGGGGGAGAGAGAGAGAACACCAAGCAGGCTCCGCACCATTGGCATGGAGCCCGACACAGGGGTCCAACTCACAAACCTCGAGATCATGATTTAAGCTAAAACCAAGAGTGGGATGCTTAACCAGCTGAGTCAACCAGGAACCCCTGACAGTAAGACATTCTTAAAACAAAGATGGCCCATAATAATATAGTAATGGCTAGGCACCTGGGTGCTCAGTCAGTTGGGCATCTGACTTCAGCTCAGGTCATGATCTCATGGTCCATGAGTTTGAGCCCTGTGTCGGGCTCTGTGCTGACAGTTCAGAGCCTGAACCCTGCTTCAGATTTTGTGTCTCCCTCTCTCTCTGCCCCTTCCCCACTCATGCTCTGTCGCTCTCAAAAATAAATAAACATTAGAAGAATTTTTTAATTACAGTAATGCACAATCATAAAAGCAGGCCACTAATCATATACACTGTAATTTCAAAATTGGGAAGGGTTGGATGATTTTCTGCTCAGTTTTCTGATACTAACCAGTACTATCATCCAGAGTATTTTCAAGTTTTCCCAGGGATGAAAACGAAGTATTATGAAAAACTGGGATGTTTTAACTTGAGGAGAATTTGTAAATTTACAGGAAAATAACAATAATGAAAGTGATAATAGCAACAAGGATAATAATAGCAGCATCCACTTAACCAACACAGTGCTAGGCAGCCTTATATTCATCTACTCATTGAGGTTATTTTACCATGAACAATTTTTTGAGGTAACGAGTCCAGATTTCTCTGCTTCATCAATGCTTATTCTCTGTCCCAGTGCTGGTTTGGTGACTAGAAGCCATGTCACAAATCGGTTGGCATCCGTTCTCAAGGCTGTCTGTATCTGGGCTCCTGGATCAACACTAGGTGTCCAGTTGGGTACAATGACTTAAGTGGCTCCATTTTGAAAATGTGAAGATCAAGTTACTTAACCTGAGATACTGAGTGCAAAGGAATTATTAAAGAAGCTGCAAGAACTCCGTGTATGTGACTGAACAGTTAGTTTACACATGTATATCTCTAGTTACAGGAGGCCCAGCATAGAATTTCCACCTTACTTGGTTGGATTAAATTTTTCCACAGAAGAAGACAGTCAATGGCATATTTCGTGCTGCTCTCACATGGTGTCTTCTCTGTGTCCCATACGTGTTCTCTGCAGAACTGATGGCTCCTTTAACTACCCTTATGGTACTTACTCTGGTTTAAAAAAGTTAAAAGGCAGCACATTTCCCCCCTTAACTTCTTTGTAGCTGCTACTGGGATTTATATTCTATCTAGCTGAGTGTTTTTATTTATCTATATATCTATCTATCTACAGCTTTTTATGTGTTGTACGTTCCTCTCCTACGCTGGTCTATTTATGTTTTATAATTTCTGAATTGGGGTCACCCAACACACTTCTCATTCCATTTCTCTGTCTCTCAAGATTTGACTTCCCTTTGGGGTGCCTGGGTGGCTCAGTCGGTTGAGCATCCAACTTTGGCACAGGTCATGATCTGGCGGTCAATGAGTTCGAACTCAGCGTCGGGCGCCTTTGTTGACAGCTCAGAGCCTGGAGCCTGCTTCAGATTCTGTGTCCCCCTTTCTCTCTGCCCCACCCTTGCTTGTGCTCTGTCTCTCTCTGTCTTTCAAAATGAATAAACATAAAACTATTAAAAAAAAAAAAAAAAAAAGGTTTGACTTCCCTTTGAGCCTCTCCTCCTGTAGAGAAGTTCCTTGTCCTTTAAGAACCTGAGCCATATGATCTCAGAGTAAGTGAACTCACAAGTCGCTTTTCACTCTGATGGTTTTAACCCCTACTACGCGGCTATTGTCCGTTCTGTTCTTAGAGTCACTGCAGGTCACACATAGGCTTCCTTCACATGTTCTTCTCCCTTGACCATGAAATATGAGATCTTTAAGACTTCTCTCTTCAAGCTCTGTGCACCACAGCTTTGGTTGGTAGTGAAGAGCTTCTGCTTAGAGTGCTTTAGGAATGTTAGTTAACACCCAAGAAATAAAAGAAATGAGTCCTCAGGGATGGCGACTCTACTCTTTTTCCTTTTTTGGAAATTTACCTCTTCTTCCTCAATTGCAGGACAAAATAATAAACAGAATTTCTAAGCATAACTTTCAGGAGCCTCAAATTGCCCCTAAACATGTATAATCCCTTTTCATGTATGTAAAACTTTCAACTCCTTGTGTCATATTGTGTGCATTACTCTAGTAAATAATATTCTTCCCATTCAAGCATTTTACTGGCAGTGTATATTAATTACCGAAATTGAAAGCTAACATGTTTTTTCTACATATAAGAAAGATGGAAATCTATTCCCAAACTTGCATAAAGATTTTGTGACATTCCGTTCAGAAGCCAGTGTCATAATTATATGCCAATCATTTTAACAAGAAATTTTATTATTTCTCTTTATGAGATAATGTATATCAACTTGTGAATTCAGTGATACTCTGCAAAGATGCAAAAATAAAGTGAGTTTTTTAAAGTTGTTTTTCTTCTCCGAAATTAAATTCAGAATAAAAATGAAGTGATATGAAATTATACACACATTAGTGGGATTATAAAAAAATTAGATAAAATTATAAAATAATTAAAAAGAATAAATGTTCACAAAGTCAACCATCGCATTAAAATTCCTTTTTGCTGGGTTAGCTCAAAGACCATGAAAAAAATCCACCTGCCATTCAGTTTAATTTCTTGTGTTTAGAGCTCTACAGCATTCTGTGTAAAACTAATCAATAAAAAGGATTTATGAGACCTTGAAATAGAACAGTCGAAAGGAGGAAATTATAGTCAGTTTTAGTTATTAAAGATTTTCACCACTAAATTTAGTATAAGGGAAACGTTATACATCTTTTTTAGCTGAAACAGGACATTTATCAAATGCATGGATTGGGGAGACAATTGTGCTTGGACCCACTGTAATGTGTCTTTATTTGTTGCTCACCATTTATTGTTGGCTGTAGTAAAGTAAGCCCAGACAGAAGGGACACAGGATTGGAAAAACTATGTTAAAAGAACAAAAACAGGGGCATCTGGGTGGCTCAGTCGGTTGGGTGTCCGACTTCAGCTCAGGTCCTGAGCTGGTGGTTGGTGGGTTCGAGCCCCGTGTCGGGCTTCGTGCTGACAGCTCAGAGCCTGGAGCCTCCTTCTGATTCTGTCTCCCTCTCTCTCTGCCCCTCCTCCACTCACACTCTCTCTCCCTCTGTCTTAAAAATAAACAAACATTAAACATTTTTTAAATAAATAATAATTTTTAAAAAAATACACACAGTGAGCCATGACCTAAACACAAAATACACACAGTGAGCCATGACCTAAACACGAGAACAAAAGTATCTGTGAATACAGAAGCAGTCCATATGAAATTGCTTTGACTCTATTTTTAAAAGAATGAGGACAAGGAAAGAAGGAAACAAGGAGAGAAGTAATGAGGAAAAGGAGGCAAAACTCGCCATCACTTAAATGGCTTTTCAATATTATGGGATCAAAATTTAGCTTTGATCACACTTGGAGACCAAGTCATTACCGATTTTCCTTTATTTTTGGTATCATAATATTTGCAGGAGCATGAACATTTCTGAAAATAGCGATGCACGGACTACGTAACATTGTTGCTTAGTGACAATGAGTTTTGAGAGACCACCTCAAAGTGCTCTGACACTGAATATACAGTCTGGAGACTTTTACTTAGATTCATTTCTTAGCAGGGTAATTTGAGGAAATTCAAGAATTTCACTTTTGGTTGATGAAATACAAATGACAGATGGAAAATTGCAATATTTTGAAAAGAAAAAATGCAATGATGCACAGAACATAAGATTGCCATAATAATAATAGTACTTAGCGTTTACACTGAGTTCTTAGGCTGCAAAGTACTTTGCAAACAACTAATTAAGCCTCATAACACTCCTGAAAGACAGGTAAGTATCATTACTGCCATTCTACAGATGGAGAAAATGAGGCATGGAGGTTAAGTATCTTTGCCTAAGGCTACTGGAAATAAATGGCAACACCTGGATTGAAGTTTAGGGTCTCCGTCCTTCCTGAATGAAAGGCCAGAGGACCAGCATTCTTTCAACCAAAACAATGACGCTTTTAGTGCTAAATATTTCTCCTATTGAAAAGATTAACACATCATTCAGTTAGCACTGATTTTCTTCCAAATTGCAATGATACTTGCCTTCAGAAAACAATAGCCTGTTCCCTGTTCCTTTATTTTCCTCATTCATTCTTCTCTCACTGTCTTCACAATTATCCCCAAAGAATGCCTTTGGTGAATGACTAAGTGATGAGAGCCTTTACAGTCAGTGTCACCTGGTGGCAAACATTGAGACTCGAGTTTCACTTTATATTAAAGTTACAAATCATATCGATGGGCTTCATTTCAAAATTATGACTTCTCCTTTCTGATGGGTAATAACTGTTGGCAATCCCAAAATCCTACACTATGTGAGGGGGAAAAAAATAAGTAGATCTTCTTCTTTTCTACTAGTTAACTCTCTCCATAATCCCTGAATCCCCAAATTATTGTTCAAGATGTAGAATGTCACCGAAGAAACAATTCTCAGCATGAAAGCAATCACCTAGTAGATTGCTTGTTTTTGAAGGTGCTGCTGTTTACTTTTAGAAGTCACCTAGTTTTTGATGAATATTCTGCAGAGCTGGAAGCTCATTATGGGAAATAGCAAAAATTTTAGGACAAGGTTCCTTTTCTTTCTCTTTGTAGGATCAACAGGGTTGTTAACCTTAAAAATAAAAGTGCCCGTTATTTACCAGCAGACGAAGGCTTTATTAGGAAATAAAAGAGTATTACAATCCCAGACAAACAAGCTGGGACAAAACCATAGGGGAGTCCTCCACACTAAGGAGAGGACCACTGTCTTAGAGAGCAAAGGCAGGAGTTGGAAAGACTGCTGGAAAGGAAAAGTCCATTGGAGCAAACTGTGAGTTCAGAATATGGTGGCTTTTCATTGGCTAACTTGGGACAGTCTCTTATCAGCTGAGCTATTGCCAGAGGAAAAGGTAATTCTTCCTCTTGTTGGGACAGTAAAGTAGTTATCCACCAGTCAAGTCCCTCTGGTCCTGTTGGATATGCAATCAAAGGAACATGGAGGAGCATGAAATCTGCCCCTGTGGAACCTCCTGACTTCAGTTATTCTTCCTCCTGACTCTGTTTTAATGAGGTTTCCCTTTATTAATTTTTCAATGACCCTCATGTTTTCATGTATACATATTTGTACATTCCCAGCCTAAGATCTCACACACCAACTAGGGGGAACAGGATTTGACACAAGAGAGAGCAATGCACTAACACTGTGGGATGTAAATGTATAATTATTCTGCTATCTAATAAATATGTCAAGGAAGTCCAGAAAGGAACAGAGATTAATTTTGTCTGCTGATGTACTCAAAACAGTATGTGCCAAACTTCTGATTTGTGCATGTGGCCATTATTTGAATGATTTGATTCTGAAAAATAACTCTTGTAAACTTGTGTTTAGAGACCCAAACAATGAAAATTTTCTAAATTTATAATGTAGTGATGGTTGCACAACTCCATGAATACACGCAAACCATAGAATTGAACACTTACAATTGTAAATTTTATGTGACTTACAGCTCCATAAAGCTGTTTTAAAAAAAAATTGCCAAGCCTCTCCACAGCCTCCCTTTCAATGGTAGTCAGTAGCTTCCAAGAACTATGCTCTATCAATTTAGAAAATACTCTTCCTAGTATTTTTAAAAGATTTTATTTTCTCACTTTGCTTCTGTTGACTCCAGGAGCCATTTGGGTGCCCAGCTCCTACCCATTCCCCACACTTATCCTACCCAATGGGAACACTATTGAGAAAAACACTGCTGTAATACCAGATCAACCAGCATGGGTCCCATTCCCACTAAAAGTGAACCTTCTCCTATTCAAAGGAAACTACAGTTTATGAGGAAGACAGATTAATTTCTGTGCCCTCACAGTTACTCAAAAGATTCAATGCTGTCACTGTTACAATTTGACACACCCCACCCTAGAGTTCAAGGTTCCACCTTGGTTCTTTCTGGTTAGCTGCTTCCTCTATCTGTAGAAGACAACAATGGGCAGGGCCCATGACTTTAATGATCTGTAATTCCCACAGGAAATAATATAATGCATGTACTGAATATTTGCTAAGTAAATACGTGAAAGATTGGATTTATTGGCGATTAAATGGAGTTACTATTTTCATCATTTCTATCTTCTCTTTACTTCCCCACTTCTTGTGGCCAGTACTGTATGAAAATGTACTTGTAATGATGACAGAATATTCTAGAAAGTGAATATATTATGATTTATCCAATCATTTCTTTATTAGCATATAGTTGGAGGTGTGTGGAAAAAGAAAAGTTGTGATTCCTACTTTTCACTAACGTACACAGTATCTTCTGAAATACCCTCATTTATAGGTTTTGTTCTAACTGTGTTATTATTTCATAGTTAATCTAATGTTAAAGCTTTACTATATAAAGTATGTAAATTGTCCTAATCCTCTTTCTACTGGTTGCCAAAAGCCCACAGTGAGTTTGACCAATTATCATACCGTGTCCAAATGTATGAGAGTTTTCCTCTCCCTCAACCTTTGGCATTTTTGCATTCTGATTTCTTTCAAATACATTAAACAATTCATTTAAAGTACATTTCACAGTGTCCCATAAATAATGAGGTATTACACATAATGATATTACTATAAATTTTGTTACTAGTAATGAGATAGATACTTGTCCAGGTACTAGGAAAATAATGGTATCTGTCTTAAATTTGTCTCTCTTTCATTGTCAGTAAGTTGGAAAATGTCCTATCTTTATTGATCATTTTTATTTCTTCCATGAATTCTCTTATTTTCTCTTTTATTTATTTATATTAGGGTGCTAAAACTATTTATTTTTGAGAGAGAGAGAGAGAGAGAGAGAGAGAGAGAGAGAGAACACAAGAGGGGGAGGAGCAGAGAGAGAGGGAGACACAGAATCCAAAGCAGGCTCCAGGCTCCGAGCTGTCAGCACAAAAACCAATTCAGGGCTTGAAACTCAAAACTGTGAGTTTATGACGTGAGCTGAAATCAAACACTTAACCCACTGAGCCACCCAAGTGCCCCAGGGTGCTTCTCTTTTTATCTAGATTTTTAAGCATTTTAAATGTAGTAATAATATTAACTTGTCATTTTTGTCTTAAATATTTTCAACGATATTTATTCCTTGAGTTTTTTGATATAAAAATTTCAAATTATTAATGAAATATATTGATCTTTTAAAAATCGTTATGTCCACCACTATTTTTATATTTACAATAGATTTGCTCAAATTTTAATCTTTGCAACACTCCATCTTTGAAAAGTGTTAAATAAATAAAATTATATGGCCTAATAAGTTTGGAGAAAATGAAGAGGTATAAAATGTAAGTGGTTTTCTTTCATGTTCCCCATGCTTTTAGGAAGTTACCATGCCTTGAATTGCCAATGAGGGAATAAAGTGCACCACATTTATACAACATATTTGTATGGCCACAGACCTCTTTGTTCATAGAATATGCCACAGAGCTACTGTGGCTCAGAACACACTACAGGTGGCCCTACGTAGAAATTATTTGCCTGCCCCAAGATTATTTTTTAAAAAGTTAAACCATACTTTCTTTCAGTTTTTAAAGACTTCATTATTTATTTATTTAACTTTTTTCCCCCGTAAGGTGTTATTTAGTATACGTTGTAGGCTGGGACTCTCACTTTCTTTTTCCACCCAATAATCAGTTTTCCCAATACACCTTTTGTTAACAAATCTGCATTCTTTTAATCATGGGTTCATAATGCACTCTCTTTTATGCCATGATATAATTCTCACATACGTATTTAGCGTGTTGAAGTACCATGTGTTCTATTAATCTGACTGTACTTTCATGAACCAGAATGACATATTGTTTTAGCACAACAATAAATTTAAGTATCTCTTTTAATATATTTAAGTATGTGATTTATTTTCCCCATAATGTTCATAGATACCTTTACCTATCCTTCCAAATAAACACTAGAATTATTTTATCACGATCCTGAATAGCATTTTATTAATCCTATAATTATTTTACAAAATCCAGTGCTCCACTAGAGAGATACAGTTTTTGTTCCTATTGTATTGAAGTTATTATTTATATTGCTAGGAAAGTATTTTAATACTCCTTATATAGATTATGTGCATTTCTTAATAAGATATTGCTATTATGTGAATAGTACCTTTTCTCATTATGTTCTCTAATTGGTTATTGCTGCTATACAGAAAAACTATCAACTTTTTGCCATTTAATTTGTATCCAATCATTGTAATGAACTTTAATATTAATTCTCAGAATTTTGTAGATGGTTCCCTTGAGTTTTTCTATTTAAATAGTCATATCGTCTGCAAATAATAACATAAACTTGCCTTCTCTTATTTCAGTATTATGTTTTATTGTCTTGGCAAGGAAGTCTATGTCTGTGTTAATTAGTAAGGGTAATAGCAACATTCTTGATTTTAATTAAACATAATACTGGCTTTTTAAAAATAATTTTAAAAATATATTAATGAACATTTTATTCCTAATTTTGTAGGAATTAATTTATAAAAATCAGAAATGGGTGTTTAATACTATTGAAGGCATTTTACCAAAAAATAAGAGCAAAAGAAATCTCTCGGATTTATTTTAGTATCTATCTATATATCTATCTATCTGCCTATACACACACACACACACTCACACAGACACACACACACATTGGGTTATAAATTAAGATATTTATATATGTAATTATATATGTCATATAACCACACACACACATCAATGTCTAAGGTTACTAAGACTGGCTTTCCTGCACTAAATTCTCTGGTAGAGAATTTAGAGAATTCTCTAAAACAGTTTCCTAGAGGCTGTGTCTTAGTGCTTAATCCTGAGACTGCCACATAATTTTCTTATGTGGTTTCAGATTTCTGTAATAAATCATTTTCAGATTCTCCTTGGGCCTCAGGATAATGTTCTATTTACCTTTTTTTTTTAATTAGACCTTGTCTTAATGTTATTTTTGTTTTTTCCTCCTTCCAATGCTTAAATCAGAGTCATCTAGTGTTTGCCATCAGACAAGTTATCAATTTCCTTTGAAGCTGTTCATGGTCTACTAGGTGCTAAGAGTATTGCCTTTTTATATCTGTGTATATGGAAGAGTACTTAACAGCTAGATTTTCAGCCATACATCAGTGTCTAATAAAACTTTATCTGATTCAGTTCCTTTGGACTGAAAGAGAACCAACTACTATTTTCCAACTATTAGAGATAAAGGACAAGGGAATTCTATACTGTACTACTCTAGAAGCTTCTGCCTATAGACCATTTATGGTTCTGCACCTGCAGGCGAACACCTGTTCAACCCTGCTCCATCCACACAGTTAACATATTGGAATTGTGTTCTGCATATGGATGTACCTAGACTTAAAACGTGGGGTTGGTCTGAGACATAAGAACCAATGTTCAAGGACAAGAGAGAGGCCTCAGGAGCTACAGGTGGTCCCAAGCTGACAGACAGTAAAAAACAAACAAACAGGGGCGCCTGGGTGGCTCAGTTGGTTAAGCAACTGACTTCAGCTCAGGTCATGATCTCGCGGTTCATGGGTTCGAGCCCTATGTTGGGTTCTATGATGACAGCTTAGAGCCTGGAGCCTGCTTTAGATTCTGTGTCTCCATCTCTCTCTGTCCCTCCCCTGCTGGTTCTCTGTCTCTGTCTCTCAAAAATAAATAAACATTTAAAAAAATTTTTTAAACAAACAAACAAAAAACAAGATCTGCCACAATCAGAAACTGGATTCTGCCAACAACCTGAATGCCCTAGGAGAGTCTCCCCAGAACATCTAGATACGAGCCCCAACCCACCAACACCTCGGTTTTGGTCCTAGGAGACTCTCAGCAGAGAACCAGCTCAGCCACACTGTGTTACAACTTCTGACCTACCCAAACTGAAAGATACCAAATTTGGGCTGATGAAAGCTGGTACGTTAGTGGTGTCAGGCCTATATTGCTGTCTGACAGCTTGTTTTGTCTCCTACTGCCCCCCTTTGACTTTCAGAGGCGTTACCTCCCTTAAGTCTCTTGCAATTAAAACCTGAGGAAATTGTGGGGGATGGGTACCAGATGAGAATGCCGTGGTACCTTCAAAAGCAACACTTTCACGTGGTAAGGATGACTGCACCAGTGTTCCGTTACATACTGACCTGGAGACTCTATATTGTTGTGTATGCAGTGTAGGAGAAATGAAGTGTCTTCTCATTGATTTTCAGGAAACAGGGCTCCTTTGCTATAGGAAAGATGTTGAAGGAAACTATTAATTATTTTTTCCATAATATTCCATTGCTCTGCTCTTCAATGGAAACCCCTCTCCCAACCAGCTGAAGCCCTTTCAGTCTTAACTTTCCAGGTTTCTTTGAGTTTACATCTTTTCCGTCTTCATTGATGATTTATTGGGGAGTTTAGAGACCCTCCATGAAGAGTTACTTTGTGGGTGTCCATTAGGTAGAAATCTGAAAAGACATTCAGGTTCTTCAAGTGAGGATAAAGCTCACAGAAACAAATCAAAAATAGTTTAGTCTATTCGGTTCTAGAACATTTCAATTCTCTTTTATGAAAAGAGAATTAAAAAAACACTTTTAGCAGATACTTTGAAACTTCAATCTTAAGTCGTGTAATAATCGTATGATAAATTACTTCAGAAAAAATACTATGAAACTACTTAGACCATATAGATTTCTTGAAGTAGCTAAGAGAATGAGAAAGGATAACTATGTAGTGTACCATTACATATGATTTGAAATTCTGACTTAGATACAGAAAAATTTTTATTCTAAAGAATAGCAAGAGGCTTATGCAGTTGTTAGCATATAAGTATTTGACCACTTTTTGAAATAATCCCCAAGGGACTTTGTAAATTGCCAGTCTGCCAATAGATGCTTGTATTAGTATGAATTCTCCAGAGAAAGAGCATCAGTGGGAAATAGAGACATAGGTATATAGATACAGATGGATATAGTTAGAGGTACAGATGTAGATATACATACTACAAGGAATTGGCTTCTGTGATTGTGGAGAGAAGCAAAAGATCTGCAGTAGGCAGACTGGAGACCCAGAACAATGGATGGGATAGTTCTGGTGTGTACCCAAGGGCTTAAGAACCAGGAAACCAAGTATTACAAGTTCTAGTCCAAGTCTGATTCCAAAGGCGGAAAAAGACTGCCATCCCATCTCAAAGACAGTGAAGCAGAGAGAATGAATTCTTTCTTACTTAGCCTTTTAGACTATTCAAGCCTTCACCAGATTGGATGAGGCCCACCCACAGTGGGGAGAGCAATCTGTTTTAGTCAGTCCACCAATTCGAATGTTAATCTCCATTCAGAAATGTTCTTGCAGACGTACCCAAAATAATGTTTAACTCGATACCTGTGGACTGCACGGCCCAGTCAAATTGAAACATAAAATTAACTATCACAATGTTCGTTTTTACAGCACTATAATAACAACTAAAGAAAATACATTTAAGTTCACTTGACAAATTAAAAAAAATTGATCCTATGTCTTCTAACACCGCTGTTTTATTTAACAGAATGCCATTTATTTGCTATAAAGAAACATACAGTATGAAATGTAATTTGGTTTGTTTCAAAGTTTATGGCTATTGTGAATTTCTCATTTCTGTGAGTCAATTTCCTTAAAAGTTCACTGAAACTGTACTGGTTTTTTGTATTTAGAACCATTGGGTTTTAATGTGAAAAGCAATACATGCCTGGCCTGCACAGCTGTTCACACTTTCTAATCTTCCATACAACTTTTTCATGATTTGGAAATATACAGTATAAAGTATTATTTAGGAAAAACTCTCCTTATCTATATCTTCATATTTAAAATTTATAAATTAAAGATGTGGTATCAAAATGTTCTGAAAGGCTTCTTGGTAAAATGTACCATAGAAGAGACTTAACACTATAATTCCATTATTCTTATTTTATAAAGGGAAAATGTAGGCCTGTAGACATGAAATACTTTCTGCAAGGCCATGGGACTAGTTAATTAGTGGCAGAACCAGAAATGTGCAAGATGAGTAAGCAAAGGCAAATTAGTTTTACAATATAGGGACACCTGGGTGGCTTAGTCGGTTAAGCATACAACCTCAGCTCAGGTCATGATCTCGTGGTCGGTGAGTTCAAGCCCCACATTGGGCTCTGCGCTGAGTGTGGAGACTGCTTGGGATTCTGTTTCCCTCTCTCTCTCCACCCTGCTTCTCAGGTGTGCTCTCTCTCTCTCTCTCAAAATAAATAAATAAACTTAAAAATATATAATATATTTACTCTTAAACAAGTTTTTATTAATTTTTAAACATATATTTAATATATGTAATTTAATATTATGTTTAAATAAACTTAAAATAAATGTCATGCATCAGTTAAAGATTTGAACTACATATGCTAGGAGGTAGTCTTACTTCTTATCTTTACCTCCAAAAAGGTGACTTAATTAATTATAGACAAGAATATAAAACAAAATCTCCAAAAAAGTGACTTAATTAATTATAGACAAGAATATAAAACAAAATATAAAACAAAATTTGAGCCAAGGGAGCATTTAAAGCTGAAAGCAAATTGGTCATGATCTAATTTGAAGACAGTAAACTATTGGCACTGAAACTGAGAAATCAGGTATGCCCACCTTCAAAGAAGTAAATAAACTTTATAAAACACTATTTCTATTACTAGTAAATATAAAACAATTTGTAACTGATTTTATGTTACTCTAATAAGAGCATATGATAAATCCACTTCATTTTTCATACCCTCTTTCATCTGAAAACCTCTCAAATATACCTCACAAATAACGATTTATTAATTCATCTAAAAATTACTTTCAGTCAGGTAAGAATAGACAAGATCACCTCACTCTACTCACATTTTAATGGGATCATCCCATTGAATTGAGACCCAGTGATCTAGACACATTTTACAGTGTCTAGATTTCAAAAATGTCTTTAGCTTTATGGAGTTGTCCTTTATAAAAATAAAAGGATCACAACGTTACTTGTATATTTCACATGAAATCTAAGCACGACTTGATCAGATGCCATTTTTTTTCTTAGTGGGCATATGGCTATAACCATTGCAGAATTATCTCTATTTCTGGCTCTATCCCTTTGCCTTCAAGCTGAATAATGCCACTGTTTCATACAGACAGCTCATTTCCAACCACCCTGTCTGTGGCAGTTAAAGCCAGCAGTTACCAACTTCCAATGGTATATGTTTGCAATGGAATTCTTGACCATGCACTCCACTTACTTTTCTCATTTCTGATATGCAATACACATCTTTCCAAGCAAGGGAGTTAACCCAACCTAGATGGTTCCATCATCTATTTCTGGTGCTGTTCATTTTTAATTTTTGGTGCTTAGGTTTATATAGATAAAAGAGATAGTTTTATTTTTTTTTTAATT
The DNA here is from genome assembly GCF_027475565.1 of Acinonyx jubatus. NCBI lineage: Eukaryota > Metazoa > Chordata > Mammalia > Carnivora > Felidae > Acinonyx > Acinonyx jubatus. Next base: position 62,654,198 of record NC_069385.1, on the reverse strand, counting down.
TTTTTTCAACGTTTTTTATTTATTTTTGGGACAGAGAGAGACAGAGCATGAACGGGGGAGGGGCAGAGAGAGAGGGAGACACAGAATCAGAAACAGGCTCCAGGCTCCGAGCCATCAGCCCAGAGCCCGACGCGGGGCTCGAACTCACGGACCTCGAGATCGTGACCTGGCTGAAGTCGGACGCTTAACCGACTGCGCCACCCAGGCGCCCCAAAAGAGATAGTTTTAAAGAACATGGATGTGTCAATGGTATATCTATCTCAGCTACACCAAAGACTGGACTTAACAATGACTGGGAAAACTTCCAGGGGCCTAGGCTGGCTGATAGGCTGATGTTACTTTTTGGTAACTAGTTTTCTCAGAAATGCAACCATACTCAATAGTATACTTGTGTATCTATAGATTACATAGTGGAGACGTTGTTCTTATAGGTGATTGACTTAAAATATCTGGACTTTTACACTGGATTAACATCTGGAAATTTTACCATAATATTTTTATATGTGCTGCATCAAATTTGATTATTGATAAAGTCTCAAACATTTATTCTTTAATTCAGTTCTTATGAATTGAAGATCAGTGTATCTGCATAGTAAATATCAACCATACATAGAAATTACTTCTTTTAAGAAAGAGGAATTCACTGAGCTACAGAAACCACAATTGTCTATACGGAATTTGAGTGTTCCTTCCATGAACTGATACAATACTACTCAGTTTATAAATTGTATTTTTTTAGTGTTTATTTACTTTGAGAGAGAGCGTGCATGCACAAGCAGGGGAGAGACAGAGAGAGGGAGAAAGAATCCCACAGAGCCTGCGACAGGACTCAAATTCACGAACCATGATATCATAACCCAAGCCAAAATCCAGAGTCAAACACTTAACCCACTGATCCACCCAGGCACCTCTCAGTTTATAAATTTTAAAAAGGGGGCGCCTGGGTGGGTCAGTCAGTTAAGCGCCTGACTCTTGATTTTGGCTTGGGTAATGATTTCATGGTTTGTGAGATCGAGCCCTGCGTGCAGAGCCTGCTTGGGGTTCTCTCTCTCCCTGTCTCTCTGCTCTCTTGCTCTCAAAATAAATAAATAAACCAAAAAAATTAAAGAAAATTTTTAAAAGAATTATTGCAAGCTCAGCTTTAAAACTGAAGACAGAAAAGTATGATTTAATTTCTTTGGATAAGTAAATCTACCTGCACATATTTTTTTTAATGTTTATTTAGTTTTGAGAGAGAAAGAGGGAGGGAGGGAGGGAGCAGGGGAGGGACAGAGAGAGAGGGAGACACAGAATCAGAAGCAGGCTCCAGGCTCTGAGCTGTCAACACAGAGCCCGACGCCTGCAAGATCATGACCTGAGCCGAAGACGGATGCTTAACCAACTGAGCCACCCAGGTGCCCCAACCTGCACCTATTTTTTAAAGCAATGGAATGACTATTCTTAGAGCAATATCTCACACTCGGTTGGACCTCAAGCATTTACAATTTAAGTCTATTGGACATAGAATTGAAAACTTCTTTTATAATGAAACAAATTTCAGTGGAACTGTTTCTTCCCTCCCTTCGTGCTCATCTTGGCTTATCTGAGCTCCTCCAGATTCAGAGCAAGATGACAAATGCATCTATTGCTCTCACTAAAGTAGAATCACTAATTTTTAAAAGTTGATATTACTTCTTGAGAAACATACTATTAAATCAGCAACATTGTACTGTATCTGCAATTATAAAGTAATAGCATGTTCTGGGGGAGTTGATTGCTTATATCGCATCAAAATCAAGTAAAAAAAAGGAAAGAAAAAACACTTAATTGAAGGTGTATGTTCTGAAGGTGTATTTCCTGGGATTTAGAGGAAATTGCATGGATTGATTATAAACGCTAAGTTTCATTAAAAATAAAGACCAGTGGAGAATGTCTTGTCATCTTTCCAAAAGGCAGGCATAAGATAGCTTATTTTAGACTTATTCTTTCAATAATCCTTACCGAATGTCCACTCTGCACATGAAGAAATTTCAAACAAACCTAGCTTAACAATATCTTCTTATCACTCCCACCTCCGATGAAAATTGCAAAATTCTATCTTCAAGTATGATGAATACTTTAGTATTTCCATTATGAACTGTTTGTTGGTGGGGCACTGTTACATATTTTGAAGTGAAGTAGTAATTGAAGTGATTTTTGTGTCTTCATTTCAAGTGCATATTTACTGGAAGGTAGACTTCATGGTTTAAATTTCAAAAAATTAATCTTAACTGCATGTTTAACAAATTATTTATGTTAATTCCCGCTCTCCTAAATACCTTAAGGATCTACGGTCTCGATTGTTTCTTAGTACTTTGAAGAAATTGTAGACAATGCAGAAATGAATTTCCTATAGATACTAAATAAAATGATGACACTATCTTCTTAAAAAGGCACTATAGTTCATATTTAAGAGTGTGGGTTCTAGAGCAAGACTTCCTGAGGTCAAATCCCATGAACCTTGTCACTTTGGGCAAGTTATTTATGTCTCTATGCTTTAACTTCTTTGTCTATAAAGTGGGGTTAATAATAGTGCCTAATTCATGGAGTTGTTTTAGGATCAAGTAAGTTAATGCACATAAAGCATTTAGAATAATGACTGGTACATAAAGTACTCAATAAATGTGAATTTGTAGTATTATCAATCTCACCTTCCCATGGTAAATCAGGAACTCTGAGTGGAAGGAAGGTCAGAACCAACTGAATGGTCCAAGACCCATTCTCCTGAGCAGTGTCACACTGACCTAGGTTAGAGATTCTAAGGGAACCCACGCCTGAAATCTGCTAGGCAACCATCATTTTAGTTTTCCTTTTTATTTTGCTACCTTCCCTTATTCAAAATGTCTTCAGATGGTAATCCATCATTCTGCCCATTCTTCTACTCAATGTGCCTCATACTGATCATTGAACTCTAAGATGCTCTAGGCACTGGAATCCTTAAAAATTAACTCCTTTATGGATTCCTCTCTGAGTGTCTCATGAAACAAATTTTACAGTAAAGAAATTAGTTGCTCATTGAATTTTAAAGCCAGAGATTAATTTACTTAATCTCAAACTATTTAGTTAAGCTTTATTGTCCACATTAGTTGTGCTTGATCTTACACTCTTTGGAAATAAAACTGAGGAAAACTGCAGATCAGTCTGGTTAACTTAGAATATTCATTAGGAAGATTCTATAAAAAATGCAATGTACTATAAGTTAAGATACAGATCAAATATTGTATGTAGTTCAAATGGATAGAAAACCTCCTTAATAATATATCCGATGCTAAGATAAACCTCATCTGTCTGTTCAAATTCTTTGACATGGAATTATAATTCAAGGTTCCAGAGAGTGAAAAAAAAATGTCATCTTTAAAGTTGTTGAACATCACAGTATCAAATGGTTGGAATGAAACTTGAGAAGTTATTTCAGGCCACACTTAAAATGTCCCAGGCAAATGAAAATGTACATGAATGTTAACTATTAAAGAAGCTCCATATCTCCACAGCCAAAATAAGAGAATGATAGTTCCACCAGACAAAGGTTCTTCATTTTTTATAAGATTTTTTGACTGTCCATGAAATTCACAAGCCAGATATTTGCCTTTCTGGAAACTTCTCTTATCAATCATTCAGTTTTTCCTCGGTTTCATACCAGTTAGCTTTTGGAATGTAGACATTGGATTCGAGATTGAGTCCATTCTATGGGATTTCTACAAAATGCAACCTGTTCTTTCTATTACCCATTTGGAAGCAGAGGTACAGAAGTTTCTCCACTTGGACAGTAGAACAGAAAAGGATTAAGTATTCTAGAGAACAATATATTAGCCATGAAGAAGAGAGCTGTTCAAGATAAAATATTTTTATTTTATAAAAGATACTAAATATAGTTGATGCTTGAAGATTTGCTACCAGTGTGTAGCAGGTTCTTTTCTCCCCCTCCAGTTTAATTAGTTTAGAGTGATAAGAAGGCATCCCAAAAAGACGGCTTGAAGATTTGTTATTTTAATTAGCCAAGTGTATAAAGAGGAAAACCATCATCTAACGTGAAGAAAACTGGAGGCAATGTAAGCAATATCAAGAGGAGATAAGACCATCTCACCAACAACACTAGGCTAAATTAAGAGTTTTATGGGCTAATGCAGACTCATAAACTAGCAGAAATGTTCTCTGCCTTTATACATGAGAAAAATACTCATATACTGGTATTCCTGTCCAGCACAGTACACATGGACTCTATACCGAAGCCACTTGAATAACTTCAAACGGTAAGAAAGAGCACCATGATAATTGCCCAAAATGTGTGCATCATATATGCCAGTTTATAAATGACACAGAACATAAATACCATCTAAAGGGGAGTGGAAGAGAAGTAAAATATATTTTGGGTTATCTAACCAAAGCATTTAGAGAGAACTTGGCATTTCTTATGGCTAGAACGTCAAATAGTTCACATGATTTAGACTGAATTTTATGTGCATAATTTTAGATTGATTATCACAGACACATTTTTCGTATTTGGCCCAGGTTTTCTTTGGCTCAGATGTTTTAAGTGCTTTGTGTGCATGGCTTCTGCATTAACATTGTGCTGTGTCTATTTTGTGATCTGTTATTAGTATTATCAATTGGAACCCAGGCAAACTTTTACACAAAATGAAGGTGAGAAATGAAAATCGTCAATATCTTTTAACTGTTAACCCGGGCCTGAGGTAGTCTGCATAAGCACCTGCTCTGCATTTCCAGAGATAGCTGTTTTTCTACCTCCGCTCTCTAATTACACCTTCTGGGAGAAAGGAATTTGTACCATTTTGCCCTTCATTTGCATCATCACAGCAACTGTAGCCTTCATGTCCCTTTGCCTGATAAGTTGCAAGGTTTTGGTTTCTGCTCACTGATTATTCAGCCAGGCTTGCCTCTCCTTGGAAGGCTCCAAGGACGTTGCTATTCCTCCTTCGGGCTTACAGCACACACTTGAAAAGACCCGTCTGGCCTCCCATTCTGCTCAGACGCTGGTGCAGGACATCCTCTCAGCCCAGGCACCCTTTCTGAAGACTGAAGTGTGCCTACATTAGGGCTAAAAGCACAGACTTGTTGGAGGCTGAATACATCTTTGCGTTCACTTGAGAATTAACCCTTGAGAAGCGTGCCTTGCAGCTTACCTGTGGGTCTGGCTTTTCAGAACAGATTTATTATTTTCCATGTTTGGCAAAAGTAAGATATTCCGTGTCTGTCCTACGGCTATACGAGCATGCTTTCTCAGTATATGCACATCTAGGGCATTTAATCAAGTACTTGTTTGAAGTGTCCCATTGATCATAAATGATGCTTAGTCTAGATTTTTTTTCTGGCTTATAAATTCCTGTACGGAAGTTAAATGGTACTGCTCTAAAAACTACAAAGGAACGAACTGAAATTCTGAAGAAATCAGGTTGATGTAGTGTAAAATGAAGTCTTCAGGAACTGTCAATTAATTATCTGAAAGTTTATATAATGTAAATGGTTAAATTAGAGATCTAACTAAAACATTTAGATCATTGTGGCTATATGTGAATGATTCCCAGAACTCAATGCAAAGTGTCTATAAAAGTCACATAAAATCCAGTTTCCTGTGGGATTTATGATTAGGTCAGAAGTGAAGCATATGCAATTGGTTTCTAGATACTTTTGACGTTGAAGAAAAATTTTCTAACCAAACTCTCTTTGACCAAAATAGTTTTTCTCCTCTGCTTTCTTGATTGTAAATTAAGAAACTGACCAAACTTGGTCCAGTCGCACTAATCGTGAAACTTTTGCCTGGAAATTGCCTCACAGATGATCAGAATTAAGAAGAAGAACATGAAAAAAACTCATTCTGCCTAAGAATTGAATCATGCAGATAGCCAAATAGAATGTAGTATAATAGTTACATCAGATATCACTTTAAATTATGTCTTGTATGCATTATCTTAGCACCTTTGCAAGGTAAAGATACAAATTAAGTGTGCCAGAATCTAATGCATTGTAATGATCTGTAATCATAATTTGACTAACACACAAATCATCATTCAATGGCATATTTCTGGAGGTTGCACTAAGATTAAGCAAACAGATAAAAACAGCAAGGAAAAAATGACTGCCTGAAGCTAACAACCAATGAGAACATTTCAGGTATTTGAAGACAGTTACTGAGACCCAAATAAGCCCTTTCTTCTTTGTACCAATTATCATCTTTCGTTAAACTGTTGCTCAACAGGGCCTCCCCTGAACATTTGGACTTAAAGTATATTCTATTTTCATCAAGTCTTGGAGTTCGTTGCCACATCTTCAATTTTCTGTAGGGTGAGTTCTCATTTTAAGTGTTTATCGTACAGTGTCTCATACAGATCATAAATTCTTCAAATACAGGAATGCAGAGAGAAAGAGATTCTATTTGCCTTCAAATGATAAATTTCTGAGTTTGTTTGCATCACCTCATCCCACATGAGTCAGCCCCATGCCTGGAAATGGTCTGAACCTGTCCCAGAGATTCAGGGTAAGACAGTAGAAAATCATTAAGTCTCAATTAAGTAACGCTAATTCCACAGTGAAGGAAATCTTTAGGAAACTATAGATGGCTAAAACCCAGACATTAAGATGTGTTGGACTCAAGACTTCATATGTCCTTTGGGAAGTCAAAAATGTTAGTAAAGCTGTAACTATATATTTGAGGTTGACATATATCCCAGGATTGGAAAGTGTTTGTAAATTCATTTTTCTACTGATTGAAAACCCATATTTCAAGAAGTATTGATTACTGAATGTCAAACAATAGGGTAATGGTTAAATAAATTTTGGGAAATAATTACAATGGGGTTACACAGACTTTGAAAAATGAGGTTATTGTGTATACACTGACATGAAAGCATGTCCATAATATATTGTTAAATGAAAGAAACAAAGTTGTTTTATAATGTGTATTATACAATCCCATTTCATTAAAGACACACACATGCAATTGTTATAAGATGGTAACTGAAAAGCGTATGGAAACACTAATGACCTAATTTGTTTGGGTGGCAGAGAGTTGAGTAGTCAGATAAAGTCTTTCCAGAACAAGGCACACTTTAGCCAAATGTAAAGAATGAATAGGAGTTAAAACTGATGAAAATAAGGCAAGGAAGGGACAGTATTTTAGGAAGAGAGAAAAACAGAATATATTTTGAATGTTTGAGAAACCAAGAGAAGTCAAGGGTAGATTATAAAGTGCGAGTAGGTAGTGTCAGAGGTGAACCTAGAGAAAGCAGAGCCAGATTGCAGAAGAAATTATATGTGTTAATAATGATTTCAACATTCTTTTAAGATTCTTTGAAGGATTTTTAACAAGGAAGTGATATAGTCAGACATGTCAGAAATATCACCATGCTGGTTACCTAAACAATATTGGAGGGGCGCCTAGGTGGTCAGTCGGTTAAGCATCTGACTTTGGCTCAGGTCATGATCTCACAGCTGTGAGTTCGAGCCCCACATTGGGCTCTGTGCTGACAGCTCAGAGCCTGGAGCCTGCTTCAGACTCTGTGTCTCCTTCTCTCTCTCTGCCCCTCCCCTGCTCACACTCTGTCTCTCTCTCTCAAAAAATAAATACACATCAAAAAAAATTAAAAAAACAATATTGGAGAAAAGCAAGAGTGGAAAAATGGAGACCGCTTTTGAAGAATTTGTAGTAATCTAGGCAAGAGACAGTTCTGGACTAAAAGTATTACAAGTAGTATTAGAGGAAATTGCTTGAATTCATGAGCTCTTTAGGGAATAACTACAAGCCATTCACTGAGATAATGTACCCAGGGGGAGAAGAGGTTTTTAGGAGTAGCCAAGGAATTCAATTGGATACCCTGAGATTGAAGGGCCTCTAGTACATATGCTTGGAGACGGGCAGTGGACAAATGAAGAGGTAAATGTGAAATTTAAGTGATATATATAAGCTGGGCATACTCATTTGAGATCATCAGTATGCGTCTGTAAGGGGGAACCCAAGCTCTCTCAGGGGGACTATCACATAATATGAGAGAGCCTTGGTAGATTACTGAAGATTAACAACTTTTGGGGGCCCAGAGGAAGAAAAGAACTTACCAAAGGAGAATAGGAGGTCAAAAGAAAATCAGGAGGTCACACAATCAAAATAAATCAGCATTTTAGTAATCTTTAGCAATTATTCCTGGCCACCCATGGAACAGGGTGTTTCATGAGGCAGGAAAGCCTCAAATGAGACTCTATCTAATTTTCTGTAGTATCAGTGAAGAGTTTTTTATATTGAGCAACATTTTTAGGCTTAAAGACCTCAAAGGGAATTCCTTTTCATTTTATGGTTTTTATTGAAACCCTGTAATACTATATCACTAGGTAGAGTCTGTCATTCCCTTTCTAATCAACTCTTGAAAAAATCACAATGGTAAGATTCCAGATAAATGGTAGATCCCAGTCCAGCTCCTTTATACAAACCCAAGTTATTCATACAATCTCGTGTCAGGTAAACATAAAAACCCATCACATTCATGGCTCCCATTTCTGGCATTAGTTCAAATCCATTTTTGTTTGCCATGTGTTGCTCTCATCTTTCATGAGTCTCCAATCTTGTTTTCTCTCCCAAAATTTGGATCCTCATATTTGCTCTCATTGCCAGATGACTGCTGGACACATTTTATGGCTCACAGTTATTATTCTTTCTTGTTTACCTCTTGTTTAAGTCTCTTTTGTTTACCTCTATATTAGTTAATGGAAATAACTGCTATCAGAAGTGAACTCCTAAAATTTCATAGCCTGAATCCAAAGTAAATTTACCACTTCCTCCCATAACAATGCCATAGTTTCTGGTTAGTGAATGGCTTATCGCGACATGGTGAATCATAGACCCAGGCTCCTTCAACTTTGTTGCTCTGTCATCCCATAGGGACTCAGAGTTCTCTGTGACCGTTTGCCAGGAGGGGAAAGGGAGCAATAACTCTATATGTGGGAGGGGGAACATGAAATTTGGTGCACAGTGAAATGGTTTTAGTACTGTCAATTCTTACCAGTAAAGATGTAAATATTTATAGACCAATTCTTCCTGCCATTGGTTGAGGTCTCCTGCTCATTAATTCCCTTTGGCTTCCAGTCTGCCACACTTGTGGGCACAAAGGGCTTTGTCTTCATGCAGAGATGCAGATGCGGGCAGCTGGAAATCAAGGCCAACATGCTTTAAAGATTTTTTCTTTTCAAGCTTATTTATTCTGAAAGAGAGAGAGAGAGAGAGGAGGGGCAGAGAGAGAGAGAGAGAGAGAGGGAGAGAGAATCTCAAGTAGGCTCAGCACTGTCAGTGCAGAGCCTGATGCGGGGCTCAAACCCACAAACTGTGAGATCATGACCTGACCCGAAGCCAAGAGTCAGATGCTTAACCTATTGAGCCACCCTGGAGCCCCAAGGCCAACATGCTTTAAAGTGGTTTATTCCAGGCAGTATAGAGGATCCTCAAAAAATTGAAAATAGAACTACCATATGAGCCAGCAATCCCACTTCTGGGAATATGTCCAAAGGAAATAAAAAACACTAACTCAAAATATATCAGCACCCCTATGTTCATAGCAGTATTTATTACAACAAGCAACACATGGAAACAGCCTAAATGTCCACTGATGCATGAATGGATAAAGAAGTTGTGAGATACACACACACACACACACACACACACACACACACACTGGAATATCATTCAACCATAAAAAAATGAGGAAACTGCCATTTTCAACAACGTGGAAGAAACTTGAGCACATTATGTTAAGTGAATTAAGACAAAGAATGGCACATACTATATGATCTCACTTAATTGAAGAATTAAAAAAAAAAACCTCAGAAATAAAAAGACCAAAAAAAAAAAAAAAAAAAAAGAAAGAAAAAAGAAAAAGAAAAAAAGGCTGGATCTCTAGTAACAAAAGGTAGGGTGGGGTAGCATTTGAGGAAAGTGGCCAAAAGACACAAACTTCCAGTTATAAGATATGTAAGTACTGGAGATATAATGTACAACACAACGACCATAGTTAGCAGTGCTGTATGATATACAGAAAAGTGGTTACGAATGTAAGTAAATCCTAAGAATTTCCATCACAAGGAAAATTTTTTCCTTTCTCTTTTTTTTTATCATATCTGTGTGAGATATGGATGCTAACAAAGCCTATCGTAGTAATCATTTCACAATATATGTAAGTCAAACTATTATGCTATACTCCTTAAACTTATACACTGATGTATGTCAATTATATTTCAATAAAACTGGGAAAAATGGTTTGTTCCAATGCAATTCAGGTGGGATACTGCCAGTATCTGTGATAACAGCTCATCACTTCTAGGAATAATTTCTGTAGGGTAACATTAAATATTAGTATATAAACAATAAAAATTCAGAGGCTTAACACAATGAAGTTTATTCATGTTTATATAAAAGGGCAATACAGTGTTTCTTATTGGTGAGCAGCTTTCCTCCATTTCTTGTTTTCAGGAAATGATGTTCCTACAGTCTTTGGACACACCTGCCATGCAGTGCTTCAAGCCTCTGTACCCGGGGAGTGGAGAAAGAAAGAAAGTGTGCAGAGAGAACATCCCCTTGGTTCAGAAGGGACCCACGTGATCTTTGCTTAGATTTCATTGTCAAGCACTAGTCACATGGCCCCTCTTGGAAACAGTAGGGGCTGAGAAATGTAGTATGAGGCTGGGCCATTGCTTTCCAACAATGATTCAGACACGTGAGACTCCAAGCCTTGAAATCACATGGAAGAGATACTTCCACTTTGAACCCTGTGAGGAGGGACCATCAGAAAAGCCCACATAGGATGGAACTGAATCCAATTTTTTCCTGATCTCTTTGAGCCTAGCAACCTTGAACTCAGCACACAGTAATGCTCGATGCGATTGGGACTCTTCCACAGAAGAAACTGAAATAGCTAAGCAAACACATTTTTCAAAGTTGTGTGAATGAACATTGCTCTGCATACTTGTTCTAAACCTTGAAGCAGAATATTATACACAGAACTGAATTTCCATATGTGGAAACTGTAAAATTGCTATTTGCAAGTCATGTTCATTTGTATACCAGAAACCTGCCAGCGATGCACCCAAAATTCATTTGTAGCTGCTATTTATAGCAGTATCAGCATTCAAGTTTTTATGTAAAAATAGCAAAGTGAAGCTACTGGTATAATAGTAGCTAACATATTTATTCATTCATACATGAATGTTTATTTGCTCCTTGCAGAAAAATATATTAGGACCTATTTATAACATTAAAGAGAAGAAAATTGTGAGGAGGACTAAGAGAAAGGCTAAGGTCAAATATCTCAGTAAAAGCCGGAGAAATATATTAATTAATATTTAGACTCTTTCCATATACCTGTATGTTTGACATTATGTCAACAAAAGTAAAGAGCCTTACATGCTCAGAAGTCAGACTTCCCTTCTACATACAACCATACGCACAACCCTAACCTCTCAGTGAACAAAGGTCAATTAGGAAATGGTTCGCCCACATAAACTGGAAGCTCTGTGTATACAGAGGCTGGCAAGTAATTCCTAGAGGGCTGTGGTGAGGTGGATTGTCCGCCCACATAATTTGTTAGTAAATCATGCATATTTTTCTTCTTCTCCGGATATTTCCTCCCTTAAGCAAACTATACTTTTATAATTAGAAAAGGATTGAGAGGTATTTCCCGTTTCAGTTCTGACATGTAATGAGCTTGAAAGTTGTTTCTCTCATTCTTATCATTTAAAAAAGCGAGACAATCTGAATGTCAACGCCTTTTATCCAACTCGTCCACCTCAAGAGCTGAGGTTCCAGGGCAAATTGCCACCTCAAAATCTGAGAGGCAGGGGCATCCAAGGAGATATGGCCCAGGATCTGCTTACCAGGGAGAAGAGCAGCTGGAGCCATAAACTGGTCAGAATGTTTAAAGGTAATTTTCACAAATTGCTGAAGGCTGAATGTGGACGAGGGTGAAAGTGCGAAACTCCTGCAGGTCCTGTCTCATGGAACCCCACAGTTTCCTAGGCTTTCCTTCCAGGGACTTCTCCAGCTTCTCAGAGGGAGGATCTGTGCAAAATTGTGAGTTAGACCCAGAACCGTCTCCATAATAGAAGCTTGCTCCCTGGGAAAAAGAACAGGGCCATACCACAATACTGAAACTTTGTCCCAGGTAGGGGAAAATAATTACTCCTCATTCTATTTACTCCTCTCCCCAAGGCCTTTCTGTCTCTCTTGAGGTAAAGGGGAAAAAACACAGTAAATGGGGTAGAGTGTTTCAAGGAAGTAGATTGGGAGCACAGAAGCCAGGGAGAGAAGTAGAGGGAAAAGGAAAATATTCCACTGGAAGAGAAACAGAAGCAGTTGTGTAGGCCTCAGCTCTGAGACAAAATCAGAAGATGTAGAATGCTCCCTGGCCCCACTGTACTGCTAGGACACATATGTTCCACTTTCATCACAGCTGAAAGAACTGCAAGGCAAAGACTTTCTCCTAAAACGATAGATAGAAAACCCCAAAGCCAAAGACAAAAACAAGACACGAGAGGAATTTGAAGCCGCCAGCATCTATAACTGTCACAAATACGCAACACACATCAGCTCCTAGCCAAATTAACATAAATCCTCACACTAAAGGCATATTATCCTCAGTTCTTATTATCGAATACTACATGTTTGGATTCAACAAAAAAAATTGCAAGTTTTGCCACAAGGCAAGAAGAAAACACATTTTGAAGCATCAAAACCAGATTCAAATATGACACAAGTAGTGGAATTATCAGACAAGGAATGTAAAATAACTGTGATTACTATGTTGAGGACTCTAATAAAGAAAAAAGTAGACAAGATTCAGGAATAGATGAGTAATGTAAGCAGGAATTTGTAACTAAGAACCAATGTAAAAGAAATACTGGAAATCAAAACACACTAGCAGAAATGAAATGTACCTTCGACAGACTCACCAGTAGACTCAACACAGCTAAAGAAAGAATGAATGAACTGAAACTTGGGTCAACTAAAACTCCCCAAATTGAAATGCACAGAGGAAAAAAAAACCAGAACATTATTCAACAACTGTATGACAATGTTAAAAGTTATAACATATCTCACTGAAATACTAGATGAGAAGAAAAAGAAGAGAGAACTAAGTATCTGAACTTAAATATGGCTGAAAACTCTCCAAAAGCAATGACAGAGAGCAAATAACAGATCCAGGAAGCTCAGAGAAAACCAAACATGATATCTACAGAAAGAAAGAAAGAAAGAAAGAAAGAAGAAAGAAAAATGAGAAAAATGCATACATAGACATGCATGCAGAGGTAGATTACCAAAGACAAAGCAAAAGGGGGGAAAACCCTTAAATGTAGGGGAACATGCACAAGGCTGAAAATAGACTTCTCATCAGAAAAAGTCAAGCAAGGGAGAGTGGAGAGCAATCTTTAAAATGCTGAAAGAAAAACCACCAACCTAGAGTTATATATACATCAAAATTATTCTTCAAAATGAAAGGAGACATAAAGAATTGTCAGATAAAAACCGAGGGAATTTATTGTTAGTAGACCTACCTCCTAAAAAAAAAATTAAAACAAGGTCTTCAGGCAGAAGAAAAATACCACTGGTTGAAAAACACGGATCTTCAAAAAATCAAAAACTAATTGTGGAGGATAGAGAAGGAATGACTAAAGGTAAAGTGAAATATTTTTCTTATTTTTAATTTATGTAAAACATGATTTTTTAGGAGGGCCTGGGTGACTCAGTCAGTTACGCATCCAACTTCAGCTCAGGTCATGATCTCACAGTTCATGAGTTCAAGCCCCACATCGGGCTCTGTGCCGACGGCTCAGAGCCTGGAGCCTGCTTCAGATTATGTGTCTCCCTCTCTCTCTGCCCCTCCCCTACTCACACTCTGTTTCTCTCTCTCTCAAAAATAAATAAACATCAAAAAAAATTTTAAATATAATTTTTCAAAGCAATAATAGTAACATTGCAGCATTTGATTAAATAACATTGATGACAACAATATCATGAGGGAGGAGAGAGGAACTGGGAATACTTGGTGTTCTGCGTGCACCTGTACTGCCCATGAAGTACTATAGTGTTATATGAAGGTAATCTTAGATTTTTAAAAACATACATTGTAAACTGTAGTACAATGACTAATCTTTTAAGGAAAGTATAAATGATACTCTAGGAGAGGGGAGATAAAACAAATTGTATAAATTATTCAATTAAAACCAAGAAGGAAGAAAAAGAGGAAAAAAGGAGTCAAAGAGAAAATGCAACAAATGGAAAGTTACAAATATGGTAGATAATACTCCATCTACATGATCACTTTAAGTGTGAGTAGTCTGACACACCAATTAAAGCACAGACATCGTGAGAGTGGATTTTTAAAAATGACAGAATATATTTTGGCTCTGAGAAAACCACCTAAATATGAAGACTCGAGTAGTTAAAAGTAAAGAGATGGAGAAAGATACTATTACAAATAAATTTGAAAAAGCTTAGCAAGATATGTTCATTTCAGACACAGCAGACTTCAGAACAATGAAGATCCAGAGATAAAGAGAGGCATTACATAATGATAAAGAGGTCAATTCTCTTAGAAGACTCAACAGTTGTAACTGTGTATGTACCTAACAAGAGAACATCAAAATAGATGAGACAAAAACTAATAGAACTGAAGAGAGAAATAAACAAATCTACTGTTACAGTGAAAAACTTCAAAACTCCTCTGTCAATAATGGATAGATCAAGCAGGCAGAAAATCAGTAAGGTTATAAATAACCTGAACAGCACTATCAATCAACTTGATCTAATTCACATTTATAGATACTCCAAGCTCACATGGAACATTCACCAAGACAGACCACATTTCTAAGCCATAAATCACAGCTTAACAAATTTATAAATTATAAATCATACAAAGTACATTCTCAGACCTCAGTGGAATTATACTAGTAATGAATAATAGAAAGATAGTTGGAAAATCCCCAATTATTTCAAAATTAAACAACACGCTTCTAAGTAACTCAAGGGTCAAAAATATAAGCCTCAAGCGAATTTAAAAATACTTTGGTTGAAGTGAAAATAAAAATATAACTTACCAGAATGTGTGAGATGCAGCAAAAGCAGTGTTTTGAGGGAAATATATACCATTTAATTGATAGGTTAGAAAAGAAGAAAGCTATGAGATCAATAACTTCAGCTTCATCTAGGAAACCAGAGCAAGAAGGAGAAGTTGAACCAAAGCTGGCGGAAGAAAAAATAACAATAAAAATTAGAGCAGAAATCAACAAAATTTAAACACAGTAACAGAAATTTAATAAAACTGTAAGATCTTAGGGAAAAAAAATCAATTAAAATCAATAAGCATCCAGTCAGTCTAATCAAGAAAAAAAGCAAAAACACAAATTACCTACAGCAGAAATGATCTCATAGACCTTAAAAGGATAATACAAGAATAATAGGAACAACTGTATACCCATACATTTAATAACTTAGATGAAATAGACCAATTTATTGAAAGATACAACCTAATAAAACTCATTTAAGATAACCCAAATAGCTCTATATGTGTTAAAGAAATAAAATTAATGATTAGAAATCTTTCCAAAAATAGAAATCACCAAGTCCACATGGTGTTTGTGTTGATTTCTATCAAACATTTAAGGAAGAAATAATACTCATTCTCCACAATCTGTTACACAATATATAAGCAGAGGGAACACTTCCTAACTCATTTCAGGAGGCCAGCATTACCCTGATATAAAAACAGCTAAAGACATTACAAGAGAAAGACAAAATGAAACTGCAAATCAACATCTCTAATGAATAGAGATGGAAAATCCTTAACAATATGTTAGCTAATCTAATCCAGCAATACATGAACAGGATAATACATCACAGTTAAGTGGGGTTCATTTCAGGTATAGAAGGCTGGTTCAATGATCATAAATTAATCAATATAAATTATTATATTAACAGACTGCATAAAACATAATCATATCAAAATCAGGAAAAGAATTCAACAAAAATCATTGATTAATGATTTTTAAAATCTTTAAAAAAACAAACTAGGAGTAGCCAATGAGAGAAAATATTTGCAAAATGATAAAGGGCTTGTATCCAAAATATACAACAAATTCTTAAAACTTTGTAAGAATAAGAAACAACCCAACTAACAAATGGGCAGGGGTGCCTGGGTGGCTCAGTCGGTTAAGCACCGGACTCTTGCTGTCAGCTCAGGTCTTGATCTCAGGGTCATGAGTTCAAGCCCCACCTTGGGCTCCATGTGTATGTGAAGACTACTTAAAAATAAAGAGAGAAATGGGCAAAAGATCTGGACACCCCACCAATGATGCAAAATTCACAGACGGTAAATATGCCTATGAAAAGATGCTCAATGTAGTATATTCCTAGGGAATCATAAAGTAAAATAATAATGAGATACCATTATACACCTATTACAATGGTTAAACCCAAACACCTTACATTACCAAATGCTGATGTGATGTGAAACCACAAGGAATGCTCATTCATACCTGGTGGGAATCCAAAATAGTACAACTGTTTTTGGAAGACATTTTGGCAGTTCTTTTTACAAAGCTAAACATAATCCTATAATAATAATCCAGTTCGTGCTCCTGGGTACTTACTGAATGGAGGTGACAATTTGTCTATATGAGAACCTACACACTAATTTTTAGCAGTTTTATTCTGAATCACCTAAATTGAAGACAACCATGCTGTACTTCAGTAGGTGAGTGAATAAACAAACTGAGGCACATCCAGACAACAGAACATTATTCAGCAATAAAAGGAAATGAGCAATCAAGCCACAGAAAAACATGGAGGAAGCTTAAATGCATATTGTTAAATGAAAGAAGCCAGTTTTAAAAAAGTTATATCCTGGGGGTGCCTGGGTGGCTCAGTCGGTTAAGCATCCGACTCCTGATTTTGGCATAAGTCATAACCTCACAGTTCGTGAGTTCGAGCCCCGCATAGGGCTCTGTGCTTATAGAGTGAAGCCTGCTTGGGATTCTCTCTTTCCTCTCTCTGCCCTTCCCTCTCTTGTGCAAGTATGCTTGCGCGCTCTCTCGCTCTCTCTCTCTCAAAATAAATTTAAAAACTTAAAAAAATAAATAAATAAAAATAAAAATAAAAAAAAAAAAGTAAAAAGCTATATCCTGGGGGTGACTGACTGGCTCAGTACCGGAGCACATGACTCTTGATCTCCAGTGCTGTGACTTCAAGCCCCACATAGGTGCTTACTTAAAAATAACAAAGAAATAAAAAGCTACATACTGTACAATTCCAACTATATGGCCTTTGGAAACAGCAAAACTATAGAAACAGTAAAAAGATCAGTGATTTTCAGCAGTTTAAGGAGAGGAAAGAGAAGGATTAATAGGTGAAGAGAGGGGATTTTTTTCTAAGGTGTTGAAACCATTCTGTATGAAATTATAATGATGGATCCACGTCATTATGCATTTGTCAAAGCCCATAGAACTATAAGACTGGACTGTAGTTAATGACAATGTGTCATATTGGTTCATAAGTTATAACAAATGTACCTAATGCAAAATACTAATAATAGAAGGAAGTGTGTAGTGGGGAGATGTATATAGGAACTCTACTTTCTGATTATTTTTTTCTGTAAACCTAAAACTACTCTAAAAAATAAAGTTTATTAAAAAATTAAAAATAAAAAGAATGGCCTTCCCTTCATGAAGAGTACCTATGGAAAACCTACAGTTAACATCATACAAGATGAACCCAGAGTCTTGTAATAATACAGACAGTAAGGAAATGTTCCAAAGACAGAAGGATGGGGCTTGTCAAAGGGACACATGTGCCAGATGAGAGAACTATCAATGGCCAAAGCTGGGACAACTGGAGCAAAAAATAATTAAGCAATGCTGAGTTATAGTCCAAAATATGAACTAAATATGTACAAGTCCATACTAATATAAATGTTTGAATACATAAGTGGGTAAGAATAGGAGAGTCTCCTGTGCAGAAAAATTCTAAATAATTGATGTAGCTCTTCCACTCTCAAGGAGGTGAAGCGTAACCCCCAACTCTATAAGTAGGCTGTGTGTAGTCTTTTTTTCTTTTTTTTAATATGAAATTTATTGTCAAATTGGTTTCCACACAACACCCAGTGCTCATCCTAACAGGTGCCCTCCTCAGTGCCCATCACCCACTTTCCCTCCCTCCCACCCCCCCATCAATCCTCAGTTTATTCTCAGCTTTGAAGAGTCTCTTATGGTTTGCCTCCCTCCCTCTCTAACTGGCTGTGTGTAGTCTTATCTGGTTTCTTCACTATGAGCATCTTTGCCTCAGCATTTTTATCACGTAACTATTTGGCCGTAAGGCAATTTTGCTTTAAAAGATAAAGATCACAAAAAATAAAAGATGGACAGTCATTAAAAAGGACATAATGAAACATGAAAGATGAATAAAATTAAAAGGGCTTTGCTGCAAAATACAAAATATTCAAACACCTTCAAAATATATAGCGTAGATTCATGGCAATACTGGGCAAATAACTGATTTTATTTTGTGGATTGTACCTAAACACTTGTCTTCAAAGTTTTTTGTTCAAAGTATTTGTTTAAAGTATTATCCTTTTTTTTTCCTTTTTGATTCATCTCCTCATTTGGCATCACACTTTTTCCTTTTTCAATAAAATTTCTTTCTTCATTAAGAGAGATGTCAGTTTTCAAATACTAGGATGCATGTTCGTAACTGAGCTTGTATTGCATGGTGAAAGCCTTCTACACTCTTGTTTGTTCTTGGCATATTGTCACATGTCCTTTGATTGATGTTCCAAAATTCTATGGGAAATGTGGGTTCAAAACTCTGTGCCACTGTATACACTACCATGAGTGCTAAGATTTATGTAGTATAAAAATGGAATAGTACATCAATGGAGAAATGAAAGCAAACTGTCAACCAGTTCGTTTCTTTTGCCTTTTATGGCAAAATTGCCTTGTGGCCAATTAGTTCTGTGGTGAAAATGTTTGTAGCAAAATGCAAGCATCTTTGTGGCAAAGATGCTTAGAACAAAGCTACCTAGAACCATGCAGGGCGACCTCCTTACAAATAACAAGGTATGGAAAGGAGGGAAAAAGTGTAGCTTTATAGTGGAGAAGCTTGAAGAAGCTTGACCAAAAAAAACCCATAACCCCAGTGTAATTATGAGAAAAATATCAGACAAATCCCAACGGAGGCACAGTCTATGAAATACCTGACTGATAAGTCCTCAAAACCACCAACATCATCAAAAAACAAGGAAAGTCTGAGAAACTGCACTGCAGTATAGGGAGACATGATAACTAAGTATGGTTTGATATCCTGTGTAGGATCCTGGGCTACAATAAGGACATTAGCAAAAACTAAAGCTCAAATTTATCTTAAAAATAAAGTTGAATTTATCAGCGATATCTTCACCAAGAACTATCAGGAAAGCTGGAGAAAATCAATATCTGGCCCTTGATCATAGAGCACCCAAAGGCAATTTACAGAATTCAAAATATTAGCTAAATCTTTTTTAGAGTCTTGCTGTAATATTTATGTACCTTATGAAATATGATATTTTTCTCTGGAGGAATTGCATAATGTTTTATTAACATCATCCAGTTCATTATATTCATTATGTTGGCATTAGTGAAAGGTGAGTGTTGTACTCTCTGGCAGATATAGACATGTTCCACACTTCTATGAAAGAAGCATAGCACTGGTCCCCTCCAAAACTGTGGGCCCCCCTGGGCCTCAGCCCTACCATCAGCTCAATGCCCGGCTCTTGCAGTCATCCCATGGCCTTTGGGTTCTGGGAGAGAATGACCACCACCTACAATGGACACTTCGCAAAGTATAGCTTTATTAATCAATACGGTATTCATTGAGTGCAAGAAAGAAAGCTATAAAAATATTTTTCAATAATTTTTACTTTATACTTTTAGTAATTAAAACTCTTAGCAAAGAAGTTCCATATTTGGGAAAAACAAAACAACTTAAATAATACAGAATACCTCCTAAGGAAAAACTATACCTTGCCCCACCTCATTCCAGTCCTACTTCCCAGTGGGAACCGGGTCTAACTCTTAAATACATTTTTACTTTTAGTTTCTTTGGTATTTGTCTCAAATCTTGAAATAACAGCCTCACAGTACTATTATTGTAATGATCAATTTTGGACATTATTTAAAAAAATTTTTTTTAATGTTTTTATTTATTTTTGAGACAGAGAGAGACAGAGCATGAGCAGGCAAGGGGCAGAGAGAGGGGGAAACACAGAATCCGAAGCTGGCTCCAGGCTCTGAGCTGTCAGCACAGAGCCCGACGCGGGGCTCCAGCTCACGGAGTGTGAGATCATGACCTGAGCCGAAGTCAGATGCTCAACCGACTGAGACACCCAGGCGCCCCTCAATTTTGGACCTTATTAACTGATCATCTGTTAATCATGAAAAATGAGCACTTCCTTCACTTATTCCATTTCAGCTCTTCTCCTCCCTCTTAAATGTAGTCATGGCACTATGTTTATCTTCTCTACATTTATTTTGTAATTTATAATAATGTACATATACTTTTACTCCCTGTTTTATCAACTACAGATGATATCATTTTAGTCCCTCTGTCATGAGATATTACCTCTGGGACATTTCCCCTCATGCAACCTCCTCAGTTCTGCTTTGCTAATAATTTTTTCTCCTCTGGTACATTGATAGTGCTAACACATACTTTCTATTCCGCAACCATAATTAAGGCTGCCTTGTTTTGTCCATAGTCTGATTCTACAGTCAGATAAACACTAATTAGTGTTTATATTTTAATGAATAATTTAATATTGTTTACTGTGCAAATAGGGTACTCTTAACACATTCCTTTTCTTGTAAAGCTTTTTCTTTTTCTTGTGCTTTTACAGTGTCCTTTCTCCCCACACTCACATTGCTTGACTTCATTTTCTCTGTAAGTTGTCAATTTTGAAAAACAGTATCACAACTTTCACATTTTCCTGGGCTCTCCCCACGGGACCCTCGTGCCTACCCATGCCTGCTATGCACCATCATTCTGCAGCTTCCACCTCTCTTTTTCTGGATTGAACCTCCTATGTCCCGGTCCCCATGACCATTTTTTTTCTCTGGTACATTCCACTGAAGCATATACTCAAGTCACTTCATAAGAAATGGTATCCTGGAAGTAAATGGCCTGGGTTTCAGGATGGTTTCATTCTACCTTTGCAGTAAAGAGACAATTTGGCTGATTAGAAAATTTAAGTACAATTTCTTTTTGTCAAATCTTTGGAAGTTTCTCAATTTACTTCTAGTTTTCAGTGTGGCTAATGAGCTACTTTCCCATTATGACTTCTCGTTCTTTCACAGGAGACCTATTTTTCCCCCTTTCTGGAAGTGGCTAAAATTCCTTCCTTATCTTTGATATGAAATTTGTTTCGTTTCAATGCAGCCCGTTTTAATTTATTGAATCTCGTATTTGACGGGCCATTTCAATCTGATGGTAAGTATTGTCAGTTTTGGAAAGAAATCTCTCCTATTATTTATGGTGATGCCTCTCCCCAGCCTCCAAACCTCTATCAAGAAGAGTCCAGAAGAACTCAGAATTATGTATGTTCCCAGTGAGACCCCAGTCTTCCCAACTCCACTAGCACCCAGACATGGACAGCCTTCCCACCACCTTCTGCTTTGATATCATTAGAACTCATCACGCTTTGTTCTCTCTCCTCTCAGTTACCACAAGAAGCTGAGTATTCCCGGGTCATTCCCTTTATCTCTTGCATGCAAAGAAGCCAGAGGCAAACACCACTAGAGCTAACTGGCACGGGTCATTATGTGGTCCTTATTGGGGAAAAACTTAGAAAACATATATTCTCTCGAGCTCTCATTCTTCCTTCCCAGGCAAAGATGTTATATGCTCCATGGCCTAGGTCCCACCTGAGAGAGGCTTTTGCCAGCCAGCAGGCTGAACATATACTGGGAGTGCCCCAAGGTGAGAATACACCCTGCCAGCACCTCCTATTTCATGTTTATAGGTTAGGCTAGGGTAGAGTAGGAAATACCTCTTTTCTCTAAGAAATAAGTTTTTCAAGGGATTTTTAGGTCAATGCATGTATGTATTCTCGAGGCCAGGGTCTGCTCCCAGGTAGCCCCAGGAACTCCCACAAAGCCTCCTTGCCCACAATCGAGCTCAGTGTTGCAGAGCCAGCTCTCTGCTGGACCACCAGATAGAAGCAGGATATGAGATTCCAGAGCCATCCAGATTATCACTCATCAATCTCGCAAATGCTAATCAGTACATGATTCAGAACACCTTCTCTATGCACCATCCTCCTCTTCCAACTTTTGAAGCCTTCCTACTGGGACTCCTAATCAGTCACCACCAAAATCCCTTATATATTCAACTTCTTCTCCAAAAATTCCCTTCACTTTCTCATTTTCTATGAAAGAAGTTTCTCTTCTGAGGTCACTGCTTTCCCTCAGGTTCTTTCAGGGTAGGTGTTTTTCCCTCCTACAGTGCTCAATCACCGGGCCAGAAAAATGGAGTCAGAGTCCTCCATATTCCTCCTTGCTCCTTCCAGGTAGTCAGACCTTCCCCCTAAAAATCTCCAGCTTTGAATCTCATGTCTTCAGATGTTATTCCCACTAACTTTTCTTTTTTCTCGCCTTTTTTTTTAATTTTAGAAAGAGAGAGCACACGCAAGAGGGGCAGAGAGAGAGAGACAGAGAGAGAATCTTAAGCTGGCTCTACATTCAGCTTGGAGTCCGACGGGGGGCTCTGTCCCATGGCGCTGGGATCATGACTAGAGTCAAAATCTAGAGTTAACTTACTGAGCCACCCAGGCGCCCCTAAACTTCCTTGCTACCATTATTTATCAACATCTAACGGACTGAAGGTCTTGAGTTCTTGGGTCACAGTCATGGTTTCTAACATTATCACTTCCATTATTTTAGTAATTTTGGTATCTGTAAGCATGACTTTTTTCCACGCTCATTTTCTTGGTCTTCTGTATGTTAATGATCTTGTCCTTTCTACTTAAAACTCCAGTATTTATTACTATGGTTATATTCTAATCCTGGTCATTGTCAAAAATGGAAACCCCCTATGATCTCAACTTTAAGAGTCCCATTGCCCACCACTTTCTTTCTATCTCTCTTCCCTTATTATCCCAATTTCAACAATCATCCAGGTCAGCAGTCTTTCAGTCCTACCACATTTTCATGGCCTTCAGACATCTCAAGTCTATATTCCTCTCGTTACTTAGCTCAAATTTGATTGTTGACCATTGTAATCATCCCCTTGCACATACTCTCAACTCCCTTGACTTTTCCCATCCAAATATCTATTTTTTATTGGAACCAGTTGTCCACCTATTTTGCTTCTGTGACCACATAGCTAGATGTATTTGGAGCAAATAAACAACTGTATCGAATGGTCTTATTCAATTCATTACTACTTGCCTCAGATGGACCTATAACGTGACTAGGCTACCACAATACATTTCTCAGGGCCATTTGCTTCCCCACTCTCCAAAGCCAACAAATTTCAAACTTTCACTTTGCTCTTATACATCCAATATCTTCACCACTGTCCTAACCTAGAGTCCACAGAAAACAGAACCTAAGGCAACAGCTTAAGTGCTAACATTTTATTGAGTAGTGAAATCTGGGGACGCAAGAGTGAGGAGAAAAGTTTGTGAGGTAAAGGAGGGAATGCTAAGGTACTGAAGGGTATGTTTCAAGTTGGCTACAGCTCTATGACAGCATAGTTGATTGATCATGCTGAGCCTCAAGGGAGGAAGGGAGAAGAATTTATCTGTTGGCACCAATGCCCAATGGATTTTTCCTTATAGGTCATCAACAGCCTTATACCCTCTGGTCACACTAATGAGCTCCTCCTCAGTGAGTGAGGAGCACAGTCCAACACAGCATTAGCATCATTCAGAGTGCAAGTGACAGCATGCAGGGTGATCTAGTGCACACGTGAGAGCGTCAAGCTGATTCTTTGAAGTCTTCTGTCTTAAAAACCAATTAAGTATGAGCTAAGAAGAGGTCGGACTGGGTCAGTGTGTCAAACTGTAAGCTGCAGCAGTAGCAATGATTTGGTCACATGACCTTGGAAATGGTGAACCTCCTTGCTACAGCTGCTTAGGCCAGAAAGTAAGGGAAGCACATGGATCTGGGGGACCCATATACTGAATTCTGTACAATCACTTTTACTCTCCTCTTACAGTCTTGCTTGCTTGTTCACTGAGAAAACTGAAACAAGCAAAAACTCCTACCTTCACATATGTCAACCTACCATTCTCTGTACCCACAAGCTTTGCCTCTTCTCCTATTACTATGGGTAGAATGTTTGAGCTCCTAGTGAGGTCCTCGTTCATAAGGTTTTGTTTTATTTCACTTCTCACTTTTTCTTCTCTAATGAATTATACCTTTAGCCTATGAACATACTTTTTTCTCGTATTTGAAAAAATAAAACTCTTTATCCCATTTCTCCCTTTATTTGTGGTCCCGTTTCTCTGCTTGTTTTTTTTTTTTTTTGTTTGTTTGTTTTTTTTTTTATGATTACACTCCTCAAAAGTGTTTTCCAAACTCACTGTCTCCATTTTGTCTCCTTGTAATATTTTTTGAAACCAGCCAGTTAGGCTGGAACCCATCCCTCTTCCAAAACTGCTTTTCTCAGTGTCTCCAAAGTCTTCTTGACATTTTTAAAGCTGGTGGACAGTTTGTTTGGCTCCTCCTCTGTGACCTATTAGCAGCGTTTAGCATAGTGGTTCAGTCCTTCCTCCTTGAAATGCATTTCTCTTCTTGCTTTCCAGGACACCACACTCTCACAGTTTTTCCTTGTCATTGGCCTGATTCCTCTGCTGATCTGCCTTAATCTCCCCATCCTCTCAGTGTTGACTGCCCCACGTCTCAGTCCTGGGGCCTCTTCTCTTCATAGACCTTTTTCATTGCAATCTCATCCAATCTCATGGCTTTCAAGGTTATCTGTATGCTGACAACTTCTAAGGTTTTATTTCTAGCCTAGACCTCTACCTTGAGTTACAGATCCATACATCCTAAAGCCTACTTTTCATATCCACTTGGATGTCTAATGTCTGCGCATGTCAAGGAAAAAGATTAAAAGGGGCTCAAATCGAGGTTGAAGATGGACGTTCTTCAGGTAGCACTTTAAGACCAGGTGACTCTCTGAGCCAAAGCAGGATGAGAGTTTTCATAGGGTGAGAAAAGCAGGGAGTGTGACTAAAGTGGTGGTTTCCTCTATACCTGCTGCACAATGGACAATTAGAATGGTTGTGAGTATTCAGGTTTCATGCCTCTTATTATGGATCATGGATGCAATCTCATCTTGGCAGCTGTAGGAACGGTTTGTCTGAGAGCAATCTTTGTAAATATTATGGGTCATTTATCAATTGTCTAATGTCAGTTAAAGTTCAAGGAAGTAGAAGATACAAAAAGAGTGGAGAAAGAAAATAAAAAGGAGAGAACGTGAAAGCCAAAGTAGGGAAAACTGGCTCTTTTTTGTTTATTAATTTTTGAGAGAGAGAGGACAAGCAGGGGAAGGGCAAATAGAGGGAGACAGGATCTGAAGCAGACCTTGCGATGACAGCAGAGCACCTGATGCAAGCCTCAAACTCATGAACCGCAAGATCACACGACCTGAGCTGAAGTTGGATGCTTAACTGACTGAGCTGCTCAGGCAGCCCAGACTGGTTCTGTTTTAATTCTTTTACAGGAATCTTAACTTCAGGAAGTCTAAACTACACCCCCGATATCCCACTGACAAGCCCGCATCCTCTATAGTCTTCCACGTCTCATTTAATGACCACTCCATCCTTCAGTGGCTCAGGTCAAACACTTCAGAGTCCTCTTGACTCATCTCATTCTATACCTAATCAATCCATCAGCAAATCTTAATGCATTTACCTTCAAAAGACATTCAAAATCAACCACTTCTCACTATCTTCACTACTACCACCATGGTCTGGCCACCATCATTTCTCACGTAGATTATTGTCGTGGTCTTCTAAATGATCTTTCTGTTTATCCTCCTACAGTCTATTCTCAATAAAACAATCAGAATGATCCTGTTGAAACATGTCACCGCAATGTCACTGCGCTCAAACTTGTACAACAGCTTCTCGTGTCTCTCTAATAAAAAGTCAAAGTCTATACAATGGCTACAAGGTCTTATAAGATCTGACTCCTCATTCCCTCATCTAACTGTCCACCTTACTCATTCCACTCCATCCCACACTGCTCTTCCTTGAATACCACAGGCTGTCTCCAAATTCAGAGCTTTTGTGATTGCTGATATTTTGTGATATTTTGTGATTTCTCTGCCTAAAACTCTCTTTCTTCAGATACCTACAAGTCTCATTCTCCCCTCTCTTTCAGTTCAGATGTTACCTGACCCCTGACATTTATGATGATTTTTATGAAACTGTAGCTTTTCTACCTCCTCCCCCAAGCACTCCTATTCTCCTCACCTGCTTAATTTTTTCCCGTAACACCAATTTCTATCTAATATCATCCATTTTAATAATTATTTTTTGTCCCCCCTCCCCCACCATCCACCTTCTGTCCCCCACTAATATAAGCTTCAATTGGCAGGGATTTTGACTATTTACTTCACTACTGTATTTCAAATACAGAGAACATGGCTAAGTACATGGTAAGAATGCCTGAATGAACAAAAGAATGAGTGAGAGAATTATTTTTATAGTTTCCTACTCTCTACTTTTCTCTCTTCCTTCTGTCTAAGACTCCCATTCATAGAACACAGACATTCTAAGCGACTCTTGTTTCTTTTCATATCTTCATTTCCTTGTCTTTGGGTTTAACTTTCTGAAATACTTTTTCAACTTTTATCTTCCAAACCTGGTGTTACATTTGTTTTATCAGTCATATTTTAGATTTCCCAAACGTCCTGTCCTATAATTGTAAGTTATTTACAGCATCCATTATTATTTTATAAACGTAATATCTTTCCAAATCTCTCTAAGGATACTCTTTGGAGATTTGGTTTTTATTTATTATTTATTTTTCATTTTTTTGTTCTCTTTTATTCCTTGTATTATCTGTTAAGTCCATTGTCATTTGTACTTCGTGATAAGGCTGAGAAGTTCTCTGCTTGCTACAGGATTAGTGGGTAACAGAACCAAACTAATGTTTTTGGATAGAGCAGTTTTCTCTGAAAACAAAAAAGTGCAAACCCCTATAACTTTATTGTTTTAATGTGGAGGGACATGTAAGAGCAGTAGTTGAAAGAGATGAAGTCTGTGAGGTCACCTAGCATAGTGCCTGGCTCAGAGTAGGTGCTAATATTTTTTTATTAAATCCTATATTGTCCAGGCCTCTCATTCCACAGTGAAGGAAACCAAGATCTGATGAAGGTAACTGACTTGCCAAAGGAAAATCAATTATAAGGCCAGAGCAAGTTTCTACATTTAGAAGCCAATTTCTAAATTAGGCATAAAAACTCCAAATCATCATTTTAGTAGTGAGAATTTCAAAATGTAATTTTTCCCAGGAGAAATGCATTCTGCCATTTGTAATTACACATGCAATTGGTTTCACAATGAATAGTATTATAGTAGTAGCCAAGTAGTCCAGTGTTGCATGCATTTAGATATTAGCTACTTAAAGACAATCTACTTTATTGAAATATAATTTGCATACAATAAAATGCACCTATTTCAAGTGTGAAGTTTAATGCGTTTTACAAAGGCACACACCTTTATCATTACTACTACAATCAAGATTTAAGCATTTCCCTCCCTTACCAAAATTCCTTCCCATCTCTTTACAGCCAATTCTTTCTCCTGTGCCCTAGCCCCAAAATAACTGCTTATCTGCTTTCCATCACTATAGAGTTGCCTAGTCTAGAATTTCATATAAATGTAACCATTCAATTCTATTCTTTTGTCTGGCATCTTCTGCTAAGCATAATGTTGTTGAGTCATCCATAGATGTTCCTTTTCCTTGATGAGTAGTATTCCATTATATGGATATACCGATTTGCTTATCCGTTTACATGTTAATGGACACTTAAAGTTTTTTCCAGATTTGGTTTATTATGGATAAAGCTCTTATCATTTGTGTATGTACATTGTCTTCATTTCTCTTAACAAATGACTGGTAGTAAAATTGCTGGGTCATATGTTAAGAGCCCATTAAACTTTATAAGAAATTGCCAAATAATTTTCCAAAGGGGTAGTGCCATTTTATGTAACCACCAGCAGCATATGAAAGCTCTAAGTGCTCTCTGCTTTTAAATCTTTATTTCTCTGATAACTATTGATGTTGAGTATCTTTTCATATGTTCACTGTTCATGTCTATAAATCTGTTAAATCTTTTGCCCACTTTCTATTTGGGTTGTTTATCTTATTATTGAGTTGTAGTGATTTTTATAAAATTTTATAAACTCTTTTATCAGATATACATACTGCAAATATCTGTATTGAAAAGCTAAGTTCATGCTTTGCCTCTTTGTGTTCTGAAAAGCAGAACTTGTTAATTTTAAAGTACAATTAATTTTAAAGTACAATTATCATTTTTTTTGTTTATGGTTTGTGCTTGTTGTGTCATGTCTAGGAAATTCTTATTCCAAGATTTTCTCCTATGTTTTCTTTTAAGTTTTATGGTTTTAACTTTACATTTAGGTCTATGATCAGTTTTGAGTTAAATTTGTATATAGTGTGAAATCAATATTAACTTTTTCCCCATAGGAATATCTAGAGCTATTACAGCACCATACATTGAAAAAGCTGTTCTTTCCCCCACTGAATCGCTTTGGTATCTTTGTTGAAAGCCAATTGTGAACATATCTGTGGTTCTATTTCTGGACTCTATCTGTTTTGTTCTATATAACCATCTTCATGCTAACGACACTGTCATGATTACTATATTTTTACAGGGCAGTGTGAAGGAAGGAGAAAGAGATCACATACAAGGAAGGGAGGAAGGAAGAATGAAGGGAATTTCTCTGGCAGAAATCAGTGCTAGTTTCCATATGGCAAAAGTGAAAAATATCAGCCCTAATCCAGGACAATAGAGTTCATTCCAACTATTCTTATTTTCAATTAATCATTTAACATTTGCTGTGCAATCATGTGGTCTATATGTGCAACAGCATGAATGCATTTAGTTGCATCTACGGTCATTACTAATGACTTTATCTTGGCACTCACTTCTTTTATAGTCTTTTATTGTTAAATTTTAGGATTAATCAAATCAATTGGTTAACATTTTCATAATGAGGTAAAAATATCTGTCCAACATGAGACTCTATTTAGAATGTGAAAAGTCCTTTGATGTATGAATTTGTATTAAGTATCAATTTAAAGAGTCTACTGAGGTTTTTTTTTTTTCAACCAAGGAAGCTATGGAAGACTGAAACTAACATTATTGATCATGTACTATTTGCCAAGTGCTATACTATGTGTTTTAAATGACAATCAAATACATAATTTATTGAGTGTCTATTGTGTTCCTGAAATTATCCCACTTAATTCTTGTAACGATCCTGCAAAATACTACTATTCCCATTGTACGTGTAAGGGCACCAAAGTTAAGTAACTTGCCCTACTAGGAGGTGGTGGAAATGCCCTAAATCTAGCCTAATTTGGCTTTCAAGCCCAGGATCTCTCCAGTTTCTATATCACATTTCCCTGACCCATGGCAGTATTCTATACATTGCATGAATGTCAGAGCAAAACCAAAGTTCGAGGAGCAGTGGGAGCACTCCAGGCAAGTCTTGGTAGCTTTTTCCCAGCTCCACTAGATCAGCATCAGTTTCCTCTTCCTCAGAATCAGAAAAACAAACAAACAAACAATGAATTGAGGGCTCATAGCCTTTAATCGGAGGGAATATGCGATCTAACTCATCAACAGTGAGCAGAGAGAGAGAGTCTTAAGGGTTGATGGGAAAAGAAGAGCAAAGAAATAATAGTGATATATGTAATATATGCAATATACTCCTCCAAGGAGATAATCTTATAATTTAAGAAAATCCAATGAGGGCAAGTACTTACTTTAGAGATAGAGCAAAGATCTGAGGAGCTAAAGAATTGAGCCAAAGTCTTATAAGTTGTAGGGAAGGGAGCTAGACGGCCAAGCTGGGAACTTGACACTAGCTCTAGAAAGGAGTGGGGCACTGAGGTAAGGTTGCAGGACAAAAGAGTGATTTGTGAGGTGAGGGGGCAAGGAGGAGAGAGGGTAGGTGTATGATAACTTCATTGTTCCTTCCAAAGCTAAACTCAGCTCGCTGGTCTTATATCCTTGCTCTTGCTGCTCTGGCACGTACATACAACTAATTCATTTTCTTTTATCTAAGATTTTAAAGTACCTCTGAGAAAGACCAGTGTATACAAATCAAATTAGAATCACAATAGGTTGGGAACTGATCCAAGGACTTAATATAAGACCTAAATAATAGAAAGCAAAAATAGCAGAAAACTGAGGTAGTTTGCATTCCTATGTCTTATGAATAAAGCTGCAATCATGACATCATCTCTTGTTCTTTAAAAGAATAGTGCTGTTAACATTTTGACTTGAAGAAGTGGGGACTTGTCTTTCAAAAGAGTATGTCAGTGTGATCCACAGAACTTGGGTCTTCTCTTAGGATGATCTTCTCTTATTTTCCCCACCTCCACCTGTCCCGTAACACAGATTCTAAAGGGGGATTAAATGTAATTACGAACACATACACTCACACTCACATACAAACACATTCTCATACAGCTTTCAGGCCTGGATTTAGTTTATATGGAGAATCCCTAGTACCTTCATTATACTTTTATACCCTTATATCAAGTACTTTGTATAATATTTAAGTTATTCCAATATAAGTGACTAACCAGGGGGTCTGATCCGGGGCAGTGGGGGGGGGGGGGTCTCAAATGTAATTGTTTTCAGGGGTCAGACACAGTCTAATTATAAGAAGAATGGTAGGACTCTGCACCAGTTGTACCCTATATAAAAGCCGTCTAATTTTGCCATTTCTGCAGACTCTCCTTGCCAAACAAAACCAATTTGAGACCTTTGGAAGAGATTAACTGTTTTGATCAATTGTCTTCCATATTTCAAAGGAATGTCTAATTTGAAAGATCTAACATAAGGAGAACTTTAATAAATCATTTGATTATATAATTGTGTATGTGTGTGTGTGTGTGTGTGTGTGTGTGTGTGTGCGCTTTGTATTAGAAACTCAGATTGAATCTGCACAGCCGGGGGGAAGGAGAAGAAATATGCCAATCATATTTATGTATCTATTCCATAGCCAACAAATGAGACTAAATGATCTTTTGAACACTATCGACAATTTGTTGGACCAAATTCATAGGTTATTTGTGTCTAAATAACCTAATGGTACATAAATAAATACATGCTTAAAAACAGATCTTTGTCAACTTTTCGTCCAGGTATTTGACCAGTGTCAGGTAAAGCTCACCCAAGTCATACAGAATTAACCACCTCTTCACAATTAGATAAAACCTTCTTTGATGTATAAATGTTTGACATGCTCTTCTTTCCTAAGGAAGAGATTACAGTTGTGGGGGACTGGGCAATGGGGGGAAAAAAGCTTTTGATCTCAAAAGACCGAGACTTTGTGAACTAAACTGTTCTATCTGACCTACAGATTTTAAAAAGCAGTGGACAAAAAGTTATCCTAGATTCTAAATTTCAAATCTGGAAAGTCAATAAACCTGTGGTTCAGATGGAAGTTTTAGTAGCATATAACCTCTGTTGATTTTCAGGTGTTAAAAGCAGTAGGAATATATATCATTTTGATACTAACACAAGCTGCTGAATTTAAGTGGTCATTGACCAGACACCTGATTTAAGAGATTCCATATTTACAGAGCAAAACGCCCTTCTCTTCTGGAAGGGAATAGGCTTTAAAAGCCAAGAGATATCAAGTGAATAAGATTCCATAAACCAATATCCCTAATAGACTAATCTGACTGTCAATCAGCTTTTGCACCTGTCTGAAGAAACATTTGACATTTTGCCTATATTCATGTATCAAGAACCTAAAAATAGATTTAATTTAATAACATTAGTGTTCAACTTGTCCGGTGTTCGGATCTTATTCCAGGGGGAACAATGCTTGTAGCAATGGTAAAATTAGGAAAGTTGTTTTATGTCGCATTAGTTAACATATGCGAGCTTACTTAACATGTGGACGGCAAATAAGTGTAATTACATTAAAACAAGGAGCTGTAGCGCAGAAGCAATAAAAATAGACTAGGTTGTATTATTAATTCTTGTGTTAAGGGTTTTGAGCCATGTTGATTGGCCTGAATTTTTTGATTTTGTTATGGTACAAAGGGATTGTTTGAAGTAATTTGTCCCCGAGAGAGGCTCACAATCCCAAGCGGGTTTCAATTCAGCAAAGCAAATCTAATTTTGTTTGCTTTATGCAAACCAGAAGGGGCTGTGGTTCATTCTGTTTTCACTGGAGGGGAAAGGCGCACTAATGGGACCTGCTGAAATGCATGCATTGCAAACATCATACCCCTGCATATATTAAATTTAGCTATGTGATGCACTGTGTTCATCATCTCATTGTGTACACAGATACGCTTTAGAACAAAGCCTTTTAATAGCGAGGGAACCTTACTACATTATGTCAATACTCTATTGTATTTATATTTAATGCCGCCATTGGAATACCTGCCCTTAGCTAGAGTATGTTCCTATTTGTGATCGTTTTGCATCTTAGTTGCTCCTTATGTGCAAGTGGACTATACACTGAGGCTATTATGCTGTAGCTTAAAGCCAACATCTGAAGATTAATTATATGCAGATCGATAAAGGTTTCTAATTTTCCCGGTCTCCACCCCCGCACATATACCCCTCGTATACCTGAGTGAAATTAGAGAGATGTTTAGTACCCTGTTGAAAGAATAGGATGCATCCCAATCTGAATATTCAGGCTGGAAGATAAATGGAGAATAATAATATCTGCACAACAGGTAATGCTAAAGATGGTCTCCATCCCCGTGACAAATCACCATCCTCCTCCTGCCCCCACCCTCCAACTCACCGTGGTCTTTCCTCGACTTGCCAGACACAACTAGGCTGCCAGATACATTTGATCAAATTCATCAAAATTAGAGGGTGCGTGAGATGGGAAGAGAAACCAGTACATGATAGATGATGATGCAGTTATTGGCTAGGTGAATTTATTCCCATAAAAATGAAATTATTTGTCAATTAAAATTGCATAATGACTGCATCTCCTGTCATGCCAGCACTGTTTTCAGTGTGTTTTTGTTTTGAAAACAGTTCCGATACTGCAAATAGACAGACACATCTCCAAACCCTTCAATTTGTCATTAGACATTTGGCGGCATGCCTACTTTGCTGTTAATTTTCCAAAACTACATTAATTTGCTGAATGACTTCTGTGAATCAGTTCACATAAAATTCAAGATGATACTTGTCATGTATCAAAGAGTGACTATTAAAAGCATAGGTTACATGTAGCAACACACTGTGTGAATCAGTTTGAATTTTGTGTTTTAAGTTCAAACATGGGTTAGCATTAATGATTTTTTTTCTTTCCTAATGGAAGTTGCTTAATGAAACATTACAAGGATAATCTTCCTATTGGGTTTTTTTTTTTTTTTTCTGCTTCTGCTTATCTCTTTCTTCAATTTGCTAGTGTATACATTCTTAATTTGACTTGATTTGGAACACAAGAGACACCTCAGGCAGTGGAAATTCAATGGTGTAGCCAAAAATAATTGTTTAATATTGTGACATAAGGGATTTGATCCTCAAGGTATACTGTATGTGACAGTTGTGCAATTTAAACACTGAGAGAGATTATCCTGTGCACAGAACCAAACAGTGAGATCACATGACATTCTTAGAGGAATTTACTCGCTGACAAAAGAGGGCGTTTGGTTGAGGAACGTTGTAATAGTTGCCGGCCTCTCGTAGCATAAAATCATGAAAGAGTAGTATGGTAGCTATTAGAAATGCTACTTTGTTTTTAATGCACTTGCTTGGTATACAAAATACATTTATTCTAAAGGCAAATGTTGCTTTGGTCCTGACATACATATATATCCAAGGAGCTCTGACCAGATAGATATTCCATTGGTGGAAGTTTTTATTTGAATTCGTATGTTCGCACACTTTTATTTGAATTTATATATTCAAATATAAATAAAGATATTTATATTTGAATATATAAATAAAAATATATTTGAATACATATTTCCTATATATGTGTATATTATACTATATCTAAATATATAAGTACATGTAGTATATGTGTCTGTACAGCATATATGTATATATGTGTATTGTAATATACTCTGTGTGTGCATAACCCTTGACATTACATGAAATATTTTTATTATAATTATTAAAATAAATTATCAGGTATTATAATTTAATTGGTATAATGCAACTATACAGTTAGGCTGAATTAGGAGGAAAATAATTACAGAACCCTTAGTGAGTTCAAATCTGCTCCAATACCATAAGAAATTATGTCAATTTTAGCTTTTTTTTTTTTTAATGTTTATTTTTGAGAACGAAAGAGACAGAGCACGAGCGGGGGTAGGGGCAGAGAACGAGGGAGACACAGAATTGGAAGCAGGCTCAGGCTCTGAGCTGTCAGCACCAAGCCGGACATGGGGCTCGAACCCTTGAACTATGAGATCATGACCTGAGCCAAAGTTGGACGCCCAACCTACTAAAGCCACCCAGGCTCCCCCCGTCACTTTTAGCTTTGAGCATAGAGAGGCGTATCTGGCACAAAAACCCAATACAGAAGGATACCTAATTCATCACCATGTATCAACTCTGTTTCCTTATCGCCCAACCTTGCTCACATTTTCCTAATCTACCTCCTCAGTTTACTGAGAGCAGGAAGCTTGGAAAGGGTGGGAAGAGAGAGAAAAGGGGTGGTCGCCAACCTGCTATTGTGCCACACAATGTTCAGCTACGGCCAAATAAGGCTAAACTTATACCACATTTATTTAGTGAGATTGGCAAAATATTACACTTGGTGAGAATGAATGTAAATTGTTATTAGTAAATCAACTTATCCTAATAATACATACCTTCCTAGATTGAGCTCTGGTGTTCAAAAAACAATTGAGATGTCAGATTGGAGGAATTTACCTTAATGCCTTGGTGTGCTCTCACAGAAGGCAGCACTACATGCAAACTCTGCCCCCCCCGGCCCCTCCCCCCCCCCCCCCCCGCACTGTAAATTCGGCACAGATATGTCTCCTTAACCTTCAAGTACTGAAGGCAGCTCCTGCTCAAATTCCTCTTCAGTTCAGCAGCCCAAGTTTGCATGGGAAGTTAGGGCTGTTCTCAAAGAGCTTCTACCCCGTGGCATGCTGATAAATGTTTAACAACCAGCTCTCTGGAACACAAAAACAAAAACAAAACAGCAATAACTCTGATTTGTGGTGTGAGTCAATTCCAAGCCACCAGTGTGTCATGTGAATGAGGAGTAGGGAACAAATACAAAGTATCCCGCCATTCCATACTATGTTTACCATATAGATACAATAGATATAAATAACCTCAAGAGCACAGATCACACAGTAAAATGTAGTAGAATGAGAAAGTAATATGTTTGGGTATTCTCTTTCTTTTTGATATAACTTATTGAATTTTATTACATACTTTTATGTTAATTTTTAATACGATCGTATATAACAAAAAGCTTGCAAAATTCTGAAAATGTAACAATCGGTTCTTATGAGTTAGGGCAAGGCAGCCCCACATATTACCGCCTCCGTCCCATCTCAGCACACACACCACACAATTAGCTTCCTGGTTCATTAACATCGATCCAGAGTTATGCCTCATCAAATGGGAAAATATTTGTCCTGGCAATAAGCAAAATAACTTCTTGTTGATCAATTACTCCTAATACAGTTGTGTAGTGCTGTCTCCACCTGTGTTTTCCGTGGTGCATTCTTTTTTTGTCTTGCCATCAAAGTCCCTAGTTGAACCTTTATTTTATTCAAGTGCATGGGGGACACGGCCTGTGTCTGAATTCCTTTGTCTAAGAATAGTGATTCTGCACTCACACATAAAGAAGAGGAGAGAGAGAGCTACTATACAATGGTGTGGAGTGCGATGAAATTTTACTGACACGAGTCTGGGAAGACTGCCTGATCTGTATTTGGAACAATGCTATTTTGTTTAATTTGATATATGTGTGGGCTTTTTATTCAAATCGAGTTGAACAGTTTGTTCCAGCGGGAAAAAAAAGGGCTGCTTGTTACAGAAAGGTTATTTATCGTTCACTATAACACTTGGCATTCTGAAGAAAATTGTGAGGATTCTCCTTTTGGGGGCTGTATGCTGCTGTCCTAGCCTCTGCACAAAGAGTTAGAGCAACAGTTGAAGGCAAGATCCTTGGAGGCTGTTTGGGGGCAGTGCTTTAGATACCCTCAAATGAAGGTGCATTTAAAATTATTCAGTGACCCATTCCATCACTTATTTTTGCTGCTACTTGGACATTTTAACATATGAGTTCCCATCGCTTCAAAAGATTCAATGCCAAGATCAATTAACATCTTGGGGGAAGAGTATAAGGAAGAACCGCTAAAGAAGTCTTAGCAGTGTAAGCACAATTGAACTTGGCTATTGCAGGCAATACTTTTATTCAACATTCCTCTACACTGTTCATTTTTACACTGTGATTGCAACTGTTTCTCTGTTTATTTCCTTGACCTCAACACAGCCACTGTCCATTTGAATCTCAATTCAACTTTAGCTCAGTTAAAATCAATTTCAAGTTAAGGCCCCAGATTACCATACGGGTGACCCCCACCTTAGAAGATAAACATATCCTATAGAAGTCAGATGCTACCAACTCTTCTAAGATTTCTAAAAGTAAAAAAAAAAAAAAAATCCAATTATAAGGAAAGAGTGTAACAGCATGCCATTTAATTTTCTAGTCATTCTACAAAGACTCACAAACTATATACTATTCAGGAACATTATGCTACATGCTTACATATTAAACAATTATCTCATGTACCCCCAAATTTTAAAAATGTTTAAGTTTATTTATTTATTTATTTTGAGAGACACAGAAAGAGAGATTGGGGGAGGGAGGAGCAGAGAGAGAGAGAGAGAGAGAGAGAGAGAGAGAATCCCAAACAGACTCCACACTGTCAGCACGGAGCCTGACGCGGGGCTGGAACCCACGACCTCTGAGATCATGACCTGAGCCAAAATGCACAGTCGGACACTTAACCGAATGAGCCACCCAGGCGCCCCTGTGTCCCCAGATTTTAAATAGATCCTAATGCAAATAGAATCAAATCAAACTTCTTCCTCAAGTTTCTACTGGTGGTCCATGAAGACTGGACTGACAATGTGCACTTACGAAATAGCTTATTCTGGTTTGCCATGTGCTTCCTGTCTTTCTCTTCTCATGGCTGTTCCCAGACACTGTGAAATGTAAGTGCTTGTAAGCTGGAGGCTGGGAGCAATTCCACGTTCCATGCCTCCTCCTGGGGCCTCAGCAAACATTTGTCAGATTAAACCATACTCTTCCATTCCTCCATGAGCTCACCGAACCTCCATTAAGGCAGATATGACATGTGCAGGTTCAATCACAATATCTGATAATAAATGACTCCTGCCAAATAGAACATTCATGCTTATAAAAACAAACAAACAAACAAAAACAAAGAAACAGATCTAGGACCAAAGATCATGACAGTAACTCACCTGCGGGAAGGGGATAGGCATTTAATTGGACCTCAAAAGATGACTAGAACTGAAATATGCATAGAGGGTTAAACCTTACATTATTTAGCATACTTTAGCAGACATTGTTATTGAACGGATTTGGGTGTTTTTTCAAACTATAATCATAAATTAAAGAGCTATATAGAATAACACTAAACATAAACCACAGAGCCGCCATGGTATCTGTTCATTCTTTCTTCCTGGCATGCAGACTCCAAGAGCACAGGGTGAGAGAGGTTTCTGGAAGGAGGGGAGCTTTGAGCCAGGTCGTACAATTGTGAAAAGCATGAGCAAAGGGTTGGAAAGGCAGGTGTGAAGTCACTTTCTAAGAAGGAGGTGCTAATTAGCTAGGCGGAAGCAGAAGGGCCGTTTGTCATAATAAATAATGAAATATGATTTATTGAGCAATGATCATGCGGTAGCCATGGTGGTCAGTACTGCACATGCCTATTTCTATCTTCAAACATACCTATCAAGGCATATGTTTAGGAGGAACCTGGGGCTCCAATAATTATACCACACGCTCAGTGTCAGGCTGGTGGGTTTAGAAGGGTCAGAGAATGGAGCGCTTTAAACAGAACTGTGAAGAGTTTGGGTTTAATTTTATAGGAAGGACACAAAGGAAACAGCATGCAAGACATGAAACGGAGAAAAAGGCTTCAATGCCCTGGTTAGGCAGTCCCTAAGGTGGCCTGGGTTTGAATGAAAAATGCCTGATTGTTGACGTTGGCTTGGAATTGGAAAGGAGGAATGAATCTAAGAGGAACTGGAGAGAAGGCATTAAAACTACTTGACAACAGGATTTGGGGACTAACAGAATAATAGGCAAACACAGAAGGATAGAAATAAAAGGTTTACCACGTGTACATGATGTGAAGTGTGTTTATGCTAACTGTAAAATGTGTTGAAAGTCTTGCACTTTATTATTTATAATGAATTTGACCATTGTCAAGTTAAATACCATTTCTCTTTTGGCATTATTAATACTTTCGGTTGTCTGGAAACTAGCAATCCTCCTAAACTACTACTTGATTCTTTTATCCGAAGAATTTATAATGAGGTGTAGCAGGACCAGTAATTATGATCTGCAAAAAGGGAAACAAACTGAATAGATTAATTTGGCAGGCACTCAGACTATAGGCTTTGAAAGCTTGTGGAGTCTTCGGGAGCTCTTTGGCCAAGAGGAAGGGCATGTGCCCGACAAATGGGACTCTATTCCAAGTGCAGCCCACACAAGAGGACTGAAAAGAGCAGACAAAGGAGGCTGGAGAAGAAAGTGGAGGAAACAGCAGGGAACATAGAGATAGGGAAGGTCAGGGCATAAGAACCTGAGAGGAGGGAGATGTAGTTGATATGATGAAAAAGAGACTCCTGGAATACTTGGAGCAGCACACAGGAAATGAGCTTAAACATGCATCAATTCTATGTTCTCCAGGAGAATGTAGCAAAGGGAATGAATGACCAAAGTAAAATGGTGGTCAGGAAATAGCACTGGATCAGGGCAGTAGCAAGGGTGACAGCTAAGTCTCTTTCACATGGCAACTCTTATCTAGACATCTTACCAAAAAAACCTTACACACATTCTGGCATACCCACACACAACGTCCCACACAACGTCCTTAAGGGGTAAGTGAGAGAAGGATAGAGGGACGGTTACTGATAGTGGTTGGTGTCCTTACTTATATCACACGTGTTCTTGTATCTCCAGGCATCACGAGAAGGATGCCAGGCCCCACTGCTTCTGTTCCAGAGCTATGTTCACCATTCTTACAGAAAACAAGTAGGTCCTTCAAAATTCCAAAGAGCAATTAGGTGGCACTGGTATCATTATTCAGATCCTTTATCCTTCATCCAGGCATGAGAGGACACGTTCTCTGTAACTTCAGTGACTCTATGGAAAAGATGTACAAAGTTGAGGAAAGATGCACAAAGGAAAAGGAAGAAATCCTGAAATTATCCGGAAATTTTACATCATCTTCATCTTGCTGACATTGAACCATGAGAAACATTCTTAAAGTACATTTATGTGAGGGGCGCCTGGGTGGCTCAGTCGGTTGAGCGTCCAACTTCTGCTCAGGTCATGATCTCACGGTTTGTGAGTTCAAGCCCCGTGTCGGGCTCTTTGCTGACAGCTCGGAGCCTGGAGCCTGCTTCGGCTGTGTCTCCCTCTCTCTCTGCCCCTCCCCCCACTCATGCTCTGTCTCTCTCTGTCTCAAAAATAAATAAAAACATTTTTAAAAAATTTAAAGTACATTGATGTGAAGTTAAATATGTGGTAGATTCTATTGCTAGTCCTGCAGAGCAAGGTCAGTGAAAAGGACTGATTAAAATGTTAACCCTACCAATTGATTCAAGAGTTGATGACACTATGTCTACACAAATGAGTTTGAAAGCATTTGGCTAGCCCAATCCATATATTGGATAACAGAACCTGTTTCATAAGTGCACCAAAGAAAGATTGGCTACCATTTTACATGAATTATCAACATCATTACAGGAATTATCACATAAACTCTTCATGGATACACTTAGCTGAGGCCAGCAACTTTACCTTTTCCCTCCCCCCTTCCTTCCTTCCTTCCTTCCTTCCTTCCTTCCTTCCTTCCTTCTTTCCTTCCTTCCTTCCTTCCTCCCTTCCTTCCTTCCTCCCTTCCTTCCTCCCTTCCTTCTTTCCTTCCTTCCTCCCTTCCTTCCTCCCTTCCTTCCTCCCTCCCTTCCTCCCTCCCTTCCTCCCTCCCTTCTTTCCTTCCTTCCTCCCTTCCTTCCTCCCTTACTTCTTTCCTTCCTTCCTCCCTTCCTTCCTCCCTTCCTTCCTTCCTCCCTCCCTTCCTCCCTCCCTCCCTCCCTTCCTTCCTCCCTTCCTTCCTTCCTTCCTTCCCACCCTCCCTCCTCTCTCTCTTTCTATCTGAGATGACAAGTGAAATCTTGTGCATATTCTAACAAAAATCCCCCCCACCTTTGCAGGGAGGATATGGGGCCAATTTCACAGGGGAAAGCTTTCAATGTGCTTAATTTTTGTAGTAACCAGAACGGTGCCCACATGCCACTGTGCCACGTCTGCCAAAGGAAGGCCAATGTAATTGCCAGTCAGTTCCCCCACAGATAAATCTTCTAAAACAATGAGTCATGCATGTAAATATTGCCCTTGCTGAGCATATTTATTGCGTGTTGATGCTGATTGTTTAAAAAGGGGCTATGGTTCAATAAATTGAACACCTGAGCTGAGCGCTTGTAGGATGGAATTGAGAGACGGGCAGATCAATTTAGACTCACTTCTACTTTTCGATCTGTTTAATAGATTTTTAAAACGACACTTAGAGCCCCACAGAGGCAGAGGCACTTCACATCCTTCCAGCACATCCTCCCTCAGCCACACCTCACCTCGGTCCTCCCGGGCTCACTGCACTTGGAAAAGCTGATGATTCCAGGAGCAGAAATTCACAGAGCATGCTCTTGGCCTCCTGCTCCCTGCTGAACCGGGCTCATTTATTCAGCTGGTATTGCGAGTTTGGGGGCATGACAGTACATCTGACCCCTTTGGGGTAAAATTTGATCTGGCATTTCATTTCAAGGGCTCAGCCACTGGTCTGTCAAATCTTCATTTTGCGGGGGCCCACAAGAACTGCTGACGCCTGCCGCTACCTCCCTCAGCTTTCATCTTTCACTGGCAATAAACATGTCACCCTGCTGAGGTGAAACACAATCTGGAATTAAATTTACTGCATATAAAATATAGTGCCCTCTTTATTGGTTCAAATACTTGTCACTCATAATTTATTTGCCAGTGTATGGCCTTCATGCAGAGAGAAGACCGCTATAAACGAGGAGGGGGCTTCGGTGTTCATTCTTGCTGGGATCTCTTTCCACTTTTCGTTCTTTCCCATCCTTGGTCCCCAAATCCCACTTACCCACTTGGGCTAATCTGCTTTCCACGAAGCGCCTCAAATAAAACCGGAGCCCTTCCTCCAAGCGTGGCAAGCAGGTCACGGAAAACACTGGCGTAGGGCTTCTTGGCGGAGCCGCTGCGTGTTTGCTAGGAAGTGGCGAGAGCGTGGTACCTGGTAACGCTCTCCAGTGAGCAAAACTGAAATAGAAATGTGGGGGGACTGGCGGGGGTGGATTTAGCCCTCGTCGGTTTCAATCTCCCCCTTGCCATGCCTTCCCTTCTGGCACTCAACTTTTTCATGATTTATTCCAAATACTGTCGATCAGCTTTAACTAATACAGTTCTTGTATGAAGCACCTCTCTAATCTCTTCAAACACAGATGTGGAAGCACGGCTTAGAGCATGGAGGCCAACAAAAGCCCTCTGCCTGTACCAGTGATTAGCTTTGATTGACACAGAACCCTTCTGCTTTCCTAGGCATCCTCTAACACCCATAAATGATTGTTTTAAAATGAGACGCACAGGGTACGGTGGGTACCAGCTTCAGTGGATCTGCGGTGCAGCTACATTAGCAGTTAACTCATGAACTACAAAACACTAGATGCTAGATGTTGGGTCTCCCCCTCCGTTGCTATTTCTTTTTATCTCTTCTAGGTCTGTCTCTTTATGCAAAAAGGTTTTAATGAACATTAGTTTCTCATTTAGAATTGTTGAAACCCAGATAGATGTCCAGCGCATCTTCACATCTATCTGCAGCATCTTATGGTCCCAGATTTCAAAAATTTGCAAAGGAATGTCGGGACTTAACATTTGTTTTCAAATGATTTTTAAACACATGGGTAAAATCTGAATTTCCCCTTCAAGTCCTGTTAGATAAGGATCACCAGAAATCAGTAGATGTCAGTGGTACAAATCCAGATTCTCGGGAACTATACAAGTTATTTTTTTTTTAATTATCAATGGCAGTAAAAGATATCGTGTTTTTACATTTGTTAATTATATCATCTTGTCTCCTTCTAAGCAAAGAGGGCTGGGACGCTTCTCAACTTGCCCTTGTTGTGTGGGGCTGTCTCTCGAGGTGACAGTGGATGATTCCTTTGTCGTGGTAGGAAGAAGGTCTTTCTCAGGTAGCAGTACTCTGGATTCCCTTGCTAATTCCCAGCTGCCTCAAGGGTGGCTCTCGGGGTTTGTGTTATATCTCCAGAGATTGCCCCAGATAGTCTCAGATCCCAAATACTTGGAGGTAGTTTTCCAGAGTTTTAAAGATGTCATTTCTGTCTTCCTTCTCCCGGAAAACATAGTCACTTTATGACTAGCCATGGATGCGAAAT
Organism: Acinonyx jubatus; assembly: GCF_027475565.1. Lineage (NCBI taxonomy): Eukaryota > Metazoa > Chordata > Mammalia > Carnivora > Felidae > Acinonyx > Acinonyx jubatus. The sequence continues at coordinate 62,611,207 of NC_069385.1, read as the reverse complement.
GCTTCTCTCTGCCTGCTTTTTTTTTTCCTGAACAGCAGCATAAGTGAAGAGAGAAACTTAGAATAGGAATCCTTGCTCCAACCAGCTATGAAATGCCTAATTTTATTTGCATCTGCACACATATGCAGTTAGATGTTTTATTCATTACTTACACACTTACTTCCAAAAGAAACTTGTGAAAAGCAAAAGAAAAATCATACTATCTTTTAGTTTTCATTTTAAGGATTCAAAATAATCTGTTCAGTTTAATATTGACTTCCAAATGTTTTCCAAAACATTTTTAAAATGAAACTTCTTCTTCTATGAAGAGGCAGAATAAATAAAAGGGCCATGTTAATGTTTGAGAAAGTAACTCACCTCCTAAATAAATGGCTTTAGGATTATAGAAACAGAGTGGAAAAATAATTCATCTCCTCTATACTTCTCATTTTAAGGCTGAGGAAACTTTGACCCAGATAGTTCAAGTGACTTGCCCGAGATCAGTCAGTTAGTGCATGGAAGAAATAAATAATAAAATCCAATTTTTGTTTCTACTGCTCTTAAATAGGGAACTTTTAAAATCTGCAGACTCGATTATTTTGTCAAGAGATTCAATAGACATTGAGACTACTGTGCTTGACAAAGTGCCACTGCCACCACAACCCCATTGTGTGAACTTCCTTCACACACAGATGGACAAAATTGGGTTCAGAGAGAAAAAAATGACCCAAAATTCACACGAGGGCTAAGTGGCAGAACACGGTTAGAAGCCAGGTCTGTGGACTCAGATTCTGGAGCTTGTGAATGGCACAGGCTTGGGAAAAGGAATGCCACGCCCATCGCAAAGAGCTAGCAATTTAAAGACTAATTACACCAAGTGGGAATCTAATTTCTTTGTTCATTCTCCAGTTGTCCCACTGGTATAACAGGCCTTCACTATGGTTCTTTGCTTTATTTTAACCATTTGCCAAGTGAGTGTCTGTACCTTATCATTTGAATATTCTTTCTAATGATCTTTGACATCCTTGAGAGGGAAAAATAAAGCTATTTTTCTATTATCATGTATAAAATTTTGGTAGAAAATTCAGAATGATTATAACTCACTGTGAGATTATTATGTGACCAATAAAATAATCAGGTATCCAAAGCAGTCGTCGTAATGACTCTATTTTCAAATGATACTGAAAATGTTGGCTTTTATTTTGGGCTCTTCTCATTGTATTGTATTGTGTTTGCTTTCTTTCACTTTTACTTACAGTTTCACTTTACAGTTTTATTGAAATGTAAGATCTACCACATAAGCACCAATAAAATCAAATGTGAAAATACGCATCTTTGAGATTTTGTTATGTGATTGTATCCGAGTATATTATTCCCAGTTGGCTATAATGGGAACTATCCTGTACATACAAGTCCAACTTCTATTTGAAACATAAAATATACTATATTGTAAAATCTATTAAACGTGTTCTTTAAAAGGGCTATTATTTCTCTTACTACTGTACATGAAGTACATTTATGTCCCTTAAACTTGGAAACACTTTAGACCAGAGTAAGTAGAGATTTCTGAATGACTAGGAGATGTGTTTCAGATAAATGCATTCTTGTGGTTGGGATAGCCCAGGGAGGGCGAAAAAAGAGGGAGAAAAGCAGGGAACTGATGACTAAGCCCTAGGGAATCCCAGCATTTAAGGAGCAAGAAGAGAGACAGGACAGAATGCTCAAGATAGAACCAAAGGCATGAAGTGGGAGTTAAGGGAGGAGAGTGGTTCAGGGGAACAGGGGCAAATGCAGCACTGAGAAACTGATAGCCCTTTGTTTGGATGGCATTGAAGGTCATCTTGGAAATATCAGAATCTCCCAGCGAAACTGGGAAAGTGGAATTCGGAAGATTAAGTGATTAAGAAATGAATGAAGCTGAAAAAAATGGGATAAATGTAGACCCTTGCTTGGTCAGATAAATATCGTATGAATATATTAAAGCTAGGATGAGACCCAGGATCAAAGGTATGATTATAAGTATTTGGAAATGTATTTCTAGAAAAAAAATCTTTTGTGTAAATAATAAAGCAATATATGCTAACTGTGGAAAGTTTGGGGGCTATGAAAAAGGATGAACAATAAAATCAACGTAAACCAAAATCCCATGACTAAGAGATTATCTCAGTAAAGTTTTGGTCTATTTCCCTCCAGATTTTGTTCTATGTAATTATTTTTGTAAAGTTGAGTTCATTTTATGTATAAAGCTCTATATCCCTTTTCACTTATCCCTGTATTATTATATATGTATCAATGACTAGGATGTATGAATTTAGTGTACATTTTTAGCTTTAGGAGAAAGAAACTTCTAGTGAGAATACATCGAAGGTACAAGAACAAGAGATAAAGTGCTGGATTAATGTCCTGGGAGTGATGAAAGGAAAAGATTCAGGTTCATAGAAGAGAGAAAGAAAGAAGAAATGCTTACATTTGTGGAAGGCAGGAATACTTACATTTGTGGAAGGCAGGAATAAAAGTCTGGGTGGGTTTGTGCACTTTTAATGGCTGAGAGTGTTTAACTAGGAATCTTGACTGTGAGCAAGTAAACACATTTTCAGGTAAAACACAGGGCCAAGCTGAGACTGAGAATCCGGAAATTCTAATGTGAGCAATGGGTGGCATGGTAGCTTTCCTTCTAGCTAGTTTTGGAGGATTGGGTTGGAGAGAAGATGAAGCATTGAAGAATTCTGCGTAACGGCTAAGGGGAATGATAAGGATGTAAAATATTAACAGTTCTAAAAACAAGAATAAAATAAATGATCAATAAAGATCAATAAAGTGGAAAGAAAATGGGGGCACCCAAACACTGGGAAATCCATGAAGTTGAAAAGAAATCATGCAGTCATAGTGAGAGATAAAAAAATGGAGATTACAGTCAGAGTAGGATACTGGAGTTGAGCTCTCTGATGCGGAATAGAACTGAGTGGTAACAAGGCCCAGGTATGGTCAGGGGGCCACAGGGCTCAAGAAGAGAGATTACAAGATACTGAAATACAACATCAAAGTGAACCCTAATGTAAACTATAGACTTTGAGTGATAATGACATGTCAACATAAGTTCATGAATTGTAACAAATGTACCACTCTGATGGGGAATGTTGATAATGGGGCAGGCTATGCGTATATGAGTAATTTTTGCTCTTTCCTCTTATTTTTGCTGAGAACCTAAAAGTGCTTTAAAATAAAGTTTATTTTTTAGAAAAAAAGTGCTGGAGGAAAGAAAACAGTCACAGTTTCAAGGTGGCAGGAGTCTTGGGCCTGGACACTGAACTCACCTATGTTGTTGGCAAGTCATGGGAAATAAAGGAAGACTGTGAGTGTTGTATCCAGTGAATGGGAAGCAGTGAGTAGAAGTAGTTAAATGATATTGTAAGAGAAGGTGGTGGAGTCGTATGTCATGAACTCCAGTGTAGAAGGAAATTTTATATAACCTGGAAGTTCCCTCAGGACCCAAATGAAAGCAGACCCAACTGCCTGGTCCCATGGAAGCCTCTCCCCATTTAAGCTCCTGAAGAGGCACTATCCTAGAGAAAAGCAGAGGTTTAATTCAAGCCAAAATAAAACAAAGTATTCTGTCGAAAATATAATGTTATGAGGTAGTTCGTTTTCTACGGCACAGAAACTCCAGAAGGAAAGCAGAAAGAGAAGACAGGAGGACCGAGAGGCTGAGTCGGGAGATAGAGAGCACAAAGCAGTATGGGAATGTCAGTACACAGTCACCAGAGAAGCTTGCATGTTGGATGGCGGCCAAAGACAATGGGGGTGTGGGACATGAAGGATTGGAATGGTGTCCAGATTCCAAAAACATAACCTTCGGCTGTTACATTGGATGCACAGGCACTTCCATTTCTCAATACCTAGCCTATAATAAGTTATTCATAAATATCAAATGAATGAGTGGATGGATGAATTAGGTTAATTTTAGACTTTAAAGTCATAATAAAATAGCTAGGTGAAGACTATACACCAAAGGCTGCTGGAAACGTAAAATGAGAGGTCAGAAGAGTGATATCCTTGGAGGAGAGACAATATTTAATAAATATTTAGAGTCAATGAATGAACAATTTTATCCTATAATTTTCACCTTTGTCACTCTACTATGAGTTACTTTCAACTATGCCAAGCTCTCCTTGCTTAAGTTTTTTCAATATGCTTCCATTTAATTCCAGGATCTTTCCCCCTACTTGTGTATCAAAGAACTTTTCTTTACCCCTACATCAGTAACACTGCTGAAACAAATCTGAAATTCACCAACAGGAGCAGGAATTACTTTGTGCCTAAAATCAGCCTGACAATATAGATTGGATAAGTCATATTTTGGGGATTCTCTCAAAAAGATTGTATCTGTTGCATTTCATAACATCTTTGTAGCAGGTGTGCTGTCTCAGAGAGAGGTTTATTTTCTTTACATACTCTGTGCAGCAATGGAAAAAAATCGCTATTTATACAACTTTTAAATTTAAAAAAATCTATTCATGTGTAATTAGTTATAGTCTAGTATAAAAGGAGAGTTGAGAGTTGGAAAGAACACTTTTCCCAAAGCTTTTCTGTTTAATGTGAGCACCACTCCATCATAATTTCTTATTCTTTCCCACTATCTTCTTCCCTCTTATGCATGTTTTGAAACTCTCCATCAGTCTTTACAAGGAACAATTTTCTTTCTTTCTCCCTTTTTTTAAAAGCAGCACTCTATCAGTGTTTTAAGTCTTCACATTAAGGCTGCTTAACCCAGAGACAGTATTTCTGATTCTAGAAGCAAGTGCCAGCCCCAGATCTTTCTCAGTGGCTGGTCATACTCTTTAAGAAAAAGATGCTGCAATAAACCAGGAATTGATATGGTGAGGATACCAAATTTGAACCACAGTTATGGGCTTTCCATCATTTAAGTTTACCAATATCTCTAGGAAGAATTGAGATGATTAAAAGGCTTTCCATTGTATTTGCACTCAATATTCAGTAGATGGTACTGGCTAGACAGTTTATACTTAGGGGCATTTGCATTTTCATCTATAGTGAAGAACACTAAATGTGTAGTCCACGTGTACTCTCTTCAAATGACAGACCATAATCATCCTTTTGCAGCCTTTATAGTATCTGTTGTCAGGCTCTTCTGAGAGACTTCTAACAGGGTCTTGGCAAGATGCCACAGGCAAGTACTTCCACTGCAGCTGATTCATAAATGCCTTTGGGGTTGCATTACCAATCCAGTAACCCCTGAGGTTCGGTGGGAAGGTCTGCCAAGGTTCAGCTGGGATTGCCTATTAGCCCATTGAACTCCCCTGGGCCCTAGAAACTGAAGAGTGGGTTTCATCCAAGTAGCATGGGGAAAAGAGATGTGATATTGTCTCTGCTGGCCAGGTAGATTATATACACTCCGTCCCAGAAAGGCTGATTTGAGGAGAGAACCATCACAATCCCTCTTTTCTTCCTGTTGCTGTAGTGTAGGCATTTATAATTTAAGTGATAAATCCAATGACTAAAAGAAGAACGTCTTTATGATGTGACCTTATTTCCTTCTATTTGTATAATATAGCAAAGAAAACAACTTGTTTTCCCTTTTCCCATTGTTCTTCTACTTGTGTATGGATATGTGATTCACATGTAAATGGGGGCAATGCCTACATTGTTCACTCCTGTGCTCCCAGAGACAGGAACTGGGACAGCTACATAAATAGTAATAATCGGTGGCTATCTGAAAGCAGAAATATATTTAGGGGTGGGCCTGGGGGAAGGTCCTCAGATTGCTAATCTATGGGGGTGCTAAAACTTCACTGAGATAAGATGAATCAAATTCAATGATCCAAAGTCTTCTTGGGGGCAAGAGTCCATGTGATGAAAGGCAGGATGCATCTTCTAAAGAGGCAGGCTCAAAGTACATCAGAAGTCCATCAAGGATATGAGTTTAGTTACCATAGGGAAACCTTGTGGAGTGGAAAATGAGATATAGGACAAGAGCAGAATTACTCTGGACAGTGGTGCAATGGCTGACCCCTTCTGCCAGTTGTCTTGCTTCATCATTTCCTGTGTGTAGAGCTCACTCTCTTAGTGGAAAGAGGAGCTCATGTAGGGAGATAACTTCAACCCTTTTGTGCTTAAGGTGAAAAAAAGGAGAAACTATTAGCTCTAGTTTCCTCATGTGGTCATTGTATTCTACCCTGACAATTCTGTTTCTCAAACAAGGTCAGTTTCCCATTTCTGCTTTCCTTTCTACTTGTAACATTTTCTTTCAGTTGAATTGTATTTGTCCCAGAGTCGGGGAACACTTTTATATTATCCCAAAGTCTTCCTCCCACCTGCCACCTTCCTGATTTGTGATTGCCTTTGTGTACTTCCTCTTAACTCTTCTCCATCCTTTTTTCCACCACCGCTTACTAAAAGACCTAGGAAAAATTAATTAACTCCTTTGAGCCTCAGTTTCCTCAAGTGTAACATTAGATTACTAATAGCTACTTTTGTGAGGTAGTATCAATAATCAAAGGATGTAGAAAAATAGCATCATGCCTGGCTTCTCTTAGGTGCTCAGTAAATGGTAGCTGGGGACAATGATGAGGAAGAAGAGGAGGAGGATAAAAATGAGATGTAAAAATAATGTAATGAGTTGGCATTCACAAGATTCACAAATGACACAGGCAACACAACAGTCAGGATCAGCCTGGGTATGTGCTTGGTGTCATGAGCATGACACGTCTTGTTGGCTTTTCCCAAAGTTATGCAATGAGAAACCATCTGTTAGGGAGGGAGCCATCAAGCTCAGCGGTAGCGCCACTACATCACCATCACTGAGCCCTCCAGAATGCCAGGGCATATAAGGGAATGGTTTTTATTTTTTTTTAATTTACTTTTTTAGTGTTTATTTATTTTCAAGGGGGGCTGGGCAAAGAGAGAGAGGGAGACAGAGAATCCAAAGCGGACTCTGTGCTGACAGCAGAGACCCCGACATGGGGCTTGAACTCACGAACAGTGAGATCATGACCTGAGCCGAAGTCAGATGCTCAACTGACTGAGCCACCCAGGCGCCCCTAAGGGAATGGTTTTTAAAACATTGCTACTTTTTACTGCCTCAAATTATTTTTTATTTTTAAATTTTTTTTTGCTATTGGGGAGAAATGGGTATATAAAAAATAGAACATAGATTGATTCAAAAAATCATTGCTCTGCACATAATGTTGTACTCCTTTTTTGTATGGGATTGGAGGACATTGATCAGATTTTACAATTTCATTAAAAACATGCCATCAGTTTTTACAAAAAAAGAAATAAATCTTTAAAAGAGATGATTGCTTAATTAATCATAGGATAAAGAGAGATTGATGCTAAGAGCTGTTTTACAGATTAAGAAAAGTAGAGCAGGGACTGGCTGGCTCCAAGAACTAGAGTTATTTACTTTCAAATGAAGCATTTACTGACATAAGCTAATTCTTTCTTTTGATGATATTCCATTGCATCTAGATGAACTGGGCTCAATTAACCATGACTATTTAGTAACGTGAGTTACTATTTTTTTTAAGGTGAGATACTATTATGTACAGCCTCACACTTTTCGTTATTGACTCAACTCTCTTAGATGAAATTATACTTTCAATTTCCATAGTGCCCAAGGGATTTGGTCAGCCCACCTTCTGTGTGCTAGACTGGATAAACCTCTTTTTATAAATGACAAAATTTGAGGCACAAACAGGGAATGTGAATTTACCTAAATCATGTAACCATTTAGGGTACTAAGAAAAAAATACATTATTCTGGCAATAAGTTCTGTGATCCTTAACTTGGGATCTATATAGTCCTAGAAAATCCATGGATGGACTTTCAATAACCTGAGCCCATGAACTATAGAAATATTAAGTGACTGCATGGATGGGCATTTGGGGAGGAGAAGGGTCACAACTTTCATCAAAACCTCTAGTAGTCTATTACACCCAAAAGGTTAAGAACCAAAGTAAACTCTCCAAGGGCTAGTATAATTCTGAGTAGGGTATCCATCTAATCTCAAGGAGATATGTAATTTAGACGGCTACAAATCAGAAATATTTTCAAGGGCTCTGACACCAATATTGACAGAGAGACGGATTTAACACTTGGTTCCTTGAGGTCAGCTTTGTGGCTATTGTTAATAAGATGTACATCAAGCTATTTCTCCCTCATAGATTAACAAGGTCTAGGACTACAAAACTAATGCTTCCGCCAGTAATATATATATACATATATATATGTATATATATAAAATATACTAGTAATATATAGAAATACATATATAGTCATATATATAGTCAATATATATATATAATCCTGTGGCTTAGCACTACTTATTTTTTAATATTAATATAATCAATAATGTGAAAAAAACATTTCTGGATCTTATACTATGGACCAAGGTGTGTAGGATAAAAAGATATCCAAGATACACTTTTTTTACTCTCAATGTTGTATAGTTTGGCTGCTGACAAGCACATTAAAGGTTAAAGAACAATATCTTCTCAGTGTAACAGTGTGCAAAGAAAAATATTGCAAAGTTAATTGATAAATGAGTTGGGTCTGAAAAATTTAGGATGCAGAAACTAGCAGAAGATTCTAATTAATGCAAGGACCAATGTATATAAATCTTTCCATGGGAATTAGGAAAAAGAAAATCCATGGAAAAAGAAAGAGCAATTAAAGATAGCTCTGGCTTTCACAGAGTGAGAGGGGAAGCCATTGGAGGGTTCTGAGCAGAAGAGCGCAACAATCTGACATACAATGACTGCTTTGTTGAGAATAGACTTCAAGGAGACAAAGGACATGTCAGAAAGGCCAGTTAGGGAGTAATAGCCAACCAGCAAAAGATAATGGTGACTGTGACCGCATTCATAACTCAGATTTTAGATACATTTTGGGGTAGGGTTGGCAGAGCGTCTTATCACACTGATAAAAGGTATGAGAGAAAGAGAGGCATCAAGGATGACTGCAAGGGTTTAGGCTTGACCAACGAGAAACAAAAAGTTGTCATATCTTGATATGAAGAAGACTATGAGAAGAATGGATTTTAAGGAGGCCAGGAGCTTGGTTTAGAACACATTAAGTTTGAGTTGTGTATTAGACATCCAACAGATGAAGATATGAATCTATAAGTTAGGAACAAGATTGAGATCAGTGATACAATTTTGGGAACTATTGGTATGGAGATAAGGCTGGAAGAAATCACCTAGGAAGAGAAAGGAAAGAAGGGAAGGAATCAACTGCAAACATTTTACCATAATTTGAGCCTGAAATGTATACAAAAGCATAGTAAGTGAGACAGAGAGCTAAGTAGTCGCTGGTTCAGGGAGGATCTCGTATGCCATCCAAGTGATATAAGAATTTATTCTGTAGGCAATGGAAAGCCACTGCAGAATTCTGAGGGGAAAAGTAACATGATCAGGTTTGCATTTTGGAAATTGGCAACCAGGTAGAGACTGATTAGGAGGAGGTCAGTCCTGGTCAAAGAGAACCAAGAAGAGAAACCATGGCAATAGTCTACAAAGAGAAAATGAGGATCTGGAATGTGTCACCAGCAAGTGAGTGTGTCACCACACAGATTTAAGCAGAGTTTATAAGGCGTGTTGACAGAACTTAACCATTTGGATAAGAAGAGTGAGAGAAAGAGGGAGAGAATTCACACATTTTTTCCCTGGATAACCAACTGGATGGCAGAATCACGAACTAGAGTGGGAATAAAAGAAAAGGAGAAGACAGGCGCTCTAGGGGTGAGAAAGATGTGGACAAGTTGAGTTGGATATCTCATGGTGAGATGCCCAACACCCTGTTAAGCTTATGGATCTGGAATTCTGAACAAAGGTCTCAAGTAAAGATAAAGGATGGTCATCAGCAAACAGATACCAGAGAGAAAAAAAAAGAGCTTAAGCGGAAACACTGTTATTGGGTTTTTGTTTTTTGTTTTTTTTTTTTTGTTTTTAAGGACCAGAAGCCAGCAAGGGGACGTGAAGGACAATTAGATGGGGTATGGCATGATGGGATTAAAGGAAGCACATATGGGCTCAGGTTTTGGCTATATGGTGGGGGGGGGGGGGGATGGTGGAAGTGAAAGCAAAATTGTAAAGTTTTGAAAAAATACATACAAAGGTAGGTATAGCTTGAAAGAGTATGTGGCTATTTTGAGATTTTAAAACGTGAAATAAAGGGAAGATAGGGTGATGTAAGGGGGTCAAAAGAGAAGAAAGAGTATCTTCTGCTACATTTATACAATATCGCCTTTGTCTAAACATAGACGTGTTGTTTGAATTAACATAAGGCTTAACTCCCACATAGGCCAGTCAGTGAAGATCTATTCCAGCGCCTGCCAGGTTCACCCTCCCAATTCTGATAGTCAAATGGCTCCCAATTATACTATAGACAGTGCTGCTACATACAATCAGAGGAGGAAAAAAGAGAGAATTATATAGAAATATTTTCCAAATATATATGAGCAAACTTCAACTTGACTAAAGCTCTACCCATCAGCAAATTTTTACCAAGCATCTCTATGTGCTAAGTTCTGGGCTTAGCACTATTTTTCAGCATTAGTACAGGATGTTTTTGTTAAATGAACCAAATCCCAATATATCATGATTGCACTTCTGTTTCCTACACCTATTGTTGTGTTCTCTTTTATAATTTCAGTATGTACCCAAGAGAGTGAAAATGTACTAGAGAAAATTGTATTCTATGTGTCTGCCTGAGAGTACATGCTTTGTGGCCTCAACGCAGCCCTGTCCTGGGGCCTGTGTCAAAACTGCATTATGAATCAGGCTTTGGTGTTTCTGGTTGTTCAATAATTAAGCCTTCTGCTATAAGAACCAAAATGAATCTGATCATGACAACTCCAATACTCATAACCAGGTCCAGGGTCCCTGCCTGTGTTGTGAAAGACTTTGGTGTCCTCATTTCTGTGTGGACAACAACTTGAGAAAGAAAGAGTTGCTGTCCCTACCAAGTTTTATCATGTGCAAACATGTCATGTGAACTTCGAGGAAATAAGTCAACTTTTTGAGACTTTGCTTTCTTCATATGATAAGCATGACACTTTGTCTAACATGTGACTTCTGCCTGGCTGTGGTTATGGATTCCTGAGTATTGTTTACTTCAAAATTATAAATTAATAGGCATGCACCCTCATCAATCTATGAACTGTTCCTGGAAAGCTTTTACTCAGAGCAAATCTTTCCTTTGAGAGATTGTACTAAAGCAGCAGCTCTTTAGGAGAAATTAAAAAACCCAGTATCACAATGGAACATTTAGAGACAACTGTAATAGCATTTTAATCTCAGAACTTTTCAACACTTTATCAGATGCTTTATAATGGAAATAATAAAGGCATGATGCTTTGATTCTGTAAATTAGACCAAGTGCGGTAGCACTGTTTTGGCACAGAAAGCTGTGCAACCTCCTCCATCAACTAGTGTGAAAAATGAAGAAAGGAAGAAGAGTTGTTCAGGGCCATGCTGATGGTTTACTAGTGCTATTCCTTGGAACCTTCCAGTCGTTTTCATAACAGATAGTTTTGAACTCTTATTTTTAGCAACAGCTGCCAAATTTTGCAAGTCCTATAATGTTCTGCTCCCTAATTAGTTTGGAAGCCTGTAATTGTTTAAGTTTAAACCAGCCTAGAAAGGCTGCCAACTCATTTGAACAGGATTGAGCAGGAAAGTTGAAGAAATGGCTACATATTATTACTTGCTGATTTATTTAATTTAGGCTTTTGATTAAATCATGAGTCTAATACAAAAAAAAAAAAATCACAACATGGAAGGGCTTCTTTTAAAATGCTAAGAGCTGGCTTCACTTCTTCGGACACAGCGATTTCATGTCTGAGCGGTCCTGTTGACGTTTAGAAATTGAGTAGACTCCCTGGAATGACTCTGGGAGGTCAGGCATACTTTGGATAAAATCTGCAAGGTCAGTAATGGAAAACTGCATCATAAGAGAACCACTATAATACGTTATTAATGGGATTTAGCATGTGACTAGTTCTACTTATTGTTGGGGAGGGGGGCATTTTTTGTATGTGCTTAACAAAAATCTGGAAAAGAAAGAAATATGTGTGTACCAGAACAGTTAGCACTGTGTTCAGAATTTGTCAGTGCGCTCAAGAGCTTATTAGGTAATAAGATACTATGCACGTTTCCACTTGCAATATGAAAAACGTCGAGACTGATCACGTTTCATTAATTGTCTCTGTGCACTCTGTGGAATGCGACTGTTTGTTGTTTCCCCTACTCTGATCAGGTGTTTTTTACTATGAGTACAAAGAAGAAGGATGTATTCAAAATAACTGCAGAATCATATAGGAAGTAGCTTCCACTGGCTACAGCTACCACTTCCTGAAGGAATCATGATGTTTATTTCTGAATTTTTTTCACCAACTTTGCCTGAATGAATGCATCAAGAAACCTGATTCGATTTTAGAGCACAACTGCTCAACTTTTTATAGCATGATCACACTTTGCACTTTTCTCTGTAGCAGTTATCCTTCATCTGGGGGCCTCTGGGAAAATACAAAATCAGGTTGTTAAGGTTTGACTCTGTGCTGGACAGAGAACGATTATGGCCTTTTGTGAAGCCGTGCTCATCCTTTCAATGAAAAACTTCAGCTATAAATCTAGGAACTGTATCTCCCCACAAGAATCATGCAGTGTTTAATATGTCCTAGTTATTGTTGGTTGCTATACAGTAACAATCAACATGCACAAACCTTTGCATGGTGTTTGTTGATTGCATCATGATCATAGATCACAAGATGTGTTTATCAGTCAAAAAGCAAAGATAGAACTTATTATAGGTGTTATTTTCAATAAAAAATATGATTGGACCAAGAGCTGTTCCACCACCCAAAGGATTTCTTTTGTTGGAAAAATATCTTCATTCCATCCCATAAGCTCCAGGTTTACTCGTGCCCCATTCTCAAGGATTCCTCCTCTGCCTATAAACTTTGAGTTCCCCTCCCACCACCAGCTGACTTAGTGACAAGTCAATCCCTGTAGCTCTTCTCTGACTCCAGTTTGTTTCCATCTTTCTGATAATGAGGAAATTACATGGCCACTTTTCAGGATGGTCTGCCTGAGTCGAGTGGGTATGCTGCCTCCTCCATTGCCTGCATTCCATGACGCTCTTTGACTACCACCTCTGTGTTAAAGGACATCATTATGTGGACACCCAATAACAGGGTCCAGAATTGACTTGAGAGAAATTAAGTCCCCTTTACCAATACACAGTCTATTCCATCCCTATGTGCCCCAGTTTCCTCAAGACAATACTTATTTATGGACTCCTCATTCCCCTCACCCTTTCACCCGTAGCAAAACCATGTGCAAAGAACTAAGCTGAGAATGGTCCCAGTACAGTTCCTGAAATTTCAGAGTACAAACGTACTGGGCCTTTTAGCTCCCTGAAGTGCCCTTTGCCCCAGACCCTTCGCCTCAACGTCATTAAACACACGATAAAGTCTCCAGCCAGCATGCTGTGGCATGCTGGCCACATCCTCCATGGCCACTATTTGGGCTACTCCAGACAAAAGGGGGCAGTACTGAATGAGATAATACACATCCAAAGTGCTTTGAAATCCCCAAAGACAGATGCTTTATGAATACAGACATGATTATATCTAGTCTACCACCCCCCGTCACGACAAAGTCTGTATCCTCACAAATGGATTTTTACTTTTTTGAGCTGTTGCCCATTAACTTCTTGTTAATATTTCTTATTATTCTGGGCCAGTTTATTTAAACACTCGGTTAGTATTGGCACTTGTCACCCTTCTGTCTTTGCAGATGTCACTTAATGCTCCTTACAAATTAGCCACACAATTAAGCAACACTGAATATCCATTTTTGCCCTTCTGTGTACCCCTCACTTTTGGACACGTTAGAACTTACCCCCACCATTTAAAAATCCACTTAGTAAAGTATTATGCCACTTTCAACCCTGTCCAGGTCAATTTGGGTTACACTGAAGGATTCATTTTAAGGATTTTCAACTGTTTTGCTGAAATCAAGCTGTAGTATATCCACTGGGCTCATCATCAGTTATCCCTGCATTCTGCTTTTCAACTCCAAACTCTGTACAATGCTTTATTCTGAGAATGGAAATGAGCAACCTATGCTATTTTTTCTCTCCAACCACTTTTAGAGTTGAATTTTGCATTCTTTTTGTCCTATTTATTACTAAGGGCGGAAGAACCTGACCTCAAAAGCGATGGTGGAAAAATGGCTTTAAAAAATCAAAATCCTTGAATGATCATCCAACGATTTGATACACTTTTTAACTAATTGCCTACATAGCAGCAGGCCTTTCAAGGGCTCTTGTTTGGTTACTGTGTTTAGTCTTTGCTTCACAATGAGTCAAAGACATACCATAAAAATAGGAACAGGAGGCAGCACTTTAGTTCACTGTCACTTCTGATGCATTCTGCTCAAGAATAGCAGTCTCCGGACTTCTCAGCTAATCTGCGCTCATGCTACCCTCCACTGGCACAATTCTCCCTCCCACCCAGTGACACTCTAAGGATCAGTTAATATTTCAAAACAATTGGGAGTCCTGTGATAAGATGTGCTGTACCAAAATCCATAATCACTTTGAAACATCGAAACCTTTTCTTCTATCATTCCCTTCATCAGGTTGACCACTCTAAGAGCTCTTTCTTTCATTATTCAAATCCTTCCTGATAGTCAAATGCCTTAAGATTCAATAGACTAATATTTTGGTCATCTACAATGGAAATCTGTGTTTCCCATATGTTACAGAACCAGATGGTTCAGGTTGGTCTTTTATTTGTCAGACTCAATATAAAACACTGCGCGCTCTCTCTCTCAGGGTTTTAACAAAGGCTATCCAACCTCTCCCACCCCCAAGCCCCCACTCCAGGGTTTGACAACAGGCTGAACCAGGAGATGAGCAACTTCTCAGCTGCTGGCCTCTGAAGGCACTCCCAGCATGGCCAGCCCCCACTTCTGTTCCTGCTGGCTTTTTATGCAGACCCTTGATTGAGAATGGTCCAGCTGGGCAGCCTGTTAACTCTTTTAACCCATTCCTATCCAGCCCGCCTCTCGTAGGCCTGGCCTTCTTTTTGATCAGAGTTACCATTTTAGTGAGGCTACACTGAGCACTTACCACTGCCTCCCTCTTTTGTACCTCGAGTGCCCAATCCTGACATAAATAGAACTGAAAGGAGCTAGTAATTGTTGTGTTTCTGCTATGTGGCAATGCTGAGCTAAATCTTTTGCATTGTCGTGATGTCATTTAAGACACAGCACAACCCAAGAGGAGGTGTGATCATACCCATTTGATAGAAAAGTAAACTAGAAGCCAGAGACACGGGACAACTGGTCACACATCTAGTAAATAGTAAAACAGGATTGCCACACATATGTCTTACTCCAATGCCACGAACACAGCTCCCTTTAGACAATCAGAAGAAGAAATACACACACACACACACACACCCCAAATTCCAAGTATTCTTGAATTCTGGGTTATTTGTCTATCTTATCTAAACTATCTAATTTTTCTAGAGACGTTGTACATCTCCAAGTGAGACTCTTGGTTCTAAATAGTAAGAACAGAAAGAACAGTAACTAAGAGGGTCTGAGAAGTCGTCCTTTAGACGTTACTACAAGGGCACTGCAGAGATGGTGGCTTTTGCTCTTAAAGATTTGGGAGGCTCTGGTGGATTTGAAAAGAGAAGTGTCCTAATCTAATACAGACTTTCTGTAAGTTAAGAACAGACTGAAATGAGGCAAGAGCCATTGCAGGCAGACCAGTGAGGACACTAGTGCCATGCAGTTAAGTGAGGAGGCCCAAGAGATGATGGTGGTTTGAACCAGACTGTGGTGGTGATAGGTTGTCAGATGCCAGACACATTTGGAGGAGAGACAAAAACATGATTTTCCGATAGACTGTCTTTCTTAGATTCTGCCTTGTACTGTTCATGGTAAGCTCCCACATAAACTGTCAGTGTCCTATGTAGGAGTACCAACCATGCCTTGCAGTTTCAGTTGGCTACTTTGTAAAGTCTGTGTGAGACCTGGTTTGAGGTATGAAGACCCTTTACTGGATGGATTGTGTCACTCATTCATGATTTTTTCCTCTCATCGTCCCTCTTCTTCCATCTACATGATGTTCTTTGATTTCAAATGAGACACTGTTAATGCTTCAGTATCAGTGTCAAAACTATTATAATTTGCAGGAATATGCAGAAAACATAACGTAAGTGGGTCCACAGAGCAGCCTGAAGATTGACTTATGCCTAAAGAGAATTCCCACCCTACCTAACGCTCTTCACTAAATTCTACTATTCCACGGAGCCCCTATTGGGTACCAGATGCTGCCAGATGTTAGGAATTTAAGAATGCCAATATCAGGGTCTCAGACTTCAAGGACTAACAGGGAAGCCAAAAGGTAATTCAGAAGACCTCTCAAATACAAAGTGATAACTCGTGTAGCAATATGGTAAAACATAACTTGCCAGGGTGAATGCAGAAGAGCAAGGGTAAAGTGGTGTCTTCAAGTTTGGATCACTCTCCTCCAGCTTTCCTAATAACACACCTCTCCCTCCTCGTTGTTTCAGATCCTTGCTCCAGCTCAGCATACCACTTCAGGGTATGTGAGAAACCCAAGAGTCCACAAGGAGCATAGAGAATCAACTAAAAGAGACTGCAATTTCAAAGCTGGAAAAGACATTGGAGAATATCTTGTTCAACACCACACTGCATACGAGAGAAACATCTAAGACACAGAGATGTTAAGTGACTTCCTCAAAGACACACAGCTAAATGGGTAGGGTCCTAGAGTTAGAATTCATATTTCAGACCCTTTGTCTAAAATTCTTACATCACCACATGAGATTCATCAATCACATCCCATTTTTATTCATTACCTTCTTCCTTTGAGTTTATTCCTTGATTTATCTTAAGCCTTTCATTCACTTATTCTACAAATAGATAGTCTATAATTCCTAGGTATTAGGCACATTTCTAGGTGTGCTAGTAATTAAGCTATTGACTCTGTTATGTGCCATGGTATCTTTCCATGTTAAATTATCTCTGTTAGAAAGCAGAAACTGATATCATTTCTCTTTTCTTGACTGTCAGACCCTAGAACATCTGCTTTATACCCAGTATTCCCTGTGTACTAAAACTACAGAAACAAGTAAAGCCCAACATTTCCTACCATCACAGAGCTTATAGTTTCATCTGATGGGCAGACACAAGCTAATTGATTACGAATGGCAGTGGAGTTACAGACAGTGATGGTAACACAAGGAAAGACACATCTGGTAATGAATACTCAGAGCAAGGGTTGGAGAGGGCTTCCCAGAAGCGGTGGCACCCCAGAAGACACTTTCTCTTAATCCAACTTGGGTCCATACTCTGTGGAAAAAGGGAAAGGAGGGACCATGATATGCTGGAGGAGCTGGAATATAGCTGGTAGGGCTAGAATCAGAGAATATTTTGATTTCTTTTATTTATTTTAAGACAAACACTTTTGGACTTAAACTTCACAAGCACAAGCTGTAGTAAACTTTTTAATTTGGTGAGATAATCTTTTATCTGTGGGCTGCCTGAGCCTGGTGTGTTGAAGCTACATACCAGAAATGCGCATTTTCATTTATTTTTTTTTTCAGGATCTTATCCTGATATGAAGTCCCTTCAGGGATCTTTAATTATGCAGGTATAGATTCTGTAATCTATTCCAAAAGGGACTTTGATATAAGAATGTATGTGTTGATTTCATTAAGATTTAGATATGTTAGCATATATTTTGAAAAAATTCAACTATTCATTAGAACATGTGCAAAATTTATTCTCTTAGAAATTATTTTGGGAAAAGAAATAGTCACTTTATATGAATAATTAAGGTATCTCTTTTGCATTGAATATATGTAGCTATATATATTGAATTATATATATTGAATTATATACTTATGTGTCAATTTGAAATACAGTATTTAATTGAGTTTAGAAGGAGACTGGAAGTTTGGAGGATGAAGAAGGGACATGTTACTTTCTGTTTGCTGCCCCTTCCCAACAGAAAGGAAATATTTCTTTACTGTTGCATTTATTTCCTTACTTCAACCTTATTTCAGAACTTTATCACCTCCCAGTCTCCCTGTTGTGTCAGTCTGATAACTGTTAGTCTGCCTCTAGTCTACACCTACACACATGTCCACAAACACACTCCTTCCGTTCTGCCCGGTTGTCAGCTTAATCTTAATTAAGCCCTAGTTTCATACTGGCCTTTGGTTACAAAGTCAAGTCTTTCTACCACAGCATAAAACGTTTTTTCTTTCTTAACTTGCTTCTAATGGTGTCTTCATCCTGTGCTTCCCAATATACTACACATTGGACTTACCTTAAAAAAAATTCTGATGCCCAAACCTCACTTCAAACCAATTAAATCAGAATCTCTGGGGATGTAACCCTAGCATCTATATTTTTGAAAGTCCCAGGTGGTTCTAATGTGCAGCCAGAGTTGGGAACAACCAAATGCAAGCCTGACATGACAGCTAAATGAAACTACTCACCATTTCTCTTTCCCACATTCCACAGGCACTATTCTTATTTTAATATTCCAACTCACAGATATTGGCATGGGTTTTGGTGGAGGTTATACCTGAAGAAATCTCCTCTCTAAATAACACTTCAGTTGGAGTAAGTTTCTTTATACTTTTAAAAAGCTAAGACCATTGAACAATAGTTTTCACATAATTAAAGTTAACCTTGGTACTTCCAAACATTTTCAATATGTCTTTCTACCTTGGATACAATTCCAAGTTGGTCTTGCATCTAGGGTATTATTACATGCACATGTTGTATTCACTGTGGTAACATACCTGTTGGATGGTCTCAGAGCACAGGAATGGAAGTGATATGAATCCTCAAATATTATGTTCAGAAGTCTGGTTTTCCTCACATCTATACCTGAAGCAGAAATAGAGCAAAGCCAATATTAATGAGAATACAAGAATGCATTCAGTATCAGAAATGTTAAAGTACAGCACTGAGCCCAGTGTCTGGCATAAAATTGGTGATCAATTCATGCTTGCAGGGAGTGTGAATGAATGGACAAATAAAGGACCCACACTGCCTGTATGTCATGTCCTATATAGACGCGTGATCCTTATAAAATAAATTAGCTGTATGACTTTGAGCAAGGCCTTTAACCTTCCAGCTTTCAATTTGCTCATCCATAAAATTGGCAGTGGTGTGAGGAGGGAGGATGAGTTAAAAAATCCCTTCCAGCTCTGAGAATTTGTTAATCTAGAAAGATTCTTGTGTAAACCCTTCTGTTCATACTGACAAACATTTCATGGGAAAGAAGCACACATACATTGCTTGACAAATCTGAGAATAACTTGCACCCTCTAAATTTAGTTAGTTTACAATTTTTCATATCATGGGTCTTCCTTCATCTCTGTGTCATTTCCCCAATGGGATCGTGCTCCATAATGAAGTAGTACCACAAAAGCCAGCTGCCCCAAGATCTGGTCTCAGGACAACCCAAGCTAAGGCAGAGGCACCACCACATGCTTCACATATATGCATATTTAGCAACAACACAGAACAATTCTTTGTCGGTCTTGTCTGTTATATTCATTACGGCTGAGTTTGTTTTTGTTTTTTTAATTAAACACTACTTGAAAAGTCTAGTTCAGTTCTACAAAGACGTATTAAGTGTGTACTGTATCCAAGACTTTGTATTAAAAGCTGGGGATACAAAAAAAAATAAGGACACATTTGAATAGCTACTATGCAGCATTAAGAATCAGGCTGTAGAGAAAAATGTATTGACATGAAAAAATATTCATGGCATATTGCTAAGTGAATAACATATCCAGAAAAGGGACTGCACTGGAGTTTTGCTTCTGCTGAGGAGGAAAAAACCCACAAGAAAATGTTGCTCCTACTGTAAACATGACACAAAGCTGGATGATCTTCAAAATTCATCCTTCTAGCCCATCAAAGAGCTGAGGTCACAGGCAACCGGGTGAACAGAATTCCAGAGGTTGACAAGCTCATTCAAGAAGAGAAACAAAAGCTGTTTCAACTTTGGCATAACATGAGAGGAAGAGAAGGCCTCCATAAGATAGTAAGTAAAGAAATGAAATTTTAGTGAAATCTTAACTGCCAAGTGTAAACTAACATGACAGTTTATGATAGCTGGGAACACAGAAAGAAGGGAAGTTCATCCCCATTTGCCAACTCTTTTTCATAGGTGTCCATAGGAAACTCATGAAAAAGACCAGAGACTTCCTCAGTGTTCCAATTATGCAGAGCCTACCTAGATTTGAAAATGGAGCAGAAGTATGAGGAGAAACCCATCTATACTCCGGGCCTTGCATGAGTATGAGGTAGTGATTGGCTTCCACAGGGCCAAAAAAACCCATCTGAGCCACGGACCTCCCTTTTATACGAGACCGAAAGCTATCTACCACTGGGTGTGACACTTGTCTGACACAAGGAGGAAGTCATCTGATTCTGGCGAATTGACAATCCATATAGTCTAATATCTATTAAGAAAACTCAACTGAAGATATAAGTCTTTCCCACAAAGATAATCCCAGGCCCCAAAGACTTACTAGTGGGTTTTAACAAATATTTCCCTAAGAATAACACCAATTCTACATAAACTTTTCCAGCAAATTGAAAAGAAAGCAATACTTTCAAGCTCATTTTATTAAGGTCAATATTACCCAAATATCAAAAACAAAGATACTGCATGAAAATAACACTAAAGAATAATCCATGACATAGACATAAAATCTTTAACAAAATATTATCGAGTGCAACCCAGTAATTATCACAAGAATAACGCAGCATCATTAAGTTTAACCCAGAAAAACAAATTTAAAATCAAATGATGTAATTTACCATATCAACAGACTAAAAAAGGAAAACCAGGGGCACGTGGGTGGCTCAGTTGGTTAAGAGTCCTGACTTCAGTTTAGGTCATGATCTCTCTGCTCTTGAGTTCAAGCCCCACGTTGGGCTCTGTGCTGAAAGCTCAGAGCCTGGAGCCTGGAACCTGCTTCCAGTTCTGTGTCTCCCCTCTCTTTCTGCCCCTCTCCCGCTCATGCTCTGTCTCTTTCTCTCAAAAATAAACGTTAAAAAATGTTTTTTAATAATAAATAAATAAATAAATAAACATTAAAAAAATAAGGAAAACCACATGATTATCTCAAAAGATGTAGAAAAAGACTTTGACACAATGTAACATCCATTCATGATTTTAAAGTTCTTAACAGATGAAGAAAAGAAGGGAACTTCTTTAAATTGCTGAAACGCATCTAGAAATTTTATTCACAACATCATACCTAATTGTGAAACACTAAATTTTCCCCCATGATTGAAAACAAACGCAGGTAGTCTGACTTGTGTCCAACCACACAAAGAATAAAGAATTTGTCACGATGCCTGGGTAGCTCAGTCGGTTAAGTGTCTGATGTTGGCTCAGGTCATGATCTCACAGTTCGTGAGTTCAAGCCCCACACTGGGTTCTGTGCTGACAGTTCAAAGCCTGGAGCCTGCTTCAGGTTCTGTGTCTCCCCTTCTCTCTTCCCCTCCCCTGTTCGTGCTCTGCCTCTCTCTCTCTCAAAAATAAATAAAGATCAAAAAAAATTTTAAGAATAAAGATTTTGTCACTCAATAATACATACATAAAATAATACTTAATAGCACCTAATAAAATACAAAAAATTTGAACATACACTTCACCAAAAAATATATATAAGCCAAAACCACAATGTGATACCATTTCACTGAAATAGGTTAAATTAAAACTATTTAAAATACCAAGTATTGGCAAAGATTTAGAGCAATTGGAACTCTCATGCATTGCTGGTGGCAACTCAAAATGGTACAACTACTTTGGAAAGCTTCTTGGCAGGTTTTCATAAAGTTAATACTTATATGTTGCAGCAGTTTCACTCCTAGGTATTTACTTAAGACAACTGAAAACAAAAGCTATTGGGACCTCATCAGGATAAAAATTTCTGCATAACGAAGGAAACAATCAGCAAAACTAAAAGGCAACCAACAAAATGGGAGAAGATATTTACAAATAACATATCAGATAAAGGGTTAGTATCCAAAATCTATAAAGAACTTATCAAATTCAACACTTAAAAAACAAATAATCCAGGGAAGAAATGAGCAAAAGACATGAACAGACACTTTCCTAAAGGCATCCAAATGGCTATGAGACACATGAAAAGATGCTCAGCATCACTCATTGTCAGGGAAATCCAAATCAAAGCCACAGCGAGATACCACCTCACACCTGTCAGAATAGCTAAAATTACCAACTCAGGAATCAACAGGTGTTGATGAGGATATGGAGAAATGAACACTTTTGCACTGCTAGTGGGAATGCAAACTGGTGCAGCCAATTTGGAAATATTTAACAAAAAATTAAAAATAGAGCTACCCTACAATCCAGCAATTATACTACTAAGTATTTATCCAAAAGATTAAAAAATGCTGATTCGAAGGGGCACATGCACCCCAATGTTTATAGCAACACTACCAACAATAGCTAAAGTATGGAAAGAGCCCATGTGTCCATTCACTGACAAATGGATAAAGAAGATGTGGCATATATATACAACGGGATATTACTCATGATCAAAAAGAATGTAATCTTGCATTCTCAACAATGTGGGTGGAACTAGAATGTATTATGCTAAGCAAAATAAGTCAGTTAGAGAAAGACAAATATCATATGACTTCACTCATATGTGGAATTTAAGAAACAAAGCAGATGAACATAATGGAAGGGAAGGAAAAATAAGATAAGAGCAGAGAGGGAGACAAACCATAAGAGACTCTTAAATACAGAGAACAAACTTAGGGTTACTGTCAGGGTGTTGGGTCGGGGGATGTGCAAAATCGGTGATGGGCATTAAGGAGGACACTTGTTGGGATGAGCACTGGGTGTTATATGTAAGTGATGAATCACTACATTCTATTCCTGAAACCATTATTACACTAAATGTTAACTAACTTGGATTTAAATAAAAATTTTAAAAAAAGATATAAGATGAGAAACACACACACAGAGTAAAAGAAAACACATGTCCACAAAAAAAAGCTTGTACATGATTGTTTATAGCAGCTTTATACATAACAGTAAAAAAATTTTAAGTAATCTACATTAAGCTGGGAAATGGATACACAAATTGTTACCCTTGCTTATGTGCATATTGTTTGAAAGACTATTATTGATTGTCTATAGCAAAAATAATAACGTGTGGAAGTAAAATGCATGACAAAAAGCACACAAAATAGCTACAAATGGAATTATTTTATAAATTTTAATATTTTTTTCTGAAGTTATATAATATCTGTGAATAGAGTATGATAATGTAAAGATTCATACTGTAATCTCTAGAGGAACCAGTAAAAAAAATCAACAAAAAATAAAATAGAAGAGGAAAAATTATTTTATTCAGGCAAGAAGACAAGAAAGGAGGAAAATAAGAGTAATGTTACAAATAGGAAACAAATGCTGAGATACTGCATTTATTTATTTTTTAAGATGCTGCATTAAACCGAATTATATCAACAATCACAGTAAATGTAAATGGATAAACACATCATTATAAGGCAAAGATCAGTAGACTGGATTAAAAAGCTGAGCATAAATAAATGCTGATCATAAGATTTGTAGTAATTTATATGCATGTAAAATATAAATAAATTGACAAGTTAAAAGTAAAAGGGTGTAAAAGACATAGAAATTTTTAAGTACAAGAACACTATACTATCATGGCTACATTAATGTCAGGCAAAGTAGACTTCAAGGCAAAGAGTTTTACGGAGTTAAAGAGGGATGTGTTGTAATGATAAAAGAGTCATTTCCTCAAGAAGACATAATAATCCTAAATGCTTATGCATCTAATACCTGAGCATTGGAATACATGAAGCAAAATTCACAAAATTAGAAC
Source organism: Acinonyx jubatus (assembly GCF_027475565.1). NCBI lineage: Eukaryota > Metazoa > Chordata > Mammalia > Carnivora > Felidae > Acinonyx > Acinonyx jubatus. The sequence continues at coordinate 62,587,239 of NC_069385.1, read as the reverse complement.
TCCTAAATTCACAGCTGTAGCTAGATATTTTAATAGCCACCTCTCAATAATTGAAAGGGCAACTAAAGAAAACAATCAAGGAGAATATAAAAGATTTAAACAATTATTAACTAACTTGGCCCAATTGACATTTTACAGCACTCTCCCAATAACTGCAGGATATACTTTCTTTCCAAATTTCCATGGAACATTCACCAGGATAGGTCATATGCTGCCATAAAACAAGATTCCTTAATAAAAAGGAATCAGGAACACCTGGCTGGCTCAGTCAGAAAAGCATGCAACTCTTGATCTCGGGATCGTGAGTTCAGGCCCTACGTTGGGTGTAGAGATTACTTACTTATTTAAATAAATAAATAAGAATCAAAATCATACAGAACATGTTCTCCAAATATTTGGAAAATAGACAACACACTTATAAATAACTCATGAAACAAGAAATCATGATGAAAATTGAAAATATTTTTAACTAAATAACAATGAAAATATAACATATCAAAACTCGTGAGATATACCTAACATGTTGCTTGAAGAGAAATTTTTAACTTTAAACAGAAAAAAAGTATAAAATTGATTAAGCTTTGAGAAGCTAAAAAAAACAATTGGTAAAATTTACAACCCCGTACCAAGACTTATCAAGAAAAAAGGAGGGAAAACACAAATTATCAAAATGAGCAATGAAAGAGGGAACATTATAACAAATTCTATAGATGTGGAAATTATAACAAAGAAATATTATGAATAATTTTCTGCGAATAAATTTAACAGCTTAGAGAAAAGAACTTCCTGAAAAGCATAACTTCCCAAAGCTGGTACAACAAAAAATAGTAAATCTGAACAGCTCTAGGGCAATTTAAAAAAAGTGAATTCACAATCAAAATCTTTCTTTTGAAAAAACTACAAGCCCAGATGGTTTCAATGGTAAATACTATCATATATTTAAGTTAAAAATAATATCATTTCTAAATAAATTTTCAGAAAATGCCGAAAGAAGGAACATTTCCACACTCATTTTATGTGGCCAGAGAACCCTCACCACAAATATTACATAAATAAAATCCAACAACATATGAAAGAATAATACCTCATGACAAAGTACAGTTGATTTCAGGAATTCAAGGTTGGTTTAACATTGGAATATGTATCACAGTAATTCACAATAGCCACAGCATAAAAAGAAAAAAATAGTGTATGGTGTTACTTAAAAATAAGATATAAATAGAAAAAAAAAAAACATTTGAAACACTTATACCAAAATGTTATCAAGAATAATCATTGGATCATTGTATGGTATGATTATGAGAAATGTTTTTTATCTGTTGTTTTTCTGAAATTTTCCAAGCTTACTGCAAAAAAAAATGTGTTATATTTCAAAATTACGTAAGTGTGTGTGTAAATAAGGCATTTGAATATACCTCTAAAAAGGCTAAAGCTCATAGGGACAGATACATAGACCAGTGATTTTAGAATTGATAGAGGATCTTGGTATTTTTGGTGAGAGAAAGTTTGCATCAATCTGAGTTAGTTATCGAGAGCTTTTAATCCTTATCTTCTAGCAAAGTGATGCTGCTTAGGTGCAAATTGAACTCCTTTTTAAAATTTACTCTGCTTTTCTAGAAAAAAACTACCAAGGAAAGGAAAAAGCGCTCTCAATTTGTAATAGTGAACGAAGAATTGTACATGTGTACCTAGCATAACCTTCACAGCATAATAAGAATAATCTTTAGCATTTGGTTCTTGCTTATTCTAACACCAGAGCACATTGGTTAAGTGAGCAAACCTACAAACAGAATAAAAGCTGATGATCTGCTTGCTAAAGGCCTTTTTTTTTCCTATGGAAAATTTTGGACACATAAAATAACAGTGATATCATCTAATAGCATAATGTATGGTCAGTTCACTAGCACTTTTACTCCTGCCGGGCCAAGACCTTAAGTCAGAAGATCAGTGTCAGATTTGGACACTGTAGTGTTTCAGGAAAAAAAAAACAAATTTTAAAAACGAAATGCATTCCTTTGAAAGGCGTTTTCTGTAGTGCTTTGATATGGAACTCTGACTGAAGCTCAGCATGGAAGACATTAATCTCAACTTTCATGTAATATACCCCCGATGCTCCAGGAAAATAAAATTATAAGACTCTCATGTTATTCCAAACAGATTGAGAAATGTGCCAAGAGGAATTATACCTTAAAATCTTCTATTTTGTTTTCTATAATAGGGACAAGAGGAGAGAAATATTGTGAACTTGGCTATAAAATCATAATGAATATTTATTTAGCACATTTTTCTTTTAGAAATTCTATGTGAATTGGACTTGAAAATGTCTCATTTTCCCACATCATATTGTTTGGTACTCGGGGTGTGTGTGTGTGTGTGTTTGCGCACGTGCACATGTGTGTGAGTGTGTGTGTGTGTGAGTGTGTGTGTGTGTGTGTGTGTCTTTGCATGTGCTGTCATAACCTATCTGGCCAAGCGTGGACTGTCTTCAAAGATTAAGTGCACCTATTTTGAACTGGAGGCTGCATGCCATAATTTTTAGCTAACCCGTTTCCTTCTTAGTGAAAACAGAAATAAAAATATATTGTGCACACTTCATTGCTAGAGCCTTTGACCTCAGCTGCCTGTCTAGCTGAGACTGTGATGAATGCTTTGTGTCCCTTCATTTTTAATTGCTCATAAATTGTTATCCCACGAAACACAAAACTAGCCTTGTCCTCATTTTAGTTGGGGTTGGAGGTCAGCCTAACAGTAATACAATTAAGGAGTGTCTTTGTGTGGGGGTGTGGGAGTGAGGAGGGCACTAGGGTTGCTGAAGAGGGGCAAAGAAATGTAGTAGTCCTTTCTAAGGAAAACACAAAGAAAATTCCAACTTTTGATCAAAAACATCACACATAGAGTAAATCGTGCTCGTTTGACAATTGTGTCCAAAGTGCTTTGAAGGGCATTTCTGGACAGCAACAAAGAAAGTGAATTATATTTCATGCCTGTGTTCAAGCAAAAATGTGTTTTTGTGATTCATGATATTGAGGATAAATTAATTCTGTGAAAAGAAAAAAAAAGTCTGGTTTCAGAAGTGCCATTGAAGCCCAGGTGGTTTTCAAAAGAGACCCTATTGGGATCTAATGGCAGAAGCCAGCCTTCAGCTTTGCACCACTCGCGGTCACCACCCAGATGGCAGCTCAGGGGGACTTCACCAGCTCACCTCTGATGCCTGCGCACCACGGATCTCTTCTGCGGGTTTTGTAGAGTCCATCATTGCTTTCCGTCACACTTCTTCTATGGCTCAGCTGCTCAGGCATGATCTTTAAACAGTCATGTTTCAAATAGCAAAGGAACCAAAGCTTTGAGTTTCTTTTGTCGTTTGGGAACACTATCAAAAACAGAGATGATTATGCGCTTTCTTTACTCTGCTAAAATAGTGTTTAAAGCCCAGCTAGTGGCCTATTGACTGACTTTATTATTTTGATTAAACCAGACCAGAAGCAGCATGGTCTAAATGCAAACAGAATTGGACGTACAGTGAGACCACGCCTTCCCTTTTTTTCCAGCCATTCTTCTGATTTCCTTTAATTTCAGGCAAGTGGTTTGGCTTCCCTGGATTCAAAATGAAAATATATGCCCATTACTTACCTTATAAAAAAATATCGTGTAGGCAAGGGAAGATTATGTGTGTTACAACCTTCTTTGTCAGAATAAACATGTAAAATACATTTTGGCTGTTGCTATGACTCTTGGTCTCATTTTTACCACTGATTTCTTATTTTAATCATATTTCACAATACCTTTTGAACATTTTGTCAAGCTCAGTCGAATTCTGAATTACCAAATGGTATTCCCAATATACTACTTCATTCATTATTTCTTGAATTTATTTGTAGCAAGTTAACTTTCCCAGTAGACTTTACACATCTCTGCCTTGGCTTTGGCAAAATAGAAACTAGCTTAACTGTAATGTCACTTACTAAGGCACAAATTTGACCATGATTAAGCCCCTCTACATATATTTTTGGAGCATTTGTTATATGCCAGGCACTGTTTCAGGTGCTGAAGATAGAATACAATTATGAACAAAATAAAAAAATAGAAAAAATCTGTCTTTAATGAAGATAATATTCTATTTATTTGCTAAATTTGGTCAGATTATGAAGCCTAAACATATAAGCAAAAGGATAATACAATGTCCCAAAAGGCTGGGGACAACAGTGAATGTGTTAATAAAATCACTGAATTACAAGCTAGGAACTTGGAACTAGATACCAGTTCTATTCTGTAGCCTTGGGATCTTAACCAAATCACCCATTTTCTTTGCAAAATGAGTTGGTCTTTTCCAATTCTAAAATGATAGCATTGTCTATATAAGGAGAAATAATCCCCTGTTCCTCAATGATATAGAGGGGGAGGGGCAGAGAGAGAGAGAATTATTTAGCAAATCACAATCAAGAATATCCCTACCTTTTGGCTGGAAATTTTTGCCAGTGAATTTCAGACCTTCTAAAGCCTGAGGGCAATGAAAAATCATCACTTTTTAGGAAAATTTTACTTTTCTTTGTTTTATACTCTAAAAGTGAACTCATTGCAGTAGCAAATGATTCTGGTGCTTGGTTTCCTGGATGTTGACAGTATTGGCATTTTGTCATAAGAAGGAGGGCAGAACTAACTGGTTCATAAGGTTCCCAGTGGTCTGAAGAGCAGAAAAATCTGTTAAAGTCACGATGAGTGAGTTGTTGGCTGAATTCAGCAGTACACAAGTCTAAAACTGATCATCTGTGCCCTTGCCAGTAACTGCTACTTGACTGCAATAAGAATCACTACAGCTTTACATGCTACCAAAACTGATAATAATGTTCATTCCCAGCCATAACAAAGAGGAAAATTTTATTTTTATCTTTTAAAACATTTCACAAAATCCTCCAAAGTGAAAGAGAAATCCAAATGAAAGTATTAAACATTAGGTAGAGGAATTAGAGGTACATCAAAGTTTTGCCTAATACCTGATGCATACAATGGAAGTTGGAATTTGTATGTAAACATTCCAAGTTCATTAGACATTAATTAGAGTGTATAGTCTGATGTTAGTTGTCTCCAACAACTAAAATCCTAACATGGTTTAGGAAATATTTAAAATAAGATTAAATTTTCGTAGTTGTTCCTGGAATATAACTTTTCTTCATTTTCCTGTTTGAGAAGTTCCTGGTAACTCTTGGTGGAATTTTCTAGGTTATACCTTTCCTAAAGACCAAAATAACTGGATTTAAATACCAACAAATCTAACATTTTCAAAAGAGTGGTAGATTCAAGATAGAGTGAACACATATCACTATCTAATAAATGAACATTTTGTTTTGTGATTGATTATCTTCTCACTATAATGTACACTCCATGAGAGCAAGAAATTTTGTCTGCTTTTTCTCCCTATTCCTATAATCCCCAGAACAGTGACTGGCCCATAGTAGGTGCTCGGTAAGCACTTATTGAATGAAATGGTTTGATTATTACTTCCTGAAACATAAATAAGAACACTAAGCATCTGTAAATCAGTCCCCAGATCCAATGGATTCTAACCCTAACTTTCTCAAGATGTCACTTACTACTAACTTGAGAAAACCAAATTAGTTTTATTGACGTTCTCAGAATATTGTTTAGTACATGGTTTGGCATGACCACAAATATAGTTCAGTTTTAAAGTTTCAGATCCTAGTAACCTAAGGCCAATGGTTAGTTTTTAACCTATGTTATGCAGGCATGTGCAGGATCTAAAATAATGAATTTCACATTAAATTGAATAAGCATACTGCCTTTGAGGTTTGATATTAAAGTAATGTTTTTATACTGTTGTTCGTAAAATATGCGTGATTTTGATTATATGATTTTGTCATGTGTATTTTTTGTCATTTACCAGAATTGATGTATATAACGATTTAAACTAGCCTTGAAAAATAGTTTTCAAAACTCACTGGCTCACAGATTTTGTTACCATTGTTATTCTGGGCAATTTACATTTGAGCAAAACAGTACACCATTAGAGGACCCCATAGTCATATAACTACTCACAGCAGAAACCTTAAAATTGTGCACTAAAATTAAGTGTTCATACATGGAAAACTAATAAAAAGCCATTTGATAATGTGAACATGGCATTTTTGGAGTTATCATTCAAGCATTTTTTGTAATTGCATATGGAAATTCAAATACGAGTGCCTAATATTAATGCTAACCAGACTACAAATTACAATTGAAAATTAAATATTTCAGGGGCACCTGGGTGGCTCAGTCGGTTAAGTGTCTGACTTCAGCTTAGGTCATGATCTTACAGTTTGTGGGGTGGAGCTCCACTTTGGGCTCTGTGCTGACAGCTCAGAGCCTGGAGCCTGCTTTGGATTCTGTGTTTCCATCTCTCTCTGTCCCTTCCACACTCACTGTCTCTCTCTCTCTCTCTCTCTCTCTCTCTCTCTCTCTCTCTCTCTCTCAAAAATAAATAAAACATTAAAGAAATTTTAAGAAAATTAAGAAATATTTCATTTGTGACTTCTGAGCATCTTCCTCATACTGGCCATTTCATCAAAAAGGTAGTTTACGACATCTGTATGGTTAGAACCCTATGGTAATTCAATATCTCATTGGTATTTTTCTTGGGTTGGCTAACAAAAGAAAAACAGTATAATCTATGTATTAAATGCTACATATATGTTGACAATGATATCACCATATCATTAATTTCTTCCCCAAATGAAGGTGATCGTTTTAATTAGGTCCTATCAGAACCCTGTGAAAATACTGTAAAATACTGTTTTGTATTAGTTGGTGAACAATTAAACTGCTAAAAAATGTTACCTATCCCAAATACATTAATAATAGTGTGTCTTACTCATACCTCTCTGGCTCTCCAAATTTGCTTTACTGTTTTTGCCCATCTAGTTGCCTCAGAGTGACCTCTTCTGCCTTCAATGTTTATCTGCTTAGAACTCTCTGGCAGATGGAAGGTTCCCAGGGCATATTCCTTTGCTCCTCCTTACCAAGGGCTAAAGGTATGCATAAAACCCATAATGTGGGTTTTGTTAAGGGACTATCCAGGCCAATTGCTAAATTTTACATCACAACAGTTTAACAATGACTTTTAATTAATAACTCCAGTGTTAGGGTTCAATGACTCTCAAAAGCTTCCACAAAACTATTCTAGCAGCCAAGGGGCACCATGTGGTTCAGTCAGTTGGGCATCTGACTCATGATTTCAGCTCAAGTCTTGATCTCAGCGTCCTGAATTTAAGTCCCATGTTGGGCTCAACACTGGGCATGGAGCCTACTGGAAAAAAAAAAAAAAAAAAAAAACTAAAACAACTATTCTAGTGGCCAGGAAAACTAAATGTGTGCCCCTGGGGTCTGGGAACTAGCCAAAGCAACATACAATCAGAACAATTCTTTGAAATACTTCATTTTATCTGAAATGTAGATGTGAAAGTTGGCATTCAATATATATAGTTATGTACATATTAAATACTTTCTCCCAAGACTTCAAATAAAACTGATGTTCCCAGAAGGTCCATCTTTTTCCATTAATTTTTCCTATTTCCAACATCCTAGATTCACCAACGTAGACCTACTCCAATTTGTGATGAATATTTAGTGGTCAACACAATGTTAAATAATAAGAACTAAGGTTTGTTGATTTTGCCCAGGGTCTCATGGTACTGTCTCTTAGAACTTAGTTGGCATTTCATGTTCCTGTGAGCTCAGAAACACATAGAGGATCATACATTTTCTATTATCAGAGTTCTTTGGGAGTTAGACAAACCCAGTTTACCTGAATGGTTAGATCTGTCTCCTCTCTTCCTGTCTTTCTTTCTCCTTTCCTTCCTTCCATCCTTCCTTCCTTCCTTCCTTCCTTCCTTCCTTCCATCCCTCCCTCCTTCCACTCTCTCTCTCCTCTCTCTCTCTCTGTTTCTTCTTTTTCTTTCTGAGAAAAAAAAAAAAAGGTAAAGATTTACCAGGAAGTCATCAGAGGAAAATGTAAGCCCACTCAGGAAAACTCAGAGGTGAAGCAAACAGGAAAAGTTGTTTGCCTCATCATTAGTCCTCTCCATCATCTTTTCCATGGAAGGAAGAATCCAGACAATCTCTCTGGAACACCATTATTTTCTGTACCTCTAGTTTATGCCTAGTCTTAGTCTTTACCTATACAAACCTGCAATGTGTCTACAAAAAATAACAACTGCCCTAGTGTTCTTCACCCTATGTTACAGAAACACAGAGCTTCGGTTTTTGATTCTCTTCGTTTCTCAGCGACTATACCATGGATGTCACTAGTGTCACCTCTCAGTAAGATAGCCATGGCCAGCAGAAGGCCTGGAAATGCCAATTGTAATTAACTTTCTTTTCAAATATGTTTGACAGTTTCATGCTGAGAAGTGCTTCTTACCTTTTGAACTTTCAGATTGCTTGGCTGAGCAAAATGTGTATCATTTTCTTTTAAAATTACCTTACAAAGAGCTATGTACTATGATATTCTTGCACACGTCAGCCGTTTATAAGAGATTTAGATTTTTAAGCAGATTATCCTTGTTCCAAATGAGAGACCTTGCTTTTGTCTGAAGCATGGGCTATGTTCAGGTGCACAGCAGAGCCCCAGGACAAGGACACTCATATATTCATAAGTGTCAAAGACGATGACCCTTTCTCATGGGCCTATCATTCCAGCTGCTCTAGAAGGTAATATTCCTGAGACCCGTGAAAGCCAGAACCATGTTCTTTGGCAGTAACTAAAGATAGGAAAGAAATGCTCCTTGGGTCCAGTTTCCTACAATATGGTTATTCATCATTTTTAAAATGACATCAAAAATCAATAAAAATGGAAGAACTCTATAAATGCATCTTTTCTTAATTGAGAAGCTTAACCTGACTTTCGCAGTAAGAATAATATACCTTACTGTGACCTACTTAAAAAATGTAAAAAGTCACTTTATGGCTGCTTGTTTCAGTCTTTCATTTGGCCTTCCAACTCTTTTTTTCATAGAGGGAATATTTGTGTAAAAAAGAAAAAAAAAGAAGTATAGATCCTCACCAGCATTTTGATCAAGGAGAAAGGTTTCATACTTCAATAGTGCACGTAATGGAATTGGTCAGATTTGAAGCATGGGAGCACATTTTATCTTGGATCTTTAATTTTTTACAGTTCAGCTGACAGAAATTTAACTAAAATGTTGGTTATGTGACCAGTAAGCGGGCTCCCCAAAATAATATTTGCCTTAATTTTGCTGTAGATTGTCAGAAAGGGTGTAAAATAAGTAGATTTTTATTGGTATTTTGGTTACTTAGGAACAATTCAAAAACCAGTTCTGTAAGAATCCCACCCAGCCACCCTTAGGCATACAGATATGTCAATTACTCATAATCTTTACACGGATTCAAAACCCGTGCTAGATAAAAAGTACACAATAAATGCATTTTAAAATGATCTTCCCTAGCTACCAAGACAAGAGACAGGTCATTGAGGTTCACACTGCCCTAGAAGATGACAGCATGACCTTTTTTCCCAAAAAAATATAAAAATGGGAATAAAAACCACATTTTCTATTCCCTCAGAGTAAAAGAGAAAAAAAAAGCTCTAACCTGTAGCATTAACAATTTCAATGCGATTTTGAAATTATAAAAGACTTTACCTCCAGGTAAAAATATGGTTCAGCTTCCTATAAATACACTATTTGGTATTCCGTTGAGCTTCTCTTAACAAGACCTATGAAGCTCAGGAATGGATGACTTTCAGTCATCGTTTCTATTAAATTTGGAGGAAATTTAACACCATCTGTTGTCCCAGCGGAAGAAACCAAACCAAGGCAGTCAGGTGAATTGAAGAAGCTATCTAGGATGCCTATTACCAGCTTACGAAAATGAGCCTTGAGTCTTTGAGAGCTTCAGTTGTGAGTCTCTTCTCACGAGGTAATGATGCTTATGGTCTCCATAAGTCTACTTAATTCCCATTATTAGGACTGAATGCCTGTTTCAAAGAATATGTGTATAAGTCAACAGGTGAAAATCATGTCTGTATCAGCCCTTTTACTTTACCCCGTGCTTTTTGAGGGCAGATGTAAAAAGAATGAGACAGAGGGAAGTGCCACCCTGAGGTTCTCATTTAATGGAGAAAATGATGTGAATGAAACACTGCTTAAGACATTCAATACAATATTGACTAAACTTTCTGGAACCCCTAGAAAAGTTTGATTTGCCCTGTGAGGTTATGCTCCAGTTCTTTTCCTCTAAACGTCATATTTTTAAGGCAATAAAATGAACTGTCCAAAAGCAGTTCCAGGGTTGAAGATGACTTAAAAGAGGCGCATTGGAAAAGGCAAGGTAGCCAGGGCATTTGAAGCGGCATACAAATATTTTGGCAGTCATGATATCTGTGCTTTTCCTTACCCTATCACAAGTAGAGAATAGGATAACACTTTGGTGATGAAGTGCGAAAGAACTTGGTTTATAAATACAGTTGACACATGGCTCATATTTAACTTCAGTTTTCAAGAGATTCTACTGGTGTGTGGCTTAGTGCTGGGTTTTAGTAATCAAGCTGTAGCCTACCTACAAAACTCTGAAAAGTTTCTAATTAGTTCTGATGCTGTAAGAATCAGGCACGTGTATCTCTCCCGCATATCAAAACCTGAGTTATCTAAAATGCTCAACGATTTTCCCAGAGTCGTCACAGTGTAAAGAAGCCTGCATATAGAATCATATAGAGTCAGTGTCCATTCATTTCCTAGTTCACTCTCTCTTCCTGTTTACATTTCACTTAGTGAGCAAGCTCAGTGCCTTTTGACTTGGCATGCAGAAGCTCAAATGTGATGGATCCCGGAAGACATTTGTGTGTGTATATAAGAAAATGACTTGGGGAGTATACGACAGGAGACATCTTGCACTTAATCTAATTTTCAAGGCAAGTGGAAGAAAAATAACAGAATTCACAATGCCTGTGTTGTGCCAACCCCCAAGAAACTGCTTGCCTATAAGAAATTGGCCAAAATATGATGGGATAATAAACAACTAGTCAAAGATTATTTTACAGCCGGAATAGATGAACTGGATTAAAAGCAAATGTACACACAAAAATAGACATGCCCATAAACTTTCATATGTGCATATCTGGTTATTTTTCAGAGTAAGATCTATACAATTGTTGCATGTACAGATAGGTTTTGACAACTCTTAGCCAGTCTTAAATATACATCTGAAACAGTCCATTATATTTTTATTTTTAATAATGAGGTGCTATTTTTCATATCTTGATAAAATAAATAGAAATGCCTCCTCCATCCCTACAGCATTTCTCTATTGAATTTTTCTCCCTGGCATGCTATTGTTACTTTGAATGTCACATGTAAGTCAATAGGGATTGGCATAAAAACAAATAAAAATTTACTGCTTTTCAATATTTGTCAATGCAAGCACATAATGTCAAATATTAAAGTCAGTGGAAAACATAAGTAAATCTACCCATATCTTGTCTTTTAACCATTTTTTTTTTACTGACCAAATATATCAGCCAAGATGTGAGTAAATGTGTTAACTATAATTCCTTCAGAGAAGGAGGACGAGGAAGAGGAGGAGGAGGAGAACTCAAAGCAACTTATAAGCAGCTCTTGTTGCAAAATTACTACAGAGCTAAAAATATGAGTAGCAAGGCCAAATGGCTTAAGTGCCAAGTGTCACTCCATCCTAAATTCAGCAAAAATGTATTATGCTCCTATATGTGGAAGACATCATGAAGATGTGGAAGAACATCTATGAACAGTGCCTTTCAGCATCTGGGCTGCAATTCATTTTTAAGTAAAAAGTCATCCTTATCATTTTTAAGGAAAAGATATTTTGCATTCCATTCTTTGTTCTCTTTATGCCTCAGCCTTCAGGAAGCTTCTACCGGGAGCCCACAGCTAAACTCCTTACCTATAGTTTTGGACTCTGCACAGCACTTTACTACATGACTCCTGGAAGTTTATCCTTATTTTTAAAGTTCTCGGGCATTGTGCATTTTATGTAATCTTCCTCACTTTTTTTTTTTAATTAGAGGAAATTGTGAATACAGAGTCTTTTGTTTTCCTCTTGCTAACTTTATTCAACAATTACTTTACACCTAGAATCAAATTCCTATAACCCAACTGGCATATTCCAAAGCTGTGTTTGCTTACACATACCCTCCATCACACACATTAACTTTGACCATTTCTTATCTCTGCCCAGTCCTCACATCAAAAAGAAAGGGAAGAAGAGAAAACTGGACACAGAATCAAAGAGCAGAATCTATTTAATGTCCTTAAAGAAAGCCTTTGCGTGTAGCATTCATGAATGTCACATGGGAAAGGAAACTATATTTCTGAAAAAACCCCACCAGAGGGGCTCTAGAAGCCATGTAAGAGTAAAATTCAAATGGAGTATGAGATGATTGCACTGAGCAGGCCATCTAGAGTTCTGTCCTAGCCCCCCACTTGTGTGGCTCCAACGCCCCTGTGGAAAGACCTCAAAGTTGGGAACACCATGAGGCTTTTCTTCCCACTGTGCCCCAATTTAAGAGAGGGGAGCATGTTTCTTATTAGGTCCCCAGGATTAGGGAAGAGAATGAGAGTAAGACAAGACCATGGCACTGTTTTGAGCCCTGAATTACTATTAATCTATTTAATCCTGTTAAATTAACACCCTGTGAGATATAAACTAATGCAAATTATCTTTTGGTTCTTCTTCTCTAGAACTTTCTGAAACTTTTCCCTTTATCTCTTTTGCCTCAAGCTGTCAAACTGCTTCCAGATGCCCAGAACTCCTTGCCTGGCATGTCCAGTATTCACGTTCTTGTCATTTTACCCATAGCAGATTGGATCATGTTCCCAAGTTACCTCTCTTTGTTTATGTTTTCAACCCTTTTCAAAACTCTCACTAAATCCTCCCCAAGATAAATTATATTTGGTCCCCATCAATTCTTCAACGACCAAATTTTATGCAGTCTTAAAAAGTATTACCAATGCTTTTGGACAGTAAATCCCTACTAAAGAAGTAGTGAAGCAAGTTAACTTGGATTATAGAGAACTAATCCCCTACTGCCACTCCAGTCTCTCCTCAAATAAAACCCATCACTGTTCTTTTGTGTCACTGAGTATTGGGCTGTGATCCACGAAAGCATCTTGGCCCCTACAAAGCCATTCCTGCCCCTGCCTTCCATGAGTTTAGAAGAGTTTTTTTCTGACAGAAGTATTATGCAAGTCCCAAATGCAAACACTATAGGTCATTTTAAAGTTTCTGGTAGTCATATTTAAAAAGTAGAAAGACAGGTGTATTGGGGCACCTGAGTGGCTCAGTCGGTTAAGCGTCTGACTTCAACTCAGGTCATGATCTCAGGGTTTGTGAGTTCAAGCCCCACGTCAGGCTCTGTGCTGACAGAACCTGGAGCCTGCTTCGGTTTCTGTGTCTCCCTCTCTCTCTCTCTCTTCTCCTTCCCTGCTTGCACTCTGTCTCTCTCTTTCTCTCAAAAATAAATAAACATTAAAAAAAAAAGAGAGACAAGTGTATTCATTTTCTAGGACTGCCATGACAAAATATTACAGACTGGGTGGCTTAAACCACAGAAATTTATTTTCTCAAAGTCTGCAGGCTACAAGTACAAAACCAAAGTGTTATCAGGGTTAGTTTCTTCTGAGATATCTCTCCTTGGCTTGCAGACAACTGCTGTCTCACTATGGCCTTTTCTCTGTGCACATATATATATATTTTTTTTTCATACTAAATCTTCAAAACCTGGTATATAAAACGTATACTACATTTTAATTCAAACTAGCCGCTTTCCAAATATTGAGCAGTCACTTGAGGCTGTGGTTACCATATTGGACAGCACAGGTGTAGCAGGGCCAGAATATCATTCCAGGTGACCCCTCCCTAAACTGCAATCCAAAGTTCATCTCTATTTAATCAGGCATCATAGCTTTTTGCCCAGGTAAAATTACTTTAGTTACATGACACTGTCGAGAGGAAGAGTGAATTTTCCCAGTGCACTTATCAATTCTTCATGCTCATCTTAACACCAGCCTACAGTGTCTTCTTCTCTTGACCAAGATATTCCTCTTTGCTACAAGGTGACCCAACACTTTCTTATCTGAATAGAGGCTCCCTTAAGAGTTGTACATTAGGGGCGCCTGGGTGGCTCAGTCGGTTAAGTGTCCGACTTCGGCTCAGGTCATGGTCTCATGGTTTGTGAGTTCAAGCCCCACATCTGGGTCTGTGCTAACAGCTCAGAGCCTGGAGCCTGCTTTGGATTCTGTGTCTCCCTCTCTCTGTCCTACCCCCCTTGCACTCTGACTGTATCTCTCAAAAATAAATAAACATTTAAAAATTAAAAAAAAAAGAGTTGTACATTAAACTATGGCCCTTAAGGAGATCACAGAGCTATTGAGCAAAGTGATGAAACAGAATTCTTTCCAAAACCATGCTCATGACTGTCATCCTCGTAAGCTGGCCCTCCAAGGCAGCCTGGGGACAATTACAAAGTCCTAATTGTGACTGATGTACTAAATCCACACTATCAATTTGCTGGTCTGCACATATGTAATATTTATTATTTTTACATGTTATATCTATTATGGAATGTTTAAAGAGTTGGACCTTTTCTTGTGGGAAGTGCCATGCATCTAGAAGACTTTGTGAAGAGGAGTCAAGGGGGAAATCTGATAACTTTGTGCAGCAGGAATTAAATCAGGAAGGGTAGAAGGAAGGTACACTTAAAAGACAATTTCAATGTCCTGGGCAAAAGGAATGAAGACGTCAACCACGTTTAAAAAGTGATTGATCAGATATGGGGGATAAAGGTAATAGAAAAGTCAAGATGATTTCATGATTTTAAAAGAAACTGATTGTGGGCAGTTCACAAGGTTTTTTCTATCTTTGCATCAAGATTCCCTAACCAGTCCATCTCCTTCAAATATCACCTCCATACAGATAATTCCCAAAGCTCCATTTCCTACCAAAACCTTCTGAGCTCCACTGCCACATTTTTAACTGCCTGCTAGGCAATGCTTCTAGGAATTATTGTCATAAATTAAAAATCCACTTGTAAAAATATGAATGGACCTCCCCCCTCTCACAACAAACCTGAGCTTCCTTCTGGGTTCTCCATTTTTCTTAATATATTTTCCATTCCACCCCCATTACTTATTCTTTGGGACCTCAAAGTGGGTTCCACTTTGAACATTCCATATCAAATTCTAGCAATTCTTTTCTTCCCCCAATTTTTCTTAAGGCTTTGTGGGTTTTGGGGGGTTTTTTGTGTTTTTTTGTTTTTTTATTGTTTTTTTTTTTTTTTTACATACTCACTGCCACCAACCTAATTTTTTTCATGATTACTTTCTTACAGGCTATTATACTAGACTCCAACTGGTCCTGTTGTTCATTCCCTCCCCAAATTTATGCTATATAAAGCTGCCATTTAACCTTTCTAAGCCAGAGCTATGAATCACTGACTCTCTTTTCAATAGCTATTCACAGCTGTCCTCTGCCTACTTAATATATACACTTTATATTCCCTATTTGGCTTTCGAGGTCAGGCCTAACCTGTTCCCCAACCTCCCTGCCATCCTTATCCTATATCATCCGGTTACACAAACTACAGCCTATCTGAATTAGTATTCACTATTATCTTTAAAAATTCACTAAATTTTCCCGGTTTCAACCTTTTTCTCATGTAATACCCACAGCCCAAAATGAACTACATCATCATTTGTCATCAACTCAAGTTTCAGCTTAAATGCCTTCTCCATGATGCTTTTCAGAATCAATGAACAAGAAATCATTTCTTGACTTATTCAAATCAAAACCGCTACCCTTTTTCTTTTTTAACTTCTATTATATGCTAGAAATCCGTGAATCGAAGATGAATGAACCGCGGTCCCTTTGTCAAAACCTCAAAATGTATTGGTGGAAACAAATGCATAATCATCAACTATTTGTTATTTCAACAAATATTTATTGAGTGTCAAGTATATGCCAAGGACACTATTCCAGACTTTGAGGATATAACAATAAACAAGATAGATAAGATGCCTACTCTCAAAGAACTTGCAGTCCAGTTGGGAGGGCAACACTCAAAATGAATCAACAAGAACAAAACCAAGAGTGGTAAGTTTTATGCCAATAATAATTGTACTAGGGTGATGGGATAGAGAGTGCGTGCATGATTAGCTGGATGGGAAGGATGGTGACCTGAAGCATGAACAACAAGGAGGCAACCACATGAAGCTGTTGGGAAGGGCACTCTAGGGAATCGTTATTATAAAGACCATAAAGCCTAAACTTTCATGGCATTTTGAAGAATTGAAAAGATTGCAGCTGGAGAGGTAGAGGATTGTAGAAAGCATGGATTGTGGTCTAGCAAGAATGGACTCACAGATATCGATCATGAGGTTTTTGCAGTAATCCAGGAAAATAGCTGAAAGGAGCTTAGAAAAGATAGGGACATGATGAGAAATGGACAAATTTAAGATAAGTTTGAAGGTGGTCTAAGAGACTTTCTGATGAATTAGATGTGACCAAAAAAAAGTATATTCAACTTTGATCATACAATGTAACAAAACCAAACCTGAGAGCACATTCAAATATTTAGCAGAGGAGCTCCTGGGTGGCTCAGTCACTACTCTGACTCTTGACCTCGGCTCAGGTCATGATATCACGGTTCATGAGTTTGAGCCCTGTGTGGGGCTCTGCACTGACAGTATGGAGACTGCTTGGGATTCTCTCTCTCTGTTCCTCCCCTGTTTGCTCTCTAAATACATACATACATACATACATACATACATACGTACATAAACTTAGAAAATGTTTAGCAGAGAGGGATTGATCCATTTGCGTGTGCTTGTATGTGTCTTAAAGGAAGGGAATATTGTAGAAGAGCTCACCCACAAACACTACCTATCTCAAGGTACTTTGAGTCATAGGTATCTAAGTTTGCATCATCTTTCCTAATAAAACATTGTCTTAAAGGTAGAAAATCTGACAGATATTTTTGTATTCACCCCAACACGCAATACCCAGAATACTGCTTTATACATAATGGAAAGCCATAGAACTTTTGTACATATAAATAAATGAACAAACCTAAACTTAAATACTAAAAGTGGATGGTGAAATAGATAAAGAGAATTTGGGATGGGGGGGAATTTTTACTTTTTTTATTTTTTTATTTTTTATGTTTTTTAATATAATTTTTTAATATGAAATTTATTCTCAAATTGTTTTCCGTACAACACCCAGTGCTCCTCAATGCCCATAACCTCCCCTCCCCTCTCTCCCACTCCCCATCAACCCTCATTTTATTCTCAGTTTTTAAGAGAAAAAAAAAAGTTAGAGAGGAAAAGAGGATTAAGAGTATACTTAGCATGATGAGCACTGAGTAACGTATAGAATTGTTGAAATACTATATTTTACATACAAAACTAATATAACACTGTATGTAATACTCCAAAAGACAGACAAACAAACAATCAAAAAACAAACAAAGATGTGTGATGGTGGGATCACTGAAAGAAACAGAAGAGTGAAGATAGCAAGTTGTTTTGGGGAAAAAAAGGTACAGGAAGTTGTTAGTTTAGAAGTAAAGGTGCAATGTTTAAGAGGATATGATCAATAGTTATCCTAAATTCTATTCCTGGATAATAGGGACGTGTAGAAATTTACTGCCATCTTTGTCAGGCTTACAATTTGGCGATTTTTGGTGAAGTTATGTCTTGTTAGAACCATCAGTTACATATTGTTATGACCATTTATCTACGTCTCGTTAACAATAGTAAGAACATCTCCTCTGTGCTAACAATGGTGAGTGGGCACTTAATGAGCATTGCACTTAATCCTAACACAGTTCTGTGAGATAACTATTTGTATCACCATTTCATAGATGAGGAACTTCAACCACAGAAAGGTTAAGTACTTTTCTGGAGGCTACATGGCTAAAAGTTGAAGAAGTGGGATTCAAGCTCATTTTTAAGCAGTTCCTGACTTAATGGATTTTTAACAGCGCACTGTGCTCTCCTTGTAATTCTAAATATTTCTAATACATACAGGTTTTTTATAAGTCACTATTTTTTAAGATAGTCATTTGTGAAACTGAATTGTAATTCCCTACGGAATCCCTTCATGGTGTTTCTTAAATTTAACTTCACCTCAATCCCATTTTGAACTGTACATATTTAAACTACATCAGCTATGTACATATGTTGATTATATCTATAAACTCACTCTACAGTTTCATTTCTATGAGAGATCAACACTTACCACTCTGGTTAGTGGCACCCATTATATTATAACGGGTTGACATTTCCCCCATCACATATCAATATTTTGACACCTCTGTTAGCAATGAGCACCCTTCTCTCAGATATACAGATACTGTGTCCAAAGGCAAAAGTACCCCCAGAATAACTGCTTTCAGGTAAACAAATATTAGAAACTTCTCAATGTTATTTTTGCCTGCATTTTCCTGGGTCATTTCAATCAAATTTGAAAATGGACCTCTATTTTCTAATAAAGGGATTTTGCCCCTGTTTCAAGAAAATTGGGAATCTTGGTACTTAGGAGGGAATGAGTCCTATTACTGTATCTCGATAATGCTAATCAACAATGTAGGAGAGGAAAATAATAGCTTAGTGGAGCAGACTACACAGAGTGAGCAGGAAGCTGATGAGGCTTATTGCTTTTAAATGTCGACCCTATTTATAATGAACATTCAGAAAAACAGGACCAAATTCCCTTTGCAAGCAACTGTGGCAAAAGCTGTGCCCTCTTGTTCTTCAAAATACAGAGATTTAAAATTTTTTTTAATGTTTATTTATTTTTGAGAGAGACAGACAGAGACAGAGTGCTAGTCGGACAGGGGCCGAGAGAGAGGGAGACACAGAATCCAAAGGAGGCTCCAGGCTCTGAGCCGTCAGCACAGAGCCCCACGTGGGGCTCAAACTCACAAACTGGGAGATCATGACCTGAGCCGAAGTTGGACACTCAACCGGCTGTGCGACCCGGGCACCCCCTGAGATTTTTAAATGAGGCGTTCAGTCTTACTGGGAATCGAATGATTGAGAGAAATGTCTGGAATAGGTTTTGAAAGGAGTGCCCTTACACCCTCATGGGAAAGAAGCTACTCCGTTTCAAATACCAAGAGTAAGAGAGATAGCCCTTCTCTTAGACACTTAGCCAACCTTGCCCTCTTTATTAGAGCAAGCTCTGAGGAAGAGACCGAGAGCATCCCTGGGTCGATGCACACCCTGTCAGATATGGTCATTAGTGCCCTTCTTCATTTGCCCCACGTTAGATTCAGACTGTGGGCCCCAGATTCCCTGCTCCTTTCTCTGGCCCGTAGCCAGGAAAGCCTAATGGCTGGAGGGACAAGGTGTTTGGGTCCTGATACCACTGGCCAAGCTTGATTGCTCCGCAGTGTCACTGCAGTTAGACTGGTATGCATTTCCTCATCAAAGAGGAATTCTGATGCTTTACACCATAATTTGTATAATTAATCTTCTGAGCTTTTTTGAAATTGCATTTTTGTTGTTGCTGCTGTTGTTAATAAATGCCACAGCACTATCAATCCACATTAAGCACCAAGAGGAAATCACAATGCACATGGAAGTGAAAATGCAGACCTAGTTCCACTGAAGGTGTCACTAATGAATGATGGGCAAAATGCTGCCATCTTTTGGTTATTGACAAGAGTGAATGGGGGTGGAGAAGTGGGAGTGGAGAATAGAGTTTGTTATTTTAAATGCAAATTCTCCAGGTTGCTGAGACCTTATAAAATAGCTCAGAGGAGTGTTCTTTAGAATTTCCAGGATCTTCCTTTTTTACACACACCAGTTTCCATTGCTTCGTAGATTATGCAACAAAGGGTTTGTTCCTCTAGCTGCAAGGATTTCTCTGTGGAGTCCAGTAAGTACAAGTGGATGCAATAATACAGCACAGGGCTTGTTAGCTCTAGTAAAGAACAAGTGGAATCAGGCTGATGTAAACAGTCACTTCACCATGACTGTGGTTCACTCTTCCTGCCTCAGAAATACTTGAGAGCACCTTGCATTATGTTGCATTAAAATCGCGTTTCCCAGGGTAATGAATTATGTACCATTTGTACTCCTGCCTCTTTTGAGCACTCAGCTCTAAATGTTTGCATCAGTGCCAGCGAGTGTAAGGTGATCTCATTAGGGCAAGAGAGGTGGAATATATATTAGTAGACACGGTATAATTCCCCAATAGCTTAACGTCAATGTATGATTAAAATGCAACTACACCTGCCATTTCTTGGGAAAACTACAGAGCTACAATTTCATCGTCACATTGTCCAAAGAAAAAAATGATCCCCAAGAGCTGATCTTGCCCAGCCAACGTCTTGCCACAAGGCCAGCACTCCTCGTGAAGGTAGCTGCTCTGAGGTAGGAAGTGACAGACAGACATCCTTTCAGGTGACAGGAACTCTGCCCCCACCCATCTGTCGAGTCAGACGTTTTATCTTCCTGCGATGGCTTCTTCTGAGGACCCAGCAGTTCATCTCTTGCGTTTTCGGAAACTCATGGTGGGCATTTCCCAACTGAGTGTTCTCGACTTGCTTGCAGTCACTCTTGAGATGTTTACTCCTTTGTGGTCTGCCTCATCTCTTAAAGAATTGAATGGAGCTTGAAAATGGTCTAAAAGTTTTCCCGTTTCTCATGAAATGAAACTGAACTGAGCTGCCAGAATTTATGTCAGCTCTGGAATCTAACATTGAGGTCTGCCTCTACTACATGATTTCACTTTCTAGGGATATGTGTGTGCTATTAAATGCATGGAATTACAAGTTTTCACATCTCAAATGTCCAAACTGAGTTCCGTATATAGTTCCGTATATGGTTCTAGAAGAGTGGGTATAAGAGTATATGGTTCTGTAAGAGGAGGTGTCTTTAATACAATCCTTTCAACTGTTTTAGGTACACCCTACTCATCGGTTTCATTCCTCTAATAGAATCAGGATTGTGCTCATCCTAATCATCCACAATCTTGCAGCAAGAAGAGGTGGTGTTTTATTTTTGATCTATTAGACTACCTGTAATATGTAAGTATGTATGCATGAATGTGCGTGTGTTTGTGTGCATGTGTTACACATATACATAAAATTACATATATAGTAAGGCTTTTAAATGATAGCAATGAAAGTGGCTCAGCAAGTAAGCTGTCAATTTGAAGTGAATTTATGTTTTGATAGCACCCCCAAAGAAATTCCTTCTTTGAATGCATGTGTTTGCTTTGGATGATGTCAGAGCAAATGTATGAAGACGCTTGTTTCTGTACCTTTCTGCTTCTTAAAACACTGTCTTGAAAGGATGTTATTGGCAACAATGAAAGAACAAGAATTTTATAAGCATTTCACACCTCTTCTTTTTTGAGCCTTTCAGTCAAATAGTAAACCAAACACGTAGCATAAAGAAAGATCCCACACAAAATCAAAAAGGAGATACTTAAGATAAATATACCTGAATAAGAGCAAATCCCAATCAAAAAGTCATGTGCCAAGGTGAGCTCATTTCAGAGCAGCCCTTCCTCTCCCCTTCCTATATCTAATCCCATGCATCTGTTCATTCATTTGCCCCCCTCTTTACTATGATATGGTTCCTTTAGGTTGCTTGGCAACCATTATAATGCTGCTGCACATGCGTGCTAGATAATAAATCCTATCTTGCTTTATTTTTCCCCTTCTTTAAAACAAGGAATTACAAAACAAGATATTTCCCTCTTTTCTAATGAACAAAAAACATCTGTGAAAATTTCAAAAGCACATAAAATGCCTGCAAGGATGCAGATAAGTAATTACAATTCTTGACAAAGTGTAACTGATCATTGCCTAATGTGTCTACATGCAGTTATTATTTGCAATGGCCTCCTCTTTTAAATATGTGTACATTAATGCACATATGTCGATATATGTTTGTGTGGAACTATAAAGAGAAAGGGAGAGAAAGGGAAGAAAGTGACAGCTGCTAGGTCCCAAACAAAGAAAACGAAGGAAATTCCTGGAAATAATCTTGTTGTATATATATATATATTTTTTAAACAGTGGATGCAATAGTTAGAAGACAGGACCTGGACTAAATCTATCCACTTTTTTCTGTAAGAAATCAGACAAAGCTTATGGCCTTCCCCATCCCCTCCTTGGCAAATCCCAGTGTCCTGCTGCTTTCATTTGTTTTTGATCTGCCTCATTAAAAGACTATTGATGGCTTTAACTATTGTCCTTGTTTAGGTGCTGATTTACAAGCACTAATATCTGACTGTGCGAGATTAATGGGAGTCCAGGCAGTTTACGATTATCCTGAGGTCCCTGACCACACATGTAGGGGTTTGGGCAGGGGTCATGCACTCCTATGAAAAACTCCAAAGCAGGCTTAAACCTGGGAACGTTTTAATAGGATTGAATCTGTAATAGGATTTGGCAGCTTGGCCGAAACTGGATGGTGTGGCTTGTTTGGGGTTTCTTTCTTTTCTCTTTTTCATTTATTTATTTATTTATTTATTTTTATTGTAGAGTCATTATTATCTTGGAATAAAGGGTAATATTTTATGTTGAGGTCCAAATATTGTCACTATAGTTTAAAGGAGTCCTTAATAAAAAAATAAATAAATAAATAAAAAGCCGCTGTACAATATAGAATATTAGAAGAAAAGATTGCCAGGGCATGCAATGCTGTTTCTATTATGCAGTAAATTAGAAGGTAAAAAAAATAAAAGATGGGGAAAGAATAAAATTTCTGTTGTGAATGGCTGTGTATTTTTAGCTAAAAATGCTTTAAGGAGTCTAAAAGGCACTGGCAACGTAGGGCTATTTATAAAAGGGTATATTTCTCCCAGGCAGGCACAGCGCTGCCCTTCCTGGCACCAAGTTCTGCTGAAAAGCGCAGCGCCCTGAAGCTGAATTCTCTCTTAGTCAAACAACAAGGGCACTCTGAGTGACAGCAGTCCTGTGGCGCATTCGATTTTTGAATAATACTGCAAACACGAATAAAATTCAAAGTAAAGATACCACACTCTCGATAATATCCCAAATGGAATTCTATCAATATTTTAGTTCCCATTTGAAATCAGGCACAAGGGACTGCGAGCTTTGTCAACACTGTCTTCTATGTCAATTCACTTGATTATAGTGTCTAAATTCAGGAACAGTGGTGGTAAAATTATTTAACCTCTTGGACTCTGGTCATTTGAACATTATAAGGAGACTGTCACTTAAAGATGCCCTCATTAATTTTGGTGGACCAGAAATGGAAAGGCGAGATATACAGCCCTGGCCTAGAGGGTCATACAAGTGCCCTTTTACAGGACCTAACCTGTAAATCTCGAAGCACAAAAGAAGTTACGGTGGCTATAAGACCTCATAAAAAAGTAATAGGAAAATAAATTACGGATTTTGTTTTGGATGGCTTTACAAGTCTAGTTGTAGCAGAACTTTTAGGAAATCTAAACTTTAACTAAAAATCCAGAGCGTATTTATGACTTCAAAGAAATTCACTTTCACACCCAAATATGTAGCTCAGCCAAATCATTCTACTGTATTATTTGCTGTCATTCTGCTTCAGAAAGTCTCACATTTTTCAAATAGAACTATAGAGATGAAATGAACATATTATTTCAAACAGTGTTCTTTCACAGAATCATTTTACTCTTTGTTTATTTTTATTTCCAAAGACCACTTTTCAAAATCCATTTTTTGTAGTGTTGTTATAACAATGATTCTTCAGCCTAAAGATCTGAGGGATTATGATTATCATTATTATTATTGTCATTATTATTATTCCTTTCTAAGTACACAATACATTCTTTCTATGATACCCCATCTGTAAATACTGTAAAATTAAGCATTTATTATGGAGGTGGTTATTTTCTCATTATATAGCAGGTGGTAAGTTATCCAAGTGTTCCTTTCATGAATGAAGTAATTGAGAGTGGTGGTTTTAGGGTCCATACAGCAGGAACATTATAAGACCCAGAGGAATGTCAATAAACAATGGAAGGAAGTCTCTTGGACACAGGCTTTGACCACTGGTCAGGCCTGAGTTGATCCCAGTCCCCTATGGACAAATACACAGGAGAACTGACAAGCTCTATGAGTATATTGGATGCAGCCTTAAAAATACTCCATTCTTAATGCTCTCCTCATTTGCCAAAAGTAGGTCCGATGTAGTTATCACGATCACCGATTTTTGCTATTTAAGACCCAAATCCAACAACAATTTTCATTATTCACATCCCATAAAGGAAGAAAAATCTATCACTTAATCTAATAACCTGATATTTTCTGCTGTAAATCCAAACTGCATTAAACTTGACTAATCGTTTACACGTTCCCATAAAGCAAGTATGTTCAAAGGAATCATGATCCTTTATTTTGTAGACCAAGAAACTGATGACAAGGTGTGTAGTGGCATAGCAAGGGCTGGTAAAATAGTCTTACCTATGAATTCTACCTGAGGGGTGCCTGGGTGGCTCAGTTGGCTGAGCATCAGACTTCAGCTCAGGTCATGATCTCACGGTTCATGAGTTCGAGCCTTGCATCAGGCTCTGTGCTGACAGCTCAGAGACTAGAGCCTGCTTCAGATTCTGTGTCTCCCCCTCTCTCTGCCCCTTCTCCACTCATGTTCTGCCTCTCTCTGTCTCTCTCTGTCTCTGTCTCTGTCTCTCTCTCTCAAAAATAAATAAACTTTAAAAACAATTTTAATAACAAAAAAACAATTCTACCTGAGTTCATTCAGCTCAGCACTGATTCAGAATTTTTAATTTTGAAATGCCCTGGAAATGAGTTATGAACTCAGAATGATCCTATTCTTTGGGTGGTAATATACTAATCAATAATTTAACCCTTGGAAGAGCCTTAAAAAATCACGTGGCAGAAGTTTTCCCAAACTCTTTAAACTATTTGATTAATATCATTGCTATGAAAACATCAATGTTTTTACACGCAAAGACAAAAATTTCATTTTCCTCAAGTGTATGATCCTGATTTTCAGAAATACTAATTAAAACTAAAAGATACCCTTGACATTTTTTCAAAAGCTTTTCTGATTTAGAAGACAAATCTGATGCAAAAATGATACATAGCATATATGTGTACAAAGAAAAAGATAAGGAAAGAAAACAAGACTACAGTTGTTCAATTATAACATTGATGAAGCTAAAATTGCCGTGTTATGGATAATCATCTTATTTGTAAAGCCTCAGAAGAGTGAAACTAAATATCCATGAAGCAACTTAATTTTCTGTGTTTCTTCAGTAACAT
This sequence comes from Acinonyx jubatus, assembly GCF_027475565.1. Lineage (NCBI taxonomy): Eukaryota > Metazoa > Chordata > Mammalia > Carnivora > Felidae > Acinonyx > Acinonyx jubatus. The sequence goes on along the minus strand of NC_069385.1, from coordinate 62,561,948 downwards.
CCTTTCATGATGGACGGTGGGCTGAGTCTTACATGCCAAGCGCTGCCATGGAGGAGACATGGCAATTTTCATCCAATCAGCTTTTTTTCTTTTTTCTTTAAGTTTATTTATTTTGAGAGAGAGAGAGAGAGAGAGAGAGAAAGAGAGAGCACAAGAAGGTAGGGGCAGAGAGAAGGAGAGACAGAATACCAAGCAGACTCTGCCCCATCAGCATATGGACCAATGCAGGGCTTGAACCCACAAACCGTGAGATCATGACCTGAGCCCAGATCAAGAGTCGGAGGTTTAGCCGACTGAGCCGCCCAGGTGCCTCTCGATCAGCTTTTTTACAAAAAGGAAAGTCCAGCATATCTATTTGGGGAAGCGGGCAGGGCTGTTTTTTGGTTTTGGTAAAGCTACATCATTACACTTTACTTTTTAGTTTTTAAGTGCAAATTACACTTAGAACGGTGATCAGAATTATTTCTGTTTATGGTTACATGCAGGGTTCATGACTGCATGTAACAGACATAAAGGTTCGCAAGCAGGGAATGAAAACTACTCGTGGCCAACAGTGTTGGCTGTGCCTGTTCTTTTCCTGAACCTTATGGCGGTGGTATTGGGTAGCGGGTGAATCTTAGCAGAAAGGAAGGACGGAGCTATGAAATGAGCCCAGTTCAAAAGTGGTGTTACATCTGTACTATATGTATGCACTTTTCTCACAGAAAGAGTCTATATAATTTAGGAGACATATTCTGACTAATATGTTATTTCACTTAAAATGTCCATTCTTTGGCTTACCAAAGCATCTCTTCCAGTCAGGAAAGTCAAATAGTCAACACCACTTCTCATAATAGCCAGACCGAACTACGATTCCGCAGTCTCCCAAAGACTGAGATGTTCTATTCAGGTGTTTGGGGAAGGAGCAGGTGGCCATTTGGTGAAGTGTTTGACTAAAAAATTCACCACATTTCTTTAGTGCAGGTGTAGAGACTTGAATATGCTAAGGCACATGCGAATTTTTCATAGAGTGATGGCATACACAGCATTTCCCACACTTATTTGACCACAGAGCTCCTTTTCCACAGAATCTGGTGTGACAATGGCTGCTTTGTTTTCAGTCCCAGGGAGGTTGTAAGCTGGTTGGAGAACTCCAATGGGAGGTTGGTGGCTGTAGTTGCGATGCAGCTTACGGTGACCCAGTAAGCATTACTCCCCGTCTGCAGTCGAGCTGAGCCAAGGCCCTTTTGAAACCAGAATTTGAACAGAACAGTGCCACGTCCAGAAAAGAAATAAATAAGGCGCCAGAAAGTGGGTCTTAGGATTGTCTTCCGGCATTTATCCCTCCTTGATTCACTTGCAATATTGCTTGAGGGCACCCAAATTGCTACAAGGGAACTCAATCCACCTTACCAGTTTCCTCATCTCCCTGGCTAAGAGAATTCGAAGAATCTTTGCGGGCTAGTGATGAAGCGGACAAACCACACCACAGGTATCACATCATGCAGACTCTAGCAGGAACAGATTAGGGCGTGGGGCAAAAAAGGTTCTATCTGTAGCCTTTGAGGAAATGACTACGTACCTCGGGCAGACGCTGCATACGGATGACGCAACTCTTACTAATAGCGGCCCCTTGCTGAGGACTTACAAGGAGGCCGGGCACCCTGCTAAGGACGTCACATGCATGATTTCATTTAATCCCATGACAATGACCCTGAGAAATAAAACCCCCATTTTTTAGATGAGAAAATGGAGAAGTCACCAAGCCAGTGAACAGTGGAACCAGCATTTGACAGAGATCTTTCTGACTCCGAAGTATGTGGACTTATCTATTCCACTACATAGTCTGGGCCGTTGTCTTATATCTGACTCAGCTAAGATACAGTATAAATAAGGCATTAGCCAGAAAGCATTGTCATAAGCCTAGCAGTCTCCTGTAAGGAAATCACCAAATAACCAAAATAAATCCCACAGGATGAAACAAGTTAGTGTGTACTTTGAATTTAATTACTAGGGATAAAGCAGTTTTGAAGTACCTTTTCTTTTAAATAAATTGTAGTCTTTTGTTATAAGTTTATCGGGGAAGTGAGAGAAAAGGTAAAGAAATAGGAAATGTAGAGCCACTGAAAAATTGAATATGAATACTAGTTTAAAACATGGCTGTTGTCGGAAGTAATGTAAAATGCGATCAGTTTCTAAATTATTGTGATTGTTATTTAGCATATGATGTCAAATGAAATATATAGTGTTGCCACAATACAGCACATCCCCACCAGGGACAGCCTAACCCAAACAACATAGCCTAACGCTGGAAGTCTCTTACTTTTCTGCGTGGGCAAATTTGCATGAAATATCAATAGTTCCACATCCTCTTGCATGGTGCAGTGGCCTGAAATACTGCCAGCCACCTTATTATGACCAGAGCCAATCTAGGGAATAACTGTCCATCATTATATAGGTCATTATGGATGAATCTCAGGCCATCCATCAGATAGCTCTGTAGCTCCCATACATTTCAGAGGTCATCATTCCAGAGGAAAACTGATTTCTCCACAAAGCATGCTCTGACAGCTTTTTTGCTTTAAATTGTTATCAGCCAAACAAAACTGGATAACTAGAAATATAAGAAGCTTAAGTGGACAAATTTGTTCCAACTTAAATAATTATGGTAAATTTGCAGTCAGGCAAGATAAGATTTCAGAATTTTATTTTGATTATTTGGCCGTGCCTCTCTTTGCCTATGCTACTCACTCACTTCAAGAAATTCTTTATAATAGTGAGAAGATAAATTTGACTTCCCTACATTGTTTTAAAAGGTTCCCTACATTTCTAAAAGGTTTTTTTTTTAAGTTTATTTATTTTTGACAGAGAGACAGAGTGCGAGCAGGGGAGGGACAGAGAGAGCGAGGGACAGAGGATCCAAAGTGGGCTCTGTGCTAATGATATCAGAGAGCTCGATGCGGGGCTCGAACCCACAAACAATGAGATCATGACTTGAGCCAAAGTGGGATGCTCAAACAAGTGAGCCACCCAGGCGCCCCTATGGTAAAAGGTTTTGTTGCTATATATAATTATGCCCATAATATACGAGGAAAGATAAAAGCGTCTGGGTCCCCGGTGGGTAGCGAAAGGAAAAAGTGCCTCGAGGCCCACTTTCATGACATCAGGACTGCTATGAGCTGGCTTTTTGGGACTTTCCAGGTTGAAGAACTACACCTAGCTATCTTAGCCAGGAGACAGAAGACCCCAGAACACAGGGAGGTGGTCTCAGTATCCTTCCAATCTCTCCAAACTGAGAGGACTCAGATTAAATTTTCCTGGATTCATTCAAATCCAAAACCTGTTGCTGGAAACTTCCCTCCCACTTTCGCCTCCAACAGCCTCCATCACTCTTTGTCCCACCCGGATCCTTCAAGGCCTCAGTTCTTTGATAACAGTGCTTCAATAAAACACCAAGATGCGTGTTCCCAGTTTCTCTCATTTCAGTTCCCAATATGTGAATCGGTCCCAGGGATTTTCACCAGCCTCGTGGCTAAGGTTGGGGTCCAGAGATCATAACAGTCTTGTGGATGATGCCTAAAGGACCAATCCAGTCATGTGACATATAAATTGTTTACTTTCCAAATCACAGTTGCTGCAGCCCATGAGAAAACTTGTCAAGCCTGCAGGGTGCAATGAGACAATGGAGGTTGGCTCTGATACTGTAATGGTTGCCTTTGTGTTGCACTAATTGCTTGGCCCCAGTGCTTATTTGGCTCAGCAGCCGGGGGAGGGGCCTTGCTTTTGCTCTCTGGTGTTTGTGTCATCTTAGATAAATTTATAAGACTCTCTTTTCTTAATACATGTGCTGCCGAAGCGAGCACAAGACTCTCTTATCTTAAAACGATGCACCCCAGAACTAAATATTTTACGTGCTCGCTTTCAATATAGGAAGCCTGTGCATACAGAGCCAAACAAAGTTAAAGGTTTTAAATGATCAGTCCTTACCTATAATGAAATAGTCGTTCAAGCATCAAAGTAAGACAAAGTAGCTTAGCATCATATGAAAGATTTCAGTCATCTTTAACTTTTAGGACTTCAGTGCAAAATACATTAATTACAAAAGCAACGTACGCCCCCAGTAATACGGAAACTATTTCAAGGCCCTCTCCTTAACCAATCGTCAAGTAGTGTCTATATAACTAAATGGCAGTGAACTTTATTTCGAGCAGCCACTTTCAAAATTCAGCCTCGTGACTGCCCTGTAGTTCACACAGAGTAAAGAAGGGAGCTTGACAAGTGTCAGGACTCCACCTGGATAATGGGCCTCGATCCAATAAACTGTGTTCAATGATTTCTTCAGCGAAGTGGCCAGGCTCTCACCAGACACTCTAAGCTCTTCCTTACGGCCCTACAGGGACAGCTCTGACTTCTTCATTGATACCACAAGTTTAGCAGTAGTGATTCAGTCACCTATAAAAATACACTCTATTGACAAGGATTATTTACAGAGAAGGGCAGATTTAAACATGCGGACTGAGAAAAATATCTGGGAAGTTGTCAAAAAGGGAAAATAGGCTGCTACCCCATAAAACCAGGGAATCATAAGCACGGAGCAACTTTTCTCTCTCCTAGACAGCGTTCTCATTTAGGGACGTCCTTAACTCTAGAGAGCTGGCAGGTGTAGCTATAGGAAGGTAAACACACGAAGATACAGAAAGTTCCCTGAAATAGCTAAAAAAAATGAAGTAAAATAAAAGCCACGTCCATTTTAAAGAACATTAGATTTTACAGTGTACTCTATTCATTTTCACGTGAACCTATAAGGCCAGAAAGAAGGGAAGAAGATAAAGATAACTTTCCCTTACCTGCTATCAAATGTGGACTAGGTAATAACCTAGTGGGGTTCATTCAGGAGGAGAGACAGGGAGCTTCATCTCTTAGTTTCTAACCGAACAAAAAACTTGCACACTTCCTAGATTGTGCTGAAAGGTGACTTTATGACAACATTCCGTGCTACATTGCCACCCCTGTATTAGTTTTCTAATCCTGCATGATAAATTGCTACAAACTTAGCAGCTTGGAATAACTCCCATTTATTACTCACTATTTCTATATGTCAAAGTCTGGGAATGGTGTGACCGTGTTCTCTGATCAGAGTCTCCCAAGGCTAAAGTCAAGGTATTAGCTATAATCACCTGGTACTTTCAGTCTTCAAGGCTCCTGTGGTTGTAACATAATTTTATTTCCTTGTGGTTGTAGGACTGAGGTCCCCATTTCTTGCTGGCTGTCAGCCGGGGATCAGTCTCAGTTTTCAGAGACTATCAGTATTTGTTGTCACATGGGCCCTCTGTCTTCAAAGCCAGCTAAAAAGTATCTCCCTTGCATGGAATCCCTCTCACACTTTGAATGTCTTTTTTTCAGGAAGAGCTCTTTGCCTGATTAGATCAGGCCCACCTGCAGTAGTCTCCCTGTCTTGAGGTCATCTAATTTGGGATGTTAATTAGATCTGCAAAATCTCATCTCTGTTAGAGCAGCATTTTGTTGAATAACTGGGAGAAGGTGTGCATGCACACATGGGACAGGGAACCTTAGGGGCCATTTCGGAATTCTGCCTGCCACAATTGCACGAAAGAGTGAACGTCTTGGGATGAAATCTGAACATGACTGTCACTGTCAGGTAAGTCTTTCAGGAATCTGCTCCACACCAGTTAAGGATATGGAAATCCCCCTTCATGGTCTGGGAGGGATGATCACGGCTGCTAGGATTTCATACTGCCAGCTGTCTTCTAGGATGAGACAATGCCCCTCTGATGAGCATAAATATGTGAAACAGACTGAGTCTGGGACCCTCCATCCAGAGGAAAGAGAAACTTAAAACCAATCAACAAAAAGAGTTGCTCCAACCCTTCTCCATGATGCTGTGGATGAGGGAGTCATACTTCTTTCTCCCTCAGCACAAACACAGCCACTCTGGGCCTTCTTTTGAAGGTTGCCCCAGATCCGACTGAACATGGAAGGCAGGGAGAACCAGTTACCTGCTATCACCAGAAACTGGCTGCCTTCACTTCCAAGTTATGTATATGAATGACGAAAGGGCACTTTACTCTCAACTCTATGGAGTGGCCCTCTAGAAAGATGACTACAGTGGGCTAGTTCTTAGGTGTGGGCAGAAAGGGAACAGGTTAAGGAAAACATTTTTGCCTAACTCAGAACTTACCTCAGAAGGCAGAAATGAACCTGAATGTCTTCCTTTTTTATCATGGTAGGCTTTGTTTTTCTTCATTTACAGTAAAACAAACTAGCCAGCTGTTAGACAGCTTAGAGTTTTTTAAGTTCTTTGGAGTCCTAACCATAGCTTCAGTCTGGTGTGCTCTAAACATACTCTCCACAATAGGTCATTTTTCTTCATTATGAATTTTAAAATGGAAATTTTAACAGGTTAGCATTTCTTCCCCAGGAAGAGAGATCATTAATATGTAAAAACCCATGTGAAGAGCAACACCCCAATGTGCCAGTCACCAACTCTCTATCCGCTTCCTCTCCCATCCTCCCTGCCTCATCTCCTACCCACTGCCGCACACTAAAGGAGAAACATACCCAGTGGTTGGCTCAGTTCCAGAAAACTCAGTCTGTGACCAGACAACAGGGAACTGGGGAGGCCTGAGAGACATAGACCAAAAGTAAGGATTAGAAGGCACATTAGAGGCTCCTGGGTGGCTCAGTTGGTTGGACATCCAACTCTTGATTTCAACTTAGGTCATTATCCCATGGTCATGAGACCGAGCCCCTCTTCAGGTTCCATGTTGAACATGGAGCCTGCTTAAGATTCTCTCTTTCTTTCCTGCGGCCCCTCTCCCCACTTGCATTCTCTCTCTCTCTCCTCTCTCTCTCTCTATCTCAAAGAAAGAAAGAAAGAAAGAAAGAAAGAAAGAAAGAAAGAAGACACATGAGTGGCAGGGGTCAAAAGGGGGGCAGAGATGAAGGTCAAGTAGCTTCAGTTTCCTGGCCATGGAACTATATGTGTTCTGTCCATGACAACAGACCAGAGCAGTCACACAACACTTAAGAGGGCATAACTGATACAAGCAGGAAAACGAAAAAGACAATGGCGTATCAGATGAATGAATTACCACAGAAAACATAGCCATTTTGGTTATGCTGCTAATTTTGTCATGACAGTTATCCATTCTTACTTCCTTCTGAACTTACCAGTAACAATAATAAATAAAAATGAAAATAACAATAGCAAATACTTAAGCAATACGTGTCTATACTAAACATTGCTCTAAATTACTTTGTATGAATTCACCCAGTCTTCACAACAACCACATAATGTAAGTGATAGTATTATCTTCATTTTATAGAGGAGGAAACTGAGTCAAAGATAACTTGCTCAAGGATATATAGCTAATACATGGTGCAACCAGCCATCTGTAGGAAATGTGCTGCTATGGGGGCCACACTAATCTCCACATCTCAATATCTTGCTCTGTAAGTATACAATACTCCATAAAAAGAATATAAGTTAGAGAGGAGAATACTGCAGATGTAGAAGTAGGGTAAGATAAATGGAACATGTCTCCTCCATGATAAATAAATGATATACACAGATATTCAACTGAATGTCTCCCTCTTCAGCATGATAGGGATTATTTTTCGTCATTAAATTAAACTTGTTAGCTAGATGTACATCTGAACAACTACAAGATGTGAAGTTCTACAGCATGATGGGATAAGCACTACCAGTGGCCTGGTATTCTGAACTCTGGTTCTCTTATTTACCCATGAAAAGACTGGTAGGTTGATCATTTTCTTCGTCTATACAATAGATATAAATAATGCCCCACTTACTTTACGTTAGTAGGTTCTTAAAAGGATGAAATAAAAGACAGATGTGCACGTGTTTGGAAAAGAGCAAAATTCTCTGAAAGAATAGTTTCTGAAAAGAAGTTTCTAAGGACGCATAAGGTTTTACAAAGTTGCTTGCATTTATACGAGAGAGAGGAAAGTTTGAGGTAAAAATGGTTGAGGACCCCATTTTCCTACATAAAGAGAGCTGGGGTCATGGAGATCCTAGTGGTGTCTTCTAGTGATATCCATTCACAGATGAAATGTCACAGGTAGAGAGCATATTACTCTGAGAAAAGAGAATCATTATGCTTATATCTATGAACAAAATGAAATCCCAGACAGGCTTCATCTGAAACATCAAGAAATTGAAAGGAAAAGAAAATACCCAAACTCTGGCTTTTGAAGCTATTTATTAGCTATCCATGTATAAAGACATTGAACAGGGAAGAACCAATTGTAGTACATATATTCTGAATTGCTACATCCTTCTAGAGCCAACAGTAGAAGAAAGGTATAGTTAAATTAATCACATTTTGAAGCTAAAAAATTTTCCATCACTCTTATTATTTTTCACACGTATAGATATCCCCCCTTTGTTGTGGGAATCAAAGTTATTTATAAATCACAAACTATATTTTCTAATTTTCTCTGTGTTTCCAGTCTGTCAAACATACAAAGGCATGCGACAACCCCTAGCAATGCAATGTTCCTATCGGAGCAGGAAAAATTTTAAAGTACATTCAAATACATAAACATTTTTTAATTAAATAAGTATAATTAGTCTCTAGTATGATGGCTAGTATGGGGAATAAAGAAAGCCTACAAAGACACAATCTAAGTAGGGTACTAAAACAGATATAAAAGTAGAAATGCTATCAGACAATAATTGTGCTATAAGAAAATTATCACATAAGAAGGCCTTGGGGATGCAGAAGACATCTGATTTTATCATTAAGGTAGATTTTACCAGGTGTAGGCTGGGGCACAGACTTCAGGACAAGGGTACATTGTAAGCAACAGTACAAGAATGGGATAGGGTAGACTTTTACAGAAAAAATGTAGAGCATAGAAAGAATGGAGGCAGCAGTGGGAACATAAACACAGAGACAAAGCTGGTAAAAGATTTTGAAAGCTAAGCTAACAATTTTGACAAGATGTTTTCGCCAAACCACTGAAGGATTTTGAAAATAACAGTGATGTAAATGGAGCCATGCTTTAGGAAGGTGAATCTTGCATCGCTACAGGTTCAGTCTGAACAAAGAAAGATTGGAAGTCATGGCCAGTTAAAGAGGACAGCACTGGTGTGGGCACAAGAGGCTGCAAATTAGGGCAGAGTGGCAGGAATGGGAAAAACATGAAAGGGTGCTAGAGATAAACAGACATAATTTTGCTCTGCGAGTATCTATGAGACCATGATATGTCCATGGTGTGTATTTTTTATTTTATAATTAACTGTTAAATTATGAAGAATGATGTGTTTATAAGAGAATGTCAACATTATGATTTTCACAATATCAAGATAATGACATTGCTGGCAGAGATGAGGAGGCAGAAGAAGGAAGAGGGGATGGGAAAGTTGGGGGCACTAGCGTCCTTATCTCTCAACATGGTGGTCAAGAAATATCATCCATATTTGATGAAACACAGGTGGAGATCTAAGAAGGAGTCACCCAGTGAAGGAAATAAGGCCAGTTGTGACTAAGTTGGGGAAATATAAGGCAGAAGGAATGGTGAGGATATAAACCTCACTTATCAAGGAAGTCAACAGATAACACCTAAAGATGTGAAGTCAAGAAATAATACAAGGATATTGCCAGCGCTATAAATGTTATCACGGAACGAGTTAAAAAAATGGGGCACGAGGCTAGGATGGAACAAGGGGCTGTTGCTTTTTGACAGCAACTCAGCGTTAGCCATTTGATTTGGTTAAAAATCCATGTGCATGCATCACGTGGAAAATATAAATTAAAAATCAACACCTAATTGATGAGATTTGCCAACAGTTTCAACATAAAAAGAAGAGTGGGAGGTTGACTGATTTTCCATGTCTAATTGACTGAGAGTTTGGTGAGTGAAACATCAGCGTTCACTGAGGAAATCAGGAGGAGGAAATATTTAGAGCAAGGTGGGAGATGTGGAGTTTGGCTCCACACATAAATTTAAAAGTTAAAATGAGTTTCAATGCAGTCATGGATGCTACACAGATTGTAGTCAAACATTTGGGCTGGTCCAAAGAATAGTTTCATTGCTCGGAGTGAGCTAATTCAGTGCTTAGGCAAAAGTACAGTGGGGGAAATATCAGCTTGCTTTGTTTGTTTTTCGGACCAGCATAACCCAACCTGACATGGAAAAACGACACTGGATGATCCCATAATAGCTGAACTAAAGAGAAATACAAAAGTCCCATCCTGTACTCTTGAGTCTGCTGAATTCGATGAGGTTAGCCTCACGGAAGTCAATCGAGGACAAAAGAGCAATGATAGGAAGAAGAGATACAAAGAAGGAGTATACATTTTAACTAAAGATAAACATATTACAGCTTTGCCTGTTAAGTGACACCTACTCTGTTGTCATTTTGAAATGATATTAAAAACAAAAGTAAAAATGATCAAAGACTATGAAGGCATCACAGTAAATTCCGTCAATATTTGGGCTACTGTAAAATTCTATTAGAAACTTTTGTTAGAAATTCATTATTCTTTAATGAGGTATATATTGTTCACATAACTTTTATTAATTATTCCTATGACCAAGAGGTAAATGAGTATAGACACAGCCACAATCCGGCTGACAAAATGTTTTGACAAGTCAACAGAACCCCTTTGTTGTCTTGAAAGAAAAAAAAAAGTCCTTCGTTTTTCAAAGAAAGTATGACAGGTGAGTAGTATTATTAATTAATCTGCCTGACCAAGTCACCTCCCTTTGGTGGTAGCAAAAGAGCCTGACTCTATTTTTGATGTTGGATCACCAACTGCTTTTGAGTCTGACCTCTCTGCTTTCCTCTCTTTCCCCCGCAGATCTGGGTGAGCTGGTAACAAAACTGAAGTACTCTCTCCTTTGGTGTCAGTAGAGAGGTTCAAGAGGTGTCAGTAGAGAGGCCACACAAACCTGGCCTCTGAGTGGAACTCTCCAGCCCAGCCCTGCTTCTATAACTCCACTTAAAACCCAAGCCTCTCATGCCTCCTTTCATGGAGGCCATTTTAGAGGGGCCAGGGAGCCTGCTCTGTTCTCCCCAGGAAGCCTTCTTCTGTGTAAAAATCATCTTTTTCACACTCTTGTTTGGTGCATGTGTGGCATCATCAAACCAACGTGGGGTGAGGAAGTGATCCTGCTCTCCATGGGGCAACCGCAAAACCAGTGGCTTCCCCTCTCCTTTAAGAGAAATGACAAAATAATAATAACGGCTATCTCTTACAGAGTGCCTATTATGTGCAGACATTACCCTGAGGGCTTGACATTGATCAGTTCATTACATTTGCATGAAAGTCCCATGCGGTGCGTACTATTATTTCCAACCTCATTATCACGTTGAACACACTGAGATTCAGAAAGGTTAAGCAAGGTGTTAGTGTAGACAGCTAGGAAGAAGCAGAGCTGGGTTTGAATCCAGATCCTCTGGCTTTAAAAGCAATGCTTTCACCCACTTCCCTGTACTTTTTTGCAACTCCGCTGAATAAATGGGCTGTGCCCCGCCCACCTTTGCAGCCTGACTCTCTCCATCTCCTCCCTCCTGCCACAGGGTCTGCTTTCAGATAGATTCTGGAGCTGATCCTGTCTCCTCTGCCAGTTGGTCTCGTCCCTGCTATTTCCTCTCCTCCTTGCCAAGGTAGCTTTTATTCAACCTTAAGCTCTCAGAGAAGCCTTTTCTGACCACCAGCCCCCCTCCTACCTATTCCCCAAGAAGTTCAAATCTCCTTTTATTACAAGCTTCACAGTTGACCATGCACCTCTCATTTATGCTTGTATGGGCGTTCCAGGTTTGCCTTTATTCATGTGATTGTTTGGCTATTTTCCTCTCGCAGTAAACCATCAGCTCAGTGACAGCAGGGACCGTGTTTACGTCTACGTATTGTTATAACTCAGCAGTGCCTGGCACTAAAATAGGTCCCTATAAATGTTATATTTGCAGAATAAACAAATAATACGCAGTCATGTCCACTTCAGCCAGTCATATATACTGTCCATAACTAGACTGACCCCTTTAGCAGAAATTTATAAGCAAATGGGTATTGTGGATTGATGCCATTTTTCCTCCTCTGGTACTATAATCCTTACAGTCCCTGTAGGGTTTCACAGAGAGGTAAAAGGAACATTTCTTCTCCCCGAGTCCCTTTATAAGTCTTCTAGGAAGCCACTTCACACTCCAGTCGTGCCTGCTGTGGGAAAGCCCACCAGTGATCCCCCAAAGGCCGAGTGGGGAAGAAGCTAGGACCAAACTCGCCCTCTCCCCACACCAGGCAAAGATGGGCCTGTGTCTGTGTAGGTGTGTGCTTCTACTGCCCGGGGATCTTTTTCATTGTCCCCCAAAGCTGCCCGGGATTAGCAAATTTCCCATCTTACTGGGCTGAAACACCTATAAGTGGAGAAAACGGTAGACAGGCACTAAATTTAATTAAGTGTTCAGTAGCTTTCAAGTGTTTTTCACAATTTTTAAAAATTCAATATTCACGTCTCTCTGAAGTAGCTAGGATCATCTTCATTTTACAGATGAGAAAGCGAAAAACCTAAGTTGTGTGCCTGGTAAATAGCAGCAGGTACGTCAGGATTCAAATTCAGGTCTGGATGGTTCCAAATCCCATGCACGCTCCATCACAGAACAACTGCATCCTGTCTCCTAAATCCCGAAGAGAAGAATCTTATTGTATTAGGATATGAGGAATTAAATGCTGAAGGGGCCGCCTTAAAAAATTTTAAGGCCACTTTCTGATCTCATTAACAAATTCACTTTAAGATGCCATTTTAAAAGGCTGTGAAGAGATATTTTTATCTATTTATAAAAAACTTTCCTTTTATCTTGAAGTTTTTAAATTAATAATCACTAAATAAGGAGACAGACGGTCTAATCGTTAAGGATTCTTTTTGGAGATGAAGAGAAAAAAATAAATAAATGAATGAAGAACTCTTTCTTCAGAAAAGATGATGGTAAGTAGCTCCCATGTAACTCTTTGCAAATAGGAGGAAAGAAAAAAACAGGAGAAAAAAGTAAATAAAATCCTATGGGATTCAGCAACAGATTCTCTGAAAGAGAATATTCCAGAAAATGTGGAAGAGAAGGAAGTAATTGACACTGAAAATGAGTTGGGTCCCTAAGTTATGAGGGTGGTCCCTAGCCCGAGCAGAGTTCTAAATAGAGCTTCATGCAGTAGATAGAAATCAGAGGGCAGAAAAAAAAGACAAAGAAGAAAAAGAAAAGAAATCAGAGGGTGTGCGCTACAGAAGGCAGGGGCTTCTGGGTGGGGGCTCAGCGATGCTGACTGGGAGACTCTGGGAACAGGTGTCTGAGTGGACTTGCCCTATCATCATCACTTCCTGAGCTTTCCACTGCCAAAGCAAAGTGCAGCCTACCCTGAAAGTCACCTGGTAGGTGCCTTAATGTCCCCTGGATGGGTCTCAGCATATCGCTTTGCCTTTTCTACAAAGGGAAACTGAAAGAGAAGGAAAACGGACACACCGGGACCAGCACATCTCATCATTCTGGCCTTGGGATGACAGATGACTAGGTGTGTGCTGTTTGTTAAAGAACAGCAACATGCGGTTCAGCCTAAGCATAACCCGGGAGATGTCTGAGCAGATAATTAATTGGTTCCAGGCCAAGCACCCCTCACAAGGTCTAGGGTGCTGTACCTTTTGCAAGGTTTTTACTTCTAGTGTACTGATTTTTCTGTTAACTGAATACAAGGGCAGAGTTTATCTTTGCATTTGAGAACGTTTTGGCATATAATGGACCTCTATAAATATTTATTCAATGTAGGATACACTACAGACAAAAGTTTGTGTGCCCTCAGCAACATTTATGTAAGAGTCGTAAAGAATGGAAAGCCAGCCAGGTTTGCTTTGGAATGACCACAAGTATCAAGTGTCTCTAAGGACAATTGTCCAATATATGAAGAGTATACAATTATGAGAGCAACCGACTAGGGAATCAAACTAGCAACTCTGCAAAGGAAAGATTCTTTTTCCAAAGACAGCCTCATTTAGAATTAAATTTGATACTGAAATTCTAATAAGAACTTGCTTCCATTTTGGTTACATGACTTGGCAGTGGATACGCTTCTCCCTCAGAGAAGTCTATATAAAGAGTGAATGTAACTTTTCACACGCAAATATTACAGCTGCAGGGAAATTCTGGCACTTTTGTACAGTGCCAGAATCTAGACATTTGTGCTGGAGTTCACGGGAAACGTCTTGTTCTTCATCCCCAGCGTTTCCGGGAGCAAGGGACATCTGAGAATATACAACCATGCATTAGTAATGTTCCGCCAAGGAGAGGCCCGCGCGGATGGCCGGCGGACAGGCAGTCAGATGTAAATGGGAAGCCGGCACAGCCCAAATACCTAAACGTGGGTTTCTTTCACTCAGGGGCCTGTGGAGAAATTCCCACGTGGAATCGGCGAAGGAATGTGTTGGTACACCATCAAAGGGGGCTGACGTTTTAATGAATGCCTACAAGGAAACAAGGAGTGATAATGAAGCCTCCTTGTCAGAAACTCCTCAGCTGTCCTTTGCACCCAGCTTTGGCCTTCTCCATTCAATTTAATTGTCTTTCCCAGCTCCCTCCACCAAGTTTTATTTGCTATTTTTGTGTTTTCTTGTTAGGTTGGAAGCAGAGGTGGAAACTGTAGAAACACAAGGGAGAAGACTAAGTGGGAAATTTACCTTTAAATTACCATAATACTAGATGATAAATGAGTTTGTGTAAAAAGATGCCTACTCTAGAAACAGTGACATTTTTGCATCGCACAATCAGTTGGTGCGATGTGTGGATGTGTGGTCCTGGCTACCTCTGAAGTGCAAGGGCGGTATTTTTATAAATGTCAGTTTTACTTCTCCCTCTATTGTGGACTCGCATGGTTTTGGGGGATCTGGCACAAATTTGCAGAAAAATAAACTGGACGTGCACAAGTGAGGCTTCTTAATGCTTAGCAAACCTGCAGAACTGGTCTCTCCAAGCACCGGAGGATTCTGATTGTATGTGGATTTAGAGGATCCAAAATTAGGTCCTAATAGCTTCCCCTGGGTGTGACTTCACTGCAGTGCAGCCATTTTCAATGTCTTGTCAGCCTCTGCATGATTCTTATTTTCTCTATGCCCAGACTCGTGCTCTTAGACTACTCATTAGGACTAACTCAACCTGCATATTTTCGTTGGGAATACTTCATATGGTGGGGCAGGGGTAAGGGGGGGGAGATTAAGACCCCATCATCAAAGCTTAACCAAAAGGTTCCAAGATGGATACATTCCACAGGACATGGAAGAACTGACCTCAAAAGCACTAGTAGAATGTAGTCCAAATCATCTTAAAACATCTTCAGTCACCTATAGGAGAAGAGGGACTAATTTCAGCAGCACTCCCAGAAGGCAAAAACAGAGATGGTCTTACTTACAAAAGTACTTTCGCAATCAACACACAGTAGCAGCCTTCCTCCATAGCTCAAGGAGGCCAGGCAGTAAGTGAGCCTGTGTCCCCTGGTGCCTGAGGGGGGACTTTGGAAGCAGAATGGAGGCAGGGCACCAGAAGGACCTGAAAAGAGAGACGATTGCTGCTCTCCTTGTGGGTTTGTGATAAAAGATGGGTGGTCATCTCTGGGGCCAACAGCGCTAAGCCTTCCCCAAACAGTCTCTCCCTGTTAAAGTCTTTTCTCAAATTCTCTTAAAGCTACCAATTTTTAATTATTACAAATTGGAAGTTACTTGGTAGGTCACAGATTTCCATTTAGCCTATTCTAGAAGGATTCCTAAAGGAAACTATTATAATTCTTTGTTCTTAAACACATAAAGTGTGTTCTTCATCTCCCAGGAAGCTGATAATATGATAGGTGCAGCTTTAAGGACTAATTATACTAAATAGCAGGGCATAACTCAAAAGAGAGACTACATCTATTATGTAGAATTCCCTAAAGAAGCATTAGAAATTTTACATGCATTGATTGCTAGTTAGCATTAGAAAGATGTGTATGAGTTGACTCCACCAAAGCCACAACTATTTGCATTAGCAAGCAGGCAACATAAGCTAACTGATAAGAATTCAGGGATATAATGCAATTAATACAGTTATGTCTGTTAATTAGTGTTTTCCAACTGTCAAAGAAGATGCCTTTTAGGAGCCAAACTTATTTTACTGATTAAAAATTAGAATCTATCTTATAAAATTGAGCTAGCCCTTCCTTTGATCTAATTAAAGGAAGAGTTTGTAGACTCAAAACTTGTGCCTCTCTGACATAAATTAACATATTTGTAAATGAGATAGGTGGATATTTTGCAATTAACATGGGACAATGAGAATAAAGCCTAATTAGTAAACATGCTTTCTTTATTAACGTGCAGGTCAAGCTCTGATTTATTATAAACCAATAGTGATAGAACAGAGTCTTTTTTTTTTCAAAGAAAATTTATTGGCTCTGAAATTCAGTGGCACTCTATCACAGAAATGTGACTTGTTTCTTCATTTCCAGACACCTGTTAGCTCATAACCAGAAGTATACACAAACTGCTGTTTTTTATGCCCAACTGGAGAATTTCAGCCTGGAGCAGGTTTATGGGTTTCCTGAAAGAGTCCAATTTTACACTTATAACCCTAAAGGCATTTTTACACTGCCGTAGACACCAAAGGCTTTCTTAATCCTCTAGTGGATCTGCTGCTTTCAATGTTGTGCCTCTGTAATTCTCACTGGATGAATTTCTTGGTTAGATTTTTAACCTAAGAGAAGTGGCCTTGACTAGAATATGCACCAAGTATAAAAGTCGGCCTTCCAAACCAGGCTACTGATTAGAAACACATTATAGTTGCTTTATTTATTAATTTAGCCCAGATCATTCCTAGAATATGATGCCAACAATCTCGTCCCTCAACTTCCTGGCTCCACACCTCATCTTTTCCTGTCTCTCTAGGTTTCCAATGTGCATCCCACAGAAATCAGTGCATAGAGAAGCATATGGACTTGCCTCCAACCCCTAGAGCATGTCAGACCCTGGCTGGATGCCAAACTGGAGCATCCATCCAGGAGGCTGAGGAAGTTCCCGCTTGAAATAAATGTTCCAGATTCAGTCTTACATGCTCTCAGGGAAGAGTTTAGTTTAAGACTGCCAAGACCACCCCAGGCACATACAGTCTCTTACAGCTGCTATGAATCAGAGAAAACCCAAATCACAGAGGATACATGCCAAACAGCTGTTTAGTACTATAAAGTGAACAAATTCTTGATTTTTATTTGCTTCACACCAAGGCACCATTACTCATCGCATTCTCTGCATTGCAATGCTTCTGTCTTCCCTTTCTTTTCTAAAAGCTCTTCTTTCTTGTTTTCTTATTTCTCTGGTTTCCTACTACATGTGATCCCCCCACACCCCTTCTTTATTGTTCCTCATTGCTTGCTAAGATTATCTTCTTCACCAGACTATGGAGATAAGAAATTTGGCACCTCTAGGTCTGTCACCTACTAACTGTGTGATCTTGGAGAAGTGCCTGTGCTTCTTCTGTGTGGCTGTTGCTTCATCTGTCCAATGGAGGAGGAGGAGGATGGTGCCTTGGTACTTTCTTAAATAAAATGATATATTTAAGAAATGGAATGGAAGGTCTGGCAGATTAGTAAGTACTCTATTAATATTAGCTATTGATACTATTATTTCCAATAGTCAAAGGACCTAGCATAGCATTTGACACCTGTTCATTTCTCAGTAAATCACTTTTATTAATGAAGATCCAGGTTGACAGAACCTAGGTACCTTGGGGTAGAAAGGACAACACATCCAGTTAATCAGACAAGTGTCACTGAGTATTTATGAATGCCCTGTGCTGAAGTTTGGGGGTAGAAGTGCCTCTTCCCAGTCATTTGTCTGGCTCAGGGGCAGCATAGCCGCTCTTGGCAACAGACCTGAAGGGTAACGAGACACATTGGTGAGGTTGTTCAGTAAGTCAGTTAGCCACATTCTTCTAGAACATAAGCGTGCAGTTTAGTTCATGAGGAGAACAGCTTTAAGAACAGACATTTTCATACCACAATTTAATTTCCCTACTAAGTAAGAAAAATCTATTTCTGCTGAAGTTGTCTGCTGCCGATCAGAATATTCTTTTGAAAATATTTCAGGACAGGGGTCAGGATAATGTCATACCAAGTTTCCAACCTCTTAACAGACATGAAATATTCATAGATTTCTATTCAGATGTGCTCCTTCCATGGCCTCAACCCTCCTCTTTACATTCCAAATTCAACATGAAAGTTTATCTTTAGGTAGCCAACCTTTTTTCAGTGATAAAGGTCAATTATGACCTTGCTTTACTGACAGTTATCACGGCTATCCAGGATCCGCGTAATATATCCAGTTATACTGCACTGTGAATAAATGTGGCTAAAAAAAAAAAATCACACGGGTAAAATTTATATGCAAATGAGAAGAAAAGCATCAACTTTTCCCTCCTGTTACCTTTATTTATTTGAACAAATGTCATGAGAAAAACAGTCTTAGACTTAATCTCCCTCAATCAATGTCAGCCACATTACTACTTAATGGGAGTTTATACTGTATAATATTATTTTCTTTGTATGAACCATTTTCTGACACCTTACATTTAGTTAAATGATTTATCCATGTACATTTTACATGAGGATAAATATGAGAAATGGTTTCTGCTTATATCGAGTGGGATAAGGAAGCAACTCTAAAAGACAAAGTCAATTGGCTCAGCCACTCAGGCCCTGATGTCAACAGGAGTTACGTGTGTGTACAAAGAAAATCTATCTGAAGAGCGGTAGTGACATGAGCAGTAATATATATTTTTATTATTAATTTTTCCTAGGAGCTAACAAAGCCCTGTCCCCCACGATGTATTCTTATTTGTCGGTAAGCACTAGCTTCCGTTTTTATGTACACCGAACACCATCAGGTGGGTGCTTACTCCTGCCTATTTGTAAGCACCAATTTCCTGTAAAGGTTCCTATCCGCTGTGAAATTTACAATTAGCAAGTAGAGTTTAGTTGGTAAGTTACAGAATAACACTTGTTGTCCGAAAACAATTTTGCTGCCCATGTAGAGCTGATACTTTTGTAAATTTGGAGCCAGTTCTTTTCTGATTTCTTTGTTAGGTCACTCACTGAAAACCTACCTGGTTTGACTTTAGATTTACAAAACTGATAATCCCCCGGGAAGAATACACAACCTAAGAATTTTTCAGGTACTGTGATCTGAAGTTTACTACTTATAGAGGGTTTTTTTACCCAAGGCAGGATAAAACCCCATCAATCTTATTTTACTGTCATTGTTTTTACAATTTTTTGTTTGTTTTCTTGCTTCTTTTTTAATTAAAAAAAGTAAAGGTTTTCACTTGAAGGAAAAGTACCAGCTCTTTCCAAATTAAACTTCTTTGTGCTATAGCAGAGAGGAGCACACAATCCAAAGAACATCAAAAAGATGTTCAGCCAATTCCCGTCTCATCTTCTCAGCCCCATTTCTTCCTCGTGATTTCTCGTGGAGTTTCAGACTGTTTCCCCTTTTTTGGCACACAGTCAACTGGAATGAGTCGAGATGAAGTAAGGCCTAACATTGACACAAACTTGACCAAGCAAAAATATATTTGGAAAGGGATATTATAAGTCTCTTTTGGAACAAAAGCCCTCTTTATTTATAAAATTCTCTTATTTAAATAATATGCCTTCAGTGTGCCCTCCAAAACCCAACAGAAATGCCAAGTACACCGTGAAGCCTTTTACTCTCCACCCAGGCAGAATGAATTGGTCTTGCACCAAGATCCTCACAACAGGGTTCTTGTACCTCTTGCCACTCACTTCATTCTGCCTTGATCTAGAATTGATTGTTCACATGTCCGGCTCCTATGCTGAGCCATAAACTCCTTTAGGGCAAATTTTATCCGTTAGCGTTTACCTCCTACTCAGCTGCTGGGGCAATCCCAGCCTCTTCCAGAGACCTCTCCCACGTTTATTCTCTTTCTCTGTCTTCTACTAGATTGAGAGTGTTGAAGGAAGGCAGGGGATACGTTTTATTTTACTCATCAGTTGGTTCCTCAGCCTCCTATCACCCCCAGGACAGAGTAAATGTTTGCCAAATGAATGAGTGAACAATTAAGTCATATTTACCCACTTTTCCCAAAACCTCAATGGGTGCCCCATAGCATTAGTAGGTCATATGTCCCCATCCCAAGCCCGAGATGTAAGCAAGCAGCTAAATAGAAGAGGGGGAGACTAAAGGCTTTCATCACAAGCCTGTTGTTCATCTATTCCTTCTCGTTCAGTGGCACTCAGAAAACTCACAACAGGTTTAACCTGGCAGTGGGTCCCCTCAAACATCCTGATGCAAGAGCCACACAAAGAGAGGATCCCAGCATCTTATAAGGCACACCCTCTCACGTCTGTGTTTGCTAACTTTCTGTCTCTGAAACGACCAGGTCAGGCAGACTTCAACATGACGGTTCCTTCATTTGGGAAGGTAATGCACTTGGATAGAGCTGCCACCTCTCCAGCAGGGGCTTCTGCCGTAGCACACGGACCCTGGCCCCGGAGCAGACCTTCGATCCTTGCTTAGCACCTCCACACTGGCTCAGTGCACTACACAACGCCAGGCCTCCTACCTTCTCTGTGAGCGGAAGTCACTCCCTCTTCCGCCCTGCTCTGCTCTGTGGCAGTAACACATGCTTAAGAATAAAATCAGCTGTGTTGTTCTGCTATAGAAAATTCAAGAGTCATTTTCTAAAGGATGCAAAAAGACAGTGGACCGGAACTGGGTGAGTCTGCAAAGCCATTCTCTCATTTCATGGTTGCAGAGGCATTTCAGAGGAAGCCAAGCCAGCTATATAACCTCCCAGCTGAAGAAACCAGGTAGCAGAGAGTTAAAACACTTGCTCATTGGTTTTCCCAGATCCTATTTTAATTTGCTCCCTCTTTTTGGACAGCTCTGTGAAGGCAGTCTGGTTCGCTGCCTCGCCATACTAATGAGACTCATCCATCTGCCTCTGTCATTGCCAGGCTCTCCTTTCTGCTGGAAGTCAGAGATGAACGCTCAGGACAGGTCCTTTCTAGGCTGCAGTACTTAATCATTTCTAAACACGCTAGATGGCCTCAGGCAGTGAAGGCAACAAGCATTTAACCCAGGCTTGGCAGCTCCAGCTTCCCACACTCTGCCTGTGAGCTCTGATAATGAAAAGTTGCTGCGCTTTTACTCTCCACTTAACCAGATGCTCTTTGCTTCTTGGGGCGAAAGGTTAAATAGATATAAGAACCCATGCTAGTTTTGAAGGCTTTTATTAGCAGTTCTTACAGTAGTGGGAGAAGAGGATGCTGTTGTTCCAGATCCATTTGTCCCTTGGGATTCATATTTAGGCATGTGTCCTTGCTTTTGACTAAGAGAACGATGGCTTTACCTAACGTTTTACTAACGTGCTTTGTTGTTTTGCCACACAAGAGTTAACACAGGCAGGCTGGAGCGCTGCCATTGGACTATTTAACGTTCAGTTTTTATGGAAAGAACGGACCATGAGGACCCTGGTATCCACATCGCTTAAACTGTGGCAACACCTTTATTAACAATGTAGATAAAACATTTTTTTTTCCCAGAGTGGCTAGGGTCTCTGATTTATTTTTCCACTCCATCTACTGCTCCATATGTCTGTGGAATCTGCCTTTTTCCCAGAGCTCATGTTAGTATAAAGCAATTGTCTGGGATGTGTAAGAATTAAGTATCCCATCATTCAGGCTAGACATGCAATTAGAAGAGTTGCACTAATTTCCACTGCTGAGACCCTGTCACTTTAATTTATACTTACTTTCCTGCATTTAGGCCTTCTCTGGTTGGAGGCCAAGGATTTTATATAGTTTCAGTCAATGGTGCTTTGATGTAGGAACTAGAGTATGTATAAAGTTTGAGAAAAAAGAACTAGGGGTTTACCTAGAACTGGCTGGAAGGAACAAAAACCTTGTATAAAGAAACATGCATTCCCTAGGATTCTACCACACTAGCAGAATAATGGGGAAGGAGGGTTTTAAATCCAGAGACGTTAACTGAATCATGATATCAATACACAAGCATTTTATATGATCTTTTTCCTCTGATATTATTTATAAAACATTATTTTCTTTTTTTTACTGATCAATATATAAAAAGATTACTATTTACCTGATAGCTTAAACTATCACTTTTAAAGGGCTGAAATTCAATTGTTAAGATTTTTTGGTCTATACAGCTGTGACCACATTGTCCAACTAATTTTATAGCCACCATCAAAATCCCTTTCTATAAGTTTCTGCCAAGCATAACTCAAAAATTCACAGAATGTTCCCCTGAATAGGTATAAAATATCTCTTCCTAAACATTTCCTTATAAAGATATGATAAATTCTATGTGGGCCAATTATCAGACTTTCTTGTGCCTTTCATGCTTTAAACTAGTTCCTGATAAATGAAAATTCCCAGAGCCCAAACTAATTTCACCCTCAGCATGGGCTAGTAGAATTCAACTTCAAACTTCTAAAATCAAGTAACCAAGAGGGCTAAACTTTCATGGTTTTGTAATAAAGACATGAAAATGTTCAATTATAAAGCAGTTTTGCATTCAAATGAACTTTAGAAAATTTCTGCAGGTGATTGCTTCCCTCAACTTGGTTTTTTTGTTTGTTTGGTTTTGCTTTTTTGTTGTTGTTGTTATTGTTTTTGTTTGTTTTTTGTTTTTTGTTTTGGTTTGGTTTGTTTTTAGAGAAAGCACACATGACTGGGGGGGGGGGGAGGGAAGAAGAAAAGAGAGAGAGAGAGAGAGAGAGAGAGAGAGAGAGAGAATCCCAAGCAAGCTCCACACTCAGCACAGAGCCTGACGCAGGGCTCAATCCCACAACCCTAGGATCATGACCTCAGCTGAAATCAAGAGTCAATCATTCAACCTACTGAGCTACTCAAGCACCCCTCCCCCATCTTAGGTTTAAATAATTGAAATACATATATGTCCTGATTTTTGAAATGGAGTCTCTGTCAAGTTGAAAAGCTAGACCCAGGTCACTCTTTCACTCACATGATTGGATTCTATGAAATTCAATGTAACTTCCAGCTCTGAGAATATAATATCTTCCTCCCTCAACTTCTGGGCCTCACTTTTTCTCAATACAGTGAGTAATGATAACAACTCCAGGAGATTTTAGTCAAAATAAGTCCAGATTAATCATTTGTACTGTGTCTTTCAGAGAACTCTAACTACTTTATAAACCACATATTCAGGCTAATAAATTAGTCTTCCAAACATTTATAGGCAGATAAACAACAGAAAAATGTTTAGATTTTACATAGTAATGGAGTAAGACTTAGGGACCCGGATCAGCAACACACTGATTGAACAGAAAATCTCTATATAAACTTCACTTCAGACTCTTAAATTTTGGCCTTTCCTAAAGGACCAAGAGTCCATTGATGTTTAGGACAGAGGAAGTAATCAGAAAAACCTAACAATGTATCTGAAGGGCATAAAATAAAAGACCTAGTGAAGTTTTTTAAAGCATCTGCAAAGAAACTTTTAATAATATTTTATTGGGTTTTGCGACTCAATCTCATACTGAATATGATTGTTTCAATATTTTAAATTCGTTTTTATATATTATATCAATTTCAGAAATATTATGTATGTGTGTGTGTCATTGTTTGTGTCATGAACATTGCAAATATATTAAGTATCTGTAAGCATAGATTCCTACTTTAAAAAGTAAAACAGAAAACACATATCCAGAAACATAGTTACAGAAGTTTTATCAATTCATGATTATTCTTGGAATATTTGTAATTATGTGATAATACCCTAAGGGTAAGCAGTAATAGATTAAGATCAGTTAAATTGGTAAACAGAAAATCTTTACTTATGCCCCAATAATAATATTTATGGATAAATGTTTCCTCAAAAGTAACATTTACTTAAGATGTCTGGAAGAGAAACATACAATATTGGTTGGGAGTAGCCATCATCAAAGATGAAACAAGCAATCAGAAATCCAGATGCTGTTATTTTTAGTAGTACCTTATGTAAATTACTTTAGAAGTAAAATACATTAGAAATGTAGAACATAAATGACACAAAAAAGAATTACTTCTAAGGAGGATGTTATTCAAAGTTTTCCTATAAGGCATTTGCAGCTCTTAAAAATCAATGGACTAATTAAAAATGGGAAAATATGTTAGTGATAGGAAATAAAAAGACTGGATGTGGAAAATATTAGATATCCCTGAATAGCCTTAGAATCAATAAAGAACTTCAAAAATGAAAGAGAAGAAAAAAGTATTCTCTTGATCTCAACAAGAAGTCTTTTTTTTTTCATTTTGAAAGAACATATAAAGCTGAATCCTGATATTTTCTTGATTATTTTGAGTACTGTTTGCCTGTGCCTCCAACTTGGCTCTTAGGATCATTAGATAAACAGAATTTGTGTACCTAAATATGCCATTACCATTCTCAACTCCTCAGCCACAAGGCTGAGTTACAGGACCCATCATTTTATAACAAAGTCCTTCAGGTGCTTCCAATAATTAAACCTAAAGGGGCCTGGGTCTTACCTCATTCAGTATCAGCAATTTAAGAGAGAGGGTATGTAGATAGCACATTGGCCCCTTTATATCTTCAGTCACCAGTGTGAATATATTAGTCTTTCTCTACTCTCTACCTGGGCATTCTCTGACATTAAAATCCACCTTGGCCTTATTTCAGATGGGCTGAAAGGAATGGTGAGAAGCCATCTAGACAGTCAGTCAGTCAGCCAGTCAGCCAGTCAGTTAACAAATGTTTATAGAGTGTCACAGGGTACACAGCTTGGTACTAAGCAGAAGTCTATCTTCCTGCCTTGAGGCAGGTCTGCACATCCAGTATGGCAGACACAGAAGGTTCAATTGGCACTGTCTTCTGATTTTACTTATTCAATAGCTTGTTAGTGTCTAATGGACTAAACAAATGTCTCAGCGCCATATAACACAACTCTGTATGCAGTATGTATATATGTGTATCTATATGTTTGTATGTATAGATAGATACATAAAACTTGGCTTCTCTTCCAGGAGATATGCCAAGATATATTCACAGCTTTATATACACATGTAATTCATGTCTTTCTGTGCATATGGCAGCCAGGGGAATATATCTAATCAGTAGAACATGTTTTATTCCAGATGTTTTTTATCATATTTTTTCACTATCACTAATAAAAAATCACCATAGTTGTTCTACTTGGACAGTTTGATTGGTCTTTAATCCCAAATCTCATTGAAGGAAGGAACACAGAGCATTTTATGTTCTCTAGAATGCTACAAAAATGTTGGCATATCAGCCACTTGTGAGGCATTGTAGACAGAAAGTCCATCTTAACTTGAAGCGAGCTATAAACTAATCTGAGAGGCTTAATTTTTGATGATTTGCACATCTATCTTCTAGATTTACCTTTCAATATTCACTTTTGCCTAGCTGTTCAATGCTATATCTTCTCACGTCTTTCATATAAAGGCTGAAAGTCTTGTCCTGTCCGACTTGGGAATATATAGACTGAATTCTGGTCTTTCTCTTAATTCTCTTCCAGTGTGCCTTTCCACTCAGTCTCAAAGTCATCACTATCATTCATACCCAATGATTGCATATATATGTCTCTCTTTCACCAATAGCCATGTGGTCCCCAAATTCTCCTACAAGTATCTCTGGAAGTTACACTGTCATACTAAAATCTACTTCCCAAATGAAGGTTTCCCATAGTTGGATTTCTATTACTCTATCCTTATTCCTCATGACTTCTCTACTTTTATTCTTTTACCTAAGAACAGTCTGAAATTTCCGTAAGAATTCACCATCTTTCACAAGTGCCTGGTTTAAATTTTTTCTTTGACTACTTGATTCTACTTCAAAGCCATCTAACTCACTCAGTTTCATTTCCATAGCTCTTAACACCAGTTAGACTGCTCTCCCTGACTCCCTTGGCCACAGTCTCATAAAAACATACTCGTTCTCTGCATTTCTGTTCATACTCACACATCGCTCCTCCCATTCTTATTCTCCATGCAGACAATCCCACCATCCAGGTAGGGAAAATGAGAGCTTTCATTTGTTTTAAGTTTTCATCTAACAATTCCTGTTTCTACTGACATTTTTTTTTCTCTTTAAATGCTTCTTTAAAATACAAAACAAATTTAAAAGGAGAGTCAATCTCCTGGAACTAACATTGGCAGGGAGGAAGAGTGTGGTAGATTGTCCATGCTCCTATAAACATCTTGAAGATGGAAACAGTGTGTAGGTTCTTATTTTATTACTTAGGTTGAAACACAACTGCTCACAAATATTAAACTACCACGCCGATAATTAACTGAGCACTATGGTGAGGGTAAATTGCTCTTTGAAGACTACAATAAAATAATGATCCCTGCCTGTGAAGAAAGCAGTGTTTTCTGATTCATGTTAGATAAACTTGGCTATTTGGATATAATTCATACTGAGTGAGAAAGGACAGAATGAGAACTGTTGCTAAAAAGAACCAACTGAAAACATGTAACAAGATAATGGATGTGACAACAGGAACAGGCCAAGGCTAGTCAGGGGAAACTGAGTTTGAATTCTGCCTCCAATATTTACTACTTCTGTACTCTTGGTTGGACAAGTGATTCTAGCTTTGTCTCCCTCATCCCCAGTCCCTTATATTTTGAAGAGACATAATAACCAAATACTAAACATTAATGTATTTAAAACATCCAGCAGAATGCAAATTGGTGCAGCCACTCTGGAGAACAGTATGGAGGTTGCTCAGAAAGTTAAAAATAGAACTACCCTATGATCCAGCAACTGCACTACTAGGTACTTATCCAAAAAAACATAAAAATACAGATTCAAAGGGGTACATGCACCCTGATGTTTATAGCAGTATTATCAGCAATAGCCAAACTATGTAGAGAGCCCAAATGTCCGTATATGTGTGTATACACACACACACACACACACACACACACTGGAATATTACTCAGCCATTAAAAAGAATGAAATCTTTCCATTTCCAACAACTGGGATGGAGCTAAGCAAAACAAGTCAGTCAGAGAAAGACAAATACCACATGATTTCACTCATGTGTGGAATTTAAGAAACAAAACAGATGAACATATGGGGGCAGGTAGAGGGAAACAAACCATGAAAGACTCTTAAAGATAGAGAACAAACTGAGGGTTGATGGAGGGAGGGAGGTGGGGGATGGGCTAGATGGGGGACCCTTGTCAGGACTCAAGAGGACCCTTGTGATGAGGGCTGGGTATTGTATGCAACTGATGAATCACTGAATTCTACTCCTGAAACCAATATTGCACTGTGTGTTAAGTAACTAGAATTTAAATACAAATTTGGGGAAAAAAATAATAAAACATCCAGCAGAGTACCTGATCCGAAGAAAGCACCAAATAAGTGGCGACTCTTAAAGAAAAGCAATAATGTTTGCATATCTAAGATAAACGACTTTTCCTTTTCTCTGACAGTTTATGAGTGAGAGAAGTTGGACTGAACGCATTTAAGAAGGAAAGATGTAGGAAAATACTTCTTTCAAACTGTGGCAACGTCATTGTCAGTCCCATACTCCTAAGCAAAAGAATATTGTCTCCTTATGGAGAAAAGCAAAGCCAAGGAGCTGGAGAAGCAACCCAAACCTCTTTAGCTGATTGGTGGTGGAGAGCTGAAAATGAAGACCTTTTTAAAATTAATTTTAGCAATCGTAGCGAGGGTAATTGTATGTGGCTGAAACCAAGAAAAGTCAGTACCATTGCTGAGAGAAAAGCGATCAGGCCCTTAACCCCTAGCTCACCTCAAATACAGTGCTGTCAAAGTCTGAGAAACATTTTATCTCCAACTCCAGATAATATTGGTGAGTGTAAAAGGAAAATTCTATCAAGGACTGCATATAAGAAGAGAGTAAAGATTCATCAGTAATGAAAAGGTAATGATTAGAGAGAAAGCTTTCAAACTTATCTAAGAGTTTACTTTAAAAGTTGACATTGAAATTTTATTATTAAATGTAGTGACTGGTAAAAGCTGTCAAAATTTCACCATTTTAACACATGTGTATTTGGATGACAAAGAATGGCCAATCCCATTTAATTTTTTTAATGTTTTTTTATTTTATTTTTAGAAAGACAGAGAATGAGCAGGGGAGGGGCAGAGAGAGAGGGAGACACAGAATCCAAAGCAGGCTCCAGGCTCTGAGATGTCAGCACAGAGCCAGATGCGGGGCTCAAACCCACAACGTGAGATCATGACCTAAGCCAGTCAGATGCTCAACCGACCGAGCCACTCAGGTGCCCCACGGCCAATCCTATTTTAATGCAGTGGTCTTTGTTCAAAAGCTACAGAAAATCCCGTATAAGCACTCAGTGTTTAGAAAAAGTTGTGAGGAGGCCAGATTACGTGACCCCAAAATATGCCACTTTGGCATGTGGACTATTTTGAACTGAAGGCAATCAAGACCCAGAAGACTCAAGAAAAACTTTTACCTCT
The DNA here is from genome assembly GCF_027475565.1 of Acinonyx jubatus. Taxonomy (NCBI): domain Eukaryota; kingdom Metazoa; phylum Chordata; class Mammalia; order Carnivora; family Felidae; genus Acinonyx; species Acinonyx jubatus. The sequence goes on along the minus strand of NC_069385.1, from coordinate 62,533,442 downwards.
CTGAACTACCTAAAAGAATTTAGATAGTGGGTGTGGCCCAGAAGAGAGCTACTAGCAGAGAAAATTCTTTTTCTGAATAACATCTCTGTATGGCAGGGCAAACATCTAATTACCAAACATCTGCTTTTCTTAATGTCCTGTGAATTACCGTCCTTTCTTTTGAAGCCTTGGTCTGTATCCCATTCCTTAGCTCAGAATGGCATATCAGCCTCAATTGCTTGGTTTGTCCTTGAGTCTCATATCCTAATGAGGCTCCTGTACATACATAATTATATTTATTTTTCTCCTGTTAATCTGTCCTATAGCAATTTACCAACCAAAGAATCGCGAAAAGTAAAAGGAAAAATTTTCCTTCCCAACAATTGTATTCGTACATCTAAGCAGCTGTCTTCCTTTTTTTGTGTGAGGAAGCTGAACTTGAAAACTAAAGTGATAAAAGAAAAACAATTGTAATAGCCCTGACTGATAACTTAATGCGAAAAAAAAGGGATGTCTGTTAAAACACTTGACATGTGACGTTCATTCATTGGACATAAATAACTATTTAGTAGCTATTTAACCGTTGCCCATACTGGCTCTCATTATTGTTTTAGTCAGTCTTGTTAGCTATCGAATAGGGTCTGTCAAGATTGACCATTGCATATTTAGTTTCCCATTAAGATTCTGCTTCCCTATTTTAATATCCATAAACTCTGATGTGCTTCAGCATAGGTCTGGCATAAGTTCTGTACTTTGCTCTTACAACACTAAATTGCATTTTTACGGTCCAATAATTTGTTTCTTTGTTTTACTTTTTATTAGAGAACATTTCAAACAACATAAAAAGAAGGATTAGTAAAATGAACCCATTTTACTGTTGGGTACCCATTACCCAGGTTTAGAAATGACTGATTTATGGCTAATCTTGCCTCATCTATACTTTCACCTATATCCCCAACTTCCTTCACCCTCAGATTATTTTGAAACAAACTGAAGGCAATATATCTGTTCATCTGAAAATATTTCAGTACTGTCATTTCCAAAAGAAAGGGAATCTTTTAAACATACCATGATACCTATAACACATCTACAAAATAAAAGCTCAACAATTTCTTCCTATCCTTTTCATAACCCCTACAGTGACTGGTACTGATCATTTCACATAGGCGATGCCCACTCTATGTCTATACCCCTATTTTGATCTTGTTAGTTCCCACTGAAGTGTATCTAGCAACCCTGACGTCTATAATTTTCCTACCCTGTCAACATCCATGAAGGGAGTTCTGGAAAAGTAACCACCTCATCTGTGCCTCTGTGAACGTATACCTGAGGAATTGAGGACAATTGAATAGAGTTTCCTCTCTCAGCTGATCTGGCCAGACTGTGCGGGCATACAGCCAGCTGAATGTCCTTAAATGTGTTCCTAGTTTGGAGTTTGGTCTCCCCAACTTAGGAAAAATCAATACTAGCTTCAAAGCATCAAATACAGCTTTTTTTTAGGGAAAAAGGGTGCTCAGTAAATGTCGTAAGCTTACTGATAATTTAGCAAGGTGGTTTAATATCCCAGTAAAAAATATGGGCTCTAAAGTCTGGCAGACATGCTTCCCAGGTGTGGCCCTATTATTTGCCATCTGCATGATCTTGGAAGTGGTCTGCTCATAAATGGTTTTGGGGTGTGAGGGACCTTCAACTGTAGTATTTGCCCATTTCTTTGGAGTAAATGATTCCACCTTGTTCAATTTAAAGTGACCACCATGAAGTCATTAAACATGGGAGCCGAGAAAAGATAAGCACAATCAGTCCTCCCAAGCTAATATTAGCCAGCTCTAGCCACTACTGGATCTTGGATAAATCATATAAATTCTCTAATCCCTAGATTCATCAATTTTAAAATAGGAAAAATAGTAGTACTTGCTTCATTGTGTTATTGAGAGGATTAAATGAAATACTGCATGCAAAGCTGTTATCACAGTGCCTGAGAACTTATAATGCTTATTATACATTCAAACAGTGATAGTCTTTTTTATTATTAAGTAGTATGAAGGCCAAATGTCACCTAAGATTCATTTTTTAAAAGTAATTCTTTTCAAAGAACTTTGACTATCCCTATCCATTTTTATTAAGTAGGACTCCTGAATGGTTATCTGCAATATTTCTAAACATTAGGACAAGAAAGTAACATAACACAGGGAATCACCCAGAGAGAGGATATGACTATATTCAGCATATTGGCATTAAAGATGAATTCAACCGCAACAATTCATGGTTAAAGGGGATTTAAATCTCAGGGCAGAGCCACATTTCACTCTGATTTCTATGTCCTCAGCAATACTGTCTTTGATTCACTACAATTATTTTTTCTTCCCCTTTTAGCTCTCAGCCGTAGCCTGAGTGTGGCAACCCTGGTGGTACAACTAAGGAGACACAACAATTTGTTCCATTTTGAAACCTAAAATTCTATATACGATCGTTATGACCAAAATGCCAGATTACAGGGTTTCAAAACGTATTTGAAGTTAATGTTTACAGGATACAAAATTGATTTTGTTGTAAATCCATGAGGAAGTAAAACTTGTGCACTTGCTCATTTTCTTTTAAAACACTTTCTGCGAAGGTGATAATTTTAGGTCCTTACTGTTTTCTGGAAGCATCACTCTGGTGGTTTATTCTCACCCAGCTCTGAGCGTTGGTCTCCCCTTTGCTCTAACCCAGGGTCTTGCTCTGCTTCTTGCCTCACAGCTAATCCCCTTTGTCAGAAGCTCTGAGAATGATCTTAGAAATGACCCACGCACTGAAACGAGCCCCATTCTCAACCCAGATATCCAATATGGCAGTCACAGAGAAGGACTCATACATCAGGCCTGTTATGTAGCCTGCTTTTATTAGCTGTACTGCAGAGTAGACTCGAAAACCATAACGATTTAATTTTATTTACAGATGGCACAATGTCAGTAGCGTAATCAATAGATAAAGGCTAGAGAGCATGATGCCAACACCTTACCCATGAGACTAAAGGTTTAGAAGAAAAGCGCATTTTGTGAATTAAGAAGAAAACTTACCAAATGAAGGTTAATCCTGACACATAGCCCACTATTTCGAGGTAGGAGGAAAGTCTTAAAAATGCAACTCTCTTCTGTGTTTCCCCCAGAGACTGACTCTTCAGGCAATAAAATAATAACTTGTGAAAAGGGATTTCCTTCGGTCCCCTCAAGGAAAAAAAAATAATAATAATCCTTTCTGAAAATAGTTTCTTCTAACCATAGATGGTGTTATTTATGGCGACTTAACCTATACAACAACATTCTCAAGTTGTTCCATAAAGAAAGAGTTTACCAGACAACGAAAAGTGCTCAAGGACAGCAGTGCAAGAAACCCAAACCCCAAGGGGCAACTGGCAAGATGCCCTTTCTCTGCAAAGCACAGTCTTGGTTCCACTCTTCTAGTTACTTCCTCCTTTACTATCTCCCCAGGACTCCCCCCAAACCTCAGAAGGATGTGTAGGACTTTTCTAGGATGCCTCTAATTATGTTTTGAAGAAAACAGTTTGTGCTACTTACTTTTGTTATTTCAGTTCTCTTTCTGTTGTCAAGAGAGAAAATGCATCCATCACTTTTATTACCACACAAAGCCAGCCAGGGTTCTCTGAAGCCACACAACCATCATTTAGCATTTTTAAAGTCAGATCTGGAAATCTGGCACCCAAATATCAATATTTGAACATTCTGTTTCCAGACCAGACATAAATCTTCCATGGCCACGCTCAGCAGTGAGCTAAGTCTTGGACTGCCTTTTTGGCAAGGAGAGAACATAATCAGGACACCTCAACCCTACCCTAATTTTGCTTTATGCAGAGACAGATCCTCATTTGAAAGCACCTTGTGGGCAGAGGGCACGGGCCTTGCTCATTGCTGAAATGTGCATTTCCGTGCGGAGAAACAAAGGAGCTGGTTTTTACTCCCAAGCCCTTTGCTACTTAAATAAAGTTATTGGCTGCCTAATGAATGTTAGCTGCAGAACTCCCTGTGGTCAGCGGGGCTGTTGTTTAATGAATTGCTTAATGTGCTTGATTACTGTTACAATGTTGAATGAGGAAAAGGCAAGAGAGATTTGAAAGATTCACTGGAGGATATGATGAAAATGAATTGGATCAATAGGAACTTTTTGCTCATCTCTGAACGGCACATTATGGGCTGTATTGTTAGAGTCGGGGGATAATGCAATTTTGTGGCTTGTTGTCTTTTTGTAATTCACAAATATAAATCTCCTTCGACAGTGAGTTTTAGGGCTGGCCTTCCCGGAGTTATAAATGATCCCCAGACTCTAGCCCTGGTTACTTACATGGACAGATAAATTAATTAGGAAAACTTTTATGCCAATTACTTTATGCCCTTGGCTTTCATATGTTTCTGAAGAGCAGCAGCTAATTAAAGATATGATTCATAATTACTGGTCGATCGAGTAGTTGAGTAATGGAATCAGGAACTGTTCCAAAGAAAATTATCCATCACATCATTACTAATTGTTACATAATACATAAGGATGTAGAATTCAAATAAAAAATTATTCACTTTGAAAGGTTCATTCAATTTTTTTTTAATTTAACAATTATAAACATGAAATGAGTACTTGCAATGCCGATTCATGTAGCTGGTTGTTTTTTCTTTCTTTTTTTTTAAATAAATACTTCCACTGAATGAATTAAAAAAACAAAGGCCCAAGTGACTTCAAGGTTTAGTAATCAATGAGTTCTTTTTCTTTCCTATGAAAAGTTCAAGCTAGAGGAGGTAATAGTCAAAATGCCTTATCCTTTCTTCTAGCCCCACCCATGAGATTTGCTGAAACCCGGAGAGACCAAATGGGAGGGGCTATTAAGGACCACCCATTGGCATGCATTGGATTAGGAAAGTTCCCAGGCTCAGAAAGCCTAAGCAGGCTAATACTTGGAGAATACTGAAATTTCCCCAAAAGAGACAGTTGTCAAAGGTTGTGTATATCCCAGATCTATCCTAGCTTAGGGTAATTATGGGTCTTTGTTTGAAGGGAACACAGGACCAGAAAGGTGGGGATAATCTCACACAGAGAAGAGCTTTGTGAGGAAGGAGGGGAGCCACCCCCCCCCCCCCCCCCCCCCCAGCAACAGACTATGGTGGCTTGCAGGCTTGCTTCGGGTGGAATTAGGGCCTCCCATCCAGGAGCATTCTACCAGCAAGTAGCTCCTCATTGACACAAATCCATCTTCCATATACCCTGACTGGCTGCCTCAGAAAATCCCCATCCCTTCCTATCTTCCCTCCAAATTTCCCTGCTTTCCTCCCTCTTCCTTTCTAATCCCTGGCTCCAGTTTCACCGACAATCCATGGCAGTGTGTTTGGTGACAGAACAGACTTGGACAAAAGAGGACTAGGGAAAGAGTAAACCAAGATTGCGGGCCACTTCTCCCATCTGCCATTGCTCAGTTAGAGGCAGTCTTGCTGAAGAGCCCCTGTCTCAGTCCCATCTCCTCCCTAAAAGCCAGCCTCTGCCCAGGTCCTCTGATTGAATACCTAAGGCACCAAGAAGGAAATTTTCCGTTTTCATCTAGTCAGCGGAACTGTATTGCCAGGCACTGGGCAGTGTCCTAGGGAGAAAGACAAGAGGCAAAGTCACCAGCATCAAGCCCCGCCCAGCCTCTTCAGAGCAGCTGTGGAAGAAGTGCCCTGATGGGGCCTTCAGGGACTCACTCAGGCAGAGAACCGGAGACAGCGTTCTTGTCTGCAAAAACGGACTTCAGATATGAAGACTGCGGTGAGACAGAATTAAGTCAGAAGAGCATTCCCTATATTCTTGAAGTTTCCTTGAAGAGAGATGGTTTTAATTTTCATTTGAACATTAGATAAAACATGGACCAATGCATGGAGGCAGGCTATGAACTGCACTAAGAGCCATAGATGGCTTAGACTGAGGACACCCTGGGGAAGAGGAAGCAGATAAATAGAGTTGAAGAGAGTGAGCAGAAAGCAAAGGCCCCATCTGGAAAGTGGGAAAAGCCATAAGCATTCATTCCAAACTAAGAGTGCAGAAGCCCCCAGCCAGCCAAAAGCTAGTTGTGAGACAGAACTGGCAGCTGCCTGATCCCAGTGATTTGCAATGAAGGTGACCTCGGGCAAGGTTCCACGGAAGGAGGAAGATGCAGACAGGAATGTGAGTGAATGCTCACTGTGGGAAGGCTAGTGCTTATTCTCTTTCTACAGAGATGTGAGTGCAAATAACAGGTATTTGATCTTTAATTAGAAGAATACTTCAGGTTTTCCTTCGGGGAGGATCCCATCTGTACTACAAGTAAGAGTTCTTCAGTGGCTGGAGGCTTAGAGCTCAGGGCCATTTAACTAAAATCTCCTCCATGGAGACAGAGCTGGACTACTTAGAAAGTAATTACTGCCTCGCGAGGGTTAGCGTTTCACTCTCGAAGAGAAGCAGCCCTCTGTTTGGAGACCAGAGATTTGACCAAGCAGCCTCTCAGTTGTCTTTGTGTCAGTTTCAAAGCATCACGTCTTGGCAAAGAGCAGCCAGAATCAAGTGCAAAAGAAAAAGAAAAGAAAAGAAAAAAAAAAAAAGATTTCAGACACACCACCTGCTGAGCTTTCCCAATTTAACAAACTTATGTGAGGTCTGGAGAGAGCAAATGAGTGCTTTTTGGATATCACATCAAGCCTTTATTCACTTGGCGACAGTTTCCACAGGCTGTTCTATTTCTAACGTTACCCCAGAGAACCTGAGGGGCACCTGCATGGCCCATAAGGCAAATTTAGTCAAATGCAACCAGGCGATGGTATGGTTTTCAAGAAATGGGACTATAAAGCTGGTGTCTTATGTTCTTGTACAACTCCTCAGCAGGATATTGGTCTGGAGAACATAATTCCATGAACGTTAGAAAGCTTCCTTAACTTTAACATGGGACCCAAAATACAAAAGTGGCCACCTCCAGACTAAGCCATTTTAAATAATGATAAAGTGAGTCACCCAAAGTCACTGACTCAGTCCCCTTAAAACCCAGTTGTGTGAGCTGGAAGTAAGGAACCTCAGAAAGTCTCTTGACTCAGCACCCTCCCATCCTCCCTCCACCCCCCTATCTGGTGAAAGCGTAGACTATTAAGATAGACGGATATGCCGCAGATATACAGATTTAATTAGTATTCCCTCTACTCTACTCTATGTAAATGAGGAAAGTTGTTCCCAGATTGTGCTCTCTGAAGGAACAGATCCCCAGCTCACCAGTGATATGTACTCAAATAGTACACATGTGCATGGCTAAAAACTGAGTGGGAAGGGGCAATCTGTTGCCAGGATTTATGCCCAGTGCTCTCTTGGTTCCATCTCCCAAGACCTCAGTTCTCTCACAGAGCTCGGATCAAGCCCCCCTCCACCCTCCCCACCACCTCCCATGGAGGAGGTGATCCACGGAACAAGGGAAGAAAGACTGGTTACAGTTTGCAGTATAAGGGGAAGAAAGTCAGGACATTCCCCAAAGCAGGAACCAGGTTTCTCTCTTCCACCTTTCACACTGAGTGGTAGTGCTCATTACCTTTCAAGCTGTTGCCCTTTGACCTTTGACCCAGGCCAGATGATGTAGCTCCCATTTTATATTCATCTTTCTGTTCAGCATTCTCAAATCTCTGAGAGAGAGGGCAGTCACTATAACAGGAAATATTTTCATGACTGTTTTAAGGACAATTTCTCCAAGAAAAATTATGTTAAGTTGAAGCTTGGCAAAATCTTGTTCTCTGCATTTTAAAAAATTGGCATTCTCTTTTGATGGACACTGAAAACTCAAGCAGTGTTTCTAAGGCTCCTGATGGTGGCCACTCTCAGGAGTAATAATATTACATGATTCTGTGCCAACAAGGTAAATCACAGGGCAAGTCAGCTTGACAGTGTTAGAACCAGTGTCATTCAGTTGTCGACATTTGAGGCCCGTCACTGAGGGCCTGACCACACAGCTGAAAGGCAGAAATGAAGGCTTTGCCCTTCTCTGCACCCATTTTGCTGTGTGCTCTAAAGATAGTTATTTCACTCTTTCTATTGTGGTATGCTCAAATGCAAAAGAGTTACCAGTATTTATTGGAATTACTGTTTAGCACTCTCTTCTTTAAATAGTTTTCTGACTCAGAAAGTCTTGTGTAGATTGTTATTTTGAGCCCGAGTCTCCCAATGTGGAAATTCTTTAGGATTGCATTAGGTTCTTTGGAGAAATGAACTAACTCTTTCAGGCCTGTAGTATAGCATCTCAGAACTGCTTGCGTACAATAAATAAATGCATTATAAAACCTGAGTAGTTTTGACTATTAACCAGAAGAGTCCTTTTTCCTCTGACCACTGCATCTGTGAGAACTTTGATCTTGGCTGCAAGCCAGTCTAGCACACTGTCACAGGCAACAAAGATGTAGAAGTATGAAAGAGTTGTGAAGGATTGAAGAGAACTTCTGGGGATGGAAGCTGGTGCCTGTTTGACTCTGAATTCTCTAAATTAACTGAATTCTCTGAATCCTTTTCATTGTAATTGTGGTGGCAAGGTGCATATGCCATCAAAGGGCAATTTTTTTCTTTCACTGTCGCTTTCCAGCAGAAAATGTTCATCATTCAGTGGCTCCCTTTTAAAATGCTAACCTTTATGAAATCTCAAGCTTGACTGAGAAGAAAAGCTCAGCTTTCATAGGACTTTGGAAAGTATCCGTTTTTATGGGCGTGGAGAGTGCTTCATCAAAGAATACAGTCAGGCCTTAAATAAGATCTCAGTGTTGACAACTTCCAAATTTATATCTCTGACCTAGACTTCTCTCCTTGAACTCCAGACTCACATCTCGTACAGCGTAGTCAACATCTTCCCTTAGATTTCTAAGAACATTCCAAATTTAAACTGTCTAAAACTAAATTCCTGCTATTGTCCCTGCTTCTCAGTAAATGGAAAATCTCTCTAAAACCCTGGAGCCATGCCCGACTCATCTCTTTCTCTCATGCTTTACATGCAATTCATCTGTAGACCCTTTTGGCTAACACTTTTTCAGTATACTGTATCAAGAATTCAACCACTGCTCTACTGGGGTCATCTGACCCAGCCATCATTACTTCTCACCTTGGGAGAAACAGGAACCTCCTAACTAGTCCCCCTCCTCACATTTTTGTCCGCCAAAAAGCCTGTTCTCAACATAGCAGCCAGAACGATCCTGTTAAACCTTAAACCTTAAGTCATAGGTTACTCCTCTATCAGATCTCCCCATGGCTTTTTGTTTCTCTCAGAGAAAAAGCCAAAATCCTCCCAGTGCCCACAAGGCAGGACAACTCACTACCCAAACTTTTTCCGGTCACATTCCCTCCCATCCTCTCTTTCTTCTTCCCTATCTTCATCCTTCCCTCCTCTCCATGTAAGCAGCCCCTCCTCAGAGCCTTTGCAATGGTCATATCCCCCACTTAGCATGCCCTTCCTCACCGCTATTCACAGGGCTTGCTTCTTCACTTCTTTAATTCTTTGCTCAATTGCTACCTCCTCAATGAAGACTACCTTGATTAATCTACCTGAACCACAGCTCCCACCTCCTCACTGCCCCTCCCACTCATCCTTAACCTATTGTATCTAGTTTCTCTAATACTTATCACCTACCCAAATACTATAAATTCTTACTTATTGTGTTTATTTTGTACTACCTCTTCCCTACCACCAGAAAGTGAGTTTCCTTGAGAAGGAAAATCCCTAGATTTTGGTCTACACTTCTGCTGCTGTAAATCCAGAGTCTAGGACAATACCTAGCACACGGTGGTTTCTCTCTATATATATTAGGTGAACAAAAGAATGTCTTTCTCTTTTGAAATAATATGCTTAGCGATGAAAACACTGAGTCAACTAACCCCCAAGGGCCAAAAGCAGTCAGAAGCAGTGGCCATGTCTGTAACATAGATGACTGATTCCTCTGTGGAATAGTAATTTCCACAGAAATTAATTAAATTAGTATGAACATATTAACTGAGAATGTTATCATTAATATAACACTAAAATTTTCCTTTCCCCTATCTTTCCCTAAGCATTATAAACCTCCCAATTGATACAGTTTAGTGGAAGAAGGAGGAAGTGAGAATTAGCAGATGAGATTACAATTTTAAAGTATACTTAGAGTCAGAATTTTCTAAAACAAAAAATGTTCTTCGGTATTTCTTTACTAGCTAAATAAATATTAATATGGAAGAAGTGTCGTGGAGTTAAAAAAAACTTCTCTCTGAAGGGTGTTTTATTAATAGCAGCTATTCTTGAGGAGCTCAGTATGAATATGAATAACATGTAACATGATTTTATCTTCACGGTGAATGTTGGGCTACTAAGGAGTGGCAAATAGTAATGTGCATTTCCTCTCTGAGTTCAGAGATGGGCCCTGAATATGGACTGATAGAGATCAAAGTGTCAGCTTTATCATTAGGAATGAATGTAGGGCTAAAATCAGGCGTCCTTCCACTGACATACAGCATTCCCCCATCCCACCCCAGTCTAGCCCTTAAGACCATCCACTGAAGAAAGAGTTTAGGTCTGCCATGTAGATATTTTTACCAGGCCAACTAAAACAGAGAACACTGCTGAGCCACAGTAGCAGGGAAAGAGGGGACTGGAGCAAGAGAGCCGTCTCTAGAAGGCAGCTGGGGACTCAGACCAGGTGTACTTACCTCAGAGGGGCAGGAGCAGAAAAGAAATACTCATGCGGGACAGGTGAACTAGAAAGACAGGAAGGAGAGCCCAAGCCCCCGCATGCCCAGGTCTTCTCCCAAGTTTGTGGGTCCAGTAAAGGACTCCTCTGTTCTTGGAGAGATGTTTGTGAGAGAAAGAGAGAAGGTGGGAAGCCCTCCTGTCAGTAATCTGGGGTCATTGGAAAAAATTGTTCTGTGAGAGGTAATAGGAAAAAAGAGAACCCAATTATGTAGACCCAATCTCTTACCTATTCTAAGCCAGAGGACACTGAACTGGCTGCAGAGTCTTACTTAAGATCTCTAAGTCCAGAGCCTGTATTTTCTACCACTCTCGTTTATACATGGATACATACACAGTACTCCTTCAGATTTGATGTAGCATATGTTTGCATCACCATCTCTATCAGCAAACCAATCCCCCTGAACCATCTTTCTGCTTTTCCTGCTTGCTTCAAGAAACCTTACATTCTGGGAGTTTCAGATGAAATATCACAACATTTGTTGTCATTGTAAAAGATCATTTAATATTCTGTGGGCACATGCCATATGTTTTGAAGGAAGATGATAAGTACTGTTTTGTCACTTTTTCTTGGCAAAATGCAAAATGGAGTGAAAACAAAGACACTTTCCATACATGAAGCTTTAAGAAAATATTGGGAAAAATATTGCAAACCGAGTTATAATGTTCCACTTCTGAATTTTATCGGTTAGAAAAGCTCACAGTTATTCTCTTAACCACTTTACAATAGATGGTTGTTCACACAGAGCCTTGGCCAATATGGCACTGCATCTTATGGAAACATGCGTGGTCTGCTCAATGAATGAAAGAGGAACTGTTTTTCCAATGTATGATGAATTCAACACGCAGTTATTTTCCTAAATAAAAGCAACTACTGCCCTAGACTTACACTAGGGAGTGAATTGTGACAATGTAACACATAGGCAAGTGCTCCACAATGGGATTAAGGTTCACACCATAGAATTAAATGCTTTAAAATAGCACTGTTAATATCCGGGGGAATAATAAAGAGAAACACCAAGTAATATATAATCACAGTATCATACTGCATGGAAAATCAATGGGGAAACGAGGTAGCTATTCTACACTAGTCTGTTCACACGGTGGCTCTAGTAAATGGACCTGTCAAATGTACAGAGACACTAGGAGACACTAGTCACTCATTATACTACAAAACAACTATCATATGACTGGAATTAAAGAAACAGTAATTAGAACGCCTGGGATATATGGCATGTTCTATATTGCAAGTGCTGTAAGCAACACCACACCACATTGGTCTCTAATGTTAAGGCCATACATCCAAGTGCTGTCAGTCAAATGAGAATGACTCTGGAAGGGTGAAGATCAACTTTGACTCCATTAGGTTTTTATTAATTTCAAAAATACTCATTTGGTTACAAATCATATTCTTACACAAATAGTATTAAGCATTTAGTTCTGACCGAAGGTGCCTCCCGCTCTGAAGCAGCTTCAGAGTGCAACTCCAAGAAGTAACAACATCCAGAAGGAATATTTTAGGCCTTTGTGGTGGATGCTGAATCAGGTCTTATCCCACAAGTGGCTCACTTGTATGGTTTCACAGAAAGGAAGTATTTTGCCCTGGCTTTTACAGCTATCCAATGGGCTGAGATCTAAGGAAACTTCCACCTTAGTTCCTTAAATGGAACTGTTATCAGGAGAGAGGTATGGAGGGGTGCCTGGGTGTTTCAGTCCATCGAGCATCCAACTTTGGCTCATGTCATGATCTCATGGTTCATGAGTTCAAGCTCCGTGTCTGGCTCTGTGCTGACAGCTCAGAACCTGAAGCCTGCTTCTGATTCTGTGTCTCCTTCTCTCCCTACCCTCCCCTGATCGCACGCTCTCTCTCTCTCGCGCGCGCGCTCTCTCTCTCTCCTCTCTCTCTCAAAAATAAAAAATAAACATTAAAAAAAAAAAAGGAGAGAGGTATGGAAAGATCATTCTGAAACAAGTGCCTGAGACAAGAACGCTAGAGAGGCATGTGGTTCCTATCGTACTGAGCCCAGTAGCTGCCCCAAAGATCTACGCTTTCTTCTCTGGGCAAATCCTGCATGGCGGGGTTTTGAGGGAGTCACATTTATTGTGCCATGTCTGCTTGGAGCATCGACCCTGTGCTCCTTGAGAATATTCCATCTCACTGGGTAATATGGTTAGTCAAAAGTGTAATATCAAAGGGGAGAAAAAATACAATTAAAAAATGTGTTTAATAATACAAAAATAATCATTTGCTTTAGTTTTTCCAAATATCAAATCAAAACTGGCAAACATCAAAAGATACCCAGACATTGAGATTTTATTTTTATTTCCAACAATTTTAGAACATTAATAAAGAGACTGGTAAAAGTATCCTAGCTAAATTGATTTTTTTTTTATTTTAACCATGTGTGTTTGACTGGCTGTCCTGGCCAGAGCTGACTTCTTACAAGTTGCTTTGCCAGACATAACAGAGACAGGCACAGTCACTGTGATTAGCATCATGTGAGGAATAAACAGTCTGTGGCTGAGTCAGTGGGCTCAAATAGCTTTCTAACCTATGTCTGACCAAGATGTGCAGTGTATCCAGAAATTTGCTCACTGACACACGTAGTCCTTTTCTCTGATGCTCATCATATCTTTTGCAGTTTCAGAACATGTCTGTCTAAAAAATATCAGCTATAATTTTTGTTCAGAATAAGTTGGAACATCTTGTGTCTGGTGTAATTGCATGCCACTGAATTTTTAATAATATGTTGCAAAGTCATGCCTACTGCTTTTTATCCCCCATTAAATGTTGGAAATCGGGGGGGGGGGATTTATGAGATATAGATAACTATATAGATAACTATAACTGTAAGATATAGTTTTAATATATTCAGATGTAGATTTTCTCAAATCAAAAGAAAAACCATCTTTTCTATCCTATAGGTAATAATATATAAGGGTATCCATATATATAAGCATCTATAGACTATTTAAGTGTCAATTCAAGCCACTTTTTTGAGAAATGTTGCCAATCTAAAGAGTGGTTTCATGTACTCAAATTTGCATATGTTTCCAGTTTTGTTTGTTTGTTTGTTTTAGAGACAGAGAGCACAAGCAGGGGAGGGTCAGAGGAAGAGAGTGACAGAGAGAGAGAGAGAGAGAGAGAGAGAGAATCTTAAGCAGACTCCATGCTCAGCACAGAGCCTAACAGGGGACTCAATCTCAAGACCAACCATGAGATCATGACCTGAGCCAAAATCAAGAATCCGATGCTTAAACCATCTGAGCCACCTAGGAGCCCATTTCCAGTTTATTTTGAGCAGTATTTTATAATCCATGTAGTTAATGATGTTCTTATCAACTACTAGCTGATCTTAGAAGCACCTAAAAGACACTCCAGGAACCTGTCTGCTAGTTCAATAGGAGCATCTCCACTCAGTTACAATCAAGTGTATGTCACTCAATTACACGCACATTCCTATTTTCACCATTTGCAAAGAGTTAATATGGAATAAAGCCACTCTAATGCTCATTATAAATATAGTTTGGAGTTTGGATTTAAAGAAAAGTTCCTGAGTTACTTTTTAAACAAACAAAATAGACTTTATGAGAAAATAAATGGACTCAACTAAACATATTGGATAAAAAACACATTTGGGTAATGAACTAAATAACTCAACAAATCTCTTATAAATTTATAGAAATAATTGACTTACCTATTCAATTAATCTTTGATATTTTGGTACAGAATTAGAACCAGTTGAAATCACAGAGATTAAACCCTTAAATACTGGTCTTTTTTTCTGAAGTATGCTTTATCCCAAATATTTGGAGAAAAAAATGCACCCCAAATTTATCTTCAACTTACAAAGAGAAATTTTGGGAGTGAGGCAAGCTTGGAGAATCCACCCAAGAGTATGCAGTTTTCCTGATATCCCATGCTTCCAGTGATTTCCAGATACCCATTGTTTAAATTCAAAATGATAATTTTAGGGTGACCGGATGGCTCGGTTGGTTAAGCCTCCAACTTCGGCTCATGTCATGATCTTGTGGTTTATGAGTTCCAGCCCTGTGTCAGGCTCTGTGCTGACAGCTCGGAGCCTGGAGCCTGCTTCGGATTCTGTGCCTCTCTCTTTCTCTGCCCTCCCCTGCTTATGCTCTGTCGCTCTCTGTCTCTCTCTCTCTCAAAAATAAATAAACATTAAAAAATTTTAATGATAATTTCATGAACACTTACCAGTAAGTTTGAGTATATCCCAGTCTTTGAAACCTCACCACCACCACCTTTATCTAGCAGAACTCAAACCTGTCGATTAACATGCAAGTGCTAAATCCTTTGGTCTGGGGGTATTGATAAGTCACGTGGAAGCCTAAAGACAGAACATGATTCTTTTATTAAGAATTTGATTGCTCCTAATAAACAGGTTAAATGTTTATGTCTTACCTAGTTACTAATACTGATAATATGTAAGATAGAATCGCTGTTGCCACCTAAGGGTCCAGTTTATCACCCAGATGTAATTTCTACGCTGGCAGGACTGGCTCATCCAGTTGAAGGTGCTCTAAGTTCTTCAGGTAAAAGATGTCACATGAGTTTAAAATATTAGTGTTATAGAGGCAGTGGCTCAGTTGGTTGAGCTTCCGACTTCAACTCAAGTCATGATCTTGTGGTTTGTGAGTTCGAGCCCCACAGTGGGCTCTGTGCTGACAGCATGGAGCTTGCTTGGAATTCTCTGCCTCCCTCTCTTTCTGCCCCTCCCCCACTCGTGCTCTCTCTCCCTCTCTCAAAATAAATAAACATTATAAATAAATAAGTATATATATTAGTGTTATCTTTTTAAATGAAATTATTCTTATTCGTTAGGTGAAAGACACTGGAGAGGAGGGGCCAAATGAGGAATCAGGCTTGCTGATTGAGACTGAGGCTACAAGTCAGGAGAGTTAATTCAAGTTCCAGCTCTGTTTCCAATGAGCTGGGTTACCTGAGTAAAACCACATCACTTTCTTTGGCTTCATTTTCCTCTTTTTTTTTTTTTAATGAGAAAATTGGGTTAGAATAAGGTATCAGCAAACTGTTTCTGTAAAGGGCCAGACAGCAAATATTTTGAATTTTGCAGATCACATATGATTTCTGTTACATGTGCTTCTGTGCCTTTTTTTTTTTTTTTTTTTTTCAAAAAAATGTAAAAACTATTCTTAGCTCACAGGCCATTCAAAAACAGGTGGCAAGCTGATTTCGGCCTGCAGGCCATTGTTTGCTGATCCCAGAATTAGAGGATAACTAAAGTTTCTTATAGAGCCACAATTAAAAGATGCTAGAGTAACCACGACTGAATCACTCTCTCATAGAACAGGCCCAAACTTTAACACCGGAGATCCTGGTTACCAACAAAAGAGAGAATGTCAACACCATCTCAGAAACGTTTCAAACTCTCAAATTACTGCAGAACTTTCAATCAAGCAAACATTCGTCAATCCTTACATTTCGGATAATTGTACACCTTACATAGAGAAGGTGCCTTTATTCCACATGGGTGACTTCTTATCCTGAGGGATAAATACTATTTGTACAGAAACCATATAACAAGATGAAAGCAATCCCTGTGTCAAATGTGGCTCGCAAGATCAATTCACCGGTATATCAACAGTACATTGCATCACCATTGGCAGTGTCCCAAAGTGAAAGGCAAATACCCAGCGTGGCTTTCATTCCTTTGCCATGGATGGATATATCTCTTATCACTAATAGCTATGCTGAACTTTTGCAGCAAAGATAAATAAAATTTCTGTATACTTATTCTAATTTTTTTAAGAAATGGGAAGAAAACTATCCTTTATAAATACTTACTAGGTGTCCATCCCTTCAAGTATAATAGTAATTATAGCAAATATTCACAAAGTCTTCCTATGAGCCAGATATTGCTGCAAATACTTTATATATACTAACACATGGACACCCTAAGCGCCATCCTATGTGTTAAGTACTATTATCTGCCCTAATAGATACATATTATTATCACTCACATTTTTACAAGGGAAGGGAATTTAAATTTTTTTTAATGTTTATTTTTGAGAGAGAGAGAGAGGGAGACAATGAGCAGGGGAGGGGCAGAGAGAGAGGGAGATACAGAAGCAGAAGCAGGCTCCAGGCTCTGAGCTGTCAGCACAGAGCCCGAAGCGGGGCTCGAACTCATAAACTGCGAGATCATGCCCTGAGCCAAAGTCAGACACTCAACCAACTGAGCCATCCAGGTGCCCCCAAGGGAAGGGAATTTAAAGGATATAGGGCTTGAACGAGAGCCAGGTACTTCAAATCTCCTTTCTGTTTTCTTGGGTTTTTTCCTTTCCTTTATTATTCTTCTTTTAACGACATAGGGACAGTATGCATGGGTGCATACACAATTACTTTAACACAGGTTAGAGCTAAAACTTGGTTCTATCTAAATCTAGACCCAAGGTGCCAGCTATCCCCCTAACCCCAAGAGTAGGACAAGGGTCCAAATCCCAGGATTACTTAAAACACAGGCTCCTCTGATATACAGGTTCCACATGATTCCCAAGATAGTGCCATATTCTCAGGATGGAAATACCACTCACTATGAATCATGTGCGTCTGGACCCATCAAGAGCCTCCTGTAGAAGCTCTTGTACAAAGGATAATAATACTTTCAGAACTTGAAGTTACATATGAGAAACTATTTCAAAATGCACTCATATTTTAAAATGATTTGGTGGGTTAGAAAAGCTAATGTGATACCTCTGTGTCTAATTTGCAGACAGGAAGTAGTTTGGCTCCTCGGAGTATCTTATTTCACGCGCTCAAGTATTGAGGACTGAGAGCAACACTTTACTCCTAATATTTAGCTGAAAAAGTTTAGAGCTTTACTTGGGCGATCTGACTTAAGGCCTAATTTCCCATGTGTGTGTTAAATAAAAGTGATCACAAAGACCACACACATGGTAAAAAGAGGAGAGGCTTTGAACCCACTCAGACTGGAGGTTGAATACAAATTCCAGCCCATGCTACCCACGGGCTTAGATGTATTGCTTAGCCACTATGACCCTCAGCCTCCTCATTGATAAAGAGGGCACATATTACACCTGCTTTATAAGGTCGGCCTAGGATTGGAGGTAATGTAGGTAGAATGCCCAGTACATAGTAGGTATTCAATAATGGATAGTTTTTAATGTTAATTAGATGCATGGGGGCTTCACATATCATGAAAAAGACTGAGTATTTGTGTAATGGAACCAGTCTTCCCAAGAGAGCTGTTTGCTCTTAACAAACTGTTAGCCTTTGCTGCATCAACTAGTGGAACTCAGAGTTAAATTGTACATTCAGTCTGAGTAGTTTCATTTAAGACATTATGATAAAACTCTTCTTTTGCCCTTTCATTTACTGTTTCGTTTTTTGTTTTTTGGGTTTTGTTTTGTTTTGAATATTTTCAACCATGGAAAATTTGCAAGTACAATGCTAAAATAAACATTCTTCTACGAGCCATTTGAGAGTAAGTTTACCAACATGATTCCCCATCAATTCCAAATGTTTTATTATGAAATTTGTACAGAGACATTCTCCTATATAACCTCAATGAAACTATCAAAATCAAAAAAGTATATTGATACATTATCATAATCAAATCCACACATTCCACTCAAGTTTCACCAATGGTCAGTGAATGTCTTCAGTAATGAAGGATGCCCAAAATTATGCCATGCATTAGTTGTTACCTATCTTTGGTCTCCTTCAGTCTCAAACGCTTCCTCATTTCTTTTTCGATTTGCAGAACTCTGGCAATTTTGAATAATACAAGTCAGTTTCTAGAATGTCTTCCAATTTGAGTTTGTCTGATATGTCTTTATCAGATGGAGATGGGTTTTCTTTTGTTTGATTTGCTTTATTTTCAGCATGTTTTGGAAGAAATGTTATATTTTTCTTTATTCATCTAATCAGGTGGTATATGATTTTGAGTTGTTCAATTACTGTTGATATTATCTTTGATTATTTGATTAGGTAGAGATGGCCAAGTTTCTCCACTGTAAATTTCCTTCTTTCCTCTTTGATTTACTAAGTATGTAGGGAGATAAATCCTGAGATGAGATAAATACTCCATTCCTTGTCAAACCTTCATCCACTGCTGGTACTACTCATCGATGTTTGACAAATGGTGATTTTCTAGTTTATTCACTCCTGTATGTAGTAGTTAGCAATTCTAATCCAATCATTTCTTCAGCATTCATCAGTTAGGGAAAGCGCTCCCTTTTCACCACTTATTCATTTATATATTTATATGCATATTTGTTACTTTGATGCTTAAATTATCTCAGATTTGGCCAATGAGAGCCCCTTTTAGGCTGGAATCCATATCTTTTCCCATATCCTCATTATTTCTTGAGCACTTCCTTAGCTTCTAGCACAAGAAGACACTCCCAGCTTATCTTTTACTTGCTCAGCCTCAACCATAAAGCCTGCTATTTTTCCAAGGATCTGTGTTCCTTTGAGTGGAAAATTATATTTAAAAAACGAAGATCTGGGACCTAAATTTGCTCCTTGATGTTAGGGCATCATTGCTCCCAGAACCATAGCTTATAGGTTCAATCCAACATCAAAAATTTTAGTTTTCTCTCTTTCCATATATTGAACACCATTCCCTAGTAATGAGAAAACTAGTTTCTGTTATCCTTATTATATTTATATGTTATCTGTATTATATTTATTACTCTGATCTTTCCTATACCTCAACTTCTCCTTACCCAGACTCCTACACCTCAACTCTGGGCCACTGCCATTATCCCCCCCAAGGACATCCTTTGTCAGTCCACACAGGCTCTGACAACTCACGCCAGGCTGTTTCTGCCACCACCCTCCTACCTCCCAAACCCCTCATGGACACCTACCTTGATCAGCCCCACGTGATAGCTTTAGGGCTGAATTATTCAAGAAGGGAAGGAGATCGGAAGGCAGGCAGATAGAAAGAAAAAATCTCCTTGCCCTTTTACTTGGATTTTATTGTGGGCTTTATTCTTGTTTTAATTCAACGTATGTGAATCACTCATAAACTGCCTTATATTCTATTTGAAGAGTATAAACAATATAAAATGATGCAAACAAAAGTTTCAGTTGGAAGAATTCCAGAACAGTTCTGAACAGCATGAAAGTAGAGTCTTAATCAGATCTGCATTTTAAGACTTCTTAGAACATGAAAGTCTGTTTTCAGTAACATGCTACACTCCACAAAAGCCACGGCAGATAAAAGGAATGGCCCCAGGAACATTAGTGGCACTTTTGATTCCACACACCTTCTTGCTCACACGGATGGTGTATACTACTTATGAGATCTTAAGCATTTTGCTTAATGTTTCTATGAGCTGATTTCATCATCCATGAAAGGGAAAGGGTTGCTCCCTTGCCAACCTCACAGGAATGGCATTTTGATTTTTATAAAGCACAGACCAGTTTGAATTTCTCAGCAGTAGTCAGTATATTCCAAACCTGAGATCGGGAGAAAATGCACCATCACAAATCCACGGAGAGGAGATCTTTGTCGATTTAGGACTGAGAGAAGGAATAATTTCTCAGTCTTTATCGCACAATGGTGTAGCCTTATGCAACCTGCTCCTACTGTCTTGAAGGGAAGGTGTTCAGGCCTTGGGTGGGCATGGAACTAGGTAGCCAAAAGCCCCCAGTAGGAGACAGAATGCTGTGGTTCAGGGAAGCAGGTGGAAAGGGCCCTGGACACGCCTACCTTGGTCCTGTCTACCAAATGTAGATAGCAAAGGTAAGAGCCAGTGGTCCTGCCTCTGCCTCCCTGGTCAACAACTTAAGACATAATCAGGAGTAATTAATTCTGTCTAAGCTTAGCTTTGTCAGGACATATTATGGGGTCAAAAGAAATAACATACAGAAAAATCTCATTTACGTTAGGCTTTTAATAAATATTTACAGACTAAACATGCTTTTATCTGATGCTTTAAAAAAATGTGGAAGGATGTTTATTGAAGCGTTATGTATGGTGGCAAAAACCAAAAACCAAAAGCAAAAAGATCCACAAAAGCAGAAAAAATGAAAGCCCATCACATGGATCAGTGGGCAGGCTCTGGTATCACACCACTGATACCAGACAAATAAGAAAACATTTCACCACAAATTGAAGCAACATGTAGTTGCCTTCTACTTAGCCAGACATTAAAGAGATTTGCAAAAAATGTAAAGCAATGTCACTCTTTATGTTGATTTTTGTTCTCAAAAATATGGGCAGTTTTCATTAAATGTATTTATTAGTTATTTTAACATGTATGTGTTTATTGTTGTTATTTTTAATGAATTAACACAAAAATACTTTATGACAGTTGTCATCAAATAAGGTTTATAAGAAAACTACAACATATTTTCTTGTTGAGATATAATTGACGTACTAGATTCAGATGGAAGGAAACTATAGATTTACTTTGAAAAAAGAAAAACTAAGCCCAGTAGAAAAATTGACTAAAGACCTGACGGAACAAAGACTTCACAAAAGGAAAATCCAAATGACCACAACTTACATTAAAGGATTTCTTAACCTAACCCTTGAAGTAACATAAAACCAGTCATTTTTGCCAACAGCTATGAAGGTTTCCAGTTACTAAAACATTATTCTCCAGGGCACCTGGGTAGCTCAGTTGGTTAAGCCTCTGACTTCAGCTCAGGTCATGATCTTGCAGTTCTTGAGTTTGAGCCCTGTGTAGGGCTCTGTGCTGACAGCCTGGAGCCTGCTTTGGATTTTGTGTCTCCCCCCCTCTCTCTGCCCCTCCCCTGCTCATGCTGTCTCCCTCTCAAAAATAAACATTAAAAAAATTATTTTAATTATTCCCCAATGAAGCTAAACTAATTTGAATCTAGAGATAAATAGAAAGGATTTTCCCAGTTATTTACCCCAGAGGGTTATATTGGTTACATTCCCATTGAGTGATAGAACTGGATTGAAACCTACTGCTAAAATAAAATAGTCATTACCAGATGAGCAGGTATCCTGATGATCATAAGAATACATTACTTACACTCATCTGTGGGAAATTGTTTAGAATACTTGGCCAGTCCACCTTTAAAATTGTGGGGCATTTGAGGGGTGCCTGGGTGGCTCAGTCGATTGGGCATCCAACTTCCACTTAGGTCATGATCTCTCCTGAGTTCGAGCCCCTCATCAGGCTCTGTGTTGACAGCTCTGATTCTGTGTCCCCCTCGTTCTCTGCCCCTCCCCCACTCATGCTCTGTCTCTGTCTCTCTCTCAAAAATAAACAAACATTAAAAAATTTAAAAAAAAAAAGATTGTGGGGCACTTGGGTGGCTCAGTCAGTTAAGGGTCTGACTCTTGATTTCCGCTCAGGTCACCATCTCACAGTTCATGGGATCATGTCCCGTGTCACACTCCACGCTGACAGCACAGAGCCTGTTTGGGATTCTCTCTCTCTCCCTCTCTTTCTGCCCTCCCCTTGCTAATGCATGCTCTCTGTCTCTGTCTCTCTCTCAAAATAAATAAATAAATAAATAAATAACCTTTAAAAAAAAAAGATTGCTGTAAATATTAAAGAAAGACTTACATATAAAAGTGGTTTGGTAACTCCGTAAGTATGAGAAATCATCATTTGTTTTGGAATTGCTCTTAGCCAAAGAATCTGAGGTATTGAGTGAATATTTTGGTCTTTGATGCATTTCAGATAAGCCAAGGCAGAGGAAAAAGGAGGCACCCAGGTTCTTGACTACACAGGAAGTCCATGAGGCTAGCGAGAAAGAAATGATTGTTTCATCAGAGGCTGTAGAGTGATATTCATAGCTATTCAACAGTGTATATTGAGCATCCTCAGAGAAACATAACAGTTCAATATTAAACTCAGAGTGCAAAGTTATAAGGAAGAAGAAATTTCAAGCAGACAATAAATGATAACCACTTTGGGGCATCTTTGACCATAACTTTGGAAGACAGAGGGTTAAAATGCCTTGGGATGTCGCTTGTGCCCATATATCATGGCTGCCTAATTCATGGCTTTGAGAACCACAACTTGCAAATTTCTAGGTACCTGGGGACATTCTCTGCCATTAATTTGGGAGCAGCACTCCCTTTGCAATAAGTAAGAAATGTAGGGGAAAAATTAATGGCAGGTTATGGCCTTTACTCAGTTGAGCATAGACAATAGTGGCGTGTGGTGTAAGGAGGAGACAATTAATTGCGGCATTGGTGTCTCTGCCAAATTCCCAGGTCTAGCCACAGAAATATTTGTTCACTAGAGAAAGGAAAAGACAGCAGAGGGAAAGGCACCTATGACTCATTTCTAACTAAAGTGTGTTCAGTTAGCTGTGCCCGAAAATGCCTTTGTAACTGAGTATTTGCATATCCAGACACCTCAAAGAGTGAAGGGTAATGCTGTCCCAAATAAAGGATTTAACATGGTTCTGAAGATTTTAGCTTTTCCCTTCTAGAAACTCTCACACAGCAGAGTATTTGTGGGTTTAGTAGTTGAAAGATCCTGCACTACACTGCAAACAAAATTTCACTCTTCTAAAAGATATATTTCAGGAATCCACTTAAAGATTTTTCCATTTGTTTATGCAATAAGAACTTCTATTGTGTGTGCCTGCTTTTATAAAGGAAAAATCAGCTAATCCAATCTCCTATAATTACTTCTTATCGTGTACTGTATCATTGACTTTCCCTGGAAGCTACACCTAAGGTATGACTAAGTAAGAGATACTAGCTTGAGAGATCTGAATCAGGAAATACTAGGACAAATTGAGATGGACTCTCTCTTTGTGTCGCTGCCTCACTTCTATTCAAACAGGAAATAGGATGCCTCCAATTTCACTGATTACCAGTTTCAGTATCAACTTATCAAGACAATGATAGGCCCTTTACAAATGTTCCTCTAATGTTATTTTCCCAACAGAAGTAGAAGCTGACCTACAGTTCTTGGAGCTATTGTAAAAGAGCACATTGTATTTGCCTACTAACTCCTTTAGCCGTGCTAGCTGGCTGCTTAATTTAATGTAATTGAGCCTTTTCCCGAAGAACTCTGATAGAATGTTTAAGACCGGGCTTTCCTGCGCTCTCTCAGAATTTGGATTCATTTACATTCAACTTATCTGATGCCTCATGTCAGTAAAGTTGATCCCAGTGCTATCGTTAAACTTCCTCAAGAAACTCAGGGCAAGCACAGCTAGAAAGCAGAATGGCTACCTCTACAGGCAATTCTGTGCAATGGGCTATTCACGATCTTCAGGAGGAATGCAAAGTCATTGTCATGGCTAATTGAAAGACCAGAGGTTTTCAAAATGTCGTTAGTATTTTTGCTGCTAGACCTGTTGGGTCTGTCTCAGATTCCTCATAAAAGCTATATTCTCTCATCTAAAATTCCATAACAGGCCATGTTGCAATGGCATACTATGTGCTACAAAGAGATGTGACAAGAAAAATATGGTTCTCAAAATGGTGGGCAAAGGTATGCGTTGGGTTGGAAAAACACTGGATTTGCAATCAGGTGGTTTGGATTTAAATCCACATCATGTTGTTTTATTAGCTCCTGTCTACATGAAAGTGTTTTGCAAATAGTTAAGTAATACACAAATAATATGTCACTATCTTTATTGTTTGGGAAATGCTATTAAAAATTAGTAAATACGGCCATGAAGTCTCCAGATAACAAAACTAGAATACTCCTTATTGATTGCCTTGTTTTAATCTGTCTCATTTATAAAATCCTATTTAACATCCTTAATATATAAAAATTCTATTTTTATGTATTAATATAAAAAGTCCTATTTAACAATCCTTTATTGTACTTTCCTGATCTGGGCTCTGTGCTAGGGGAGTGTTCAGTTAAGACCCAAGACAAGGAAGCATTTCCCCCAAGGTTTTATAGCTAGGGGCATCAGAACTGGGAATAAAATCAATAGAATCCTCATCTCCTGAGCTCCTGCTCGGGGCACTTTGCTTTCACCACCTTCGCATTAAGGCTTTTTCACCTGCTTAAATTCACAGGAATTAGATTTAGGTTCTTTTAACACTTGAAATATACCAATCACTTCCTCTCAGACAATGCCACCTTGTGCCTCAATTAACCCAGCCTAACCGAGACCACTATGGACACAGGAAATGCCTGATTGCTTATTAGAGTAGCAGACATGTCTTCTGTCCCTGTCCAGCCCTTGTTTTCTTCTGCTCTTCTGGATCACAAAGATGCCAAAAGCCCTGCACCTGCCCCACTCATACATACACACCCCCTTGCATGAAACTTTCTAGACTTTTTGGAACGCTTTGTAGTCCTCCTTACTTTTGCATAAGTCTCCCAATTCCTGGAGTGCCTCTCTCTCTCTTCTCTATGTGGCAAAGTATGCTTCTCTAAGCAATTAGATCCACTGTCAACTCTTCTGTGATGCTTTCCAAGACTTACCCATACGGGTCTACTCCTAGGAGCGCTTTGCTAATAATGTTATTATAGCATTCAGCATGGTGTATCATAATTATGTTTTGCCATGTCTGTCTCTTTCATTCATGTATCGATTCAAGAAACATTTATTGATTTCCCATACTGTGCCAATCACTGAATTGGCAAGCTAGAAAACTGAAAGCAAGCTGCAAGCGTGAGTTAAATAAATCTTAGAGTTAACATGGATATTCACACATATATACTGAACCCTCAGAAGTAGACAATTATCAACCCTAGAGGAGAGAAACTCTAAAATATTTATCCCTGGCCCAGATCCTCTTTGGAGCTCCAGATCTGTGTATGTGGCTACCACCCAAGCATCTTCATTTGAAAATCCCATAAGAATATTGAACTTAATCATGTCAAGAACTAAATTCTATCATTAATATTCCCTTTTTTCCTCTCTCCCCCACCTTGTTTCTTCTTTGTTTTCTACTATAGTTAATGACACCACCGTATGCCTAGCTATTCTCACAGAAACTATAGTCATCCTAAATTCCACCCCCTCCCTTATTCCCACATCCAAATGATCATGATAACTGTGTCATCTGAGCGGCTCTTCTATGTGCCATCTACTGTGACTTTCATTGGTGTGCTCACCCTTCCTTCATGGATTATTCCACAGTGTCTCCTTTAACCTTACCTTGTTCCTCTTCAACCCAATTTGCATGCGGGAAAAGAGGAGGACTTTTTGAAGACGCAGATCATGTTACTTGGCTGCTAAAACTCTTTCAGTGACTCCTCATCACCTTCAAAATAAATTCTAATTTCTAGCATAGTATTCCAAGCCCCCATTATTTGGCCACTCCAACCTTGTCCTTTGACTGTCAATTCAACACACGCTTTTCATCTTCCAGCCATCTTGAATTACTTTGAATCTCCACAACAAATCACAGTGTTTCTTGGCAGACCTTGATTTTATTTTATTTTATTTTATTTTTTTAATGCTTTTATTTATTTTGAGAGAGAGAAAGAACCAGAGAGGGAGGGGCAGAGAAAGAGAGGGAGAGAGGATCCAAAGCAGGCTCTACACTGACAGCAGAGAGCCCAATGTGGGGCTTGAAGTCACAAACTAAACTGTGAGACCATGACCGAAGCTGAAGTCAGATGCTTAACCAACTGAGCCACCCAGATGCCCCAGAAATTCAAATTCACTTCAATTCAATGCAAACTTCCAACCTTCTTTTAGGTACCCCTCTTTGAATTTCTTTAGCATCCTGCATTTGTATCTATGATAATATTTACCACCAGTTATTATAATTGCTCATTTAATTTTCTGTGTCCATGCTTCCTTACTCTTCCTTC
Organism: Acinonyx jubatus; assembly: GCF_027475565.1. NCBI lineage: Eukaryota > Metazoa > Chordata > Mammalia > Carnivora > Felidae > Acinonyx > Acinonyx jubatus. The sequence goes on along the minus strand of NC_069385.1, from coordinate 62,506,993 downwards.
TTCTCTGGCTTTCTCTAGGTCAACTGCATGGTTGGTGCTCACTAAATATGCATTAAATCAATGAATGAAAGAATGAATGTTGTATGAATCAATAAATGTGACATAATTAAAGTTTTCAACCACTTAAAATGATCTCATTTAATAAGTTAATAGTTGCATTTGCACTGATGCTTGCATTATCTAATTGATTTAATTTCAAAAGTAAACAGAAACATTCCTAATTGCCCCATGAGGTAAAAGTAGAATGTGAAATAGGTAATAAAATAAAATAATAAAATAAAATAAAATAAAATAAAATAAAAGAGTGGCAATAGACTGTATCAAACATGAAGTGAAACAAAACTCTTTCTTTGTGCTGGTCTCATAAAGAACAGCTTTGTGGTGAATAAATTCTATGTAAGAGATCAGCAAACTTTTCTTTAAAGAAAAGTCTCTGTCACATATTTTTCTTTGTTTTTCTTTTCATATATAATCCTTTAAAATGTACAATAGGGGCACCTGGGTGGCTCAGTCAGTTAAGCATCCGACTTCAGCTCTGGTCATGATCTCAGGGTTCATGAGTTCGAGTCCCGCATCAGGCTCTGTGCTGACAGTTCAGAGCCTGGAGCCTGCTTCAGATTCTGTCTCTCTCTCTCTGCCCCTCCCCCACTCACACTCCATGTCACTCTCTCTCTCTTTCTCCCCTCCCCTCAAAAATAAATAAACATTAAAAAAAATAAAATGAAAAATAAAAATTTTTTGTTCAAAAATAGGCTGTTCCTGCCAAATTTGGCCTGTGGCTGCTATAGTTTTTAACTCTAGTCCATATAATTATATATGAATGACTAGACCTACATTAAGGCACAAACTAAACATCATTGTGAACAAAGTTCTCTGAAGATATGATTTGTGATGAACTTACAACATTAGACTCCCTAAATAACCACCAGCAATAAGTTCATCAACTCACTGATGTATTTAGTCAAAACAGAGCTGGGAGAACTATATGAATCTACAAACTCCTAATTATTTTCATGTTCCAGTTGATAAACATGTCTGGTGAGCTTAACAGGAACTGTAAAATCCAGCAAATCCACTTGTTGAGAGACAAACTATCTTGGGATACCCAAGAATGCTTTAGTAAACTAACACCAAACTCTACCTTTAAGTGATGCCTTCTATGTCAATCTGACCTTCCATGAATCATAACTTTTCATACCTGGCTCTCACCTTTGACATTCTACTAATAACCTGTGTTCTTTCTCAAATTGTCCTATATTTGACTGTAAGCATTTTGGATGCACTACTTTTAGAAGACTCTAAATTCTAAGAAGTAGTCATGATATTTCTGTCAGGGATAAGGAAGGATCCTTGAGGACCCTAGACATGTAACCTTCAGAGTTCAGCTGGTCTCCACCAAGGCATTTCTCAGAACATCTGGAAGCATGTGTGGCTCAAAGAGAAAATGTAGATCAGAGGTAGAGGAAAGACAGGGTCCATAGCCACAAGAAGATTAATTGTGAGCTTTAGGAAGAAATGTTAAGTCCATAGTGAGGGAATGAGCTAGAGATTAAGGTGAGAATTCTAAGAAGAGATTAGAGAGAAGAATATCCAGCTGAAAAACTGACAGAGGACCAGACCAAGGCTGTTAACAACTCCAGCATGTCATCAGGACTTGCTTCCTATCGTAGTGTGGATAGAGGAGCTATTTTAATATACAGGACTGGGCAAGACAATCACAGATCTCCTCCAGCAAGTCTCTGTGGAGGGAATCTGGAAATACCAATGACTCCTGGGAAGAACAAGGTTCTCCTTCTCAGCCATTATCTAAAACATCACATCTTTAATTCACTCACTTTTAATAATGATGATGATGATAATAATAATAATAATAATAATAATAACAAATTTAAAACTGGTTTTGATTATCCATCACGTTCTCACCCCCAAATCCCAAATGCGCTGATTGGCAACATAGAGTATTTAAACATAGAAATAATTATAGTCCAACATTCTAATCAAGTCAGGACTCTTAACCCGGAAAGTACCCATTCAGTAATATTTATGACCATGGATGGCAAACACAACTTCCCAAGGTAAGGGAAGATGTAGACAAACTGAAACAAGATATTTTGTTTTGGGGCGCCTGAGTGGCTCAGTCGGTTGAGCGTCCAACTTCGGCTCAGATCATGATCTCACGGTTAATGAGTTCGAGCCCCACATTGGGCTCTGTGCTGGCAGCTCAGAGCCTGGAGCCTGCTTCAAATTCTATGTCTCCCTCTCTCTCTGCTCCTCCCTGGCTCATGCTCTGTCTCTCTCCTTCAAAAATAAATAAAAACATTTAAAAAAAAAGATATTTTGTTATTGTAAAGAGAAAGTTAATTGTTAGAATCCCTCCATTATGAGTTTCAGACTGTATCTGGTCAGCTCTATGACTCTCGGCAAATTACTTATGTTTCCTCTCATATAACACAAAGGAGTTCAGCCCGAGTAGTGCTTCCAAACTTTAATGAGTATATAAATCACTGTGAGATAGGGTCTGAGATTCTACATTTCTAATAACTCCCAAATGACGCTGATGTTGCTGGTCCATGGACCACATTTGGAATAACAAGTAACTGGATGATTCCTGGGAATTATTTTAGCTCAAAAATATAATCACTTGTTAAGCTTTGTGACATCAGAATATGCTCTTTCCTCTCTCACATGAAAGCTATAGTCATCACTCTGAATAGGCTGTAGACATCCCCAGTTCCTTCTACAGGTAGACATCAGGATTGTTATTCCCTGGATGAGCTGAGCCATCTACTGGTGTTCTCACTTTCACCTTTGATGACTACACTTCAACTAAATTCTTTAGCTTGGTGACCCACTTAGAGGGCTTGTTAAGACAAGCTCTACTGTGCCTCTCCCTGACCCTACCCTCTCTCAGTTTCTGATTCAGTTGGTTTAGAGTGGAACCCAAGATGTTGCGTCTCAGACAACTTGCCAAGTGTTACTGATGCTACTAGTCAAGAGACCAGACGTTGACAGTGCCTGCCTTAGTTCTCTTCACAGAAACTATTAGTAAATCAGATGTTGATTTTTATGTATTTGTCCAATCGATTTTTAACCTAAGTAAAAAAAATATTAATTTTAGCTCAATTATTATTAACTTTTTTTATGTTTCAGCCTTGTTCATCTTGTTCATATGTTTATGTAAAACACGGACTTGGGATAAAAATTGTTGGATGCAGAGGACCGGGGTGGCTCGGTGGATTGATCATCCAACTCTCAATTTTGGCTCAGGTTGTGATCTCATGGTTCAGGAGTTCAAGCCCCACATCAAGCTTAGTGCTGACAACACGGAGCCTGATTGGGATTCTCTCTCTCCCTCTCTCTCTGCCCCTCCCCTGCTCTCTCTCTCTCCAAATAAAAAAATAAACTTTTTACAAAATGCTGGATGCAAGTTCTGGTTTTGATTTTACCAGCTCTGTAACCTTATGCAAATTTTTTATAATCCCTGGGTCTCCTTTTCTTCATCTGAAAAGGGTGGCTAAGAATTCCCAATGATCCCACAAAGGTATTTTGAGTGCTGGAGTCAGACAGAGTAGTTTTATTTGTTTTAATGTTATTTGTTTTAATGTTATGTATATTTTAGCACAATTTAAAAAAAAATCATAGGTGGATTGATATGGTAGGAGCATAGTGAGCAAGAGAGGGATGGCAGAAACATGCAAGAGAGGCAATGATGGCCAATGAACCAGGGAAGCCCTTCTGGTTTCATCTAAGGCTGATGAGAAGCCACTAGGGAGTTGGGAACAGAGATGACACAATCTGATTTACAGACAGGGTATGTTTTGGATTCCAACTCTGCCATTTATTAGCTTTATAATATTGAGATATCATTTAATCTCCCTGCACCTGAGCTTCCTCATCTATAAACAGAAATGTTAATATCAGCTTTGTAAGTTGGTTCCAAGAATTAAAAGAAGTATTCTAGCTATGCATCTGACAAATAATATAATCTTAATAAACTGACATTATTCAAACTGCTATTATCCTAATAGATTTGAGGGCATTTCATAAGCCATCAGTTCTATAGAAATGTGATGTTTTAACAAGAAGATACAATCAAAGATATAATCCTGTGGCATTGCAGTAAAGCCCCGGTTCGGGTCAATTCTCAATCCATTCTTTTATTCACATACAATCCTCTTGTCTACTCTATATTTTTTCATCTTTTCTCAAGCATATCATAAGAAATGTTGTCAAATGTCTTGATGAAATCAAGATTCTTTATATGTGTAGAATTCTTAATTTATGAGTCAAAAATACTGAAATCAAACCTGATACTCAAAACCTAGTAAAACCTTGTGGGGACTTTTGCTTAGTGAATTAATCTTTACATCTTGTACCTGTTACTTATTTTTCTAGGTGCTCAGAAATCTTTAGCTTAAAATCTTTTGTAGAATTTTGCTAAGATGGCCATAAAGCCTCAGTGATCTGTAGTTCTTATAATCGAACCTCTTCCCAATTTTAAAAATCAGAATTTCATTAACTCATCTAGAGTGTTCTTGCAACTCCCTATTTCCAAAGCTTTCCTGAGATTTCCATTTGAAATCTCTCTGAGTTCTTTGGTTTCATTCCTCTTGGCCTGGAGAAGAACTCACCAGAGCTGTTGAATAATTTCCCACTTTCTCATTCCCATGGTTGTGCTTCTTCCTAAACCACTGACTCCACTTTCTTCATTTCAAAGTTTAGTTTCCCTTGGGGCGCTTGGGTGGCTCAGTTGGTTAAGCATCCAACTTTAGCTCAAGTCATGATCTCACAGTTTATGAGTTTGAGCCCTGCATCAGGCTCTGCTCTGACAGTGTGGAGTCTGCTTGGGATTCTCTCTCTCCTCTCTCTGCACTCTCTCTTCTGCACTCTCTCTCTCTCTCCATCAAAATAAATACATAAACTTTAAAAAAAAGTTTAGTTTCCCAAGAGAGAATAAAAAGGCAAAAGTCTGGTTCCGCAGCTTTACTTTTACTCTGTTATTTGTTAGGTTGGTACCACCACTCCCAAGTAGAGACTATTTTCTTATTCTTTTTACTAAGTATATTAGAGTATTCTAGAAACTTTCTCCAAGAGGTTTTTCTCTAATAAGACTGAGTTTTTGTATGTTTGCCTTTGGATATATTCCTGTCCCTATCTAATATTTCACTTATGCTCTTCATGAGCTATAAGATGCTACTTTTTTTCATAGTAATCAGGACCACTTGCCATTTACCATCAGACCACTTTCCCCCTGGACCTCTATCACTCTCAGGGTTTCTTCCATCAGGGTCTCTATCCCTGAGGGCATATCTCTCCTCAACAGGTATTGAACTTCACTTTTCAAATCATGAAGCACATGTCTGATCATTTCTCTCACCACTTTATAGACTCTGAGATGACAAGTCCATTTTATCATACAGCCCTTTCCACTGAAGAAGCCTTCCTTATTGCTAAGAATTACATCCAGAGCAGTGGTTTCCTTTGTTGTTTCCTTCAATGTGTGAGCAATAAAATAGTTTATAAGGCAAGCAAGAATTTATCAGAAGATCTACATCTGGACAGAGATATAGCCAGTATAGTATCAGGTGCTTTGCAGGAATGTGATAAACATCTGTTTGAATTAATGAGTGAATAGATGGGGAAGAAACTATATAAGCTGTGTGCTCTTCCTGAGTTTATCACTTGTGTGCAAATGGAACACCACAATGGGTGAATCTGGAGAAATTACAGCAATACATTCTAACTTAGTAGAAACAAGTTTCTCATGCAGTAAGTTAGATCAAAATGTACTTTCATCATTAGGCATTTCCAAACAACTCCAGAGTCCTGCCTCGATCATGGTCTTGAACTTTTACTGCTGTTTGATAAATAGGATGCAGCTCTACTCCCCTTTCCCACCCCAAGTGCCTACTCCTATTTACAAATACTCACACTTTCCCTGATTTCATGAAAACTGCCAACCTCTCTCACATCAGGATCAAGGGGGAATCCCATTTCTCTTATGCCAAGTCTCTTCCTCATTACAGACAATTACTAGTATGATGTGAGGGTTGATGGGAACATAGATTGAAAGCAATGGAAGGAGAGCTGATTGTAGTTAGAGGACTGAATTTGAGGGTTCACAGGGCAGCAGCTCCTGGGAAAGCCAGGGCCAGAGAAGAGATGAGAGAAGCTGAATTAATGAGGAAGTGAAGAAACAGAGCCTAGTTTTCCAGTTTGTCCACACAGACCCAAGGTTCCAGGACCATGTGAGAACTGATGAGAGTAAACCAGGCTCCACAGTCCTCAGTGAATGAAGAAATATGGCCAGGATGTTTGTAGATGTCATCAACTAGGAGACATTAGAGGTTGCTCAGAGAGAAGGCACAAAACCTCAAAGACTTAGATAGTTTTTGTCCAGGTGTAAAGGTGTAATAACTTGAAAGCAACCCTGGGGAATGAGGACACAGACCTTATCTCCCAACTTAACAGCATGTGGGAATCTGAGCAGCCTCAGCAGGAGAGGAAGCATGACCCTCCAGGAAGAGCCCATTTGCAGGAGTGGACAGATGGCTAAAGGGCAGTGACAAGAGTGTCAGGGTGATGAGGCAGACTGGGATTACTAGACATCAGTGTCTCCAACAGATTTAGTTGAGTAAACCCTGATGTTTGGGAGGACTCGGGCCTCTGAAAGGAATCAGCTGTGGCCTGGATTAGTTGGGATCCACAGTAGATCCCATTCAGATAAACACTTGGGGTAATTAGTGTTTTAAACCTCCCCATATTCCGAAGACAGCAGCGAAAGTCCTTGCTAGATGAGAAGTCTGTCTTAAAAAAATCTAGAGAAGGACACAGAATTCAGAAACAAAGTGACCTCAGATTATGCCACCAGTAAATAGCAGAGCAAAAGATGAGACCTCAGTCTTTTGACTCGAATCCAATGCTTTTCCTCCTACACCACATTGTCTCTTTCTCGTAGTACCCCTTCCCACACCCAGAGAAACCATTTTCATCCACCCCTGTTCTTCCTTCTTCTCCCCCTTCTCCTCTCCACTCAGAGGTCATCCTCTGGTGGCTTCTGAGGGTCTATTCCATTGTTTCTGGTATCATGTTACTCCTACTTCCCATCCCATTTCAGAAAGAAGGAGTCAAAGTAATTATGAAAGCCCATATCCATTTATAAGTTTGTCCATTTATCTCAGAGATTTCATATAAAAAGTTCATTTCAGAAAAATCTGAAGTGGAAAGTACATACTATTAGATAGTTAACATTGCCATTGAAACTGATGTGGGTTTTTTTTTCTGATTTTCCCCACTGTTTTATTATTATTATTATAACTCTGGGAGGAAAAAGAGAGTCTTGCATAAATGCACAGAGGTGGAGAGAAAGCACCTTGAAAGGAGAGCTCACCAGGCTATCGAAAGGCAGGTCTCCCAAATCTCCTTGTCTATATGAGTTTTGTCCTCTGATGGGAGTCTCCAGGCACATGCCTGTCCCTGTGTGGGCAAAAGGACAGAGTATGTCTGGGGAGGGCAAGGCAGGGTCCCTTCTGAGGGCCCCCTTTCAACATGAAGGTCACACGCAAGAGTAAGCTCAAAACGAAGAATGCAGGTGAGTAGTAGGTAGGCATATCCCTTGCCACACATAACAGGGAACTGTGCCAGGAAAAGGTGTATTTCATATAATGTGTATTCCATAATGTGAAACTGAGGATCACAACTGGCTTTATATATATATATATATATATATATATATATATATATACACACACACACATACATACAAATTTGTTTTATTAATGCCAACATTCTTTAAAAAGAATTTAAGAAACTTTTTTTGCTTTTTAAATTTTTTTATGTTTATTTTTATTTTTTGAGAGAGAGTGAGAGAGACAGCATAAGTGGGGGGAAGGGCGAAGGGGGGAGGGAGTCAAAATCTGAAACAGGCTCAGTGCTCTGAGCTATCAGCACAGAGTCCGACACAGGGCTCGAACTCAAAACCACGAAATCATGACGTGAGCTGAAGTCGGATGCTTAACTGATTTGAGCCACCCAGGCATCCCATTTTTTTGCCTTTTAAATAACAAAAAATAAGAGTAGAAGTCAGAGCACAAACTATAAGAAGCTGGCAGCTATGTACAAACATAAAATAACCATATACAGAAGGCATGATTTCTCTCTTCTCAGAAGTGAAAAGCCATGGCTACTGAACTCTCATGCAAAACTTCCATATTAGAATAGTAAGGAAAAGAGCTATATATGGGTTTTACTACCATGAATGTTCAAAAGCAATTTTCAATTTTTCATAACTTCATTTTTAATACATAGATTTCCCCCAATTACCCAGGAGAGCTTTCCATATACTGCGCAGTAGGCACATACAAAGTTTAAATGCCAAGTTCACACATTTTGAGTCAAGAGTTAGTTGGGGGGCAGGGAAGGAAGGAGGCAGGGCTTTTGGAACTGCTTTTGTAGCAGAAAAGCGTGCATTTTTGAAAACTTCACTTGACCATGTTCTCTCTTCACCTGCCCACCCATAGTCTCACACTAAAATGGAGTTCAGACCAATTACAGCAGTCTCAACATGATTCTAAGCAAAGGAAAGGTGATCTTTTAAAGGAAGCTAAAAGAAATTCAGGCCCATTCTACACTGTGAGTTTGAAAACTTCAGGCATTCCTGAATTCTCACATTCCTGGCTATCTCTAAGGGTTCATCCTTCATTTAATGGAAGGACAGGTACTGCTACTTTTTTTTTTTTGTAAGTGTTCTGCTCCCTCTCCTGTCCCTTGCTTCCCATTCTCCAATTCTAACTCTGCAACTCAGCAAGAGAAGAGTGCTTCTTCCAGAAACCACAGTAGCATACCCAGTAGAGAAGTAGACCAAGAGAGAGTATGCAGTCACCCATTAGGCCAGAGGTCATTAGGCCCATACACACTCACATGCACACATGTGCAAAAGACTCTGACATACTCTGTTTTAGTCAGCTCAGGCCGCTATAACAAAATAGCATGGACTGGATGGTTTAAACAACAGATATTTGTTTCTCACAGTTGTACCAGCTGGGTGTTAGCATGATTGGGTTCTGGCGAGAGCGCTCTTCCTAGCTTGCAATGTCTTCATGTGGTAGAGAGTGAGAGTGGAGGAGGAGAAGGAGGAAGATGAGAGAGAGAATTCTAGTCTCTTCCTCTTCCTTTTTTTTTTTTTTAAAGTTTACTGATTTATTTTCAAAGGGGGAGAGAGGGAACACATGCACGCACTCATGTGTGTTTGCTAGGGAGGGGCAGAGAGAGAGAGAGAGAGAGAGAGAGAATGCCAAGCAGTCTCCATGCTGTGAGCACAGAGCCTCATGTGGCGCTCTATCTCACGAACCGTGAAATCATGAGTTAAAATCAAGAGTTGGGGACGTTTGACCGACTGAGCCACCAAGGTCCCCCGTCTCTTCCTCTTCTTATAGATAGGAAATTAATCCCATCATGGGGGCTCCACCCCCATGACCTCATCTAAACCTAATTAAATAATTCTGCTCCCTCTCCTTTCCCTTGCTTCCCATTCTCCAAGTCTACTCTGCAACTCAGCAAGAGAAGAGTGTTTCTTCCAGAAACCACAGTATCATACACAGTAGGGAAGTAGACCAAGAGAGAATACACAGTCACCCATCAGGCTAGAAGCTACACACATACACGCTCACATACACACACATACACGCACGCAAAAGACACACATCCAAATGCCCCACCTCCTAATACCATTCTGTTGGGGTTAGTGATTCAACATACAAATGTTGTGGGAACATAAACATTCAATCCATAACAGTCGTCATAATTAATATAGGAAAAAGATCCCAGTGTTTTCTGACATTTAAAGCTAAATGAATTATCTGAGTAACCCAATCTCTGCTAAAGGGGATTCTATTCATTTTGCTAGGAAATCATCCAATACTCAAATGAACAGCCTAGCCTAGAGCTGTGCCAGTTAGTGAATTTAGCAACTTTGCCAAAGAATTGCCCAGCACATCATCTGCTGTCGCTAGCAGCCCGAGGTGCCACCACAAGCTGATGTACTCTCGTCCCAGAAGTCATTAGACTGAGAGATGAGCATTGCCTAATACATTATAATTTAGATTATATTTTTGAGATTCACAACAAATACCGAAAAAGAAACAAATGCAAAAGGTAAAGTTTTTAAAAAGTTGTTTATGAATACTGGGTTATGAGTGTGGATATTCCTTATATCATTTCACAATTTGCATTTCCAACATGTGTCACTGAGCTACAGAGCAGGAATGGCGTCTGCTACCCATGCTTTGCTCCTGCTCTCTAGAAGCTAGAGCAATGAGAGTATGGTGGGTTGGGGATGAGGAGAGGGAGGGAAATTCCAGATTATATCGGCAACATTTGTTTTAACTCTGGGTCCTTTATATGGTGTCTCCTGCTTACCTTTTGAGATTTAGATGACTGTTCGAAGCATTAAGTATTAAAATGAGCTTTTTAAATGCATGTGAGACAGAGACAGCAACCCTTTATGTTTTATGTAGGATGTGTACGACACATTCGGATTATCTATTATAATATCTACACATACAATTTGGTTATAAAAATATGCAATACAGCCAGTTTTGGGATGATCACTCATGTGGAGTCTTATTCTGCTCTCCATGGGGATGAGAGTAAGGGAGAGGGGGAAACCAGCTTTCTCAGCCCTCACAAGAAGGATCCCCTCTGTGTCCTTAAAGGAAGATGGTCTCTCCTTTGGCCTTGACCCAGGTTCTGCTAGACCTCAGTTCTTCAGAAGCTTCTTTCTATTTCCCCTGGTGTGCAGCAGCTTCTGGGGGCTGGGGCCGGGATAGAAGGAAGTCAAGGCATTTTTAGGGAGGAATGATCCTTCATCATAGGTGGTGGCAGAAAGATAGATGAAGAGATGAAGAAAGGACTTTCTCTCTCTTTTCTTCAACAAATGAAGACAAAGCATGGTGAGCCAAGGCAGGGGAGTAGGAGCAAGAGGATTTATAGCATGTGGCACAGACCTGTAAGAATAACTCACTGAATATCTTCAAAATTCTTATTAGCAACTGCATTTCTAAGCACTCTGCAAGATAGCTGCTAGTTCCCCCATTTTACAGATAAAAAAGCTGAGGCTAAGGCAGGTCTGATATACTCACGGTCAGATTTAGAATTTGGGTCTGTTTCCAGAGTCCCCCTCATTCCCCTCTACCTTGCTTCAAATTCCCCTTAAAATAGAAGGGTGGTCAGGAGGACACAGATAGCTTTCCAGGTTAAGCCGGTTATATTCTTTGTGGGTGACACTTAGTATCTGATTCTGATCTGAAATTTAAGAGGAAACCACTGACGATATTAAAGGAGAATGGTGATGCAACCAAATTCAAGGCCCAAGAAGAGAGCCCCAGTGGCAATTCGTGAGAGGCTAATGGAAACACTGTCAGAACTGGTATCACAGGAGGATGAGTCAATGCAGATCAGGTAGCAAATTTGCAATGCCTACCTGGGCTTGAAATGTCTGAAAGACAACATGGCCTGACTGGGGTTGGGCTGGGCAAGTGATCAAGCTAAAGTGACATTTCAAATATTACACCAAGGATTTAGGAGAATTAATACCACGGAGGCATTTTCTGCTGTTTAAAGAATGTGATTACACACACCACGATTTCCAAAAGAAAAATGAGCAAATCTGCCTAATCTGCATTTAAGTGCAAATATATTTATATATTTGTATCCTGAGAAATTGTAGTCACATCTACGAGCCCATTGCTATAGACTGTCATGATCTTTTTTTTTTTTGGATTTGGTAATTTATAACATATAATCTTACCCAAGAAAACATAAAAGTTATCAATGTATCAGTCAAGGCATTAACCTAAATTAGGGGTCAAAAATGCAAATGCCTTCAAGAACAAGGGAATAGCCTAAAACCTAACTGGGTAAAGTAGACTGGGTGTAGTACTAGGGAGTAGTGGGGACTGTGGCAAACTAGGGAGTGGAGAAGAGACAGAAACTACTCAGCTTAAGTCAACAGCAGCCCAGGGGAAAGGACGACCTAATTGCTCAGCTTTCCAATTTTGGAAATTGAATGAAAAGTCCGAAATTTACATTTTTATGTGGAGTTTTCTGATCTTAAACACTGTACGAACCAAATGAAATATGTCTGACCTAAAGAAAAAGACAGCAATGACCTTGTCTTAGAAACAGACTGTGCCTGAGAAACAAGGTATGTAGGGTATTTTGGAGCAAAAGGTGACATGCTGAGGTTAGAGCTATGGAAAGACAACCTAGGAAATGACGATGGGCTTGTCACAAGTGTCAGCACACCATTACCAAGCTTGAATTTTAAAGAAAACGGAATCAAGATCGCAGAAGATGTACATTTGTTCCTGCTAGAATTGTAGTATAGTTAGAATATGAAGGGGTTCAGAATGAGCCTCCCCAAAATGCGCTGCTTTGGCATGTAGATTATTTTGAAGTGAAGACAATCCGGGCCCAAAAGACTCAGAAAGAGCTTTTGACTCCCTTTAACTGCCTCTAAGAATTTAGATAGAGGGGTTGGTCCAGGAAGAGGGCTATCACCAGAGACAACTACAAAGAGCCTGAGCTAGGTGTGGTAAGCCAGGGGGGAGCTCCGCAGGGTTTTTGTTCAAATTCCTCTCCATGTCCCATTGTCTCTGCATGGCATATATATATATATATATATATATATATATATATATATTACCAAACATTTATTCTTCCCATCTTGCTGTGAATTTGTGAATTGTCTTTCTTCCTTCCCTTAGAAACCCCAGGCCCCTATCCTCTTCACTTTAGCTCAGGATGGTATATATAAACCTCACTTACCTGACTTTGAACCTCTCATGTCTTTATGGGGGATTCCATATGTACAAAATTAAATTTGTTTTTCTCCTATTAATCTGTCTTATGTCATTTTAATTAATAGCCCAGCCAAAAGAATCTAGAATGGTAGAGAAAAATTTTTCCTCCCCTACAGGTGGCAAGCTTTGAAAGCTTCATTCTGAAATGAAATCAAATGAGAGAAATGACTCCATGCCAGGAAATGAAAAGATCCATTTGGTCTATGGGTCTTTTGAGAAATATCTCTGCAAACACTGTGTCTATCTGTCATAAAAGGGTTGTGTAATTAACATATGCAAAACACCACCACCGTCCTGCTGGAAGCTAACTTCCCTCCCTGGAAATCCAGCCTCTATTTATTTACAACAAAATAAAGTGGACCCTTCTGGAAAGAAACACGGCTCCGTGGCGGCCCGAACACTGTCGCAGTGATGCTTTAAATCTTTTATATCTCCCATACCTCCAGGGGCTGGTGCTGGATGGTATTGAGCCAGGGCCCATAAATAATTTATGCTAAGCAGCAATTTAGTTGTTTGGCTTGAGGTAAAGAAATCCAAGAAATTCATAAATAAAGTTCCCATTTTTGCTTGTGTTCCAAAGTTAATTTATGTTACTCCACAATTAACTAACATAAAGGTGAAAAAATATGACAGGCCTAAGGTACAAACTCATGCTCATAAATCTGCTCTATCTTAACTAGTGGTGTTTTGGTGATAGTTACCTAGTTCTCTTCATCTTGTGCTACTGAACAGAAACTTTTCCTTGATCTGATTCCCCGTCAACCATGCCGATCTGTAAAAGTGTTACAATTACTCTGAATGGACCCCTGGGTGAGCAGAGGAAGAAAGGGAGATGGGATTTGGGATGGCTACAAATGGAACTTCTGACACGTCTGAAGTATTTTGTATCTTTAGAAAAAAAGCAGAAGCAAATATGACAAATGCAAATAGTTGTTCATTGAAAGGGAAGAGTTAGAGAATCTGAGCGGGGGAAGCAGGGCAACCAGCCACTGCTGCCCTCGCAGGGGTGGGTGTGGGTGTGTGTGGGGGGGGGGGGGACAGGAGGAGCAGAGAGCCAGGCAATTCAAAGATTCAGGAGGATGTAAAGGGCAAAAGCAATTACACAGACATGAGTGACAGGGCCCCCAATCAGGCACAGCGTCTAGGAAGGCCCTAGATTCCCACAGTAAAACATCAGCTGGCATCTTGAGCATATGGCTCTGCTTTTAGTCAACAATGCAGAATACCTTCTTTTCAGGTTCTCACTGGCAACCTCAGGCTGCATTCTCTACTATGTTTTTGCTCCAAATTCTGTCTGAGACAGCTTATATTTGTGATAGTTTCTCTGTGACACATGACCTGTTCAACCCTGAAGATTTTCCAGACTTTATTCATTTAGTAAGACTGGAGAAAACTACATACTTAGATCCTATTTATTGTTCATTTATTCAAATGTATTTATTAAATGCCTACCATGTGCCAGGAGGAAATGTGGTAGACAATGTAAAAAACTCTAAGATGAATGAACATAATCTCTGTGCTTTATGGATTAAGGGGAGAGAGGAGAGGAGTAAACCAAGAGTTTTTATAAGTATGATAAATGCTCTGATAACGTGTGCATAAGGTACCAAGGAAGCAGTGAGGAGCAGCACACAAACACAGGAGAAGTGGGCAAAAGGGGAGATTCCCAGAGGAGGAGAAGCTTGAGACAGCCTTAAAGGTTGAAGACCGAGATTTCACCAGCTGTTTCAAAAGCCTGAATAGGAGGTAAGCATGACTCATCCAGAGACAAGAGTCTAATATGATTGTACGTAAAATATATCCAGTGAAATGGGAGGCGATGAGGCTAGAGAGGTAGCCATGAGACTAAACAGGTAGCACATGCTGCTTAAACTTGATGTGGCTGGCCGTGGAAGCCATGAATGGTTTTTAAGCTAAAGAAGAGTATCATCAGATCTGTGGCAATGAAAGATCACTCTATGAGTAAAATGATGAATGCATTGGATAAACAAATTACTCTCAAAGTTCAGGGCAGGAAGTGTGTTACCCTTGGTGACAAAGTATCCTTCTTCCTTTGAACAATGAAAAATGTACCAATGATTTTTTTTTTCTTCTCTGCTGTGGTTACTAACAGCCTGGAAGCAGTTGTTGGTCAATTGCCACAGCTTTCTTTTTCTTTTTTTTTTTTAATGTTTTTATTCATTTATTTTTCAGAGGTGGGGTGGAGGGGTAGAGAGAAAGGGAGACAGAGAATCCCAAGCAGGTTCCACACTGTCAGCATACAGCCGAATCACAAACTGTGAGATCATGACCTGAGGGGAAACCAAGAGTCCATCGCTTAACCCACTGAGACACCCTGGCACCCGCCACAGCTTTCTTTAGTCAGATAAGCTTCCAGTTTTGCTTTTCTTCTTTTTTTATTTCTTTGATCTAATCGTTTGACACATTAATCTTTTTTTTTCCTTCATCTGATTATAACTGTGGTATCATTTTAAGGCTCCTCAAACTTAACGGAAGATCAGCAAATTATTTTTAAATTAATACATATAGGTACCTTCTGGCTATACCTAATGGTTTGAACTCCCTTCTGAAGGATTACTGAAAGGACAGAACCGGATTAACACTAAACACGAGTGAAAAAGATGACAGAAAGGAGACAACAGGGAGTGACTAGATGTCAACACATTTTGGAAGATGGAAAGCAGATGGAAGAGCAGGGAATGACAGAGCTGAGTGGGAGAAGGCAAGTCTTGAGCTAAAGAGGGAAACATCTACGAGAAGCAAGATTTTTCCCCACGTAACCCAGGAAATCTGAGGATTTAGAGGCACGGGATCCTGAGGAAAAGTGAGGATCAGGGCACAGATAGAGAGCTACACAAAGAACATCTAAACCTCAGGTTTCCTAAGTAGCCAAACTCCTGTCCTACCCTTCAGAACCTTGGAAGTACATTATCTAGATAAACTGCATAACTGTATCTCAGAATGTCTGGACTCCGAAATACCAAGTATTATGGACAGTAGGGATGAAAAATCACATAATAAACTAAAGGAGTATATGAAAGTTTGCATCCCCATAGATAAAGTCTCCAGCCCCCTTCCTTTCTGCCATTCTGTCAGCAACCAGGTATATATAACCATGTGATATAGGTTTAAAATAATTTTCTGTGGAGATGCCTGAGAATGAGGGAGCTGAGAAAGGGGCTTACAGACATTTATATTTGGGGCTTCCACAGGAAAGAAAACTACCTCACAGCTGATTGCTTTACATTTAAAAAAGAAAGTTCAGGGGCACCTGGGCGACTCAGTCAGTTGAGCGTCTGATTTCAGCACAGGTCACGATCTCATGGCTTGTGAGTTCAAGCCCCACGTTGGGCTCTGTGCTGACAGCTCATAGCCCAAAGCCTGCTTTGGATTCCGTGTCTCTGTCTCTCTCTGCCCTTTCCCTGCTTGTGCTCAGTCTGTCTCTTTCTCTCCCTCTCTCAAAAATAAATAAACATTAAAATTTTTTAAAATAAATAAAAAGGCAAGTTCACTTACACATCCAGAGTCTCTTACTGGCTTTTTGAGCCACAGGTTTACATATTTAAGAAAGTCAAGAATCATCAAATATTTGAGAAAGTCTCCAAAATGAAATAGAAGAGCCAAAACAGAAACAAAAGAAAGGAATTCAGAAGAATCAGAGATGATAGAGGAAGAAGAAAAAAATACTTTAAAATCAATAATTGATATACATAAACAAAAAGGAATAAATATGCATTAATGAACTCAGAATAGGACACTATTTTTATAGGGAACTTCAAAAAATATGAAGGTGACCTGGATATTAAATATATGGAAGAGATTAAAAATTCAATTAGATGGATGGAAGATAACATGAAGAAAAACCCTGCAGAAAGTAAAATAAACACCCAGACCAAAAAAAGTGCAATTGAAGAGGAAAGATAAAGAAAGATATAATCAACTGAGGAAGTCCAACATTGAAAACCGGGAGTTCCAGCAAGAGAACAAAGATGAAACAGAAGAAATATACAAGCAAGTATCCCTAAAGGGAAAGACATGGAGACCATGATTAAAGGGCCCACCAAGTATCCGGCTCTCTGAATCACAGAGAACCGACACCATGGCATACCATCCCAAAATTTCCAAAGAATGAGAGTAAAGAGAAGACCCTGGGGATGCCTGGGTGGCTCACTCGGTTGAGCATCTGACTTCAGCTCAGGTCCTGATCTCACCGTTTGTGGGTTTGAGCTGACAGCTCAGAGCCTGGAGCCTGCTTCAGATTCTGCGCCTCCTTCTCTTTCTGTCCCTCCTCCACTCATGCTCTGTCTCTCTCCCTCTCTCTCTCTCTCTCTCAAAAATAAAATAAACATAAAAGAAATTTTTAAAAAAAGGAGAAGACTCTAAAAGTTTTTGAAGAGATAGAACTGGTTATTTTTAAAGAATCAGTCATCTGACTTACATCTGACTTTCAGTATCACCATTGGAAGCTAGAAGACATTGGAACATTGCCCTCAGAGTTCTGAACCACATTATTTTTGTTCCAGAATTTCACGCCCAATCAAAACACTAAGCAACTATGAAGGCAGACCAAGGCAATTTCAAGTATGCAAGCTCTCAAAAGTTTTATTCTTTCTCAGGCAGCAAGTATTCTATGAAATTTAAGAGTACTTCAGGAAAGAGTGATATAGAAGCCAGGAAAAAGGGATATTATATAGGAGAACAATGAGGGAACTTTCAGAAAATAAATAGTCCAGCTTGGAGCAAGAAGTTGGAGGGCTAAGCAATAGAGGTCTCCAGTTAAAAAGAAAATAACCAAATAAACAAGTAAGTAAAAAGGGGGGGCAGAGACAGAGATGTAACCCATAGATAATCTGAGCATTTTGGAAGAATTATTGTTAGGCATTTGATTAATCAATTAGAACATGGCGGGGGGTGGGGGGAGGAGAGAATGGGAATAGGGATGCATAAAATTAAACTTTCAAAATGAATCAATTATTAACTCCAGGAAATACAAAAGATCGCAAGAGGGGAGAAAAAGGCAATCATAGCACTCCACTGGCTCAAATGTAATATTTATGTAGTCATTAGAATATAAACAATAAATTTTAACAAAAAATTGCTAACATAATTATACCAGAGGAATATAAAAGATAACATTATACTGGGAGAAAGAAGATACAGAGAGGATAAAGTTTCCACTGCAAAATTGGAAAATAAATTATGTCTAAAATCAAGCATTATATCTTCTTATATAAATGTCAGAAGAGACATCTGAAAGGGTTACAGGTCGTTGGCTGCATGGAGTAAAACCATGAGAAAAAGAGGATCATGGCAGGACATTGCTTTTTTTATTTGTTCGTTTTTAATTTAAAAAATACAGTAAGTTATAAAGATAGAAAAAATGATTATTGGTATTATTCAGTTATCTATACCACATAGTATTAATTACTATAAATATGTTAGCCTATTTCCTTCTCGGTTTTTTTCTTGGAAGAGGGAGTGAAGGTGGGGTAGTGAATTTAAAATTTTCCCTCAGTTGTTTGATTTGAAATTTGGTGATGCTCATTAAAAAATGATTAAACAATGTAGAAATGTACCAAGAAATAAATAAAAAGCTACTTCCCGATTCCAAATATCCCAAAATTACTACCATTCATATTCTAAATCCTGCTGTATGGTTATAAAAGGTAATGATGGAAATGATAACTAGGTAAATAATTGTGGATAGATGGACAGATATATAGATGACACTGCTTTTTGCTAAATTGGGATTAGATACAGATACTTTTTTAATAACAAAGTATTAAATTTAAT
This sequence comes from Acinonyx jubatus, assembly GCF_027475565.1. Classification (NCBI taxonomy): domain Eukaryota; kingdom Metazoa; phylum Chordata; class Mammalia; order Carnivora; family Felidae; genus Acinonyx; species Acinonyx jubatus. The sequence goes on along the minus strand of NC_069385.1, from coordinate 62,488,340 downwards.
TATATTTTAATAATAAAAAGGGAAACTGAAGCAAAACTAAAGGAATTGTTGATTTTCAAATAAATGTTTTCTTGCCATAAAATTTAGAACCCTCTAAGCTTGAAAGAGTAGGGGGTGGATATGAAAAAAAAAATGAGAGTTGGAGTCATTAATGTCTTTATGATATTATGTCAATATTAGACAATATCAGTAGACTCTTGCTTAGAAATATGAGAATATCTCCCTTCACCACGCTTTCCAATTATCTTTATACTACTAATTTTACATTGTTCTGATTAATAACATTCACATTTTGTTCTATAGCAATAATTCTCTCAGTTGTTTAGTCTTTAATTCTATATTTAAATAGATTCAAACACCATCAGTCCTTTTTATCACAGCTTCTCAATTCCCATGTTCTTTATTTTGATTTATCTCTTAATTAGCTAGAATTCATTTTCAAGCATTTTTTTTCGTGAAGGATTCAAGAATGCCATATTCCTTGAGTTCTTTCATGTTTAAGAATGTCTGTCTTTTGCCTTTTTCTCTATTGATATCTTAGTTTTCTTTCATTTTTTCCAAGCTTTGTAGAAATAACTCCATCATCCTCTGGCATCAAATGTTTTTATGAGTAAGTCTGAGATCTGGCTCCTTTGTAAGCCATAGTGATTTGCTTTATCAACCTGTATATCTAAAAAAAATTTTTTTTTTACTCCTTCAGGTTCAATTCCTTAACTAGGGTATGTATCCATGTTGAATGTCCCATATCAAAATTCCTGAAATATGCAACCCAAATGTTCATTTTTTTTATAAAGGAGAAATTACTATGTATTATATATATTCATTCAATAAATATTTATTTAAAATCTGTGTGCCATGCAGCAGGCTCTTGGATATATCTCTGAAGGAACCAAACCAAAACCCTCTGTGGGGCTTGTGGAGCAGAAGACTAGGTGGGGGAGAAGAAGTAAACAGGAAACATAATAAAGAAGCAAACTACACAGTACCATAGTATCATAGAGGTGGCCAGAGCTATGGCAGAAAGAGAGAACAGAGCAGTGTAAGCAAGGTGGGGGCAGGGGGTGAGAGGGCGGATAGGTCAAATTTTAGTTTTAAACACGGCAGTCATAGAAGGCCTCATGAGGTGATATTCGAGTGCTGAACTGAAGGATTCTCCAGGGGAAAAGTCTTAGAGCCAGAGGGAACAGTCAATGCCAAGGTAAGAGCGCACCAGGTGCACATGCATAGGAACAACAGTAAACTACAAGGAAGCCTGTGTGGCTGGAGTAGAAAGAGGGAAGCAAAATGTGGTGTGTGCTAAGATCAGGGAGGTAATAATGGGGTAGATATTGACAGTTTTGTAGGCCACTGAAAGGCTTTTACTCTGGGTTTCACGATTTTAACCATGATCTAACATTTTAAAAGGATTACCTTGGCAATTTTGTTGAGAGCAGGGCATAGGTGGACAAGGATAAAAGCAAAGAGACCAATTAGAAAGCTATTGCAATAATTCAGGCAAGAGATTTTTATGATGTTGCTGTGCTTTTTCTTAGGTATTATGGGAAAAAATCTGTGAAAAAGTTTAAAACTGTTGTCTAAACCCAGAAATGTATTTGATTTTTTAAAACGAGTACACATGTTCTGTTGCTAAAAATATAAAAATAATAATAATTTTTCAAAGATAGATGAAAAAGAGCCCCGGTGTGAAACTTATTTTATGTGGGAAGCCATCCAATGAGATAAATCAGATGACTTGAGCCAGCCCTACACCAAAATCTCAAAAAAGCACATGAAGATAAATTTAATGCCTCAGAGTACATAGTCACTCGCCAGGCACAGAGAATATTGAAAGAAAATGTTTCTTTTCTTTTGTTGTATTATAATATTGGGAAGCTTTCCTATATGATTTTGTCATATCCAATCAAGTGTCAGCTCTCATATCTCCAGACTAAAGTCCCTTTCGATATTTTCAGACTTCTTGGGCAAATGCCATTGTGGTTAAAGGAATTTTCCTACATCTAGTCTGACCATTATGCTCAGAACTTCCTGTATATTTATCATTATTTGATCAGATGTATCTGATCTGGTTGGCTTGCAAGACAATTTGACAGAAGAATTTCCCTACCATCTTCTAGCTAGCTCCTTTTGTCTCCACAGCTAGCTCCTTTTGTCTCCTGCTCATCAAGAGATCTCATGACCTAGAGTGGCTACCTACCTAACTTCCTAGGCGAACTGAAAGAAACCCGTTGTTCACAAACAGATGAGACTGCCAAATTCACACTTTTCAACAGCTCAGTGGAAGAAACCTAAGATTCTTCCATCCCAAAGGAGAAAGAAGTCACCAGGGTAGATAGAAATCTTTCAGGATCCCAGTTGATCTATCCCTTGTGAACCAATGCACATCTGTTTTGGCTAAAAAGTTATTCTAACTTACCTTCAAGGCCAAACATGTATTTTCATTTCCACTGCCTTCTCCCACCGTCTCCCCTAAGACGCAACTCAGTGGTACTTATTAATGTCTAAAAAAGTGGAAGAAATCATTTTCCTGACACCAGAGGGAAAAAATGATACATGTAAGCATCTAGTTGAGGTACAGTATTTAGTATCAGCAATGTTACTCCTGTTAAAGGACTTTCATCAAAAAGTACAAATTAACTATGGCAATTAAAGTGTTTGAGAGTTCGACTAATCACTAGAAAAAAGAAAGGACTAAACAAACAGACACCCCTAGAACCAATGTCACCATTTTCCTTGAGGGGAACACAATAAATCCACCTGTTGGGGACAAACAAGAGCTGTAGCCAGAAGTATTTTGGTAAGGTAGATCTAGAGATACAGACATCTAAGGTTTCTTCCAAACATAGGCTTGCAATCTGATCACTTTAATTATAATAATATAAAGAAAGAGGGGAGGTAAGAAGAAAAGGAGAAGAAGGGAAACAGCAGCAGCTTGTGTTGGTAATCAATTTCCATATATTTTGAAAAAGCAAGTCCACTGGCACATGTAGGGACTGGTGTGTACCTCCTATCTTCCCATATTACTCATCTTTAGGCAGTGTAACTATTGCAGCAAATCTGATTTTCATCAGTCGCTCATTACTATACTCATTTCCTGAAGCATCTTACAGGGGACATATCCACTCACACAGCACATATACGGAGAGCTATGCTATTTGGAGAGCTATGCTATTACCTTCAAGCTGACCCACTGTTTGTGCTAAGAAAATGCTCAGGTTATTAGCTTCATGTAAACGGAATGTAAAGATGATGGGGATAGAAAAGAAAAGCAACCAAGTATCCTGGTTGATACTCGATAATTTAACTAGTAGCTTAGTGTCTATGGAATGTGAGCTCTGATCTCATCTCTTAATCTTACCTCGCTGGGAGATTCCAGCATGGGATGTTTCCAACTTCATTCAGTTTCCTGGAAGCAATTTTCAAAAAAAAACTCTGTAAAACGGATCCAAAAATGAGAACCCATCACCACTGCACACTCATGCATCATGAACTATTGACTATAGACATCTGTTTAAATGTAATTTATACAATATAAACCTCCAGTATATTGACAAACATTATAAAGTGCCATTCTGTGTCCAGTTTATTTTATATGGTTTAAAAAATAAAATCAAACTGGAGACTCTTCTCCATAAGTTAACTGAGCAGTCTAATGACACTTAGAGATCACTTAACTAAATGCAGTCATGTTCTTAGACATTATACAGTACCTCAGTGGCCTGAACTAGCCAGTGTATCGCCTTAAATGTAAATTCCAACATGCAGTATAATACACATTGGACCCACTCTTTACGAGTTTCCTCCTACCAGTGAAATAGCATCCACTCATCACTGTCAGCATCATCTGAAAGCATTTGTTAAGCAAAGGGCCATAGACGGTACTCTCCCAGGTCCTGTACAAAGTGAGGTAATATCCAATTTCCTGACCTCCGGAGGCCTTCAGTCCAAGGCCAAGAATGCTAAAGCAGACAGATGTAAGGAGAATCAGCTAGCTGAATAAGCTTTAAAGCATTGCATGAATTAAGTGAATGGATAAATGTGTAACGTTTTGCATAAGCAGAGGATAATTAGGCGAAAGAGAGGCAAGTAAGAGCCCCTGTGGTGTTCTGTGCGTTCGGACCGAGTGGAGGTGTCAGATGAGCAGGATGAGCAAACAATAAAAAAAATAATAATAACGAGATTTCATTTTTCAACATTTTTGCTGGCTTCCATATTACAGAGCACGTAGTAATTGACAAGTGATGGGATGATACATAAATATAGATAGTCCATTCTTTAAAGACAAAAGAGAAAAAGACTTTGGTTTTTAACTCAGTGAATCAATAAACCGTTGTAAACTTACAAAATCAGGCAGAACTTTTGCTTTAAACTGGCCTACAGTAAAGAAAGCCCTTAAAATGAGGCAGAGAAGTATGAGCTACTGAATTATACTAAGCCAGTTTGAAAGGTGCTTACTTAATGAAGCTTGTTTTAAATTGTCCATCTCTTGTAAGGATGTGTGCACTTCTCAGAGTCCTTCTGTGATCGGGTTTTGTTTTTGTGAACTTAGTGAATAGGATTTAAACTTCTTAGCTTTTTTTTTCCCCTCAAAAACTACAAACGCAATCAGTTTGAGGAGAATCCATTCAATTGGCCTCTGCTTTCTGAATGCAAGAAAGAAGCTACTTTTCCTCCCCTTCGTTTCATTCCAGCTGAGCACAGTGCAGCAAACATCTCATGCTGAAATCAGTGCCTTTTTAAAACATCAAGGGGCTTGAAAGCTCCGAACCTGTTCAGAGGTGAAGTGGCTCCGAGAGATCGGCTCAGACGCACCCTATTTGCACTTCCCTCCGCTGTAAAGGATCTCAGTCCTTTATCCGCAGGCCTCATTATGAAAGTTCTCTCGCGCTCTGAACGCCGGACCAGGGCAGGTCCGCTCTTTGGTATTGTAGTGGCACTCTCTGTTGCGCTCACTGTAAAGAATCCTGGCCATTGGCTAAGGTCTACGGTGAGATCAAGAGAAACCAGGTTCTCTACAGTCGAGGAAGGGAGTTAATTGCTCTGCCCTCTCCAAGTGCCCTTCACAATCCCGCCTGCATTCATACCGGCACCGGCTGCTTTCTTTTCTCTCCAAGGGTTATTACCATTGCGGAGGAAGGAAGGGTCCTACCTCTGTAGAACCGCCGCGATGAGTTCAGCAAGCAGGAGAGTGAAAATCTCCCAGCTACTTTTTCCGCCTCTCACGAAGCAAAAGTTGCAGAGTTGCGAGCACCCGTCTGCAGGAAGCCAAAATCTTGAAGTGTGGGCTTCTTCCCTTCTCAAACAGATAGAGTTAGTTCTTAAACCAGCAGCTTTTCCTAAGAAAAGAATAAAGTAAAAATGTCCACGTATTGTGTTGAAACATACCTTGCCATTAATGGCAACAGGAGTGAAGTGTGGGCTAACTGGTTAACTTCCTACTGAGATGCATCTGGTGTTCTCATTCTTCTGCAAATAAGCCCCGCTTCTGGGTGTTTAGCCTTTTCTCATGCAGACTTTGGAGCAATGATGGATCATTCCAGCTCTGGATGAGGATGTAATCTGGGAATTCCTAGAGAAAAGTGCTGGATTTTTACAGGTTCGCTTAATGGACTTTTTGGGGAGGGCACCCAAATCACTATCTGTGGTTCAGCATCCTGGGTAAGGAGCCACATTAATTCTTGCAGGTAACTAAAGTACATTTTCTGTTAGTGACTGCCTGATAAGGCAACTCCTTTTCCTCCTCATTACTTAAGTCTCACAACAGTCTCTGGCCCAGGTTAAGGTTTGCCCCGGGAGGATCTTCCACCCAGATTTTTGGTTTGGCTGATCATTGACAAGGATATGCTCCCCACTGACTCTGTAGACACAAATTGGAAGTGTTTTAAATAATTTCAGGAATTTTCATTCCAAATTTTCACTATTATATCTTTATATAGCTTCAAATTAACCCAACTCTATGAGAGCCAAAAGTAATTTCAATTGAAACTCTAAAGAAGTCCCTTAAACATTTATGGGATGCCTCTTATAAGCAGGTATCTAAGGACTATCAAAGATTTCAAATATAAGGTTCTTCATATGGAAATTTTGTTCATTGTAAGATTAGCTTTAACGTTTTATTTCAAATATCCAAAACAATGAGTGGATTTTGTCTTTAGGGGAGACAAGGAGACACTGTGAATGTTCAAGGATTAGACCTAATGTGTCAGAGTAATCAACAACACCAGGCTTCCAGAAGCATGTGCATTTGAAGAATATCATCTCTCCACAATTGAGTGGCTTATCTTGCACTTCATCACATATTTAATGTCAAATATTAAATGTTTTCACTGAAAGTGGGTTTCTGCATTTAGGGGGAGGGAAATGCACTTATATGTTATGCAAGCTGACGGTTTATGTAAGCTGAAAAAGAAATAAGGAGGTCAGGTTCTGTCCACAGTGGGATGGGCATTTAGGAGTAGGGTTAGTCATATTTTGCCTTCCTATCAAGTCTATGTCCTTTTTACCCTTGAAGGAAATGGAACGTAATTTTTGAAACTGGATACAAGAGGGAAACGTTCTGGATTTGTGGCATGGTTTTAAAGTGAAAATCTAGTCACTGTGGTCTAGCAAGGAAATACTTGGCATTGATAGGCCAGAGCCAAACAGCAGGGACATCACCACTCCCTTCGGTAGCTAAGGTACAAGATCTAAGTCAAGCCCTTACAATATCCAAATGCCTGCCACATTGAATTGCACACAACATTCTTCTAATTAACAAGTCTCTCAGATGGTGCTCTATGACAAACGACCTTGAGTTTAGTAAAATTTTTAAAAGATATTTTCTTCATTTATTACCCCCAACACTCGAACCTCTTCATCTCCTGCTAAGAGGCCTTGAGTTAGTGTGTTAAGAAGAATATGCAACACTTCTCTGCACATCTCTCCGTTTTGGCGTGCAGCCAGACCTGGCTTGTCACCTGGCGTCACACAAGCTTGGGTCAGAGCACCCAGGAGTCGGGCGGAAAGGAGGCCAGCTCCTCATACATCTGGTACTTGAGCTAAAGGGCCCCTTTTGTGTGAATTAAATAATTGGGACAAGTGTTAGAGATGGCTCTCCTGAAGACTTCTTCAAATGGACTTTCTTAAAATATTTCTAGCAGGGAGAAATTGGCATGGAGACAGCAGACGTGGAAAAATTCATATTTGTTATCCACTCATTGTTTCAACCAATTTATTGAACCCCTACCTACTTAGTTCCAGCTACTGTGCTAAGCACCGGATAGGTAATTTTAAACAAATGGGACAAGGCCCCTGCCCACCTGTAGCTTATAATTTAGGAAGTGAACAAATGAATACACAACTAAGTATACTCTATAATTTCAAAATGTGGCCAGTGATGAAAGAAAAGAATAAGATGCCATGAAAGAGACTGAAGGGTGCACCTGATTGAGACTAAAGAGTGGGAGAAGGCTGTAGTGGAGGGGAGATCTTAGTTCCCAAGAAAGTTGGGATTCTAGACTTAACATCTTCTCTCATGGCCATTTTGTAATTTTGCTTCAAGACTATAGTATCTGTAGCATTTAAATCAGCCATCGTTGCCTGCCTCTCCAACTTTATGTCCATCTCACCTTGCTTCAATCCCCACCCTTGGAAACATTGCATTTCCTGTGTCTCAGAATGCTTTGTTAAGCCTCTATTGCTTAACTAATATCTGCCAGCCCCTCTGACTATGTCTTCCTTACTTCTTTACTACGATGACTCCTTCTCCTCCTCCATCGCTCATCTGGGACAAGACGGCTTTCAGGAAATCTCTGATTCTTTTCTCTTCCCCATGCATGGTCTCCATGTGACTCAGTTCCAGAGGGCGCATTCCCATTTTTAGTTCTGTATGTCGCAGTGGTTGAATGTCAGCAATTTCACACAGTTCAGTCAATAAGCTGATGTGAATGGCAACTGTACACACGGTGCCCTCTATTCATACAGACTATCATGCACATGCAATTTCTGAAGTTGTGCAATATGGCGGCTCCGCTCACCACATGACCTTGCCCAGGGTTCCTACAGTACACTATACTCATCTCTAAAATTTATTTTATCATTTTGAATAAACTGATCTATCTGCCCGTGATTTTTCAATCCTTCTCAATAGTTTCATCTTATATCCTCAATAATTAGCACAGAACATTTTTGTTGTAACATTAAAAGTAACTGTCATTTATTGAGTTTCTACAGTACCAGATGCTTTAAATACTTCATCTCAAATTCTCATAACAATGTTAACAGGTAAATAACATTATCCAATTTTTACAACTGAATAACTTAGACTTAAAAGTTAAGTAATTTATATACTGAAAGATGGCAGAGCTCAAAATAGAGGGACATGCTATCTGATTCTAGAATCCATATTCTTTAAACCATGCCATGCTAGGTTTCACTATTTATTTCGTTCATTTATTCATTCATTCATTCAACTAGTGTTTATACACATATACACACATACACACACATATACACATACACACACATACGGTGAGTGCTAAGCCTTGTATTAGTGTCATTGGTATGCCAGTAAATGACAAAATCTGCCTTTCCTTTGAGAGCTTTCAGTCTATCAAGGAAGGCAGACACTGACCCATCGATTACAAGGGAGATAAACTGCGGTAAATGTTTATTGAAGTGACCTGAATGTTATGGGAGCAAACATACGGAAGTATTAGGATAGATAGCTATCCCTGAAAAAAGAAATATGTTTAGGTCGTTTAGTTTTAAAATATTAAAAATACCCCCTTTATCCCGCATGCCACTACCTACTTTGTTTCAGAGTAATTGGGTTATATCCTAGATATAATAAGTATCTAGTTATGATTGAGGTCAGCTTTACCACTTCCCAGTAGCAACTAGATGGTTTCTGTCAGGCCGTTAGCTGTTTGGGGTCGGCTTGGTGCCACCTGCCACAGGAAACAGATCTGACCAGTTCTGGAACTAATTCCTGTAATTGGGTCATCATAAGTGACAGACCCTAAGGTGTGGATGCGACCTGGTTGCAGAGAGAGTCCCCTGTGCTCAGAGGGGGAATCGGCTGACCATACTAGTGATTCTTGACACAACTGGTCAAAACTGATCTGTTACAACTTGGGACTCAGGCTGAAAGTTTAAAACTTTTGGTGAAAAATGTAAAGTACATAACTAGCTATGGAAATTAGAAGTGGTGAATAAGACTGAAGAAATCCCGTATAAGCCAAAAACAAGGCACAACTGAAAATGTCACTGGTTCAGAGATGTCGATTGAGCAATCTTAATTCTACCTCTGCTCCTACACATTTTCCTAGAAAGCATATGTGTTTTCTGTTTTCTTTGTTTTCCCTTAGTTCTCAGTCAATAGGCTGTGAACACTGCTTGGCACCAAGAGACATACAGAGAATTTAATACAGAGTGGTTCCTTATAGAGTGAAACAATCAGAGAACAAAGAGGAATCTCAGAAGCAGAGAATCTGGACTCAGGAGAGACCTCAGAAATCCTCTGCCCCACATTCCCAAGAATGTGGGGATTGCCCCATTCCAGACTTGTATTAAATACTTCCACAGACAGAGACCTCATTAGTGCACCGTAACTCCTATTGTGGAAAGTCCTTTATATGGAGTCAAAGTATGCCTCCCATGACCTTAACAAATAACATCACTTTCTGTCCTCAGAACAGTATAATCCTTGTTTCATACAGCAGTGTCTTGTTTATGTACTTTCTGCATTTTTTTTTCCTTTAGGACTTAAGTATCTTCAGTGTAGGTTTTTCTGAAATGGCTTAGAGCCGTCAGACAGAACTTCATTGAGAATATGGATCCTGAGGGAGGGCACTGGATAAGCAGAGAGGAATGGGTCTCAAACACTGCTCCACAAGGAACAAGGATTCAAATATTCATTAGTTGATATGGATGATATCCTGTGGCACGGTTAATACATGGCTCTATTCAACAATAGCAGAGTTAATGCAGTTACCTGGCAGCAAAGCATTTCCAAAAAAGCCAGCCTTTCTTCTCATTGACTATTGATGACTGCAGCCCAGGGGAAAGTCGTACATTCATAAACATCAATCAGGGCAGGAAAGGCGCCTTGGAGTCTCTTTGAAACGAGATAATGTATATGAAAGCTCTTTGTCAACTGTAAAGCAGTATACAAATGTAAAGAATTTTTATCATTGTTTTAAAAGGAAGTTGGAATAGAATTACTGTTGTTTGTTCTACAGTTGTCTGTGTGGGCTACTCAATAGATACCTAACAAGAGAACTTTGCCTTCCTTTTCATGTTCTCTGAGTAGATATTCAACAAAATTATTTTTAAGTAGTAAGTCTCAGACTTGTTGTTTTTCTATGTAGGCTGCACTCTTTCCAAGTTTTTAAAAGCAGTTTTTCTTTGGTATTTCCTCAGTGCACATTTCATTCTGAAATGACAGATTACAAAGACAGTTGCCTAGGACTATGAGATGTAATTCATCTGAATTAACATGAACCCCATTAAAAGATAAACAGAGGCATATTAAAGTTTTTAAGAGTTTTTTTTGAACAAAAATCAATTTGAATTGGCCAACTTCCAATCTTACAGATAGAAGGGACCTTCAAAAAGCTGTACAAAATGAAAGACTTTTATAGGCAGAAGGGAATGAGAACGAGTAAGTTATACTATGCAAAAAAGTGGGTTGGTTACTGCAAGATTACTTTCCTTCAGGGGATGGCCAGGGTTTATCAGGAGATTACCTAAGTATTGCTGAGCAAGCAATTTTTGATTGATTTATTTAAGATTCCATTTCTGGGACAGCCAAACTCTAATTAAACCTTGGTATGGCGATGTGGGGCTTCGCATAAATGACTCCATTTTGGACTCCTTGACTTCTTTTTGACAAATCCCTAATCCTGTTAAAGACAGGGATCTACTATTTCTAGAGTAGCTGTTATGTGCTAGAAATTGTTAGGACTTATGTATATTATCTCAATTAATCTTCACAATGACCCCAGCCTGATTTACACATGAGGAAAGATTTTAAAACTCTCCTGTGGTTAAAAAGCTATGGAAGAACTCAGAATTAAAACTCAGTTGTCTCATCCCCAATGTTTTGTTTCTATATCTCTAAAGAAGCTATAATTCGAAATGTATGGATGAAAGTCACACTATCATTTCCACAATGGTTTTCATATACTTCCACCAAAAAAATGGATTTTATAAGTACTCTAGGAATGTCTTTCTAGCTAACAAAACACCATACGCTGTTATCTAACCTTTTACCCACTTAATTATATCACATTTTAGACTAGACACACATTTAGACCCTTCTTAGTAGTTGTTTTCTCTTTTTTAATTAAAATTAAAAATTCTGAAGCTATCACACTTGTCCAAAGGATTAAGAATTACTTATAAAACCTGAGCAAACATCTTTTCAATCTTTGAAAATATATCCACAGCACATTCCCTTTAAAGCTATGAGGTTGGACTACTACTTCCAGGAAGAGGGAGTGAGCATACTTTTCTCTATTCCTTCCACTAAGTACAATTAGAAACTGGAAATTATATAGAAAACAAACATATGAGACAGAACTGCTTAGCAGCCTCAAGACCATGTCAGTAGCTCATTGGGTTTTCATTTGCCTCATATATCTCAGGCTGGAATCTGGAATCTGGAAATATCAAAAGGGCAAACAGAAAAAGCCACAAAATAAAACAAAACAAAACAAAACAAAACAAAAAAATGATCTTTCTATACTAATCTAAGGCCCAGGAAAGGGCCAGCCTAGCAAGACAGAAAACGTCCAGACAGTAACTGCTCTGCTCCAGCCCAACACCAGAAAGAAAACTAGGACTTCACTCCCACCCTCACTAGTAAAGGCTCAGTAAGGAATGTAGACTTCCATTTTCACCATGTAGTAATGAGATTCTGCCCATGGTATTAGTGAAAACCATGTGAGGGTCTGGAAATTCTATCAAGAAATTCTGGGCAGTATAATAAAATGCAAAAACAAACAAACAAACTAACTAGATAAAAGGCATACACTTCAAAAAAGGAAGAAATAAAACTCTCCCTATTTGTAGATCACTTGATTGCCTATGTTGGAAACCCCAAGTAATCTACTAAATAATAAAATAAAACACAAACCTCCCAGAATTAATAAAGGAGTTCGACAAGGCTGCAAGATAGGATAAACATATAAATATCAAATATATTTCTATACACTATAACGACACCAAAATTTAAAATATAATGTCATTTTCAATTACTCAGATAAGGAAACACTTAGGTATAAATCTAACGAAACATGTACAAGGCTTGTGTGCTAAAAGCGACCAAATGTTGATGAAAGACATCAGAGAAAATCTAAATAAATGGAGAGACATACCACATTCATGGCTTAGAAGGCATAATAAAAATGCCAATTCTCCCCAGATTGTACACAGATTTAATTCACTTCCTATCAGAATCCCAGGAAGATATTTTTTATAGATATAGACAAGATTAATCTAAAAATTTACATAGAAGAGCAAAGGAACTAGAGTAATTAAAAAATTTGAAACAGAATAAAGTAGAAAGAATCTATATACCTAGTTTCAAGACTCATTACATGGCTATGGTAATCAAGACAGTGGTATTGGCAGAAAGACAGATACATAGATCAATAGAAAACCCAGAAACAGACCCCCACAAATATGCACAATTGATTTTTGACAAAGATTCAATGGAGGAAAGATAGCCTTTTCAATAAATAGTGATGAAGTGATTGAGTAACTATAAGCAAAAAAGGAGAAGAAGAAGAAGAAGAAGAAGAAGAAGAAGAAGAAGAAGAAGAAAGAAGTAAACCTCAAACTAAATCTCACACCTTATATAAAAATTAACTCAAAATGGATGATGGATTTCAATGTAAAACATAAATCTATAAAATTTCTATTAAAAATAGGAGTAAAATTTTCAGAATATAGGGATAGGCAAAACATTATTAGACTTGTTTAAAAAAGAAAGCACAGTCCATAAAAGGGAAAAATGATAAACTGGACTTCACCAACATTAAGAACTTTCACTCAAAGACCCTGTTAAGAAGATAAAAAGACAAACTACAGACTGGGGAAAGTATTTGTAACCACATATCCAAGAAAGGACTAGTAGTTACAAGATATAAAGAATTCTCAAGGGGTGCCTGAGTGGCTCAGTCAGTTAAGCGTCTCACTATTGATTTCAGCTCAGGTCATCATCTCACAGTTCATGAGATTGAGCCCTGCATCGGGCTTTTCATTGACAGTGCGGAGCCTGCTTGGGATTCTCTTTCTCCCTCTGTCTCTCTCTCTCCCTCTATCTGCCCCTTCCCTGCTCGCTCGCTCTCTCTCTCTCTCAAAATAAATAAATAAACTTTAAAAAAAAGGACTCTCAAAACTCAACAGCAATAAAACAAACAACCAATTAGAAAATTAACAGAACACATGAAGAGACAATTCACTGAAGAAGGTACCAAGACAGCAAGTAAGCACATGAGAAGATGTTCAACATCATTAGCCATTATGCAAATGCAAATTAAAACCACATGAGATATCTCTACCTGTCTATGAAAGTAGCTAAAGTAAAAAATACTGGCAATAGCAAATGTTGACAAGGATGCAGGGAAATTGGATCTCATATATGGCTGATAGGAATATAAAATGGTACAGACATTCTGTAAAATAATTTGGTGGCAGAAAAATGGGTGTGGCTAGTAGGGCTACATGAAGGATCGTTAGGTGGTGGAACCAAATCTTAACTACACCTTACTATATCAATGTCAGTATCCTGGTTGTGATATTATACTAGTTTTGCAAGGTATCACACACACACACACACACACACGATCCCTGTGTTATTTCTTACAACTTTGTGTGAATTTATAATATTTCAAAATAAAAAGTTGAATTAAAAAGTGACATGGTATATGTCATATATTTTATACTATATGCTGATATAATGATAGAAATAAAGCTTGAATATTTCAACTCTGAGGTTGGCTTTAAAACACATACTTCCTTGTCAGGCTGGAATATAGTGGATAGATTACTCTGTGTCAGAAGATGAGATTTTATTATCATTAACAAAAATAAAATATTGTCATTAAAAATATGTAGTTTCATTCAACCAACATTTATTAAGTAGTAGCCATGTGCCTGTAAGCAGATGAGAATGAGCAAGGCCCAGCCCCTGCCCACTAGGAATTAAGCGCCTAGTGGTGAACAAAGAACACATCAAGCCATAGAGACTGCATCTGTACCTTGGAGAATGCAAGGATCATTAGGATATGGTGGAGCAGCTAACACTTATTGAACACTTAGTTTGTAGGAAGTATTATGCTACCATTTTTACATCCATTCTCTCATTTAATCCTCAAAACAATCTTGAAAGTTAATTTTATTACCCAATTTTGTAGATGGGGTAACAGAAGCCATACTAGTCATGTGGCTTATCCAGCAAATGAGTGAAACACTAACTCAAACCCAGCTCTGTCTTCGGAGCAGCCTGTGCGCTTCACCGTAAGGCCATACTGCCCCTCACAGATGTCCAAAGCAGCAGGTACCACATGAGGCAGAGCAGCCCAAGTCTGCTCCCGTGGCGTGAGGGTTGGGAGGACAGGAAAAGACTCGGGGAAAGATTTAAAGAGGAGGTGCAACTTGAGTTGGGTCCTGAAGGATGAGTGGGTGTTCAGATGGATGAATAAGGGTGTTCAGATAAGGACCTGAAGGCCTCAAGACTTAATATGGACAAGCAATCTATTGCATGAAGGAAATAGTAACATCCTAAGAAAAATGAAGGGACACTGCTCAAAGTCAGGGCCTATTATGAGTTGACTTGTATTGCCCCCAAGATTCATATATTGAAATCCTAACCCTTAGCACCTCAGAATGTGACCTTATTTGGAAACTAGGATGTTGCAAATGTAATTGGTTAAGATGAAGTCATTAGGGTGGGCCCTAATCCAATATTACTGTGTCCTTATATGAAGGGGAAATTTAGACAAAGAGAAAGCCATGCGCACAGGGAGAAAACATCATGAGAACCTGAAGGCAGAGATCAGAGTGATGCATGTATGAGCTAAGGAACACCCAAGATGGCTACCAGAAGCCAGGAGAGAAGCATGGAACTGACTTTCAGCCTCAGTAGGCTCAGAAGGAGCCAGGTCAACTGACACCTCGATCTCAGACATCTAGCTTCCAGAACTGGGAGACAGTAAATTTCCGTCATTGAAGCCACCCTGTTTTCGGTATTTGTGATGGGAATCCTAGCAAACTAATCCAGGACCCAGCATCCGAATCCCCTTAAATTAAGGAAAGAATGAAGGGTGTGGTCCAGAGAAGTAGCATACTAGACTAATTAGCACCAGCTGGCGAGAACTGTTCAATTTTCAGGTAGTTTGTAAGCCAAGGATAAAACCATTATTCAAAATAAAATTATGTGAACTTAAAGAAGCTAAATAAAATCTATTCAATACTCAAAATTCATCACCAGTTAATAATTTTATATTTTACTAGAATCTCTGCTTTTGAGGCTATTTACATATCTATATGATGGAAAACTGTGTAATGATGTGCCACTATTGCATGTCTCTGCCCAATTCCACAATCAGGGACATCACGTTGGTAGTTTGGAATCAGCCCTGGTGGGATAATTCACACCATGAAAATCAGAAAATGCTACAAATTGGGGCTTTCATCCCCTGGAGAGCTGATTGTTAAACATTAACCAACCCGCCACTGGTCCAGAGATATTGGTGGCTTATCTTAGTACCACACTGGCTTCCTTTTGTTGAATCCAGAAATGTCTTCCTAGTCCCTGTCAACACCTATTCTTCTGAAACCTCTGCTTCTGTCTGGCCACTGGACGATTTGGGCTTCAGTTCTCAGCTTCCCCAGCAAAGCCAGTTTTGCCCTGGGTAGGCCCCATTGCATACTTCTTGGCATTCATAGTGTGAATGGATGGAGGGAGGGAGGTAGAGAGGGAGGGAGGGAGGGAGGGAGGGAGGGATGAGTGAATGAATGAATGAATGAATGCTTTGAAGATTACTTTCAAACTATGATTGTGCCACTGTTTAACTTCCACAGCATACAGTGAGGTGGAAAGGACACCATGTATAGCCCACAAATCCACTTTGCTCCCAGGATTCTGAGTGTAACTCCTCTGTATCCTAAATTGTTTTAATCTCCCCTCCTTATAACCCCTTAAGATAGTGTGAAGCTTAATCTTCATGAAGGCACTTTGGAAATAAGTGTTGCTATACAAACATATGGCAGTATTACTATTATTATAGTAAGCTTCAGATCCTTGAAGGCACAATTCGTGCTTGTTCCCAAGAAACCAGATATATGGTTGTGATAACTTGCATTGGAAATTAGTGTAAAAATAGAAAGCACCATAATGTAAAATATTTACTGTATGCTTTTTATGTATAGCTGATCCATTTTTTTAACGGTGACTTGAAGATGATTGTATTACAGCCAATGTGGACATAATCATTAAATAATAATACAGATATAAGCTAACTGAAACATAATTGTATAGTTGTAGCACCATTGAAATGTAAACTCTCAGATGCAGAGAACAAGCTTCGTGGTAATTATACTTGCCATTAAATGATAACATCCAATTGGTATCTAATCTTCAGGCTACAAATAAGCGTGTAATACCGCAAATACACTCTAATTACATGGCTGTTTGTCCTCTGTAAAAGTAATAAGATGAACCACAAGCAGTGTTGCAAATTCCAGTGAAGAATTTTATTCAGACTCTAATGAAAGATGCCAGGTGAAGCTTATATCTTAATACTCTCCTTATTTCTATCTTCAGCACCAATGATTTTACTACTTAGTTCCAGATGTCAAAGTTCGTATTTCAATATTATTATCATTATTTGACACTGTTGTTATTTAATAAGAACTGATCTAATATTCTTTTTTTTCAACGTTTATTTATTTTTGGAACAGAGAGAGACAGAGCATGAACGCGGGAGGGGCAGAGAGAGAGGGAGACACAGAATCGGAAACAGGCTCCAGGCTCTGAGCCATCAGCCCAGAGCCTGACGCGGGGCTCGAACTCCCGGACCGCGAGATCGTGACCTGGCTGAAGTCGGACGCTTAACCGACTGCGCCACCCAGGCGCCCCATAACTGACTTAATATTCTACTGAAGCCTGCACAAATCTTATTTTGGAAATTGATACAAAATATATAATACGTTTGTCCGATAGTGTTCTAATAAAAAGTGACTAATTTCTCCATCTTAAAATCTTGAAAGGTAACTTTATTATCTCAAACCCTCTGCTTAAACACTTATCTGAAGCCATAATTCTTCTTTGCCGTTATTTTGGATTCAAGGTAAAAGTACATCTTCTAATTGAACTTCTGTGTTCAAATGTTCAGGTACTCAGTAACTGATACACAACTTAGTAAATATTTTGAGTGAATGCATGAATGAATGAATGAACAGTTGAATAATCGTTTGTAAATCTCAGTTTATTTCCTGCAACTAAATGAAGTCAAATATGTCTGCTTAGCTTTATCATGGAGTTAATAAACCATTTTAGTGACTTTTGTATACAGATTACACACACTATATTATGAAAATTTAGAGGTAGATAAAACATTATGATTTATGTATCTGTTTTAAAATTATGTTATATTTATTTATTTTTGAGAGAGAGACAAAGTGCAAGCAGGGGAGGGGCAGAGATAGATGGAGACAGAATCGGAAGCAGGCTCCAGCTCTGAGCTGTCCGTACAGAGCCTGATGCAGGGCTCGAACCCGCGAACTCTGAGACCATGACCAGAACAGAAGTTGGTTGCCCAACCAGCTGAGCTGCCCGGGTGCCCCTGACTTAGGTATCTTAATAGAAAACTTCTACTCTTATGACATAAAGCATGTCTATACTGATATAATCTCCATCAAAGTGAACTGGGAGGTGATAAAGTAACATTAAGAACTAAGAGAAGAGGGGAAAAAAAGAATTCAAACAAGAGGTGGGTGAAGAGCAGAGAGGTAGCTTCCAAGCTTGACGATTTAGGCCTTAGAAGCCTGTTTTCTATGTGCTTCCTCTATGCTTTAGAAATGAAAAATTCTGACATCAGTTACAATCATTCTATACCACATTTTATTTATCTACCTTAAAAATGATTTCTTTCTAAAACGATAGTAGCTAATGTCCGTTGAGGATGTATTTCTCACTGTCTCCCTGTGATGACTACATGTGTGAAATGGCTTCCCCAGGGTTGGACAGCTGGTGGAGCAGAGACTTGAACCCAGAGCCAACCCGAGGTACCTCAGTGCCTTTCAGGGAATGCTGCTGCCAGAGTTCGCACACATCTCCAGCTCTCTGCTCTCTGAGATGCATGCATCTCTTCCAACTGGAATCACTTTCTCTTACTGCCTAGTGACTCCAACCCCACTATATAAGACCTGCTCAAGCTCCCCTATTTCCATAATATTTTTATGATGCCTGCCTCCTACATCATGCTGTATTAAAAGTCTTTGCACACTTTGTGATTCCTACTTCATCGGTTTTGTTCAGTTCTCTACTTCTTGAGGCAAGAACTCTTTTTTTGATAATTCTCTCTAACCACTCCCCTTTCTCCATTCTCCCCCGACACACACACACCCTAGCACATAATATATACAGAAATAGGGAATAACTGTTTGTTCATAGAATATCTCTGAAGTTTTTAAAAGAGCCAGAAAGAGTTGGTATACTTTCAGTATTTAAATACTGTTGTTTTGTAGTTGTTAACAGAAGCAGATAAAAATCTAGATTTTTTTGTAGGACACACACTTTAACAGCTAAAAAAAAAGTCACTTATCACAGGAACTTCTATGTATTAAAGAGTGTGATTGAATATGTGGCTCAGTCAATCCTCAGGCTTTCCCAGAAGATATATTCCCAGCCTTTCCCAGAAGAAAACCTACTCAAATGTTTTGTCAGTTATCCTGATAGATCCTCATGGTTCGTGAGTTCGAGCTCTGTGCTGACAGCTCAGAGACTGGAGTCTGCTTCGAGTTCTGTGTGTGTCTCTCTCTCTGCTCCTCCCCGACTCATGCTCTGTGTCTCTCTCTCAAAAATGAATAAACATTAAAAAAATTTTTTTGAAGAATGAAATCGTAATCAGATCAAGTCCCATAGAATAACTAGTCTTTGGCAAATATATTGTTTTCTATATTTTGTTCTGTTCTCTATCACACCAGAGAGAGATTCAAGGGACCTGAGATAGGCTATTGTAAAGTTTCCCCTTTTTTAATTGGTAACAGAAGAAAAGACTACATTTTTAAAAAGGAAAGTATTTCTCATGCCATGGCACCTCCTTCAAGGTTTAAAAAGCAAAGATCGGGTAAATTAAGTGCCTAGATTTGCCCTGTACAGAAGTATTCAGAACACTTTTTAAAAATGGCTTCTCTATCATTTTTGTCTCTGTGTCTGTCTCTGTCTCTATCTCTCTCCTACACACATACACACACATCCAAAAAAGATAGCCACCACTTATTTGATATCTTATTTGCTTTGCTGGCTGCTCTGTATCTAAATCTGAATTTTGCTTACAATAGAAATGTTAAATTTCTTCCCCTCACAATCTCCTGGGAATTACATTTGCTATTAGGTTGTGCATTTACCGATTCCAGAATTTACTGATCCAAATTTTGGTCTGTGTTGTATTTGTCTCTTCCTTCTCTCTCACATTTATCATCATTTTCTGCTTGTATATCTGTCCATTTGTCTTTCTTTCCTTTAATTTCTGTTCCATGGTCCCCAGATACAAAATGAAATATTAGGTTTGTCAAGCGTATATCATTGTTTAAATGCCTGGAGATGATGGGTTAAGCAGACCAATCAATGAAACAAACCTCCAGTGCATTGAGGGGGCTGCAAGGGATGTTCCCTTTGGCTCTTTAAGACCTAACAAGTCAATAACCTATTAATATCATATTCTGCCAGTCACTTTTACACAATTCACATGTGACTTTTTAGGATACAACTTTATAGTCTTGTAGTGAATTAAATAGAATGTTTGTGGCAAAATCCAAACTAAAAATAAGAGTGTATAGAGATTTAAAATTGAAATAGAAATAATAATCATGTGATTGTTACTCTATGATACACAGTTACTTCAGCTATACCATAAATATTATAAATACATAAAGTGATCCAAAATTTTAAACAATAATCCAGACAGGACCACATGTAATGTCCTAAAAGTTAAATGTCCAAAACATAAAAAGGTAGGATCATTGAACTTTAGGGAGTTTGCACGGAAAGAGATGACAGAAAAAAAATCATTTTTTAGTATATTTTTACCCATTTTGTGCAACAAAGGATCAAAATTTGATAGCCTAAATATCAAAGAAAATATATTGCTCATTATGTGAAAGCAAATTTATTTAATGGATGTAACTGACAACCCTTTGTATTTATAAAGTTATGTATGCATTTATAGATAGGTAGATAATATATATATTAGGGATAACAGCATCTGAGTTGAAAACAGACAACTTACTTTTGATGATTCACATTTTGAAATCCTGTTTCTCTTTCTGAAGTAAAAAAAAAAAAATACTGGAATATTTTGATGCAACCCAAAACTTCTCTAAACATTAACTAGTTAATTCCAAAACTGATTTTACATCATTCTTTTGCACCCAGTGGAAATCAATTAATCAGTAAGTCCATTTCCTCAAAATAAAATTCTTCACTATGGTATATCTAAAGATCAAATGTGTTCTGGGACATCAGAAGAATTTAGAAGTCTTCAGCAGTATCCTTTCCCAAACAGAATTACTCCTAACCTCGTGGTTTTGGAGTCTGGCAGATTTCATAACAAATCCTGGCTCTGTTACGTAGAAATTATGTGTCCTCCGTTTTTTAATATCCATATGTAAAATGTAGATATTAACCTCTACTTCAATGGATTTGGTGAAGATTAAATAAAATGTTGTATCATAATGAATGCAGAGCACATTGCCCAGTACTGGGCACAGAGTATTTAATAAAAGGAAGAGAATGGCATTCATTCAACGAACTACATTCAAGGACTCTGGGCATAATTTGTTCAACTGTCCTTTCCCAAGTATCCCTTATATATCCTGTGTTTACCTACCTATGTTACTATAGCACTGCCTTTTGAGCTGAACATTATACAGTATTAACATGTTAATTGACATTAACGTTATTAAAGCAATCCAAAATCAACTTTTCTTTTCTGTTGGTATTAGCCACATCAAACTTGTAGTAATGAAAAGGACGCATCATCTCCCATTCCAGATGACAGCAATGAGGCAAGCAATAAGAATATGTTTCATCTTTGGGGAAAGTACTGTGCCTTGAAAGAGAGAACATTATGAGTATAATCAACCGGATTACAAAATAGACAGGTAGCTCTTCCAGCCTATATCCGATACTTCCAGTTTCTCTCCTGAGCACTCCCCATCAATTTTCATTCATTCAAACATTTGCTAAGCACCTCCTGTGTTAAATGCCATGAAATAGGCTTCAAAGTTAACTGAAAACACAAACATTTCTTATCCTCACAGAGTTCTTGCCTTCCCATTGTCTAACATACCACATGTTCACCATTTTCAAACCAAGTAAGATTCTAGTCAAGAGTTCCATCAATTGTTTCAGTTAGATTTTTTATTAACAATAAAAAAGGTCACTATCTGGTCTCTACCTTTTTTTTTTCTTAGCTTCCTATTCCACCTTTCCTTGTGACACAACCACCCTGAGCTACTTACAGTTCCACTCTGTCTAAAATGTAGTCCTAGCTTTAGTTGTACTTTAGAACCACCTGGATAGATTTTTAAAATCTCAATATCGAGGTTGCAACCCAGACAAATTATGTCAGTATCCCAAGGAACGGGACCAAAGCATCAGTTATGTTTAACTCCCCAGGTAATTTCAACATGCTGCAGTCAAGGCTGAATTTCTGTGCTCCAAAGTCTTTCTCTGCATGTAACCCCCCTTACTTCTCAACTTTGCTTCTTGCCTGCTCATCCAGCAAGACACAACTCAGCTATTCTTCCTTCCTTTGAAGTGTTTCCTGAACCCAACCCACCTGGCCTAGACTGGTGTAGGGGCCTGCTCTGGTTTCTTATTGCTGCATAGCAAGTTGCCACAGACTTAATGGCTTAAAACAACACTCATGTATTAGATCATAGTTCTCTAGGCCAGAAGTCCAAGCACAGTATGGCAGTGTTCTCTGCTCAGGGTCTCCACAAGGCAGCCATCAAGGTGTCAACCATATGTGTCCTCATCTGAAACCTCAAGTAGAGTGAGATCCATTTCCAAGCTCCCTCAGCTTATTGGCAGAAATCATTTCCTTGCAGTTGTGGAACTGTGGTCCCCATCATCTTGTTAGCTGGAAGCCAGTGATGGCTATCAGCTTCTAGAAGCGGCTCTTGGGTCCTTGCCATATGGCCTCCTCCCTGTGTTCTTCCACGCTTCCAATATCCCTGACTTTAGAAAGGGCCCACCAGTCCTTGTTGAAGGCTCACCTGATTAGGTAAGGCACGTTAGAGAATCTCCCCTAATTCAAAGTCAACTGATTAGCAACCTGATTTTGACAGTTATCCTATCATATTCACAGGTCCTGCACACACTCAAAAGGAGGGGTTTATCAGGGGCATGTGCACCAGAAGGTGGGAAACTTAGAAGCCATCTTTGAACTTTGCCTACCAGGTACCCTTCCCATGGTCTCGAATTCATCTGCTTGCCATAGCACTTCTCACATGCATTTTTCCTACTTCACCAGACACTGAATCTTAAAAGGGCAGGGACCATATTCATATTCATATTTATCTTCCCAGCATATAACTGAAAGCCTGGAATAAGGCAGATGTTCACCAAGGCTTACCAAGTATTCATGCAGTGCGTGAGCATAAATTAGACCTTTTACATATTAGAAAATAGAGCAAGCACACATTTGGATAAAAGCCTGATCTAGGGTCTTAGGGAAGATGCAACTAATTCAATAATTTCAAAAGTTAAGAAAGGATAACTTCAAAAGCAGCCTAATAAACATAACAGTATTTTTTTCTTTGAAGATTTTTAATTAATTTCATTGTTTACAAAATCGTTGTGGTCTCAAAATATGTATGAACCTTTTTTCATACTTATTGCCTTTGGACCCAAAGAGCCCTTTTCCATTTTGCCTCCTTATTTTGATGGTTTCAGGAATCAGTTTTCTCTCTACTGACCAACATGCTGAATGTATCACTTATATGATGCAAAATATGCATGCAAATTAACAATAATTCATTGATCTTTATGTTTTGATCATCAGGTTAAATGTGTCATGGGGATCTTCTGTCTTGAAGGTGCTTAACAGTGAATAGTCGAGA
Organism: Acinonyx jubatus; assembly: GCF_027475565.1. Taxonomy (NCBI): domain Eukaryota; kingdom Metazoa; phylum Chordata; class Mammalia; order Carnivora; family Felidae; genus Acinonyx; species Acinonyx jubatus. Next base: position 62,465,003 of record NC_069385.1, on the reverse strand, counting down.
CGGGAACTTACATCACAGTTCCAGCATTCTCTAGCCTCTAGATTTGGAGAATTGACCCTACACAGTCCTCAGTTTTCTCATCACTAAAATGGAGATAGCAATACCGTTTGAAAGTGTATGGAAGGCTTTGAGGTGAGGAGGAGGAGCTGGCAAAGAATAAACAGTGATACTGTTGATAAATTCCAACAACTCACCCTATGCCCATCCCCCCCAACACCGAGAGATTTGCTGGAGGGAAGGAAAAATAAATTACGTATTTATCTGTCTTCTTGGGAGATGAAGGTCTCTTATGTAAAGTTTTCATCTGACCTAATGTAAATATAAAATCGTAAATTTAAAGTTTATTCTGAGGTACATTGTAGACCCAGGATTGAAAGCAGGAGAATGAGAAAAGGCCACTAAAACTACTTTATTTTTTTTTAACTTTTTTTAATGCTTATTTATTATTTTGAGAGAGAGAGAGAGACAAGAGTGCAAGCCGGGAGGGGCAGAGAGAGAGAGGGAGACACAGAATCTGAAGCAGGCTCCAGGCTCAGAGCTGCCAGCACAGAGCTGAACATGGGGCTTGAACTCATGGACCACAAGATCATGACCTAGCTGAAGTCGGGCACTTAACTGACTGAGCCACACAGGCGCCCCAAAACTACTTTATATAAAGTTAAACAGGAACCACTATTCCCAATAATACTGCTGTATTAGGAAAATCTTTCTCTTCTGTAACAGAGCTCTAGACCAGCGCTGCCCAATACAAATAGAATATAAGCCATATATGTAATCTTAAATTTTCTAGAAGCAACATTAAGAAGAGTTTTTAAAAAAGTGAAATTAATTGTAATCATGTATTTTATTCAACCCAGTACATCCAAAGTATTACTTCAACGTATAATCAAAATAAAAACTTATTAATGAGATACACCAAATGTTCAAAATCTTAAGTGTATTTTTTTACATTTATGGCACATTTCAATTCTAACTGGCCACAATTCATACGCTCAATAGCCACATGACATGTCTATGTGTGTTTCTGTGTGTATATTTATGACTGTGTATTCCCATGCATACGTTTTAACCTAAAGACTCCTAAGCCACAGGAAAAATGAAGGACACGTTTTCCTTCCCTTCACACAAATGAAAAGGAACCTTACTCAGCTCACCAAAGTTCTCTTTGGACCTTCCTGCTAGACTTGAGTACTCTGTGTGACTTCTGTCTCTGGTGAGCAGGCTCTCAACCCCCTTACCTCCTTGCCTCATCCCTCAGTAGCAGAGGCCCATGGCAGTCCTAGGATGGGGGGGAAAGAAAAAGCAAGGGGTTTGTTATAGGAAGGCCTTCAAAGGGGAGGCAGACACTTGAGCTATTTCTTTGTTATTATTGTTATTAAAAGATAATTAATTTGCTTTCTTGATGAAAGGAAGGGGGTTGGTTAAATGGATGGGATAAAAATCTGCGATTCTGCTGAGCAATAAGCCAGAGTTCTTACCTTAAATCTTCTTAGGCTGTGTGCCAAGACAGCTTTCTGTGCATGTCTGATTTGATAGAGCAGCAAAGTCTCTATGAAGAATACAGAGACATCAGGTGCTCTAGAAATAGTCTGAGAGGTAGAGAAAGTAAAATATTTCTTCAAGTACCCTGGTTGGCAATTTTTGAAAGCTTCTGTGGTGCAGAACGGCCTCCCCACCCACTCACCCTCAACACGAACATATGACACACACGTCCAGTAAACAGAATCAGAGAAAAGCTACTGTGAATTAGGTAATTTAGTAAGGGTCTTGACTTTTTTAGGCTACGAGGTTTCTATTTCCTCAGCTAGAGCAATGTTAATAACCCCCTAGTGATCCAATTAAAAAGAGAATGAATACACTATGCAAAAACCAAGCCAAAAACAAAAAACAAAAAAGCCAAGCTTTTTTAGCCATCGTGATCTGACCCTGTGGGAAATATGCTACAGCAAGTACATATGCAGTTTCAATCAATATCCTAACCTTGAAATAATCCCAACATGATATTTGATAAATCATGTGCATGTGTAGACATATGAACACACGCACACACTAGCATATAAAAATGTTCTGATGGGAAGAACTACTCACACTGATGGCTCCTGGTGGGTGCAAATGTCAGGTGAATGGGCCAACAAAAGGCCAAGTGTCCTCTCCACATGTAAATAGCACCCTTTTATCTGCAGCTGCATCTGCTATTTTTCAATGCCTAAAAGAGACTACCCATAGACAAAGCTGTTGCCAAACCAATTCTTAGGACTTAGAATCCCAAGAAAGAAGACTTTGCCCTGTCAAAAAAGATATTTGGAAAGACGCCGGGTCAGAAAGAAGCCGTTTTTGCATAACTGTTTAAGCAAACCACAATTTAAAAGTCTTACTTATAATTAATGCACAAAGATCCTACTTTGTAGACAGATAAAATAAGGCTGAAATCACATCACTAGTACTCAAATAGCTGAAGTCTATCTAATGAGTTATGTTGCTGTATTAACTGAAAACAAGGAAGATGAAAGATCTGTGATCCACTCTGAAACATTAGGGATAAATTTGAGGTTCCAATTCACTGAATATATCTGTAGAGTTTATTATAACACCAAAGTTGCTGGTTTAAATTGACTTCTTCCCGAAGATTGGAGTGTGTAAATTGCATAGAGATGGAGAAAGAGGTGTTGTTTCTCACCAAAAATGGAGCTCAATTTCAAAGAAACTAGTTTATAACTTGAATTATTCTATCTAATAGAAGTTACCTACCACAAAAAAGATAGTGTGAAGTGTGACAATTGCAGGTCATGTGTACCTTCTGTCAAAATATTTCTCAGATTCTTTCAGCTAGATATCTATTCTTGATCTGGTCTGTGTCCCTGTAAGAACTATGCTTCCTGTGCTTTTAAATATGAGTGTTAAAAACATCAAGAGTGTTTCCATGTCAGTGGATTTCACTGATTTTTAAAGCTCTACTTTACTTTTTTTCAGTACAAAAAATAACCGAAATGTTAGCCTATTTCTATAATGCATATTTAATAACTGTTGAGTCTGTTCATTTTATGAGTTCGAGTAAATATCTCTTGTATACTAAGTACATATGTATGTATACATCATACATATAGAGAAAGAGAATATGCTATATATAGGTTTTTTAAAGGTCTTTATGGTCCTTATGAAGAATAGTTTTGAAAATAAAAAAAAAAAGAAAGTCTAGAAAAATTTAAAGCACTGCTACCAAGAAATTAAAGCATCTAATTTTACGAATTAGATGAAAGAATAACCAGAGACATTTTGAAAAATAAAAGCATAGTCTAATCTATCCCACCAGCTATTGAAGCATATTATAAATCTACCATAATGAAAACAGCTTGGTATTCCAATTGTTTGTTCTTGCCTTTGAATGCCTTTAATTTTTCATCGGGATCTCCATTCTCCATTCTCCGTGTCTATTGCTCCTCTCTCTCTCTCTCTCTCTCTGGTGGTTTTCATTTATTTGCTGCAGCTTTCCCTCTTTGAAAGGAACTCTTTGGGGAGCCCACGACAAATAATGTGGGCTACTTCAGAGGTTGTCGAGCCTCAGTACATTGCCTTTTCCTGTCACCATTGCAGAATTAACACTTCGCGATTCAGAGGGTACGAGCAACGTACCTGATGTTCCAAACACTGCGTGCAAGTCAGTGTGGAATATCAAGTGTCAGAGTAGCGATTCATCAAGTCCTTGAGTGCCAACCAGAAAACACAGTTCTTGACGTGATACAACAGCAAGCCAATTAAATATCCTCTACCAGAGGAGGCTGGTCAGAATGTACCGTTCCCCACAGCTAGTTAACCCTCGCTCGCTTCATATAATTAAACCTGTTGTGTGCATCTCATTTACTACTAAACCTGCATATAATGTAATACAATATATTGACTTGGGAAATGCCAACAGGCGATAGATTGTCATAATCAAAACCATTTATTCTACACCAAGCTTTCTCATCTCCAGGCCTTTGCACATGCTCTTGCTGTGTCTGGAACATGTTCATTGTGCCCCTCGCCCTCTCTATCACCCCTTCCTTAACATTACCTACTCATTGTTTGGGTTTCTTTTAAATATTATGAAATGTATTCAGTCATGTAAACTTATTTAATTTCGCAATTTTTCCTCAGTCTCAATGCAGACCTGACTTACTTCAAAGCCTTTTCTGTCTCCCAAACATTGTATTAATTTAGTTATAGAAATTTCCACTCTTCTTAAACAGTGCTCTGTGCCTCACCTGGGTAATTCATTCTGACCCTCAGGTCTCAGAGTCTACTCTGTTCTTCAATATGTAGACAGCCTTACCTGGTATGTTTTCTCATGGAACATGTGTTTTTCCCAATTTGTAAGTGTTTTCTTCTAGAAACGATAAGTTCTAAGAAGGCAGCGAGCACACCTGTTCTCTTCACCACGCTATCCACAGGGTTCAGCTTGGGACCTGTCTTCCAGTAAGTTCCTGATAAGTGCTTTGAGTGAATGAGTGACTACTAACGGTGGCAGATGCAGGAAGAATTCGGAATAGAAAGCTGTTATCGGGGCACCTGGGTGGCTCAGTCAGTTAAAGCGTCCAACTTTGGCTCAGGTCATGGTCTCACGGTCTGTGAGTTCAAATCCCGCATTGGGCTCTGTGCTGACAGCTCAGAGCCTGGAGCCTGCTTCAGATTCTGTGTCTCCCTCTCTCTCTGCCCCTCCCCTGCTCATGCTCTGTCTGTCTCTCTCTCTCAAAAATAAATAAACATGAAAAAATTATTTTAAAAAAAAGAAACAAAGAAAGAAAGTGGTTATCAAGGGTGAGCCCTCTCCTGCCAGAGGAGATGTGGTGATTAGAAGAATGATTTCCAGACATTAAGACTTCATGGAACAATTTTTTAATGGAGACTTACAAAGTGTTGCCAACTCTTAATTTTTCCGAGTAATGCCATTAAAACCAAAAATAATTCCAATTAAAATAAACGTCGTTTTATTTAGAATGATATGTTTTAACACTGAAAACTTAAAAAAAAATACCACTCAAAATAAAAGACAGTTCTTTAAGCTGGTGGAATCTGGCCTTATGAGAAATAAATTATCGTGGTGTATGTGTGTGTTTCTTCATTTCCCTTCGGAAAATTTCAGCATGAACTGGTTCACATCCGTAGACCAGTCTCTCAGTAACCACCCACCTAGATGAGATGTTGCAGAAGGCAGACCCAAGGACTCAGGAGTGCTCCAGAAACATTCATGAAATAATAGACAGCCAGAGTGCAGGTTTCATGTAGGGGAGGAAATGTTAACCAGATAGACAGTAGAGGCAAAATGCTTGAACAATTTAACAAAAGTGCTTCTTTCCATTCTGTGTGGGTCACACATAGAAAGACCAGTGTTTCCAGTAGGAGGAGAGGCCAACGGGAAAGGAAGAGGAAAAGCCACCACTGATTCTCAAGAATATACTGAATATCTACCAAGTGCCTGCCCTGAATGGGGGGCAGGGAGAAAGCAAGAGAAATGTGTACTGTGCTCCCTTCATGGAAGGGCTAGGGGACAGGACCAAGGGCAGTGAAATAGCAGTGCACAGAGTTCAACACCATCAGAGAGGCTGGGAATCGACCCAGAATTTTCAAGTTTATAATAACAGAGAAGAAACTGAAAGCAACAACAGCATGTGGGAATGACCCCATTTCTCTGCTTGTTTTGTACATGCATTTCTGCCTCCTTCCAGGGCTAGGCATCCAGTGATCTGGGGGAGAAAGGCAGGCAGAGCTGCTGGGTAAGGAACACCAAAGAGCTCTAGAGAGGATTGCTAACCCCTTTTCTCTTCCTTACTCCATCCCAAGCCCAAACCTTGCAAAATTACAGAATGTGGAATCATCCAAGAATCATCTTCACCTGCTTTTTTAGATAGCTCAGCTCAACTCCACCCTATCCCCAAACCCAAGATTGGTTATCTCATTTCCTCATCACAGCACAGAAAGGGGGATGATAGTGTTTGCCACCATTCCTGCTTATTAAGAATTGGGAAAATCAGTCTGAGATAAGATTACAGGTCCAAATTAGAATCAAAGCTAAAATTCTAGTTGGCCAGACTTGACTATCCAACCGAATACTGTCCACTGTTAATTTTATTACTCTGAGTAATTTGCCACATCTGGAACGTCTCCTTTTCAGAGAAATCTTTCTTTCCCTAGCAGGTCCATAATATAGAATAAGCGTGTACTGCACTTTGCCCTAAATTTCTTTTTCTTCTAAATCAATTACATTTTAAATGCACTTCCAGAGCTTTCTATTTACAGGAACTATTGAAGATCCAAGGGAGTGATGAGTCAGTGTTACTGTTTATTCATTTTAAAATGTGCATGGTTGATTGTGTAGGCTGAGATGTAGGGTGGGTTAGTCTGGAGTCCCTCTTGAGGCCACAGACAGTGCTGTCAGAAGCATCCTGCTCCTGGGTCACTCACGGTGCATAGACTCCTCCAGGAACTTAAGTCGTTTCATAAAGTGGAGTCTTTTGTGAATGTGGATTACCATCCCCCAGTTCATTCTTTACCTCTATTCAGAATTTAGAATGTTGAGTGTTCTTCAACCACTGTATACCTTTTCTACTTTGAGCATTAGAAGACTTGCTTCCTAATTCTTCACTCCTTCACTCTCTTTGGTATACAAGTAGCCTCGTTTCCAACTCATGGCAATGAGGATGACTGCAAAGTACTTGGTCTTTCTTGGAAGAAATCATCATGAAAATAGAAGTTCGTGCTTACCTATTCATTTTTATTCACTGGTTTCCTGAGTCTATTAAATCCTATTTGAATAATACAAGCTTATATTTTAGTTTTGCGCCTCTCTTTACGTAGGCTCATGCACATCTCTTAGCAGCTTCAAAACCAATTTCCCATTCCAAGTGTGTTTAGCAGAGCAACTATTGAGGCTTGCCTCATCTTCACCTATGTTTCACATCAATTCTACTTCCCGGTGACTTAAAGGCATCTGATGTGAAGTAACAAATAATATAAAATATTTCAAGAGATTTCCCCCAACACTTGGGGGGAAAAATGTCGATCAACTGAAGAACGATTGGATACATTCCATGAGGTGGGATATTGTTTCACAGCAGTTTCAATGTGTACCTAACCCAGGGGGTTGTTCACGATATGTTCGTGATATGTTCATGATATGTTCCTATTAGGTTAAAATGAAACCAGGTTTCAAAGAAATTTGTACAATATGGCATCATTGTATATACATATGCATAAATATTAATACACATACTGGTATGAACATCAATAAAGTTCCCGAAAGATGCACAGCAAGCATTTATAAGATTAATCTCCTTGAAATGGCAATGGGAGTAAGGAGTGATGACTGTTTCATTATATACTTTTCTACCATTATACATGTTACAACCAGTATGTGCTACTTTTAATTATAAAATAATAAATACAATTTAAAAGGAAAACAGTTGCTGTATATTGTAGGTCTGTAATAAAATCCCAAAGCAGGAGAGTCTAACTGATTTAGAATTTGTGAATCTTGATTGCTCTATGGGTAGCATTCCAAATATCGTATTTAGATGAGAACAACCTTAAATTTTATGCCAGTTTCGGTTTCGAACATTCTTGGGGATGATTGAATGTTGCAGCTTTCAATACAAAGAAAGAAATTCTGATACCAGCTAAGTATTTCCCAGCTCCTGCTCTCAGGTACTTTTCCCCATGACAGAAAGAAATCAGAAGCTTGTAAATCATAACCAGAATGTTCTGAGAAATTTTCTGTTCTTGGTTTTCTCTGCCAATTATCTGTCCACTGACAAAGAATTAAAAAATAGCGTAAGTGATGTGACATTTTAAGGAGCAAGAAAAGTAACAGACAAGGCTGTGGTAGGCTGCCAGATGCACAGCTACTTAGCACCTTTACAGTCCTGTCATGAAGTGAAGTTATGACACCAAGTTTTCCCACAAGAGTCTTCTTTCTCTGTGGACTTCTGATTCCTACAAATTACCCTGTGACGCCTCTTCTCCCTCCCCGACACCATGATCTGTCCCCACCGCTCACCCCATTCCACCCTTACCCTACACACACACACACGCACATGAGCACCGAAGTCCATATATGTCATTTCCTTCCCGGATGAACTACAAACACTTATGATTTTGCAAAGATGAAGGTGGTGTTTCCGAGTCTTTCAGCAATGGTGTGGGGCATTCTGTGGCTACGAAATTATGCCTTCCTAGAATTCTGACTTCGTAACAATGGTACATCAAGAGCAAGAATCCAGCTACCAGGTTCTTCAGCAGGATTAAAACTACCTCCAGACAGGCACTGCATCACATGAACTTGAGTTTACCGGATAATTAATCATAATCAAATTGAAGGGACTCCTCATTTATCCAATTGTTACTTTATTCATATATTAATGTCACCTTGCCCTATTTCAGAAAAACCCTGTAGACTTTTCCCTTTTCTGGCCAGGATGATCATATGCAACTCATCTGTATGCAAAATCATTTACAATGTCAGACTGCCACTGACCCATCCTTTATTCTGGTACTTTTCTCTCCTACCATCATTCACCTAGTGCTTTCTTCCTCCTACCGTCTTTTCCGTTATCCCCTTGATTTTTCTTTCTGTACCTCGCATTCTATTGCCTCTAAAAGGTCTCTGTTTCTGCCCATCTTTTTTTTTTCTGAAGCAACATCCTCTGTGTCTCACAGTGATGTCCTCTGAAGTGCCACCCCAGGTTTGGGGTTCTGGGTTGACAATAACACCTAGACTCTGAGGTAGAATTAGAGCTTTCCCACCCAGGCCGTGGTCATGGAAAAGGCACTGTGGCCACGTCAGTAAACTGTAATTATATTTCCTTTGAAGCAGGATGGTAAGGAGGTTATGATGGGAGTCATATTTCTTTTACCAAAGGTCCCTACTTAAACTCTTATAGATATTATCAAAAATATGCTTACCTTGCTATCAGGTCATTTCTTAAAATTTTCAAACATTTTCTATGAATTCATGTGACAGGCAATAAATAAGCACGTGACAAAATAATTGTAGTTATTCAAGAAATCCTCCAAAGTGTTGGGGCACCCGGGTGGCTCAGTCAGTTGAACATTTGACTTCGGCTCAGATCATGATCTCGCAGTTCCTGATTCAAACCCCACATCAGGCTCGCTGCTATCAACCCGTCAGGGTGGAGCCGGGTTCAGATCTTCTGTCCCTCTCTCTCTGCTCCTCCCCCACTTGTGCTCCTCAAAAAATAAATAAATATTTTTTTAAAATCTTTCAATGCGTGGAGAAGGGAGGAGGGATTGCAGATCTTATGAGAGCTTGCTTAGTGGACTCGTACAGGATGGGGGTGAGGCTGGAAGCCAGGCATTCTCCTGAACCCTCTGCCCCTCTGCTGCCCTCCCCTGATTCCTTACCCACCTCACCCTGCGGGCAGTCCTCAGAAGTGCACTGGACATTGCAGCCTAGATCCTGAGACAGGGAGCTGGGGAAATCACAGTCCTTGCCCTTGGGGTGTTCTAATATGACTGGTAGACGGATCAAAGGGTCCCCTCCATAACCCTTTGGTCAACTATTAAACACACAAAAATAGAATCTTCTCACATCTTGGTTTTCTAACAATGAAAACATTTTTTTTCACAGTAACTGTGTTATCTGGGCTCCAAGAATCAGTGATTTGTATATGGAATACAAATACAGAGGCTTTTTATTATCGAACAGTTATTTTTAATCCAGGAATTATTTTCACTTATATTTTGGTTTTAATATTTATACAACCAGAATATATTTTAAGAAATCTTAGTGAAGTAAGTATTTGTATAAGTTATGGTGATATTTGGTGAACATCTACTACAGTATGAGCAGGATAATTTTCCTATATTGCAGATGTAGGAAAGATGTGAAATCTTGAAAAAAAAATGTATTTGGTGAACAGCTCCTGGGTATGTGGGCCAATCTCAGCCAATTAGAGGCTATTCATTAAGGCCCAAAAAGTGTTGCCTGGGTAGCAGATTAATAATGGCACAGACCTCTTTCAGGTTTCATGACAGGGCTTATTCTTTGCCAAATGTATCACATTTGAGAGTCTGTAGCTTGTTAAGTGTGTTCATTAGAAAAAATAATTATAATTTCCCAAGTTTTAGGGATTACTTTTTTAAAAATTCTCCACATTTCCTCTAAACTCCAATTTCCTAATAACTTTACAATACAAGATAATGGTCTAAATTCACTAACTAGTAACTCTTTAGAAAAATATTGTATTTACTGTGTTAGCAAATGATTTGGTAAACTTGGAATGCTGCTCACCACTGCAGCCACAATTTAAACTCTTGCTTTCTGAATTTCTCTCTTCTCCCTTCTGTCTTCCCTTTGTCTAAAACAAGGGAGCGGGTTGAGCTAATTCCACGGGGGGGGGGGGGGGGGGGGGGCAGGTGGAATTGGTTTGTTTCTGTGCTCTAAATTATCCTTCCTTTTTGTGTCTCTCCCTCCTCTCTTTCTTCCTTCCCTGGTCTCCTCTCTTCTCTCTGTCCCTTCTCCATAGTGGCATCATCACCATGAAACTTTCCTGTCACTGTCCCACATAACCTGTCATAGCAGGATACTAGGCACCAAGGGAAGGACAACATAAGCATAGCACGCCTTCTCTGCCCTTCAGGAATTGGCAACTAAACCAAGGAGACCAAATATGTACACATATCCTTTACCCTACAAACATTTATTGAGTGCCTACTATGTGCCAGGCTCTGTGCTAGGTGATAAAAAAGACAGACCCCACCCAAACAATAACTACCAAAATAAAGTAGATGATACAGCAAAACATAGTAATCACCAAATGTCTTAGGAGCCAAAAGTGTTACGGAAGACCAGAAGAAAAGATTTCAAATTGAAGGGATCATAGAATCCAAACAGAAAAGATACCGTGGGAAACTGTCGTCCTAACTCCATGAATATTGAAATCTGCTCTATATAAATTTGAATAGCTCTATGCCCCTTCTCTACCATATGTCAGCTAGCAGACATATGTTTGTGCTTGATTTGGAATTGTGGGTAAAGAACCGTAATCCAAAGACCTGAGTTTTAAGTCCTGTGTGTCTGTTCATTTCACTGGCATTAAATATGATCGGAAAATTAAAATTACATCATAGGTGTAAGTATTATCTGTCCCTAAAATGCCAGGTGATTTTGCTAAATTTCATTTCTTTGTCCTTTAAAAATGACGTTTATTGGTCTTAGAAAAAGAGAATTATTGAGAAAGCAGATAATGGCATCATTTTTAGGAGTCTCTGTAGTACAACAAAACTAAAGGGTCTGTATTGACAATAATTAGCAGAACCAGAAAAGGGATTCCAACTGTGAATGTACTTCCTGACATTTTTCTTTCTCACAGATAGTTGGAAGACTAAGTCAAATGACACATTCTTAAATACCACCACACCTGTACACACTCGATATGTAAATACAGCTCCAGACACTACGTTCTTGATACATAGATAAGTTGTTGCCGTTGTTTTTAATTCCGGCCCAGCCTCCTTCCGATATTTTTTAAGGAGTCCTCGTATACTTTTCTAGCCAATTATTTAGCAAGAAATTGGGGGTTTTAGTCTGGAAGAAGCCATTTTAATGTCATTGTCCTGGTGTTTAACACATCTTAGTATTTGTCACCGGTCGCTCTTGCTTTGCGTTCAAATGGTTTTGGATATGATGCCCTTTAAACAACCACAACAACAACCACAACAACAACCTCCGTGGTATTGTGTAATACAGCACTGCTTCATTGTAATGCAGAACGCATAGCTTCAAGTGTTTGCTACACTCTCCCGCCAGTTCCCTTCACACTGAAAATAGACATAGGGCCAATGTGAATGCATGCTTTTTTTTTTTTTTTTCCCAGCTCCACTAATCTTGCAGCTGACGTCTTAGCAAACAATTAAGCATTCAAAAAAGTTTAGGAAATTTAAAGCCAAATTGCCAGCCACTCCCTACTGATAATCTCAAAGTCACATATTTTGCCAAACATTGCACCGAAGAAAAACGTGGTCACCTTAAAAGAACAAATTCAGTTATTATCCAGCAGCAGAATCACCTGGGCCAACCCGAGCTGGCTATTTCCCTTACCAAATTCTTTTTTGTTATTGCGGTCGTTAGAAATAAAGACATTTGGGGGAACTTCAACGGGGCTTTACCTGAAATTTTTGTCACTTATAAAACATTATATAAAACAATATATTTTATTATATATATATATATATATATGTATATTCGCAGTGAATCTCTGCATAGCTTTCTTTATGAGATTATAGGGAAGAATGTAAAATATAAGAAGTTACTCTTCCAGTTCTAGAATTTTCCATTCCCAAGGGGGTTGTACAGATACTGTCATCAAATCCCAGTTTTGGAGAAGAGAATAAAGATTCTTTCTCTGTTCTTTCATTTACAGTAATAATGCATCCTAAGAATGTAACACAGAAGTACTTTTCTGGACCACAACCCGGCCGGTCCCCAGACACCCCAGATTGCAGCCCCTCACACTGGGCTGTATGATTCTAAAGGTCTTTGATGGGGGACTTTCGGAGGCACAGGTCTTCCTGGCATTTCTCTCACGTGTTGGGGTAATTGATAATTCTCACCTCTCCACTTCCAAGACTGATCTATGCTACATGCTGCCCCCACACCCCAGCTTCCGTCACCTGACTATTTTCTATGATCATGACAAAGTCAACCAAAGCCAGACCATCATTGCTGACAACCCTTCAGTGGCTCCACTGCCTATGGCATAAAAGCAAAAATCACTGTTAGGGAATTCCAGCTCCAACCTTTCTGTATCCAACAGACAGGTTTGGTCAGCACTGAAACTATAATAGGAGCATGAAGCACTTTCTAGATGGCTCTGCATACATGGGTGTATGTTTGTGTAAAGTGGTTACCATGTTTTAATCACCTTTGCCATTTTCAAACATGCCACTGCCCCTTTCCTCAAGCAGGCCCTCTGTCTCTTCCTTCAGATTTCAGGATGTTCTCCAAAAGGTTCTTTTATCATCTACTTGAGCCCTTGGTGCCTCCTCAGAATTTCAGTAGCATGTTACCATAAATACTAATTAGCATTTCAGGCATAAATCTTTTTTTCCCAAATAAGTTATGACAAGGATCTATAGGCAGTTGGTAGCACAATGCCTTGGAAAGTAAATCCTTGGTATTTCAGAGAACTTTATTAATGATATTTTCTAAAAGCTATATCCTGAATGGAAGAACAAATACATAGATTCAAAATCGATGATCTTGTAATGACCCTAAAATTTTCAGATGAAAATAACATTAAAAAAGAGTGGCTTGTAGAATAAGGAAAGCGGCTCGCCGGGTCTTCGTGTTCTGGACTACACAATCAGAAATTAGCACCAAACTCAAGTGGTCACCATCCTTAAATCCTGACTCTGTCTATGGTCTTGGAAAAGTTGATTTATCTTTACTTTCTTTCAGTTTGCCCTTTTTGGGAAAAGGACATTAAAATGTAGCTTTCCCAGAAACATGGTGACACATTATAGTTTTGGAGAAGTACAGCCTATTTAAGTAATGGAAATCAGGCTAATAAAATGCTCATAGTTATTTTCAGAAGGTATTTCAACAGAAACAAGATTGACTTATTCTCGTGGAAGTTGTTTCACCGGATGACTACTTGTCTACCAAAATTTGAAGTTCTCAGTCTTTCCGTGTGAGTCCTAATCCCTGTCGGTTGCTTAGTTAGTTCCTTTTGACGTTATCACTGAGAGAGGGAGCCTGTTACAGGCGATCTAGCTACCGCCAACGTATTAAAAGATTTTATCTTTTTAAATCATTCTCTACATTCTGCATGTAACAATTTATTTGTTTTTTTTTTCACAGAATACTTACAGAGCTCTAATGGCATTAGATACCCGACATTCAATAGGTTGGATGGCACTTGGTGGCACTGGCCTCCGAGTATTCAATGAGAATACTGTTTGGTTCTTTTTCATTTTAATTGCTGGAATGGCTGTGGATATAAGTTGCTCCGCACAAAAGGGTGACAAATAATGATGAAAGACACCAGAGTGCTCTCATGTGTGGCTTCGTCAAGAAGGAGAAAAGAGATTATTGCAGCTGAACTGATCACATGGAATTTGCTGGGCCTTCCTTTACCCTCCACCCCCACCCCCATTGCCACCATGTCCCCCAAGTAAAATGCGGTTCTTACAGGCTAGGAAGGATCCAGTTGAATAACACACAAAAATTGATCCTATTAACAATGATCTTTAGAATGTTCAAGGACATAACGCCGCTTTTGTGAGGTTCCAACATAAGCATTCTCAAATCCTTAAAGGAGCAAATTGTTTCTGCTTCTGTTGTTTTCTTCCTAGGGAACTGTTGCCTCAAAACAGGGCTTCTTCTGGGGGGGGGGGGCCGGGGGGATGATGGGGAGGGGGCGGGTGTGGCAAGGAGAACACAGGCTTCCAGTTTAAAACAGTGCTCATGTTGGTCTTCGCAGCCACTGAGATGGCACTTACTATTTTTAATTCACATTGTAATCCTTTAAAATCATTTAATACTAGGCAAATATGTTAATGCCACAAAATCGATGCCAAGAAAAGTGTCAGACGAAATAATAGGTAAAATTAATTATCTTATGATCTACTAGGTTTTCAATTGTTCTTTTATTTAAAAACAAGCAAAACAAAAAACAACAACAACAACAACAACAAAATCCTCTTACAGGGAGTATCGGCGATCTTCAAGGAAAGAATGAGTTTGTGTCCCAAATCACTGAACGTTTATACGCCTAATAGAGTCTGGATATTTCACCCCCTTTTTTCTAGTGGCAAAGTGGCATCTATATTAGGCAGCACTGGCGAAACCTGGGCTTCCTCCGGCTGCTACAGTTACTCCTCCTTTTTTCCTCTCCTCTTCCTTCTGTTATAGGAAATTGCTTCTGCTACCTCAGAGGTGGCTTTCCAAATATCCACAGCCAGTGCCCTCCCTCGGCCCCACTCCTGCGGCTCTGTGTCCCTTACTCTCTGCAGCCAGCCTGCAAGCCCCCACGGCTATGGCCCTAACTATTGGCCCTTGCCTCAAAGTTTCTTTGGTACTTTTCTTATTTAAGCCATTGGAAGGATCCTATGAAAGACTGTGACTCATAAAAGGATGAATAACTTTGTGCATATTGCACAAACGCTTCAGCAATGGAAAGCTAGCTGTTTCATATTCTGTTTCTGGATCTTTCAAGACAGAATCACACACACACACACACACAAACACACACACTCTCTCTCTCTCTCTCTCTCTCTCTCTCTCAATCTCTCATCTTCATTCCTAACCAAGCTGTTACTTGCAGGCATTTTCATTATTACATGGGGACGCTAGTACACAAGACCCTGGGCTTTATAGTCATTATATACTGCTGGTCATTATAGAATCCAGAGAAAATTCACCGATGACTACAGTTAAGGGTTATGGTTTTAGACTTCTCTCAGTGGGCACTTTATGAATAACGCCAGGGGTGACAATTCTACGTTAAAGGAGAATGCCTATAATTAGGCCTTGGGCACACATGTTAATAAATGAGTTTCAGCTACGTCTTCCCACAATAGAGCCCCATAATTTCCATCAGGGAACCAGAGACAGAGAAATGTTTTCCTTCATTAAATTCTACTCATTCTGTGTTGGCTTTTTAAGTTCTTCAAAATCTGGGCAGCAGAAGATTTATGTGGAAAAAGGGCAGCCTCCCTGCACCCCTCCCCAAGCTAACTTCTGAGAATAGGAAAAATGATAGGCCTTAATCATTTTCGCTAACACTAAGGTCTCTTTGTGTGACAATATGGCTTTCTATTGAAGGGCCCAACAGTGGGGGAGGATTCGCGTCTATGTACAGATGAAGCCCCCAGTGGCAGGCAAAATGAGGTTTAGTATCTTAAGGCTGCAAGAATTTTTTTTAAAGATGAAAGGTGGATAATGAAGTAGAGTCTGGTTAGAGTTGAGGGTGGGGTGGTCTCTCAGATTTAAGAAAGGGCCTTCCCATCACACCCAAGTCCTCTGCATTGTGTTGTGAGATGGTTTAAAAGCTCTCACATGGAAGCCCCTGTTTATCCCAAATAGCCACGGTTCATTTCTGGAATGACCAATTTCAGGGTTTCCAGTCATCCACTGCAAATGATATTGGATGTTTCAAAAGCACACACACACACACACACACACACACACACACACACACACAGTTGCTGGTAATGAGTTAATTAAGTGGCTTCTTTGCTTGTTGTCTGCCTTTATGATACATTCAGCCAAAGAGAAAAATTAGGAATTAAGGATCTGTTGTCGTTAATTAGACTTTCCCAATTTCCATATTCTAAAGTAGGAAACATGAAAAGGTTTTGTAAACGGTAATAAACGATAAGACAATGAAAGGTGTCATCGGCATCCACTCTCATAGAGCTTTAGTGAGACACCTCTCTTTTTGAAAAAGAAAACCTGGTTTGTTGTTGAAGTTGATGCTGAAGTTTTAACAGGACCTTTCAACACTCCAACACCTAATGGAGTCAATGGAACAGGAACATTCCAGCAAGTGTTCATGTAAGATTTCCTTACGTGTTTAAGTTTCAATTTTTTCTTACACACAGACCAAAAAAAAAAAAAAAAAAAAAAAACCAAAACCCTGTTGAGCTGAACAGTTTAAAATCATTTTTATTGAAAGTGGGAGGGGCAGGGCTTCATGTCAGGAAAAGGTCTTTTTGAAGCTTCTGAGGAGTCCAGCATTTTCTTCTTCTGTCCCATGTACAGTGGGAGGGGGATCGAGGAGGGTGAATGGGAACGGAAAGCAGTGTTCTTTGTGCAGCTCACCCTCTCCTGATGTGGTATGTGTTCCAGGAAAGAGGACAGGCACTGAGACTAAACACAAAAATCAAAATGGACTTTGCTCTGCCTTCAGTAAACAGCACGGCACAAAAGTGCATTGTGCCATGAGGTAACCGCTGAGATGAATGGAGTTGGCTGTCACGGAGGTGATTGTGGGGCCGGTCTCTATTGGATCACAGTCCGGGGCTGAATTCCTTTCTGGTTCATCAGGGTCTGTTGGTACCACAGGAAGTGTCATGATCCTTTTTTTCACTAGGGCCAGATGGTGTCCTTTTTGAGGCCTTACTAATGCCCAGTTTTCCACATGTAAAACTCCTGGGAAAATGACCTAACTCACAGCTGCTTAGTGAGGCTTGAGCAGATCTTTAGAAAGACTTCTGTCAAGAGCAAGAAGATTGTACCACTAGCAGGATAAAGGGGGAGGCTGTGGCCAGAAATGTATCAATTACAAACTATTTTTAAACTACTATCATAATTTGAATTGTGAGTTGCACAATGTGTGTCTTCACAGGCAGTGGCTGTAAGGGTAGTTCACAAAAGCTCCCAATTGCTAGGGATGCTGATTGTTTTCTTCGCAGACGTTTTACCTTCCTTGAGAGCAGATGGCCTGAATAAGAAGAGAAAATGTGGTCCAGAAGGGTCGGGAAAGGACAAAAAGTGAAAGATTCCCTGGATAGCTGCAAGAAGCCTGGGGAGAGGGGAGGGACCTCGGTGTTAAAAAGAGCTGGAAAAAATGGAAACTTTTGATGTATGTGGGTTGTATTCACCAATGAATTGAATGATTCCCAAGGAGGGACAACTGCAGGTGTGATATTTAGAAAGCAAGATGCCTTTTTTATTAACTGACTTACACGGAGAAGGCATCCAAGTTGTTACAGGGGTCAGTGAGATTCCTACAGAAAGTTGCTGTAGGATTTTTCCCCCACCCCAGAAAGCACTGGTAATAATTACCTTTGGGATAAAGCTACTTTCAATAGCATCTTTGGATCCTTGCTTATTTTTGCATGTTAAGTAGTGATTGATTATTGCCTGTCTGTATATATTTCCTTTTGTGGGAATTTTTTTTTATCTTGAATGTTGTTTTCAACTTGTTTAAAGGGGCTCTTTCTAGCCATTAAAGTTTTCAGTACCATTTTAATTAATTAATGTGTGGCAAATGACAGATTTTTCATGTCACGTTTAAATGGAATGTTGATTTTTTAAAAAATCTAAAGCTGTGTAAAAATAGGTTTGTATTTTTTTATTCCAAACTGTAACTAAAACAATTAGTACCATCTCTTTGCAAACAAGTGAAGCATCAAATAATTACCATGGTGATCTACTTCGATAAAGCTACTCTTTTCAAGTCTGTAATGTTCATCCAAATTTGCCTAACTTTTTCATCATAAAAATCTAATAATGTGTTCCTGGAGAGAAGAAGGAAAACTAATGTAAAACATTTGACTTGTGTTTTCAGCCAAGTGCCTCCTATTAAGTCCACTTTTCAGAAATGTCTCATTCACTTCTTTTACACCTAACAATAGCAGTGTAGCAAACGGCAGGTCAGTAACATGAGAAAAACGCAACACTTCTGTAATTTGTATTCTCGTTGAGATTTTTTTTAAAAGCATACAAGATGATGATTAGCTATCTTCACTGCTCAGAACCTGGAAAGCATCAACATCCATAATTTGCAGATTATTGACTTAATTGTTCGTGAATATTTCACAGAACCTTGCCTCTCTTATGTAACTGATTGTGGCTTATGCGAGGATGTGAGCTGTCATACAATAAGGCAACATTCAGAAAAACATTTTAGTGAGAGGCCGCCAACCTCAAGGGATGATTGATATTTTGCTCGAGTGCTACCGGTTTTGTTCACACTGAAAATGCCCATCTCCGTAGAGAACTTGGATTTTGTACGTTTAGGACACTAATCTGAGAGGGTAGGAGAGAAGAAGAAAGTACATTCTCCTCTGGTTAGCAACGAGCTGCATTAGAACAAAGACCTAAAAACTTTAATTAAAAGCATAATCTGTTTACTTGTTTTTACTTTCTCCTTGAACAATAATAGTTTCAAATATAATTCTGTTGATTGGTTTGGGTTCCCCTTTTGTTTTACAGGGAGAACGGACACA
This sequence comes from Acinonyx jubatus, assembly GCF_027475565.1. Classification (NCBI taxonomy): domain Eukaryota; kingdom Metazoa; phylum Chordata; class Mammalia; order Carnivora; family Felidae; genus Acinonyx; species Acinonyx jubatus. Next base: position 62,446,055 of record NC_069385.1, on the reverse strand, counting down.
GGTACCCTGCAAACATGTAGGATCCATGTTGAACAGCTAACGAGCCCTGGAGATAGAACCAGGGTTTCCTCTGCTGGGTCAGTTACATGCAGCCGGGCTTTTAGTGAAAACTAGCCTTCTGTCTCCTTCCTTTCATGGGCACGGTTAGTTACATTTTGTTGTGGCACAAAGAAATCCTTCCCTCCCTTGTTCACAAAGCCCCACAGCACTGGCTGTTCTTTATCACTGCTCTTTTCTGTCTCTGAATGCTATATTTTTTTTTATTTAAATAAGAATTCTTGTAGATGTTTTATTTCCATATGTATTCATTCATGTTGGATGAGTGGAAGGAAGTGAGGAAACCCTAAACCCAAAAGCACATTTTTACAAAGACCAAAAACCATCTCTGAAGCTTCCAGTGTCTGAGAAAGTAACTCTAATCTTGCTTTTATTTGTCTTCATTGTTGAGTCTTACTTCATATCTTGGGTCAGAAATGCAGAGGGTTTCGGTGTCTTTCCAAGCTTCAAGTTTGATGCTATGTAGTTTTGTTCTGTGAAGGTGAGGAAGAAGAGAAGGGTATCATTCAAAGAAAGGCTCTCTGATGCTGTTCAGTTATTACAATGGATCATCAAAGAAAAAAAATAACTGTGTTGAGCCCATGTGAGTGACCATAATAGCTTTACCTATGAATTTTTAAGATATGACTGATGGAAAGCAATGGATAATCTTTTAAGACAATCAAAAAGTAATCTTCAGCATTGCTCATGATTTAAATAAATTCTGACCTTTTTTAAAAGAATATCCGTTCAATCTACAGAGTTTGGAAATTTGAATTTGCCAGTCCAATATTAATTTATAGCAGAAACCAGAACCTCCATATTTTTTTCAATATTTCAATTTTGGCACCAGAGAGGGGGGCAGGGAAAGGCCTTGTTGAAAGTTTCCAAGTCATTTCTCCAACAAAAGATTTATTTAATCTTGCAAAAACAAAACAAACAAACAAAAAAACCCCTCAGTTAGTTTTCATGGTGCAGGAGAATACAAAATAAGCTTTTCCCATTTTTAAGAAAGTATTACTGAGTTAAGACATAATTTTTGTCCCCTCAGATTTCTTGTGTGTTTCAAAATGGTGACGTCTCAGAATTTGACCTACAAACTATTGGAATTGTACTCACTTTTTGTTGTTGTAGTTGTGTCAGTACATATTAATTGGAGTTCCTATTGTATCCGGGTAATTAGGCCAGATGTAGTGGCACAAAAAAAGACCGGGACATAGACCCTCTTTGGCAAGATGTTTGTGGGATCGTCTGATGACAAGGAGCAGACACTACACAGGCTGGAGGAGCTGGATGGACCTCCTAGATACAGTATGCCAATCTCATCACACCCTTTTCCTCTCCTTTAAGTTTTTGAAGATATAAGGCTGTGTATACACTACGAGTTCCAAAAATATCAACTGTTGTTGATTAAGTTCTAGTATTGTCACTCGATGTGCCATTTAAAAAAAAATTTACTTCAGGGATGCCTGGGTGGCTTAGGTGGGTAAGCCTTGGACTTCAGCTCAGGTCATGGTCTCATGGTTCATGGGTTTGAGCCCTAAGTCAGGCTCTGTGCTGGCAGTTCAAAGCCTGGAGCCTGCTTCCGATTCTGTGTCTCTTTTGCTCTCTGCCTCTCCCCGACTCTCCCTCTCTCTCAAAATGAATAAATATTCAAAAAAAATTTTTTTTAATTTCCTTGACTCATTCTTTACCTTATTCCTAGAGAAGTTTGCAGCTGTTTTTATTTAATCTGGTTTGTTTGTTTGTTTGTTTTGCATTATTTGGATTACTCCAAAATCTTTATATGAGTTCCAATTGTAAAACCACTTTTAATTCACTATAATTGCAGATGTGTGTGATTCCAGTCTGGGTGGTGAAAGGGTCTGGAATCTATGTGACCTGCTCAATCTTTGGATCATGTATCTCTCATTTAACATATTCACCTGCAAGTCAGCTAAGAAAGACCAGCTGTGTATGCAGGTATCCCTATGACAGGAACATTATCAAGAAGGATGATGTTATACATCTACAGAGTTTGCAGCTAGAAGGAAATTTCAAGATCATCCAATAATCTCATTCTACATAAAATAAAAGTTAAAGGAGAGAAGCATTTTATCTTCTCTATAGTACCTGAAACACAGTAAGACAATAATAAATAGAAACTTTGTGCCTATTATAGTGTTTAGCATTTTCTGCACATTATCTCATTCTTACCATAAAATCTGAAATGGTGCTGGGGCACCTGGGTGGCCCAATGGGTTCAGCGACTGCCTCTTGATTTCGGCTCAGTAATGATATCATGGTTTGTGGGAAAGAACCCCCGTCCAGCTCTGCGTTGACAGAGTGGAGCCTGCTAGGGATCTCTATCTTCCTCTCTCTCTCTGCCCCTCCCCCACTCACATTCTCTCTCCTTCTCTCTCTCTCTCTCTCTGTCTTTCTCTCTGCCTACCTACCTATCTCTGTCTCAAAATAAAAAAAACTTAAAAAGATAAAATAAATTAAAATAAATTTTTAAAAATCTGAAATCGTGCTAATTTCCATGCTTTGCAGATGAGAAAACCTAGACTCATAGAGTAACTCGCTCAGGTTCCATAGTCATTAAAAAGTGAAACCACAAGGCAAATCTAACTCCAAAGCCTAAGTTCCCACCCCCACCCATTATTACTACCACACATGATTTTATACTATGTGCAAATAAATGGGTTGAATTTATAATATTAAAATTTCCTGGTTGATGGGAAAAGAGATCAAGGGCAGGAGGTGGGGAGAGAGAGGATGAAAAAGAGAAAGAAACCCCAGTTCAAAATATTCTTGAGTACTTTAACTTCCACAATCTCTAACTGGCATCTCTTGCTTCTGGTCCAATATTTCAATTCTTAACACCAAGTTCTACCAGGTCATTATTCAGTGACTCTTAATTGGTAAGCTCAAAAGATTAAGTAAACTGTATCAGGTCAGTAAAATAAGTTATTATGTAATGTAAAAATCTTCCTAATGTTGATCTAAAAGTATTAATACTGGTACCTCGTCAAGCACTGGAAAAATCACTTAAAACCTCTGCAGTTATGTAAACATTACAAATGTTTTAAAATTCACTAATCTAAATATGCTTTACCAATCAAATGCATTATCTTCTTCATGTTGGATGAACATCACATTTTACAGAAATTTCCAAACTGATGGTGTTTAGGGGTGCTCGGCTGGCTCAGTTGGTTGGGGGACTGATTCTTGATTTGGGCTCAGGTCATGATCTCATGGTTCATGGTTTGGAGCCACTGCATTGACAGCACAGAGCCTGCTTGGGATTCTCTCTCTCCTGCTGTCTCTCTCTGTCCTTCACCCTCCCCTCAGAATAAATAATTACATAAACTTTTTTTAAAAAGGCATTTAAAGAAAAGCCCATTGGCCTAAATATTTGAGAGCTTATTTCTATGCATGAATAAATGCATTTTACATTTTGTTTTTTAATATATATTTTGGTTTTTGATACATTTTAAACTAATATTGTTATCTTTGTATTTATTCTAGTGTACATGTATAAAATATATAATATATTAATCTTTAGAAAAACAAAATCCACAAAGTGTTCTGGGAATTTTTTTATGATACAATCCATGTAGTATATTATATATTAAGATTTTATTACAATGCAGAACATTGATTAACACTTTGCCATAAGTAATAGTTTTTCTTCCCCTCAAGTATTCTTTGTAGAACATTTTAAAATTGTCAAGTAGGGGGCGCCTGGGTGGCTCAGTTGGTTAAGCATCCGACTTCGGCTCAGGTCATGATCTCGTGGTCTGTGGGTTCGAGCCCCACGTCGGGCTCTGTGCTGACAGCTCAGAGCCTGGACCTATTTCGGATTCTGTGTCTCCCTCTTTCTCTGACCCTCCCCTGTTCATGCTCTCTGTCTCTCTGTCTCAAAAATAAATAAATGTTGAAAAAAAATTTTTTAATTGTCAAGTAGGGCTCCAATTTACCAGTGTTGTTATGTTTAAACTACTATTTTAAAATGCCACTATCATTGGGTGCCTGGGTGTCTCAGTCATTAAGCATCTGACTTCGGCTCAGGTCATGACCTCAGGGTTTGTGAGCACAAGCCCCACTTTGGGTGAATGCAAGCCCTGCTTCAGATAAAACATGAGCCCCACTTCGGGTGAACCCCATTTCTCTTTCTCACTCTGTCTCTCTCTGCCCCTCGCTCACTTATGCCCTCTCTCTCTCTCTCAAAAAATAAATAAATTAAATTTAAAAAAATTACACACTATTGCCATTATTTAAATATTAGTTATATTTTCTGAATTAAGCACCTACTACGTGTATGGTCCTGAGCCAGAAATTACAATGTAGTCAAATACAAGATGAGCATAAGGCTTCCCCCGCCCTGTGGAGTTTATTTGCTGGGTCTTTAAGTTTTAAATATTTTAAGTTTCTAGTGATTTAAGGAGGAAATGATAAAACCAGTGACCAATCCTTTGTCATTTGTTTCAGTTCAGGCTTTATCTCAAGCCAGGTTTTTAGAAGGTTTTCTTATTGAGAACACTTAACTTACTTAACTTAATTGGCTTTATAAACTTGGGGGAGTTTATCATGCTCCCCCATAAAAGAGCTAAGACAATTTTAGAACATCTGACCCATGATGTTAACACATTTTGAAAGCATTTTATGAAGTCAGACTAGTAGTTCTGTGTAATTTTTAATCCCATCCATATTTTGGTAAGATATGCTCCACCCCAATTTTTGTGTTCTTGTAAAAGCAAAGCAAACATTTTTTCCTTGAAATAACTTCTTAGATAACACTCTTTAACAGGATTAGAGAAACTTTAGCTGTAATTTTGGCCGTTAAAAGACGGGCAGGTTTACATCAATTACATTCAGAGAATGACTCCATAATGTGATAGAAACAACCACACCTAAAGGTCAATGAAATTGAGATTTCTTCACCTAGGAAAAGGAGAATACTAGGGAAGAGGGAGAATGATTAATTATCTTCAGGAATATGCAGAGTATTAAGGAAGAATCCAGATACATTCTTCTTTTCAAATAAAGATAAAGAGCAAATAGACTGAAATTTCAAGAAGAGAAAATTTAATTAGAGATAAGATATAACGTCTTGACGCTAAGATAATGAAATACTGTAACAGATTAAATAAAAAGGTATTTTGAAAACTCTTTATTAGTTAAGGCTTTGATCCATCTAGGAGCTGAGAAATAAACCAGACAAACTCAATTCAATGAAATAATCATGCAAAATACAGATTATCCACCAATAAATTTCCCTTCTGGGTAGGATCTCTTTTATTTTATATTAATAATATCTACAGGCCTATTTTTTCCTCTCATAATACAGGTATTAAGGTTATTTATGGGTGGCTAAGGAAACAAAATGTGACCATAAATGCTTACTTTTCTGCTTTCATATAAGTGGCGACTCCTCCCTAAAATCTCCACTAAAAGGTCCTTGTGGTTAAAAAGAGCCTATCAGATTCTTCCATTATTTTTTAAAAGATTTTTTAAATGTTTTTTTAATTATTTATTTAGAGAGAGAGAGATTGAAAGAATGTGAGTAGGGGAGGGGCAGAGAGAGAGAGAATCCCAAGCAGGTTCCATATTGTCAGCACAGAGCCCAATGCAGGGCTCGATCTCACAAAATGTGAGATCATGACCTGAGCTGAAATCAAGAGTCAGATGCTCAACCGACTGAGCCACCCATGCACCCCACTCTTCCATTATTTTTGTATCACAAGATTCAGATGGCCTAAGCTGGCACTGAAATTGTAGAGCAGTGGTTCTCTCTGTCCACCAATAAACTTTTCCACCAATAAACTCTTGTATCTGTCAATGTCTAGTCAATAAAACAGAAACCAGTCTAGGTATTTCAAACATCAGAATTTTAATACAGGGGGTGGATCACAAATTAGAAGAATTGGAAGAACCAGAAGAAAATGAGAACACCCTAGAGACATACAAGACATAAGAAAGTTTTTACCTAAAGATGAGGAAGCTGCTACCACATTTAAGATGATGGCCATTGGCCACACTCACTGCTACACTGCTTCTGTAGCTGCCACTGCTGTTGGAATCACATTGCTGCCACAGGGCAAAAAAATCAATAATCTGAACTCCTATGGAGGCTGCTGAAATTAATGTTGTTGCTGTTGAAGCCCATTTGCAATCACTCCGATAACCAACAACTGCCCCTACTAGAAAATGATGGAAAAGAAAACTAGCCTTTCCCTTCCCCTCAACTTCCCAGTGAGGAAGTACATCCCACTGGCTAAACCGAGTGTGGATCTAAGAGTGTGCTAATGCCGAGCACAGTCCTATCGCTTACCTTGTACTCTACGGATACTTATCGAATAAGCAACTGATAGGAGGAGGGAATGTTCAAACATTAATAGAACACTGTGATTTCTTTGTCCCTTGGCCCTATTCTTTTTCCCCCAAATGTTTTGAGATTGCTTAATATAAAAGATATCTGAATAGGCAAACAATTAAAGTGAAGATAATATAGTAAGATTCATTTAATAAGGGAATCAAGATGCCAGTTTTAGAGAAAATCTGGGTTATAGTTAATCAAGGTTTTAGATTGCTTATTGATGCCAAAGTAGGTTTGCCAGATAAAATACGGGACATCCAGTTACATTTGAATATTATATAGGACATCGATACATTTAAAAAAATATGCATTATCTGAAATTAAAATTTAGCTTTCTATTAAAATTAACTGTCTGCATTTTTATCTGCTGTATTGGGCAACATTATGCCAAAGGGCACCAGACTCTTTTATTTATTCTATATCTTGTTATTTAACATCACATCGTAAGACAGTATGCAGAACATATAGCAGAACCTATTTAATACCAAAGGGTTCTATACTACTGAATTAAATTTTCTTATTTGACTCTGAAGCCTTAATGTTTGGATCTCTTCCAAGGGAGAAAAAAAAATAACATGATGATTCACATTTATTAGCATTTTATATTTTACAAATAATTTCACATATATTCTCATTTTAAAAGTATTACAATCTCATGAGATCAGCCTAACTACTCTTATGTTTCAAATTTTTAAAAAAATGGGACTCGGACCATTTAAGTAATTTGTCCAAAATTACAGGATGAGCATACATGCTGCCACTTGAATGTCCTTTCTTCTTACTTCCATGAACTTTCAAAAGCCCAATGCCTCAAGTTTGGTTAGTATAAACATGAAGGGTAAGCCCGGCAGAAAAAGAAATCCAAAGAGAATAAACTGAACATTAAAGTAAAGAGAAGGAGTTCTGTCTGCTTTGCCTTAGTAAACAACAGTCATGGGTTTTATTGGATAATCACTTGTACTCCTTCAAGCCTAGGTCTTTTTCAGAGCCAACAGGCATTGCTCTGCATGTTGAGGACACAAAGATAAATAAGCCATTGTCTGTGAGATGGTGAACTTACAGGCTAAAGGGAAGATAATGGTTACTGATAGAAAGTTGGATCACTCAACCCTCCCACCACATGTTGCTAAACAGACATAAACTGGACATTGTTGACTAGTGTTGCACTTAAGCTCCCTGAGAGATCCTGTCTGCATGATTTCATTCATCATCTCAGTATTATTGTGGACTTAGAGTTCAAGATATCATTTATGATGAAATATATATGTACATATATATACACACATGCATACATATATATATATATATATATATATGCCTCTATTACTCAGATATCTCAGAAACAAGATCAATACCCACTTCACAGACCAGCTGTGTAATTTTAGATTTTTTTTTGTATGTAACTATTACAGTTTGGACAGTGAAATTCCACTTGTGGTATGTCTGATTAGTTTTATGATGAATCTCTTCTGTATTTAAGATACTGCTGTTTGGAATCAGAGCTCTCACAGGGACATCCAGAGGTCATCTCCTCCATTCTCCTAGCCCCAGGCAAAGTTACTTCCAATAATCTGAGACAGAGTTCTCTTCCCTGTTCTTAAGAATTACCATGCATAGCAATTTGGTCTACCTCTCCCATAGTAATTCTCACTTCAATACAAATTATTTTGGAAATCCAGATTTATTTTAAAGGTATAAAAGCTTTCATCACTTTCAATAATTTGAAGGAAACTATGTTTGTAGGCTTGCACTACCATTTCGGATTCATGCTTAACCAAAATCTATTCTAAAACAAATGATCATGGCCAAGTGTATTTGATAAAGTTGCCCTATTGCAGTTCAATAAGGGTTACTCATTTCAGGTTAGCTTTCTTTGGATGGCTTATCCGTGATTAAACAAACTGTTTTTTCCCTTTGATAAACTCCCCTTTGTATGATCATTTTGTGTTCACCCAAGTTTATTAGGATAAATGATTGATTTAAAATTTTATAAGGTACTTACATGTCAGTCACATCTTCTTGTTGATCTAAATCGGTATTTTTTGCTCATTTCCTGGGTAGATTGCATCTGGTCTGTGGGTAAACACAGAGGAGTTGCCCCCTCTTTCCAGGCTTTATAATGAGAATATCCTGTCTGATCAGGTGCACGCGCCCTGCTGTCATTTGCAGCCTGACCTGTAGGTCAGGGGTGATGTGAGCTGGCTCAGGGATGCATACAAATCACATCCTCTTGTCTGTCTGTTTTGTTGACTGGTTCTCCTCAGGGTCGTGGCTATCTTAAGTAGCAGCCTGAAGGATAAAGTGTGCCCTGTCTGAGCTGTAAAACTTTGACTGTGGACCAATTGCATCTGACATACAGCAGCATGAGGTTTGGTTTAGCCTTTGGATTCGGAACAAATCACTGGCTATCAATGGCTGATAGTGACATGCAGTTTACCGAATCTCTCCCTCTTTCTGACAGCTCTACACGGGGAAGAAATGGATTGTTTTAAGTTGGGGACTTTCAAAACATAAAATACACTCCACGTGAATTTTTTTACGTGAAAGCAAAATTGCTAAATTATTCACTTTTTAAAAAAGAAAATATTGTATTCCAAGTCTCTGATTTCAACACGCAATGTCTAGGCTACAGGGGGCATGTTTATGACAAAAGTCAACAGTAATTTGGGACACACGAGACTATTAAATGTTTTCAATGAGATTCTGATGTATATAAAAGTTCTCACGTTTCCTACTTTCACTTAGAGGACTCTAACCACGGAATGTATCCAATAAAAGACAAGTTGAATGCTTTTCCAGTGTCACTCCACCTAGCATAAAAATTTGTTCATACCAGATCACATTAGAGTTTTTCTCTAGGCTGCACTAGAATTTATGGTATATTTGCATAATTCAATTTTGAAAAATTTGAGTGCTTCTCCCTCTTCAATAACGGCATCATACCCGTTGCTATGACAGACACAGAAAAATAAATAAATGACGTGACTGAGGCCCTCAAAAAGCTTACAGTCTAACAAGAGAAATAAAACCTAAAACAAAGCAGGCTGTCATAAGTACTATCACACGATAGAAAAATTTATGGGAGCTTAGAAGAGAGAGTATTCACTTCCAGCCAGACTTTGAGGAAATGGCAATATTTCCAAAGATGGAAATGCAGGATTAGCAAGGAAGAGCATCCCAGGAGAGAACAAGGTAAACCCTCAGGAGTGTAGGGTAGGTAAGGTGGCCAAGTATTAGATGGGGTGTGGACACTATGCTCCAGGAAAAATAATGTGCTAATAATTTGGAGGGTGGTTTATAGGCAGGAGAAATTAGAGGTTAGAAGCCCAAGTAAGAGACAACTACATTAGGCAGAAAAGAAGGCAATAAGGTCTCAGTGAGGGTCACTGCAGCCATAATGGGAAAGAGAAAATGATTTCCAAGAGATATCTCAGAGATGAGATGAATATGGTTCTTGTTTGGAAAAGGGGAGTATATGTCCCCTGAAGTACACTCCTGTGTGCACTCAGGATCTTTTGGTGTCTTTCCAGGACTTCAACAGCTCACTGAGCAAAGATCTATTATTGAACTTACAACATTGTTAACTTTTCCATCATTCCATCTAGACAGAGATCCTTCATTGTTTGTCTTTATCTCCAGGATGGTAAAGGCTTGATAAATGATTATTGATTAAATGGATGGATGACTACATCATTTCAGTGTTTTGTTTCTGGGTTTCTGAGAATTCCCATAATTCTCATAATTCTGAGAATTCCCATAATTCTGAGAATTATGACATCACTGATAAAATAAAAAACACAGAGAGAAGGGAGAGAATTTGTCAAGAGCTATGAGTTTAGTCCTAGACCTCTCCTCCCACGTCAGAGCCCCAGAAACAGAGTCATTATGAGACCTCAAAGCAGCTTTTTCAGTCAAATTTTTGGATTATTTGCAAAATCAATCATGCATTAATGTATGTATTGTATGTATGTATGAAATATAATGTATGTATGTATTTTAGTAACACATTACCCTGAGATATCTAGCTCAATCTCCATGTCCATTGGCATTGTAACTTCTCTATTAATATTTACAGTGAAATGACATTATAGTATCAATTATGTGTGAAGAGTGAGCTGAGATTAAAACATGCATCTAAGGTTCTAAAAACTTGGGTTTCAACAGCAGAAGTGAAGAGAAAGTCATTCAGCCTCAAATGGTCTAGATTGCAGACAAAATTAAACCAAGTTGGCTCCCAACCTTCCATGTCATCTAGTTTTCTAATGTTTACATTTTCAACAAACTACTCCCAAACTGTTTTGTATGTGTGTGCTACATGTCAGGATAGATTTTTAAAAAGAATATGAAGAATGCTTATAAGAAGAAACACTTGATACTCTGTATTCAGGGCCGGTTCATTAAGTATGTTGCTAAGTCCAATTTGTATCTTTACAGTTTTATCAGCTTTGGTATCAGAGTTCTATTAAATAAACTTACAAAGTTGTGTGAGTAATGCTAAGGCACACTATATTTTTCATGGTCTGGAAGTACTGTAGCTGTGTTCACTCTGGAGCCATATGCCAATTCTGGGAAAGGAGAGAGAGAGGGAGAGTGGGAGGGAAAGGGAGAGAGAGAGAAGGAGAGGGAGAGAGAGGGAGATCTGTGCTGTGTTACAAGATGATCTGTAAGAAAAATTCATAGGCTACATTGTTTTCTGGCTTCCCACTGGAAAACACAGGCAAAAAGGTAGGAGAGGGGATTGAGATAGCTTCCCATAGGGTTCCTATGGGCTTTCTGTCAGCATCTGGCCTTCTTTGTCCTGGGTTCTAGTAACTTCTTTTTTCCCCTTCAAGCTTAGGAGTAAGAATGATGCCTTGTGTTTCTAGTCCTAGGCCAATCCAGTCCTTGGATATTTAGTCCTTGCCACTATCCCTTGTAAACCCTGTTTTTTTAATAAACTATCTCGTCATTAAACTTGTGAATTATCCCCATTTAACTAGCCCATCCCATTCCTATCAGGACACTAATCAATACAGTAGTCTTTAGAGATTGAATGTATTGGTTTTAAGAGTTTCTACAATTTTATTCATATTTAAATTTCACTCATTGAGGGGCGCCTGAGTGGCGCAGTCGGTTAAGCGTCCGACTTCAGCCAGGTCACGATCTGGCGGTCCGGGAGTTCGAGCCCGCGTCAGGCTCTGGGCTGATGGCTCAGAGCCTGGAGCCTGTTTCCGATTCTGTGCCTCCCTCTCTCTCTGCCCCTCCCCCGTTCATGCTCTGTCTCTCTCTGTCCCAAAAATAAATAAATGTTGAAAAAAAATAAATTTCACTCATTGAATATTTTGGGAGCTTTAACTTATGAGTAAAATTGTTAGCTAAATGCCCCTTTTCAGTTCATCTTGAGGAGAAAAGGGAATTATTAGAAGAATCCCAAAGGAATCTGCCAACTGAAGTCTCACGTTTAACTGGTAATCAGCTAATTGTTTAGGAAAAAAATGCATCAATACTGAAGATATAGCAAAATTGAGAATAGACAATTAAATTGTAAGATATTATATTCTTAAATACAATTCAACATCATACAGAATATGATTTAATTTCTTGTATTTGTGATGTCTCCACTTTGGAAGGCTCCACGTTGTGGTAGTCAATGCATTTCTCTGTTCCATTCATTCCCTTGATAGCACAACCAGTCTCATGACTTTAAATATTATCTGACATTTTACTTCTGGATAGCATGGAGTGGGTACCAGAAGACCAGAATTCCACCAAGAACAACTATGAAACCAAAAAGAAAAAAAAATAGAAAGAAATCAATTATCATCTGTCCAAAGCCAACGGATTGCTTCTTAAGCAACAAGAACAGAAGGTGCTAAAGCTTGGAAGAGGTAAGAGCTTCCTAGAAGTGTGCTGACTTCCTTAGCCATTTACTTTGGCCCACTTGTCAATTTTGAACAAATAAGAGGCTTAGAATTAAGCCTTTGTGTATAGGAGGCCCTTTCTAGGGGAAAGGGAAGTTAGCAGAGATTTGGTGGAGACTTGAGGAAACTTCATGCACTGGCACTGCTTCAGTCAGTGTCTTTGATGTTCAAGATATTTTTCAAATTCTACTGCTGAATGGGGCAAAAGAACCACTACTTATGCAGAGTCTCTGAAAAGCAGAGCAGAGCTTTCAGAAGCCTCACAAGGCAAAGATTAGAGTTTGAGACCTGCCAAAGGGGAGTGAGAGGTGGGCTAGAGATAGATTGAGCCTTACTTGGGCTGTCACCCAGCCTGATGAATCACCATGCTATTGGCCTAAGCAAGGGTGAGGTGAACCCTCTCTGGAGGATATAACAATGTCTGCAGCTCCCAGAATGTGTTTTTTTTTTAAATTATAATATCTAGCATTCAACCAAACATTGCTAAAAATGCCAAAAGAAAATAACACATCATTTTTGAAAAGAGAGAGAAAAATAAAAGGCAGCCATCAGAAACAATCCCTCACAAGATCCAGATACTGAAGTTAAGTGAAAAAGGATTTTTAAATAACTAAATTCCGTTTATACAGATCATTCTTTTTCAAATTTTTAAAACTTTTTTAATGTTTCATTTATTTTTGAGAGAGACAGAGTGCAAGCAGGGGAGCGGCAGAGAGAGAGGGAGGCACAGAACCTGAAGGAGGCTCCAGGATCCCAACCATCAGCCCAGAGTACGACAAGGGGATCGAACCCACAAACCATAAGATCATGACCTGAGCCGAAGTCCAATGCTTAATTGACTGAGCCACCCAGGTGTCCCCCCTTTTTAAAATTTTGTTAATGTTTATTTATTTTTGAGAGGGAGACAGAGTGTGAGCAGGGAAGGGTCAGGGAGAGAGACACACAGAATCAAAAGCTGGCTCCAGGCTCTGAGCTGTCAGCACATAGTCCGATGTGGGGCTTGAACTCAAACCGTGAGATCATGACTTGAGCCAAAGTTGGGCACTTAACTGACTGAGCCACCCAAGCGCCCCAGATTATTCTTAAATTTGTATCGTCAGCCTGGATATCTCCCTTGGGCTCCAGACTTATATATAGAACTATCTACTTCACATCTTCAGTTACATGGCTAACACATATTTCAAACCTAACATGTAAAAAATAAAACTCCTGATTCTATCACTCAAAACTTATTTCTTTTCTAGTCATTCCCATTTCAGTAAATAGCAACTCCATCCTTCCAATTGTCCAAGCCCCAAACTGAAGTCATTCTTAAATATCTTTCTTTCATACCCTACATCAAATACATCAGAAAACTCTATTTGCTTTCTTTCAGAATATACCTATAATCCTGCCATGTTTTGCTGCTTTCATTGCTGTCGGTGTGAGCTGCAATCATCTTTTGCTTATATAAATGCAATTGCCCCCTCCTCATCTCTTGTGACTGCCCTTGCCTCAGTGGACTCTTCTTATTACAGAAGCTAGAATAATAACCCGCTTGATACAGAAGTTGGATTATGTAACTCCTCTGCTCAAAAACCTCTAATGATTACCTGTATTAATGAGAAGGAGCTCCATTATGCTGTAACAAACAACTCTCAAACCTCAGTACCTTAAAACAACAAAACTTATTTCTTATTCTTAGTACCTACTTATTATAAGTGAGATGAGCAGTCTATTTCTCATCATTTTCTCTTAGACACCCCAGGACCTAGGTTACTATAGGAGCCACCAACTCTGACATCATCAGGCAGAGTCCCGAGGAAAAGAAAAGGAAGGTGAAGCACACATGAGTTCTCCAGAGTAATGATGTCATTGCTGCTCACACTGCATTGGCGAGAGCCAGTCACCTGTCAATCTAAAACCTATCTGGTCTACAGCACTCTGATTATCCTCTTCCTGCATTACTTGAGCTTCTCTCATGCTATCTTATTACTCAACCGCACTCACACTACTCCAGTGACACTAGTCTGTCTGATGTTCCTCAAGCATACCACACAAGTTCCTGACTTAGGACTTGCTGTGCCTTCTGCATGGAACCATCTTCTTCCAACAATCCCCTCCCCAGAACTGTCAGGTCTTTGTTCAATGTTGCCTTCTCATAAGGCCCTTCCTTACTATTCTGTTGTAAATTTCAACTCTTCATATCTACCCCCATCACTCTCTTCTTTATTTTCTCTTCTTTATTTTTTTCTAAAGGACTTACCATCATGAAATGCTATATATTTCACTTCCTTATGATCTGTCTCCCTTCATGAGAATATAAGCTTCATGAAGGCAGGGACTTTTTTTCCAGCTAATTTATTCCCAGTACCTACAGGAATGTGTGACACATAATGGGAGCTACATAAACATTTGTTGCATACCTACAATGTCCCGTCTTATTCTTATAAGATTTTTAAATGTACAAACCCTTCTGATATACATCTTCTCATTTAATATTTACAACCACCTACGGAAGTACTAGCATGTGAATATACATATTAAAAAAAATTTGCTTTAATAAGATGCCAAATGCATAACTTTGGCAAGTGTAGTTTGAAGTACCCAGTAATAACCACCAAGTTTAATACAATGAAAAATGGGTAAGAGAGATGGCTCAAATCATCTACTGAAATGTAAACATTTTACTGCCTGCACATCTCTAATAAGAATTGATGTGGTGTGTCATCTGTAATTTAATCACCAGCATTACATCTTGATAGTAAACGAGGATCACTAGACTATTCCCTATAAAGTTAGATTACTACACATACAAAATATATACTGAATTTGGGTAGTATTTCAGGTGTGACATAAGATGATAAATGGAAAGAATTCAAACTTAACATAGCGCTCTTATAGCTGATGCTATCATGCCTCTAAATTTTAGTGCTTACTGTACCATATCACCTGTCCAGCCCAATCTCACCCTGAATATCTGACCACAGGAACAAATTAAACCCTGAGTTTTATTTCTGGATTTAAAATTATTTTATCTACTTAATGTATTATTTTCATCATATTGAGGAATTTTTTGAGGATTTATGATATAATAACAGTAAAAATAATTGGTCTAAGCAATAGCAGTATAAGACCCATCACTTATTTATAATTATAGATTGGGATACATTAGTTTTTAAAATATCTCAAAAGATATTTGTTTTGTTTTTTACCAAAAGAAGTTTTTTAAACAAGTTTTGTATGTGTATCGTGAGTAAAGGATTTTTTTTTGATTTCTTAGACTCCCTGTACATAACAGAGCAACAGAATCCATCTAAATGCAGAAGCTGGGCAAAAAATGAACATTTTACAAACACACACACACACACACACACACACCCCACATATTTACCAGGCTATTATGATCTTCTGAGAAGTTAATGATTTGTTTCATTGTTTTACTGTTACACAAAGCTTATTTCTCAGCTATAAAAACTAGACTTCAATATATATGACATTAAGCAGTTGGTATAAGAAGGGTCAGTGGTTTATAGACTATATAGGCCACAACTTTGTATGCAAATGAATAAATAAGAAATTAAGCAAAATATTCCTTCTTGAATCAAGTGGAAAATTAAATGATTATAAAAAGATACTGCACAATGAAAGCTTCCCCTTATGGTTCTTTTATATCTGGAATTCTGCTGCTCTAGTAAGGATTATGTGAGCATCAGGACCATGGACAGCATCTTGAGTGCCATAGGAAAGCATGTTTCCATAATAGAAATTAATAGTGGATTCTTAAAACTGCACTATAAGCAATGTTATTTGATGTTTGTTCTATTACCAAAAAATTAAAACTCAGTTATCATTAAAATCCTTCACAATGTCAGAGGATATTGAAGTATTAACACAAGCAGTTTCTTTCTTGAAGGGATGTCAAACCACATTTTCCATGTTCCCGTATGTAAGAATGATCAAATAACTACTTTTAGAGGAAGATTATTTGATTTTCAACAAAAGGAAAATCTGGGTCATCAATTGTTTGCTAATTTGGTTTTTGGAGGGAGGGGTGAAAAGAAGGGGGTCACACATCATTTCCTCTGCTTCCGTCACTACTGTTTCTTTGTAGTAACACAAAAATGTTCATATACATAAAATGATTTCAGACCACTTCTTCTCAAATTGTGCATCTATTATACTTTTCCTTACATTGATCTTATGATGCAGTCTTCTGATCTTGGTTCAAATAAAAAAAAAGTGAACTTGTTCTGAACTTACAGAATCAGGCATTCTAATCACAGGTACTGGGTAGAGAAGCTGATGTTTGATAATCTTCACGGCAGAGCTAGTGGTGTTTGCTTGAGAGCAAGTTAGCATTAATGTATTTGTCCTCACACTTAATTCAAAGCATCTTACACAGACACCATTAATGGTATTTTGCTAGCACTTTCAAATGACTTCTAATGTAATTTAAATCAATTCAATTTAACAGCCATTTATTGTGCAAAGATCTGCACTTTGTGTGTTTTAGGTGATACAAAACTTGGTCCCTATCCTAAAGGATATTTTGGTCTATTGAGGAAAATGGATGTAGGCATCACTCACATTATATAATAGAGATTGCACAAAGTGTTATATAGGGGGCTCAGCATAATTCTAGGGGAGCACAGAGGAAATGCATGGATGGATTCTGATGGGGATTTTTAAAAAAGTTTCAAGAAACCAAAGACTTGAATGAAAATGGGATTTCAACAGCCACAGATATTGAGAGTAGGGAAATGAGTTAGAAGAAACAGATTCCGAGTTTGAGATATGGGATGAAGTGCAGAAGCAGTAGTGCACAGAACGTGGAGGAAACAAAAGGTCATCTTGTGTAGGGCACACTGGTGGGGAACATGGCTATCCTGGAAATACACCAGGAGAGGTAAATTAGGCCAGACAAGGGAAAAACTTTGAACCCTCAATTAGAGTTTCAGTCCTAGTCTTTAAACACTGCAGTTGCTGGTGGTTTTGAAGGACATTTTGATAAAAAGAAGCCTAGTACAGCATGATGGATGAATTGGGGAGACAGGAGAGAATTTTGATGTGGAAGCTAAAAGAGAAGTTTTGAAAGTGATTTTGACTGTAAAATATTGAGAGGGGAGCACTGCAATTTTCAGATACAAGGAATGCCAGAAGAACAGGTATACACAGGAAGATGATGACTTTAATTTCAGACTTTGTGAGTTTCAAATTGCAGCCTAACATCTCTGCAAAAACAAACATTCTAAAATAATCATGTCCAAGGAAAATAATTTATCGCCAATATTTTTTAGATGAATGTGGTTTGCTTCTTTAAAAAACAAGTTTGCACCACTTTTGGAATCGAGGCATAGAACTTACCAATTAAAAATAATTATTAGTGTTAGATATTTTGGTAGATGCCTCTTTTAAAAATTACTGTTTTCCTTTACAAAAAAAGTAATACAAGCCCTGCTGTAAAACTTCTGAAAATTCATTGAAAAAGAAACAAAAAATTACACTTCACACCACAGATCAGAGACAATGACTGCTGACTGACTTTTTGGTTTGTGTGTTCAAATATTTGTGCGTGAGTAAATACGTGTGTGTGTGTGTGTGTGTGTGTGTGTGTGATGCACATGTAAATGTATTTTAAACAAAAATAGGATTCTAGAATTTTGTGATCTGTTCTATTCACTTAACACATTATGAACATTTTTCCAGGCCACTGAATGATTTTCATAGCCTATTTTTAAATAGACTTTTTAAGGGAAGTTTTAGATTTACAGAGAAGTTGAAAGAACAGAGTTCCCATATACCCTTATCTCCCCCACATATACAGTTTCCCCTATTATCATCTTGCATAAATATGGTACAGATGTTATAACTGACGGACAAATATTGATACATTATCATTAAACTAAAGTCTGCAGTTTACCCTAAATGTCCCTTTTTGTGTTATGTTCTATGGATTTTGACAGATGCATAATGTCATGTATCTACCACTATAGTATCATACAGAATGGTTTCACTGTCCTAAAACTCCCCTGTGTTCCACCTTTTTATCCTTCTTTTCTTCCCCTAAATCTTTTTATTGTGTCTATAGTTTTACCTTTCCCAGAACGTCAGGGAGTTGGAAGTATGTGGGCTTTTCAAACTGGCTTCTTCCACATAACAGTATGTCTTTCCTCCATGTCTTCTTGTGGCTTAATAATTCATTTTCGTTTTATCACTGAATAATATTCCATTGTATGGATGCACCACTGTTTACTCATTCACCTATTTAAACACATCTTGGTTAACTGCAATTTTGGGCAATTATTAAATAAAGCTGCTATGAACAGTTGTCTACAAGTTTTGGTGTGGACATAAGTTTTCAATTCATTTGGGAAAATACCTCAAAGTGTGATTGCAATAGAATATGATAAGACTATGTTTAGCTTTGGAGGAAACTGCCAAACTGTCTTCCATAGTCGCTATACCATTTTGCAGTACTACCAGCAATGATTGAGAGTTCCTGTAGCTTTACATCCTCATCAGCACTTGGAATTGTCAGTGCTTTTAGGTTTTAGGCATTCCATACAACATGTAGTTGCATTTCATTGTTGTTTTAATTTGTATTTCCTTGTAACATACAACGTGAAGCATCTTTTCATGTGCTTATTTGCCAGCTATATATCTTATTTGAGGAGGTGCATGTTCAGATTCCTTGTTTAGTTTTTAATTGGGTTGTTTATTCTCTTATTGTTGAGTTTTAATGGTTCTTTGTATAATTTGGATACAAGTCCTTTATCAGATGTGTGTTCTGCAAATATTGTCTCCCACTCTATGTCTTGTCTTCTCATTCTCTTAACATTGTCTTTCACACAGCAGAAGTTTTTAGCTTTAATGAAATCCAACTCATCAATTTTTTTTCCCGTGGATTGTGCCTTTCGAATTGTATCTAAAAACTTATTGCCAAACTCAAGGTCACCTAGATTTTCTCATTTTTTAACGGTTCCATAATATCTAGAACTAATATCAATCTTCCATTTGGGGTCATATAAATTGTTTCCAATTTTCCATTGTTATAGACAACACTGTGACAAATATCTCTTTAGCTATATTTTTTAGCAAACCCGTAATTATTTCTTTAAAATTAATTCCTAGAAGTAGAATTACTGAATGTAGCAGAAACTGAAGTTGGCTCATCGATATCTAATCCAACCTCTTTCCTGAATGCCTTCTTATACTGGAAAAGCTGAAAAAGCTATAACTTAGTTACTGGAACCCAAGTCAGCTAGAAGTCTGGATGTCATCCAGATTCTGCTATGAGTTCTTGAATTCAGAACTAGGAGAGAAAATGGGCTTGAGGCATCCACTCGTAAATCACTAGTGACAGCATGAAAGTGACAAGATTCTGGAACTAACTCCAAGAGCAACATCCTCCCATTTTGACCTATCAGGGCAGTGGCTTGCCCTTACTGACCAGATTTACAGTGCGTCTTGAGAGTTATTCCTGGAAGTCCAACCTCAAGTCTCTTTAATTGTCACCAATGCAATTGGTATTTAATTGTCTAATAACCTGATTATTAGAATAAAAGTTTAGCAAGGGGGCAAGGAATCAAGGAAATATTAACCAAAATAAATGATGCTAATTTCCACTTGATAGAGATCTAAATAATGATAACAATTATATTAGCTCAGGTGTAAACTAATGGATAAACTCAAGAACATGGGCTAAACTTTTTCTTGTGGGTATTTTGGCAACATACATTAAAAGACTTAAACCAAAGAATCTTTTACCCAAGAATTCCACTTATGGACATTTGAATTCTATAAAACTTAAAGATGTGCACAAATAAGTTTGTTCAGGGATACTGATTATGATAATACTTATAAGAAAAAAAAGGTACAACTAACAAAGATGATTTAAAAAATATGATAACAATGTGTTGGACATTCTTGGGGGTTTACTGAGCAGCCATTCTGTCCTTCTTCCATGCTTTGATTCAGGAATGGGGCAGCCAAAGACTTCTATGAGGATGAGTCCTCTCTAGATAGGATTTGTAAAGCCTGTCAGAATGATGCCATTTCTATTGAGTAATTTTGCATAAGCATGTGACAGATTTCTGGCCAATGAAACATGAGAGCAAGTCTGCCTTTGACAAAGTTTCCATCTCTCTTATAAAAACCATTAGTCAGAGATTGTCTGTTTTCTTCTAGTTGGCATTGATGGGTCTGCATGCAATGCCTGGAACCGGGCCAGCGTCTTGGAACCATGAAAGCATCTAGCCTAGCACAACAAGCCCATATGCTGAGAATAGAAGAACAGGGAAATGGAAGGAACTTTGATGTTGCTATTGAGTTGCTGGATTAATCCACTTTAAAACCAGTCCACAAGACCCCTTCGTATGTGAAATAAGAAGTATCCTTATTATCAAGGCCACTTTTGATTGGCTTTTCTGTTTGACCTAGAGTCAAAAGTAAACTAACTGAAACAAATGTTTACATAAGTTATAGTATAACCATTTTAAAAAGTATGCGCGCATTAAAATCTGTTTCAAAGTTCTTTAACAACGTATCTTTTTAATATCTTTGTGATATATTGTTAACAATTCTTTTAAAAGTTCCTTTTGAAGCATGTTAAGTAACCTTTACAATTTCATCCTTATTTTATGGATGAAAACACTAAGATTGACAGAATATAAGGTATTTGCTTGGATTCAGACCACTACTAAATAGTAGGTTGAGGATTTGACCTCTGGCAGTGTGTTCCCGACTTCCCATTCATAACATCTGGGCATCACTGTCTTGCACCATACAACAGTCTTTAAAAGTAGGTGTGGCATGATCCTGACTGTCTTTGTTTTATAAATATTACACATTTATAGATGTGCACATAGGCATGGAGGGAAGGCCTGAAGCAAACACACTTAAATTTGAAAAGTAGCTACCTATGTATGGGTATTGGGATTGTGGATGATTCTCATTTGATTCTTTGGCCTTTGCTTTATTCTTCCAGATGTGCTACAATATATAGATATAACTTTTATATTAAATAAGTCAAATGACATGTTATCTAAAAAAATGTGAATGTCAGATGGAAGGTTCATACTTAAGAGAAAAAGACATTTTGAATAAAGCTAGCTTTTAATATCTTTGAAATGAATGGTTTTAAAAATTATTACATAAAACATAAAATTAAACTCAAGACTTGCCAAAAATATATTCACAAATTGAGAATAATTATATCTGAAAATTAGAAAGATGGGCAAGATACACTATAAATTTCCAAATAGCAAAATACATATTTTTATTGAGACATAATTGACATATAACATGGTGTAAATTTAAGATATGCAATGTGCTGATTGGATACATTTATATATTGTAATATGATTACCATGGTAGCATTGGCTAACACCTCTTTCACATCCCATAATTATCATTTCTTTTTTGTGGTAAGAATATTTAAGATCTAGTTTCTTAGCAACTTTGAAGTATGTAATACAGTATTGTTGACTATAATCACAAACACTCTGCATTAGCTCTCCAGAACATACTCATCATATATAACTGCAAGTTTGTACCCTTTGACCAATATCTCCTCAATTCCCCCCATATCCACCCTTACCATCCCCTGATGACTACCATTCTACTCTATGAGTTTTGCTTTAAAAACAGATTCCACATACAAGTGATATCATACAGTATTTGTCTTTCTCTGTCTGACTTACCTTACTTTGCATAATGACCCCAATGTCCATCCATGTTGTCACAATTGACAAGATTTCCTTCTTTCTTATAGCTCAATACTAGCCCGTGGTGCATATATACCACATCTTCCTCATCTATTCATCTACTGGTGGACATTTAGGTTGTTTCCATATCTTGGCTATTGTGAATAATGCTGCAGTAAATGTGGGAGTGCAGATATCTTTTTGAGATTGTGATTCTGCTTCCCTTGAGTATATACCCAGAGGTGAAATTGCTGGATCACATGGTAATTCTATTTCTGTTTTTTGAGGAACCTCTGTACTGTTTCCCATAGTGGCTACGCAAATTTACATTGCCATCATCAGCGCACAAAGGGCTCCCTTTTCTCCACCTCCTCATCAACACTTCTGTCTTTTATAATCATAGCCATTCTAACAGGTATATGTGTAACAAGTATATATATACATATATACCTGTTAGAATGTGTGTGTGTATGTATATATATACTTATATATATGTATATATATATATATATACATATATATATATACATATATACATTCTAACAGGTATATAGTTTTGGATATAACACCAAAAGCACATATGATAAAAGCAAAAATCAACAAATGTGACTCCATTAAAAGAAATATACATTTTCATCATAATTTTTATAGGCTTGTTTCTTCTTGATGAAAACTCTTTGGAAAAACTTTGATATGCTTATATCTCTAAGACAGCAAATTTAACTTGGGAAAGTCTTTGGAAATAATGGTCACCACCTGAATTACAGTGATGCTTATATTTTCATAACAAAATTTCTACTTTAAAAGCTATAACTTACCGTAACCGTTATAATAGCCAACACTCAGATGGTGCTTACTATGTGTTGAGTATTATCCTAAAGTTTTCCATGTATTAATTCATCTAATACTCTCAACAACTCTATCAGATAGGTACTATTATTTTCCCCACTCTATAGGAAACTGAGGCGCAGAAAGGTTCAGTAACTTGACTGATGTCACTAGCCTAGTAAACAAAATACCCAGTTTTGAATCTAGGAATTCTAGACCAATAGTTCCTCACTGTCACTACTACATGTTTTTTGTCTTTTATTAAATGAGCTTATTTGACTTCAGAACTCAAATGGCTACTCTTCATAATCATCTAGGTTCACTTAGCAACCTCTAAGTAGTCTTTTTTGTTTTTAAAAAGAGTTATGAACAAAGGACTGAAAATAACAAATATGAAAGAAATCTGTAAGTAACTTCAGATTTACATGATGTGCTGACTATCAAGGGGTCAAATTAGATACTAAAAATTCAGTGTCCCTAGAATACTAAAATGCTATCTTAAAACAAATGTAGATTTTTTATTTACAAGTCATGTGTGAAGAGTCTATTTTAAAAAGCAGTACTGTATTACTTACGTATATCACTTTTTTCAGAAATTAATTTCAGAGACCAGCCACAGACAAGCAGAGGAATGAAATATATATATTAAATGTATTCGTTAGACATATATATATTTGATACATACATTAGATACATATTTACATGTTTTTTTTCTTCTTCTGCTCCAACAAAAACTATGTGTATAACATTCCCTTGCACTCTCGGATAAGCACACACTGAAATACACAAAGAGCTGCAATTTGAATGTTGCTTTCTGGATTAGCCTCTCAGCTCTTTAACCCGAGCTGTAAATTTAGATGTCTTTGTTCAGTCGGCTTTTTGGTTCAGCACACACAGACTGGCCAAGCCAAGGCTGCTGAAGGCGCTTTCTCCGCCCCTCTGAGAGCTGCAGGACTGATTCCGTATGCTCCAAGCCAGAGGTAATGTAATGTCCAGAGCTTTATTCACTGAGTCAGTCAACCATCCTTTCAGCCTTTGACTTTCTGGCCGCTGCTAATCTGTAGACCTCACAGAAGTCTCCAGACAAGGGAGATGTCGAGCACGTGCTCCAGCGGAAGCAAAAAGGCTGCTGTGCGTGCAGCCAGGCAAAGACCTAGACTTCTCATTTATAGCAGCCATACTCCTTGGGTGCAGGACCATCTCAACTGCAGCATTGACTATAAAAGTCAGAAATGACCCCTATTCCATTAAAAATTGCAAATAAAACACTTTTATAACTCTTCCCTAATGCTTCAAACAGGCAATTGTCCCGGAGTACAAATATTTTCCAATCCCTAATAAATGTAACCTTTTTTTCTTTTCTTTTGCTCAAGGGAACAAGCATATGCACATACAACCACTTCAAAGAATTGACTCTATTCTTTTTTTTTTTAATGCAGTTTCAAACTGTTAAATTGTTCAATTTAAGGTATAAATACAGTGTGTGTGATTTCCCCAGATTTATTTATTGTCCAAAAAAGTATACGAAAATATTTGTGTACTCATTATCCTTCAGAAATACAGAGAATTCCAGAAACAAAAAAGAATTTTTGACCTTTTTACTCTCCTTGATACTGATTAGGCTCTTTAACAATACACCCTAGAATGTTATCTTCAAAAAACATATGTAAAATATTGCAATAATTTTATATAGTGACAGATAGTAACTACATTTACGTAGTAAACATTTTATAATGTATATAATTGCCAAATCTCTATGTTATACACCTGACACATATAATATTGCATTCCAACTATACTTCCATTAAAAGTAAAAATTTTAGGGGCGCCTGGGTGGCTCAGTCGGTTGAGCGTCCGACCTCAGCTCAGGTCACGATCTCACGGTCCGTGAGTTCGGGCCCCGTGTCGGGCTCTGGGCTGATGGCTCAGAGCCTGGAGCCTGCTTCAGATTCTGTGTCTCCCTCTCTCTCTGCCCCTTCCCCGTTCATGCTCTGTCTCTCTCTGTCCCAAAAATAAATAAAACGTTAAAAAAAATTTTTTTTTAAAAGTAAAAATTTTACATACATGACATTTAAGCCACTATATCTGGTATATTCCCCAAAATGTAATCATTTAAGGAAAAAGAAATCACCATTGCTTGCATATCTTAGTTTAGAACTTAGAATCTTTAGTCAGAAAAACAGTTTGATTCAACAAATGTCTATTTGGCACTAATGCTGAAAAAGGAAAAGAATTTATGACACAGCCCCTGCCTTCATTAACTCACAGACTCAGTGGTAAGATAAGACATAGATAACAATGTGAGACAAAAGGACAATAAAAGTCAGGCTTAAAATGGGTAGGCTATGGTGACAATTTCTATAAGTAAATCTGTTCATCTGTAGAATAAGTGAAGAAAGGTCAATCTACAAACTGAATACACGGGGAAAATCTGCTTTCTGGCTATATCTCGACTACACAGATGTTCACCCTGTGTGAAGAAAGCAGTGTGGGAATTAAGTCACCACCATCTTTTGCCAACAGGGGAGACTCTAGAACAGTTCTTGCAATAGAACTGTCTGTGATGATGGAAGTTCTATATCTGTTCTGCACCGTCCCATACAGATCACCATAGCCACCTGTGGCCACTGAGCACTTCAAATGTACAATCATAACTGGAGAACTGGATTTTAACTTTATTTTACTTTAATTAAATTTCTGATTTAAATAACCACATTTGGCTGGCGGCTATCACATTGGACAGTACAGGTCCACCAGATGTGTTCAGTATCACTTGACCGCAAAATAGTACTGGGGCTCTAGTGCCAGAAAGTCGACAACACTGGAAGATGCTTTGCCTACGAAACGGGGCTAAGGTTTCTCAGAATATAGTCTCAGGGCGCCTGGGTGGCTCTGTCGGTTAAGCGTCTGACTTCGGCTCAGGTCATGATCTCATGGTTAGTGAGTTCCAGCCTCCCGTCGGGCTCTGTGCTGACAGCTCGGAGCCTGGAGCCTGCTCCGGATTCTGTGTCTCCCTCTCTCTCTGCCCCTCCCCCGCTCACAGTCTGTCTCTCTCTCTTCTTCAAAAATAAATAAACATTTAAAAAAAATTTTTTTAAAAAGAATATAGTCTCAGACTTGCTCCTTATCAAGTACCTCTGTAGTGTATTCTCTTGATTGATGTTCCTGTGCCTGGAAAGCAGAATGGTAAGTGCTACTTTTGTATTTTCCAGGTGGGAAACGGTAAAGAAAACTAGCTAATACTTGAACTTTTTCCACAAGTACGAATGATTTCATAGGTTCTTTGTTGAAGAAAAAAGAAAATTCTTATGTAACACACATCAAGAAGCTGAGACTACGCAATGTGTTTACAATCCTTTGCACTTGAGAAAATGTTTTCTTCCAAACCGGAACTATACTGAATATTTCTGCCATAAGAATATAGAAAATTTTAAATAAAAGGATTTGGGACGCCTGGGTGGCTCAGGCCTTGGTTAAGTGTCCTGCTTGGGCTCAGGGCAAGATCTTACCGTTGGTGTGTTTGAGCCGGGCGTCGGGCTCTGCGCAGCTCAGAGCCTGGGGCCTGCTTCAGATTCTGTGTCTGCCCCTCTCTCTGCCCCTCCCCCGCTCACGCTCCGTGTCTCTCCCCAAAACGAATACACATGAAAAAATGAAATAAAATAATAAAAGGATTTATTAGCACATTACAGATGACTCTGGCGAGGGCCTCGGGCATTTAGGGCAAATTGCTGGCAAAGACACTTGCTCCCATGTAGGGAGCCTGATGCAATCAGAGTGGTGCTTGCACAGGTCTTCCCGTCCAAAGTATTGTTCTAGGCCTTGTAGGCAAAGCTGGGGAGCGCGACCCCCGAAGGCTGGAAGAAAGACAAAATGCTGTGAATTTGTGCCCTCACTGTGAAATGCTTTCCTAGACGCCCGCCCTAATGAACCAGGCCGGACAGCGGCGGCGTCCTCGGCTCCTGCACGCACGGCGGACACTGTTAATGAATTGTGCCATTCTTGCCCAGTGACCGTCTCCACACGGGGCCCCACTCACAGTCGGGATCGGCACTTGAGCCGGAACCGCTTTTCCGACTCCTGTGCTGCTGTTGCGTACCTTGCACTCTCTGAAGTGTGGCATGAAAGTGCGACACCAACGGCAAGGTCTCATTAGGTGTTAAATTGTGGGTGAAAAGCTCCCTGGAGAATCCGTACACTTGTTCAAAAAACTTCAAAAGCAAAGTGGTATTGGTGCTTTCGACAAATTGTTTCCAAGAAGGCACCCCACCTAAGCTCCGGAAACAGCAGGAATTATGAGTTGGATCAAGGAACCTGTAACCAATGGGGGGGAAAAAAATCTATAAAGTGAGGTTTTTAGGAAATACAGCTTTTTTAGTAAAACAGAAATGTTCTTTCTCTTAAGTCTCTGGTGCCTATAAGCTTGGGGAACTTCAAGGTGATATTACTATAACAATTTTTGGACAGTAGAAATTATAATTGAAATTTGCTACTACGAGGATAACTAAAACTCAATCATTTTACACTCTCCCATACATGCCTGAGGATACTTGGGTGTAAATAGATTTCTTGGAAGCAGCCACTGACTATGGTTAAATTACATCTTACCAAGTAAATTCATTGGTTTTTTAATTACTCTGCTGATGTCCACATGCTGTCTCCACCATCTCAAACTAAAATGATATCGATTCGATTCCTAACTCTGATACACCAAGAAGAAAAAAGCAGAGACTTTTTTTTTTTTTTTGGTCTCCACTTTCTAAATAAGAGCTAATTATTAAAAGTACAGGTATATATTTATTTTTGAAGAATCCTGTCTTTGGGGCACCTGGGTGGCTCAGTCGGTAAGCGTCAGACTCTTGATTTCAGCTCAGGTCATGATCTCATGGTTCTTAGGGTGAAGTCCTGCATCGGGCTCTGTGTTGCCAGTGCGGACCCTGATTGAGATTCTCTCTCTCCCTATCTCTCTGCCCCTCCCTGCTTGTTTACTCGAGCGTGCACGCCCTTTCTCTCTCTCCCTCTCTCTCTCTCTTTCTTTCTCTCTCTCAAAATAAATAAATAAACTTCTAAGAATAAATAAAAACCTGTCTTTACTGTAAGTTGTCACCATTTGATATTTGCTTTAGATGGTTCTCTTTGTGGACAAGCATTTGAGTATGGTTCACGTGATCACTGTCCTCCACAGAATTTTCACAGAAACAAGAAGTGCAATGTCCAGGGGAGACAGCAGAAACGGAATGTTTGGGGAAAGAAAACATTCTTAGGTAGAAGTACCCGGGTACAGAACCATATCAGGAAATAGAACGGAGGGGAAAGGGAGCTGTCCTCGTGTGGTATGGAATAATTTAAAATTTTGCAGCGAGTTAAGCACAATTAAGACAGTTGCTTTTCCTTAAAATAAGAAGTCATTTTATCTCAGGTTGACAGTATTGATAATAAAACGCTATTTTCTTTTGGAGTTCACCCCGTAACTACTGTTCCCTTGCTTGTCAGAAGCCCTTTGAAATTGTTTCTGATCATCTCTGCTGAGAACTTCATTTCCTTTTGGTGGCCTAGTTAGTCATGATGTTGCAACATGCTGGTAAAGCAAAATGGGGAATCGGAGGCAACTAATCACATAATTAGAGCCAAAAACCTCAGGTAATTCAGGTCAACGAGAGTTCTGGGCGTCAGTTATCCAGACAGTTATCTCAATCCTTCACTTCAATAGAGTGACCCTATTCTTTAATTACCCTTAATTAATAATGGTGCCAGATCTATTTGTTACAACCTTTTAATTTGCCACTATATGTTATGTATCATTCTAACTATTGGGGTTCCAGTTTTTTAAAAGCCAAATTCTTGAATACTTACCATCATGATTTCACATAATTGAACAATAAATAATTTTATGTCAACTAATTGCCTGTTTATTGCCTGAGTCTTACGCATAATGAAGCAGAGTCCCCTAGAAAGAACTACAGCCAGCTTAATACTCAGGGGTCACGTTCTTGTTGCACGGCTATTAACAAGTTGGGTTCCAAACTAAGCTTTTTTCTTTCTCATTATGGCATAGAAGTCCCTTCACAGTCTGGCCCTGGTCTACCTCACACACCCCATCTCCCACAGCCCCCTGTCCTCTGACAATCTGAAGCCTCGAAAATCCTTCGCAAGAAGCTTCTCCCTATTTTCTAAACAGCTCCTGCTCATGTCTAACTCTGTGCTTCAGCATGTGTCTTCCCCTCAACTTGGACCGTCCTCCTTGTGGTAACCTTGTACTGGTGCTTTGACATGGATACGTCTGTGAATCTCCCCTTTTCTGCACCCTTAGCACTTTATCCATATCTCTGCCCTCTGCTTTACCACACTTACTGTTTAAGTAATTAAGTCTCTCCCCTCCGCTCCCCTGTGAGCCCTTTAAAGGACACCAAGCCTGTCGCAAACTTTGAGGAAATATTTAACGAGGAAGACTAGGATGAAAAGATTCTCTAAGGACGGTGGAATACAACTCCTTAAGGAATAGTGAGGAACTGAGCTATTCAGCATTTTAGGGTTCTCAGATTTGCCTAATGCAGAACATAGGCTATCTCCTGAATCCCTGGGCTTTGTGGTGAAGATATTTCCTTCAGCTTCCCAGTTGGAGCTTAACTACAAAACTTTCTGGCAGCCTATATTGTTCGTGCACAGACACAGCAAACTGAAAAATGACATTAAGGAATCCAGACATGTTTAGAATGAGCATTACTTAAGCAAAAGGGGGGGAGGGGGCAAGATTTGAGCTCTAAAGAATAAAACCTTGACCCCAAACTATTTGTCTGACATAGACCTAATGCTTTGTGTCAGAGGTGACTACAAACTAGATCAGATGAAATAGTTTCTGTCCTTCTTCGGTTCCTGCGATCACATTAAGAATCTAGAGTGCTTGTAACTAAGATTCTTCTCCACTCCAGTGCTGCTATGAGACTTTATACAAGCTGTTGTTTTTCTACAATTTTTGTAGAATTTACTTAAAAGCGTGGTAGCAGGGGAAATACGTATCCTACTAATCACATTTTTGTGATTTTATTGTGATATGAAGTATATGTGTGCGTGATGCAGATGGTTCTATTTTCTATGGCACCGATATACGTGGACTGTATTGGAAGATACTTTGAATGTATGTAAATTTCATTGTATTCCTTATTATTTCCTGCTACATGGAACTAAGGAATGCATATACTTATGCAGGACACTTCCAAAACTGAATTATGACTCACTTAGCTAGCATTTCGCTGGTATCAATTAAAAATGAATCGCAAAAGTATAAAGATTGCACGGGAAGTTGGGGTGCTATTGTAATTAATATGTTACTTCCTCTCTATACTTGTGGTTCAGTTTTTATTCATTATTTTCTCTTTTCTTCACACTTCCTCTCAGTAAGACAAGTTCTAAAATCCTAAGTGGTGTATGAGCTATTACATAATTGTCCTTTTATGCCTGCATAGACACTACCCTCTAATACATTCCTTTGTGAAGTAATTTGGGTTACCTTGGATGTGAAAGACAGTTCAATTGTAGCACATTCCACTATGTAGCCAAAGCCCCAAGAAAAAATACAGAGTCCTGGAATGGTCCTTGCAGCAAATTAAACTTCAACAATCTTTTATGAAATGTTGAAGGTTTCCAGCCAGCTAGATGATTTTGGCAAAGATCAGCATGACTCGATTGGAAAAATAGTGTAAAATATTATTTAGGCTATTACAGAGTTAGGGTGTTTCTGATGTGACAAATTTTAGTATTTCATTGGTATTTCAGATACCTATCTAACCCCAACACTTGGTAGCTTAACACCAGAATGATTTATCATTTCTCATCATTCTGTGGGTTGATTGGGCAGTTCTGCTGTCTTGGCTGAGCTCACTTGTGCAGTTACAGTTGGTCTGTGTTAGAAATTCCCAAGTAGCCTCACTCCCATGTCAGACAGTGCTGACTGTTGGCGGGATGACCAGAACTCTGTCACTGTATGATCTTTAATTCTGGGGTTCTACACAGCCTGGTGGTCTCAGCGTTCTAAGGAGGTGAGGACGAGTCTTCAAAATATCTCTGGGAATCTTGCAGTTGTAACTTCTGCTACATTCTATCCATCAAAGCAAGTCAAGGTGAGCCCAGATTCACCAGGGTGGAGAAACAGACTGTACCTCTCAACAGTAGGAGCAGCAGCATTGCATCATGAAGAAGCATTGACACAGGGTGGCGTGTGTCATTAGAGGCCATTATTCTGACAATCTACTATGACAGAAATTTCAAAAAGGGAATGGATCTTTATTGTATTAGGTAAGAATAGCACCTGCTCTGCCTGTCTAAACAGGAATGTTCGTTTCGATTTAAAAAAAAAACTGGTATGAAACAAGATATTAAATTTTATGTCCATGTTTTTGCCTGCCATTTTCTGAAATTCGTATTTAAACCACGTTACTTAAGATTGTGTCCAACGTGTTGGATTAGTTCCACCTACACTGAAAAGAACGCAAGACAGCATGAAATGATACCTTATCCCATGAGTTACAGAAAGCCACCCCACTAAACAAAAATACTCAGATGGCATTGGCCTTAGATCATGGCAGAGGACATGATGTCTGGAGACATTTCACCATAGAGAAGCAACCGAAATTCAATGTTTTAATGATTTTTTTCTAAATAACATTTATAGACACACTTAAGAGGATGGATTTTTAATAAATTGTGCTGAAATGTCTAGTGAGGAGCCTTAAAATGATAGATGAGAGTTGCCATTTTTGTGCCCACCTCCAAAGTCAACAATGACATGTATCATGACCTGACAAAAATCTTTAAAAGAATGAACTGACAAGAGTACCTGGGTGTCTCAGTCAGTTAAGCGTCTGACTTCGGCTCAGGCATGATCTCACGGTTTGTGAGTTTGAGCCCCACGTTGGGCTCTGTGCTGTCAGCTGGGAGTCTGGAGCCTGCTTCGGATTCTGTGCCTCCCTCTCTCTGCCCCTCCCCTGCTTGCACTGCGTTTCTCTCTGTCAAAAATAAAATAAACATTAAAAAAAAAATTAAAAAGATGAACTGACCGAATTTCTACGATGTCTTCCAGAAACAACCAAGCTTTATCTAAGTAAAAAGTAACTGATCACACTTCTGTACAGAGCACACAGTAACGTGTTTTAGAAAAGGTCAATTGAAATAAAACCATATCTATAAAGTCTTCTAGAGTACATGGCTTTTCAAATATAACATATAGTACTTAAGCAAACAATACTGCATTTCGCATGATCTAATTGCAAGTCATTTTAACATAGGCTAATACTAGCCTATTAATTTAAAAGCATTAAATATAGTTTTAAATAGATTTTTCAACTTTGAAAAAGTAGAAAAAACCTAATTCTAATGAATCACAAGAAATGTCCTTTAACTCTGGTGACATGATAGGAGAGAGGTTGTTAATGACTGGCATTTAGATTTGTATTGGATTTGCCTTGTTTTCAATTTTCTTTGTGTCAAATGTCAAGTAACTATACATGCCAGATCATCGACTACAATAAAAATTTCACTTTCTTATCATTCAATTATTCAGTCAACCAATCTTCATTGGGTGCCAGTGTTGCAGACCCCCATGCTCAGAAGCATAGGGATGAGGCCATGATGACCATAATCGTGCCAGAGTTTGGCTCTGGGCAACTCACAGCTGTATCATGCTTAAACATGTTCACTAACCTTTTTTTAATCAATACCAAAGTTCAGCTGAGAAATTTAACTGTGCTGAATTGTAAACCGAAATTCAGTTGCTGTTTCCTCCTATAACCCTGCACTCTCAAAGCTCGATTTCCTATGCTTGGTTTTTCTTTTCCATTTTCTTTCCTGAAAGTTAAATCTTAGACGAAAGTTCAGGTCGGAAATCTGGTCATAAGCATTCAGATTAGTGACCTGCTGTGCCATTTTTTAAAAATTACCAATGCAGAACTCATGGAGCACCTTTGCAAATCATTTTCTATGATGAAAGGCTTAAAGTCTAGTTCCAGAAAAAAAAAAAATTAAAAGAAGTTTTATACAAACACATCTGATGTTACTGGCCACCACTCTATTCTGCCACCCCAGAAATATCACCACGATACCCACATTGAGTAGTGGTGAGGGCTGGGGCAGTAAACCACCCAGAATCCCTTCACAAGGTCCTTGTAGGGTTTTTTCTAAGGCTAGGAATAAAATCCATGTACACAGAACAACATTTTTATCTCTGTGAGATTAAATGGCCTATCCGGGGGAAATGTGCCTTAATACCATGATTAGTCAGCCAACACCAAAAAAATTATACCATTTAATAAGGGCTTGGTCATTGTTTTTAATTAGGTAAAGCAGAATTTATGAAGCATGAGTGCTATACAAAGACCAAGTGGTGGGTTGGGGAACATGACTTGATGTTAAGGACACTGAAAGACTTATTTAACCAAAGAACACAAAATGTTCACCAAAAAAGGGGAAGAAAGATTATTACCAAGGTCAGGCAGAGGATGCTACCCTTCTTTTGTATACACTAAATAGTTGGCAGAACTGCAGAAATTCTAACTTTCAGGAAGTGAGGCCAAGGAAAGTAAAACTCCAGCTAGTCTTAAAGAAGGCAAAACAAAAGAGAATCTTAGCCAGCTGAAGCCAGGGCAAGATACCAGACTATGGGAGAGGCACACAGAGTGATAAAGGAGTGATCCCAAAGGTAAACATCCATATTTCACTAATTAGTCTAAAGTCAGCCCTCTGAGCCCAAAGGATGGGTCTTTCCCCCTGCAGCCGTGAAATTCTCTCCAGCTCTCAAGATCTGCAGGCTCGTCTCCACCTCCAATATGACTCCAATGGCTCCCAATCTGCTTTGCCACAGAGGCTCATTTTTAGCCCTCTCCAGCTCGGCAGCAACAGGAGTCAGAGCTTGTCATTCAATTTATAACTCTTCTAGCTAGTTCCATGTCAGGGCACTAAATCGGGTTTTTCTATGTTCATTTGCTGTGATCCTTGAGCTCCAGCCTTGTTGGTCTCCCCGATGCCTGTGAACACATTGTATTCATTCCCTTTACCGGGCCTCTTCTCAGCTTTGTCTCCCTTGATCCCAATGCAGCCTTTCCTTTAAAGTCTAGATCAAGAACCATCCGTCCCCTAAAGCCTTCCCCAACTATCCAGACTATTATGCTTTCCCTCCCTACTCTGAGCTCACTGCTTTTAGAGTCATACCATTAACTCTTAAATTGCTTCATAACTCCTAGTCTTATCTTCTATTACTGTAATTTCGGAGGCATGGGGCCATGACTTGTCTCTTTTCAATACCTACACCATAGGTACCTATACCATACCATACCTTAACATATGTCTACACACTAAGAAGTTATTTATTAGACATTTATTGTTTGATGGAATGACTCCTCCTATATTTCAATTCCAAATTTCTCTTTAAAGAAATTTAATGATCAGAGTCAGACTTATTTTCCACCTATGTATACATAAACAGCTCATCACAAACTTTAGTAATAATAGAATGTGGCCCTGAAAGTTTTCATATTACCACCTAAATAAACGTGTATGCACATACATACCTATGTGCTCCAAAAGGTTAAGGCTCAACGAGAGTTTTTTTATAGTTCACTAAGTTTTATATTGAATCCTTTTATCCAGATTGTTAGTGCCCTGCTTAGTCAATTGAAACATATTGCTTTGATATCAAAGCTGCAACCCAGGCCTTTATTTCTGATGTATATTCTATTCAGAAATGCAAGTCCTTCTACACAGGACAGTGAGAATTGTCTTAGAGATCTTCGCAATTCACTGTGCCACATGATCAAGAACAGAAATAACAAATTTGGTCCAGTGACTATATATAAAAAACTTTGTAATAAAATACACTAGTCAAGGGCATACGGTCAGGAATCAGAGTTATATGATTCCCTTGGTAATAGATCTGACTTTGATTTCTAACTGAGCATCGCATCCACATTCACAAATACTATTACTTTTAAGAAAGAGGAAGCTACTGAGGAAAATAGGAAAGGAGGAGGAATTAACTAGAATATCCAGATAATTGTCGATCGAGGGTATGTCATGTTTCAGTCAACTAAGTTTTCAGTCTAAAAACAAGCTGTGGCGTCTTACAGTGAGACTAAATCATGAGCTATCTGATGAGTGTCACAGTGAGAATACGGTTCAGAGGTAAAGTTTTTTCTTTCAATTACATAATAAAAATAAAAAGTGAGTTCATTTAACTTAACTTATAGTACATGCACTATCCCCTTACTTTTAGAAATGCTACCCATTCAAGTACTCTCAGCTTCTCCTGCTACTCACAGTTTGGGTCTATAAAAAAAATCAGACCATACAAGGATGGCTCAGCTTATCCGACCACTTTCCAGTTAATTTACCATTATATTATTTATAAGACTCCACCCACACCACTAATTAGATATCATGCAACTCATCAAGGGTGATCATTAAGCAAGTCAGAAAATAACTATGTTGTAGAATCACTGATATTATCATATTATATATAGAAAACCTCAAAGTTTCCTTACACACCCAAATTCTTTAATCACCATCTATAAGAGGACAAGGCTTATTCAAATACTCAATTGTTCATTAAGCATACTGCCTCATTTTTTAAAAATCTACTGTAATTTCTTCTTTTAAGTCCTGGGAAACAGCGCAGGCAGACCTAGCAAGTAAGTAAACAGACTCACAAACACAAAGAATGAGTTCCTATGAAACGCTCGGGAAACACAAGGTGAGACATGAATGGAATTTGAAAGGAAACAAAAAGCCAGAGAAAAAGTCAAAGTACATAAGACAGTGAGTTCTTCCAAAATTGAGAGAGTAACTTGTCTGGGGCATTTTCATCCCCCCTGAAGAGAAAAGAGCAATGGCCTAGGGAGATTAAGGGTAGGGAAGCTGCAACAGCAGGAATTAGTGATAAGGAAGAAATACAGATTTCAACAGTGAAAGTGTCAAAGTAAGGAGGCATTTTATCATCCTTCTTAAGCAAATGTTTCTTTCTTCCTTTATACATTCTTATTTGTAAACATAAGGCCAGGAATGGTACCAAGGTTTCCGACCTTGGATGTGGCGTTGTTAGTACCCATCTTCAGGGAGTACTAACCCCCGAGTCCTTCCCTCACAAATGCACATGGACCTCAGGGAAGACAGGCATGCATATATCTAACCCCTGTATGTTCAGGAAGAAATGTGTGTTTCTCTCACTGACATCATTCCTGATTTGAAGTTCCTCCTAAAGTCTACCAATGCTTTTGAAACCAGGTTATCACACTTCTTTGCTCATGTTTTACATTTTTTTCCAGGGGCATTGATAATAAAAGTCACAGGGGAAAAATATGGTTCATAAAGAAATATTTTAAAATAGTGTGGATGGCTCAGTGTATGTAGTTTGTGGATATGAGTTAAAAAAAAATAAAGAAAACACTATGCCATTTCATAAGAACACATCAGGAGCCCAGTCCTGATATAAGCTATGGCATTCTGAAATAAGTCAATAAATAAAAAGGCAATGGCATTTTTAACCACGTATGCTAACTA
The DNA here is from genome assembly GCF_027475565.1 of Acinonyx jubatus. Classification (NCBI taxonomy): domain Eukaryota; kingdom Metazoa; phylum Chordata; class Mammalia; order Carnivora; family Felidae; genus Acinonyx; species Acinonyx jubatus. Next base: position 62,409,705 of record NC_069385.1, on the reverse strand, counting down.
GGTCATCTAATAATGATGACATGATTCCAGGCATGCAAGGGTATCATCTACTCATTATGATTCAAGTTATGGTCGATGACATTGATATAACTTAGAAGAGTATAAGATAGAGGGAATATTTCATAGTAAATAGACCAAGAATGATTCCCCTTGGAATAGTAAAGGTACAAATTGCTTTACTTTTCATTTCCATGGCGCTAAATTTGTATTTCATGTGAGGGCCTATAATTGATGACTGCTTACTTGTCTGGGGTGAAAAAGGATAAAAAAATAGATTATGATTGTCAAGGTTGTTTGTGTTAGTAGCTAAAATGGCAAGCAGCACCCTGAAGTCTCTGTAAACAGCACACAAATATTTTTCTTTTTAAAAAAAACAAGAAAGCATTGGGCAAAAAGTTACAAACCAAAATACCCTATATCATCCAACTGACATGGTTCACAGTTTTTCTTGGAACAATGATTATATCACACAGCAAAACAAACTCCAGGGCATCCGTCCATATCAGTCCTACATTTTCTCAAAAGCATTACAGGATTGAAGATTTTTTATTTGTTTATTTTTTTTAGAATACAAAGTACCTGCAGTCGTTCCACATTTTGGTATTCTCTTTTGTAAAAAAAAAAAAAAATGCCTAAGTTGGTTAACAAAAGCATCTCAATGTTGCTATACTTAGTAAATAATTTAAAATTCATAATAATTACTTCCATATGTCAAATTCCCCTCTTCCCCAGATTCCCAATTGCCTCTCATTATCTTAGATAGTCCTATTTCCAAATTTCTCTTGATGTGTTGTAGATACTATTATGTCCTACTTCTGAGAATAATTCATTACCATTCTGTGTATTGAAGTATTAATTTATATAAGCAAAGGGGCAATCACATTTAGTTAAGAAAAGTAAAAGCTATTGTTCTAATGTGTATTCATTTTGGTTCTTACCTACATAAGGTGTGAGCACAAGTGCGTGCATGTGTGCGTGTGTGTGCATGTGCATGCATGTCTGTGTGTGCATGAGAGTGTGCAAACAAAATAACTGACGAATCTTCACTTTCCAAATCTTCAGTAAGTTGTTTCTCACACGAGAACACTGTCATTTTAAAAAGGCTAATTTTAAAAATAATTATAACTTCTACAGTGACTTTTTATACAACCTGATATATACCCATTACAGTAGTGTTTCTCAAACTATCTATGATAGGAAAGGAGGAAGGAAGGAACGAACGAACGAACGAACGAACAAGCAAACGAACGAACGAATGAAGAAACAAAGGAAGGAAGGAAGGAAGAGGAAAGGAGAAATCTTTTTTCAAGTTTCCAATCCATAGCAGACTAAGACTTCTGTAAAATACAATAAAAATGAAGTTTCAGTCACGTGCTATTATTATGTTATTATGAAAGTTTCTAAATGCTTGCTGTCAGTGTCTGTTTCACCTCATTGCAGACCCAGCAACCAAATGCAGGACTGCTTTAGACTTAGTACCTCGCACCTATGAGGCAACTTCTAAGTGTTCTTCAAATGGAAGGCATTGAATTCTGTTTTTAGAAAACTAATTTAAATGTTAGAGAAATACCTAAGTTTATTTTTGTGAAAGCAGAAAACCGATCTTTTTTTTTTCTTTCTGGCATTCAATAATAGAGGTTAATGGTTGAGAGATAATTCTGTCTGGGTAATATGAGTAAAAATGAAAGTGGGCAGGATTTGGAAGAGGCAAAAGGTAAGGAAGGGAATCCACTGGATTTTGGCAAATATTAAAAGTAGCAGGATATGGGAAGCAGGATGTAGGGGGAGATGCTTTGGATCATATGACATAATTTACTTACACCAGTAATAGATATTTACAGTGAAGCCTTATTTGGTTAGTCAGTAATATTCCTAACAGAACTTTTTAAAAAATTATATTTAATATTGCTAAGATTAACTCCCACATTAGCTGGATTGCAATCAACTTTTACACCAAGAAAATCCAATAAAATAGTAGATTGAACAAAATAGAAGCTTCTATTTACTCAAGTAGACGTTGTCCTGATAAAATGGTTTCTGGTCTTGATTCAGTGGTGCATGGGTATCTGTGCTGAGGCCTCTAGATTTCTTGTCCATATTCTCATAGTCACAAAATGATTGGTGCAGCTGCAGCCATCATGACTCAGTAGGAGGTGGAGAGGAGAAGGAAGTGGCAAAGAGAAATGTGGCATCTTTATCAGCAAAGGAGATGGCTTTCACTTATGTCACATTGGACAGAACATGTTAAATGGCACTCGTAACTACCAGGGAGGCTGGGAAGTGGGTTTCTTTAATTGGATTTGGCATGAACCAAGAAAGAAGGGAATAAGGGAAATTAACAGTATTTGCCATATATTCCAAATAGGACCTTACCCAGGAGGAAAGTAAGCAATAATTATTTAACACCAACTCTTTTTCTTTGGGAACTATACGAGATGCTTTGGTTGCATGATCTCATTTCATACTCTAAATAACCCTCCAAGGCAAGTATCATGATCCCCATTTAACAGATGGAAACACTGCATCTCTGAACCTGTAAGTGATGATCATATAATTTAAATGGCACATCTGTAATGCGGAGCTTGCATTCAAACCCTGTGCTTTCTCTGCTGTGCCAGAGTTTACTCTGCCTGAGCAGAGTTTAGAACCACATGAGTTGTTGGAATTTCCCCGATTTAACTTAGATATAGCCCATTCACTCTGAGTTTCTTAATCTGAAGGTACAAAAATATATTGAGGATTATGTGAAATATAATGCACATTTTAGATGACATTACAAGTAAAGCTTAGTGAAAATCCAAATTACACATAGACAACTAAAGTAACTATAAACGTATGATATATCACAATATCATTAGCCAACCAAATAAAAATAAAAGTCTTATTTGGGACTGCTTAGGTCTACACTGGCCCATATCTCAGCTGTCCTAGGTCTTGGTCTGATTTATATCTGCCTGTGGGGTTACAGAACATCTCTAGTTCCCTCTCCCGGAGAGGTGGAAATATCTTAAGATCTTTCCCCACATGAGCGTCAGGAGACTCAAAAATGCATACTATGTGCAGCCAAAAAACCTCACTTGAGCTGCATGGAGATGCCCCCTGTGATGGTTAATTTTGTGTATCAACTTGGCTAGACGAAGGTACCCAAATATTTAGTCAAACATTCTAGATGTTTCTGTGAAGGCTTTTTAAGATGAGATTAACATTTAAATCAGTAGACTTCGAGGAAACTTTACTTTCCATAACCCAATCAGCTGAAGGTCTGAATGGAAAAAAGACGGACTTTCCCTGCAGAAGAGAGAATTTTGCCAACAGACTACCTTTGGATTTGGATTGCAATATCAGCTTTTCCATAAATCTCCAGCCCGCTCATCCACCCTGCACATTTTGGACTTGCTAGACTCCACAATCATGTGAACTGATTCCTCAGAATAAATCTCAAAATAAATTTCTAGATAGATAGATATAGACAGACAGATAGACATCCCCTTGTTTGTTTCCCTGGAGAATCCTAACTAACACACATTAATGAGCCATTTTCTAGTCTCTCTCTACTCTTACTTTGCCTCTTAATTTTCTTCATGTAGACACTTCATACAATGCAGTACATAGTCTGTTTTCTCTCATAGGAGGGCATTTACAACTCTTATCAAACCCCTTTGTTTATATGGGAAAGAATTAACCTACCACCATAAAGATCACTACACACATTTCCTCCAGACCAAGGATACACATACACACACACACACACACACACACACACACACACACGCACACACGCACGCACACGCACACACACACACACACCTTTGTTCGCATTGCTTTCTAGCTCATGTCTTGGTAATCGAATCAGTGGGTTTTTCACCCCTAAAGAACAGGCCACAGCAAGGATCAGACCTATCTCTTGCACATCAACAGAAATGCTTTCAAATTATTCTGAATCCCTTACTGCCTACTATATAATTGTTACCTAAAGACTTTGATTTACACAGTAACTTATTTTCTATATTAGAAAAATAAGGGAGATGGCCTTTTGGCCTCCCACTGACACATAGGAGCTAGAAAGTCCAGTCAGCGTACATTCCTTTCAGGCCTCCCCACCAAAGACTAGCTGCTTCACTTAGCTGTCACATGGCCTCTTGAACACCTGCACCCCAACACTGCCGTTTACCTTGAATGGCTTCTTGCTCACTGTTTCCAGCACTCCAGACCTCTTCTGCCCCTAAAGGAGCTCATAAGAGCTCACCTCTATCACAGAAGCCATCTAAACTAAAGCATGTCTAACCAAAGAACCATAATTTTTAAAATATGTATTACTAGTTTCTGAAAGCCAACTATCGAGCACTTAGAGTAAAAATACTGCCTTTGTGTTTATCAAGCTTAACATTTCAGAGGTTACATTAAACGTCCCATTAAGGAGAAACATATACATATGTACACACACACACACATATAAACACACATATATGTTAACTCAGAGCATGTTTATTAAGCACCTACTATGAGTAAGAAAACTGCCCAGGTACTGAGATGGTCCACAGTACCATGTCTCTGTATTTCCCCCCATGTTAACATCCCCTAAAATAAAATCATGGCCTGCCTTTCTGAAGTGCCAAAAGAGATAAGCATGTAAAATAGAGATACTGCTTTATTCAAAGTTTTTCATAAGGCAGTTAAACAAAGGATTTTTTAGTCCATGCTATTACCACTAGCATGGACTGCTTTCATTCCTCTGTTTATTTCACAAACAAATATTGAGTACCTACTAGATTCCAGGCACCAAGCGGGGTGCCCAGGAAATGGAGAAAATGCACACATTCTTTGTCTGCCCGTTGCTCCCAGTCTAGGGTGAAGAAAGTGAGGATTAAATTTTATTTCTCCAGCTGAAATCGTATTGCAGGATGATCTCTCACAGATTCACGGGACTGAAAACTGCCATATTCTAAACAGTCATTGATGGCTACAGAAGAAATTTCTATAGGGAATGAGAATATCATGAGGCCTCCTCCTTTTTTTTAATATGGCCTCGTCTGGTCCATCTTTGAGATTTTTCTTTCATGAGTCATACAGGTGTTAGTACAAGTGTTAGTGTAGGTAGAAGTAAAGAAGTTAAAAAATAATCTCAGCTGAGTCATGAAAAGGTGTTAGAAAACCCCTTGATTAAAAAGGTCTTCTGCCTTACTGAACCATTCATTCATTCATTAGATAATGGCCTACCATATTAAAATCACTTTGTGGTTGGAGGAGGGGATGGAATACAAAAGAGATAAAACCTGAACCCTTCCTACAAGCAGCTTCTTTTCTTTTTAAAAAAATTTTTTTTCAACGTTTATTTATTTTTGGGACAGAGAGAGACAGAGCATGAACGGGGGAGGGGCAGAGAGAGAGGGAGACACAGAATCGGAAACAGGCTCCAGGCTCTGAGCCATCAGCCCAGAGCCCGATGCGGGGCTCGAACTCACTGACCGCGAGATCGTGACCTGGCTGAAGTCGGACGCTTAACCGACTGCGCCACCCAGGCGCCCCCAAGCAGTTTCTTTTCTATCAGAGGAGCCTACACCCATATCTTTTATGCACAGTATATCTTGACTCTTCCATTTGCTTCCCTTTGTATTTTAACAAAGTGGCATATACAGTCAAGACGGACGATCATACAAAGCGCCTTAAGAAATGTCTCATTATGAAATGTCTGCTGAGATGCCGTGTCCACAGTGAGCAGCTTGTGGCCAACGTGTGAATGGGGCAGGACGGGAACATTCCAATTGTTCAGCTGCTCTCCACCCAGTGTATTTATGAAGTAATTATTTCCAAACTTGACATCCTTCAAGATCATTTTTCCTTCTATCTTTTTTCTGTAAGAGATTATAGTTTTTAAGTAGCAGGCATGAGGCATAAATAAGAATGTGAAATTCTGTCATGAGCACACACGAAATTTGGTGCCCGCTACCCATTCTGCTAGTTTAAAGGCAAGAGTTTGGTTTATTGACTTGACAATACTGTGAATGTGCTTTCATGATTCACAGAATTGGGTGCACACAGGATGGCAGTGGTCTAGTGCATTTTGATGCATCATATTCATTGCCCAGCTGTGAGCTGAGCAGTGCTGGCTCTGGGCTTGGGCCTGCCAGGCAAGGCTGCCCCTTGGCCAGCCATTTCTCTTTTGAAATCTCCAAGGAGGAAATTCACAGATTCCCTGGGTATTTGTGACACCGTCTGGCAACTCTTGTGGATGAAGTCAGCTCTAGGCAACATAAGAACATTTCCCTTACCTCTGGGGCACCTGGGTAGCTCAGTCAGTTAAGCATCTGACTCGGTTTCAGCTCAGGTCATGATCACAAACTCAGGTTTGTGAATTGGAGCCCCATGTGGAGCCTTGCGTGGAGCCTTGCGTGGAGCCCTGCCGAGAGCATTTATCCTGCTTAGGGATCTCTCTTGCCCTCTCTCTCTCTGCCTCTCCCACTGCTCATGCTCTCTCTCTCTCTCTCTCTCTCTCTCCCCCCGCCTCTCTCTCTCTCCGCCTCTCTCTCTCACTTTCTCAAAGTAAATAAATAAAAACTTAAAAAAAAAAAAAGAAAATTACCCATACCTCCTACCACCACTCTTTCCCACAGGTTTCCCTTTCCTGCGTACGTTTACTTTCAAAACTGAACCCCCAAATCAATAACATGACAAGTGTTTAAGATCTTACATACAAGATGGAATATCTAAAAGCCTCCACAGGACACAGAAATAAATCTCTAATAGTGGAATGTACAGTACTGGAAAAGATATTTTGAAGAAGGGCATGGCATTTTCCCCACGCCCCTCAAGTCATAACGTGTCCATGACTGTGTACTACACCTAAGCCATCTGTAAGAGATTTTCTAGGACAGTCATAATCCAAAATATTCCATCCATCTGTCAGATCGTGTGTCAGACCATGTGTCTCAATTTCTAGTTTAGAAAGTATGGCCCCTGTCCTTACCTCAGTCCAGTTTACAGTCCCTTTTCATCCAAAGGTTCCTGGGTTATTGTTGGGGCTTTGCCTTACTTTTCAGGGAAGAAAGCTGCTCACCACCACCTCCTCGATCTCATCTTGTCCTTGAAAGCGAGTGCTAACTCGCTCCTGAAGCTTTTCTTCTCTAGCTAAGCCATCTCAGTTCTTCTGGGCTCCCACATCAAGCCAGCATGGTCTCTGACACTGAGAAGCACTTAATAAATATCTCATACATAAACAAATGTCAATCATTTCTTCCTTCCCTGAAGTCCAGAACTTCATGGAATCTGCAGGGACAAATAATCAGGAAGACTTCACTGAGAGCAGGAAGATGAGGAGCCCTCACTTCCACGGGGCATGGATCTGAGCCTTCTGAACGAGCAAGGGTTTTGCACGTGGGACACTAGTTAGTTCAATTACTACTATGGGACATTTAGAATCATCCAAGTAGATCCCAACTTGAGTGATGATTAGATTAGCATAGGCACTGTGCTTAAAACTCCAATTAGCCACCTACAAGTATTTATTATATATCTATACAATGAACTACACTTCTCTGGAACCAGTGTTTGGGGAAGTATGGGCCCCCTGTATGTTTTATGCATGGATCCAGATGATTTGTGGGTGCGAATGGGCATATCAACACTACCTGTCCTTAGTGATTTCTAGCACGTTTTTTGGTGTTTATTTATGTTTGAGAGACACAGAGACAGAGTATGAGTGGGGAAGGGACAGAGAGAGAGACACACACACAGAATCCGAAGCAGGTTCCAGGCTCTGAGCTGTCAGCACAGAGCCTGACGCGGGGCTCGAACTCACGGACCACGAGATCATGACCTGAGCACAAGTTGGAGACTCAAATGACTGAGCCACCCAGGCGCCCCATTTTCTAGCACTTGTTAAAGGCGTTAGCTACGTAAACATGTTTAGTGCTGTCAAAAATCATTCAACATGAATTTGTGCACTGATTAATTAAAATATGCCTTTATTGAATATCTGTTGCGTGTCAAATACTATTTTTGCTGTTGTGGATAAAGTAGTGAACAAGATAGATGAGGCCATTTCTCCCACATAATTCACAACCTAGTATAAGGAGACACATTTAAACATATAAGCAGAGAAATGCATCATTGTATCAGGTGGTGGTAAGAGGAACAAAGGGTACAAAGAGTTCTGGGAACTCTATCCTGGGCTGATGGTTTTCTTTTTTCTCTCTTCCCATGAAGCTGTGGGTAAGACAAGGGTCAGAATGAGGCCAGAGCACTTTATCTGCCTTTGGAACTGCTAAGAGTCCACAGTGGTCCCTGGAGCCAGCTTCACTCGGGGCTGAGTCTTCTCCTCTCCTTGCAGAGCAGACAAGCTGGGGAAAGGACAAGGGACGATGGAGTCCTCCGAGTTCACAAGACCCCGGCAACCACCCAGGGTAGGAGCAGAAAACAATGGTTCCTTATCATTTATTAGTCCCTGAGTTCTCTAAGAAGTGATAAAATTGATGGGCTATACACACACACACATACACACACACACACACACACACACACATACCTTCCTTGCCTGCAAGGAAGCAATGATTAGGAACTCCCGTCTATCATAGAGTTTGGAGTCATGATGTCTGTTTATTACCTGACAGGCCCCTCCTCTGGGCATCCTCCTAAGCTCACCCCCAAGTATGGAGGGCACTGACCACTTCCTGAGAGGACTCAGTCCAGGCTTCCTCAATCATAGCAAGCACCATCTGAAAACTAAAACCAAATTTTACCAGACACAAAATCACAAAGGAAAAATAGCCTTTTGCAATCAATATCACATCAATAGACAAATTTTGAAGGTCCACCAGGATTGGCTCTGTGCAAGGCCAGAGCCACAGAGTAACAGGGACATTTTTCCTGACCTCTAGTTGCTTAGAAAGCAAGTCAGGGAGATAGAACACATATGTAAAAACGATCAGCATTGAAAATCTGAAGTAAAGCAATGCAATTACAGAAGTACAAGAAAGAAAATACAGATGAATATTTTTCAGTCTCGGGACCATGAAGGTCTCTCTAAGCATGACACCAATGACAGAAAACCTTACTAATAATGTTTATAATGATGATTAGTATACTGGTGATGACAAGAATAAAAATCTAGCCCCCTAGACTAGAGGGGCGCCTGGGTGGCTCAGTCGGTTAAGCATATGACTTCAGCTCAGGTCATGATCTCCTGGTTTGTGGGTTCAAGCCCCGCGTCAGGCTCTGGGCTGACAGCTCAGAGCCTGGAGCCTGCTTCAGGTTCCGTGTGTGTGTGTGTGTCTCTCTCTCTGACACCCCCGCTCATGCTCTGTCTCTCTCAAAAATAAATAAACATTAGCAAAAAATTTTAAAAAAGAATTATAGACTATCAGTTCTATCCCCACTCTGGAATTGAATGGACATAGCCCTCCCAGTGATAGCAAAGGGAAGGAGCGCAATCTGAGCGATCAGAAGAGTCCGTCGACTTCATCGTTGTCCTGCTCAGGGTTTCCCATGTAGCAATGTCAATTGGGCAGGACATGAGCAGGAAGCATCGTGAGGATACAGCACCCCAGAGAGGCTCACCCATGCCTGCTTGATTTACATATTTATTAAAAACCAACCCCACCTCCTCTGTCCTCACTTTTGACTCCATGCCACCTCTACCTTGCCCTACCACCCTCCAGGCGGTCTTGACCATCCTGGGCAACCCCCAAGTGCTACCTGTTGCCTTGCTCCAAGCTGGATCATACGGACACCCCCATGTATGACCTCTTCATCTCAATATGCGGCACGTTTCGACATCCCAGATTTTCTCATATGAAGCCTAGACACTTCTTCTTGAAAGACAATGCTGAGTTTTTTTCTGCCAAGCACTTGCAAACTATATTTTGTTTCTGTGCTTAGAATGTTCAAAGTATGAGAAGTTTCTTTCCTGTTGCAGCTTATAGAGAGTAGTAAACATACTTGTGTTCCATTCTCCTTGTACTTCTGGGCTTGGTAATTTGCACAACTTGTTTTCCCCAAATGGTTACTTCTACTTATTTCTAAAATACGATTTGAAGTTGAACTTACACATATTTTATTTGCAGTTTTCTTTGCCATATTTACTCTCAAATAACAATAAAAATAATTTTTAATACTTATTGATTTATATACTTATTGTGTTGGGCACTTATCTTTACGTGTATTATTTTATTCAATGTCCATCACTGGGTAGGTACCACTGTCATCTCCATATTACAGGTAAGGGAGTTGACAACAACTGAAGTAAATTACTTGACCAAGACCACGCAGGTAATAAACAACAGAGATGGAATTCAAATTTAGACAGTGTGTTTTGAAAACCTGGGTTTCTTAAACACTGTGCTGTACATAAAGGAAACCACTGGTAACTAAAATTATATAAATGCCTAACACCTTACCAATGGTCAAAAACAGTAATAGCAAAACCATGAATAAAAGTTCAAGACAGGCAACAAACTGAGAAAAAAAATGTAAAACACACACACACACACACACACACACACACACACACACACATTTCAAATAATGTGTTAACATATAAAGAGCTCCTGTCTACAGGAGGTAGATAAAAATGGTAATGGGAAACCCTCACAGAATTTATGTAGATACTCACCAAAACTATGTTTATGTAAGACCAAAGACTTAGAAAAAATCAGAAACAACCCACGTACTCACCAGCAGTGAATAATAGCTTGAGTCAGTCATGGTTCATTTACATTGTGGAATACTACGAGGGCATAAAAATGTGATTGAGATCTATATTTGTTGATATAGAAAAAATAAAAGTTTGCTAAACAGTTTACATAGTACCGTTGAGTTTTTAACAGGCAAATAGGTGTGTATCAACATAAAGCTAGATCTTAAAGAATAAATGCAAAATTATTAACGATGGCTACCTTCAGGCAATAAAATGACAAATGATTTTTAATTCATCCCTTACATTTTTATTTCTGTACGTTCTAAGATTTTTCAGTAACTCTGGATTCTTTTTATCATCATCAAAAAATAAAATCTTTTTCCGGACAGGTAAGGAATAGTACAAATTATGATGTATTAGGTTTCAAATGAATGACATCAGTCAAGAGCTAGAGGCATCACCCTCTGTGGTCTCTGGATTCCAGTGTTAAAAGTGCTAAAACGTGGATAAGGCTCTCCCCATTCAGGACTATTATCCCTATTCAGTTGAAAAGGGCTCAGAAGCCAAGAATTGGGCCCACTGCCTTCCCAGGGGATTTCTAGTAACTCCTCAGGCAAACTGCAGGGAGAACCAGAAGAAAGATGGCCAATCCACCCAGAGACAGCAGCTCACACAGCACATGGCTCCCAAGGGAAAGAAAACCGGGATGCATGCTTTTCCGACCCAGGGAGCCCAGGCTAGGGATGGAAACAGGCTAGGGAGAGACAAAAAGGAAAAAAAAAAAAGCTCATTTCTCAAAAGTTTTATTGTTAATATTATTGCCAATTTGTCATTATGTACATTTCAGGCCCCCAGTTGGTCCTCTTGCTGGTAACAAAAGGTCAGAGACGGTTCTTATTGCTTCGCTAATGCGGAATTCAACAAATGGACACTGGTGAACTGTCAAAACCCCGCAAACCCCAGTGGCTTCTTATTTACATGTGTATCTTTGTTACCCTGGGCACGTCCTCCCAGTCCTCAAAGGAACTGTAGTGTCACTGCAGCTGACAACGGCCAGAGCTCGTGGTTGTGGAGGCTGGCCCTGGCCAGGATTCAGCCTTGGACAGCAGGAGGATCTGGCTCTCCTAATAACATGGCTGCTGCTTTTCTGTTTCCCTCATCTCCTCACGGTGCTGCTTTCTGCAATAAAGGGAAAGCATTCTCCCCTAATATTCGCTGAGATTGAAATGGCTCGACCGCGTACTAAATGCTGTCAAAAGGGCCTTTCGGCTGTGCCTAAATGAACATGACGCCGGAGAAACAGCTCCATTGGTGACAGCTTCTCAAGTCCTACTTCTTTCAAGAAGGCTGCCTCTGGTATAGAAGTACCTGGAATGAGTTGTCCAGAACTTGGGTTTTCCCTTTCATGGGAATGGGACACGTTCTTGGTCTCTGCTTTTCATCTCCATCTGCCAACAGGCACAGATACCCAGGCAGCGTCTAGGGCTCAGGTGCTCAATAAATACTTGCAGTGTTGAATTGAAACTCATTTCTGGAATTTCCTTCTTACAATGATGTGGAGCATACCTTGTGCAGGAGACAAAACCAAAAGAGAAAAGGAGTCGACAGTCCCAAAGAGACATCAGTCCTTTGTGACGGAAGGGCAAGAACCAGTGCTACCTTCTGTCTCCCTCCCTGTTCCTGGTGGGCAAGGCTGTCAGGACGCATGCCTGCTTTGTGTCTTCCCCACACTTACTCCCTGCTCCGTCCTCAAGAGCAGCCGAGTTCGTCCTGGCCACTGGAGGCAGAAAGACTTCGATCCCTTGGTCCTCTCTACGCATCCAGTTATCCCCAAGCCCGATTTTCAATTTCATCGAAATGCACCGAGCCATGGTGGACTGTCGTGTGCGTGTGAACATCAGGATCGGCGGCGCTGACGTGGACTGGGATATGCCCGGTGAAACCCGCCGGCAACGCTCTGATGGCTTTTCTTATTTTTCTTATCAGATTTTCAGAATAAGCTATTTAAGATGCATCTCCCTGTTTATGCCATAAATACTTTCATCCCTGAAACCTTTCCAGAGGGTGGTTCTATGAGCAGTGCCCTTTTAGCACATTTTAGCACATTTAGCCCTGCAGCCTAAGCAGTTTTGGTCACAATATCAAAAGCACTGATTAAATTAAAAGGACACCTGTGAGGGTTTTTTTTTTCCCCTCTCCTTTGTTTCTTATGAAATAAATGCTCCAATAAATAGGTGAACTTATCTGTTTCTGAAGGAGAAGGTGATACTGTCTCTCATTGGCTTCTTTCTCTGTTACGCTCCTTTAACAGAAACGGACCTTCGTCCCATACACAGTGTCCTTCATCCAGTTAACGACCTCACAGCGTCAAAATGCTTCTTGTAATTAACCAATAACTATGACTTACCCCAAAAGTCACCCCCATTCACTTACCAGCCCTGTGTGCTTCTACACGCCTCTTAGACCTCCTCTAAATACCAGAGAACATAAAAGTTGCTTGCCGAAGCACTGGCTTATTTATTGGTAGTTCTTTCTGGCAACTTCCTGGAGCTTGTTGGAGTGCAGGCCTGAACTCCACCAATTACCACAGGTGAAACACACCAATGCTCCTAAGGAAAATTTGATAAGCTTGGTTTCTCCTTTCTATTACCTTTTGGTTAGAATTTCACAGGGCTTAAATCAAGCAGCATCTCTTAGGGACTTGAGAGCTGTTCGTTTCTCCATAAGCACAGAGGAAAGGGCAGGAAATTGGCCCTCTAATCAAATTCAGACTTCACATGATTGACAATCAGTGGGTTTTCACGTTTGGGTCTGGACTGTTGGCTCAGCTTCAGTGTTAGGCCCGTGGATAACAGAGGCCAATAAAGCGTAAAAGTATATGTCCTGTAACATTGCTTCTTCTTGTTATCCGGGGGACCCTGGAGAATCCCAGAGAATAACGTAATTAGTAGGAATGTGCCATTGTATGGGAAGGATAAGGGGAAAGAAGACAAGTTTATTTCTGCATATAAGTAACTTAAGTACAGCTTAATCCAGCGGCCCAGTGGACCATCGAAAACACTTTTACTCCAAAAGCTGGAGGTAGTGGAGTCAAGAATTAGAGCTAATTGAGAGGCAGGAAAACGGAAAAGTTTTGTGTGGCTTAACAAGTATATCTGAGTAAACATTGCATCTCTACCAGAACATTTTCATCTGTGGCCTCCCAAAAGTTTTTCATTAACATCCATGTACTGTGCAAAGAAATACACTTTGATTTTACAGTCAGAGAGTACAGCCTTGGGGAGGGGCTTAAAATAGCACAGAAGAGAGGAAGTTGAAATGTGCTGTTATTATTAATAGCAACAGAGTAATAGTAACACCAGCTACCATGCGCTGCGTCTTACATTAACGTGCTCAACCTTCGCACACAATTCCACTTAATCCTAACAGCAATGCCAGGAGGCATGTTCTGCTGCTACCCACCCTTCTTACAGATACGGAACCTGCAACAGAAGGAGGATGAGGAACTTGCTCTGGTCACAGAACTGCTAAGGGGCAGAGCCAGGATTGACCCTAAACCACGCAATGAATCGCTACCCCTTATTTTCTTGATTCCATCTTCATTCAGATGGGTTTTGAGAAACGAATCCCTTTTCGTGAAAAATTCTTCATCAGCAGGAACAGTTATTGCAAACCTATCAGCAAAACAACTGGTCAGAAACGTGGGGGGACATGAGCCCGATCCATACTATTTTTGCTTTCAAGCTACCATAGGACAGTAAGCTGCCCTTGACCTTCTCCCTGTATCACGGTGGCTATGCATATTCATCCCACAGTCCTCTCTTCTGACATCTTCTACTTCTGTCTCTCAGAAAAAATGACTATTCTGAACTTTACGAATCATTTTATGTTCAACATTTAAATATAGAGGAACATGTTTGGTAGCGATTGTATCTTCTTCCCCAGGTGTGGCCTCTTTCTTCCTATATTTCTCTCCACTCTTCTCTGATGTGCCCTCCCCCTTTCTCTCTTTATTATCTTCTCTGCCACACTCTCTGTTCCTTGCTCTTTCCCTTATTTTTCTCTCCTGAAATTGTGACCCTCAGAGACTGTATACACAATGCATTCATTAAGTTGATCTTTATTCTACCCACTCTCCTGTGACCATCCCAGGTTGTCTGTTTCTTTGATTTTGAAATTACATGCCTGGCATGAAATTCACCAGGGTGAAGGTGTCCAGAAACTGTACATGTATAGCGTGATCCTTTCTTTAAGTACATTTCCTATAATCTGGAATTCTGAGTGGCTGCGTTCCCTCTTTCTCTGTTGTTGTTGTTATTTTTGTTGTTGTGTTTGTTTTTCTTCTTATAATAACAATTATTATTATTCAAATTTGAAGGGAGGAGGGGAAATGAGAAGGAGGCTCATGAAGAAACGAGATCCAGTGAATATTGGAGGGTTGGGAAGACAGTCTCTTGGGCAGCACTACATAGCCCTGGTTTTCCTCACTCTTCCCTGCCCCACACAGAGCCCACCTGTCTGACACCCTACATACTCAGAGCACTAAGGGTGATCCAAGGTGCCAACAAACTGATCACATAAATTCCTCTATATTGAGAGTTACGGATGAATGTCACAAATGGACCACGGGGCAGAGAAATAGCCCTCAGTCTTCTGTATTCTGCTTTGCTTTATTTTCTCATGCCAAGTAATAATGTTTGTGAGGACAGGAATTTATCCTGGTGTAGGACCTTGGCAGCAAAATTCACTTGTTTATAGGTACGGGCTTCTAAGTATCATACTTAGGATCACACCCCTAGATGGTGGCCTTGGCCAGTTTTAAAATAATAAATCCTGACAAAGGAACAAAACTTTTTATGGAACCAGTCTTCTGTGCCTTTTTACAGGTACTTCAGGGATAGTTAGTGGTTTGTGCCTATAGAATGGGTTCACCATGACTATTTTCAGTCTGGAGATCCCCTCAGGATCATTGTGGGTATTTACCAAAGATCAAGGACACAGATTAGTCCAAAATTCTTAAAAAAAAAAATTCTTGCCCTGTTGTGGTTTTAGTCTTTAAAGTTGGCTCCCCAATGCCCCAAGCCCCATGCCTGGGGTTTATACTCTGTAAATCCCTTCCCTTTGAATCTATACTGGCCTCTGTGACTCATTTTGGCCAGTAGAATTCAGCAGCAGTGATGCCTCATGGCTTCGGAGGCCAGGTCATGAAAAGACTTGTAGCTTCATCTGGGTCTCTTGGAATTCTCACTCTGAGGAAAGCCAGCCACTAGGTAAGACAGTTGACTACTTCGATCACCACTACTTAGATCTACCCAGATAGAGAGGCTCCATAGTGAGAGAGACATCCCCAGTCCAGGGCCATTCTGGCCCTCCCAGCAGAGGTGTCAGACATGTAAGTGAAGATGCCACCTTGGACATCCAGACCCTTCAGATGACTGACTCAGTCCCAGCCTCTCTCCAACTGCACTTGAATGAGGCACTGAGCCCAGTTGATCCAAAGAACCATGAGAGATAATAATAATTATTTCAAACTACTAAGTTTGGGGATGGTCTGTTACACAGAAATAGCTAATTAGAACATTTTTCTTTCATCAAAGCCAGTCCCCAAACCCAAATTGGACTCAGAAATCTGTTTCCCCAAGGTTTCCTTTCAGTCCTTAGAGGATTCATAGCATATCAAGTTCCACACTGGGCACTAAGAAAGAGCCCTATGGAACTCCTCTATGACAAGGGACCTAAAAGGTCAAAAGGGGATAGTTACAAGATAGTAAGTTGACTCACTGGTGTGCCCCTTATTTTCTTTGGCTGATATCTAAACCAGTAGCCTGAGAAAGAGTATATATCAAAATATCAAAAAGTAAATTAAAGAATTTGAGAAAAAAAGAAGCAATATAGAGAGTTCATGATACCCAGCATTTTCTAATTCCAGGGACCATAATTCGCATTTGCATCCACACTTGAGACTGCTTGTTGAAGACGTTATCATCAGGGATGGAATGAGAGATGTTCATTTGAGACAGCTAATAACTTGTGCCTTCTGCCCTTGTAGAGGGCCAAGGTGTGAACCCTCCAGGTGTCTCTTGTAAAGCAGGTTAAATAATCTTCTAGTCCCACTTTTGGTAGGGCTACAAGGAAATCTGCAGGGAGGAATAAAATCTGGTAGGATCTGATTAAAGATACTATTTCTAAACATCATCTTTGTTGTGTGCTCTTCACACGAGACTCCATCAACTCTGGCTCAAATCTAATTGTAGAAAGGAAGATATTTTTTATAGAGTAATTATCTCTGTGAATAAATGTGTATCTCGTGAGTTGTCAGAAAGTGAGACTTCTACAAAACCAATGTCTTTGTTTGCCTTTGCTTCTAGAAAACAGAGTCCATGTGATGCCTGAAATCCCTGATGTCTTCTTCCTTCAGAGTTGATTTTATCCTAAAACATCATACCAAGTTTAACTTGTAAATTATTTCAAGCATTTTTAAAAGTAGGACAAGGTCCAATGTTTAATAAATTCAGTCGGCCGTATCTGCCAACCCATCAGCAAAACTGAACCACCTAAAAAATGTTGATGATGCGTGTACCGGGGCCAGCACTAGATGCACATTTCTGGCCCCCTGTTTATAATGTTCTCGGGTGCCCACTGAATCTGGAACCCTGAATCCACAGCAAAGGGGTCCATCTTCATTCTGCTGTGGCTCTGATGGTCAAAACTTTTTCAAACAAAACCTTCTTCTAAAGGGCAAGGGTGTCCCCCCCCCCCCACATTTATAGCTAACCGACTTCCTCTTTTAAAATGTGAATACTTCTGGGGCACCTGGAGGGCTCAGTTGGTTGAGGGGCTGACTCTTGATTTCAGCTTAGGTCAGGAGCTCATTGTTTGTGAGACTGAGCCCCAGGCCTTGCTCTGTTTTGTTAGAGCTCAAGAGTCTCCTTTTCTCTCTCTCTGCCCCTCCCCCACTCGTGCTCACTCTCTCATTTTCTCTCTCTCTCAAATCAAATAAAAATAAAACTTGAAAAATAAAATAAAATGTGAATATGTCTATGGAGAATTACTTCTACAAGGCTTTCACACATTAGAAACAGTGTCTGGGATCAGACCCCGCCTGCATCACTTTACTCCCTGGGATCTCCTTTTAACCCCTGGGATCTCATTTTTGTGGAGTATGGGAAGAGGAAAGGACAGTAGTGGACAGAAAGGACAGCTTGCCCAGTATGTATGGTTATCCCATAATTTGTGCTAAGCAAAGGGATTAGGCTCGGGTGTCAAACAGACCCGGATTTAAGTCTTCACCGTGCTGCAGAGCACAACACCCGGCCTCTCAGGGTCTGCTCCTCTGGAACAATAAAGGTAATGATACTCACTCATCAAGTACGAAAGAGTGGGTGTTCAGTGAGGGTTTGCAGAAGGAAGGGCTGTGGTACAGATTAAACTAATTTTACAGGACGCCTGAGTGGCTCCGTTGGTTAAGCATCCCACTTCAGCTCAGGTCATGATCTCACGGGTTTGTGAGTTCGAGCCCCACACTGGGCTCTGCGCTGACAGCTCAGAGCCTGGAGCCTGCTTCCGATTCTGTGTCTCCCTCTCTCTCTCTGCCCCTCCTCCTCTCGCACTCTGTCTTTCTCTCAAAAATAAATAAACATTAAAAAAACGAATTTTGCAAATTAGTCACTAAAATCTGGAAAAAAACAAAGCTATCTATATTAGAAATGG
Organism: Acinonyx jubatus; assembly: GCF_027475565.1. Taxonomy (NCBI): domain Eukaryota; kingdom Metazoa; phylum Chordata; class Mammalia; order Carnivora; family Felidae; genus Acinonyx; species Acinonyx jubatus. The sequence goes on along the minus strand of NC_069385.1, from coordinate 62,391,365 downwards.
TGCAAATATTGGGACTTGGGGGAGATTCTTAAAATATAAACAGTAATTGAACAGAGGTAAAAAGAAAGTATCACATATTGGGTATTCAGTAAAATGCCAAAAGGTATTTTTATCTTTATCTTTCCTACCAAAAAGGGCTTATACACGTGTGTTTGCTCTGTACAAACACGAAACATCCTGAGAACTGAGTGGTGGAGAGAAAGGGAACCAGCCAGGTTGGGGGAGGTTGCTCTCTGTAAAGCCAAAGGTAATATAACCAACATTTTGTAGTTTCGGAGGTTAGAAAAGTCTACTTACAAATGCTCTTGTCTTATCTATATACGGCGTGCATTCTAATGTAACTGACGCTCATATATTACTACACGTCTATGTGATTTTGCTATTCTTATTTAGCTAAGAGGAAATCAGGGCACACTCCAGGGTATAACATCTGCAGCAGAAGCCCATATGTGCTGTTTATTTTTATGAATCAAGCACTCTGTTTATAGTTACTTGCTCTTAATTTGAGCCCTGAACTAGAATTCTTTCTTTTGAAGATATCTAGTTAATTATAAGAGCACATAAACTAGAGACTGAAACACATTCCAGGAATATTATGTATGTTTGTAATTTGTGTCAAAAAAAAAAACCTCACTTATATTTTTTTAATCTGCAGGAAAAAAAAACCAGCAAAAGCAGAAAAGCAGTAAACATGGATTAGAATTTTGTATTCTTCTTAAACTATTAGCAAATTGTGACTACAACTGGAATTTCAAAATAGAAGAAAACAAACAAGAAATAAGGTATCTATTTCACATGGATTCATCTTATTGGGTAGAGGTTAAAATCACTACCAGTGATCTGATGATTTTTTTTAAATGTGTATATATGATATTTTGATGATGGAACAAAAATGTCATCCACCAATGAATCTTAATTTTTGGTTCAGCTGGTTTTTTGCTTGTTAATGGTCATAATTCATTGATTCTGATTTTTGTAATTTAGCGCCATTCTCTTTTCTTATGTTTTTTGTTTTTGTTTTTGTTTTTGAGAGACAGAGGGACAAAGCATGAGCAAGGGAGGGGCGGAGAGAGAGGGAGACACAGAATCGGAAGCAGGCTTCAGGCTCTGAGCGGTTAGCACAGAGTCCTTTGTGGGACTCGAACCCATGAACCTCAAGATCATGACCTGAGCCAAAGTTGGACCCTTAACCGACTGAGCCACCAGGTGCCCCAGCACCATTCTAATGCCCTTTAACTAATAACATCAACAAGACCCCAGTTCCCATTATGCTCATTTTGTCCAAGGAGAAAAACTGGGTTCCTCAATAGTACACTCCAATTAACTCAAATCATGTTCTAAATGTGCTTTCAAATAGCTGTTCCACAGCTCCTGTAGATGTCTGAACTTGCCAGACATATATCCTGATTTATTTTAGGTATGAAATTTAGTCCTGATTATAAGAAGGACTGAGAAAGACTGCATATCTACCTGGCACCACGACTAAAAAATTAAATTCTAAACCAAAAACCAGAGTGAAAAAAATTAAGTTTTTAAATATTTGCCTTTTCCCCTTAAATTGTCCACATTCTTAAATATATTTTGCAGTATAAAAATATTTTAAGAACAGTCGATAGTACCTTTTGCTACAAAGCCTTGATTTCTCCAGAATAATTTCTCAAGAGTTTTCAGTATAAGAATTTTTTTATGTACTCTTTCCTAATCTCCAGCACTGGACTCAGAGGATGCACTTTGGTCAGATATTTCTTACTGAATCATCTTGATAAAAAACCAACAGCTTTAAAACAAAAAAAAAAAAAAAAAAAGAAAGAAAAACCTTGATGTGTTTCCCACTTATTATGCAACATGAAGTGATTTCTTTACAGGTTATTTTTTATTTGAAGATCAAATGAGATCAGGTATGTAAAACACTACTTTAAATTACAAAATTGTCTATGTACATAATTTTTTATGATCGATATCATCAGCGAATTCATATCACTGCAAATCTCAGGGTATAAGATTGGAGAAAGAAAAAAGGGGGGGAAAAAAGATTTTCTCCATGACAGTAGATATCAGAGCAGAAACCCCTTGGATCTCGTGGTGGGCAGAAAGAGCTTCTTCAGACGTTTAGGCTGGCGCGGTCTACACATCTGCCAGGTACCCCCACCTACAACAGGGGGGCACAGCCTTGACGGCACATGGCCACCCACCCCACCTGCCTCTCACCAGTCTGGGACGCTGCCATCTGCTGCTTCACACAGAAGGAGCAAGCTTTCCAACAAGGCAGGAAATAAACTAAAGTGATAAAGAGCACAGAAGGGTTTGTTGGGTTTTTGGGGGGTTTTTTTCACTTTAGGAAAGTCTCTGTTAGAGAGATGAGAAGACAAAATGTAGTATGAAAAGAAACTAGCAACAGTGGGCCATCAATAGTTCAGAAAAGAAGACAGCTGATGCAAAGTCTGAGTTAAACTATATTCAATCCCTCAAGGAAGTTTATTCTTATTCTTTGTGATTATTTTCCATGAATATGTTTTGGCATATATGCTTAATACTGCGGAAGGCACCTACTCTGGGAACCACCATTATGCTCATATTCTACTGTAGTGTTTTTAATTGGTTCTATTTCGGATTTTGCCTATTTCTCACAGACTATCGGCACTATCAGAACTCAATTTAAAATGTGAGATTCTGTTATAATTCAGATGACTGGGGAGGCTGGAGGTCCAGCAGGCTGGAACTGGTACCTACACTTACCAAATCCACTTCCTCAAAATCTCTTCAGTTCCACTTGGAGTTATTTGGCCTATTCCATCACCATTCTACTGAAACAGCTTTGTTTGGGGTCACCTGAGACCTCCTAATGTTTAATGTTTATTATTTATTTTTGAGAGAGCGAGACAGAGCATGAGCAGTAGAGGGGCAGAGAGAGGGAGACACCGGATCCGAAGCAGGTTCCAAGCTCTCAGCTGTCAGCACAGAGCCTGACGTGGGGCTCGAACTCACAAACCATGAGATCATGACCGAGGCCGAAGTAGGACGTTCAACCAACTGAGCCACCCCGGCACCCTGAGACCTCCTAATGTCTTAAAGGTGCTAACTTTTCCGCTCCCGTTTTCCTTGACGGCACTGCTGACCACACTTTCTCTCCTGAGACTCTCACTGAGCGTTTGACATCACACAGTCTTTACTCCCTCTCTATCCTTTCCTCTGCTAACTCCTGCCCTCTTTTTGTTCCCATCAATGGTAACAGTCATGTAGTTTCATTCCTCTATTGTCAGATCTTTCTTCATTCCTTCCTCCTCAGAAAACCCATCAAGTCACAGGAATCCCAGGATCGGGGGTATCTGAGGTTTCAACCCAGACTCCACTTTTTCCCCCACTACACTCCTTGGTACAGTGCTTCCCTCCAAATGCCTCAAACATCTTTTGTACGCTGATAAACCCCATATTCAAATCTCTGCTCTCTAATGTGTCATGAAATCCTGCCTATTAGAACTCTTCCATCTTTTTGTCTATCCCTTTGTCCCCATTCCCACTGACACTGTCTCAAAACGGGCCCTCTTCCTTTCTCCTTCGTAACTAAAGAAGTCATGTGACTAGTGCTCCTGACTTCAGCTTTTCGTTCTTCCAATCAATTCATCACACTGCTGCTGGAGCAGTCTTTCTATTTCTTTGATTTTTAAAATAAGAATCGTATATATTTAAAGCATTCAATATGATCATTTGATATACAGATTTAGTGAAATAGTTATTTCAGTCAAACTAATGAACAGATCTTCTCACATGCGAGCACCTGACATCTATTGTCCTAGTCTATTTCCAGTATTCAATACACTATTATTAACTATGGTCATCATTCTGTACATTAGAACTCTACACTTATTTATCCTACATAACTGCAACTTTGTGCCCAATATCTCCCCATTTTCTCTCCACCCCTGGTAGCCATTGGTCTACTCTGCCTCTATGTATTTGACTTTCTGCTAGATTCCACACATAGGTAAAATTATGTAGTTTCTTTCTTTCTGTATCTGGCTTATTTCACTTAACATAAAGTCTTCCGGTTCACAAACTGCTACTCTTACCAAATTGCTTCCAAGCTCAAGAGAAACCCACAACCCACAATATGGAGTCCAGTGCTTTTGGGCATCCCATTTGTATGTTCTACAAAGCAGCTCGAAGTCACCAAGAGCCCTACAAGGCGCTCCACAGCTTAACTTCTGCCCTCTTCTCTTTTCCCTCTCCCTCACATGGATCCATTTCTCCAGCCAGATCCCAAATAGTCCATGCTCCCTTTTGCCTCTGTACCTTTTCACATGCTGTTTGTTTGGTCTACTAAAGACCCTTTACCTCCTTCTTTCCCTGATGAACCTCTACTTGTTATAGGACACAGCTCAGGGGACAGCCTCCAGGAGGCTCTCCCAGCACCTTACTCTGAGTTGAGTGTCATTCCACTGTGCTGCCATTCTACCACAAACATGAGTCTCTTAGCCTATAGCAAATGGTATTACAACATCCCACTCCCTGCTCTTCAAGGACAGAGGCCACACTTCTGCGTCTTTGCATCCCAATTTCAAGCTCAGCATCTGGCAAACTGCTGATTCCAATCACTCGGTCAATGAATAACTAAGCGAATGAACTGAACTATAATTTCATCAGGAGAACCCCCTAAATCTATATCCTGCACCCTGAACTCCCCCGACAGTCCTATAGTTTCAACCCAAAGCTGTATATATCTACTTTGGTATGCCACTGTCACCTCAAAATTCAAACACCTAAAAATAAATTTGTCATTTTCACTCTGAAACAAGTTCCTCTTCTGTCATCCCTACTTCTATTCCTGGTACCAGCCTTCTATCAATCAAGCCTCCTCCAAGCCTTCAAGTCACCCTGGGCTGCCTCCTGCCCCTACCTCGCTTAGCAAGTCGATTTGAGAATGACGGCAACTCTTCTTTTTCCATATTTGCCCCTTCCTTGCCCAGCCCCACTGCTTCCATCCCAGCTTTTCGCATCCAATTGTGAAATCTTCTTGCTGATTTTCCCAGGCTCTTCCCTGTCCTGTACCTATAGCACACAACTGCCAGATTCTCTCTAAAGCATGGCTTTCATTTCATCAGGCCCTTTGCAAAGCCAGTCATTAGATCCCTAGGTTCTGAGGAATAGAGTAAAATCTCCTGAATCTGGGTCTTGCTCCACCTATAGCACCCACACCCCTTGAGACAGATGAGCTCCCTGGGACGGAACCACAAGTTTCAATGTCTACCTACCATCTACCACGCTTTAGCATAGTTAGACCCTTGAGAAATACTAGTTAAAGATATAAATCTGGTCCCAGTTTTCATTGCTTTAGACTAAAGTTCCTTCGAAGAGGAATTAGCCCACTTTTCCACAAGGACTGCATTCTTTCATGCAGGAAACTTCAGTTTAAACCGAATGACTCTTCTCACTCTCTCCTCAAGAGTGTCGTTTGGATGGCGCTTTTAGTCCTCCACAGTCCCATTTTCTAGGAATTCTCATGCCTAGATGCCTTGCAGTATCCTCTCCACCCACAGAAAGCAAACCCATCTTTCATACCCCACTTTCCTGCATAATTACAGCCCCTGAAGCAAAGCAGAGTGAGAGCTTCTAAGATTGGCAGGGGCTCTCCTTGAGGACTCAGCTGAGTTCCTACCCATGAATGTGTATGAGCAAACTTCGTGCTGTCCAGGAAAGAATGATGTGAACGAATTAGAATTAATAGTGCCCAGAGCTCATACAGGGCTAGGAGTAATAATGCCTGTTTCCACAGCCAGCCTGGAAAACCTGACATCCCATGGTATATTTGGTGGAGGTCTTGCCTCAGTCATGGGGAACGATTAGCCCTGGAGTGAACACTGCTGCAGACCCATCTAACAAATGACGAGAAAAAAAAGCAAGATTCAAAAGCCTCAAACTGTTTGCACATAATTAATATAACTGCATCCCAGAATATACATAAGACTGTTTTCAGGAATGGAAAAATATCTAGCACCAAATAAGGTCACACACCCAATCAAAAATCACCAGATATGCAAAGAAGCAGAAAAATATGACCCATAAATCAATACATGGAATACAGATTTTTGGCTTAATATACAAAGACATTAGAAATGAAAAGATTTAAGTTGAATTCGTAGAAAATAAAAATTAGGACATGTCTGATAAAAAATGCACTAGGAGTAGTATTAGCTGGATTAGACGTTGTAGAAGAAAATATTGATGAACTTGAAGAAACAATAACTAAAACTATCCAAAATGAAATGCAGAGAGAAAAGAGAATCAAAGCAATGAGCATGAAATGCTATATACATGAGCAGAGCACTATATATATATGTATATACATATATACATATATATATATATATACATACATATATATGGCATAATTGAAAGAGAGCACACACACACAAAAAATTAAAGAAATAATAGCCAAAATTTTCCTGCAATGGATGAAAATTATAAGCCTACAGATCAGCAATTATAGAAGTCCAAGCACAAGAAACATAAAGATAGCTTCACCAAAACATATAATAATCAAATAGCTCAAAAATAGTGACAATGGCCAAGATATGGAAATAACATAGGTGTCCACCAATAGATATATGGATAAAGAAGAAAGGGTATATATACAATGGAATATTATTCAGCCATGAAAAGAGAGAAATTCTTCCATTTGCTGCAACATAGATGGACCCTGCAGGCAACGGGGAAATGTATGATATCATTTGTATGTGGGATCTAAAAAAGCTGAACTCACAGAAACAGAGTAGAATTGTGGCTAGTTGTGTGTTGGGGAAATATTGGTCAAATGGCATAAACTTGCAGTTAGTCCATGAATAAGTTCCAGAGATCTAATGCATAGCATTGTGATAATAGTCAACAATAGCGTATTATATACTTCAAAGTTGCTAAGAGACTAGACTATCATTAAAAAAAAATGATAACCATGTGATGTGACGGACGTGTTGGTTAATGCTATGATGGGAATAAAATTATAATACATAAATGTTTCAAATCAACATGTTGTACAACAACTTAAACTTCTGCCATGTTGGATATCCATTACATCTCAATTTTTAAAACTAATAAGTAAATAAATAAAATTATACCAAATCTGCACAAACTCTTCCAGAATATTGAAGAGGGGCAGCAAATACTTCCCACCTCATTCTATAAAGCCAGCATCATTACCCTGACAGCAAAACCAAAGTTATTACAATACAAAAATAAAGTACAGAACAACATTCCTCATGGACATACATTCAAAAATTCTAAACAAAATTTGATCAAGTCAAATCTAACAATGTTAACAAGAGAATATATCATGATCAAGGAGTAATTTCTCTTAAGGTTGCTTTATCAAAACTCAATTAATGCAGGGGCACCTGGGGTGGCCCAGTCATTTAAGCAACTGACTCTTGGTTTCAGCTCAGATCATGACCTCATGGTTCATGAGATGGAGTCTCACGTCAGCTCTGCACTAAAATGCAGAGCCTGCTTGAGATTCTCTCTCTCTTTCTGCCCCTTCCCTGCTCTCTCTCTCCCTCTCAAAATAAATAAACATTTTTTAAAAAGTTTAAAAATTCAATTAATGCAATTTAAAACCATAACATAGTATTAACATTATTAAAAACTTTTATTTTTAGTGGTTTTTATTTTAATATTATATAACAACAAAAGATTTTTTTAATATTAGACAACAACAGAAAAGGTATTTGAAAACTCTCCCTATATATTTCTTACAGAAACTTACAGCAAATTAGACATCTATTGGGAGATTTCCTTAATCTGATAAAGGGCATATATATAAAAGACTGCAGGGGCACCTGGGTGGCTCAGTCGGTTAAGTGACTGACTTCATTCAGCTCAGGTTGTGATCTCATGGTTTGTGAGCTCTAGCTCGGCATCAGGCTCTCTGCTGTCAGCGCAGAGCCAGCTTGGGATCCTCTGTCTCCCTGTCTCTCTGCCTCTCTTCCATTCCTTCTCTCTCTCTTCCCACCCCCCTCCCAAAAACAAATAAACATTAAAAAATGTTTTTAAAACTTCAGCAATATCATACTTCATGGTGAAAGACCGAATGATTTTTCCCCGAGGTCAGAAACAAGGCAAGACTTTGATCTTACCACTTCTGTTCAAAATTGTAGTAGAGTCTAATCAGTGCAATAAAGTAAGAAAAAGAAATAAGGGCATCGTATTGGGAAGGAAGTCATTAACGGTCTTTATTCACATACAGCACAATTGCCCAGATGAGATGTCTAAATAGGAATGGAATTTACAAAAAAAACACATAAATACTAATAAGTGGGTTTAGCAAGATTCCAGACACAAGACAATATGGAAAAATCTATTGTTTCTGTACACTAGCATTGAACAATCAGAAATCAAAATTAAAAATCAATAGCATTTATAATAGCAACAAAATTTTGAGAAACTTAGAGATTAATCTCATGAAAGATGTGTCACACTTTATACACTAAAAATTATGAAACATTGTTGAGCAAAAGTAAGGAACAGCTAAATAAATGCAGAGATAGACTATGTTCATGGGTCAAAAGACTCAATATTGTTAAGAGGTCAGTGTTTCCCAAATTGATCTAAGGATTCAACACACTGCCAATCAAAATTCCAGCATGGATTTTTATAGAAATTGATGAATTGGTTATAAAATTCATATGGAAATTCTATGGATCCAAAAACAATCAAAACCACTTTGAAAAAGAAAAAGTTGGTAAATATTTGTTCTTCAATATTCTGGAATAGTTTATGTAGATTGGCATAATTTCTCATTTATTTATTTACTATTATTATTTTTAAAAATTGAGATAAGACTACTTCATCTCAAAATTTGTCTTATAGCTCATATAATTAAGGCAATCTGGCATACATACAAAAATAGACAGATGAGTGAAACAAGAGAGTCCAGAAATAGACCCCTACACATTTATATACCACTGATCTTTGACAAAAGTATAAGGCAATTCAGTAAAGAATTTATAGACTTTTCAACAAATATTGTTGGCAAAATTGGATATCCATATGAAAAAAAATTTGGATATCCATATGCAAAAAAATATTTCAATAAATATCGTTAGAAAAATTGGATATCCATATGCAAAAAATAAAAACAAGAAACAAAAAACTTTGATCCATACCTCATATCATATACAAAAATTCACTTAAAATGGATCATGAACTAATTGTAAAAATTAAAATTATAAAATTTCTAGAAGAAAACTTTTGTGCCCTTGGGTTAGGTATAGAGTTCTTAGATACAACTATAACATGATCCATAAAAGAGCAAATTGATAAATGGACTTCATCAAAGTTTCAAACTGCTGCACTACCAAAGACTCTAAGAACCACACTGGGATAAAATATTTTCAAATCCTATACCTAGTAGAGGACTTACATCCAGAATACGTAAAGATCTTTCAAAAATTCAATAAACAATTCAATTCAAAACATGGGCAAAAGATTCAGGCATTTCACCAAGGATGATACACAACAGCAAGTAAGCACATAAAAATATGCTGAGCATCACTACTCACTGGGGAAATCAAACTTAAATAACGACAAGAGATTTCTATTTATCAAAAAAATATTCCAGAAAACGGAAACTAATCTATAGTGACAGAAAGTAGGTTAGCGATTACCTTTGGACGAGGTGCAGGGAAGTTTGGGAAGGAGAGATTACCAAGGGTCAAGTGAAACTTTAGGGAGTAATGGATACGTCCATTATCTTGATAGCGATGATGGCTTCACAGATGGACAGGTAGGTCAAAACTCAACAAAAGGTACACTTTAAGTATAAGCAGTTTATTGTTTGTCAAATTATAGCTCAAAACAGCTGTTTTTTAAATCTTTTTTTTAAAGGATTAGAATATTTTCTAGTCAATAGGGCTCCTAGTGGCCTCTTTTAGAGCTGTACGATGTTTGAGGTGGTTTAGTCCCAGTGCCTCACTTTACACAGTAAGCTGTGCAGCACAGAGAATACAAAAATCACTAAGCTTGGACTCTTCAATAGGACACATTTAAGTGCAAATCCAGGCTCTACCCTCTTCACCTTTCCAAACCTGAGTTTTCTCAACTCTCAAGTGAGGCTAACAGAAGCGGTCTCTTATGGTCCTTGTGAGTATGAGATGCGACAATAGATGTAAACCACTTAGCCAGCACATAGCATGGACACCATAATTGGTAGCTATTATTAGGAAACTAAAGCCCAGAAAGATGAAGTGACTTGCCCAACGTCACACAGTTGGGTCATAGCAAGAAGGACCCTAAAGCCATCTCACCTGCTTCCTAGTCAGGTGGTTTTCTTCCATGAGCTGTGATCCTTCAACTGGTATTTACAACATCAGACCCATTGCTCAACAGCAAAAGTGAAATCAAGAGGACCCCACGTAGAATATAGCACCAAGTAAATTCAGCTGCAGCACCAAAAACTAACAGAGTTGGTACCCAAAATTCTACACAACCACTAAATTGTGCAACTGATACAGACATCATGTTAGGACCCTTATATGTGATACTAAATACAACACAGCTTCCAGCTGGGGTTCATGGTGAGGTAGAGGTCAGAAAGTGGGACAGTGAAACTCAGGAACTTCTATGCTAAATCATGAATTCTCGATCTAAGGTCCAAGAACCTTAAAGTTTCATGCATAATCGTTCAGGGCCCTGGGGACCTCCTGAGATAGTATGGAGAAAGTATATGTGCACGAGCGCATATACACACACACACACACACACACGCACGCACACATACTTCACCTTTATAGCTTTTATAAAACTCTTAGAGATAAGTGATCCTCCTAAAATATTAAGAATCGCTGGCACAAGGAGTAAGCTGATTTCAGAGACGGACATGTTACCAAAAAATCATAACCATCAAGAAGTCACATTGAAAGATAACTTGAAATGGTAAGTTTGATCTGTTTCCTTTGATTAAATGTGAAATGAAATCAATAAGCAACACTCAAGCAACCTCTGGGGTTACAAGCAGAGGGAAGACCCCATCAAAGGCAGGGGCCACGGCGACAATTGGTCTGACAGTTCGTGGTGGCTTGAACAGCAGGCAGCTGGTTAACAGAGTCAAAACAAAATTGGTTAATTTTTTACTACCGTAACCCTAATTAAATCTTAGTAAAATCCTTGTGTGTAAAATAACCCAGAATCGGTCAAAAGAGCTTTCGACGACCCTGGAAGACAATGGTGATTCTCAATCTCCAGCATTTGGAGGCTGCTTCAAAAAAAAAAAAAAAAAAAAAAAATCCGTGAGGTCCTCCTAAGTGTGTACACATCTAGCAACATATACAGTAAATTCCTCATAGAATAAGAAAAGGAAAAGACCCAGTAGTAAGGGGTCATGATTAAAGCTTATCCTCCTCAGAATGGAGAGCAAAATCAAAGTTTAAAATGCTTCCACAGAAGGGGCTGGTGGGAGATTAATAATTAATGTACGGCAGCAATACGGAAATTTTGAAATGTAAATCTGATGAACAAAAAGTGGCATACGATGACAAGCAGGCGCAACAAGGGAGAAGGCGTGGAGGAGGGCCTTGTGCTGGGAGACAGGATAGAAAGTAGCCCTGATTGGGCTTGCGGGGTGGGGGGGGAGGAGGGTGTTCCCTTCCCCACACCCCCACACCCCCACCGCCGGCGCCAACTTTCATTGGACGCGGACAGCTGCTGAAAAGTTAGGAGAGAGCGAGGAGCGGGAAGACTCTTTAACCAAAACAAATCAGGTTCACTTGTAGCTTTCCCAAGAGTCTTTCTCTGAAAAAAAGAAAAAGAAGAAAGTTTAACACATCACTTTGATATGTGCTTTGCCAGCCAGTTCTCTGCACTTCCCATTTCCTTCCCATCCTCTTTGCTCGCGTTCTTACTGTTAGATTTCTTTTTAAAAATCCATTTCAATTTTCCTCTAATATTTGTGTATAATTTTTCCTCCTTTTAACTAAGCTCCTTTTGAAATGCCTCCCTTTGTGTGTCTGCAGGCAGGGGGGCAGGGTCTTTGCTCTCCTCTTTGGCCCAGTTTACGGGGGCTTGGGGCTTCACCGGGAGCTCTCAGGAGCATTGTGCAAATTGCACCAGGGCTTCCGTTGGAAGGAGCCACTCATCCCGGCGACCCCGTGCTGTGCCCGAGTGCATCAAGGCCATGTCAACCCCTTGATGCTGCCTCACGCTGTGATCTTCCTTTGCACTGTGTCATATGTCACGATGGGTTTTCCCACAATGCATTCTTTAGTTCAGTGTCAGGGAAAAAGAACAAATAATGTGCTCCTGTGGCAGCCAAACATGCTACCTGCAAGGTTGGGGAGCTGAACACATTTTCCTCCTCTGGAGTGAATTCCCTCAGCTGAAGCTGTCTCTCTTGCTTGCCATTATTCTCACTCTGCCCACCCCTCCCCTACTCTGACTTCAGCTGCTCTGCAAAGTGCTTTTTGCAGGTTAAAGCATTCGTTTGGCAGGAAAATTTGGAGTTGCAGACAATCTTTGTGAGTTCATCGATGGGTCTGTTTATGCTAAATATATTTACACAAGAAATACTGATCTAAGGTGTTCCATATTGTCTATATAGAGTTTCGTCATGAAACCGTGTGAAAATTTGCAGAGGGCAGAAGTTCCCCTAGAACAAGGCCACTGAGAAATCATCCCTAAACTCATGAAAATGTCTTATTTTTTAATTGCCAGTTCATCATCACTTTACCTTTTTAAAAAAAATTATGATGGAGAATACCTCCTTTGCTGTGCAAAATAGCCAAATGCCAGACTGGCTGCCCTTAATCTGTCTTTCTGAGAAAGGAAAGAAGGCTTGCTTGCCCCTGATGATTGCATTTATTATCTGACTACATACAGTCTCTTTTACGCACAGCACATGCTGTAGCATGTATGGTGTTTGGAGGTATTCATGCAAACTTTTTATACCCACTGGCCTTACACACAGAAGGAAGAGACAAACAACATGTTAAACCTTAGGGCATCTGAAAGGATCAATGAAAAAAAAAAAAAAAAACCAGACTTCCCTCCTCTGTGGAGTGTCCACAGCTTACAATAAAGTGTAAAAAATAAATAAATAAGATCATATCATATGACTCTCCGCACCCTGCTACACAGGGGATTTGTTAGACATGCAGGCTTTCAGACTCCTCCCCACACCTACCAATTCAGAATCTGCATTTTGACAAGATTTCCACATGGTTCACTTACACATCAAAGATTGAGGAGCGCTGCGCTGCACAATGGTGTGGTAGGTGTTTCCGAAAAGATGCAGCCTGAGGAGTCAATTGCATGTAGAACTTTTGCCCTGAGAGCAAACCACCTTGTCTGGTATACGTACAAAGTATCCTCATAAACTACAAATGGTATTTCTCATATCAACAGAGGAAGAGAAAGCTAAATAAAAACACGTACTCGGTGCAAACATCCCTTTTCTATTTATGGAGAAATGCATATGAAGTATATATAATTTTATATATATTAATGCACATGAAAATGGCTTAGCAACAAAATAGAGACAGATCCTGGGTTGCTATAACACTAAATGGAGGATGGAGAACCCTGATGAAGGTTAAAACCAATTCAAATTTGCAGGTTGTGCTGACTATATTATTCTGAAGGAGTTTGTGGTATGATAGTCTACATTGAATCATTTAGATACTTACAGTGTGCATAAATTGAAAACTGTTATTTTTTTCTTCTGTAATGAACTGCTGAGTATGTGTGAGCCCAGCTCTATAAAGCGCTCCCTCTCGCGCTCTCTCTCTCTCTTGCTCTCTCCCTCTCTTCCCTTTATCACTTTTTTCCCCCTTATCTTTCTTGATGTCAAACCATGATGGCTGATGCTATCATATGTCTCTTCGTTACACTGAAAGTATTCTTTAAACTCCTTGGTAGAATGCATCCCCCCTACAGCCCTGTTCCACCTCTGCCCTTATAAATACACTTACATTGCCCATTCTACTCTCATTTGTAACAAGGTAAATTCTTACTTAGGCAGTGTTTATTATCAGGTTCATGTTTGCTTATTGATACTTTGGTTTTATCAAATGTTTCTCAGCGTGAAAATCTTATTTCACTAATGAGAAAGCTGAGTTCAAAGACTTCTTTAGAAGTGTTATACATAAACAACCACGAAAGAGTGTCCCCAACCATAGCAAGCCAGGCCTTGTATTCCTACTCTTGAAATAGCACTCATAACAAACGTTGGGGGATTTCTTCTGATTAGATTAATTTCTTATCATTTCACCTTACTCGGTTGCTTCTTTTTTTCCTCTCACTACCAAATACCCATTTTTTAAACTTTTTAAAAACACTAGACTTAATTTGGGGAGCAGTTTCAGGTTTACAGAAAAATTGAGCAGAAGTACAGACTTACATATCACCTCAAACTCCTCCCACTTAGTTTTCCGTATTTATTAACATCTTGCGTTAGTGTGGCACTCTTGTTGCAATAGTGATATATAATTATTAACTAATTTACATAGTTGAGATCAGAGTTCGCTTTTATTTCTATGGGTCCAAATATCCATTTTTTCATTGCATCACTGCTGTGATCCTTTCTGGATTTTCTTCCCACCTAATTAAGAGAAATACATACTGGTACAAAAAAGAAGCCCATTTCAATCGATCACCACATTACCAGAGCTAAGTAGTAGCTATTTGTTTCTTCTCTTGAACATCTATTGCATTCAAAGGACCTTGAGGCAGCAAGTGACTCAGACATGTATCTGACATGGACTCCCTCTCTGGAACCTAGGCTCAATTAGGAGGGATAAAACATGGGTAAAAGTACTAAGACAAGGATTGAAGAGAGCTCAGGAGAAAAATCATGGCAAGTTGAGTGGGTGGAGAACAGGCTCTTGTAGGGAAGGCAGCATTTGAGAGCCAGGAAAGATCAATAGAATTTGAGGGTGTGCCAATCAGGTTTAGGGACTGGCTGAGAACAACTCTAGTGAAAAGACTGACGATGGAGAGATGTGGGTCTTGTAAGAAAGCCAGAAGGAATTCAGACTGGTTGACTACAGACAGGATTAGTGAAGGGCAGGGATGGTCAACAAAGCTGAGAGTGGATTATCCATTTCTGCGGAGGATACTCCTAGAACATTTAGAGAAGTGGTTCTCAAAGTGAGGTAACAAGACACCCCAAGGCTGTTTCTAGAGCCAGGTTTCTCTTAGTATGCTACTTGGCTCATCAAAACAGAACCAGTCTCCTGAGGCTCTTATTTCCAGGCCTCACTTACACTCACCTATTCAGGATCTGGAGGGAAGAGGTGAATGTAGAGACCAGGAATTCACATTTTGAACAAGAATTCCAGGGGCGCCTGGGTGGCTCAGTCGGTTAAGCGTCCGACTTCAGCTCAGGTCATGATCTCGTGGTCCATGAGTTCAAGCCCCACATCAGGCTCTGTGCTGACAGATCAGAGCCTGAAGCCTGTTTCGGATTCTGTGTCTCCCTGTCTCTCTGACCCTCCCCTGTTCATGCTCTGTCTCTCTCTGTCTCAAAAATAAATAAATGTTAAAAAAAAAATTGAACAAGAATTCCAGGTGATCCTTATACTATAGTGTGAGATAATTTTCCTAAGACAGTTGGGAAATGTGCCAGGGCACAATAGTACTTTATAATCCTTTTTTCATTGAATTCAAAATCCACACACCTTTTTAAAAATAAACACATGACCTCAAAAAATTTATCTATGAGGTAGACACACATTCACCCTCCTCTCTCATTAAAAATATTTGGATGGAAACATATGAGGAGCACTGTACCAAAAGCAGACAGAAGACCCAAATATGCTGCTAATATGTGGAAACGTATATAGATTCTTAGGCATAAACTCTGCTTTGTGTGTCTGTATAAATATCGCCTTTCTCTGCAATGATCAGCTTTGGCCTCCTCCACACCTCCCCTGGTTTGATGGCAGACCATAATAATGTCACTTGGCTATTCTTGAAAAACAGCTACTAAATGTTGATGATACTTACTGCAGCAATATTTATGTGAGAATCCTAAAATACTTAGGAAAATGTTTTGAGGGTGCAAAGGCTGGCATAGCCATAAATTCTGAGTAACGCTGCAGTTGGGCAGGGACATAAAGTTCAATCGCCTCTGATTTTCTGGACGGTTTTGTTCACTGTTTTGTACACTCATACGACCCTTCTTAGTCTAACTGGATGTGGGGCTCTTCCTAGCAGGTTAACTGTCAAACTGAGGAACTGAAGAATATCATGATTTCCCAAGTCTCATTTGCTCCTGGGGTCATTCTTACCCACAATGAAGAAATCAATTCAATGGCCAGTCTCATTTATCTCAGATTCCTGAAGATTAAACTTCAGACGTTTCTGTACACACAGAAGTGAGAACAGAAGGAAAATCCAAGTCTTCAAAACCATGTGCCTTGAACATAATGGCTGCTGGTAACAAAAATAGAAACCCCTCCCTTTGAGAGAAATGTACTAAACAATGCAAATACAAAGACATATGCAATTTGTTACCAGAGAGAGGAGTTGTATAGGCAAAAGCAGCCAGTGCTTGATTTAATGAACCAAATCACCAATTATCCACAAGGGTAAATGGCTATTCCCCATACTCAGTTCTCACCTCCCACACACTCTGCTTTGGAAATTATTCCTCTGAATGGACATGCAAAGCAGAAGATGCAAAGAGAACTTTGCCTTTGTTCATTCTTCCTTCAAACATTTATAGGGCAGCCTGGGTGGCTCACTTGGTTGAGCATCTGACTTTGGCTCAGGCCATGATCTCCCAGGTTGTGAGTTCGAACCCCGCATTGGGCTCTGCACTGACAGTGGGAGCCTTCTCAGGATTCTCTCTCTCTTTCTCTCACTCTACCTCACACACTCTCTCTCTCAAAGTATATAAACTTTTTAAAAATGCTTTAAGGGGCGCCTGGGTGGCCTGGGTTGGTTAAGCGTCCGACTTCGGCTCAGGTCATGATCTCGAGGTCTGTGAGTTCCAGCTCCGCGTCGGGCTCTGTGCTGACAGCTCAGCACATCTGAGGGGTCCTGGGCTACTGCCGTGTCATTAGCTATTTTGCCTCCACCCTTTATTCAACTGAAATGATTTTTTAATCATCTCTCATCTTACCTAAGCTGCTACCCTTTTAGAGTCTTTGATCAGAGAATCATACCTGCATTGTCTCTGAGGTTTAAGAAATTTACTTTCCCAAAGTCTAAATTTTATCTGACAATGTCTAGTTTTGCAGCCCTTTGCCCAAATCTCTACAATGGGCAGTAATTTTCCCTATAGTTTCATTAATTTTCACATTCTTGACTATTCTCCTTTCTTACTTCAGTGACAGGCCAAGATGGCTCCTTCTGAACCCATCTGTTTCAACACCCCCCCAGGTCCCTCCATACACAGACACACACACACACAGACACATGCACATGCACACACAATTTCTCAGGTTCTATTATATCTCTAGACTACCCCAAAACAAATTTTCTTGAGTGGGGCCAAATATTTGAGGTCATAGTCATGAAAAGAAAAGGTCACTCAGGCTCTCAGTAGTTATAACCTCACAAATAGAATCCAATTTTTGCAAGCCCAGTAAAGAATGCATCAGATTAGATGCTATGCTTTGCTGGAGTGAAACTTCCAACAGCGTTCCAAATATTTGACATCCCTTATGTCTGTCTTAGCTTAACCCTATCATTGTTGTTACCTGAATTGTAATAGTTTATTCCACAACATCCATCTTTTCAGGAAGGCTTAAGTTTAATAAGAATAATATCCATTTTTCCTTTGCAAAATAACATATATACACTCACATTTTACATATATACGCCCACAAACATATACGATTTTTGACAATGTAACTTTCCATTTTCAGAAATATTTCTGTTTACTGTAAGCAGATTAATGACAAAGACTATTCAAGAGCTCTTTTAGGCTTCTTTGCCTCTTTCCCTGGTCAATCCAAATTTAACACTTATATTTAATAGTAATTCCATGTGAGAGCAAGAAAACACCTCTCTACCCACCCTTGAGTGTAGAGCAGTAAAAGATAAAAACTTATGATAGTATTCTGGTCTTGAGAGAATCAGAATGCCTATTTATTTCTCTTTTGTGGAAGTGCACTTGAGAGGTAAAATGTGAAACCCTACCCCAGTGTGAGATTAAAAGCAGAGGGAGGTTTTCCTCATAACTACAAATGATCTACACGGAGAGAACAAGTAATGATGAGTTTTTGAAAATGATAAGATTGTAGCAATCCGAAGCACTGCAAGAAATTGGCAAATTGTAAAACGACCAGAAGGAGCCACAGTGAAACTCTAATTTTGCCGGCTCTCCAGCCTCAGCAAACGGAGAAGATGCAGGCGGCAGGGATGATTTTCCTCTTTCCAGGGTGACCGGACCTTCTAAACCATGAGATACAAGAGGTTAGCTGTGTGGTCTCTGTTGGAGAGAGTTAAAGGATCATGGTTGCAGAGCACAGGGCCGTTGAGATATCTGTAAACTCATTTCTGTCATTGCTTTAGGGACACAAAATCCTGTTGGCTTTATTGAATGTGGTAACTGTCAGCGTGTTATGAACATTAACAGGGTCTGCAGAAGTGACCTCCACCGTTGACTAGATAGTTCCCATTGGAACGAGGTTATGACTTGTATCAAGCAAAGTGATGCTTGTTCAAAGAACGGGAACGTCACACTCAGGTAAGATTCTGGAGGTGTCTGGAAGTTAATAACCATCTATTGGTAACTAACACCTTCATGTCTATAGACCAAAATTCTGTCCCGGCCTAAAATTCCTTATTTTTTTTTTTTAAATGAAACTAAGCACAAATAAAGCCCCAATGATGAAACTAGGAATGCTCAAATGTCATTTTGTAGATCCATTGAGACCCACCCACCCCCAAATTTTGGAAAGTACTTGGGATTTCTTGGTCACAGTCATGAAAGAAACGGATCATCAAAGGTTCTAAAAAAATCACGACTTCCTTGTTTAGATCAGATTATCCTTTTACCAGTCAGCTGGTCGGGCATCTCATCCTTCCCGACACTGCCACCAGTGCTGTGTATTAGCCCCAAAGACCCATGCCCCACGACTCCATATTGTATCTTCTTGGCTCCTTATGTAGTCTCTTGACTGTGTTCCCATAGTTGGTACCTTTGTTTCTCCTTCATACCCTGGCCCTGGCCCTAGCCTGGTCCCTAAAATTCCTCAGGACTGCCTCAGCTTCTTCCAGGTAAGCCTGCCACACCTGACTATGACAGCAATACACCACGCTTAGGAAACTACCTTTTCCCCTTTTTCTCTGTAATCTAATAGCTATTTTTGTGAGGTCTTCATTGCTAGTTTTTTTCCAAATGTGAATAATGTTTACTATGCCCTCTATTTTTTTGTTCTTAGAGAAAGGATGTAAGCAATTAGCTCAACACCCTCAATATGGTAAAAAGTAAACTGGGTTTTATAGTAAACTTCATGTCTTAATTTGGTCATTTCTTCTTGGTAGCACAGTACTTTATTAAAGGTCTCTAACCTCTTCAATTCACTGATTCACTCATTCACTGATTCATTCATTCAACAAACATTTATCCTTTCCATTTTCTCAATTTTTGCATTATAAAACATCTTGCCTAAGAGAGTTTTGTTGTGATTGGTGAATCACATAACTGATGCTTTTTATTCTTACAATTATTTCAATGCAAACATTTCCAGCCTGCTTTTATTTCCATTGATTTTCACACATATTTACCCTTTCTCATCTTACATAATGGATTTTTCTTCTTTTCCATGCCTGTGTTTAAATATTTCCTTTATTTGTTATATGTGCCTTTTCTTTGCAAAATAATTATAGCTACAGTGTATAATTATGGTTTAATCGTTGCATCCATTCTGTTCAATGATCCCTTTACTAAGTGGAATTACATGTCGAGTTAACACCTTTATCAAGTGCTAGTTTTCAAAGAATAAGCTATGCAGTCTTGCTGAGTTTTTCCCAGCACTCGCCTTTTCCAGAACAAAGCATTCTTCCAGAGTGAATGGTTTACAAAAATCTGATAGCAATTCAGTCGGATAGAAAAAATGAAAACTCTATATTTTAGCTGTGTTGCAGGCAAGAAAGAACGATGAAACTGAATCTGTCTTCAAATTATAGAAATTTACTGACTTTACAGATGCATTAAATGGTTCACCTTTTAAGATTTAACTTTTTAAGATGTATTCAAATTGAATTTTTGAGATGCCGACAACTTTTACTCTTCCAATGACCCCTGTTTTCTTTTTTAGATATTTTGCTCTGAAGAAATTTCATTGGAAAAAAATAAATTTAATATAATCTCTACTTTTCTTTTACTTTTTATTTTATCACCTCAAATCAGTTTTAAAAAATAGAATGTAAACCAATCAATAAATAAAATATTATCTTTATTAGCAATATTTATTTTTAAGTTCCTATATGCTGGATACTCTGCTAACTTCTTTACATAGATCAGCCTCTTTGATCTATAGTCAAAATAAGGTTGTTCCTATTATTACCTTCATTTTACAGATAAGCTAACAGGTCTTTAAAAGGGTAAGTGACTTCCCAAAGTCACAGAAGTATTGTGATTATAACATCAATAAGGGACCTCATTCGAACCCACATGCTGATGAGGCCTGTGAACTTTTGGGTTATGTGAGTCAAATAGCACTTCCGAAGGTCATTGTGGGAAAATCAGAATCTATTGCATTAAAATCCCTAAGAAATCAGAACCTCACGCTATGTGCATACTTCAGTATCTACTCCAGTGGGTGCAACGTGCCAGGGAAGACTTTAGTGGAAGCACAACATGGACATCAGACTTTAAGTCACTCTTGGTCCCTATCTACAGTTCATTGACACCATCTAGCTACTGTATTATCATTTTTTTATTATAACACGAGGGTTTCCCAACGATTAGGTTACGGGTAAGAAAGACCAACCGCAGTTCGCAGGCTTCAGCCAACACCCTTTTGATTTGCTGTGTCACAAATGGACCAACAACTATCACATACAGTTGACCCTTGAACAATGGGGATTAGGGGCACCGACTCCCAGCCCATGCAGTCAAAAATTTGAGTATAACTTGGACTCGCCCAAAAATTACCTACTAAGCCTACTGCTGACCAGAAGACTTACTCATAGTGTAAATAGTCGATTATCACATATTTTATATAGGTATTATATACTATATCCTTACAATAAAGTAAGCTAGAAAAAAGAAAATGTTAAGAAAATCACTAGGAAGAGAAAATACATTTACAATATGCATTGTATTTATAGAAAAAATTCTATATATAAGTGGATCCGTGCAGTTCAAACCCCTGTTGTTTAAGGGTTAACTGTGTGTGTGTGTGTGTGTGTGTGTGTGTGTGTGTGTGTGTGTTTAATATAGATCATATTGTGTGTGTGTATATATATATATATATATATATATATAAAGGCAAGAATAATTTATTAGTTTGCATGTCTTTAAAGAACATGAGATACTTATATGCTTTTATCATGAGATATGTGTTTGTGTGCCTTTTAGTGTAATCTCTTACATAATCTAAATGTGAAATATTTTTTAATAATTCTACACTTTGTTTAGGGAGTCACCATACATGTCACAGAAATTATCTCTGCTCAAAGAATTCAAAAGCAATAAACATCAAGTCTCAATAGGACTTAATTTAAGGATTTTGCAGTGTCTCAGGCTTATAATATAGATTAATAGCATCATTTCCACAATGAACCACAATTATGTCAATTAATGGAAATTTCCAGGTAACAAGATGCTGAGAATAGACATTTTATTACACACACACACACACACACACACATACACACACACATCTATATATATATATATACACATATATATATCAACACGTCAACACTCATAAATAAAATGAAGGGGGTAGTTTAAGCGCCATTTCTTCAGCAAACTCTCAGTAAAATAATTCACATTATTTGTAGTCTGGTTGCCCATAAAGCTTTCAACAGCTGAATAAATATCTGAGTTTTGCTCTGTCTTTGTTTCAATGTACTTGCATACCTGTGAGCCCCTTTCCACCACCCCTAGGTAGACCACCCGGAGCCCAGTTCCTGGTGGTGCTAATAAGAGTTGAGTGCTTAATTTCCTGCATGCTGCATATAAAAGCACCCTTATGTGTCAGGCTCCAAAGGCAAAACACAAAAAGGAGTAAACACTGGTTTTATATGGAATCCTTCATATACAAATTATCCCAAAGAGCTTTACAAACAATGAATTGGACACTGGGATGGTGTGAACAAATGTGGCAGCCATTGAGTGCTCACCTATAACTCACACAGAGGCCTCCTTGAAATGTCAAAAAGTATACAGTGTATATTCCCCAGCATTCCCTCCCTAAGCAGGGTCTGCACACGAAGCTTGCTGTCAATCACAGAACTCTACTCACACTTAATGTAAAGAAAGGGAAAATTCCTCATTTATAGGATTGATACAATAACTTGCAGAAGAACTTACCCTGCGGGGAGGACTGCGTGCTCAAGTTCAGCCAATGTACTTGGTGCAAGTTACTAGCCCCACCGATTGCTCCTCGGTAGGGTTCCTATATGACTCTTTACAACCACCTGATCCCTGTCCCCAGCCCCTCCCAACATACAAACACCCCTAAATATCAGTTTTGAACAACCAAAGAGTACGTAGGTTAATACTTAGCTCACACACAGCGTTTTCCCTGCCCTCATTTTCATGTTATTCATTTCATTTTATAAATTGTACACGTGTCTTCCTCACCAAGTGAATAGTAAGAAATCCTGTGTTGTTGCTTTTGTAGCCACCATTTTCCCCCACTACCCTCAACCAACAGCACCTACCCAAGTCCTACTGAGCTAATTGCTTCTGGGTAACAGGCTGTCAATAAGAGCTGATTAAATACAGCAAACTTATTCCAGGACATAGGCATGGAAAGGAAGTTGCACTTTGTAACTTTAGTTCTAACAGAAACTGTATCTAGATCATTATAAGAATAAGTTCTCTTTCTTTCTTTCTTTCTTTTTTTTAATATTAGTGGAAATAAATGAACTTTTCCAACAACCCATTTACTAATATCCAGATACTCCTTATCAAAATTTCTGTTAAGTTCTTTCAGGTCCCATGGCAAGCTTGTTCTGATGGAATGTCATGAAAAGCAGAACTTTCAATCATTGGTTATTGCCCTGGGAGGCTCTTCCAAAGCAACCTTTAGTAGCAATAGTTGTACATTGTCCTCTTGGAACGATGGGCTAATAATGGCAGGATGCTTGATGTCCATATCTGCTTGAGAGTTGCCAGAAAGGAGAGCAGAAGGACAGTCTTCTCCCCTTGGCTTTTTCACACATGGCTTTTGTGAGCTGGGGCTTTGGGTCACCTGACACCCAGGCTGACACATGTGCAGCATTTTCAAGGTTAGGAATCAGTAAGGATGCAGAGCAGCTGGATAAAATGAATGTCCAGCCCCTGCCCACCCTCCCCTCTGCACCTTGCTCTTCTCTGCAAGGGAGCCTCTCTGAGGGATCAGTTTGAGGTCACAGGGAACCTATAAGTGCAAGCATCTCTTCCCGTCTTCCAGCAGGCTTCATTTGGGGCACTGAACACACAGCTCACTCTACCCATCTGTCCCCTACTTACAGTTCTTCCACGGCTCTAGAAGTTCAGATTGTAATTCGTTTTCTCTTTTAACCACCCTGTGACCCTCCCCTGGGCCAGTTCCTCTACTTATTTACTTATTTATCTACTTATTTCCTTATTTATTTGTGTTCATGGTCAGAGACCCACAGCCATCGGGCAACTCATGCATGGGCCAAAATCATACCCCTTTCTCCTAACTAAAGGGAACATAGTTTGTCTTCTGAAAGAACTTTACATCAGAGAGAACTCTTCAGATATTTAACTGCAGTATAGTCTCTGGTGCTACACTGTCCAGGTTCAAATACTGTCATATTCCTTCCAATTGTGTGACCTTGGGCAAGTCAACATTGACTGGGCCTCATCTTTAAGTACTTACCTCATAGGATTTGGATTTGGATTAATTGAGTGACTATAAGTAAAGCGTATTTGGAACACAGAAGCACTGTATCTATGTTGGTTGTTTCTGTTATCACCAGCACTGAGTCAGACTGTGCTTTCAACTGTAACAGGCCAACACTGAAATCTCAGTGGTTTAACAACACAGAAATTCATTTCTTACCTTCACAAAATCCAGTTGTGGGGATTCAACAGCACGGACACCACCCATCCTGGTTCTGTGCCATCCCCTGCTCATCTGTGGGATCTTCTCTGGCCAGCAGATCAGGAAAGAGAGAGTAGCAGGGAGCAAGGAGAAAGGAGGGTTCTGAGGGCAGTGTTGAAGGGCCTGGCCTGGAAGGGACGTACCCTACTCCCTTGTACATCCCAGTAGCCAACACTCAAGTCACATGGCCACATCTAGCTGAAAGGGAGCTTTGGTCTAGTTGTGTGCCCAGGAAAAACAAACCTTCAGTGATCTTGTGTTAGTTTAGTCTCTCCCACAACTGCCTCATGACCCTCAAGGGAAATTGTTCCTGAACAAACCTCAGGGCTAATTTAAGACTGAAGTAATTTAGACGCTAATTAACTCACTTTGAGTTATCAACTGTTGATATTATCTCCTATCAACCATAAGCTGTCCTCCCTCTCATTTCCTTATCCTTATCAGCATGAAGCAATGAAGTTTTCTAGCTGGATGATTTCAGGGTTGGGGAGGAGGGAGGGAGAGAGAGAGAGCCTCAGATTTCCAGGTTGATTCTTTCTGTCCTAGGGAATTGTACAAAAATAGAAGTCACTAAACTGAGTCTGACCTGGCCCTCTGAGGCTGAGTTGTAGTTGCATGTAGTCCTGGGAAGTGCCCCCAGGACTCAACATGATTACTGTACCTCCCAGATCCCAGCCCTGCTCCTCACTGAGGATTCCTGCTGCACACTGTCTTCAACTCTACATTGTTCCATCAAGTGGAATTTAAGCAGCCTCGATTTTGCCAGGCCAAGAAAAGAACCATCTCTCCGTGGACAAGGAACCCTTTATTGTGCCTCCCTCTGGGTCTGGATCTCCTGATCACCTAAGGACCTCTTTCCTATCTAGAGATAAAAGAAAAAAATCTCTCCTTGTGGAAGGTGGCTGGTTTTATGCTCAAAAATCAAAAGATTCAGTTCTCATATTCCTCCTGCCCAAAGTCAGTCAGGACTTTGTGTTATAAGAATTTGTCTTCTCCAGACCTTAAACCTGGCCTTGGTCCAATGCCTGCTTTTGGTGGGATTTTTCTGCTGCCTAGAATCTTCTCAAAGCATTAGGGACCCAAAAGGCTTAGTGCCGGTATTATATGGATTATTGGCTTAGTCCACCCTTCTTGCAACTGCTTCCTTCAGGCAATATAATTTAAGAGTACAATTCTGAAGTCAGTCTGCATAGGTCCAAATGTTGTCTCTGTCAGTTACTACAAGTCTCTGTGACCTTTAGTCAACTGCTGGTCTTCATATGCCTGTTTCCTCTCTTACTTTGGGAGTAACAACACTATCTACCTTGTGGGTAGGGAAAGCATTAAATGAATTAGTACACACAGAGTGCATAGAATGGGGTATGGGGCATAGTAAGTAGTTGCCATCATGATTATAAGCTAGGTTACACCATTTGTTCACTATGTAATAGACATAGTTCCCCTAAAACAAAAATTACCAACCTTTGAGCTGTAAGTGGACATACTAAAAATACAGACCCTCAGAGATGCTGGGCCAGGCCTGCAGTCACCTCTGCAATGAGCAGCCTCAATACTTTTCCCCAACGTAATATACAAATATTGTCATTCTATGCGCCACGATGTGACAAAGCAGAAAAGCACTCATTCAAAATTTCCTACAGAGACCATGATCAAAAAAGCAGAAATAGTATTCCACTAAAGTTGAAACAGAGCAAGCAAGGATAGACTCACCCAATTTTCCACCACATTAAGACCATTAACTTCTGACCCAGGTTTCTGAGAAATCTTTCACAGGGCAGAGGATCATACTAGAAGACAGAACAGAAGATGCCAGAATTTCTTAAGCACTGACCTAAACGTTTTCAACAGTGATTCCTGAACTGGGAATTATGGACAGTGTCTGACAAAGGGAGACTCACCGGGGGTACACTCCTCCACCCTCAGGATAACAGAATTCACCCCGCGCCTGGTTGGGATTCCCATGGGAACACTCACTGCAGCCTCTGCTAAGCTTGGAGAAGTCTGATTCTCCCAACCTTTGAGTCTGTGAGTGAACTGGCACCTACACGCTCACATCAAAAGTCACACCCTCCAAATCCCCAGCCCTGTCTGGTTGCCAAAGTTATTCATGGGGGAGACAAACTCAGGCAGTGGCCCCCTAACCACCCACATGTCAATTTTTTTTTTAATATGTGCACAAATTGCATCCATTGCTGTGGGTTTGAAGACAATAAGGTGAAGACTAGGTCTTGTGTAAAAAACAGAAGAACTGTACCAGACAGCAAGAGTCACTCCAGCACTGGTTCAAAGTCAAACTCTGACTTCTTTCAGGTCTCCTGAAATGAGCCCTCCCTCAGGTCAGCCTGCTGCAAAACAGGTAATTAATACAGTACTTACTGTCCCAGGCTCCCTATATCCAAAAACATTTTTTGCTGAAAATGACAATCATAAAGCTTTGCTTTGCACAACACTTCACAATTTAAATGATGCTTTTGTGAGTTTTGATCATAGAAAAAAACCAAAAATCTCGGGAACTGCTTCCATTTTAAGACCTCTCCCAGTGCTAGTCTTTCCTTGTCACAGTGAGATTTCATTTGGGAGGGGGCGATGTTAAGAGTCTCGCTGGAATCCAAACACCAAAAAAAAAAAAAAAAAAAAAAGATTTTTATTTTATAAATGATTACTATAATGATCACTATAATGATCACTATAATTACAGAAAGAGCTATCATTTCCTGAGCTCTTACTAACTGGCAAGAAAATGCCTCTCATAGTTTTGCTCTCTTCCTCACTAAGGTATAAACCAAGTATCCTTTAAAGGACAAGGGGATTCACATTTTCTTGATCAAGCAGTTTGAAACTTCCTTGAAATGCCTTGTTAATCTCTGAGTCCCTGTTGACACATGATAGGTATTGAAAAAGCTTTCAATAAATTAATTCTTTAAATGATTAGTATAATAATCTTCTCTGAACTCTTCAAAAATTGATGTCCCAATCAAATATGCATCAACATTCCCCACTAAGAGTCACTGAGATTTACAACCAAAGCAACATACCTTCAAATAAATTGGAGAGTTAGTCCATATCGTTTCTTCTCCATTATGTTAACTTTCAATATTACCAATACCTTATATAGTTCATTAGTTCAAAGATTTTAAACATTATTCTTTTTTTTAACATTTATTTATTTTTGACACAGAGACAGAGACAGAGTGTGAGCAGGGGAAGGGCAGAGAGGGAGGGAGACACAGAATCTGAAACAGGCTCCAGGCTCTGAGCTGTCAGCACAGAGCCCAACGTGGGCTGGAACTCACAGACCACAAGATCATGACCTGAGCTGAATTTGGACACTCAACCAACTGAACCATCCAGGCACCCCTAGTTCAAAGATTTTAATACATATAAAGTATACATTTTAAAATTTGAGCTTTCCATCAACTTTTACACAGTATATGCTCATTGTGATGAATGATTTATTCAAAGCTGCCTTAGTTAATGCACGTGATCAGAAAAGTTTATCATCTAGGACTTTTATATTAGAATTTTTAATCAGTTTCACCTTAAAAATGTATCTAACACTTTTGTTTTCAACCTTTGTAGCTCCAGAGAAATGTGTTTAAAATAATCACTTTAATAACTTAATGGACTTGATATTTTATGTCTGAATGAAATTTAGTTACCAATTTCATACAAGTACACTTAATGCTAAATAATGCCGTGTTATCATGGGCAAATCAGAGAGATTTAATTTATCTACTTGAATCTCTCTCTTTTGGTGTTTCAATTCTGGTTTTTCTTTGACTTTTTATGTGACTTTTTACATTCTCATTTACACAAAACCATTCTAACATTTAAAAATTTTACACGCTCCTGTTATTTGCCTAAATATCATGTTATCATCAGATAATGATTGAAGCCACAATTAATTTCACCAGTATTTGCAATGGAGTAGTTACCACCATTTGCAGACTTTTATAATTTCAATAAAAACATTAATATAACCATTTTTGTAGGTCAAAACAATCAAACATTAGGATTTCTTATGGCTCCATCTAATACAAACACACATTCTAGCCTTAAATTGAGGTAGCTTATTTGTTTAAACTCTGGGAGGCTGCAAGAATATGAAGAGGGAAGTTAGTCAAACCTAGTTTTGAATCTCAGTCTTGCATACATACTAGTCCTGTGACCTTGTAAAACTTCTTCACTTCTCTGAGCCCTTAATTTCCTCACCTATCAAATAGTAATTACTACCTGGAAGGTTATCATGAGAATTACATTAAAAAACACATATAAAGCATCAAGCACAGTGCCTGGAAGAAGACATTCACCAAGTATTTCGTCTTTTCTGTTTCTTCTTGTTTTTAAAAATGGAAATCAAATCAGCTCCAAAAACTGTAGTGCAAAGGGCAATTGACAAATGGATCAGGTAAGTGCCTCTAATTTGTTGCATGAATCAGGTGTTTGTATGTGTGTGTGTGTGTGTGTGTGTGCACACGCACACACCCGGGCACACTGAGATGAGCTACATATGACACTATAACACAATTTGCCTTTCTGGCAAGAATCGATCTTATGAAATGCTTCCCATTTATTTTGATCTCAAGTGTAAATTCAGGAAAAGTTTCCTTTTCCTGTTACAAAAAGACTGTTTGGGGGGCACCTGGGTGGCTCACTGGGTTTAGCGTCCAACTTTTGATTTTGGCTCAGGTCATGATCTCACAGTTTGTGAGATGGAGCCCCACATCAAGGTCTATGCTAACTGCATGGAACCTACTTAGGATTCTCGCTCTCCCTCTCTCTCTGCCCCTCCTCCACTTGCATGCTCACACGTGCACATTCTCTCAAAATAAATGCATAAAACTTTTTTTAAAGACTGTTTTATGAATTATTAATCATTTAGCAAATCCAATAGATTGTGAATGTAGATTAAAATCTATTAGCTACTTGCAGTTGACTACTGTGATTCTGGGGATGTTTCCTTCCAAGTGATCCTTATTACTCACTTTGAGAAACGAATGGGCAAATTTCACTCTTTTCTCAAATGGAATTTTCCTGTTTTTTAGACATCCACTAAGAATTTGTAACATGTCTCCTGGTGGTTTGAAAATCTATGACTCTACCAGGGCGCCTGGATGGCTCAGTCGGTTGAGCATCTGACTTCAGCTCAGGTCATGATCTCACGATTTGTGAGTTCGAGCCCCGCGTCGGGCTCTGTGTTGACAGCTCAGAGCCTGGAGCCTGCTTCAGATTCTGTGTCCCCCTCTCTCTCCGCCCCACCCCTGCATGTGCTCTGTCTCTCTCCATCTGTCAAAAATGAATAAACATTTTAAAAATTAGAAAATCTATGACTCTAGGGAAAAACTGGTATTTTCAATTATTTATACTTCTCCAAAATTGCTTTCAAAGAAGACACAATGAAGAGGGCAGCAATTTTGAACAGACCACCATTCATGGGACCAAATGCTTTGTTTGTAGTTTTGTATTCTTTGTTTAAAAAAAACAAATTCTGTCCAGTTCCATTTCTGAGTTTTACTGAAACCTTACCAAGTTTTTGGTGTAGGCTTCAGTGCTTTAAACAGTCCCTGTTTTGTTCTTTGATCTCCTGCTTCAGTCCTCCAGAGTCAAAGTGGAGGTCAGAAATAAACCCTCCTCAATTCCTGATTTTAAAGGATGAGAAAATACAGGCAGTTAAAATGTGAGAGAAAAAATATTCAAAGCACTTATACCTTACCTGATCAAATTTTAAATTCTAGTTATATGAAAGAAGGGATTATCTTATTACAGACGTTATGTTTCAACTATCTGGGATTGACAGTTTTCTTATGTCAAAGATTACAGTGTTGTTTCATTTATCTCAAGACACATTCAAGAGCAGCAACTGAAATGATCTCTATAATAAAATGTAGAACTGTACCGCCTCCCTGCCCAAAACTGTTACTGGCCTCCCATAGAACCTTAAAAAAAACCTAAATTTCTAACTATGTGTTGGTGGCCATCTGACTGCTCAGCAACTAAACCACCAATGCGGAGGGCGATCCCCATTTTGTGAGTCTTCTTGAAACCACGGGTCTGAGCGTTACTTCTCCATCCCTGGCCTGCTAGGGCACACAGCCATACCTATGTTTGGCTAGTTGGACCCCTCCAGGTGGCATTCTGAAGCCTGAGAGAAGGCCACAAAGCTATAGAGATAGGTGAGAAGTTCTTCCTTGTCCGTGTCAATTAGTAGCATTAACTAGCCAATGGAGTCATGAACACTGGCATTATCCTAAAGAGATAGTTTCTCCCCCTACCCTTCCTTAGTTCCTGCTCATTTTCCAAGCGTATTGGTCCACGTTTTCCATCAATTATGGATCCTATCCACTATGTGACAATAAATTCCTTTCTGTTTAGGATACCCATAGCTGCCTTCCAATGTTCGCAGTCAAGAATCTGACTGATACCTGGCCTATGAATCTTCATATTTACCAAACTCTTCCAGAGTTGACTGCATTCAGGTTCACTGGACTTTTTCTTTTCAGTCCTTCAAACATTTGATTCTTTTCCCTTCCTTTGCACATTCAATTCCTTCTGCTGAGAGCTCTTTTTTTTTTTTTTCTTGTTTCTTACATGCATAGCTATCTCTTTTTCTTCTCCTGGGTCTTCCTTCAAATGTCACTAACTCAGAAAGACCATCTCATGTGGTAGAGATGATCCTATGCCCATGTTGCTTTTTTTCTCTTCTTCTTCATTTGCCTATGTATTAGTCCATTGCTTGCCAATTCTTAATTTCTGGGGAACACACAAACAAAAAACTGCATATTCTTGAGATCACAAATGAATAAAAGATAAAATTTTATATCCACTTTCACTATCATTTATACTCACTATATATAACATGCAGAGTGTACATCGCATTGAACATGAAATTTAACACTAACAAAGGTGTAAATATCACACTTTGCGTAAATTTTCTTACTACCAGTTGTCAGGCATAATCCTCAAGCCATAAGATAAATGATCTGAAGAGTCAGGTTTGAACAAAAGGAGACTGGAAACTTAGAGATATTTGAAATTCTAAAATTCAGAATGTAGGCTTTAATCTGAATGTTATAAACTTTATGCCAAAGAACATTTTCTTGATATTTATTTTAATGCCAATAAAACAAAAGACTGATGTCTCCGAATTCTTGAGCCTCTCTATGCAAGCAAGCTTAAAAGGACTTCTGCTGGGTTTTGTTAAAGCAATAGTATTACAACATTCTTATATTTTCCCTATGCTTGGGGACATTAAAATGAATATTTTCCTACTATAAATTGGAAATCCTGGGACTTGGGGGACACGGAATTAATCTGTGCTGAAGAAGCAAGTAAAGATGACAGGGGAGATTGAAGGATCACCTCAGCTTCCTTGAGACCCTTGTGGTGGATATATATCATAAATACGATATGTATATTATATATGTACTGTGGGACTTTAGCATAGAGCCTTCTGAGAAAGGCACAATAGCAATCAGCAATAGGCATGCTAAAGAGCATGATACTTGGGCACAATGCCCATTTATGAGTAAAAAAAAATTTTTTTTTCTCCCTGGAGCAGCAAGAAGAGAGCTTCCATACTTTGTCAATTCCACTTCAAGTTATTATGCTCTTCACCCCCTTCATTAAAGCACTGGTATGCAAGTGATCATTCTTAATAATAGGCTCTCCACTATTAGAAGTGGGTCTGTTTCATTTTTCACCAAATTATGAAATAGCTTCCCATTATAACTTATGCTCTGTATACTCCAGCCAAGACTTTTCTCTCATCTTAAAATGCTCTGCTTTAAATGGGCCTCTAATGTATAATTTTATTGTTTGAGCATTTCATTTTCTTTTTGATTTATGTTTCTTTATAGCTGGTTAGACAGCTCTTTGTGATCTTTTGATGAAAGATTCTACATAAATAAAATTGACTGAGAAGAGGGACCTTGACAGTAGCGTTGGAGAATGCTCTCTGCACTCTGCAAACTTAAGATCAAGATTCAAATCTCAAATGAAAGATTTGAAGAATGCTCTCGCATTCCCCCTTTCTAATTTTTACCTTAAAAATTCAAATTAACGTTGGTAATTTACCCAATGCTGGATTTAATCTGCTGTGTACTGACTGAAAGGTGGTTTTGGATTTTTTTTTTAACCAAACTGTATTTGTATTGAACTGCCAAGGCTAGAATAAGTAAGTAGTTACAATAATTATGCTGACTGAATTCAATACCATTAGCCTTTAAACTTCAACTTTATTTATTTATTTATTTATTTATTTATTCATGAATTCACTTATTCATTCCTTGGTATTTAGAACAGACAACTATTTGATGCCAATCTTTTGCAAAACAATAATTACCTGGAAAAAAATTTTTTGAGATCTTTGTTATTTCCCAAATCTCTTTAACAATTTTTTAAGTATTTCCCTATTTGTATTCTACATTCATTTAATCCCAGAATATCAACTAGTTTTATTTTTTTATTTTTATTTTTTTTTTTTTAATTTTTTAACGTTTATTTATTTTTGAGACAGAGAGAGACAGAGAATGAACGGGGGAGGGGCAGAGAGAGAGGGAGACACAGAATCGGAAGCAGGCTCTAGGCTCTGAGCCATCAGCCCAGAGCCCGACGCGGGGCTTGAATTCACGGACCCGCGAGATCGTGACCTGAGCTGAAGTTGGACGCTTAACCGACTGAGCCACCCAGGAGCCCCAATCAACTAGTTTTAATTGTCAGTGAATCATTGATGCAACCTAAGAAAATCCCTTTTCCTTCTATCCTTTCAGATACTCATGAATGCCTTGAAAATTGATGATTTTTTTACCTTTCATCTAGTTTACTCAATCAACAGGATCTGCCTTGCTTAACACAAAGATCTGAGATTCTTCTAGTGATCTTTAGAAAAATAGTGTATACTTGTAACTTGTGCTTTCACCTAAACATTCTTTTCTTTCTTTTACTTCCTTCAACTTCCCATTTTAAATAACTGCTATTGTTAACAATTGTTCTTGAAGAATCATCATGAAACAGAAATCATAAGGAAAACAATTTAACCTCACAAATCTAGGTATTTAGAAGCCCCTCAATCCATTTACACAATAACAGTAATAGCTAACATTTACTAGGATATACAATGTGTTGGGCACCATGTTTAAAGTTATCATCTCATTTCCATCCAACCAAACAA
Organism: Acinonyx jubatus; assembly: GCF_027475565.1. Taxonomy (NCBI): domain Eukaryota; kingdom Metazoa; phylum Chordata; class Mammalia; order Carnivora; family Felidae; genus Acinonyx; species Acinonyx jubatus. The sequence goes on along the minus strand of NC_069385.1, from coordinate 62,357,972 downwards.
GTCTATCTGTGACATGGGTATCATCTATCATCATAGTCCAGTTCAATGGAGAGTCAACTGGGTTGGAAGTTGAGCTGGGAAATATCATGACATTGGTTTGGGACATCTATGACGCTCCGTAGAAAGTTGGAAATATAGATCAAGGGCTTAAGAGAAAGACTTAACCTTGAAGCTTCCAGGAATTTTCTCTACTGGAAAAAGGACAAGAATAAGATGAAAGAACCAGAAAGAGCACTAAGAGAAGGAATTGGAAAGAAAAGAGACAATAGTTTAGAAAAGGAGGAAAATCAAGAAGACGAGTGATATCATGTGTTTTTTCACCAATAAGACTTGCACATCTACCATGTGCCAGGTGCTATGTAGTTCACCATCAATTGGGAATGGAAAGGAAACTGAAAGTTAAATAGTTGAATATCTGATTAAAAAACAGACAGGATATACTGGGAAATACGGAGGAGACCAAAAAAAAATTATTGTAACTTAAACTTGGGTCAGACCCAATCACCATAATTCTATATCTTGCTCAATTAAATCTCCACCAGTTCAGGATTGAGAGTAAAGATCAGAAACTGACGGTGAGTTAAGACTTCAATTCTTACACCCACATCAAGAAAATATTAGAAGTTTTTGTTAACTGACTTATTTTTGTTGTTTATATCCTAAGATTCAGAGCCAGAGTGAGGTGTCAAGGAATTGCAAGAAGTCAAGGAGATAGGAAAAGAATAATAATTCATGTAAATATTTCCATTTATAAAGCACTTTTACATACACTTTAAATTCTTACAATAAAGCTATGAAAGAGATACTATTATTGCTATTTTGCAGATAAGGAGATTATACAATCAGAGAGCATGTGGGATGAGTCCACTATCACAGTATCAGAGTCGGTGAGGGTTGAAGTCACGACTGGAAAGGATCTTCTGATTCCATCCTGCACTCTTATGCCAGCCTTGAGGGCACTGAGTCAGGGGAGACTGGAAGGCTCAGAGAATTCAGTGAAGCCTTGGGGGATTGAGGCTCTCAGGGCAATTGGTGGGGTGAGTGGCTGTAGTTCCTTCTGGAGGCTAAGAACAAACAGCAAGGGTGTGGGAGGGAAAGGATAGAAATATAGGTGATTGTGATTGAGATAAAGCTAGAGTGGTGAGCAAAATATTTTTCATATTAACTAATTCTTGTTCCTTCTGGACTCTTTCTCTCTCTCTCTGATTTCCTTCACCCAACATATACAACCCCGTTGCATTCATTATATCAGAGAAGGAAAGTTGCTGTAGAAGGCAGAGAAAAGGGCTTTGCATTTCAAAAGCCTAGATTCTGATGGAACTCAGAATATAAATATAAACTGGGAGAGATGACCTGAAAAGAAAGAACTCGACTATCCCATCCCAGGGCTAGATAAAAGATTCCTACATCTAGGAAGGGATGTTGAGGGAGAACTGGGTAGGGAAAGATGAGTAAGAATGATGGAGTTCCCAAATGGGTTTGGGAAATCTGCAAGGAGAAGAGTGTATGGCCTTTTCAGGGTAAATCTCTGAGTGCATGGGAAGACCATGAGGAAGAACTGACTGTGGGTTGTGTCCAAGCAGAAAGAGGTTTTGACACATTCATGGAGTACTGTGCAGTACCAGGTGAAACAAGATACATGATGGAGAGAAAGAACTTGCCACTGGGAGCAAAAGTTGGCACAGCAGAAATTTAGGCCAGATGCTGAGTCAAAGAGAAGCAAGAACACCCAATCTATGCAACATGGACACTTATCTATGAGGACCAGACCCTCCCGATCAATCTGCATAAGTATGCCCTCCTCCAACCCAGAACTTAGCTGCAACATGGGAAAGGTGAAACCTTGAACTGACCAAGATCATGCTGTACCACCTAGGAAATAAGAACTTACAATAGAAATTAAGTTTGGGTGGGGCACCTGGGTGGTTCAGTGGGTTGAGCGTCTGACTTTGGCTCAGGTCATGATCTCACAGTTTGTGAGTTGGAGCCCCGCGTCAGGCTCTGTGCTGACAGCTCAGAGCCTGGAGCCTGCTTCAGATTCTGTGTCTCATTCTCTCTCTACCTCTCCCCCACTTGTGCTCTGTCTCTCTCTGTCTCTCAAAAGTAAATAAAATGTAAAAAAAAAGAAAGGAAGGAAGGAAGGAAGGAAGGAAGGAAGGAATTAAGTGTAGGCAATACTAAAAATACGACTAAAAAGTTGTGTTTCTTGTGTGCCTGAATTTCTATACTTAGATTCATCCTGCCAGGCTGAAGTTGTCTTAGCAGAGGTGGCCCACTGCCTTGGAATCTGAGGGTACAGTTTGGATATGCCTCTAAGTAGCCAATGTCAGATGGCAAAGGCCAGCGCAGTACCACGGAGAGAAAGAAAATACCAGGCAGAAGAATCCAAGGGGTGATAAATAAAAGTAGAGACACAGCTGAGGACAAAGCTGAAGGTGAAGCTAAGGATGATGGCAGGAAATATGCAAGTTGGGGGCAGGTGAGAACGGAGTAAGGCTCCTCAGGACAAGAGAGTAGGAAAGAACAGTCAACAGCAGAAGTAAAGTGAGAGGTCATGAACTTCAAATGCAAAGAAACACAAAAATGATGTAGCATGAAATGGCCCCAAAGACCAAGGCTTCCAATACTAACCCCAAGAACCAAAATAAGTGAACACTCGTGTAATCTACAGCAGGTAGAGGAAATCACCAGGAAGCAAAAGAGAGAACTGAGACGAGAAGGGAGGAAATGGAGGAAAAGTATAAATGCATGTGAAGTGGCCATAGGTTGTGATGTCTGGGTCTGGGACAGGGAGAAGCAACATAGGAAAGCATGTTAAAAAGTGAGCCCTGGGCTGGGGCGTCTGGGTGACTCAGGTCATGATCTCACAGTCTGTGGGTTTGAGCCCCATGTCGGGCTCTGTGCTGACAGCTCAGAGCCTGGAGCCTGCTTTGGATTCTGTGTCTACCTCTCTCTCTCTGCCCCTCCCCTGCTTGCACTCTGTCTCTCTCTCTCTCCTTCAAAAATAAATAAACATTTAAAAAGTTTAAAAATAAATAAATAAATAAGCCCTGAGGATAAGGAAGCATTTTGTTTTCAAATAAACTGGAAAAAATAAATAGGATGTATTGGCTTGGGTTGATAGAGGGGTATAAATGATAATACACAGGCTAAGAAAAATATATTTATTTATTCAAAGAGATATGTTTCCCCTGTAATCCTCAAAATTATCCTGAAAGCTGAGACAAGTAAAGTGAGACGTGATGTTGCCTTTCCATGAGATTACAACTTAGGAGAGGTGGTGGGCAAACCAGCAAATCAGTAACACGATTCATCATAAGATGAAAGCTTGAGAAGCTTTGAGGAAAAAAAAGCTTGAGAAAAGAAAGCTTGAGAAAAGAAGCTTGAGAAAAGGTTGTATACACACACCCTCACAAACATGATGTAAGCCAGACCCCATTTTTCTCATGTGTAGAAACATTCATATTGGGACTTGGTCAATTACTCAACGAAAAGTAGCCCTGTGGACTTACTTGTATTCACTTGATCAGACACATACAGGCATATCAGTTATGCATCACTCTTTTTTTTTTTAATATTTGTTTATTTTTGAGAGAGAGAGACAGAGTGTGAGGGAGGGAGGGGCAGTGAGAGAGGGAGCCACAGAATCTGAAGCAGGCTCCAGGCTCTGAGCTGTCAGCACAGAGCCCAATGCGGGGCTGGAACTGGGGAATGGCAGATCATGACCTAGACTGAAGTCAGGCACTTAACCAACTGAGTTACCCAGGCACTCCAGTTATGCATCACTCTTAAAAGGCAAATGAAAAGTATTCAATGATACATGACACCAAAATTCCCAAAAGTGAAAAAATCTGGTTTGTCGGCAAGTTCTTGCCCTAACGTCTTCCAGTGATTGTTCCTCCCATGTAACCTCCAGGGTCTGCCCGAGGAAACGGGAATGATGCGATGAACTCTGCCTTCACTTTGAGAATTCCAGGACAATTCTTGCCTGTGGGCTGGAGTAAGATACAACATCAAGAGCAAAACATTAATAATTAGGAAAGTCAACTTTTAAACAAATACTGGGAAAGAAAATAAAAAATTATAAAACTTACAAATCCTAGTAACATGTACAAAAAATATGTTACACACAAATGAAGTTCACAGAACTATAAATGTTACACTCTTACTATTTTTCTGTACATTTTAGAAGTACTAAGTAACAAATACTATATCTTTTCTTTCTTAGTAACAGTGATGGATTAAAAGTCATTTTTATTTTTCTTCAGGTATTTTTAGTTATTAGAGTTATGAAAATTATAAATATATTATTAGATAGTAAAGTGATATTGGCAATACATATATTAAAGAAAGGTTGTTTTTAATTAAAAACATACAAAAATTTTAAATTAGATTTTCAACAAAGATTTAGGACAAGAAATTCATTTTTGAGATTATGTAGTAATTTAATTGAGACCACTGGAAAAATATGTATATTTTTAATTTCAAATGGAATGTTCTATGTAATACATTAAAGTAAAATAGAGATAATTTTTGCCTTGTTATACATGGACTAAACCATTACACTGTAGAATCATTTCAAGGCGAATTTCAGTTTTATGGAATATTATAAATTAATTCCAGTGAATATAGTATTGATGTCTGTATTAAAATAGGAAAGTCTATGTTATGGTAAAAGAAAAAAAACCCTGAAATTTTAGTTACTTAACACCATAAGGGCTATTTCTTGTTCACACTATGTGTCCAGTGCATTTCAACAGCAGGTTCTCCTCCACAAGTCCCTTAGAGACCTGGACTGACAATGGCATAACAATATCAGTTGGGAATAACACCTTCTGGGTCACTGGCAAGAGAGTGGAGGAGAGAGAGAGCAGGAGAGGGAGAGAGAGAATAGCTCACTAGCAATTAAACACATTATCCCAATGGGAAAACTAGCCACATGACCCTGCTTAACTGTGAGAGAGCTGAGAAGTGTCTTTTTTCTTGATTCCAGAAAAGAATAAACATGGGTGTTAGTAACATCTCCCACAATGGCTTTCATCACTTCTTATTGCTGCACATCCGAATAGCTCTTCATTCAAAATTCTAGCTCTACAGCAAGGTAGGGAAAGAGCAGAGGAATATCAGAGAGAGCTGAACTCCAGCCTTGTCTTTTCTACAGACTAGCTGGTTATGCAGATTTGGACAGGTTACTTCCACTCTCTGGGTCTTGGCCGCTACAGCTATAAAGTGAGGAGGCTGGGCTGGATCATCTCTAAGACCCTTAAGGAAGTAAAATTTTGTGAATCTATTTCATACTTTTATATCAAATAAACTAATAATTAACTTCCTCTTAAAAATATTTTTAAAAATCATTTACTTCACAAAATTCCTTTGAGACTTAATTTACTGTTTTGGTCTTTATTATATATCTAGAGATAGAGACAGAGACAGAGATAAGAGGAAAGAGAAATATTTACAGATTTAATTTTGTTGTTCCAACATCTATAGATACCTTTTGACTCCTCACTTTGGAAGAGGCCAATATTAATATCCTTTTTTTAAGTTTATGTATTTATTGTGGGGGGGGGGGGGGGAGGAGCAGAGAGCAGAGAGAGGAGAAAGAAAATCCCAAGCGGGCTCCACACTGCCAGCACAGAGTGGGATGCAGGGCTCAACCCCACGAATGGTGAGATCATGACGTGAGCCCAAATCAAGAGTCAGACACTCAAGTGGCTGAACCGCCGAGGCACCCCTATACTCTTACCCTTCCCTTGAGCTTTCTTTCACTCTCCAAATTTTACCGTCGCTGGTAATACTTACATTGCATTTTAATATCACAACTAGGTCAATCATAACCATAACGGCATTGTCTGTAGGTTGATTTTAAAAGTTGGAAATGTGAGTATGTGAACACTGTTCAAAGCTCAAGTAGCAAACTATCATAATAGCTGCTTCCACATACAGCTCACTTCTTTCCTGAAATTCCTCACTGATTTTCTTTTTCAGCAACTGGTGGTCTCTATCAGTGTTTTCATTTTTTATAATTCTCCATCTCTATATATTCTATCCATTGTTTTCTTCACCCAGAAACCGTCCTCCCAGAACTTTTGCTTTTTCATATCTAACCTAGACTGATTGCTCCCATGGCATGCCACTGAGCCCCCATCCTGGTGCCTCACTTCACTGCTTTCCTGAGTTGCTTCTAGTGTTTTCTGCATCGCATGATTTCCCGTTCTTGATGTCATCTTCATCTCGCTGGAGTGTATCTTCAAGCATCTTCCTAAAAAAGTCGGCTTGAGAGGTCCCCGGTTTACTCTGTTCTTCAGGATAAATACATCCACCTCTGTTGCCCATGAGGTCAGGAAACCAGTTAGCCCATCATATCACTCTGCATGCCCAGTTGAGATCTTCCCATTGTCCAGATCTGCACTCTGGCCCTTCTGAGGACTCTTTTTCTTGGCCTGCTGAAAAAAATAAATAAATACAGAAAGCTATGCTCCCCGTGAGCAGGAAGCGTACAAAAGTCCTGAGCAATCCACACGTGCTGGGAGCACACCGAAGCAATCGCTTTCAGGACTTGTATCAATACCCCAGCTCCTCAGCCCCTGGCTGCAATAATTCTGAGATGGTTACTTTGTCCCTTTTCCCAGAGTTTCCCTGTGCAATTAAGCCACAGTTGGCCACAATGATAGCTGGCTTGATATCTCGCTTTTGCTTTTTTAGCAACCCACCTTCCCCGTTCTACTTCCCCCACTGCCCTGCCAGTATACCTGACACTTCCCACATAACCTTCGGACACTCAAATTTGTGTCTCAGGACGTGCTTCAGGGAAAACCCAAACTAAGTCAAAAACTAGCAGCTTGGAGTTCCTGTTTTGTGATGTATATAGTCCATCGTTTCATCTCCATATTAACTCTCTAAGAAAAACGATTGTAGAGATGAGAGTCACAGAGTATTTCATCACAGATGTGGAAATGAAGGCCAGCAAGTCAGCGGTGTGGATTCTCACTCCTGCCACCTAAGGCTCAAGTTCCAGTTCCATCCACTGTGCCCTGTGGCGCTGTTCCCACCACAGGAATGTGAGTCCCTCCTTGGCAGCCTCTACGTATCCCTGAAGAAGGTGCCGAACCCCTCCCCGGTTCACACAAACATTAAAAATCCTTTTCTTTCGTTAACTTCGAATTCCGTATAAACCCACACAGTGTTCATAAGTAAATCTATTTCTTCCATACCTTCTGCCTAATTTTCAATAAGCGTGCCCTGATTTCCTTCAGGCCTTTGGCTTATAGGCCAGTGCTGAGTTTCGTGGCTGATTAATGGTTCTGATTAGTCCTCCAAGCAGGAAATCCAATATCCCTTAGGGGAACCCTAAAGATGCAGATGACCATGAATTCAAGGAAGCCTATTCACAGCAGAAATCAATGGAGAAAGGAGGCAATGTTAATGTAGACAACAGTTCTACCAGTTTCTAAATGCAAGTGCTCTGACAGAGGGAGTAGAGGGAGGGGCGGGGACAACAGAGAATGTATTCAGAACACCAAATCACAGTTCCATCTCTCGAAAAGCCAGCTTTCACAGCTCCCTTCCCAATGTGGAAATTTAAAGCTTCCTTTTTGTGAATTTTGACCGGTTTATAGCCCCAAAAGAAAACTTCACCCCTTTTAGAGATTACCTCTTGGATCGAATGTGTGTCCACGGGCCGAGAGAGCTTGATTTCACAGAAGCTACATCACAACCACAGCGCAGGCATCATTAGAATAATTTCGAGACCATGGAAATTTTTTTAAAAACTATAGAAATGTAAAAACTATAATATTTTCTGTAGCATGTATCTTATCTGAGTACAAATATCACTTACAAGATGATCATAAAATATTCTAATAGGTCTTTAACAGAATGGATTTTTTAATCCAATAAATAAAACTCTCCTGAGCCACCATTTAATTATTCTACTGGTTAATTCTCTACAGAGCCCGGGACAATACAGCATCCCTCCTGCTTCCTTTTGACTGTCCCAGGAAGACCAACATGAAGGAGAGGGAAGTGCGGGTTTTTCAAGGTCAGGACTACAAGCCAGAGGGTTTTGCTCAATGACTGGTTGTCTCTCTCCTCTCCCATGACTGACTCAGCCGTGAAGGGCCATATCTTCACAGCATATCTTCTCTCCTTGATCCCTTACAACTTCAATGTAGGCTGTTAAATAGCAGCCTGAAGTCAGAGGAATTTTACTTTGCTTATTATGCACCACAAAATTTTACATCTACATTTTGGAACATTTGTCAACAATTATCATCCTATTGGGTAGCTGGCTCTGTGATGGAAAGTAAATGGGATACAAAAGGACTATTTTCTCTTACATTTAAATCGTATATTACATATACCTAGCTTCAAAATCGTGTCACCCATTCTCTGCAGTACCAAGAAACCGATGAGAAAGGACAAGATATAGAAGCTGTCAGCTGCCTAGTTTTACCCACATCAAAAGCTACTTCGTCTTATTTGTCATTAAGTCACACAATCATGTTATCAAGAAAAATATTTTCGTTAGAAAACACAATCAAGAATCAACTTAGGAGGGGTGCCTGGGTGGCTCAGTTGGTTAAGCGTCCAACTTTGGCTCAGGTTATGATCTCATAGTTGATAAGTTCGAGCCCCACATCAGCCGGCTCTCTGTTGTCAACACGGAGCCACTTCAGATCTTCTGTCTCCCTCTCTCTCTGACCCTCCCCTGCTCACATTATCTCTCTCTCTCTCTCTCTCTCTCTCTCTTTCTCTCTCTCTCTCACTCTCTGTCTCTCAAAGATAAATAAACGTTAAAAAAAAAAAAAGAATCAACTTAGGTAAGCCTGGGAGCTCCATATCCAGGTCACCTCAAGGAGTAGATTTCCCCAGTTCACACCAAGATTGAGTCCTCTCTCTCTATCCTTCCTCCGCCATCCTTTCCCAATATCCTGCAGGCGAGACAGAATCACCAAAGTGCCTGTGGGGGACATCCATTGTTTTTGCCGGCCAGCATCCATATCCAAATTGGTCTTGGGCAAAGACCCTAAATCTGCTTTTACCCCATGCATTTGGGCAGAATTAATCCCATGGCCAATTCCAAGGATATGTCCTGGTCGGCTAAATCAATTCACGCATCTCATTCCTCTCAAAGAAATGAAGGACAGGCACATGAACCCAATCAGAGCCAATAAAACTTTTGCTGAGACTTTGGGGACAGATGCAAGGATTCTTCCCAGATGGACTTGAGTCTTGAAGCATGTAGAATAGAACTGCTTCTGTCCTCTTTACTCCATATGAATTCTGAAAAGGAAAGAGAAGCCAATAAATAGAAAGAAATCAGATCCTGATTTGAGCCATGCTTAAAAAACAGTGCTCCTGTACCATTTCGTTACATGAGTCAGTAAGACAGCTTTTTGGTTTAATCCAGCTTAGACTCAATTCTCTGTCACTTGCAATCTAGAGTCCTAAGTGAAATGCTGTGTATGTCCTCTCTTCCTCTCCCAGGAACCCAACAAACCTATATAAACCAGGCATGGGTGTGATTAAAGCACAACATCCAAACTCCTGATATGATTTGTCATTGGTACTTGGTACCTATATGTGCAGAGTGACAGGCTTAATTGTTCATATTAGCTCTGCCTTCCTACACCCTTTCCTAAGACATATAAATAAATATCACCTCTGTCTCTAACTGCATGGAATTATTTTTAAAATGCAGACAGGACAAATGTAAGGAAAACAAAGGTGAGTGCAGGGTTGACCTCTTCAAGTCTAAAATCTAGAATTTTAGAGAGGCATGACATAGTCTACAAGAATCAATAAACTCAGCATAAAAATTAAGTCACATAAAATTCTTAGAACATGTCACTTCAGAGTTACGCGATGGATTTTAACAAGCTCATGAAAAGTTTTCTATCCAAGTACGCACTGCCCCCTTCAAAGGTGATACGATACAGCAAAACTACTGCCACAGTAACAAGTACTGGGACTTCAAAAGCTGGTATCACATTCATTTGAGTATTTTTCAACTACGGAAAATCTTCATTCTTAAAGAGAGGAGTTGATTTTCGGAAATAAAATGTACTCAGCACTGAATCTTGTGAATAAGAAGGTTGAATGAGCGAATACCATTTTGTTCAAAAATAATATAGAATTAGACTAATTTTTGTGTGTGACTTCAAAATGACTATTTCAAAAGAGATATGTTTTGAGCAAACATTATTAAATACGGACGCTTCCAAAGACGGTTTCTTAGAAGAAAAATAATGCATGGGTAAACATTTAAGTTCTTACATGCTTGTAAAAAATACCAGTATCATTACTTTTGGCCTGGTCCATTGAACTTAAGATATTTCCCCTTCGAGATACCAAGTTACAAAATAACAACATTATGCAGAATTTGGCCTATAATCAAAGCTATTTATATCTTTAGTCCTCTAGTCCTGCATATTTTAAGAGTAATTTGAGGCTAAATTTAATAATGCGGTTTCACTAACAATTCCAATTTGTAATTATCCATTAAGCAAGGAAATACCGCTCATGATATTTTCTTCCTGGATATTTTGATGATACAAAAACTAAACCTAAAATATAAATTTTGAGAAAGTATTTCTAAAAATAGACTAAATGGGCTAAAACACAAATTCACATGTGATGCCATGCATTCCAATGCAAAAGACCATTTTAAAATTTACACCTGCCTTTAAAAAGTTTAATGAGCTATTATTAATATAAAGATTTCATTTCTTAGCAAAAGGAGGCATGCAGTAGAGAAGAAAAGCTAGATTTCTTTCAATTGTTCTATGTTGCTTATTGCTATACCCAATAAGTCAGCCAGCTCTGCTTAGAAACTGGGCCATCTCTACAAGATGCACGCGTTAGCCCTGACTCAACGGCTGGATGGGAGGAGAAGACAAGTAGGAAGACTTCTCGACAATCCTCCCTGAAACCCCTAAATCTGCTACTGCATCAGTCCTGACATGCTGGGTGGATGTTGGAAAGGCAATGGTGGCAGCAGCAGTCTGGGGAACAGACTCGATTTCAACGCCTCAGACTGAGCACATCCCATAAGCAGATAAACACTGTCTAGCCCCAAACAGAAGCCTACCCAAGGCCTAGCAAAGATACTGTGTAACACACATCCACCAGAGGAGAATCATCAAGCTAATTTCTTGCCTTGTTGGGGCAGATTGGCATCTGTATACTGTATACTGAGATTGGTCAATTACTCACGAAAAGTAGTATTTTTCTAGGATGTTTTTCTAGAACATTTCTAGAACATTTTTCTAGAATGTTTAAGACAAGAAATTTTTCCTTTGGAATGTACCTATAAAAAATGCCAAATAAATGTCTCAGTAGGTCTCAAAATACTAAACAAGTGTGTTATTAGATAAGCTTAAGCTTATAAAAATATTAAAAAATTCGGGGCGCCTGGGTGGCTCAGTCGGTTAAGTGTCCAACTCTGGCTCAGGTCACGATCTCCCGGTTTGTGATTTCGAGCCCCGCATCAGGCCCTGTGCTGACAGCTCCGAGCCTGGAGCCTGCTTCGGATTCTGTGTCTCCCTTTCTCTCTGCCCCTCCCCTCTTGCGCTCTGTCTGTCTCTCAAAAATAAACTTTGGGGCGCCTGGGTGGCTTAGTCGGTTAAGTGTCCAACTCTGGCTCAGGTCATGATCTCCCGGTTTGTGATTTCGAGCACCGCATCAGGCCCTGTGCTGACAGCTCAGAGCCTGGAGCCTGTTTCAGATTCTGTGTCTCCCTCTCTCTCTACCCCTCCCCTGTTCATGCTCTGTCTCTCTCTGTCTCAAAAATAAATAAACGTTAAAAAAAATAAAAAATAAAAATAAATAATAAATAAACTTTAATATATATATGAGAAACAATAACCCTCTGGGTGTTATAAAAAATTCAATTTTAAAAAAAATTATTTGAACCTATTTTTATGATAAATTAAGCAGTGCCAATTTGTTAAAGGTAAGAGTAGTCTGAAGGATATCTAACCTCACAAAACATATTTGTGTAAATTGTATGCATGTAAGTGAATAATAAATGCATATAAACATAGCCTATGAAGATAAAAGTATAGGCATTTGATGTATCATGTTTTAGTGAATAAAGATAGGACAGAAAATCTTTCCCATCCCAAATTATTCCCTAATAATGTCAGTCTTAGTTGTTAAATTAGATACAAATAATTTTAACTTTTTTACTGAACTTTTTTAAACAAAGTCGAAGTATAGTGAGCAGCATAATAAGCCCTCATACACTTGTCATCCAGCTTCAAAATATATCAAAATATGGATAAACTTGCTTCATCTATGCCCTTCCCAACACACATTGGATTTCATATTATTTCATTCATAAATACTCACATATGTATGTCCAAGAGATAAGGCTTTGACTCTCTTTTTTTACACGATCTCAACAACATCACCACACCTAAAAAGTCATAATAGCTTCTTCATATCATCTGATATTTAATTAGGATTGATATCCTTGATTGTCTCATAAATGTGCTTTGCTTACTTTGGATCAGAATCTAAATGAGGTTGATGTATTGCATTTAGTTAAATTATCCCTTAGGCCTTCTGCGATAGCAGAATCTCTCTTCATTCTTTTTCCTTCCTTGCCATTTGTTTGTTTAAAAAGAAGGTCACTTATCCTATAGTGTCCCATATCCTGATTTAACTGATTACATCCCACAGTGTTGTGAACATGGTCCTTTATCCTTAATAAGTCTTGAAGACTAGCAATCGGAACCAGAGGCTACATCAGGTTCAGGTCCAATTTTGTGGCAAGGATAATTCATAGGAGGTGCTATGTATGTTCTACACATCACATCAGGAATTCGTAATGAATGCTTTTCCTTTTTTGTGATTTAAGCTTAATCAGGGACATCAGCTGTTGTCAGCCTTTCCCTGGGCCACAGGGTTTCCTACTGGTCTTCCACTTCAAGGTTTCAGCAGCTATGGATGATCATTGCCTAGACTCATTACTTCCAAAATCACTTTTAAACTAATAAATACATAGCATTTGATATTTTAAAATACATCTTCATATCCATTACCTCATGAGGTATCGCATTTTGTTATACTAAGCCTCTATTCTAAATTTTTTTAATGTTTATTTATTTTTGAGAGAGGAGGAGACACAGCACAAGCAAGGAAGGGGCAGAGAGAGAGACACAGATTCAGAAGCAGGCTCCAGGCTCTGAGCTGTCAGCACCGAGCCTGACGTGAGGCTCAAACCCACAAACTGAGAGATCATGACCTGAGCCGGAGTCAGATGCTTAACCAACTGAGCCACCCAGGCGCCCCTAAGCCTTTATTCTAATAACTATCACATGGATAGTCTACTATTTTTTAATGTATTTCAGTAAAGTTTTATGACATTATAGGTATGTTTTCCTAAGTGACTTAGTTTTTTCAACTTCGCCAAAAATTTTGTTTTTATCTCCTTAAAGTCCTTTTCAGCATTGCATATTTACATGTTTACATTTTAATTTAATATTTTTAATTTAAGTCTTTAACTTCATATTAAAGTATAATTTTGAAACAGAAAAGGGTATAAATCCTAAGTACACAGTGCAATTATTTTTCCCATAAAAAATACATCTATGTAAACCGCCACTCAGATAGAAATGTAGGACACTTCCAGCATCTCAGAAAGCTCCCTAATAGTCTCTCCCAGCTAATACCTCCCAAAGGCAACCACTACTACCATGGACTGATTTTGCTGGACTTGAACTTCAAATAGAGTCATACAGTAGAGACTTTTTTGTGTCTGTCTTCTGTTGTTGCTCAATCTTATAATGGGATGTTCCTCATGTCGTATGTGCATGGTTATGATGTATCCCTAGGCAGAATAAAACAGGCTATAAAAGAAAGAGGTTGTGGGGTGCTGACACTACTCTTCTGTTAAGTGCTGTGTGTGTGCGTTCATGAGTGTGTGAGGCATTTATTTGCTGCTTTAGAATAGCCCGTGTCCATCCCTTTTTCTTTTTGATAGCAATTCTGTAACTTTCATCAGGTATCCGTTCCCCCTGCAGCCTATGTGCTCAGAGAGAAGTTTCCCACTCCCACCCACTCCCTCCACCCCCCTGCACCCAGCTGCTGGGTGAGTCTTATCTGACCCGAGCAAATCCCCACATCCATATTTGGATCAGGGATGGGCTCACAACCTATTTCAGACCCATGAGACACACGATTTTTGAGGAAGCTTCTGGATGGAAGGGAAAAAAGTTATTTAGCTCTGCAGAGAAAGTAACTGAAAGAGACTAAAAGAGCTACCCTGCCTTCCTCTGGTTAGTACAGTGTAAGCGCATGACCGGAACTGCCACAGCTATTTCTGCATTTAGGAGAGAGCCGCCTGAGGCCCGAGTTAGCGCCCAGCGGGGGTGAAGATGGAAGGACCACGTAGAAGTGGAGTCAGTCCCGCTGCGGACCCGAACCGTGCCTTCAACTGCCTACAGCCAGAGACGGATCCCTGGCCTGCTCCGTTCTGCAAGCCAATTAATTCTCTGCTCTGCTTAAGCCAGTTTCGGCGAGAAGTGCTACAACTCGAAGAGTTTTAATTGTACAGATCGTGTGTACAAAGATTGGGAACACCTGGGATTTGCTTTTTATGCTTCACTCTAGTTTGCCTATTTTCTACAATGCACCTGTTATTTTATCATTAGTAAGAACAATAAATGTTATTTTAAGTAGTCCATTCAAATGCAGTAGTCCATTCACATGCCCCACACTGAATATGTTTCATGATTATTTATATCAGATAGTATACTGAGCTCAACGCGGAACTGAAAAATCAGCCTTTTTTGCAGAACCTCAATATTTGAGATAATGATCATAATAGCACACATTTGGCTAAGACTTGATTGTTTTCGAGCATTTTCTCATTCGGTAATCCGAGCGTATATACGAATTAGGTAAGACAGTATGACAGAGACCCTTGTAAATTTGCAAAAGTGCATTTTCTTTTCCTCCCTGGCAGACAGATATACAGTATTTCGCAGCCTCCCTGGCAGATGGGTGAGCCCACGACTGAGTTCAGCCTAATGGACTGTGAACACAGTGATGTGTGCAGTGCTAGGTCCAACCCAGAGAAGCCTCCCACAAGTGATTTTTCTTCATTCTTCCCATGCCTGCTGCCCAGGTACAGGGATTCTTCACCTGAACTTCAAGAAGAGAACTTCAAGACCCTAGAATTAGTTGGAAGGCACTTGGACCCCTAATTAACTTCATAGAAGGCCATGTGCTAACCCAAAACATCTTTATTGGCATGTCCAAGAGTAAGAAATAAGAGTTACCTTACTAGGCTGTATTAGTCAGAGTTCTCCAGAGAAGCAGAATAGGAGACGTGTATGTGAGTGTATATACAAAAACACAGAGAGGGAGGGAGGGAGAGGGAGAGAGAGGAATTCAGGAATTGGCTCCCACAACTGTGGAAGGGGCAAGTCCAAAATCTGCAGGTAGGCTGGCAGGCTGAAGAGCTGAGTAACAATTGATGTTACAGTTTTAATCTGAAGGCAGGCAGCTGGCACAATTCCCTCTTCCTCCGGGGAGAAGCATCTTTTTTCTATTCACACCTTTAACTGATTGGGTGAGGTCCACCCACGTTGTAGAGAGTTATCTGCATTCTTCAAAGTCTGCTGGTTTAAATATTAATCTCATCTAAGAATATGCCTTCATAGAAACATCTAGAATGTTTGACCAAATATCTGGATACCGTGGCTTAGCCAAGTTGACATAAAATTAATCATCACATAAGGAAATGGTCAACACTTTTGAGTGTAAATTGGCTGAGGAATCTGGGTTCTGGGCTTTACTGTAAATCTCCTTAAATATCTAGTATGATAGTCATTCTATTTAGTCATGAGAAATGTCCATCCCTCTCAGTGCCCTGGACAATGGCTAGGCCTGGATTCTTACCCTTCTTGCCACTACTGGATATATATGATTTCTGTTTTAGAGGATTTTTTCTTGACTTTATCAAAAAAGACTGCACTCAGTTTACTTTTCCCTAAAATAGGATACTAGGCAGAATTGGTTTCCCTTCCCTTCCCCTCTCCCCCTCTCTCTCTCTCTACCTCTCTCCTTCCTTTCTTCCTTCTTTCTTTCCTTCCTTCCTTCCTTCTTTCCTTCCTTCCTTCCTCCCTCCCTCTCTCTCTTCTTTCTTTCTTTCTTTCTTTCTTGCTTTCTTGCTTTCTTGCTTTCTTTCTTCTTTTTTTCCCATTCACCTTTCCTCTGCACTGTTCCTGAAAACTAGGAGCAAAGTAAGAAGTAACACCTCCCTGTACCATAATCTTCCATTTTCTTTCTTTCACCCCCAATTTTTGAAGTTTATTAATAAAAAGCATATTCTTTTCCTTACTTGACTGCTGCTGGGAATTTAGGGCCAGACTTTTTACAATGTTTTTAAGCTTTGGGAGGAGGGAAACTCTTTGATCCTTCTCTATTCTGCCATCTATATCCCTAAAATCTGACCTACTATATTTATTTTTCTGTGAAAATACGTCCAAAGAAAGGTTGTCCTAAATTGCAAAACAGACTCACAACCTAATCTAAAATAAAAGCTAGGACAAAAGATAATCAAATTTGGAACCAAGGACTATGTTCAAAATTTTTCTAAGCCACAGCAAAAATTCTGAAAATTTTGTCATTACAAAATGCTTTTAGTTCAATAGCTATCCTTGATGGCTACATTAAACTATCTCCTTGTAACATATGATGATGCAATTGCTATTTATAAAGCAGAATGCAATTTGAGAAAAAATATTTACTATACAGGATTTAGGCAAGTTCCAAGCGAGTCGGGTATTTGCTAGAAGGCCATTCATTATATTGAAACCCAAATGAAAATGATGTTACTTTTAGACAAGGCAGTCATTGCCCTTACCTCACCTGCTTGTACTGATCATTGCACGGTGCCTTACGTTAACCGTTCCCTGTAATAGCAGTCGGATGAGCCTGATGACCTCTCAAGGTCATCTCAAGCCTTTTGATTATATGAATTTTGTGCTGAAAATTACATGCTAAAATATCTCCACCAAAGCTATGTCATTTTCTTTCTACAACTGTCATCTTTAATGCTACCTCAGGCTTTATATTTAAGATGTAGATCCATGTTTACCTGTTCCTAAAATGGTTTAAAAACTGTTACAGGCCTTTCTCAACTTTCAATAGGAATAGAGGCAGATTTCATACAAGGTTAAACAAAGCCGACTGTGAATGCCGCCGTTTGCATGTGTGGTAATAGCTCTCAATTGCTTTTCTTCTTTTCCTTAATGTAAGCCAGAGAGCCTATGATATCCATATCACATCAATTTTTAAAAATGTTTATGTCTATATCTCTTCATTTTTTAAAGAAATGGACACCATAACTAATGTGCCATAAAGTAAAAACATTCAGAGGTTAACTTATTAACACGGATTTTATGATGCAAATTAGGTTGCTATAATTAAACTTTTTCAATAATTATGTCTTTGCCTGCATTAGGTAGCCACCATAATTTTGAAAGTAAATATTTCACCAGGTGATACTTATTGAATGATATTTGCTAGTATTTTGGGCTCAGAATTGGCAAAACAAAATCAGTGCTGTTGACATGCCAATTTTAGTCATTTGTTACTTTTAAGCACCTAGAAGTTTTTGCCCAAAACTCTAGGTTTCTGATAGAAAGTCCTACTAAAACTTTAGATGACCTTCCCATTAATACAGACACTTTCTTTTATTATTATTATTATTATTATTATTGTTATTGTTATTATTGTGGAAAGAACCCTTAACATGGTATCTACCCTCTTAACAAATTTTAAGTGCACAATATATTATTGGTGACTATAGGTACAATGTTGTATAGCAGGTTTCTAGAACTTATTCATTTTGCTTGACTAAAACTGCATATCCGTTGATTAGTAACTCCTCATTTCCCCTCCACCCAGCCCCAGGCAACAACCATTCTGCTCTTTGATTCTATGAGTTTGACTATTTTAGATTCTTCATAGAAGTGGAATCATGCAGTATTTATTTTTCTATGACTGGCTTATTGCACTTGACATAATATACTCAAGATTCACATATTGTTCCCTCGTGCAGAACTTCCTTCTCTTTTAAGGCTGAATAGTAAGCATCCCATTGCCATGAGATACCACTTCACACCTGTCAAGAGGGCTATTATCAGAAAAACAAAACATGGTAAGAGTCGGTGAGGATGTGGAGAAATAGGAACTTCTGCGCACTCTTGGTGGGAATACAAAATGGTGCAGCCACTGGAAAACAGTATGGAGGCTCCCTAAAAATTAACAATGGAACTACCAAATGATCCAGCAATCCCACTTTCCGGTACTTGTCCAAAAGAACAGAAGTCAGAATCTCAAAGGGCTAATAGCACCCCTATGTTCACTGTAGCACGATTCAGAGAAGCAGCCTCAATGTCCATCGACAGAGATCTTCTTTTGATAAAGATGTCTTGTCTCTGTTAGACCTCAGGTTACTCTCGATAAAACACTGAATACACACACTGTCTTTCTTATCCAAAGAGTCGGTTTTTCTCTCTCTTGTCAATTTCCTTTATTCTGATATCAGAATCTTTAGTACTTTGCTCCCTCTTTCTTTTGAGAAAAAAAGATCCCAGTTTCCAAAATGCAGCCTTCACCTACCCCTGCGTTTGCAAGGCAAAAAGCTCATGGAAACCCTCCATGACACATTTTCTCTGTCACCAGATGCCTTTTGGTGTCTAGGAAAAGTCTGGGTGCCTTTTTAACTAAGCTTTGTTTTATTATGTTTTTATTTTCTCTCTCTAGCAGCCTTTGACCACTGATAATTTTATTAGGTCTCTTTTAATCTCCCTGTCTCTAATACATAACTCTGTATGCCTTTTATCTTGTTTCCACTATAATTCTTAAATTACTAGTTGGCTAATTCACTTAGGCATTCTCATGACTTTCCGATAAATTTTATTGCCGTATCTTATTTTTCTTCCATGAGTTCGCAACCTATTCTTAACAATTTCTGCATTCTATTAAAACGGGCCATTCCAAAGTTCACTTGTTTCTGCTCTATCTTCTTTCACTTTCATTTTCAGCCTGATCCCATACACAAGGAGATTGGGATCGCTATTTCCTAGATTCCTCTGAACCGTTCTGCCTCCAGTCAGACCCCATGCATCACACACAATGCCCAGGCTGGTATTGTTTCTCCTCCTCATTGGCCATCGCCCGCCATGAATGAGAAAGCAATCCTCTATCACAGCTACAAGCACGCGGCCTGCCTTATCTGGTCTGCTTCCTAACACACAGTCTGTTAAGAAATAAGAAATTCAATGCTGCTGGCCACTACTGGCCCCTTGGATGTTTGCACACTTTTTTGTTTTTAATAACGCAGTCATTTCCTTATTCAAGCACTTTTTCTAATTGTGGGACATATAAGGGATTCCAAGAACTAATTTTACTAAAACTTTCCAGTGAAATTGCACAGTTTCAGGGTCAAAGAAGATTTTTTTCTGTCAGATGCAATACTATATATGAACCATTTTGCATTATTTATCTATAAATTGGTAATATTGAACATCTTTCCAATCCATATCGAAAATGTAAACTATGAAATACCTTCCTCTAGTTTTCCACCAGAGATAAGATTTTCAAGATCCCTAGGTGGCTGGGAAGAGTCTTAAAATCTTAATTTAGAAAAGAAGAAACACAATGAATGCTCATCAGTAGCTGATAGCTGAAAAGGTATTAGCTACCTCCAGTTCATGGACTATAATGGTGTCATTAAAAACATGAATTAGATATATACCAATCATTTTGAGAAATATTCATGAGATTTTATTAAATGAGAAAAAACAAGATACAGCCAAATAAATATTTAATTCTACTGTGTGTAAAAAATGGCAAAAATTTTATATGTGCATATATACATCAAAAACAATAATCATATATGTATTACATAGTAACTCTATTTTAGATTCCTTAAAAAGCTTGAAGAAAGCATAGAAAAATACAAAAGATGAATAGCATGGGTTCTTTTAGGTAAAGGAGAGTGATTTGTAGTAGGAGAGAAATATAAGAGGAGGGAGAGATAAAAAATAAAAAAATGATTTGAAGTCCTGTATTAAAAGATAGCATGTGATATGATCCCATGTGTGTAAAATGATGTGTTAAAGTGTTTGTACGTGTATATAAAGAGATGCATGTAAGGTTTAAGTTCATTTCTATTTTTTTGACAACGATTTTTTTTGACAAAGTTTGAATTTTTTTCAGCTAAATTATTGAGAGGACAAAATAAAGCTGTTTCCGTCTTGGATGAAAAAGAAGAAACACGTGGAGGGGTTTTGTGTAATCATGAGGCTACTGTTCCGGCTCCGTCACACTCTCCACCCTCGTCACTGAGACCCTCCAGAGAAGGGGTAGCCCGCCTAGAGAGGAGCAAACTGACAGGGAAAGTTGGAGCCACGTGCTTCGCGTGAGACGAGGACATGATGGGTGGCAGAGAGCCGCAGAAAGTGTTCCAAACTCGTCTTTTGGCCAAACCAATCAATACCAGCACAGCCTCCTAAGCGAGCATAGCGATTGCTAAGGGACCAAATTCACCTTTCTCAAGTGTAGGTGGGGGAATGGTAGCCAACGTGCCCGGCCACTGACCGTGGCCCTGAATGGGCTGCCAGCGTTCAGATTCTCTTCCCCCTCGGAGTTTTCCAGTTTCTCCATATATGACACAGGCAGAGTCATATAACCCAGTATACAGGATGGTTGCGAGAATCAAACATCAGTATACCACCCTTAAAGTCATCCCTGCCTTGTTGTGGGTGGTCAGGGCCTTAGCTCCCAGGCATATCCACTTGTCATTTCAGAGAGCATAATAAAGGCTTAATTTAAAATATTTCCTTCAATTGTTATTTATTTAATTAATCATTCTTATTCAATTATTCACAGCTTACAAATCCATGTTTGAGGAGAATGGGACTTTGAAATCACCTTTAATATTTACATTTTGAGACCAAAGCTGCGAATGTATCATTTATTCAACAAATACTGAGTCTTACAATGTCTGCATGCTGTTACCTCCAGGATCAGGCTATTTGGATATAATAAAACTTGGCCTTTCTTCATATCTCCATCAAGTGAGTCCCAACTCCCAATCTATATTTAATCAAAGCATATGCATTAGTTTACTATGTTTAAAGCATGTTCTCTCCCTATCTCAACCCTCCTTACATTAGAAAAAAGAAATATCAAATGAGAAGAGAAAACCAGCATGAAAAAAAAAAAATGTTCTCCAAGTTGGTGTAAGAGTAGATATTGATCACTATGCCCTACCATCTCCAGAAGTGGCCTTTTTTTCATAAGTAACAGAGAAAAATATGGAAAAAGTCGCAATGCATTTGAGGGTATCCAAGCCGTTAGTGATCAGGAGATACGCTGCAGAGTATCAGCGACTCTCTTGATCTACCGTTTCCTTCTTCAACTTCCTTTTAGATATCACATAGTCTCCACACTCTTAGACAATTCCCCATCTCAAAATCCGGCTTAAGATTCTTCACTGGTACCTATTGCCCATCCACAGAGCCATCAGAGAACTTAATGTCACTACATTTGAAATTAAAAGGGTTTTGTCCATGGGGTGCCTGGGTGGCTCAGTCAGTTAAGCAACCGACTTGGGCTCAGGTCATGATGTCACGATTCGTGGGTTTGAGCCCCGCATTGGGCTCTGTGCTGACAGCTCAGCTCGGAGCCTGCTTCGGATTCTGTGTCTCCCTCTCTCTCTGCCCCTCCCCCATTTGTGTTCTGTCTCTCTCTCTCTCTCTCTCTAAAAAATAAATAAAATGTAAACAAACAAAAAATTTTTTAATAAAAGGGTTTTGCCTTTTTCCAGGCATCATTCACAGACATCAGAGCAATGAACTTTAGCAGCTACTAGCCCTGGTTGTCCTAGGGTTCCTAGTGAGGGGGGGGCGAGTAGTGCATTCACCCTGTGCTGGGAAATGTACTAAGCTAACACCTTCTGGTTTCTCTTCTCCCTCATTCATTCTTACCTGGGGAAGAAGGCAGGATGTATATGATTATTAATGTAAGACAGCGATCCTCAAGCTTTCTGGGCTCAGGATCCCTGTGCACTCTTAAAATTCATAAATAACCCCTAAGAACTTTCAGTTAGGAGGGTGATATTGATCAATATTTACTGCATTAGAAATTAAAACTGAGAACTCTAAAGATTACTTATTTTTAAATAACAAGAATAAATTCACCAGATGTCGACATAAATAACATTTTATGAAAGAATATATTTGCCAAACAAGATTGTAGTGAGAAGAGCACTACTGCGTTACACTTTTGCAAATCTCTTTAGTGTCAGACTTAAGAGAAGGTAGATGAATTTTCATGTCAACCTTTGGTAATATTACATGTATGTGACCTCTGGAAAATTCCACCGTACACTCTTGAGAGAAAGAGAGTGAAAATGCGAATACTTTTGACCTCATGGCACCAGTGACCACACTCTGAGAAGAAGCACCAATTTAGGAGAATGCTCAATTGGTAAGAACCAATTTAGGAGAACCCTAAACTGGTATCCATGGCTTGGCCACTTGTTTGGCTTCCTTTGAGATCTGCCTTCATCTCGAGGAGAACTCTCCTTTTAGCTCTGCCTCTCCCTCCAACAGGAGGTTCTTTCGTGCACCTGGAGTAGAGTGGGCAACTACGTCTCACTCCGGGCTTGGTTTAGAAAGCCCTTCGGGGGCAGCACACCTCACCTGTGCTCTCCAACATCTCCATCAGGAATAAAACTGGAGTTTTTATCTTCATCCACCCAACCCCTTTGCCTTTCTCTTAGTTATTTATGCATGTGGTGGGGAATAGGAGCCATTTATAAGACCCCTTCGACACCAATAATCCTGACCACTTTTATACACATATCAACCTCAGGGTGCTTAGCATTAGCCGAGCCCCCGACTCAGTGTGTTCCAGACAGAATGCGAGGACAGGAAGTGCAACCTGGCCTGGGGTCCCACTAAGCAGAAAATAGGAGGCATCCTTGAGCACTGTGAGCTCGACGCAGACATCAGCACCATTAAGGAGCAAGCCTCCTTGAAAACAAGTTAAAATGTCGCCGAAGAGGGCCCACGTGGTTTCTGCTCTGGCAGAATGAGACAATCAAAGCAAGCTGGGACAAAGAGAAACTACGGGATAATTGACGAGCCTCTCAGGATTTTCTGTCAAGGTCCAACCCATTGTTTTCTCCCACTTTGCAGCACATACAGAGCAGAGTGCTAGTTTGGTTCTGACCATCTCCATCCCCGGTAACACAAAAATGGAGGAAGAGAAAGGAGCTCTTCAATCGAAGCTGCCAGTAAGGAGACACGTAGGCAAAACTGCATTGTCAGCACATGCGGGGTGAGTGGGGCCCTCGGGCAAAGGTAGATCGCAACATCAGAACTTAATGGTTCTTATAGGCTGGTGATTTATCCTCACCAAGCCTATGAATAGAGAATTAAACTTGCCTAGTTTATCAGAAGGAAATGGAACTTGACTCATCAATACATCTCATGGTGCTTCTAGAAATAGGGCTTGGGTGTACCCTTAATAATAAATAGCATCTATTCTAAACAGCATTGACTTTCATTTCAGAGGTAGAGCATGACTTAACTTTGCTTTACATGTCTGACCTGAACTAACGTTCTTATCCTCAGACTCTGCTAGCTACTTGATTGTCCAATAGTCACACTTGTCAAATGTAAACCTAAGGGCCTTTCACTCTCTTCGATTTCAAAAGGGGGCTTCTTTAGGAAGCCTATCCCAGGTCTTGAGGACCTGTATCTCCACAACCCCCACCTGGGGGAGCTCCAGGGACAAGGAGCTGATAAAACTTGAATATGTACTCTGAAGAAAGGTGTATGTACAAGAAATGCTAAGCAGCATAAGACAAAAATAATTTTCATCCATTTTCTTGACTTCCGTCCTTATCAGCAGTCTTGGTCCAAGTCTTAAGAATGTGTTGCCACCTCAAGTATCAGTGTTATTTCTTTAATGAACACGTGTAGTATTTACTATGTGTAGGCACCATTAAGAGCATTTTACTACTAATAAACAATTTGATCTTCATAATAACCTAGTGAGGTAGGTACAGTTGTGATCATTTTACAGACAAGGAAACTAAGGCACAGAGATGCTGAGTCACCGCCTGGTGGCTATGTGGGAACTCATGCTTGGGCGTCCGGTTCCAGAGCCTGTGTACGTTGTGGTCTAGCCCTGCCCTTAACTGAAAGAATCCTGCTTTGGAGTATTTTGTATAAATCTCTGAGATAAACAACGGCACTGATCTCTGCACATCCTAACCTTTCCTTTTGTAAACTAAACGCTGCCGCCCCCGCCTCAGTACGTATGTAGCTCTAAATGTCTCCCCCACAGTGTCTGTCCTTTCCCTTTTCCAAATATTCTCCGCTAAGATCAAGGCAAATGGCCTCCAGCGCCCAGGGCCTCCCAAACAAGTAAAGCGTTTATTTGTGACCATGTCACCTAAGTCTTCCACAGACTTTCCCACAGGGAAGATTATTTAAACTGGTGGAATATTCTGAAGGACATAGATACAATGTGCAACTTCCCACTTTTAATTCCAACATCTCCTGGAAGCACCGGACAGGCCCAGTAATGGAGCTACTGCTGACAAAAACAGCGGCTATTCTAATCCGCCAAATGTTTCTTGGTAGGCATATTCAATGTGTCCTTCACCCATTGGTTCTGAAGTTTCTGGCTCACCCTGGAACTGAGCACTGAGTTAGTAGCCTGGACAATCACTTTTAAGTATTTTATCTGGTAGACCCTCAGCCCAAAGAAATTCTGAAAGTGTATCAACGGCTAGGAAAAAGCATTTGCACCTCCTATTATAAACTGACACCGGCCTCCGTATGCGGCAACTTGATTCTATTCCTCTGAGAGACACCCGGCAGATCTGTGTTCACAACATGCAAAGTGGCCCATTCAGGCAATCCGCTCCAAGGACCGGCTCACCTTTTCATCCCTCCTGAGCTCTACTGAGAGATACACTCCAAATACCACTACCACCCCTCCACAGGGTAAGTCTGATTTAACAAAGAACTTCAGAAGCATCTGAGGATTTTTTAGAAGAGCATCTTTATTTGGGCACACCAATTCAGGCCGGGGGGGGGGGGGGGGCGGGAATAAGTGAGTTCAATACCTCAAAGATGAGTTACAATCTAGGTCTGGGTTAGTTGGCCATTTATGATTCATCAACGATAGCTGAGTGTTTCTGTAGCATATGAGAGTTGCATGCATTTAGGGTGAGACGCATTAAGCTCCCGGACAGATTTCGATGAAATGTTCACTTCCACAACTGATCCAAACCCTTTATTTTTTAAAAAAAATAACCGATTTAGCTGTCAAACATAAAATATTCATTTTGTAATTCATGTAAGTAATGATCTCCAGCACACAAGCTAGTTTAATTTTCTACGTGAATTTCATTATTTACACTTTCTTCCCTAGTTGCAGGCAGGATTGTGACAGCTGTCCAGAGGCCCCAATTAAACACCTAAACTGGTTCCTATTAT
This sequence comes from Acinonyx jubatus, assembly GCF_027475565.1. NCBI lineage: Eukaryota > Metazoa > Chordata > Mammalia > Carnivora > Felidae > Acinonyx > Acinonyx jubatus. The sequence continues at coordinate 62,332,425 of NC_069385.1, read as the reverse complement.
ACCCACTAAAGCACTTAACCACCACCACCTGCAAAGAGCCTTCACTAAACAGCTACTGATCACATTCTGACACTCCCCATCACCACCCATAAAAACCCACTCACACACGCACACAACTTAAGGACCTCCTACTCCTATATGTGGGGAACAAAAAGGCAAGCGGATCAAAGTTCTTTGGGTTCCCACTTCTTTATTAAAGAAAACCCACACTTCTTTCAGATAAGCGTGTTCTCTGGAGAGACTTTTCTCTAGAACCCCAGTGTACCCATTCCCTGGGCATATGGGTGGTTCTGAGGCATGTGTGCCCCTCTCAGACCTCCCAACCCACACTCACCAGCCAGGGCACATGACCACCGGGCACACGGCTCAGGCCCTTAGGCACACTCTCGGAACTCAGAGACGCATGCCTCAATGATTCTGTTCTGGAGCTTACAGCATCTTTCATGTGTACTCTCTCCATGATTGTGCCCTGCAGAGTGCCAGCTTTTATCTTCTGATAAACTTTTTCCAGAATGATGGATTTCTTCTACTTACTCTGTACAATTTTTTAAAAATCAAATAAATGCTCTTCAGCAAACTTTAAGGGAATACTGAAAGACCATTCCACCCTGAAACAAAATAATTCTACCAGGGTCATGAAGTCTCACTGTGTTTTCTTTCCAAGGTGATCCAATAAGACCAGATGCAGGACTCTTGTTGCAGGCAAATCTCAAAAAAGCATTTAAGAGCCAGCGATCAGAAGTCAGACAAGGCATACTGTTTGTTACAACCACAACTGGGGTCATTCTTCAGAATTTCATTGCTCTTTTTCGCAAAACAGGAGGAAAGTTATTCCAATTTGTCCAGATAAAACTGCATCCGTTTTCTCATAGAGCAATTTTGAATTGCCATGCCGGGCAGATTTTGTTTGGTGGGTTGGCTGGGTTTTTTACTCGCAGAAAGCTTTTAATACTCTAAGACCCTTAGTTTCCTGAGTTAATGCCAGTGGAATATTTTGCAGGAATGAGTCACAGTTGCTTAATATTCTGTGGGAGTTGAGGCAAGATTGGTAAAGAGTTATTGGTGGGTGAGGTGGGCAGAGTTGGTGAACGATTGTGTCTTTTGGGTGACTGATTAGTTTATAGTGCGTGATTGATCTGGATTATACTTGTTGGATGAATGGATTATGCAAGTTATGTCTTTGACAATTCCTCTAACTTTAGACACTATTCCCAAATTTTGCCGAAAAGCTATGCTTTATACGGCTTCCTCCTCCCTGCCTCTCTCTCTCTCCCTCTCCCTTTCTCATGCCCTTTAACTAAATGATATCCAAAAAGTACATGGATATTTATGAGCCCTTTCTTAAGACAATTTTGCATTTATTTCAAAAATTTTACATACAAGGAAAGATGTTGATTTATTTAAATTAGTGAAAGAAAATTCTGCAGAGTACCCACTTCAACTACAATTCCAATTACTTTTTTCCTTCTGTCATCACAATCATTTGAAAATTATAGAAGTCTCAGCACCAAAGTTTGCAAACTCAAGGAATAGAGTATTTTCAAGAACATATGCTTTAAAAATAGAAACAAACATTCCTTTAAGCCACCTCATTTTAAAGGTGCTACAGATGACCCAAATATATTATTTAGAATTTTTATTTTATGATAATAACAAACGCATATTGTGCCACAATGTTACCCCTGATAAATTATTTTCCGATCATAAAAAATTATTTTATACATAGACATATATAATATTGGTTCTGCGGAACATTCCAGTGGACACAAATTCTGTCCTTCCCCATAGACCTGTACTATTTAATACAGTGGCCACTAGCCATATGTGCCTATTTAAATTTAGCTTAAGTTAAATTAAAAATCCAGGTCCCCATTCACACTAGCCACATTTCAAGTGCTCCAAAGACACATGTGGTTGGTGGCCCCCTTACTGGACAGTACAGATTATAAAATATTTCCATCCCTGCAAAGAGTTCTACTGGACAACACATCTTTTGTTTAGACCAGGAGGTCTTTTACATTATAGACCATGGCTATTTTCCAATAGAGATAAAGCCGTTTTATGAGCACATAACATTTTGTCCTAAAGCATTCAAAGTCCAATGTGCCCATCACATTTTACAGTTAGAAATCGCTCCACATTTTGATCTACCAGTTACTTAACCAAACTTCCTATCTCCTCATCTAAGCTGGAAGCTTCTTAAGGACAGGGACTACATATCAAAAACCTTTATTCCTTTTCATTGCCTCCCAGGTGAGTACTAAGTGCAAGACATTGTTTAAAAAAAAAAATCAGGGGTGCCTGGGTGGCTCAGTCGGTTAAGTGTCCAACTTCGGCTCAGGTCATGATCTCGAGGTCCATGAGTTTGAGCCCCACATCGGGCTCTGTGCTGACAGCTCAGAGCCTGGAGCCTGCCTCAGATTCTGTGTCTCCCTCTCTCTCGGACCCTCCCCCATTCATGCTCTGTCTCTCTCTGTCTCAAAAATAAAAATAAACATTAAAAAAAATTTTTTTTAATCTTCTTGAATTGAATTCAAATGCAACATAGCCTATCTGCCTACTTATTCTAATGTAATGCCCTTCGGATGCTAAAGAAAAGTTCTTGCTGGTTGGGTAAACCGAGAGGAAAGTCTTAGGCTAAGTAGAATCCTCCTGATCCCTCCGGACTATTTCCCTGAATGTATAGCAGCAACACTTACAAGAGAGGCAGTAGTTGCTTCTTTGAGGCAAAGGAGTGACAACATGCCATGGCTGTGCTGCCAGCAGATGGATCCCCTTTGCTCCTACTGGGAGCCAAGTCCTAGGGAGGAAGCTCAGAAATCCCAGTCCCACTACTTGGAAAATGGTGCCCCTGTTTGAGCTCCATTGTGCAGTCCAGCCCCCCAAAAAGTTCTCAGCTTTATCTCAGGTGATCACTTTTCTAACCCTGGCAAGCATTCGACAAATATTTATTCATTCTACAAATGGATATTAAAAACCTCTTTTGTACACAAAGCATTGTGATTGACGGTGGAGACGAAACAATAGGGAAGGTGGATAACAAATAAGTAGCAAACCAACACATCATGTAAACTGGTGAGATGCTATAGCGGAGCAGGACAGAGTGGCCTGATGGGGGATCATGGAAATGAGCGGGATGGGTCTCAGATTCCATGAACAGGAAAGACATCTTGAGGAGGAGACCTGTACCTTGAGACCAGAAGGATGAGAAGAGTTTGTCATGCACGGAGCCGGGTGGAAGAAACAACAAATGCAAAGGCATTGAGACTGTGGTTTGGTAAAGAACCAAGAGGCAACCAGTGTAGTTCAAGGGAGCACAGAGCTAAGAGGCAAAAAGTGAGGGAGGCAGTGACCATCTTTTGCCATGTCATAGCCAGCTCGTTCATGACCTTACCGGCCATGACAATCCATTGAGATTTCATTGTAAGTGCTTTGATAAGCCCTTAAATGCTCAGAAATAGAGACCGAGTGAATGAGTGGGTGAGTGAATAAATGATTGAAACTACTTGACCTTCAAAAGCAAGAGTTTTTAAAATGGGAGGAATCATATCTTGCTGTTAGGTGTTTGTTTTCCTTAAATAAATATCACATTCCTGTCATCTCTCCTCCTTCCTTTGGATTATGAGGGTGATACATTTGACTGACTTTGAAACTGCCTCTGAGATAGCTCTACATTTGCTTTTTAGAAAGAAAGCAACATTAACTGGAAGCCTTCCCTGACCCCTTCAGGCAGAATCGGGTCTTCCCTGCTCTGTGCTTGCTCCTGCACTGCTTAGCACATTCCTCTATGCAACATTTACTACTTTGAATTGTAAGTATGTTTACGGATCATGAACACAACAAGTGCATCTTCGTCACCGCCCTTCTAGCACGGTGCCCAACACACAGTGGGCCCTCCTAAACGCTTTCAGGATGAGTAAAAGACTGAGAAGGAAAAGATGTAGGTCTTCTTAAGTAAATGCAGACTCAGAACCAAGTTTCTATGCTAATTAGTACTAAAAGAAGATTAATTTACTGTCTCTAATCAGCTCCTCTGACCTGATTATGTATTGGAGTCCTGAGGTTCTCTACAAATATTACTATTTATGCAGCATGTAAATTAAGACAACTCTTAGAAAATGGAGAGGTTTAAATTCCCATTCTATAATACAGTTCTTCACAATTAATTCAAAGTACCCTTTTGTAAATAATAGCCTGAGAAGCGCCAATGCTTCCATCAAGCGACTCCTACTCTGTGTCAATGCTAATACCGTCCTGTGTTTACTCAGAGTGTGGTCTTTGATCCTCCCATCCATGGGAAGTGGGCAAGACAAACATTCTTATCCCTATCTCGTCAATGAACATATAAGCCCCCCCCCCAAAAGAAATCCATTTAAAGTTACACTGCATGTATGTGGAGAAGCCAATGATATAAAATCCATTTCCTTAGACTCTCTTCTTTCTCTTACACCACAGTCTCTGGATCAAAGGCTCTCAAAGTGTGGTTCACAACTAGCAGCAGCAGCCTCATTGGACTCTGCTCTGAATGTAAATTCTCAGACCCCACCCCAAACCAACTGAATCAACCGCCAGGGGGAGCTAGGGAGGTAGTGGTTAGAAGGAAGGAGAAAAGGGAGGGCCAGCCATGTTTTAACAAGGCCTCCAAGCAATGCTAATGCACACTTAAGTTTGAGAAGCGCTACTTTAGATCATTTGTTTAAAAAAAAAAATATCTGGAGGCGCCTGGGTGGCGCAGTCGGTTAAGCGTCCGACTTCAGCCAGGTCACGATCTCACGGTCTGTGAGTTCGAGCCCCGCGTCAGGCTCTGGGCTGATGGCTCAGAGCCTGGAGCCTGTTTCCGATTCTGTGTCTCCCTCTCTCTCTGCCCCTCCCCCATTCATGCTCTGTCCCAAAAAATAAATAAACGTTGAAAATAAAAAATTTTTTTTTAAATATCTGAATGATTAAAAGTTGATGCTCTGTCTCTCTCTGTCCCAAAAAATAAATAAACGTTGAAAAAAAAAATTTTTTTTAAAAAAAATATCTGAATGATTAAAAGTTGATTTAAGTTATATACAGTTTATTTCATGTAATGCAAAATTGCCTAAATTGAAGTTAAAATCTTACCTGAAAATTTGGATATATTCATTACCAACTCATCGTTCATTATTTTGTTACACTGTCATGTAAATTCTGTTTGTGCAAGGAAATAAAAGGTTTGCTTTACATAATACTGTCAAGCATTTGGTTACAACTTTCCAATTACAGTTAAGCTTGAATGAAGTAACTGTGATAAATTAAAAATTGTACTTCTACTTAATCTGATCCCATCATCATTAATATCAACTTTAGCACATATGGCTTGACCATCAAACTTACAATAGTAAAAGGATGTAGCAAAAGCTACATTACAGAGTCCATTTCAGGAAAAGATGTTTATTGGTCCAATAGTAAAATAAATGGAGAACATAATGCAATTTTCCATATATATATGACTACTGAAATCTTTGCTGAAGAAATTCATCCAAAAAGAAACTTGGCAGCTTTCCCCTGGAGGAGTCTGCTCAATCTTCTGAGGGTGACTGTATCCCTGAATGATCCCTGAATTATAGCCTTCAAGCAACTGAGAGCTAATCAAAGGTTTATGAGAGAGTATCAGATAGATTCTACTTGCAGAGATATAAGCAACATGTGCTATTAACACGTACAGCAGAATGAGCCGTTGAAATTGTGTAGAAAAGGAGCAAATATTCTTCCAGTGAATCTCAGTGATCAAATATTCTTAATTTCTAGAAAACATGCTTAAAGGGCCTACATTAATGATCCTGATTTTATATTTCCCAAAGAGTAGGCTCCCCGGTGCGGCTGGACAGTAACTGTATGTGGCCTAAGTTAAAAATTCTTAGTCTACCTTTTGAACCTTTACTACTTTTTTTAAAAAGTAATTCAGGTGAGCTGCTCCAAGAGGAAAAGGGACCAGCATGGAACCTGGAAACAACTCACACTGTTTTGGACCTGATCATCCAAACTAAATATTATTGGCTCTTCACACTTATGCTTTTGAACGCTTCGCTACTGAATGGCCTCCTTTTATCCCCCTATCTCTTCTCCTCTCCCCTAAATATAAGGGATTTCAACAAGCTGTTGATACTCCTTGATTAACTTTGGCAGATTCTACATTCTCTAAATCATTTTCACAGTGGCACATTGCATTCTGGGACAGGCTATCAATTCTGTGTCCTAATGACAGTCTTCTCCTTTTCCATTCTCAACATTTACTGTCTTCCCAAGGGGAATTGACCCTAACCATAAGGTGGAAAACTACTTGGGGAAAGCGTTTAAAGGGTTTGAATACAGATAAGCACAAAAGTTTAGGCTAAAATAGAGATAGGAGATTACCTGAAGTCTCAGTTATTAACACAATAGCTGGGATGAAGTTAGCCATCAGTTAAAGTTTGAACGAGTGAAAATATTAATAGTTATGTCTTTTATTCATGACATATTCCTGTGTGCCAGAACCATCTAAGCAGTTGACCAACGTCATCTCATTTAATCATTAGAAAAATGCTTCCTAGATAGTGACATCATTCCCATTTCACAGCTGGAAACTGAAACTGGGAAAGAAGTCATGCAATGACAACCATAACCAGACTTTGGGGGAGAAAGTTCAAACCCGAGTCTTCTTGACCTCATAGTCTAGCCCCTCTGACAACACCACAATGAATGAAAGAATAATTGCTTTTTCATTCTGGTTTCCAATGATGGTTGGGAGCACGCAAGCACTCAAGGGGTCCTTTACCCATAACGGAGTGATTTGGAGGGGCTCTTCATTAATCAAATGTCTCTTACAGGGTCCTGGTAAAGGCTATGTTATTGCCACCATTGAAGTATCTCCTCTGGGCCAAAGCTTGCTTTCTAGATGCTGCAGTGCAGATTATTTACCTGAGATGGGGGTCAGAAGAACTCAGGTCCACCTTGGACTGAGTGCAATAATCACTAAATTTCCAGAGACAGGAGGGGCTGGCAAAGGCACACAGAAGGAGTCCTGAGGAGGGTGACTGGAAGTTCAGGCTGGAAAAAGCAGAGGTCATCATGAGAGCAGAGGATCCCAGAGGGAGAGGGGAGGCTGGGAGTGGAGGCTTCAAACTCCAAACTTCACCTACTTAGACATTTTGCTCTAGTTCAGCAACACTGCTAATATTTGCCAGATTAGACTCAAAAATTCTCACAACATATAACTGTGGTGTTGAGCAACTTTCCTGGCAATCAACAAGTTTTGAGTGTAAAAGGGCAATAATGCATCAAAAGAATTATGCAAGAGAAGAGAACGAATTCTCCTTTAACATTTTATGTCTAGAAATTTCATATTTTCCAAATACAAATTCAATAAAGCCTAATCTAAGCTAATTTTAATCAGGGTAACACTGTATTCATTTTGCTCACATCAGCAGGATAGAAGTTTCAGAGAAGATAAATGTTCATCCTAAACAAACTGTGGATTTTTTTTAAAGTCACAGAATTATCAAATCTCCCTTTGGAATACTCTTGTCTTTTAGGAAAAAAATCTTTTATGGTACTGAAACAACATGAGTCCAAAAAAAGGAGAGTTCCACAATTAATCCATTCCTTTAACAAATGTTTATTGAACACTTTTTATATGATAGGCACTGAGGGAAATAAAAAGATGAATAAGATCATCTACTCCAAGAGTCTATTTGAGGACACACGTACATAAACAATTGCAAAACAATTCAACAGGGTCTGTAATAAAGGTTTTTATGAGGCCCCACTGGAACATAGAGAAAGGAGTCATGCATTAAGCCTGTCTCAGAGAAAATTTCACAAGAGAAAGGACACTGAAGTTGCTTCTTGAACAGAACAACCCCACATGCAAATTTCCAAAGGCAAGACAATATGTGGCCTGTTTGGGAAACCATGAAATTCCATATGCAGATGGAAAAAGGGGGTTTTATTTATGCAACATTATTTAGCCAACATTTGCTCTTCAAAACACTTGACATGCATTAACTCATTTCATCCTCAAAACACTTTTCAAAATAACCCAAATTTAACACATGAGAAAATTGAGATTTAGGTAAGTCAAATAATACACCCAAGGTTCAGTTGGGCAAACTGACATACAAACCTGGATAGCCAGAGACCATCATTTTTTTATTATTATTAATATATCATTGACATATTACTTTGTTCACATTTAAGGAAAACGTATTGATTTCATACATGTATATATTGCAATGATGACCACCAGAGCATTACTTAACACCCCTGTCACATCACATAATTATGATTTCTATTTTGTGGTGGGAAAAGCTAATATCTGGTCTCTCAGCAACTTTGAAGTTCATCATACAAAATTGTTAGCACATAAATATAGAAAGCAAACATCATCAGAACTAAGGGGAGGAATAGAGAGCAATACAATAATAATAGGGGACTTTAGCATTCACTTACATCATGGGATAGATCATCCAGACAGAAAATCAATAAGGAAACATCAGCCTTAAATGACACTTTAGACCAGATGGACTTAATAGATAAATAAAGAACATTCCGTCCAAAAGCAGCAGAATATACATTCTTCTCAAATGCATGCACAACATCCTCCAGGATAGACCACATGTTAGGCCACAAAATAAGTCTCAATACATTTAAGAAGACTTAAATATCAACTATCTTTTCCAAACATAATGATTTGAAACTAGAAATCAATTATAAGAAGAAAACTGGGGGAACAAAACAATTATGGGGAGACTGAACAACATGCTACTGAACAACAAGTGGGTCAACGAAGAAACCAAACTATAAATCAAATAATACTTTGAGACACATGAACATGGAAATACAACAGTCCAAAATCTTTGGGATGCAGCAAAAGCAGTTCTAAGAGGGAAGTTCATAGTGATACAGTCCTTCCTCAAGAACAAGAAAAATCTCAAATAAACAATTTAACTTTATATCTAGAAGAAAAAATGAAGTCCCAAGTTAGGAGAAGGAAGGAAATAACCAAGGTCAGAGCAGAAATAAATGAAAAAGAGATTAAAAAGACAATAGAAAAGATCAATGAAACTAAGAACTGGTTCTTCAAAAGGATAAACAAACTTGACAAACCTTTAGCTAGACTCACCAAGAAAAAAGAGAGGGCTCAAATGAATAAAATTAGGAATGAAAGAGAAATTACAACTGATACCACAAAAATACAAAGGATCATGAGAAACTACTGTTTATAATTATACACCAACAAACTGGACAACATAGAAGAAATAGATAAATTCCTAGAAACATACAGTCTTCCAAGACTGAATCATGAAGAAATACAAAATCTGAATAGACTGACTACTAGTAAGGAGACTGATCAGCAATCAAAATCCTACCAACAAACAGTAGTCAAGGACCTGACAGTTTCACTGGGTAATTCTACCAAACATTCAAAGATTTAATACCTGTCCTTCTCAAACTCCTCAAAAAACCTGAAGAGGAGGGTACATTTCCAAATTCATTTTTATGAGGTCAGCATTTACCTACTACCAAAATCAGACAAGGACAGAGCAAAAAAAGAAAATTACAGGCCAATATGTTTAATGGACATAAAGCAAAAAACCTCAAAATAATATTAAGAAGCCAAATTCAATAGTACATTAAAAGGACTATACACTATACATTAAAAGGACCATGATCAAGTGGGATTTATGCCAGGGATACAAGGATTGTTCACCATCTGCAAATGAATTGTTGTGATACACCACATTGGCAAAATGAAAGATAAAAAATATATGATCATCTCAATAGATGCATAAAAAGCATTTGACAAAATTCAACACCCATTCATGATAAAAACACTCAACAAAGTGGGCATAGAAGAACATAATCCACATAATAAAGGCCATATATGACAAGTTCACAGCTAACATCACACTCAGTGGAACAAAAAATCAGCAACAAAATATGGATGCTCGCTGTTGCCACTGAGTATTGAAAGTCCTACCCATGTCAATTAGGCAAGAAAAAGAAATAAAAGGCATACAAACTGGAAAGGAAGAAATTTAAACTGTCACTATTTGCAGATATCATGATATTATATATAGAAAACCCTAAGGACTCCACCAAAAAACTCTTAGCAGAAATAAATGAATTCAGTAAAGCTACAGGATACAAAATCAATATACAGAGATCTTTTGTGTTTCTATACACTAATAACAAACTATCAGAAAGAGAAATTAAGAAAACAATCTCATTCATAACTGCATCAAAAAGAATAAAATATCTAGGAATAAATTTAACCAAGAAGGTGAAAGACTGACACACTGAAAACTGTAACACATTAATGAAAGAAATTGAAGAAGACAAACAAGTGGAAAGACATTTTGTCCTCATGAATTGAAAGAATTAATATTGTTAAAATGTCCATACCACCCTAAGCAATCTACAGATTCAATGAAATCCCTATTAAAATTCCAATGGAATTTTTCACAGAACTAGAACAAACAATTCTGATATTTGTATGGAACTACAAAAGACCCTGAATAGCCAAGGTAATCTTAAGGAAGAAGAACAGAGGCGGGGGTATCACGCTCCCTGATCTCAAACCATATTACAAAGCTTTAGTAATCAAAAGAGTATGGTACGGTCATAAAAACAGACACATAGATCCATGGAAATGGAACAGAATAAAGAGTCCAGAAATAAACCTACACATACATGGTCAATTCATTTATGACAAAAGAGCCAAGAATATACAATGGGAAAGGACAGGCACTTCAATAGATGGTGCTGGAAAAACTGGATGGCCACATGCAAAAGAATGAAACTAGACCACAGTCTTGTACACAAAAATTAACTCAAAATGCATTAAAGACTTGAATGTAAAAAAAAATCTGGAAGAAAATATAGGCAGTAAGTTTCTTGATATCAGTCCTGGTATTGAATTTTTGGATCTGACTCCAAAGGCAAAGGAAACAAAAGCAAAAATGAACAAGTGAGACACCATCAAATTAAAAAGTTTCTGCACAGCAGACAAAACTATCAACAAAATGGAAAGGGAACCTAGTGAAGGAGATAAATACTTGCAAATCATAAATCCAATAAAGGGTTAATATCCAAACCATACAAAGAACTCAAACAGCTCAACAGCAAAAAAGCAAACTGTGGAGTTATTTCTAGAGAATGTATTGTAAGCCCTGGGAAAGCGAATGGGGTAATTGCTGAAACATCAGCGATATTGTGGTCTCAAGGCTGTCAGACGCGATACCACCACGGGAACAGAGCCCCATGATCTCCCAGGAGCCAGTTAGGAGACAGACCCACTGTAATTGCCCAGCAGTCCTTGAAACTGTACGTCTTCCCTGTATGCTTTCCCATAAACACCAGATGTGTGTTTGGTCTATGTCTAGGGGCTCTTTGTGTTTTCCTCCCATGCTTTAACATTCTTTGACGTTTATACCTGGCGAACATGAAATAAAGACTATGTGCAGTTTGCTGCTGCTGCTGTTTCGCTGGCAGAGGCAGCCCTGCACGTCCGCTTAGTCTAGTGTCTGAGAACTTTTTCCTCAGTGCGTGGCTACAACAAACAACCCAATTTTAAAAGGGGGCATAGGGTCTGAATAGACATTTTTCCAAAGACATACAAGTAGCCAACAGACACATGAAAAGATGCTCAGCATCGCTATGAGGGAAATGCAAATCAAAACAAAAATGAGACATCACCCACACCTGTCAGAGTGGCTATTATCAAAAAGACACGAATAATAAGTATTGGAGAAGATATGGAGAAAAGGGGACCCTTGTACACCATTGATGGGGATGTCCGTTGGTGCAGCCACTATGGAAAACATTATGGAGTGTCCTCCAAAAATTACAAGTAGATCTACCACATGATCCATCTATTCCACTTCTGAGTATTTATCTGAAGGAAACAAAAGCACTAATTTAAAGCACCACTATGTTCATTGCAACATTATCTACAATAGCCAAGATATGGAAATAACCCACGTGTCCATCAGTGGATGAATGGATAAAGAAAATGTAGTATGTATACAATGAACTACTACTCAGCCTTAATAAAGAAGGAAATCTTGCCATTTGCTACAACATGGATGAGTCTGGAGGGTATAATGTTAAGTGAAATAAGTCACACAGAGAAAGACAAATACCTTAAGATTTTACTTATATGTGTAATCTAAAAAACAAGACACATGAACAAACAAAACAAAACTCATAGATACAGAGAAGAGATTGGTGGTTGTCAGAGAGGAAAGGGTTTGGGGGGTAGGTAAAAGGGTAAAATGGGTCAATTGTATGGTGATAGATGGTAACTAAACTAATTGGGGTGATTACTTTATAGTGTGTGCAAATCAAATCATTAGATTGCACATCTGAAATGAATATAATGTTATATACCAATTGGACCTCAATTTTAAAAAGTAATGATAAGAATAAGAATGAGAATAAGAATAATACAGAATTGTTGACTAGTCACTGTTATAGCACAGGTCCTAACCATTACATAGCATCTCATGAGGATACAAAGACAAGTTGTGAAGGACTTTATACATCCTGTAATAGCATTTGAAATTGATAGAGTATGGCCATCAGAGGTTTCAAGGCAGAGAAATAACACAATCATATTTTGGTTATGGAAATGTTACCCTAGTGTCAGCATAAAGAAGGGGATGGAGACCAAGAAAACTGGAGGCAAGTAGACCTGTTGAGATTTTGTTGCTAAAGCACAGGCAAGACATGGTGAGGATTTTAGTCAGATGATGGGTCTGCACAGAAAGAAATAGAACAAAAAGATATTTAGCGGTAGTATTAACAGGGTTTGGTGACCCTGAGAACGTAAGATAGAGAGTGAGATGGAGATCAGAGCCCAGAATGGCATAGTTTCTAGTCTGAGCCACGGGGGAGACGGCGAGTCCCTTGGCCAAGCATTAACCAAGATAGAAATATGAGAAGAGGAAGTTTGAATAAGGATGTTAGTAAGTTCACTTTGGGACATTTTGAGTCTGAGTTACTCCTAGAAAAACAGTTCAGATGTTGAGAAGTAAGGCATAAAGATATAAATTTGCTTGTTATTGTCATGGGCACAGTTGAAGCCAAGGAAGTGAGTGAACCTAGCAGTGATAATAAATTTCATGCAGATGTGGAAGAAGAGATTACCTAGGATGTAAACCTTGGCTATAAGAGCTTACATGAGGAGGAAAAGCCCACAAAGAAAGGAAGAAGGAAAAGGAAAATGGGAATAAATAAGAAAATTTTAAGCACAATAAAGAATCTGAGCATAAATTTCCAAAATGTAATCTTACTCTTGATGGAGACTTAGATGAAAATACCCTTATATTTCATTTTCCCTCCCATACTTTAAAATATGATTATTTTAATAGCTGAAGAGTAACTACATTATTTGCAAATAATCAACAGAGATATTCTAAACAACAAATTCTCTACCCAAGTCAATAGTTTCTTAAACGTACAAACTTCAGAAAAAAACTCAAGAGCAAATTACAAACAAACAAACACACTCTGATAAAACCCTTATATGTAGAAAAAAGTTTAGGCATTTTCCACCCTTGCTTTTCCATGAGAGCAAGTTCAGACTAACAAATAGGTAAATATTTTTCAGTGAAAATTGCACCAGTTAAGCAGACATTAACACAATTAGCTTGCAACTTGTCTCCACTAAGTAAAAGAGAGACAAATATTTGCATTACTGATAAATCACTGATAATCATTAAAAGTCATATTCTTCTAATAAAAAATGACTGGATTTTTAAAAAATATTTGTTCAAAGACATGAACATGAATCTATGTGTATGAGAAATTTTTATGTAATACTGCATCAAGATACACAGGACTTATATTTAATAACCAAGTATTTGCTTTCTGGATAAGAGTACCTGAGTCCAGAAACAACAAGAGCAGGTGACATCTATGAGTCTCACAGCCAACACCAGCCAATTTGATCCCAAATACATAATAGGAATTTAAAAGCCAGAACCATGAACCAAGAATGACAGCTCCCTCGGCTACCTTACTTCTCTCTTTGGTTGTTTGTTCTTCCATTAGTTAGATTTCAATGAAAATCGAAATTGTAGGCAATACAAATATTATAAGAGATATTATTTTGCACTTGCTTGAATAGGATAATAAAATTTAAGAAGCATACATTGTCCATATGTGGGTATGCACATTCCTCACCTTATGTATTCAGTATATTCCTTCAAAGTGTTTTGTAAATAAATTATGGTAAATGAGCTAATATTTTAAGTACCTGCTACTTAAAGAAAGACTAGGTTTCTATAAAGTATAGAATACCCTAATAAAATAGTCATTTCTTAGGTTTGCTTATGGATGTAGATGTTAGTCCCTTCGTAGGTGAATCAATCCTCAGTTTATATATTTAGCTAACTTAAATTTTCAAACATTTGTCTTAAAGTAGAGCACGAGTGCAGCCACACTGCTGATACCATCAAATCAAACCGGTAAATAGTTTTTGCAGCCACAGCAGGGTGTAATGACTCCTGTAACATGATCTGATTAAAGGACCACAGGCTGCTGTGTGGAGAACGACAGGCAGGGGAATGGAAGGAGAGCCCAGTTAGGAGGCTCTTGCCCTGGTCTAGAAAAGATGATGTCCCAAGCTGGAAAATGAAGAAAATCGAACAGATTAGAAGTACATTTTTGTAGTCAACTAGACATGTTAGTGGATCAGATGTTGGAAAGCAAAGCACTGAGTGGAGAATAACTTCATGAATAGAGCGGCGCTTCCTGGGGGGCAAAACTGGATACGGGCAGATTTGGGGCAAAGGTTCTTCATTGGCTGTAAGTCTGAGATACTCACTAGATATCCAAAGAGACGTTGATTTCCTCCTACACCAAGTGCTGATGATAATGTGTACCTTGTAGGGTTGTATAGAGTACAAATAATGTATTGAGATCACCTAGCAAGCTGACTAACCCACAACTGGTGCTTAATAGCAGTAACTATTTTTATTATTATTGGAAATGCACAGAAAGTTGGTAATGTCATTGGAACTCGAAGTTGAGAAAGCCCATTACTGATTTAAATTTTGGAATCCTCGACATAGCTTACGTTCAAGGCAACAGACCATTTTGAGCACCTACCCAGGTATTGTGCCAAGTATGTGGAATAGAAACAAGAATAACAGAGTTCCTCCTTGCAAGAAGCTCAGCACAAATTGTGGAAGAGAATGGAATGCTCAAAGGGCAGAAATTAGAGTAGAAAAAGAAGAGGCTTCAATTTGGTGAATCCTTTGTCGAACATGCAAGAAGGAAGAAGAGCCAATGGAGGAAGCTAAGAAGGACAAGGCAGGAGAGAACCAGGATAGCATGACCAGGATGAGCTCAGAGTCCTTGCCACCAGAGCAGGGGTATGTTTCAGTGATGTAGACTTGATAGACAGCATTACCCAGAAAGAAATTTCAAGATGAATCACAGCTAAGAAAATGTCAGAAGACAACAGGTGACTTTTGTTATTTATACGTAGAATGAAAAGACCAGAAACTAGATTGCCAAAGACCAATGAGAAAGCAGTTAGGAAGCAGTGTCCTCTGGGTGAAGAGTGCATCATAGCAGAAGATTGACAGGGTAAAAAGGAGAGAAGGAAATGAGTGCTGCTCACATAGCAGAATCTAGGATTTAAGTCCGCGGGCAACCAAGGACACAAATGAACGATTTTCACCTCACTCTCCAAAGAGATGAAATTCAAATTGAACAAAGGTCTGGCCCCAACACAACTAGAAGTAGCAACTGTTATCTAATGTCTTCTCCAATGCTTCATTTTATTTTCACAGGCAATATAGTATATATATCTATAGATAGATAGGGGAGCAGAGAGAGAGAAGGAGAGGGAGACATAATGTATGTACAGACAGACATACACACGCTGAAGGACCTCTTTTTATCCATTCTTTTCACCTTATGAAAAAATTGGACCAGTGTAGCATAAATTCATAGTTATGGTTTCAAAAAGAATACCATATTTTATGTTCTCATACTTGATTTTTCCTTTCCTAATTATACACTGTTTTAGTGTGAATTCAAGAGAGAGACGTGGAACGCTGGTTCTTTATTCCTGGCTTTAGTATTAACTGATATGTATCTCTGGACAAATAACTAGGCCTTTCTAAGCTTCTATCTTCTTACTGATAAAAGATGGTTGGAAATCCCCTTCCTCTTGGAAAAAAAAGGGTGTGACTGCTTCCACCTCTGGTCACGCCGTGTCAGTGAAGAACCATCTCAAACCTCTAAAAATTAAGGAAAGCTCTAATTTTAAAACCCAGTAAGCCTGATAATGCCAGGTTTTAGAGCTGGATATAAAGGCAGACACGGCCAGCGTCATAGCCAGATTCCCTGCTGGTGGTGCTGGGGGAGATCACTGTAAGAAGAGACAGACAAAAAAGACAAAGCAGCCCAGGTTAATGTGTAGAAGGGCACATAGTTGTGCTTTCGACATCACAAAATCTAGACTGATGTTTCTATTATTCACATGGGGAACTTGTTCAACTGATTGAGTCACAGTTCCAATTTAATATGTGCAACTGGTTCATAAAGGTGTGTAAAAATACGGCCATTTTCAGCTAGATATATCTGTAGATGTAGATAGATGATAGATTAGATAGATAGATAGATAGATAGATAGATTTCCATTATTTTTTAATGGCCATATTAAATATTTTGACAAATCAGCAGTCAGTTGAGTGCTTACTGTGTGTCAGGTGTTGTTCTAAAGACTTCACATGTATTAATTCAGTGCTCACAATACCCAGATGAGGTGAACACTGCTATAATCCCCATCTTACAGATAAAAAAGCTAGACATAGGGAGTTAATTAACTTATCCAAGATTATCCAAGCAAGTAATTGGCAGCCTCAGAATTCGAACCCAGGCAGTTGGGCTCCTGTTCACTTACTTACCTGACGATCACTCTACACTCTCTGCTGCAAATAATGATTAACCATTTAGTATATTATAAGCCTTGTCCTAAGCACTGGGAGCACAACAACGAACAAGGCAGGTAGAGTCCTTGCCCTCATGGGTTTCATGAAACAGTGGGAGATATAGATAAATAAGCAATTAGAATACAGGATTCTAAGTATTAGCCTAGAGGAGATACAGTGTGCTTAAGTCCGATTATTTCTGGAGGGAGAGGGATCTCAGGAAAAATTCCTTGAAGCAGTAAACAAAAACCGGAAAGATGAGTAGGAGTATTTCACCCACCAGGAGAAATAAAGTTGGAGGTGAGAGGGTAAAGAGGAGGGTGAAAGAAAGAGAATTCGCAAAGGGAAGAGAGTGCATGGAGCATGGGCAGAATGAAAAGCACTTCTGGCAGCCCCAGACCCCCAGCCGTGCCTCACCACACTGCCCCATTGCCCTGAGGCCTCCATGGGGCCAGGCCCCTGCCCACGTTGCTCACCTCCTCTGCATGGGGCCCTGCAGCAACACACGCCTGGGGGTTCCCTGGTCGGAGTCATCCTCCCAGCCCCCCAAGAGGAGGAAAAAGAGATACCTGCGGCCTGACAAGCACCCCCTACACCTACACCTACTTGGCCATGATTTCCTAGGGGATCCAGACCGGGCCCTCCCGCAGGCTGAAACTGGCCCGGATCATCCGTCAGGTTCAAGCTGGGTTCCCCAACTACTGGGAGGACTACGAGGGCTGGGAGGATTCCATCCACCACAACATCTCCTCCAACCATGCTTCGGATGCTTCTGCAAGGTACTTACGGACCCTGAGAAGCCCCAGGCCAAGGGCAACTCCCAGGCAGTAGATGTGAGCCTGATCCCGGCAGAGGTGCTGAGGCTGCAGAACACTGCCCTGTGCCGGCGCTGGCAGAGCAGGAGGGGTGCGGGGAACCCTCGCCAAGGACCCAGGCCCTTAGGTGCTGCACGGCTGGCCCTGCTGGCTGCCCAGACCCCAGCCACCGCCTAGTGAGGGCCTCAGCATAGTGTCTTTGCTAAGGGACCTCAGGGAGGGGGGCCACGGACCAGCCCCAGTCAGGCAGGCTCTGGGCACAGTGGAGGTGTCCACTCCACCTCTGACCTCCGAGAGGACTTTGTGACACCTCTGCCCCCTCCCCGGGCCCAGGAGGAGACTTCCCAGGGGGAAACCATCAGGCCCTCATCCCTCTCCCCTGAGCACAGAGCCTGGCTCCTCTACTTACGGCAAGGTACCCCAGGCCCCTGGGGACTATCCAGTAGAAGTCACAGGGCCTCACTTTGGGGACACCTGCCCACCTCCTGCTGCCAATCTACACTCCCCATGTGATAATGCCCCTGGTTCCACTACCACCCACATCCTGTCCCCAGTGCCCACCTTCAACCAGCCCAGCCTACTAGGGGGTGGCCCTTAAAACCCATGCCCCTTCCCCTCCACTGTGGGGGCTGCTCTGGGATCTAGATGCCCTCTTCTAGGGTGTGCTGCCCAACAAGAGCATCTATGATGTGTGGGTCAGCCACTCCCTGGATCCAGCTGCCTCCACCCCAGGTTGGCTACTCTTCCTGTGCAGCCTGCAGGCTCTCAGGGCAGGGTCTGCTTTCCCTGTCTACCACTTGCTGTCACCATTGGCTTTTGGGGGAACCAAAGCCAAGAGGTCCAAGAGGTGTCTATGGCCACAGCAGCCTTGAAACACCAGACACCAGCAGTGCTGGAAATCCTCAAGTTTCATTGGACCACCCTACAGAGGGCTGTGGCCCAGCTAGGCACCACCCTGGCTCTGACAGTCAGTCATGCCTCTCCTATCCTTAGAAGCAAGACTGGACCGAGTGGAGGCTTTACTTGGAGTAGGCCCTCCCTGATCCCACTTCCTCTCCATGTGTCAGTTCCTCCCCCTGGCTCTGGACTGGGGGAGGGAGACCCTAACAGTGGTTCCAGCCTCAAGTCCTATTCTCCTCATTTGCCTGGGAATGAGGTAGCAGCTTTTTGGGGAAAGGAAATCAAGACCCTACTTGGTTGGGTTTTTTTTTAATTTTTTTAAATGTTTATTTATTTTTAAGAGCTGGAGAGACAGAGTGCGAGTAGGGAAAGGGCAGAGGAAGAAGGAGAGATACAGAATCCGAAGCAGGCTCCAGGCTCTGAGCTGTCAGCACAGAGCCTGATGCCGGGCTCGAACCCACCAGCCGTGAAATCGTGACCTGAGCCGAAGTCGGACGCTTAATCGACTGAGACGCCCAGGCACCCCAAGACCCTACTTAGTTTTCATGGTGCTAGTGGAGAAGAAAAAAGTAAAGGAACAGACAACATTAAAAAAAAAAAAAAAAAAGCACTTTTGGAGTTGCAGAAAGGAGAGGCAAGAGGCAGGGGGCAAAATCAGAGCTATGGACAGAAGTCAGATCACACAGGGATGCACCATCTTTAAAACTTTGAACACTGCCTTTAACCAAGGAACCATTAAATGGTTTCAGAAGTGAGTTTCTTGATCATAGTTGAAACGTATGAAGAACATTATAGCTGCTGTGCAGAGCCTGGCTAATAGGAACACCAGACTGAGGGCAGCAAGACCAGTTAACTAGTGCAGCTATGTGGGTGAAAGGTAATAGCAACCTGATCTATAGGCATGGCCGTGGGCAACACGGGAGGAGGAAAAAGTTCAGAGGTATTTAGGGAAGAGGCACAGAACCTGGGCAGGGTGGAGGAGGGAGGGGAGAGTGGGAAAAAAAGCTGTCAAGGTTGATGACTAAATTTCTAGTTTGCCAAGTGGGCATGGCATCTTGGTGTAGGGCTGGAGGAGGCAAAGAGCTAGATCGAACCAGGGTTGTGTTCCACCGGCGTGTGGAGCAATGGGGGATGAAGGCTGTAGGCAAGAGGATAATTAAAAGGATGGAGGACAAAGTCTAGGTTAAGTAAGGCAGAAAAGAGAAGGGGGAAGGTAAGGAGTTCAAGGAACTGGAGGTTCTTATCTGGCTGTGAGTGAAAAAGGAAAAAATGATGGATTATGGTCAGAAAATGTGATAATGAGACATCAGAGCTGAAGCAGTTCCATAGGACAAAGTAAAAATCTAAAGTAATGCCAAAGGGGTAACAAGACTATGGAAACTCCAGAAAATTAAATATCAAAGAGAGGTGGGGTGCTATCTATCGTAAGGTCAGCGGGGTGTTGGATCAGAGAGGGGAAACAGAGCTGAATGGAGAAGAGAGTTCTGAAAACAATGGATATATCTACCCTGCTTTGCCTCCCCTGATCTTCCTTTGTCTCCAGTAGAAATCATTTACCTTCCATAGTGGTAACAGGGAAGTGAGGCTGGGTAAGTCTGACCACTCCCAGCAATGGCACAAAGGGCTAGAGCGGCCTGGTCTCAAAGGACCCAGCAGCTGTAGCCTGTTCTCACAAAACCTAAGCGACCCGATCCATGCTGTAGGCCTGTCAAATGCTGTGACTTCTGCAGAGTGCACACACAGAGGAGGGGAGGGGGCCTAATGTTTCCTCCCACACTCACATAAATCACTAAGATCTTTATCCAGTATTTATTCAAACAGTATTTACTGAGTGCCAGCTATGTGCCAGGCATACAGTCCTAAGGATTTGTAAAACCACAGTTCAAGGCCGAGGGATGAAGAATCATGCCTGTGCTCCTCTGAAAAACGTATCATACTGGCAAAGTAACTGGGGAAGTAATAAATAAAACTAATGTGTGAGGACTCTTTAAAGAAGTAAACAAATTATTCTAGTCATCAGTATTATTTTCTTGCACTAATATCTTGAAAGAAAAAATGTAAATTGGACAGCATAAATATGTAAAATAGTTGGCATGTAGGGGAGAATTTTTCTGCTTTTCTAAAGATTCGAGACTCATTTTTTAAATTTGAGAGAGGGGATGCGTAGGGGAGGGGAAGAGGGGGAGAGAGAAAGATAGAAAGAGAGAATCTTAAGCAGGCTCCACGCTCAGTGCAGAGCCTGAAGCAGGGCGCAATCCCATGACCCTGGGATCATGACCTGAGCCAAAATCAAGAGTTGGACGCTCAACCTACTGAGCCATTCAGGTGCTCCTAGACTCATTTTTTTAAATGAAGTATCATCGACATAACATTATATTAGTTTCAGGTGTACAACATAATGATTTGATATTTGTATACACTGTCATTGATTACCACAATAAGTCTAGATACCATCTGTGATAGATGAATGGATAAAGAATATGTAATATCTATTAATATGTAATATGTTGATATATTATATCTTTTATTATAATTATTATAATTTATAATAAATTAAATGTATATATTATATATGTATATATTTTATATATATATTGTATATATATATAAAATATATATACACAATGGAATACTACTCGGCCATAAAAAAAACTAAATCTTGCCATTTGTAACGACATGGATAAAACCTGAGTGCATTATACTAGGTGAAATAAGTCAGACAGAGAAAGACAAATACTGTATGATTTCACTTCCATGTGGAATCTGAAAACCAAAACAAATGAACAAACAAAACAAAACTCATAGAGACAGAGAACAGAATCATGGTTGTCAAGACTCAGTTTTGAATCATAAAAACAAATATATTAAGCATCTGAGAAGAACCATAATGTTCTAGATGTAACCTAAATAAGGCACAAGTTTAAGCAAAAAGTAATCATTTATGTGATATAAAAATCCCGAAAACTTTAGATGTGAGATTATGTTTCACTCCTTCCCCCAATAACAAGTTGAAGATGCCCAACCTACAATATTCACAAAACAAACTATTTACTCCTTTCTTCTATATTTTCCAAGGAACACCTTGCAAATTACTTACTAGAATGATTCAAATTTCTCTTCTCCATTGATACTAGATTTCATTTTAATAAATTCATAGACATACAACTCATTAAAATCTTCAGTCTAACAAAGCCTACAGAACATCAAGATACTTTTAATGCCAAATAGATCACAAAAGAAAGTTGGGGTTTTTTTTAGTTATTCTGGGACATTCTAGTACTCGGCTTAAAGCTATAAGGAAGGATGTGATGTTTTCTCTGTCTACCTATTTATCATCGTATTTATCAAACCCAACTTGAACGTATTATTTCAAATCAAGCTAACATTTTTTTAGCAGCCGAAAACTTGGTCTTCAACTCGCTGAATAAAGTGTGTGGTATCTGTGTTCTTCACAGAAATAATGGTGAGAAAGAATCTCATATTTATATCATAGATATACATATATCATACACTTCTAATATAACACATTTTTTTAAGTGATTGCAACAACTCAATGACCTATCCATTAGCCTGGCTAACGTATTAAATCTCTAGGTAGTTTTAAGTGAACTTGAACTTGATTGTTTCTTAGTTCTGCTTCAGAACCCCATGTTCATATGCATGCAATTTCCACAGAAGCGGAAATGTGGATATTGTGGGTCAGTGAGCATTCCTTTCCAGGGTGCTTCTGAGATGAAGCCCCACGATTAACACAGTGCCCTTAATGATGGGCGGGGGACTAAGCATTCCAAGATTGGCCTGGATTCTTGCCAGAAGGGAGAGAAAGGGGTCTTTGTATGTGGACATCTGAAGGGCGGGCATAAACATGTTAGTTGATACTTAACACCCAAAACCAGTGCCAAAACCGTTAGCTCCCCTCAATAGCCTACTCTGGTTTCAACTGTCCGCGACAATGGAGCAGCCACCTCAAAATACAAAACTTGCTCTTTAAACATCCTCAGAGGAATTCCCAAAATAGCAGCTGTTAGAAGAAAACAGACTCTAATTCACTGACATATGCGGACCTTTTAATGTTTTTTCTGGAGACAAGTTGCCCAATTTTTTTGTACCTACATGACCATCTATGCATTTTTAATAATTACCTTGTAGGTTCCGTGATGCAATTCCTCCAGGCACTTGAAGAAGCAGCCCAGGATTCACGTTCAGATGAAATTGTCAGTTTTTGCGACAAGAGACGCAGCTAATTTATGTGGTGAATTTTTTATATGTTTCTTTTTCCCCCTGGTTTTCCTTCCCTGCTGTCCTCGTCCCCTTTCTTCTTCAGTACATTAAGAGATGCCGATGTGCCTGCAGCAACATCCACGGGAGGCTGACTGTAGTGAAGCCAGCCCAGACCCGCCTGCCAGGAGCCGGGCCTCTGTGCCGCCTCAGCAGAGCCCAGCCGCTCCCTCCGAGTCCCCTCCGGGATTTCCTCTGCGATCCCCTTCACCAGGCGGGATCTAATCTCATACCTTCAGTAACTTTTGCGGGCTCCGTTTAGTTCTGGCCGACAGTTATCTGTGTCTCATCAATTCCCCACGGAAAGCAAGCAACCACCTATCTCTAGAGAGCCGTTGGCCAGTCGGGTCTGCGGTGGCAGCAGCTTGGGAAACTCTGGTGTATGTATGAGTGGCCATGTGTAGCCAGATAAGAGACTAAAGGGAGATGCTTGCAATTCCAAGTGCTTTGATTTCCTTCTCCCCTATTTATTCATGCAAAATAGGAACTCTACATTAAGAGATCTTTGGGTTGTTTCATATCCATATATATATATATGACAAGCGTCTATGGGGCAGATGGTTAATGACTTTTCAAAAGAACTAGGGGGTAACTCCGAAATGTCAGTTTTCAACAAAGAGCTCCACAAACAAACAAGTGTGGTCACTACAGGACATTGGCCCCGTGGATGTTTATTTAGGAAGGCAACATCCCTACCGCAGCTCTAAATAAAGAATGCTTCCTCATGAGGAAGCCATTCCATGAGCACAACTACAAAACACCATTAAATGTGAAACATATTTAACACACTTATCAAATTATATCTCTTTAAGAATATGTAGAATCGCGGGGCGCCTGGGTGGCTCAGTCGGTTAAGCGTCCGACTTCAGCTCAGGTCATGATCTCGCGGTCCGTGAGTTCGAGCCCCCCGTCGGACTCTGGGCTGATTGCTCAGAGCCTGGAGCCTGCTTCCGATTCTGTGTCTCCCTCTGTTTCTGCCCCTCCCCCATTCATGCTCTGTCTCTCTCTGTCTCAAAAAGAAATAAAACATTAAAAAAAATTTTTTTTAAATATGTAGAATCGTTTTTAAATACATACATAATAATATAGAAGATGGCTATTAGTCATATGTAAAACTGTCATGATTTTTGAATCATCAAGCACTCTAACATATTTTACAGGGTGATAATGTTTAGAAGTTTTATTTAAGGAACTATTTATTTGGAGTAGGATTACAGTGATACCGTCAAGAATGACACACTTTGGGTATAACTCGAAATTCTGGCAAAGGCAAAAGTAGACATTGCAAACTGAACAAGCCTTTTGTGTGACCTAGTTACATTAGAATATATTAGTAAGGTTGCATATCGTAGGTTTTATGTTTCATTAGAAAGGTCATCACCGATTTGGGTTGAAACGTTAAAGAAAGGAGACCGCATTAGCAGAGTGCTCTTTAAGGGGCTGAAGAATGAATGTACTTTGTTTCATTAGAGTTACCTCACTGTAACTTGATAGTCTGATTTTACAGTAGGAAGAGACAATAAGAGGGCTCGAAGTCCCAGGTTCCGCATTCCTCTTGTTGGAAATGGGTAGGTAATTTCACCATGACATTGTTTCTCCAAAATACAAACATAATTCAGTAAAAGCAGCCCACCTGTTTGTTCTGATTATAACCACAGATATCAGCCCCATGACATGCTAAATCCTAGAAGACCTTAATTTCCAGATTGTAGTGCTCTTTAACATTTACACCACAGTAGTAAGAGATCTTGTGTTCTTTTAAAACATCACAACTTTTAATCCCAGGGTTATTATCAAAACAAATACATGACCAGGTCTCTGTGTGTAATTCTTAGATGTTTTTATGGATTTAACAAAAATATAAGCCTCAATAATCTTCAATAGGTGTTACTTCTAATTATGCCAAGAAGAAATTTTAGATGTTTTGTTGCTATCACTAATGACAAAAAGACGTAAACATACATAATGATTCCTCCTGGAAAGCATTTTGTTGGAAACTTTAATTTCTATAAAAGAATAATAAACTATCATTTAATCTCCACATTACAAGGGTCAAGTTGTGTTTGGCTCTTTTTGGTTACAAAGAACAAGGTATGCAGATTACCTTCTATAATGGCGTTTATTGTAAAGATACTCAAGAAAGTAAGGAAGCAGGAAATATCTCCCCAAGCAAGGTTTTCGAAATAGCTAAGCAGATCTCATGATTCCACTGCATTGCCAGTAGCTCAACTGCAGCTCCAGGAGTCTGTATGTGTGTGCCTCAGTTTCCCTCTCCTCCTCCTTCCAGCTCAGGGCTTCTGCTTGTCTCCCTTCAGAGTATGTCTTCACTTCAAAACCACCCTTTTGGTCTCCATCTCTTTTTGGTTATTTTAAAGTCACGCTCCCTAAGAGCAAAGATACCATTTTGGCAATTAGTCCCCATCCGGATTAGAGTACCACAGTGGGTGGAGTTATCTTCCCTGGGCACTCAGATGCTGACCTGGGTCTTAGCACTGATTGCAGGCCTGATTCTGGCTGTGGCTCGTCTACGGCCATACCACCCTGAACGCACCCGATCTCATCTGATCTCGGAAGCTAAGCAGGGTCGGGCCTGGTTAGTACTTGGATGGGAGACCGATTCTGGCTCTGGCTGGAGTAGCAAGATCACAGGACAAGGCAGGAAATGTTTATATAAGGAAATACTTGCTCATAAAAGGACGGTGGGCACATGGTGTGCACTCACAGCACGACAAGCACTCACAACCTCAATTCTAACACAACACAGAGTTCCTCACCAGAGATTCAGCCTCAAACTGCCTACCATCCATGGGGAAGAATTTGAAGGGCTGGCTATGATCCATCCCTCTAGAGGAACCGGGGTAGATATCAAAAACTCTCATTAGTACCATATTGTCAAGACCTCTTATGGGGTTGCTTATACTAAACTATTCTTTCATCATCTGCCTTTAGCTTTCATTCAAATTAAGAGGAAGGAAAATAGTCTGGTTTTTGGAAATGTTTCTTTGTATTGGCAATAAGAACATTGTTGAGTAGTCCTATCCGGGGCTTGCTCGTATGCAGCTCTATGGGAGAAATTTCCTTTAGGGCTATGTCCTGAGAAAAGTTTCACATGCATCAGAGAGAGTGTTGGTTTCCTCATCACGGATAATTGTCCAAATCTCCCTTTACACTTAGGCTACCACAAATCTTGAACCTCAACATAGAACACAGCTATTTCACCTACGTCCTATTTTGTTTCTGATCTTGACATTTGTTCTACTTCTTATTTTCCTTAATCTTATTTTTTTATGTTTTTCATTTTGCCTTTTTTTTTACAAATTAATTCAAATCCCTTGAGTAAATAAACAGAATACAATGAATAGTATTTTAATAGACCTATTGACAAACAGAGCCTAAGATACAAGAAAAGAACACAATATTTTATCCTATAATCCTGCCTTTCTGAGATTGTCACAAGGGTCCCCTGATATCTGTATGTTCCACTGAACTAAGAATTTAATTGAAAACCACTGCAGAGAAGACCTCACTAAAAAGAACTATCCTAAATTTGAGTAAATATCATAAATAATTTTATATACGAAAATATCACAAGTGTTCAACCTCTATATATTTCCAAATTCCTATTTATATTACCATAATTAGTGCCTAATCCTATAAAATTTATAAGTCAATACCACTTCGAGGACAAACTTTTGTACTTGGCAAAAATGTATAGAAATAAAAGCCAAATTAAAACTGACCACATAGTGGTGATATAAATAGAAATATACAAATTGTCCATATTTTGCCAATAAAAGGAGTGGGATAATCAATGTGATTAGGTGACTTGTTTGTCGAAAGAAAGAAAGAAAGGAAGAAAGAAAGAAAGAAAGAAAGAAAGAAAGAAAGAAAGAAAAGCAAGCTTAAAACTCTTCAAAACCCTATTTCCACTGCTGATTCTCAAGTTCTGTAAGATAGAGTGAATACCTTCTGGTTTTAGTAGAGGAAGGAAACATAGTGACAAATGGCTGTTATGGGATCTGCTTCTCCATCTCCTTGAATAATAGTTTGTCTACTAATGCATAATGCTCTTCTATTTAACCCACCATTGATCTCCACAAAGTGGGCCTTAGGTAATCAAGTAGCCAGTGTTCAAAAATTGTCCTTAATTCAAGAGAAAGGTCTCAAATGTGCAACTCTAATGCCAAAAACTTTCTCAGATTGATCAAAACAATTATTTTTATGTTATCTTTTCCAAGTACGGTCCTTTATATCTTCCACCTACACACACCCTTGTATTCTTCCACCAGACAAACTCAGATAATTTGCTACATACACGGATTCAGGTGACATGTCGCCTCACAAAATCAAACAGGAATAGTAATAAAAAAAAATGTAGAGATTTTCTTTCAAGGCAGAAGAATTTTCTAAGTGATAAAAGAGACGCGTAAGTTTCATATCTCTCTCTAATGAAGATGAAAATCATGTTAAACACCAAATACACTTGTCTAATTACATCAGGAAATACTGTTCTGTATTTGCTAATGAAATGTGATGCTACTATATTCACTGAGAGCCAAAACAAAGTGAAGATATAACATTCTAATTACAAAAAGGCAATTGGTAAAATGGTTGTATGCTTTGAACTGTAATAAAAATTAATAAAATTATGTAAATACAAACACAGTTACTGAAAACATGACACTCTAATTTTAGAAAAGCCACAGAACATAATGACTTAAGAAACTTCAAACCATTTTTAACCTCATTCTCTTCACAGAGAGAAGACTAATGAGAAAATGTTTGTCTAAAAGGCTAATATTTGTTTTGATATATTTACTTCGTTGCTTTCAGTATGGAAGCCACTCCATATCCTCATGGCAGTAAGGATAAAATCCTAAATAAATAAATACGTAAGCATGAATTGTCCATCCACAGGCATTTTGTAACTCACCATGGATGCATTCATAAATGTCTTAATGGCCTTACTACATGGAGTCCTGTTATAATGCAGGAGCCAGAGGACACACAGAACCCTTTCTTTGTATGTTTTCCAAGTCATAAGAAAAGGGATGTACCACGCATCACTGTGTACACAGAGAACATGATTTGACCTCCGTGATCAAATCCATGGTATAACCAGGTGCCTCGTAATAGGCTATTATCATAGCTGGTGCTTAGTGATTCTCCACAGTGGGCTTTGTTCGGCACTAATTTTTCATCCTGAAATCTCTTCATAGCGTTCATGTTGACTCAAGAAATGCAGTGTCTTTAAAATTAACCTTAGGAGTATATGTTCTATTAAATTTTCTAATAATTTAAACATGAAACATTATTAAAATTCATATAGCCTATTCCTACATTTTAATTCTTTAAAATTAACATTTTCATTGGTTACGACAGAGATCAGTGAAATGATAAGCTTTCGAACTTCCATCACTTAACAATACCTTAGTCAAGAAGTGAATGTGGCTCTAAACCAAATAAGCAATTTAAAAACTCTTCAAACGCTGTGTCTCTGAATCGTCTGAATAAATACCATATTCTTTACTAACAGTCTTCAATGACAAATGTGCTTATTTGCAATACACTTACTCAAGGAGTTATAAAGGGACCAGAGATAATGTAAAAGGTCCCTACTTGCTTTAGTATGCAGGAAAAAAAATACTACTTCAAGCCTGAAAATATATGGTGGACAGTATATCTTCCATTTGGTTCTGATTACTTTTTGTAATCTACTGGGAGTTAATACCAGAGCACAGATCTTCTGTGTTTCTACAGAAGTCTCCCCTAAGGTAGGTGTAAGAATTACACCAGCTACAGAGGATGTGAATTTACTCTGGTAAAATTGCTACAAATACACCATCAAAATTATGTATCTATGAAAATTGGGAATATTTTTATTTTTCAGTCACTTTCAGGATATGATTACGTCCACAACGGAGGATTTACTTAATCCATAAAAATATATCATTTATTGTGTTTTTAACATAGCTCTTAAAAAAAAAACACTTCAAGTAGCAAATACACTGTAACAAAATCGGAGTAGTATTTAAAACACCCAGATTAAACATCTAAATGATAAATATTGCATGGTACTGCACATCTGTTCTTTGTAGTGTTTTCTAGTAATACAGCATAGAGCAGCATTTCAGCAAACCAATTCAAACATGAGAATCGCTACAGAGCAAAAGCTCTTGTCACTGTTTGTGATTGTCTAATGGTATATGGTTCAATCATAAAGGGCAGCTGACAGGCTGGTATAAGAAATGAATTTTCTTCTTCCTCCTGACACATCAGGGTAGGGCCCCCTGCTGTAATGCAGAAAATCTTTTATGCAAAAAGAATACACCATCTTTCAGCACATGATTGCTATTCAGAAGATTCTGATTAGGTTTTTTGGTGCATTTTTTAAAATATTGATACAAAATTACATGAAGACCAAACTAAGAGACTAGGCTTATGCCTTCGCTTCCCCACATAGTCATTCTGTGACCTCAGGCATATTACCTTTTTTCTCAATGCCTTTGTTGCCCCATCTTTGAAATGGGAATGGTAATAACAAAGTATGTTTCCTGTCCTAGAATTTTTTAAATGAGGTGGATAAAATGGATGAATGTTTTTCGATTAAAAAGCTCAGCCTATGTAAAAAATACTACCCACGCAGTGCTGGGGAAAACAATGTTCTATTTGCAAACACTTAAAGAAGGGATAGTCACACTAAGAGCCCTAATTAAAAATAAATCAAACATGTGGCATAAAATGTTAGCATTTCAAATTTTAAACATTTCTGGGTATGTTGCAGAAAATGGAAACATTGCACTCTCCTTGGCACAGAAAGACCAAATCGCAAGCCTATCAGATGAGTCTGCGATGAAAACTAAACACTTTTTGTCTGTGGACTGTATGTTAACCACTTTGATAAATACTTCACATTTATTTTCTCAATGAATCCTCACAACCTCTCCTTGAGGTAAGTGCTATTATTAAATCCATTTTAGAAATGAGAAAACTGAAGCCCAGAGGACTTTTTTTAATAGTCCCCCTGGTTGAAATATGTAAGGACAGGAGGATGTTTGAAACTTTTTAAGACAACTGGCAGTCAAGCCGGAGCCAACCCCAGTTTACGCTTTTAAGCACTTTGCTGGTTGTATTAGCATAGTAGAGCTGTATTGATTCATTTGATGAGATCGCCAATATTATGGGAAAGATGGGGGAGTAAAAAGGAAAAAAAAAACACAAGACTTTTGAGCTGGAGAAGAGAGATGAGAGATTGGTGCTCACAGGAGACAGAGATCCTCAGTCCTCTGGACAAAATCCAGTAGAAGCTTGGCAGAATAGGTGGGGGGAGTCATGGACCTCAGCTAAATTGGTGAGAGAGTCACGGAAGAGTGAGGAAAAGGACTGGGCAGGTGGGCTTCCCCCGGGAGAGCCAAGTACGATTATACCAATAATAGAGGCGAAGCAGAGGCTGGGAGGCAGGCTGGCGACGTGCTAGTCACCTGGGAAAGGGATCTCTGAAGGGAAGAGGCACTAATGAATGTGATTTATGTGAGTTCATGTTCATAAGGCTGTATAAATGCAAGTTATTATTGCTTGAGAAGTCTTACATTCACCAGAAGGAAAGTGTTACCTAAGAGAGACATCAGAATAAGATATTCTGTGCAAATTAACTGGGGCTGCTATTCTGTGGCTAAAAACATCCTACCTCTGGCTGAGTATCCCAGGGTCTAATCTGAGATGGTCAGGAATGGATTAGTGCTACTTTCAGAGGGTTGGGGGGAGAGATCAGTGCACACCCTATCAGAGACTGAGGTGCTTCTGGGGTTTTTAAGAAATACAAAGGTGGAGCGCCGGGTGGCTCAGTTGATTGAGCGATTGAGCGTCCGACTCTTGATTTCAGCTCACGTCATGATCCCAGGGCTGTGGGATCGAGCCCCCCATCAGGCTCTGTGCTGAGCGTGGAGCCTCCTTGAGATTCTCTCTCTCCTTCTGTCCCTCTCACCTGCTTACATGCAATCTTTCTCCCTAAAATAAAATTTTAAAAAGAGAAAGAAAGAAGTACAAAGGCAAATCCTGCTCTGGGAAGGAGTAGGGTAACCAACAGATATACTTGAAGGGAGTCTGAGAGGACAGGAAGCACTCAGAGAACAGAGCACAAAAGGTCTGGATGGAGGGAGAGTCCACAGGAGATGCTCATGGCAGAGGCTTAAATGGGAAAGGGCCTCCCCCTGATGAGTTTGAGGATATTCAAGTTGACTGGAATGTCAAGTTTTCTATGCCAGTTTTTTGAATGGAGGTCTGTGGGAGGTTCCTTAGGGAACCTAAGAGTTTTTACATTCAAGAAGCATTGTCTTACACTAAAATTTTTCCTGAGATTACCTAATTCCTTACAAAGAAATGCGTGCACCTGGGGGGCCCTTTTATGAAAAAGAATAAAATACTATGAACAAAAATGATATGCAAAAGTAAGTATTTTTTAATGAAGCTAGATAGGGTCCAGGCACATAAGAAGCTTTGAAGGTTAAGCATAGCATTTGGTTAGGTTGGGACAGAAAGGGCAAAGCACTCAGTAAAGGTCTGACCTGATTCACTCCACCTGCAGGGAGCCAGTAAGAAAAATGGTTGAATGGTTGGAAGGCTTTGGTGCCCTTGGTGCAAAACAAGAAAGAGGATTTTGATTACCAGTGTGGGAAGAGTGCCAGAATATAAAAGCCCTGGAGAAGGTTCTGGCATTAGTTAGAAACCAAAGATTTTTCCGATTATCCCATGGATCTGGAACAAAAATCAAGGGACTCTGCCACAGAGTTACACTTACAAGAAATAATCTGCCTAGAAACACAACGACGATATTCCAATTCAGCTTTGCTATTTTCTTAATGAGTGTTTTTTTTGTAGTCATATGCCCTGCTGTCAATGATCAGAAACCAATCATCTTTAAATTAGTAATCAAACATACTAATAACCACCAGTAGATTGCTAGCTACTCATAGGCACACAACTCTCATGAATAGTTAATTGATTTATTACACCTTATATTGTCTATTATTTAATTCAGAGAAATCAGGCAGAGATTACAGGGAAACCCCGGGACCAGTCTATGAAACACTAATACCACACATTGACTCTTAAATCTGATTTGGCACATGGAGCCACATCATAACCAAACTAAACTGAGTGGTTCCAAGAATGACTTATGTGGATTAAATTAATTCATTGTGTTGAAAACTGTTAGGATTCTAACTCATTTCCAAGCAACTTCACTAAAACTGGGATGATGTCCCTTGGGAAGAGCCCATTGTTGAGTTAAATGACTAGTCTACTGTTTGAGGGGATTTTTTTTTTAATATTCAGGGGAAAATGTTTTGAATCTTTTAAAAAGTCTCTTGAAAGCTATTGCAGAATATTGGGAAGACAAAGGTTATAAAATGTAAATTAAACCGTAAAGTAAAAAGATTATAACATAAAAGAAACTAGGGACAAAGTCAGGTTTCATGGGACCTTAAGCTTATACAAGTTGGAATCCTTTTAAAGAAACATAATTTTAAATTATGAATAAAAAATGTATACATGGGGCCCCTGAGTGGCTCAGTCAGTTAAGCATCTGACTCTTGATTTTGGCTCAGGTCATGATCCCAGAGTCATCAGATCGAGCCCCGTGTCAGGCTCCGTGCTGAACGTGGAACCTGCTTGGGATTCTCTCTCTCTCTCTCTCTCTCTCTCTCTCTCTCTCTCTCTCTCTCTCCCCCTCTCTCTCTCCCTCCTTCTGCCTCTCCCCTCCATATGCTCTCTCTTTATAAAATTAAAAAAAAATTTTTTTAATGCATCCAAAAATGAATATTCTCCAATGATGCTAGTAGGAACCCAGGCAAATAAGGGGTCTTGAAGATTAACCATCATTAGCTTCACAATACATTCACCTCCTAGGAGGAGCTAGGAATTACGATATTCCTTCGTCTTCTGAGTTACACAACACAGGACCTGAAATCTTTTCACTGGAATAAATTAAAGATGATCTTCCTCATAATTAGAGACAGCAATAAAGAGAGGTTAGTTGGTGTTAAAATTAATGCATCAAAATGATTCCTATAAGTAGCCAAGAACCAGGAATACAGTGATCAGGCAAGAGCTAAGGATAAATCATGGATAATTCTGTCGTTTAAAAACAAATAATTTAATGAGCACCGCTTATTAGAAAATAATGTGGCATAACCTTGTAAAGCGAAACATTCACAAACTCTAAACCTGACAATTCTGCTCCTAAGTGTATGTGTGTTACATATATATATACATACACACAATTTGGTAGGATAAAATTTAAACTTCAACAGAAAACTGGCAAATTTTGTTTTGACTCTTAGTAAGGGAAGGGATATGCAAGCAGACAAACTATTAAAGGATTCAAAATTATTTTCACACTTTTTGAAGTACTTACTGATTCATTGCCGATTATCAAAAGTTAGTTAGGAAGGCTTGGTATCCATCCCTCCATCTCTCATCTTTTTGTTATCCTGGACAAAGGGTTCCCCCATGAATTTCCAACAGCAGGACTCATGGTTTATTGCTCTCATTGTTTCTTAGGCCACAGATTTAATCTGTCTGCTTGCGGATTAGCTGGTAGTGACGCTACACATTCCACACTCCTATCCCCATCACCCTATTCCTGCCCCTACCTGCTCTCTCTAATGACACTGCCTAATATGGCAGATAAAAAGTAAATACGTCTCCTCCAGAAATTGTCATGAAGCCTAAGAAAACCACAGAAAATGAAAGACAGCATAATAACAATATACATTTACAAGGCTATAAAATATCTAATGTATTTCCTGCCATGTAGCAGATGATCGATAAATAGAAGTTGAGCGAGTCGTTCCTGATGTTATGGCTGCCACTGTCACAGCCTAGGTCATTTGCAAGTAATACCAGTGCAGTGGAAGACGACGAAAGAAATAAGATATGTGTCCTCAATTAGCTCAACGGATGATATAACAACCATGTCAACCAGGGAGCTGCAATTTCAGCGAATAGCAAGGTATTGCAGATATAATTTTTGGCTACTTTAAACATAGCACCTTGTACAGACTACTAGCCAAATGCAAAGCAAATGCAAACTGCAAATGTCAACCAGACATTTAAACAAAGTCAAACCCTGAAAGGATTTACCTTGAAAGGAGATGGTCACCTCCCACCTTGGTTGACTTGATCTTCAACTGCACTGGTCCTGCTCTACAGCTGTTCTGAGTAGGGAGTACAGTGGGGCTGGGGAGCATAGAGAGAGAGAGTGTGTGTGTGTGTGTGTGTGTGTGTCCAGTAGCCCCATAGTCAGGTACATCAAAGCTTTGACTCCCTATATTCTTGCTTCAAATCTTTCTCCATGTAAAGGGTACTATGCCTAGACTTACCATATAGATCCTATAGAAACATTGAAACCTTCTGCTAAAGCCTAAGAGTAATTCTCAGGAACCCACGAGACCAGGGAAATTTTCCATTCTGAGCGGTACATTTCCTTCCTCCATGATTGACAATTGACAATAACTAAACAGGTACAATTCTACCCCCTCAGGTCTGACAACTAATAACGCGTTAATCATTTGACTGAGTTATATAAGAATTACATCCAAATAGGAACAATCAGTTCTTTATAACACATAAATGTAACAAAAATTTAAAAATTGCAGAGGTGGCCAAAATCTTTAGTCATCCTCTCATCTGTCAAAAGTGTCAGCTTTAAATGTTTGCCAACCAGTAATATAAATTGAGAGACATGTGGCTCTGTGGTAGACATTTTGGTGGAAAAGATGAAATACACTGTTATCTTCTGACAAGATTCTTCACCCTTTTCTGCAAATGGCCATTCAATCATTAATAAATATTAAACTCTTACTTCATACTAGGCACTGTTCCAAGGCCACTGGGATACACCAATGAAAAAAAGCAGACAAAAATCCCAGTCCTCATGGAGATTCTATGCTCATGTAGACGGACCAACAATAAGAATAAACATAATAAATAAGCAGATTATATAGTAGATCAAAATGTAAGAAATACAATTAGAGCAGAGTAGGCAGTTAGGGAGTGGAAAGGGACCTTGAAGCCAGGATGCTTATGACCTCTATAAGG
This sequence comes from Acinonyx jubatus, assembly GCF_027475565.1. NCBI lineage: Eukaryota > Metazoa > Chordata > Mammalia > Carnivora > Felidae > Acinonyx > Acinonyx jubatus. Next base: position 62,297,381 of record NC_069385.1, on the reverse strand, counting down.
CAGTCAGGGCAGAGCTCCTAGAGAGGCTAACATTTGAACAAGGATCTGAAAGAGGTGAAGGAGTTCTCCGTAAGGATATCGGAGGGGAAAATGTCCCAGGGAGAGAAAACAGTCAATTCAAGCCTTAAAGAGGGAATGTGCCCCGTGATGGAGGAAAACAGAGGAAGGGGGTGGTTTGGAGCAGAGTCAGTGAGGGAAGGGAAAGAGCAGAAGAGGGGGGGCAGAGAAGTACTAGGGCCAGATCATTCTGGACCTTAAGGGCCATTGTAAGGATTTCACATTTTACACTGAGAGAAGAGGGAATGCTAGTGAAGGTGGAGTGTGGTGGATGTTGAAGGAAAGAGGACATGATTTGACTTTAAATGGATAAAGCATATCACTGAGAAGGGAATCCATATAAAAGGCCATCGCAGTGACTCAGGGAAGAGAAGATAGTGGCTCCCACCAGGTAATAGCAAGGAAGATGATAAGGTATCAGATTCCAGGTGTATTTTGAAGGTAAAGTAAATAGGCTAACCGCTAAGAGAAGTTTCAAGGATGATTCCGAGGCTCTTAGCCTATGCAACCGAAAAGGTGAACTTACTGTCAAGTGGAACAAATGGGAGTGCCTGAGCATGTTTGGGGGAAACCTTAAGGCATTGGTAGAACAATTGCAAACAGGAAAAAAAAAAAATAGGAAGGGTCCTCATGAGAAAAGAAAGAAAGCTTCCTCTGTCCCTTCTTCTGACCCAAAATCAGCTGTAGAGCTAAGAATCCATTCTGTATTTGTGTGCTTGTTTCAATGTTTCAATACAAACTTGCTTTCTCTCTCTCCAGCCTTGAAAAAAACATTTTAAAAGAAAGATATGCATGGAGGAGCATGCATATACAATTTTTAAAACTGTGGTTGAAGAATCACATTACTGAATGAGATCAGAACAAAGTTTTGTAATATTTGTATTTCAGACTTAGATAAAGCAATGAATAATTTGTAAAACCTGTCTTAAATGTCATTTGTCTCTCTTGTCTGATATTAACATAGCCACTCTAGCTTTTGTTTGATTAGCACAGTGTATCTTTCCCCCTCCTTCTATTTGTAACCTATTCTATTTTTGTCCTTATACTTAAAACATATCTCTTGTAAACAGTGTATATTTGAGTCTGGCTTTTTTATTCAATCTGACAATCTCTTCTTTTCAATGGGGATATTGAGACCATTTATATTCAATGTGATTAGTAATAAAATTTGGTTTCGTCTACCACGTCATATTTACACGTCTCACCTGTTCTTGGTTCCCCCTTTCCTGATTTCCTTGAAATTCATTGAGCATTTTTCATGATGTTGTCTTATCTCTTTTGTTGGTTTAGTAGATAAATTTCTTTGCCATGTTATTTTCGTGGTTGCTTTAGGATTTATACTATATCTTATCGTAGTCTACCTTCAAATGACATTATACCACTCTAGGTACAGTATATAAGGATCTTAGAATAATGTCTCATTTCTCTCTTCCTGACCTTTGTTCTATTTTTCTCATACATTTTACTTCTACTTCTACTGTAAACCCCAAAATACATTACTATTTTTTCTTTAAACAATCATCTTTCCAAGAGATTTAAATATCTCACATTTATTCACATAGTTACTAATCCAGTGTCTTCTTTCCTTCCTATAGGTTCAGATTTCCATCTGGTATCGCTTTTCTCCTGCCTAAAGGACTTCCACAAACAGTTCCTTTAGTACTCTTCTGCTAGTGATAAATTCTTACAGCTTTTGTGTGTCTGAAAAAGTCCTTATTTCACCATTGTTTTTAGAAAATATTCTCATGGTGGAGTTGTTAATGCTGTGGTTGTAATCATTTTATAATATGTAAGTATATCAAATCGACACATTGTACACCTTAAACTAACATGTTCTATGTCAAATATATCTCAATAAAATGGACAAGTTTTTTATTTTTTTACTTTTTAAAATCTATATTATTTTATTTTATTTTTAAGTCAACTCTACACCCAACATGGGGCTTGACCCACTCACGACCCTGAGATCAAAAGTTGCATGCTCCACCAACTGAACCAGCCAGGCACCCCCAGACAGTTTTTTTTAACTTTTATTTAAAAATAAATACTTTCACTGGGTATAGAATTCAGATAGACTACCACAGTCTACTTGGGTTCCCTCCTCCCTGTGTTGTAGCCTTGAAACTCTCTACAGACAGTAAACTGGGGTAATCATAGGGCTCCCCATTTAGTTTTCCAACCTGTCAGGAATCACTGTTCTTCATTGTCTAATGTCATGTCTTAAAAAGCATTATCTCATATATGTTTTCCAGATTTGTAGTTCCTTAGGGTAAAGAGGTAAGCCAGCTCCTTCTAAATTAGAAGGTTTTTTTAATACAGGGGGAAAAGTAGGCAAATCCCATCCAAAATGATCAACCAGAGTTATCTTCAATTGATGGCTAGTTAAGGAATGGCCTAGGGAAAAGGGGGGAAATGTGAATTAGGAATTATGTTGATTCTTCAGCTAAGAAAAGCTGCTGCTCATCTCCTGTTTGGCTAGTTAACCACAGTGGTCCCCAATGGACGTTTGCAATTTTTGTTGAAAATGGAGTCGAACCCTAAGTTAAAGGATATGGAGGAGGAAAGGGAAGAGGAAGAGGAGGAAGGAGGGGAGAGGAAGAAGAAAAAACCTGAAGTGTAGGAATATATTTTTAAAATACAGAATACTAAGGACAAAACCAAGTTTCTGTCATATAACTTCCTGTTATATATTATTTCTCAGTAAAACCACAAAATTCTATATTTTTAGGACTCTGGGTCAGTGTGCTCCCTTTAAGCCTAGGACCTAATTAGACCATTCAATTTCTCAACTTTAAAGGACATGACATATAATACAATCTTTGTATATCATTTAGGGTGATGAAATTTAGGAAAATTTCTGATGCAAACGAAAATTGACAGCAACTTTCAAACACTGACCAGTTGGGAGATTTAATTAATCCAGCTGAATATACTAACACCAGTTTGACATAGTAGCTGCAAGTTTGGGTGTTAATACTGGGTTTCCTAGGTGATAAAGATTTTCTTTTTCTTTAGGGAGTTACAATGTTTCCCAAGTCTTGTACATTTATTCCCAGGAAAACAGAAAATGATCTATACCCAGATTAAAATAAGGAATGAAAAGTGGTGCTCATCCTTGACATGGCAAGATATTATCACATAATCACACTTAAGAATAATAAAACAATACTTTATACACTTAGGTAGAGAGTGAGGAAACAACTATTAAATGTCTTTTAAATATGGCTCTGTCTTCCCAAGAAATGTGAGTTTTTATAACAGAACTTGAATATATTGTACAAAACATACAATTCCGAATTAGAAATGCAAAACTAAGTTTATTAAATAACCTTGGCAATAAATAATAATGTTTCTAAGCAGAAATGCATCCTACACCTTGTTGTACAGAAAGGACATTAACTTCCTCTCACTTAGTCTATCAACCAACTTTGAAATGCAATTTTGAGAGATAACAGCAAGATAACATCCCCTGTGAGAAATATCTGATCAATGCTATGAAATTTTCAATAAAGGTAAGAGTTTTTCAATCTATAAAAATTCTTAAAAACATCTATTTAATTAACATATATATACATACATACACACACATATATTAAATTCAAGAATAGCAGAATTGCTAGGGATAATGGAGAGCACAATCCAATAGTATTAATAACCATTGTATCTCAAAACTCTACTTAGAAAAGTCCAGGCTCTTTCCTTAAGATACCTTCTATACAGCGAATGTGGAAGGGGGCATGAAGGATGTTCATTGATATAAAATTAAGCTAAAAGATACTTTGGTCTCAATTATCTAGATATTTTGAGTGAATGCCAGATGATTTCCTCATTTTTCACTTCCTTTGCAGGGAACAAACAGCCTATGTCTTCTTTACAGGAAAAACTTTGCTCCCATTATATCATTGACAAATTTCAAAAGTATAAAATGACTTTGAGATGAGTCATCTCCAAGAGACCAGAGACTTGAATAGTTCCCCCCTTAAATATAGGACTTCTTAGCGGTTTCATAAAAATCCTGGCACTTTAACCCGAGGATAGCAGTTGGTGATCCTCCCCCAGTGAAACTTTGGTGTCTGCATGAGTTTAACCCTATGACTCTTCTCTGGGTCCCTCAGCACGCTGTCACTCCCTTGTCATCCAGCATAGCCCGAAGACTTTGCTCCTTCCTTCCACCCTCTTTGATATGTCCAAGCTCTTCTGGGCAGGCTGATACTCAGATACTATGGCTGCACTTCCTCAGCCCACCCCCATTACAGAGTTTCTTCACTGGTGACAGAAAAAAGGGAGAAAAAATGACATTTGAGACACATGCTATGCCTGGATGTACTTGTCACTAACCTCACAAGCCAAAATTTGCAAAATTTAGTCAGTGCACCATTGTTGAGTTTGTATGACACACAATATTTAGCTTGGCTATATTTTAATTGTGGTATTTGCTTATTTGACTGTTTTTTTTTTTAAGTGCCAAATGATCCTAGTAACCATCTTAATTTCGGGAGGGAGAAAAAACACTAAAAAACAACAACAACAAAATTTAAATGAAAATTACAATTCCAGGCTGATATCTCCAACCTTTAAAATATCAATACGAGGGGTACCTATGTGGCCCAATCAGTTAAGTGTACGACTTTGGCTCAGGTCATGATCTCACGGTTCATGAGTTTGAGCCCCACATCAGGCTCTGTGCTGACAGCTCAGAGCCTGGAGCCTGCTTTAGATTCTGTGTCTTCCTCTCTCTCTGCCCGTCCCCTGATCATGCCTACTCCCTCTCTCTCAAAATAAACAAAAACATTTTAAAAAATAAAAAATAAAATAAAACATCAATGACAAATAATTCCATACAAGAGTCCAATTCATGCTGTCATCTGAGGAGTGTATTCCACACCCCTGGGAGTCCCATCAGGGTGCCGCGCTAGTAAATGCATACTGTAGCAACCTATCGTTTTTATATGGGTATGGATGTGTGGTAACACCCTCTGTTAAAAAAAAAATTAAAATTAAAATTTTCTCTGCCATGCCCCCTAGTCTTAACCAAACATTGTTTCAATCGCTTTCTGGGGAAAGCCCTCGTTCTGTCCATGACCCCCCAGGTGGAGATTCAGAGGCCTCATGTCAGGGCCAGAACACAAAAGCAGGCTCCTTAACTTTCTTAATAAATGTGTTGATATCACCACTTGGCTCCCAAAAAGATGCCCTCTGTTCTTATTCCACAGCGGGCATAACTGATATACACCAGGCTTGAAAGAATCACCTTGAAATGTTTGACATCCAGTTCCAACCAAAAACCCAATGGACGGAAAGTAAATGTGAGAATGCTCATCTGTCTGCTCCTCTGAAAGTCTAAGTTCTAGACCTACATCTTATTAAACATCAAAAGGTTACATACTCGGGCAACTTCTCTTCATGATACAACCTGGCCCTTTGTCAAAGGACATTACAAGAATGATCCATGTCGATCACACTGCTGTATGCATGATGAAGCACTCGTTAAGAATGTTTGCCCATTCCGTTACACACGTTACATATACAATAGTTACAAGGATTAGTTACAGGAACGTATTGCATTTGTCTTCTTAACAGGCGGTTTGAGTTGCTTCTAGGAAAACCAAAACTACATCCCTGCCCTCACTCCAAGCCTTGGACCCTCTCATTAACACATTTGCATTCACAGGTGTCCAGCTTCTGTTCTCCTCTATGACACACGTTCCATCTTCTGTATTACCAACCCCCCAATTTCTCAACATTCTCTCTGCATCAACTGTGCTGCAATATTCTCCATATAAAATAAAACCCACATTTGACCCCACGTGCCCTGTGGCTAATAACTGTTTCTCTGCTCCTCTTTGATAGCAAAACTCCTTGAAAGAATGGTCTAAACTCACCGTCTGTCAGTTCCTCCCTGCCCATTCCCTCTTGAACCTGCCCAGTTTAATTTTATCCAACCAGCATCACTGAGACATCTATTGTTGGAGTCACCACTGACTGTGTTCCAATCCTCTGTCTTTATTTTATCCAGACAGTGGAACAAGTTGGGAGAGATATTCACTGGGGTGCAAATTTTGAGGAGGTGCCAAAAACTCAGTAACTGACATAAATAATGTTTCAATGTAATATTTTTCAATAAAAATAAATGCAAAAAACTTCATGATGAACAAAATGTCAAAATTTTGAATGAAGACAGCATTTGATCAGGCTCAGACCAATGTAAGGGGAGCAAAGTAAATGTTTAAAGGTGGGATCAGATCCTGTTTCTGTGTAAAAGGTGATATTTTGTTTAAATATTAACATCCAAAGTTCTTACACTAGCCTCTAACACTACTTGTAAAAGTTTACCTGCAACAGAATCAGAATCACTTGGAGTCTTGGGTGTCTGGGTGGCTCAGTCAGTGGAGCATCCAACTCTTGATTTCGGCTCAGGTCATGATCCCAGGATTGTGGGGTTGAGCCCCACATGGAGCTCCCTGCCCCTTTCCATCTGCTGCACCCCCCCCCCCCGCCCACTGACCCTGGCAAGCTGAGTGTGGAGCCTGCTTGATATCCTCTTCCCCTGCCCCTCTCCCCTACTCATGCTTTCTCTCTCTCTCTCTCTAAAAAAATATAAATAAATAATAAATACTTTTTAAAACCCATTAAAAAAAATCACTTGGGGTCTTGTTAAAGCACCAATTGCTAGATCCCACCTCCCCAGAGCTTCAGATTTAGGAACCCTGGGTAGGGCCCAATAATTTGCATTTGTAACAAGTTTCCAGGAGATGCTGAGGCTGTTGGTCTGGGGTTCATGCTGTAGAAACCAACAGCCTGCAGTATTTTTTACTTCTCTAAATTCATCCCCCATTACTTCCCATCTTCTTTCGCTGCTCCAGCCACTCTGACCTTTTTGGCCTTCAAGCCAGCTCCTACTTCAGGACCTTCGTAATTTCTTTCCTTCTGTCTGGAACATTCCTCCCCTAGATAACCACAAGGCCACTCCTTCCTTGAGTTCTCAGATCAAAAACCCTTTTAATAAGGTTTTTTTCTCAACACACCATATAAAATACCAAACTTGCCTCACCCTTGTCTGTAGTGCTTTATTTTTCTCCATAGAGCTTATCACCATCTGTTCTTTATTTATTATTTTTCTCTTCCCTCAAGAATGTAAGCTCCATGACAGACATGGATTCTATACTTATTTCAATATTAATTCCAGAACCTAAAAAGTACTTGGCACATAGGTGCTCAATAAATATTTGAAAGAAATGAATGAGGGAGGGAATGGATGGATGAATGAATGAATGAATGAACGAATGGGAATTGGGCATTCACCCTAGACTATTTCCACATCTGTTTCCAGGTTGCATAAGTGGAGGGAATAGTCAAATTTATCATGTGAGTCTGAGCAAGTCACTTAACTGCAGCCTCTTCCTGCAAAGTTTATTGTAAAATCACCTTAATTGGCTTAATCAACCAAAAAAAATGACATTAATTCAGTAACCAATACCGGAAGCTTCCAATTCCCCGTTCTGTTTTACCCACATTGCTGACTTAGTGTGCATAGAGGACCACTTAAGGTGGCTAAAATTATAATCCTTCTACCCTGTTGCCACCTGCTTCCAATAGCTGTAAACCGATCTGTTCCTATGAAGAATCATCTCCGAGCTTTTATTTCCTTAAACTATTTTTTTCTCTCATTCTCCTCTATCACGCTCTTTATTCTCCCCAGAGAGTCACCTAGTTTTGCCCAGCTAAGAGTCATTCCACCTTCTTCTTTACCAAGTGGCTCCAATTTAAGTGTCCATTCTCCTCATAAGACTCAGGGTAAGCCATGATTAGGAATCCTGTTGGGATGATCCTGTTTCCTTAGCTAGCAGCCGGTGAAGGCATGTGCATATCACTTAGTTCCAGTCTATGGTCATAGACTACTGAAGACCTCAGGAAAATGTAACTGCCTCTCACTAAAGAGACACTAGAATCAAAGAAATCAAAGATCCTTCTACTATCCAACATCGTGGTACCTGCATCTGACGTCTAGACCTGCAGCAACAACTTTGTAACCTTGAGGGAAGCTAGTGGAGGATAAAGGAGAGATAACTGAGGGGAAAAAAATAGAAAGACATTGGTTCTTGATTAATCAAGGAGCCAATGAGCGAACAACACTGGAGCTATGCTTTCTTGAGATTTCTTGGTATGTAGGACAATAGGGTTAAGACAGTTAGGTTTGGGGTTAGGAATCATCACTTGCATCCTTCCTCATATGGGGACTGTGCTCAGTAGCAACACTACAACAGCCCAGTTAAACACACAATCTGTATGTAAGGCAAGCTATATATCACATGTACAACTTTGCATCCTGGAATATAGCCCTTTCCAACCACCATAAATTGCTTCCTGGGAATCAAATGCCTATTGTGGGGCATCTCATGCTGAGGTATCCATGTTAAATTTCAGGTAGATCCCAATCTCTTTAAGGTACCAAATAAATACAAACATCTGCTTCCCCAATGTGGCCCAGAAAGAAGTTGGTTTACATCTATCAACCCATGAAAGGAAATAAGTGGTTTTTATCATACACAATGACCAAAAATAGTAATCATTGCTTATTATTATTATAAGATGAGATCTAGGGGAGAAAATTTATCTTGAACTTTGTAGGACCTTTTTATACAATCAGCTCAATAGAGTTTCTACACAATTTCACAGATAAAAATGAAAGGGCTATGTGACATTTAAAAGAGCCCCTATAGATACTCATAATTTGAATAATTGTGATATGTTTGTTTCAGATATTCTGAAATATCTGAATCAAAACCATTATAATATAACTATCAAATATCTCATGACATTAGGGGCACCTGGCTCAGTTGGTTGAGGGTCTGACTTCGGCCCAGGTCATGACTCCGTGCTTCGTGGGTTCGAACACCACATCGGCTCTGTGCTGACAGGCTCAGAGCCTGGAGCCTGCTTCAGATTCTGTGTCTCCCTCTCTCTCTGCCCCTCCCCCACTCTGTCTCTCTGTCTCCCCAAAATCAATAAACATTAAAAAATATATTCAAATATCTCATGACACTTAACTGTTTATTGCCTCATAAAGTATTTGCATCACTGGGCTTTTTTCTTTTCAAAGTTTACTTTTAGAAGTTTATTCTCAGGGAGCCTAGGTGGCTCAGTCAGTTAAGCGTCCAACTCTTGACTTCCGCTCAGATCATGATCTCATGGTTCATGAGATCAAGCTTTGCATCGGGCTCTGTGCTGACAGTGAGGAGCCTGCTTGGGATGTTCTCTGCCCCTCCTCTACTCCTCCCACTGTTTCTCTCTCTCTCTCTTCCCCCCACCTTTCTAAATAAATAAATAAATGAATAAATAAATAAACAAACTTCAGAAGCTGACTATCTCCCAGTGACTTGTTCTCACTGGGTCACTGCTGCAGTGTAGTTAAAATTGTAAAGCTCTGCTTTGTTTCACATTTTTTGTCAGCTCCAGCTCCAGCGCTGTATTGGCAAGGGCTAGGGGTTTCTTCTAGAGTTTGGCTAATACTCCTTACTCAGGAAACCTCCAGATGGACATCGCAGAGATGCTGGTTCAGTTTTTTTCTTTTCAATTTGGACATGTCATGCACAACCTCACTGATGTATAAAACATCAGTAGAAAAATGTAGAAAAGTTATTTTGCTTTTTGCCTGCGTATACCCTTTTTATGATGAGCTGAGATGTTTTTCCACAGGCAAAAGTTTTCCTAAAGAAAAACTATAAAAAATAAAAACCTAAAATAGAATAATTTAAACAGAAACTTTGCATTCAGATTTTTACAGTTTCCTGCATAAAAAAATAGAAGATGCTGTGAAGTCTCTAGGAAAGCAAAAATGTCTAACTAGAATGACACTTTTGAGAAGGCGTAGGGGATGTCCAAATTACATCATGTTGTATATTTCAAGATTTAATCATCATGGGTCAGATTATCCAAGAGGACTCCACCCTGAATTTCGGAATTGTATTTGTTATTATCATGCTCTCATGAGAATGATAAGTAAATAAACATTGTCCAATTGTTTTAGGTGGATATTCCAAGGCACATAGAAATCATGATGTAAAAATATTGCCTTTGCAGGATTTCTTTATGGATATCTAGTTCAGAAAATATTTTGAGAACATGGAATCACCTAAGTATTGTTTTACTGCTGCTATAGTTTTTCACTTGCAAACCTTTTGAAACTCATACGAATACTATATCCATATTAGAACACACAAAAACAGGAGCGCCTGGGTAGCTCAGTCGGTTGAGCATCTGACTTCAGCTCAGGTCATGATCTTGCAGTCTGTGATTTGAGCCTGGCATCAGACTCTGTGCTGACAGCTCAGAGTCTGGAGCCTGCTTCGGATTCTGTGTCTTCCTCTCTCTCTGGCCCTCCCCCACTCACGCTCTGTCTCTCTCACTCAAAAAAAAAAAATGAATAAATGTTTAAAAAATTTTTAATAAAAAAAGAACATACAAAAACACTATGAATTCCTTTGTAAAATAATGAAAATAAATAGTCCTGGTTCTTACCTTTTCCTTTTATGGGGAAGTATAGTTTCCTTCTATTGGGAGTTAGTGGAATGGTTTAGATCAGTCACATTTGACTGATCTAAATTTATATCCTGGATCTATCGATCCATGATACTGGACAAGTCTATTAACATGTAAGACTCTTAAATTCTTCATCTGTAAAAATGGGAGGAAGAAGGGCCATAGCTCCCCATACTCATCTGTCATAAGGTCCTTCACACTGGATTACAATTGGCTGGTTACTTGTCTGTTTCTGCCATGAAATTACAAGTTTCCTAGGGAATAGGAGAATGTCTTTGGAACAGGGGTCCTCAACCTTGGCTGCACATAAGAATCACCTGGGCAGTTTCCAAAACCCTAGGACCCAAGCTTAACCATTTAAATGATTATCCCTGAGGGTAGACCAACATGTCTTTCTTAGATTTCTCAGATGGGTTCACCTAACGTGAACCAAGAGTGAGAACCACTGCACAGTACCTGGTGTACAGGGGACATGTTGAATAGAATAAGTAAACCTAGTCCGTAAATGAGTGAAAGATGTCACATACCACATTATAATATTGACCTATCCATCTTCCGCCACTAGTCTGTGAGCTCATAGTATGAGAAACGCCATTATATTTGTTTTCCATCTTCATCTAACACAGTGTCTTATTGGCTTTATACCCTTGGGCGTGTATTAAGAGTTCGATGGTGGGTTGAGAAAGACAATATGAAATAAGGCAAAAAGAGTTTCCTTGGTCAATTAAATGAAAGATTTTTTAAGTAGATAAAAAGCGTAAGAAAAGATTAGATTTGCTCATGTATCTCAAATGGAAAAAGAGAAAAACGAGTTCTACTTTCATATGTACTGTGATCATTCCATAAATAGAGAACTATGTACTAAATAGCCAGTATACAACAATTTTGCCTTGACTGAGTACCCAGAGAAAATTAGGAAACAAATGGGCAAATGCACCCTTTTTGGCTTTTATCTGGACTGCTTTGGGCTCTGCAGAAAGAGCTGAGCCCATCATCCAGGGAGGACAGTCTCACAAACATGTACACAACACATTATTTACTGGATGGTCATTTCTTAGAAACTGTTTTGAGTAGCCAGTAATGCCTGCTTCCAATTTTAGTGAATGTTTGCTCTTATATTCTCCCCCACAGTGTGAATTAGATGAGATTTGCTTGCTTCCCTGGCCTAAATAAGGCTGAAATATTCTTAAACTCTACAAGACAAAGCCAGAGACTCTCATCTTTGAGTATGAAACGTTTACTGAATTTATCCTGCAAAATTCTTTCTTCAGCATCAAAATAGTTTAAAAGTGTGTGTGTGTGTGTGTGTGTGTGTGTGTGTGTGTGTGTGTTTGCTTGTTATTTACTTATCTACTTTGGTAAGTTCATACCCATTAAATGTTTGATAGGATTATCATAACATGTTAAAGAAAATTTTCACAGGAAGTTGTATATGTGAGTACCAATTGGTATAAAAGCAAAAGAAAAATTAAAATAATAAATGTATAAAATAAAAGCAAAACATAAAATTGGCCAAGTATTTGACAGCTGTCAGTGTCACCCAAAGATACTTCACCCTAGAAGCAGCAGTGTGTTTCAACCTCCAACATTTTTTGTCACTCCTATAAAAGCAGCCTTGTTAGTTCTGCCCTCAGTGCCCCTGAGGTTTGAGTCCCAACTCTTCAAGACTATTCCTTTTACCTCTATGTATTAGTACCAGCTGAGGAGCACTCCCTCTTCAGAGGTCTGAGTCCCAGTTCCCTGGGGTTCCTTCTCCAGACTTGAAAGCTTTAGTAGCTTCAATCTTTTATTTTTGTTCTCCCAGCCCCACTTTTTGTGCAATTATTACCTCTATATTCCATTAGTCTTTGCTTTTTCATTTTCAGCTCTCCATCTCCAACACTTGTGTAATCAACTCCTATTAAATTCTCTATTGAGATACCTAGTGTGGTTTGTTCTTTGCCTGCTGGGACTTGACTAATACACACATGAAGGAGAACTGTGTAGCAGTTGGAAGCAACAAATTAATGTAGACATAAGCAACATTAAAAAATATTGGGCTGCCTGGGTGACTCAGTTGGTTAAGCGTCCAACTTCAGCTCAGGTCATGATCTCACGGTTGGTGGGTTCAAGCCCCACGTCGGGCTCTGTGCTGACAGCTCAGAGCCTGGAGCCTGCTTCAGATTCTGTATCTCCCTCTGTCTCTGCCCCTTCCCCATTTGCACTCTGCCTCTCTCACTCTCGAAAATGAATAAATGTTAAATAAATAAATAAATATTAAATACAGGGTACTGAGTTAAAGAGCAGGAAACAGAACACGATCATCAACATGATGTCATTTACATAAATTAAAAATAATTCCTTCAGAAAATCAGTATGTATTTTCAAGAATACATGCAACATATTAGAATGGCGGCTTATGACAGAGATAGGAACCAAAGTGAGATATAGACATAAAGGAGAATGAAGGGAAGGAGGGAAGGAGGGTAAAAGGAAGGAAAGAAGGTATCTATGAAAAGGACTTTGCATGAATCGATGATTATAACATGCCATTTATTGAGATTTATGATGAACTCAACCTTTTGCCCTTAAGAGCATGAGAATCATGAGTTTAAATTGCAAATGACAGTGGCACTTGGGCCGCTCAGTCAGTTGAGCCACCAACTCTTGATTTTGCCTCAGGTCATGATCTCATATCATGAATTCCACAGCGGGAACTGAGAATGGAGCCTGCTTGGGATTCTCTCTTTCTCTTGCTCTCTCTCAAAAAAAAAAATTTTTTTTGTTTTGAATTGCGAGTGACCAAAAATCAAACTAACTTGGGGGGAGGTAAGGGCTAATTTCTTGGCTTATGTAACAAAACAAAACAAAACAAAAATCACACACAGCTGAATCCAGGGGCTCAATTACACCATGTTATATTACTCTGTCTTTTGCTTTTCTCTGAATTGGTTTCTATCTAGCACATTATCTCCACAACAAAGCACCTAGAAAATCAAGGCTTTTATTTTAGTGTATAAGGCATGTGAACATTTTTTTTTTCTCTCCTTTATCATCACTCTGGCCAAAGTTATAGGATAATGCTCATTGGCTCTGATTGGTCTGCTCAGGTCATGTGCACTTCCTGAACCAATCACTATGGGGACAAATACTTTTTATTGGCCAATCATGGGTCATTCTCCCCAGAGAGTGGTTTCAGTTTCATGGAACCTGTTACTAGAAGCAAATTCTTCAATACAACCTCAATCCCATTAAAATGTTTCCAAAACTGCTCAATTACTATTAAAGAATTCTACAATGACACTGTTCTTTCAGTAGAAATATTATATCTGGATACATCACAGAGGTAGAGCTGGTCTTTAAAGAGAGGACAAAGAACATGACTCACGGCCATGTGGCTTTATTTTAGGCATGCTGTGAATTCCTCTTGCCTAAAATATCTTCCCCATCTGCCAACCACAGTCTTAAATTCCAGTTCCACTACTGAGATTCATTGTTGTGAGCCTATAACATGGACCCTCCAACTGCTTTGGAAAAAGTAAATGTCTCTTTGAATTTATCAGCTTTTTAAAAAATGTTTATTTATTTTTGAGAGAGAGAGCATGCACAAGCGGGGGAGGGAAAGGGACAGAGGATCTGAAGTGGGTTCTGCACTGACAGTAGTGATTCAGGTGTGGGACTTGAACTCACATACCTCGAGATCATGACTTGAACCCTGAGATCATGACCTGAGCCAAAGTCAGGTGCTCAACCAACTGAGCCACCCAGGCGCCCCACATTTATCAGTTTTTAACACCTAAGTATTGATTACCTTATCAGATTAATGATGCTAGAGAAGGCAATAGTGAGGGGTCCCTCAGAGAAAAGAGTCTAAATGTGTTAAACTATCACAAAAGGCAGACTTGGAACTGTGTGGCCAGAGTGATAGGGAAGAGTGAGGAGAAGGCTGGCAGGTGATAGGGGACACTTGAGACACAACCTGTCTAATTCACAAATCCTCTTGGTAAAACTACCCATTACAGCACTTAATTACATCTTAGGAGGGGCGTCCTATGAGAAAATGCCCTAACAAGACAAGTTCTTAATAAGGCAAATTCCATATTTGAGACATGGCTGTAGAAGAGCATCTGTCCTGGGTCTGCAGGAAGAAAGAAGATTGTTTAAACAAAAGAGAGCCACCAGGAAGAACCTCAGACTCTAACAACTCTCTTGAAGTGTTTCTTGCTTCTAATAGGTATGCATATCCCTAGGACCCTTGTTGATCTTTTCTATCGATATGAAGGTGCCAGTGTCTAAATGGCTTTTTTTTTTTTTCAGTTAATGCAGTTAACACAGAGCAATACCCCAAAGCTAGCATCCCATGCGATTTGGGACAAGATACTGTCCTTTCCTATAGTGTCCCAATTTTGAACCCCTTATTACTAAGTTTCCTATCTCAGACTCCATCTTCCTAAAAGTAACTGTAACAATGTATAACAATACAAACCTTCCCCAAAGTTTAGTAAGTAGACTGAAGGAAAAAAAGGAGGGAGGAAGAGAAGGGGAAAAGAAAGGGAGGCAAGAACCACTGGCAGTGATTATCTGCGGGAAAAGGAATGTGATGAAGGTCCAGATAGTTAATAAAAAAAATAAGCCTTTTCATTCTATATATTTTATTATGGCTTGGTTTTTGTTTACAGTGATCATGAATTCATGAATCCCTTTAGTGACTTAGAATTTAGTAAAATATGTATTTGATTGATTCTACTTCTAAAAGATCTTTGTTTTAGGATTAAACTTGAGGGAGACCGGGCCAGCTCTGTCACCTAAATACTGACCACATAGAGAAAAAGTGTATCCTATAAAAGCTGGCGTTGCCTGGAGCTTAGGAATAATGCTTAAGTGATATAAAACCAAGCTGAATAAAAATGCAAAATACTCCAATTCTTTGTTACATCTGCTTTTCTCTTTTTTCAAATAGAATGAACTACTGCTGTTCTTGAGAGTGTCATAAAGATACAGGTCGGTTATGCCGCTCCCCTGGATGGGTTTCAGTTGGTAATAAATGGTTTTCTGAGACGTCTGAGTTAAAGCTCTTATGTAAATAGAGAGAGGCTTACATAATGCTCTTTAAACTAGAACTTTGAAGACAATCTGCACTAGGCATATGAAATCTGTCTGTGCTGCAAATGACATCTGAAAACTAACAGGAAACCATCCAAGAAGTGGTTTCAGAAAACAGGAAGAATAAACACCCACAGTGAGAGCTTCTGATCAATCATTTAACCAAACCTCAACCACGACCAGTGAATACGTACGTAAGAGGTGTATCTTGGGCTTATAGTAATGCTACTAACCAAAGCGCACTTCAGCAGCGCTCAGGAGGATCGTTCATTGTAAATTTCTATGTAAAATTCCCCAGGGGCTGGAGCTGTGCCTTCGGCTGTTTCCCTCCCAGTAAGGTTAGACAGTGCATCATCTCACGGAAGAAGCTAAACTAGTATTGATTTTCCAATTTCTAAAAGGAGTAACCATTTCGAGCAAAGGCACGCTGGGGGGTGGGGTCTGCGTAAAGGAGAAACACATTGCAAACCGAAAGCGCTGCGGAGATGGGAAGAGGGAGCTGTGGTGAGCGAACAGAGGCTCCTCTCTGCCCAAGTAGCGGGGGGTTGCGAAGTTCTCGCCACAACAGCTGCGACGTTCTAATTCTGTAGACCAGCCAGGAGAGAAGTTTCTCTGCCAAAAGACAGAAATTTCTGTATTGGGGGGGGGGGGGGGGGAGGCGGGAAGGACCATCTTTCATCCGTTCTCACTCCCGCCTCACCTACGTTACCCCCGGATCCTGATGCCCTCCCTTCCGACCCCCTCGGTGAGCAGCAGGTGGGCGGGGAGCGCGAGCTGGCGCGGGCCGGGAGCTCAACGCCGCCAGACTTTCCCCAGCGCCCCCCCACCAGCCCCTCCCCACCCGCGGCCTCGGAGCCCAGCCCCGCCCCCCCGCCCCGCAATCCCGGGGCCCCAGGCCGCTCACGGATCCGAGGCGACGTGTTCGAGCCCCCGAAAACGAGTGGGCTAACTTTCAGGTCCACCCCCAGCCCTGAGACTGCCTTTTCACCCGCGACCCGGAGTGCGCGCTAAGCAGCAGCCAAGTGAGAGCGTGCGTCGGTCAGCGCGCGGGGGAGCCGTGCGGCGGGCGGCCCGAGGGCCCGGCGGGCAGGAGCGCTGGAGGGAGCCGCGGCGCCTGGAGCCTCGGAAAGCATCTGCCCTGCTGGGGCCCGCAGGGGCGCCCCTCTCAGCGCCGCCCCCTTCCGCGACAGCCCCTGCGGCGCCCAAAGGCTGCGCGGGGATGGGGAACCCGCAGGCAGAGACCCCCTCCCGCCCGCATCTGCTAACTTTCCTAACATCTCCCCCCTCACCCTGCCATGTAACACACTATTTACGACCGCGTAGACTCGCGCTCACGCACGCCTGCCCTTTTCCCCAGAAGCCTGAAAGTGGCTGAATGGAAACACTGACACGTGAAAACTCTATTCTGAGTGACTTAGTGATCCGCCGCCTTGAGGTTTTAATCTTGCCCTGCTCGTCCCGCCCGGTGCTCCGGGCAGCTGTCCGAATGGTCCCGGCAGTCTTTACTGTCCCTAGGGATGGGGAGGCGAGGAGGAAGGGGGAGGAGGAAACGTGAGAGGTCTGGGGCCACAAGGAATATCCAAGGGGAGACTCCAAATTCTAATCCCAAGAGTTTAAGTCCACGTGCATTGTTTCCAAACCAAATGCACATGGCAGCTCTCTTCGGAGCCCTAGGACCCCTAAATTGTATTTTAGGAATAGAGAGAAGGGACGCGCCACCACAGACTATCTGTCCTTGGGGGGTAAGGGTACTGCTTACCTTAATCCTGCCCTTTCCCTGCCCTCCGCCCCGCCGTTGGCAACAGGTTTTCAAATATGGGAGAGGCACATACACACGCACCTGGCTCACTCTTCACCTTGGTGGCCGACGCCAGCCACGTGTTGGCCCCAGACAGGGTCAGACAGGCCGTACTTGTCTCGTTGGCCTGGGTGCCTGGGGCTAGCACGGTGTGAGATTTCAAAACGTCAGGGCCCTGCTGCGGAGATCGCAGACCAACCTCTTATGAACCTCCCCCGGAAAGAAATGAGTGCGCTTTGTCTTGCCTTTGGTTGTTCCTCACCTAAGAAAATCTTTTTTTCTTTTCCAAACACAACACTGAGGATCACTTGTGTCCTTACACTTCTAGCTTAGACGTGTCTACTCTAAAAGGGTCCGGGGTGCATTGTGGCTGGACTTTCCTTTCTTCTGAGTCCCTGCCAGGGATCTTAACCCCTAGTTTTCCTGGCCTGAGACATTGACTGGTGGCCCATCCTTCTTTGGGACAGCTTCCAATGCTCCAGGTCTACTAGGGGTCCGCCCACCAAGCCCCCTGCTCACTAACTACCGCTGACAATAAGAAGTGGAGAGAGCTTACTTCTCTCTCATATGACCTCCAACCTGAGGCTTTGCATGGCGAAGGCAAGGAAAGCAGAGGAGATGGTGGGTGGACATTCCAACTCTGACCTCAGAGAAGGAAAACCCACCTTGCATTGTATTCCTGAAACCGGAAATGAAAATGCAAATTGCTTGATATATGAGGAGACGTTATCTAATTAGGGCGTAAGAAATTTAATCTTTCCAGCATGCAGGTCATATAATTAATGTTAATTTAACGCTCAAATTCTCAGTCATTAATTTTTATTCTCTTAAATGCAGTTTGGCAGGGGCCCCTGATCCATGGCAATGGATTTTACTAGATGTGAAAGCACACTTGGTCTTAAGGAGTGACTCACCGTAGACCTTCCCATCCCAATAACAAGATCACATCATGTATGCATTATTAAGCCACATAATTGAACGGTCCATAGTTTGCATATCAGACTATTAAAATAATGCGTTTTGCTTTTCTCTGAACACGTATTGTTCAAGCCTCTGCGAATATGTGGCGATTCTGATAATTATCACCAAATTACTGCAAATGTTCTCTTCATTAACATGATTTCTTTCAAGCATTTTTAAAAATGTGAATGTTATTATGAATTAAGAAACTTCTTACAAAGTTGTGTGAAGTGTGTGTGTGTGTGCGCGTGTGTGTGTGTGTGTGTGTGTGTGTGTTTTAAGGGACTTGTCACTGGGAAGGAAAGGATATATTTTAAATGGAGGAGGGAGAAAAATGCTTTTGACTAAGTCTTTCAAGTGGCTTCCTTTGGTCAAATAAAAGTTTTCTCTCTAGTTTTTTGGGCAGCGTCTAGGCAAGAGACAAACAGAGAAAATAGAAAAAAAGAGGGAGGAAAGAGGGAGGGAGGAGAGAGAATTTGAAAGTCACAGGAGAGTAAGAGAATTAATTTTTTTAAGTCCCTACTATCTTGTCCCATCTGGTGTGGATAACTTGTCCCCACAAATAACCTCCTAACTTTTTACCTGACCTAGAGTAAACTAATATCCTCCCTTTTTAAAATACCAACTCAAAATTTTTTAAAGATAACAGCTCACAATTAACTAAATATTGCTGTCTTCCCCCAGCTATTCTGAGCTATACTGTTGGGAGAAATTATAAGCCGTAAAGAGCCTTTATTGTAACCTCTCCACCACACACAGTTTCTAAAGTTGAATAGCAAGACATTAAAACAGACACACACTACTGCAAAATAAGAGTCTCTTCTAAATGTGAGAAATTTTCATCCACCCCTCATTTCTAGTGAAATTTCCCTTTGAGTGATTTTTAAACTTATAACAAACAGGTCTTTCTGCCGCTGGTATTGTCGCTCCTTCCCGGCACAGCGTCGCGCAGCGCGCGGGTCGCTCTCCTCCGACGGCGCTTCCAACACCGAAAAGCTGCCATCAGCCCTGGTGAAGAGGGAGTTTCACCCACTGGTAATGTCACAAGAGTTTGAGGTTGTAAGGTTTTTCCTAAATAAAAGACGTCACCTCGGGTGGGAGTGAGGAGAGAGAGAGAGAGAGAGAGAGAGAGAGAGAGAGAGAGAGAATGAGTTGTGGCTGGTGCATTCCGTCCGCTCCAGCAGTAACCTGCTTGGCTGTTCCCTGCGGGGCTGGATACCCCCTCCCCTTGCTAGGTGCCCGGATCCTTCGGGCCTCTCTCCTCAAGCCCACGGTCAGCTCTCCCGGGAAGGGGTGCCAGGCCCCGGGCGGCACTTTTATTTTGGCTGAGAGGAGAGAACGCTGCTCCCAGGCCCGAAGAAGGCGAACTGAGCCCTTCTGTTTGGATTTCCCTCCTCGCTATAGCAACCAGCAGCATCCGGACAAAAATGCGCCCTCCCTGGACAATGGCCCGGCCTCCCGCTTCTCGCCCTCGTCTTCCTCCACCGGATCGCAGCCAGGACCTGCCTAGGAGCTCAGTGGCTCAGTGGCAGGGAACGCCCCCACCCCCATCCTGCTCTGTTCCCTAGCAGTCCCTCCCGAGGTCAGGCCAGGGCGCTGGGACGCCGGCGCAGCCCCTTCTCCCTACCCCTGCTGATCCCCCACGCAGGCCGAGGCCGGGACACAGAACCTCCTGGAAGAGCTCGGGAGCTCCCACAGCGGAGTTCTCCGCGGGATTGTGTGGGTGGTTAGATGGTCCTGAGTAGCACAAACTCCAGCTTTCTTTCAGGGTTAAGAAAACAATTATTAGTATAATGCACAAAGCAGACTACTCCCTCCCTCCCGCCCCCCCCCATCCGCACACATTCACATTCACGTAAATATAAGCATCCTAAACCACGATCCTAGGCATGATCTCTGACTTTCTTTCACTCTCCCAAGGTTAATTAGGTTCCCTTCCACGAACCGAGCTCCGCGCCTATTCATTATTCTCTCCCTCTGACCTAGGGCGTTAATATGATCAGGCCTGTGACTCGGCCGTGTCCTGTTTTCCTATTTTGCATTTAATGCTGGGACCCGGCTGCCCCAGATTACCATCGAAAACTCGAAGGAAAGACAAGAGGAGTGAACTGTTCTTAATGCTCTAACCTGCCTAGACCTTCGCTTTCTGCGTCGTTTTCCGGACAATGCCACCCTTTACATCACCGGGACCCACGTTCTGAAAACCTCCCTTTAAAAAAATAGCCATCCCTAACTTTATTAAGTTCAAAAGTGCCTAGAATGACAGATCTAAAAACTCAGAAAGCCAGGAGGAAGTCTTGGCCCACAGCTAATACCGCTGTGATTAACTGCCCTTAAGAAAAACTTCGCTCCCGCGCATCATCCCTCCCCCCGCTGAATGCGGTCCCCCGGACACTAACAACACGATTGTTAAGTGCATTCGTACAATTTAGAAGGGATTTACATTCCTGATCTGTGCAGCCAGAATAAGAAAACCGAAGTCCAGCCTCAACCAAATGCAGTCTTGTTTCCCCCAGCGATCGAAACCCAGCCCTTGCTGTTGGACGCCTCACCAGTGCAATTGCTAAGGACGCCCTTTCACTGCGCCTCTGCGCAGGTGTGTGTCCGTGCTCTCACCCCTTGCCTTTCGCTTCTCAAATTATTCCAGAGCATAAGAAAGGGAACGGACTGCGGCAAGAGCTTTATTTCTAAATGCTTTAGAGCTAAGGAGGTTTGTGGGAAATCCCTTTAATTTATCAGAGTTGTCATTCCCTCCTGGTAGTCAGCTATCCACCTGCTTTAAGGCGGGGGGGGGGGGGGGGGGTGGGAAGGGCAGGGGCGGAGGGGGGCTGGTGGAGGGGGTGGAGGTGGGCACCCTCAGGCTCCATTGCTAGGAAGTCATTAGTCCTTTAAAAGCAAAATTTCAGGAAAGGAACTAGGAGCCACCAATCACCTCCTGTTCTGTTCCTGATATTTCAATATAAACAAGCTGTATTAACTCCAAATAGAATTTATCTCGCGCACTGATGGAATGTGTCCTTTATGCTTTCTCCCCTGTAAGGCCTCATATTCACCACTCAAAATTTAGCAGTCTTCCTTTGATAAATTACTCAAAGTAATCCCTGAAACAGCTAGACTGCCTGGGTGATGTGGTTTTAGAAGTCTTCAAACCGTGCCTGTCTATAAAATATTCACTTGCGGACTACAAAGGGGGGATCATTTTTAATGACAAGATTCAGAACTGGGAGTAAAGGGGGAAGAGATTAATATCCATGAATTCAAATAATTTCATTTCAAATACTGAACTTAGAACTTAGAACATTATATCTCACTGGTTTACACAGTAGCGAAGAATCATCTGTATATGAGGTGTGGACAAACAGAGTTGCCAAGCATATGAAGAATGGGAGTTTCCACTTTCAGAAAACTTTTCCTTCTTCAAGACCATTCATGACATAGAGCCAGATGCACATTTAGAAACTTGTAAAATACATGTATAGGCAGTAATTCATATAAATATGAGATTTTTTAAATTGTGGTGACAGTGTGCTGCTACATAATTAAAGATATTAATTTCTGTTGTTTTTTTTAAGAAGCTAAATGTTTATTGTGTCTCTCATAAGGACTGGCAACTTGGAAATGCATTTTCCATGCTCTTTATGAATGCATCCCCAAGACTGCAGTTCTTGAAGCTTTCAGGAGGTTTTCATTAAAGCAGCCAGCTGCCTCTTTGTGTGGATTGGCTGTTTAAAGCTGTAGCTCTGAGGTGGGAGCCTCAGTTTTGACATTCTGTAGGCCCTTAGCGAAGAAGTTCCATTCGAATGTGGGGGAGCTCTCAAATGAAACATCATCTGGGGGCCAGCAGGAGAGCAGAAAGCACAGGAATGAAGGGCTGGGACACAGGAGGAGGAAAGAGGGAAGGAAGGGGGAAAGGAGGGGGGGAGGGAGGGAGGAGTGGGAAAAGAAGAGATTCAAACAACCCTCCTCCAAGGAGGGTACATTTAAAAGGAGACACCAACAGGCAATTTTATCCAAGTTTAAGCCAGTTGCCACCTCCTAAGAAATTTCCCTGTTTCCTGATTTTTATTATCATGAGACTACCTAAATAAGAAATAAATTAAGATCTATCAAATGAATACCATCTCTCTATTTTAATAACTGTGCCTTTTCAGCACAGTGTGTGGGGATGGTTACGGGTGTTTTTTCTGCCAAGTCCTGGTACAGAGAAATAAAGAAATGTTTTTGTTTTTGTTTTTGTTTTACCTATAGTGTGAGTGTGTTTAGTAGATGAATGAGTTAATAAATTAGAGTTCAAGTTAGAGAGCATGGACTGATACCATTACTGTTATTCAAGTGAAGACTTTGGGGGCCATGGGTTAAGGGGCCAGGCCCAGCTCACTCTTTTGAGGAGTGTGACAGGGTGGAGATAAATAGGGGTCTTTTCGGTTACGTTCGGATACGTTGAGCTGTTTCCTCTCCACGCAGAGCACCCGGGCAAGAGGGAGTCCGCACTATTTCTTCAAACCAGTCCAGGTCAGGATACCCACAGAGTACAGCCCTTCCTGGGACCTAAGGGAAGGGCCCAGGCTAGCGCCGCTGCCTGCATCTCTTCTTAGGGTGCCTCAAGTCTGTTCTCGCTGAAAGGGCCCAGGGGACCCTGCAGCCGCCCCCAGGCAGCGAGGCCCGCTCGAACAGCCTGCTCAGCCATTGTCCTAGCGAGTGATCTCAGAGAGCTGTGCTCGAGTGAGGGAGATATCAAGACACCTTGTCAGTTCAAAGCATTTTAGGGTTGTTTGAAATCCTCTCCACGTCAACGTAAGCAGCCTCAGTATTTGAACAGCTGCTTTGAACAGTGAAAGGGAATGAGCTGAATCAAAACCTGGAGGTGTCTCCCCGAGACACCTTCAACGCGCTTTTATGCGGGTTGGAGAAAGGCAGGCAGACCTGCAGACTCTGCCCTGGCCGGGTCAGCCGCAAAAAAAAAAAAAAAAAAAAAAAAAAAAAGGCGCCCACGACGGTGGGGGTGGCGGGGGAGGGAAGATGAAGAAGCCCCCATCTGGAGCTAAAACCCCGGAGAGTCTCGGTTCCCGGAGCCCCAGGGAAGAGTCGCGCCGGGAGACAGACAGGAAGCCGAGGCTACTCTGGACCCGGCGTTCGCGCCAGCCGGGCCTCCGGCGACAAGCAGGGAGGCGGGGGAAGCGCGGGGGGGAGGTGGGACACTGAGCCCTGGTGCGCGCCCAGCCCTGCCCGCCCGGCGATTGGCCCGGCTCCGAGGTTGGGGGTGGGGTGCGGAGGCTGAGGCCCAGGGGTTGGGCATTGCTTTGTGTACTCCCGGGGATTTATTGGGTGTATTAATCCGGGAGAACTACCCCGCTTGCCCTGTTGAGAACGTTCTGGCTCCAACGTCGGCCAGCAAAATGGGGGCGGGCGGGTGGGGGCGGAGTGGAGTAGAGACCCGGGACCTCTACGTGGGATGGATATCAGAGTCCCAGTGAAGTCCCTTTACAGACAGGAAGTTTTGATGTACACGTGCAGCATATTCTTGCCCCCACTCCGCAACCGAGCGCCCAAAGCCTGGGGTTGAGGGGAGGCGGCAGAAGAAGAGGCAGGTGGAGAGACCTTTAAACTGACTCCGAGCCCGGCCGCCTCGGCTTTCTCAGAGATGTGTCTGGAAACCCTGTCTTCTCTCCAGTGTATCACCCCACGGGCTGCAGAGGGCCTTGTCCCTTGAGAAATGTGAAATCAAATCCAGAGAAAAGCAGACACCTGCCCTGAAAGGGCGAAGGGGGGGTGAGCTGCTGAGTATTCGGACACTGCCCTTCCCGGCGGCTGGATTCCTCCATCTGGGGATCTCGGAGTTCTCCGAGCTGGGAGGCGGAGGAGGGGGGGGGGGGGTGCAGAGGGCTGAGGCCCGCCTGGATGGGACGCTGCTGGCACGCCGCCCGTGCGCTCCCAAAGCCCCAGGAGAGCCGCGCGCCCAGCGCCGGGAACTCCGGGCCGCTGTCGTGAGGAGGCGGTCCTGCCCGCCGCCCAGCCCCTTCGCTCCCTGTCGAGGAGCCTCCAGCGCCAGCCGCCGAGTCTGCGCGCTCCGAGGCTAGGACTTTTTCATTTTTTCCTAACCGGGCAAAGTTACGGGATTCCTAGCAGCCCCCAGGCGCGCGGCTGCAGTGGCTCCGCGCTTGCGCTGGGACTGAGCGCCACTCCGTGTGTGTCCTCGCCTTGCCGCGCGGGTGCGCGCGTGGGGGGAAGCAGGTCCGTCCTGTTGGCGGCCTGTGGGTTCGCCCCTCCCCTAACCATTTCTCTCTCCCACACACACGCTCATAAACACAGGGCACGTGGAAATTCTCAGCCAAAGCGCCTTGCCCGGGCGGGTGCTCAACGTGGTGATTTATAAACAACTCAGCCACTCCCCAAAGAGCTCGTTCCTCGTTAGTCATGATGAATTCTCTGGACCGCTCCACTTTGCTGTCTAGATTAAGATGCTCGGAGGCCCCAAAGTGCTCCCCTTGAGCGTTGTTTTGGCTTCCTTTACAAATCCACCACCCCCGGCAGCGCCAGCGCTACAACGCACAGGGCCAAGGGTGAGAGGTGGGGACTAAAGTCACTTTCCCTGGGGTCTTTTTTTCCTTTCCCGGCAGCAACTTTTGATTCTCTTGGCAGTATCCGCGCCCTTCACTTGGCCCTGCGGGGTGGTCCTGCTGCTGCAGGCAGGGTCCGCGCCTGAGTCTCTCCCACCAGGCTCGCAGGCTCCTAAGCCCGCGGCAGGCACCTGCTCCCGGTGGCTAGGGAACTGACCAACCGACGCGCTCGCGCCCAGTAGAGCGGCGCCGCGGTGTACTCTCCCGCAGTCTTGCTCTGGAGTTCACGGCTGAAGGCTAAGCTGGAGCTTAGCCAGCGAGCGCCCGAGAGCTGAGTTAGACCAGCCCCACCCGCTGGCGTCCGTAGAAGTTACTAATTAGGAAGATTCCCCTAGCATCAGCCCATTTTCCTTCACACACCGTTCCTCCCTTTGGAAGCAGCTAACGGAAAAGTTGTATCGAGAAGAGCCAGCCGCACAGGCAAGCGCGCACGCAGCTCCGCGTCTCGGCTTCCCGGAGCGGCCCTGGGTGCCGCCACCGCACCCGTAGGCTGAGCACCCCTTGCCAGCGCTTCTGTGGCCTCACACAGGGCAAAGGTCTTCCTGCCCAGACTCCTGGTTTTTCTAAGCCAAAAACTGCGCGCGCCCCAGTGTGTTAGTTAATCTGACAGACTTCATGAGTTTTGTTTTGTTTTCGGTCCAGGCCGCTGCGCTGTCAGAGCAGGCAGTTCCGCGCCTTTACAGGAGTTTCTCACTAGTGGATGAGCGCAGGCTAAGCCTGCCTCTCATGGGGTCCTCTCGCCCAGGGGCTGGGAGACAACTGGGCCTGGAACCTAAAAGGAAGGGAGCCTGTGCTAGCGGCGGGTTGGAAGGGAGGGAAAGGACCTTTATTTGGGGGCAAAAGTGTCCGCACATCCTGAAGCAAAAAGCACGTGGACATTGAAATTCTATCCGTGGGGGTAAAGGAGACTTCAACAGGGGGACAAGTCTGGCTTCTGACTCTTGGTTTAAGAAACGCTGGTGTGTGTGTGTGTGTGTGTGTGTGTGTGTGTGTGTGTGTCCCAAGGTGAATAAAAACGGGACTACCCCTGGCTCCTGCGACTCAGCTTTTCTTTTTCTCTCTCCTTCTTCACCCCCAACCCCAGCCCTAACAGGAAGAGAAGGTAGACCAACACCCCCCCCCCCCCGCCACCACAATCCCCACACACCCAAGTCTTCCAAGTGGCTGTGGTCGAAAGAGGACTGAAGCTGCCCCCCGCCCCCCACCATCAGCACCCCCCCCCTCCACCGCGCGTCTGCTAGGGAGACAGATGGGGGGCGGGGCCCATCCAAGAGGGGCGGAGGAGCCCCGGGGTTGGAGAGCTGGGGTGGTGAGAACTAAGAGAATCTGAATTGGGTGGAGAGGGGGGACTGGAGGAGGGCTGAGAGGACTCGGCGCCCGGGGGGGAGGAGGAGGGGGCAGCTCTACGCCAATCAGTGGCGCCGGCCTGGGAGGTTGCTAGCGGTATCCACGTAAATCAAAGGGCGCGGAGCCAATGGGAGGGGGCGGAGGGGGCGGGGCCCAGGCGCGTGCCGCTGCGAGCTGGCGCTGCCAAGAGAGCGGGAGAGAGCTGGAGAGAGCAGGGAGAGGGGGGAGCGCGGAGCTAGTCAGAGAGTGAGCGAGAGCAAGAAGGAGGGAGAGGAGGAGAAAGAGAGCGAGGGCGGGCGGGAGGCGGCGGCGGCAGCAGCAGTAATAGCAGGAGCAGCAACAGAAGGCGTCGGAGCGGGCGTCGGAGCTGCCCGCTGGGGGAGAGAGAGAGGAGAGAGAAAGAGAGCGAGCGAGCAGAGGAGCCCGAGGCAAAAAAGTAACTGTCAAATGCGCGGCTCCTTTAACCGGAGCGCTCAGTCCGGCTCCGAGAGTCATGGCGACCGCAGCGTCTAACCACTACAGCCTGCTCACCTCCAGCGCCTCCATCGTGCACGCCGAGCCGCCGGGCGGCATGCAGCAGGGCGCGGGGGGTTACCGCGAGGCTCAGAGCCTGGTGCAGGGCGACTACGGCGCGCTGCAGAGCAACGGGCACCCGCTCAGCCACGCTCACCAGTGGATCACCGCGCTGTCCCACGGCGGCGGCGGCGGGGGCGGTGGCGGCGGCGGCGGGGGCGGGGGCGGCGGCGGGGGCGGCGGCGACGGCTCCCCATGGTCCACCAGCCCCCTGGGCCAGCCGGACATCAAGCCTTCGGTGGTGGTACAGCAGGGCGGCCGCGGCGACGAGCTGCACGGGCCAGGCGCCCTGCAGCAGCAGCACCAGCAGCAGCAACAGCAGCAGCAACAGCAGCAGCAGCAACAACAACAGCAGCAGCAACAGCAGCGGCCGCCGCATCTGGTGCACCACGCCGCCAACCACCACCCGGGGCCCGGGGCATGGCGGAGCGCCGCGGCTGCAGCGCACCTCCCGCCCTCCATGGGAGCGTCCAACGGCGGTTTGCTCTACTCGCAGCCCAGCTTCACGGTGAACGGCATGCTGGGCGCCGGCGGGCAGCCGGCGGGGCTGCACCACCACGGCCTGCGGGACGCGCACGACGAGCCGCACCACGCCGACCACCACCCTCACCCGCACTCGCACCCGCATCAGCAGCCGCCGCCGCCGCCGCCCCCGCAGGGCCCGCCGGGCCACCCCGGCGCGCACCACGACCCGCACTCGGACGAGGACACGCCGACCTCGGATGACCTGGAGCAGTTCGCCAAGCAGTTCAAGCAGCGCCGGATCAAACTGGGATTTACCCAAGCGGACGTGGGGCTGGCGCTGGGCACCCTGTACGGCAACGTGTTCTCGCAGACCACCATCTGCAGGTTTGAGGCCCTGCAGCTGAGCTTCAAGAACATGTGCAAGCTGAAGCCTTTGTTGAACAAGTGGTTGGAGGAGGCGGACTCGTCCTCGGGCAGCCCCACGAGCATAGACAAGATCGCAGCGCAGGGGCGCAAGAGGAAAAAGCGGACCTCCATCGAGGTGAGCGTCAAGGGGGCTCTGGAGAGCCATTTCCTCAAATGCCCCAAGCCCTCGGCCCAGGAGATCACCTCCCTCGCGGACAGCTTACAGCTGGAGAAGGAGGTGGTGAGAGTTTGGTTTTGTAACAGGAGACAGAAA
The DNA here is from genome assembly GCF_027475565.1 of Acinonyx jubatus. NCBI lineage: Eukaryota > Metazoa > Chordata > Mammalia > Carnivora > Felidae > Acinonyx > Acinonyx jubatus. Next base: position 62,269,264 of record NC_069385.1, on the reverse strand, counting down.
GAGAAAAGGATGACCCCTCCCGGAGGGACTCTGCCGGGCGCCGAGGATGTGTACGGGGGGAGTAGGGACACGCCACCACACCACGGGGTGCAGACGCCCGTCCAGTGAACTCGAGCGGGGGGAGGGGCAGAGCGCGGGGCTCCCCCTCCCCTACGGTCCACGGCCCTTTCCCGGCCCCCTTGTTCCCTCTCTAACTTCTGATTGTTCTTTTTATTTTAATTATTATTTCCCCGTCCCTTAAAAAGAAAAAAATAATAAGGAAAGCAACTAAGGCACTGGACTATCCTTTAAACGGTAGCAGGTGTAATGATGTGTTTTGACCTTTACAGGCTAGTACCCAGGCAATGGAGTGGAGTGTCTCATAGAGAGAGTGAGGAGAGAGTGTGTAATAGAGAGAGAGAGAGAGAGAGAGAGAGAGAGAGAGAGAGAGAAGGAGAGATGGCAAGCACTGAGTTAAATACCTGGCAAAAGTAAATAAATTACCAAAAAGAAAAAAAAAATCCACCAAACCGTGATAAACACAAAACAGCTTCCTGATGCTCGGAGTTGGCACATGCTCTGCTGTGTTGATTTAATGTGGATCCTCATCAGGAAGGAGGAAAAAATACACATGTTCTTTGATGTAGTCAAAATTTAACCGCATAAATTTGCACTGCAAGAAAATTGAAGTTTACACCAACAAATTCATTGAACGTATTTTTCTTTCTCCCACGGTTAATTTTGAAATTGCCGGGTTTTGTTTTGTTTTGTTTTGTTTTGTTGTTTTATTCAGCAGGGAGAGTTGAAGCCAGCTCTTGGCTACTCTCCATTTCTAACGTTCTTGTGTTGCCCCTTGTTCTTCTTCCTGTTTGTGAACTTTGGTTACCTTCAGGCTCCCCCCAACATTGGTGTAACATTTAGTTGCTTCTTTTACCAAAGCAAAAACGATTGGCTTCATACAAAATAAATAATTCTCTGCTTTCAGGAAACGTGCATGGTCTACCCGCTTTATCCAAGGCAAGAGTCCAGTTTGGAATACAAAAATGAGTCAAGCATTGGTTTTTTTGTGACCAGCCACAAAGTAAACTTCATTTTCAGGCAGTGTTTCTGGGGGAGGTTGTGGAGGGGAGAAAAAGAAAAATCGATAGTGAGTGACTGATTGCTTCATTTTATCAGGCGGGCCCATTGTGAAAGAGCTCAGAGGAAATGTGGAGGTTATAAATGTATTTCCAGAGTCGTCCAACAGAAAGTGGCACTTTGAAGAGAACTAGGGAAATATATATCTTCGGAAACCCCTGTATAGTTCTCTGCCTTCAGTTTTAATAACTTAATTATGAGGAATTATTTGTGCTGAGAGCAGCAGTTAAACTTTGTTCCTCTAATAGCTTTTTTTTTTAACATAAAGAAAATAATCTGGGAACTTAATGGTGTATGCAGAGACTTTTTTTTACTGCACAAATACCCATATGCATACAGAGGATATCTCCACTCTAGGCTGGTTTTGTCTTCACTAGCTCATTTGTTTATCAAATCAAATTTAAGGTCCCACACCTTCTTCTCCTATAATTTATCACAGAAAATACCAGTTTAACCTAGACAGCTTTCCCCCCTTCTTTCACTAAGGAAGCCAAATGAACTGGGGGAAAAAATGCTATTTTCTATCCTTCCTTTTCTCCCTTTGTTAATAGTTTTAAGTGCGCTTTTACCTTATCTTGATGGAAAATGGTTAACTCCCATAACAAAAGACTCTACTGGGAAGTGTAGGTGAAAAAACTTCTAACTATTGAAAATAAATACCATTAAACTGTGACCAGTTAAAATATTTAAAAAAAATAATCAGCACAAAAGGGCGCTAAAAGGGAAAACACTTTTTATTAATCTTAAAAGTTTGGGGCTTTTTTTTTTCTGGTTAAGTATTAGGCAAATCTTTATTTAAAAAATTAAATTCTCAATACCATAAAATTATGGTTCAGCATCAGATTAGCATTGCACTCAGTAGTTAAGGTTTTAGGAAATATGCTTTATATTGTCTTTTCAAACACCTGTGATTGTTTCATTTTCAATGTTTTTGCAAGATAAATGATGACTTAGAATGGGCATATTTATTTGCCTGTATTTCATTTCCCCCAACGAATGTCACGAGGAGATGGACACAGAGCTGCTGCTTCGGGCTGTATCACACTGCTTGTTCCTGAGGTGTGGGGACTGGCCTCTAGTGAAGCAATCCAGAGCAGGGCAAATAGCCAATGGTTAAGGGAGGAAATGAATTTTCAGATTCTTATTACCAAGTGGGTAAGGTCAGACGCTGGAGTTCAGGGGACTTGTCTATAGCTCCTCTAACTCTCTTGGGTTTACTAAGAAGAAAGTTACCACTGAACCTTACCACTATGTATATATGTTTAATATCTGTCTTTTGAAATGCAGAAATAGTTTAAATGTTTCTTTGTCTATTTTTCTTTTTTTTTTTAATGCTACCCAGGGAAATATTTTCATATCATTTTTAAGTGGCCTGCCTCAATGTATATTTATTTCTTTTAAAGCAAAAAGGTTCTGGAAACTGTTTTTCTGTAGCTTTAAATGAGTAGATGAGCAAAATCTATATGGGATGTAATTTTTTTGTTCAGTCTCTTTAAAAATACTTTGTTTTGGTACATTTGGTTGTGCTTGTGGGGAAAATAAAAACGCAGAGATCCTTATATATTTATGTTAAAGTAATATTTTATTATCTACATAAAACAGAAATGCACAATACCTTCATAGTTTGTTCTAATTATTGAAATATCTTTATTTTATTTTTAAAGATAGTGCCAAGTTTTAAGGGGGGGGAAACCCTAGACCTTATACTGACTGAGTTGAGTTGTGTGTAAAATACTTCCCTTCCTTTATACTTCATAAAGTTTTGGAATAAATTTTATGCGTATACTGCCAGGTTTCATGTTTATAACTTTCAGAGCTTTTTTGTTTGTTTGTTTTTAAGAGAGACTACTGTTCTGATTCTACTTCACTTTTCTTTGCAAAAAACTATCAGTCCCAGACCTTTCAGTCACTGTGCCCATAGCACTAAATTGAAATGGTCATTGGGTTTGAGTTCTGATTCGTTTGCCATTTCAGTGTCCAACAGAGAGATGTTTGTCCCCTTTAAATATATGCAGATATCCCTACATCTTCTTTCCAGGTTACCTTTACCTTAACTGATTGTGCTTTTTTGGAGAGCATCAATCAACTAGGTGGACTTTAATCTTTACCCACTTGTCCTCACATAATTTGGGATCTAAAAGAGCAAAGCTTAGTTAAGGGTATTATTCTTTTTAATAATTAACAAATATCTTCCAACAAAGAGTAACTCTGACAATATGCAAGATGTGTGTTTACCGAGTGATTAGAGGTAGGACCTAAATATTATTCCTGTTAGGTTTAAGGGGGAGGGGGGAATGGATTTTGCAATGGTTTATACAATAGTATCTATTTCTCTTCAGGCAAGCAAACAGGCTCTAAAACAGAGAGAGAAAAAAAGAGAGAAGAATGTATGGGAGAGACTCAGGCTGTGATGCTAATAACAGATTGTTTCAGATAGTCTCCTATGGAGCATTATACTTACCAAAATCAGTTTTAAGGTTAGTGGAAAATCCAAGCAGTGTTGGGTTAGTTTACAAGTTTGCTGATACATTTGGAGTGCTCCTTGAAACACTGGTTTAAGCATAAATGTCCATTTTGAAAGGTAGTTTCTGGGCTTATTACATCTGATCATCTTTTCTAACTCCTAGTCAATATTACACAGGTCCCAAACAGATTCAGCCAAATGATCTTATCAATAGTCTGAACGAGAAGTGACAGAAAGAAGAAGTGTTTTGTGACCGCAGACATGCTGATGGGTAAAATGTTTAAGCTGGATATAGATTTGAGTTCTGGGTCAATATCCTCCTCCATTGTAGGCAGAAAACAAGCAGCATCTGCCCTCTGCAGGGCATTTTAGTGGACCTTGAGAAGGCGTTTTTTGTTCTTAGCCACAGGGGCTACTGACTGGAAACCATCACGTGTTAAACGGACACGCCATGGTTTTGACCCATGCTTGCCGTTCAGATTAGAAAGCTACTCGGGCACTTTCATTGCCGGTTTGGGGAATGTATTACACGCTAACGTAAAAAACTCCATCACTGCCACTGGGAGACATTTGTGGGGCAGCCATCCCTAAGATGTTGGCTAGCCACAGTGACAAACCCTTTCTTTTCCCCAAAGACAATAATGCAGAACGCGGCCGTCCTGAAAAAGCTCCTGTGTTTCCTCAAAATATGTCACTTTTCAAATTGATGGTGTACGATGGGGGAGAACAGATCATGTGGGAGAGTCGTGTGAAGGTCAGATAGAGGGAATGGCCACAAATAACATTGTGCTTGGCACTTGTAGACATTCTCAGTTCCCATGAAGTTACCTCCTTTATATTTCAGATGGCGGCAACAAAAGCACTCTCCTTCCCCTCCTGCTCCTACCAGTGAAAGCCACACACTGGTTGGCAACACGTTCTGATGAAATGGCTTTCATAAAGGCACTCATCCTTCTATCTTCTTATTTCTCCAAAGCCAACTAATAAAGAGATGCAACAGCAACAATGGGGGGCAGGGGGGGATGGCATGGGAGTGCTTTGGTACCTGTGCCTGTGCATCTCTAAGCTGCATACATCTGCCTTTCCTTTGCCTTACTATGGAAGCAGCTTGGGTAGTGCTGTGTTTCTGGGGGAGAGAAATTATCGTTTTGTCACTGGTTTCTGTGATTTGTCTTTGTTGATTTTTTTTTCAATCGGTTTATAGAACTCTGTTCTAGATTCTATTGAATGCCTAGACAAGTTAAAGAATGAGATAAAGAGGGGAGCGTTTACAGAAAAAGAAAGAAGGATGGTGAAGGGAGGGTCAAAGGTAAAAGTGTTTCTTTGGGTCTGCTTGTATATTTCAATGAGGCAAAAGGGACAGTGTCTATTTAAAATGAAAGTACATCTGTAGGTACTATGAATGAAGCTTCACAGTATGACGTGACGGAATGGGATGTTCAGCTAAATTTTATACCAACAGGATCCCTATTCGGGAAAGTTTACTTTTTCAGTGATGCATAATCTCTTACCAGGGGGCAGATGGTGGGAGGAGAGAACCAGGGCTCCTGGTACCTATTCTCACCGCTGGATTCAGTACAGGAAATAATGCAAAAGTGGTAGGGGCTTGCCTCTCAGCTAGAAAACTGTGGAATAAACTTGCCCACCTTTGTAGAACTTGGGCCAGAGTTATTCCAATGCATCCTTATCTAGAGGTGGGTACAGGAGGACCAGAAAATGGCTTTTGAGTTTTCTTAAAGCCTTCGCTTGGTTATGGAGATAAACAATCAGAATACTTTCACATTGTTCTTACGTTTTGTGGGAAGCTGGGAAATTTGTTCCCTCCTTTATTTTTTAAGAAAAAGAAAGTTAATTAACTTTATCATGTAGTACTTTCCCTTTACCTTAATAACAACTCTGCTTGGCTTAGCTGTTAGAGGTTTTAGAAACAATATCATATCCCATCAAAACAACCCTGGCCTCTTATTGTTAGAATTCTGGTTGTTGATAACATTAAGATGTATTTCTTTAAAAAAAAAAAAAACATGTCTGAAATGTTATTTAATACACCAGTAAAAGTGCATCTATATCTTAAAGTTTATTCCTTTCACGTCTTTCTGAGTTTTTATAGCTCTTTGTCTGAGATTTGGGGGGAGGGGGGCAAAAAAACTTCCATATGCGGTTCGTACGTGAAGAGTCTGGGCTCTGGAGTGTGGTCTGTAGCTGGCGGCACACAGCTCTTTGCTCTCAGAATGGGGAGCTGTCATCTAGAAAAAAAGAAGGAAATAAATGCCCCACAAAGACTCACTTGTCACTGATTTTAGAAAGACAGGGGAGCATTAGGACCCCATCTGAGCAATATGGAGGGGATTTTGATTGTTATAAATTGTATACGATTAACTCTCGGCGTGCAGAACGACAGCAGTAGGAAACCTCGCTGTGGAGTAAATTTGAACCTGCATCCTTTTTGATTTGGGGCATATATTTTTCCTCCCGCCAGTGTTTCCTCTGGGTTTGTTGTTTAAATTTGGGGAGGGGGGGGGAGAGTAAGGCACACACACAAATTTGGCCAGAGTTTGGCAGGAGAGTGGGGAAAAAAAGAAAAAGTTTCTTGCGGGTGTGTATTACACATCAGCCATTGTAAATCACTGGGCTTTAGGGTTCAGGCAAATCCTCGTGGAAAGGGGCGCGGGGGGGGGGGACTTCTTTCCCTCCTTCTGTTCAGAAATCTCATTCCGGCAGAAGAATTTTTACGTTCCACAGCGCACGATTCTGGAGACAATGACTCGACATTAATAACTTTTTGTTTGTTTGCTCCCTTCACCAAATATTTCTTCAAAGTTGTTACAGCGCCTGGCCAAGGAGGTCGAGGGTGCTGCCGGCCGCTTCTCCTCGGTGCTCAGGCCCAAGGAGGCACCCCAGCCCCGCGGTGCCACCCCCACCTCGGGGAAGCCCAGGCCTCTGAAAGGAAGGCCCAGACTGCCCAGCTTGCCGGTGCAGGGAGGAGAGAGGCGCGGGGAGCCGGGCATTCCCTGTACTCCATCCCCGGCCCTCGCTCCGGGACAGCGAACAGCTCCAGAGTGTCTGCCAGGAACCGGGGGACTCTGCGGCTCTCGCGGCTCCGACGTCCGAATCTTTACGGGGAGGGTCGATAGCCCGGACGTCGCCGGCTATTCCATCGCACTCACTCTCCAAGGAGACCCTGGAGGTCGGGAGGGGGGGAGGCAGCCAACGAGTGGTGGGTTCTCCCACCCGAAGCTGAAGGTAGAGGTGGGGGCGGGGGAGGGCAGATGCCTTGGGCACAGCTGCCGCCCCCGGGAAAGTTGGTTACAGTCGCAGTGAGTTGGCGGGGCCTCTTTAGGGGCGCGTGCGGCTGGGGCAGAGATGCAATGGGGCGCAGAGGTGACCGAAGGTCGAGGGTCCAGGCGCCAGGGAATCTCCGAGCTTTGTGCCTGCGCGGGTTTTCCGCTTGACTCTGCAAAGTTGAGCCCAGGACCTTGCTTTCCTCACAAGAGAGGCAATCGTGGGAGAAGGTGCCCCAAGAGAAGAGGGCAGAGGAGGCAACTGCTGGAAAACTGGGGAGGAAAGGGGGAAGGAGAGCAATTTGGCCCTTTCTTGTTTATTTGTTTGTTTGGGGGGGGCGAGTGGGAGGGAGGCAAAGAGTAGAGCAAAGGAGCCAAGAGCTGGCAAACGAAGTTCTGAAGCATGTTCCCTTCAGCCCACACCCATCAAACTTCTGGCTGTTCCTGACCTCAGCTCCCTGCCTCCAATGAAGAAGAACCTACCTACCAAATGCTGAAGCTTGGAAGAAAACGAACCTCTAAACCCCTCGGAAACGGACCACTCCCTGCTGGGTCTAAAGTCGCTCTCGTATCGACAGTACAGGAGGAAAACCAGTTCCCCAGCGAAGGGAACCAGGGAGCCCTTCTTGGGTACCCCAGCCTCCCAAGTCAGAGAAGCGGGCAGCGAGCGGGGAGGGGCCACACCCCACGATCAGAGACACGGAGTTCCCCTCTGCAGTCTGGGCATTCACAGCACGGGCCGGATGCCCCCAACCCCCGCCTCAGCCCTCCAAGGCTCCTGGGAGGAGTCGCCTAATGGGAAGAGATCACTCAGTTCTTAAAGCCCTCGTAGACAGGTGCTGGGAGTTCTAGCACGGCCTTTTGCCTCTGGAGGAGGAGAGGCCAGGCGGGGAACAGGGGCTCTTGGGGCCTGGGGGGCGCGGCGGGGCCAGGGAGGCGGGAAGCTGGCTGAGGAGGGGTGGGAAGGCGGCCAGGGACGGAAGCAGGGGCTCTGGCGGGGCGCAGGTCGGTGCTGGCGCCGGGCCCGGCCTCCGCCGGGCGCTCCGGGCCTCCTGCTCGCTCCCGCCGCGCCAGCCTGCGGCCACTCACCGGGCCCCGCGGCCATCCCGGGCGAGGACGCACGCAAACAAGGATGCTTCTATTTACTCGCCTCTGCCTGTGGATTTCTAAGACATTCAGCAGGCACAATCATTAAACTAATTTGTATTTGATTGTTTGGGCGGACGGAGGGTAGTTTTATTGCGCTAAGCATTCAAGCAGGCACGCATCGCTGATTACCAGTATACATTAAATAAAGTTGTTTGTACACATTGTCTTACCACATATAGGCAGAGGCTTATTATTCTAATTACTCTAATTAGTGCATTGAAATGTTTTCTACTTGATTTGAGGAGACAGTGATTAGTTCTATTACTTCTTTTAACTCGTATTTTATGGAAAACTGTTGGTGCATGTTCAAATTACTTTATTTGCCCCTGGAATATAACGCTGACCCAAACGCAGTGAACTGCACGGCCCTTGTGGGGCCCCAACTTTGATGTGGGCCTCAGCTTGGAAGAGGCGTTTGTTATTTATTATTTCCCTCCCACCCGCGCGGCCGCGTCTCCCAGCGCCGGGGCCCCGCCGCCCCCGCCCCATCCCGAGCCCTAGATGCGCGCCGGCACTGGCCGAGTCCAGGCAGACGTGGATCCGAAACCCGCTCCGGCGCCGCATCGCTGGCCTGCTGCCCCGCTGGTTCCCTGGGTGCGATTACTTTTAAAAGACGCCCTTAAGCATATTTTCCGTGAATCTGTTTCTTGGGCTTTAATGTTACTATTAATTGATAAGATCAGCTCATCAAACATACTATTTCGATAGGGAATTGTAATTAAAACCTTAATCCTGTTTGAGACTTTTTTCCCTTTAAATTCCTTTTTCTTATGGAAGGGGTGCAAAGTTCACTATAAAAGTATTATAACAGGGAGATTAATTCGTTATCTAAATAACAATCTTTGCTATTGATCCAACGCACTTTCCTGCACCTTTTGTGTTGCTCGGGGAGACCCTTAAAAAGGAGAATATGACAAAGCAGAAGATTTGGACCGAGTCCCGCAGACTCGGATCGACCTGGCAGGGCGAGGGGGTCAGCGGCCCTCCCCGCCTTAAGCACAATCTGAGGAAGCTCCCGAGGTGGGTCTTGGCCGGGCCGGAGACGCCACCGGGAAGCGCCGCTTCCGAGCCGCAGGCCTGGGAGCCCGGCCTCCTCCGCGCTCCTCTCCCCTGGCAAAAGGAGATCTGCTCAGTTTCTAGGTAAATATTCCACCGGTTCTGCTTTTACTGTTAATATTTAAACTCGGATTATCCCGTCTCTGAATGCGCGTTCCTAACCTTTGCCGGTGGCTGCGCTGTAATAAACCCTGGCGGGGCCGGGCGGTCCAGACTCCCGGGGTCTCGGCCGCAGCCTCCCGCCCCCCGTCCCCCGCCCCCACCCCGCCCCGCCAGCCCCCCGCCCTCCGCCCCTCGCCGCCCGCCGCGAAAGCCGCGCGGGAATGAAATCAGCGCCTCCCGGCCCGGCAGCTGACGGCTGAGCATCCGGGACGCTCGCAGGCGGAGGGAGGCCGCCCTTTATCCCGGCCGAGGAGTCCTCGGGGGCTGCAGATGGAGTTGGGCCGCCCTGCAGCGCCCTGGAGGAGACAGAGCGAGCCCCGGTTCCCGGGGGCGACAGCCCCCAAACAGGGGTGGGGGGAGGCGAGGAAGTGGGGCGGGGAGGCCGGAGTGTTTGTGGGGAGCAAGCAGATCCTCTCCTAATCTATCTTCCTCCCTCACACGCCCCTTTAAAAGAGGTCGTGGCCCCAGTTTGAGAAGAAGCCCGAGAATTTCTGAGGCGAAGAGGAGCGTCTGTGTTCTTTGGTCAGCCCAGTGGTCTGAGATTGTCTTCTTTTCTAGGATCTTCCCCCCCTCCCCCCATTCACACCCTCCTTCTCTCCTCCTTCCAACAAAGTCTTCCTCCACCACGCACAGACTTGTTATGTAACAAAATCTCCCCGGCGGGTTTAACTGGAGAATAAAGGACACCCCAGCCCCACCCCTCCTCTCCTTTCCTTCCCTCCTTCCTCCCCCTTTTCTTCCCCCAGTGCATCTGTTCGCCACGACTTCTGTCCTCGCACCTCGCACCACGGCCGCAGGCCTTAGCCGAGTAGAACTTTGGCGCCCCACAGTGGCATCGGCTCGGAATGACTCTTGATTTTACAGCCTCCCAATCTGTTCGAATGTTTTGTTTCAGAACCAATTGCCTTCCCCCCTCCTCTTTCTCTCCCTCTCCACTCGTACTTTCCCTCAACTCCTCCTAGCCAAACACTTACGAAGGTGACTCTGTACATATGACTCATACGAAGGTCTCTAAACATCCGGTTCTAGGTAGTTCCTGAGTACGGACTTGAAAAGCTTCATCTGCAAAGACCATACATTTTATACCAGAAAGGTTCCCCCTAAATAAAGGTAAGAAGAAAGAACTGCTCCCCAACCTATGATCCTTACGTGTTTGGACTTTGGCAAGTGTTCAGTCTCTCAGAGAAGCCCCAGCCTTTGAGGGGCATCAGAATACTAGGTAAGAAGTAATGGTTAATAATAGGATGCTTCGTAGGGGGGGAAAAAGGAGCCCCAGTAAATGCTGTTTTAATTCGGCCTAGGTTTCACCTGTGATAGTAGGTTTGTTCAGTCTTAGTTTTCAAAAGCGAGTTTCTAGCTGTCACTTGAACAGAGACCTATCCATGGAAGAGCTTTCCAGAATAAGAACACCCCTCCCCCAAATAAACTACCAAAAGTAGCAACTCGGTATATGGAGCTGAACTCTGCTTCCTTCAGAGCCCAGTGAATTAGTCCTTCTCCCACACTGTAGGCCATTTTCGCCAGGAATGGTGATTCCTCCCTCTTCTGTTATCCCAGCAACGTGATAAGGAGCGAGGGGAGGCCAAGGACCACAGGCCGCAGTACTACGGGAGCTGAGAACGTGCCTGCAGTCAAGAAGACCTGCATTTGTGTAGGAGCTCTGCACTTAGGTGTGAGCAGCCTAGGAGAGGTCAGCGGACACCTCCAGACCTCAGTCCTTCTCTTTTGCAGAATGAGGATAATGCCCCCTTTCTTTCCAACAGGATTTAAAGTAAGGCTCAACTGAAATAACGTACCAGAAAGTGTATAAAGTGCAAGACCGATGTGAACGGCTGTTGCCGCCAGCTCCACCCGAGGCCTCTGCTGTGACTGTTCAGGAAAAAAAAAAAAAATGTAGCTTAAAAAATAATGATGCAGCCTTATGTCTATCATTGTGGAGGAAGGAAAAAAATAGCCATCTCAATTGCGTTATCTAGGAAGGGAACCATGGATTCTGATTAGCTTTAAATCAGGGCTACCATTGCACGGGATTTTTTTTTTTTTTTTTTTTTTTTTTGGATGTTCAACCTCTGGCTTGTGGCTAAAACCATCATTAGGGCCTCCAGCGCCAGCAACAGTAGTCGCAGCGATTGTAGTTCCGCTGTGATGCCTGGGTCAGCCCAGTACTCCAGTGAACCGCTGCCCCCCTCCCCCCGCCACCCCCACCCCAGCTCTCTTTAACGTCTTACAACCTCTTGACATTTATAGCATCTTTCTCTAGGTGTCATTTATAGCAGCCTGCATTAGTCGAGAAGAGAATCCTGGGATCATACACTTAGAACCAGTCACACACACATAAAGCAGCAACAGCAACTCTGGCACCAACCACCGGCAGCTTAGCTGGAATTGATGCAGGCCTCCCACCTGTGGAGAGCTCCAGTGGTCGCGGGCCACATCCAGTCACTGGGCTTGGGCAATAAAGACAGCTTGGATCCAACAGTCACTCTGCGACACCCGGGAGTTCCCCGGAGGGGCGCTGTGGCGGAAGCCGGTCCCCCACTCTGGGGGGTGGAGGGTCCCTTTCGCTACTCAGAGGATCCCATCCCACTCGGAGCGTCCTTCCACCACCCTTAAGTCCCTTCCGCCGGTCCGGGGGTCCCTTCTGACACTTTGGCGTAGGAGGAGTGGCTCCGGCCAGTCCCTCCCTTTGCCTGCGTCGGGAGGCCCTCTTGGGGCGCCCAGCCGGGCGGGGGGTAGAGGGAGAGGTTCTGGGCGTTTCCCCGCCCGCGCTGAAGCCTCGGGTCCCCGTGCCCTTGGGGCGAAGTCTGCGCGCGGGTCCCCGCGCTGGAGACTCGAAGGTGCGGGCAGGCTTCTGGCGCCCGAAGTGCAGGCGGAGCAAGAGTTTCGCCCCGGGCCGCTTCTGGGCTGCCCCCTCTTCTCCCTGTTGGCGACGCCGGGCAGCCAGGGCCAACTTTTACACTTTGTCTCCCAGGAGTTCTCCTGGGGAAGATGGAGGCGGTCGCCGGCCCGCTGGACCCCACCATCGGAGCCCCCTCCGGGACCCGACAAAGATGCCTCGCGCTGAAGAGGAGGTGGCCCAGCCGGGAAATGACCTGCACCTTACGGTCCACCGCCCTGGTGGCCCCAGCCGTGCTCCAAGGACCTCTCTCCTAGATGGTTACCTTCCGAACGCCTGGAGACCCCTGGGGTTTCCTCAGTCCAGGCGCTCAGGGGTGGGGAGGGAGGGGCAGCCGAGGCTGCCCGAGGACCCTCCGCCCACCCCGCCCCCCAAGGGCAGCATGCCTTGCGGGTGAAGAAGGGAAGCGAGGTAGTACCAAGACGCCCCAGATCATGCCTATCTGGCGTGAGCCAAGGACTGCACACTAGGTGCACCTTCGCCTGGTTGTAGAAGCTAAACCACTAGCCCCAGGACAGCAGGACTTCTTCCAAATGTGCGGAGTCCCTGAGCAGAGGTGTGTGGGCACTGCTCCCCGCAGCAAGGCGTTGATAATGCAGGTACATGAATACACAGGCATTTCCAAAAGGACAGACCCATGCTCAATCCATTACGATTCTTAGAGTAATCAGGGCTGGAAGGGAACGGTAATTTAGCAATCTTGTTTTGTTTTGTTTTGTTTTGTTTTGTTTGAGAGAGAGAGAGTATTTTGGCACAAAGAGGAAAGAAGTGGAGTGGGCACTGTGGGTAGGAGGAAACTGGCACTAAGTGAGGCAGGGGAGCAGGAAAAGGCAGAGGGTGAGCAGGTTTGAGCCAGGCCTGAGAACAGGAGCCGGCGCCCGCATAAGAAGGCTGCTAAAGGAGCCTGCGTACAGAGTTAATTGGTAGAGGATCTTGAAGAAGTTTTAATTAGATTCAAAAGGCAATTAAGAGCCATTGTAGAGGAGTGATCCGATGAAAATAATGCTTCAGAAAGGAAGAGAGTTGGCGCCGTGCATCAGATAGATTAGAGAGGATGAAAAGCAGAGAGGTTAGCTAGGGGGCTGCAGGAGCAGTCCTGACTCAGAGTTGTCAGGGAAGTCTGAAACAGGCAGATGATGGTACTGAAATGGCTGTAGGGGCTAAAAGGAGAGATAAAGAATTGCGAGACCATGATTACATTCTTGCGGGATGAGATGGACAAGAAGAAATGGGAACAAAGAAATTGTGTTCAGTTTGAGATGTACTGGTTTCACTAGTCTCTCTCTCTCTCACAAACACAAACACACACACACACACACACACACACACACACATACACACACACACACACAGTATCATAGTAATCACCGTAGCCGGTTTTGCAGCAACAACTTATCTATTTGTTGAATCTACCTCTGAGGCTAAGCCAGTAAAATCAACTTAATTTCAATTCTGGAAATTTTTATTAAGCACCTATCATATGTTAGACCCTTTCCTAAATGACATCTCTAGAACTGAACTGGAAAGAATAGGAAGGAAGAGAAAACAAACATATATCAGAGGTCACAATGTTTTTCCTACATACTAGGTGCCAACCATGTGAGAAATCTTAATAGACAGACCACAGCCAGGGTTCTTGTAACTTCCCAGAAGAAGTCCTGTTTAAGGCATATCACTTTTTTTTCCTCATGTATTTTCTACTACATATTTTCATCTAAATCTTCACTTGCTTCTAAGGGAGTTTAAGAAGTCTGTTTTAAAGAAATTTAGATATACATTAAACTTGCCTTATTTAACAAGTCAAGGATCTAAACCAATGAGGGGTTAGATTTGGGGATAATATGTTTGTTTATATTTACTACTACTTCCCAATTAAAGTGCACAAACCCCTCTCCAAGATTTATTTGTCTTCAGAAAGAAAGATGAAAGAAAGAAAGAAAGAAAGAAAGAAAGAAAGAGGATGAAAGAAAGAAAGGAAGAAAGAAAGAAAGAAAGAAAGAAAGAAAGAAAGAAAAAAAAAGAAAGAAAGAAAGAAAAAGAAAGAAAAAAGAAAAAATAGGAACACTATAGTGGATTACTTTGAGTTAGGAAGAAAGAAGGGCAATTTGCAGAGGCCAGTGGAACAGGAGTCCGTTGATACTCTCTTGAATATGGTATAAAGTAACTGAGAGTGCCTGCTTTAAGAGAGCATGAACGGACTTCCATATGATTTCTCTTCCTCTTTTGTATGCCTCGGATCATCAACCTACATTGCTTACTTTTACTTTCCACTTCCCATGTAGAAGCACACTAGCCAGAAGGTCTTGATTTTTTTTTTCCTTGGGAGCTCCATTTTTCAGAAAAGAACTTTTCCCCAGAAAATGTTTTTACAAATGAATATTTGGGGGATCCTGGGGAAAAAACATGAGAAACCATTTTCTGCAATATTTGTCAGAATAGGATTTAGTCCTTATTTGTTAAAGGAATTAGAGTTTTCTGGAGTCCTTTTGAAAGCACTTTTTCAGATGTAAACATTCTACTCTCAGCCCACACCACCGCCTGAAATATTTTACAAAATGCATCCTGTAAAAACCTCTCAGGGGCAACTGGGTAGATGGGTAGCCCTCTGAGTTAGAGGGTGCACGTGTACATTGGAGGACTGGCCAGTGTTGCCTGCCTCTTTTCTGGGCCTGTCATCACCACAGTTAACTTGGAAAGAAGAGAAAGAGCTAGTATAAAATAGTACATGGTGGGGGCTGAGCGATTAGAATGATCTGTATAGTGGAGCGCCATTCTAGAACCCAACAAAAAAATATTTCTGAAAGAGTTTCAGGTAGCATCACTTTGAAGGTAATCTTAATCAGATGATAAAGTATAGCCTTCTCTTTATAATTTTGCAGTAGTTCATATAGAAAGATCTAAAGGAACATATCACCTATACCTGCCTACCTACCACACTGCTTGAGAAATCGAACGTCGCCAATATGTTATGTGCCCCTCAGTTATGGCTCGCTGTGGCCTTCTCTTCTCTTCTCCATCAGAAGTGACTACTGCCCTGGATTTAGTATTTTCTACCCATTGATACCTTTATATTATTACACATATATTTTTATTCTTAAGATGTTTTAGTGTTTTTCAAACTTTGTATTGTATAAATGAGTTAAAACTTTTGAGGGGCACCTGGGTGGCTTAGTCAGTTAAGCATCTGACTCTTGGTTTTAGCTCAGGTCATGAGCTCATGGTTTGTGAGATCGAGCCTCATGTCAGGCTCTGTGATGACAGCACAGAGCCTGCTTGGGATTCTCTCTCCCTCTCTTTCTCTCTCTTCCCCTACCCCCCTCAAAATAAACAAATAAACTTTAAAAAAAAAACCCTTTGAATAAGCCACACTTCATAAAAAAATGTTAAAGATCTCAAATGCAAAAGACTGACATCTTGGATACACTGCTATCCTGTTCAGACTTAATAATTGGTTCAATTTATTTATTTCAGACGTAATATATTGGTTCAAAAGCCTATATGGCTATTCTAAACCAGTTATGCTTTCAAAAATTAAAGCTCCATAGGACATAGTAAAATGGAGAATGGATAACAATTGCAATATTTATGTTTGGCCTTTTTCAATAAGCAAAACCTATATATTTTTTACAAATTATCACCTTAGTTGTACATATAAGCCAAATAGACTATCCTATGTGTGTACTTATAAATAACTGTATGTCCTAATACTTGCCACTTCAGAAATATTCATTTCCCAATGGAAAGCATTGTCTTCTCATTTTGGGTACTTTTGTAAGTATTAAATGGTTCAGGAAGGATTCTACTGACATGAGTCAAGAGAATTTGGAAATAAAAAGGTACAGTAGTTTCCTTCTCCAATGGTGAATAAAAACAACACTGAGGTAGGTTGTTTCCAGAGATGGTCCCAACAATAGCCCCCATCCTGCACACTCTCTGCAATGAGATTTTGCCGTTGTCTCATCACATGGTGGAAAGACAGGACCACAAGTCCTATCTCAGTTAGGCTGGCCCGCTGGCTTTGATCAAGAAAATGAGGCCATTAGGAATGCCTCTACCTGGCTTGCAACACTAAGGTTTAAGAGTCCGTGTGACTTCTATTTTTGAACTCTTGGAACCCCTGGAGGGAAAGAAGAGATGAGGTGCATCCGCCAACAACCTGGCTGAACCCAAGTCTAGCCAATGAGCTGGCCGAAAGCAGCTAGAGTGCCTGCAGGCAAGAACAGGAGAACCGGCCAAACAACAGAGTCATGAGAAATAATAAATCATTGTTTTAAGCCATACGTATTGAGGTAATTACCATGCAGCAATAAGTAACTGAAAGAAAGAGTAATATGAGAATGGGTTTGCGCCATAGGTCTGGCATAGTTGCACTGTGAGGTGAAGTCATAAAAAAAAAACGCTCACAAAAGAGTCTTAGCAGTTCTGCATCTTAGTAAAACTAAATATTCAAAAATTCGTAGGGTGCCATTCCTGCCCGTTCACCGTCCTCTGAGGTATGTCAATTAGGAGTGAGCCTTTACACGAGATGAAAACTTTCAAACAACCAGGTCAAATGACACTGCACTTACAGCTAAGTGTGCGGGAATCCTGAACTATTCTGATATTGATAGTGTTTACAATTACCACAAGGAGTTTATAACCTGAGTACACAAATCCGTACCAGTTTCCAGGACAACAAAAGCATATGAAGGGGCGCGGGGGTGGCTCAGTTGGTTGGGTGTCCAACTTCGGCTCAGGTCATGATCTCCTAGGCTCTGAGTTCAAGCCCCACATCGGGCTCTGTGCAGGGCTCAGAGCCTGGAGTTTGCTTTGGATTCTGTGTCTCCCTCTCTGTCTCTGCCCCTCCCCCGCTCACGCGCGCACGCGCACTCTCTCTCTCTCTCTCTTTCAATAATAAAAATAAACATTAAAAAAATTTTTTAAAAAGCATATGAATATTATGGGTAAGCTGACTCAGAATTCTTAGTTGGAGGAGAATTCAAAGCTCAGAAGAGTAACATAAGAAAACGATTTAGCAATGTTCAGTAAGATGAGGAGATGTGATCCAGCAGAAAAGGGCTGATGCTTTACGGAGGCAACAACTGGAAAAGGCAAAGGAAACTTTCCCTTCATAGGAAATGGGTGGGAGGAATAGCTGCTTATAAGAATATTTTCTTCCTCTGAATTCTAGTATTTGACTATTAGAACTCTCCCATTTGCATGTCACTGAAACTAAATAAAGCAGGCTTAACCACTGCCCCCCCCCCCCAAACACACACACAGCAAGGAATTTATTGGATCATGGGATCATGAAACATAGAACTTTTGAAATGACTTCGCCCAGGGAGACAAATTGCATCATCAGGACTGAGTCAGGTTCTCTTCATCTCCTGACAGGTGAACTCCTTCTGGTGACGAGAACTGCTGGCTTCGTGATAAAAGTTAGGTCTGTATTCTGTGCTACAAAGAGCCTCATCTTGAAGAGTTGCACCTGAGGCCAAGAATTAGTCTCACTGCTCATTCTTTTTAAACAGTCAGTGTGTGGTGTGTATGTGTGTGTGCTTGCGTGTGTAAGAGCTGCAGTGCTCTGGCCAGCCTGAGTTCACATGCCAACTTCTAAATACAAGGAATCAGCTCTATCTAAACCATTTGTCCCTAGAGTCCAAGAGGGGTTTTCCCAAAGGAAGTCAGGGGGGTGGTGCAAGAAGGTTTAAAAGGTAGCATGAATGGGGGGGGGGGGGGAGGCAAGGAATAAAGAAAAATAATGTCTACTATAATCAATGTACAGTAATGCTTATATTTTTTAAATGTCCCTAGGCTAGGGGCGCCTGGGTGGCTCAGTCAGTTAAGTGTCCAACTTCGGCTTAGGTCACGATCTCACGGTTCATGAGTTCAAGCCCCGCTTTGGACTATCTGCTGTCAGCACCAGAGCCTGCTTCAGAGCCTCTGTCCTCCCCTGTTTGCTTGCCCTCTTTCTATCTCAAAAATAAGTAAACATTAAAAAAAAAAAAGTCTCTAGGGGCGCCTGGGTGGCTCAGTCGGTTAAGTGTCAGATGTCTGCTCAGGTCATGATCTTGCCCCTCATCAGGCTCTGTACTGACGGCTCAGAGCCAGGGGCCTACTTGGGATTCTGTGTCTCCCTCTCTCTCCATCCCTCCCCCTATCATGCTCTGTGTGCCTCTTTCTCCCAAAAATAAACATTAAAAAAATTTTTTAATTAAAAAAAAAAAGACATTTCTAGACTATGACCTTAAGGATGCTTGCAGAACTCTAGCTTGGCTTAGCAACTTAAAAAAAAAAAAAAGGTTAGGGGCGCCTGGGTGGCTCAGTCGGTTGGGCCTCCAACTTTGGCTCAGGTCATGATCTCGCGGTCCGTGAGTTCGAGCCCCGCATCGGGCTCTGGGCTGACAGCTCAGAGCCTGGAGCCTGTTTCGGATTCTGTGTCTCCCTCTCTCTCTGACCCTCACCTGCTCATGCTCTGTCTCTATCTGTCTCAAAAATAAATAAATGTTAAAAAAAATTTAAAAAAAAAAGGTTATATCATTATTTAAGTGAGTTACAAAAATGAATGTTATTGGTCTCTTAACCTACAGTTTCCCTAGTTCTTACTGCAGAGGTAATACACTTTTCTAGGAAACTACTCTTAGAAGATTAAAAGATTTCATCTAAAAATGTACTTATTTGAAATTCCACAACATTCTTAACGAAAAAATATTATCTGCATAATTACATTAAATGGCTTCTGGAATACATTACCACTAATGATGCTAATAGAGTTAGTCCAGATGCAAACTATAAAAACATCCATTATCTTTTGTCCTTGAAGGAACTTCAAAAATTGTTCTTTTTTTTTTTCTTGTAGGAAGCCGACTAATGTTATACTCTAATTTCTTGTACGTTGTTTTGTAAACTGTCCTACAGAGCCTCAATATCTCACAGAAGTTTCTCAAATGATTCAGAAACAATATCCCATAATTCTTTACTTTTTTTCTATGGCTCAATTTCAGATGTAATTGATTTAATGAATCTAGTAGCCAACATATACATCTGATTTTTATTTTTTGTCCGAGCTTGTATTCAGCTATTAGGTAGGACAGAAACAACAAAAACATTTTCTACTATTTTATAAGAAAAAAATTAAGTTACCATTATTGGCAATATAGAAGGCTAAAAATAGATTTCATTGTGCACCAGTGTTATGTTAACTTACAGGATTTACAAAAAATGTTGGCAGGGACAAAGTAACCTAAATATTCTGGGTCTCCAGTTTGTAAAAAAGCAAAAAGTCCTACAAAAATCATGTTTATTGAAAAATAAAGATGTTTGTAAGGTAAGCGAGTGCATGGTGATAGAAAAGGCTACACGAGGGGCGTCTGGGTGGCTTAGTCGGTAAAGCGTGCGACTTCAGCTCAGGTCATGATCTCGCAGTCCGTGAGTTCGAGCCCCACGTCAGGCTCTGTGCTGAAGCTCAGAGCCTGGAGCCTGTTTCGGATTCTGTGTCTCCCTCTCTCTCTGACCCTCCCCCGTTCATGCTCTGTCTCTCTCTGTCTCAAAAATAAATGAACGTTAAAAAAAAAATTTGTTTTTAAAGAAAAGGTTACATGTGGAAGGCCCAGTGAATGACTAGATCTCGTCAATAAAGCTGCATTATGCAAACTGCTGCTAGCTTTAGGGGGTCATGGTCATTAGTACATACACAATGTTTTGAATCTAGTTAATAAAATGTCTTTATTTTCTCATATATAATTTTAGGTCACAAGCTTTTTTGGCCTTGTTGGGAAGTGTATTAGTCAACCAGGTTCTCCAGAAAAATGAAACCAAGAGGCTATGTCTGTCTGTCTGTCTGTCTGTATGTATGTATAAATATCCATACAATATCAAAAGGAGTTGGCTCATGGGATTATGGAGGCTGGCATATCCAAAATCTGCAGGGTGGTCTGACAGTGTGGAGACCCAGGAAACCCAGTGTTCCAGTTTGAGTCCAATGGCAGTTTGCTATAGAACCAGGAAGAGTCAATGTTGCAGATAAAGCCCAAAGGCACGGGCACTTGGGTGGCTCAGTCAGGTAGGCATCCGACTCTTGATTTCGGCTCAGGTCATGATCTCGAAGTTTAGGAGTTTGAACCCCGCATAGGGCTCTGCGCTGCTGGTGCAGAGCCTGCTTGAGATTCTCTCTCTCTCCCTCTCTCTCTGCCCCTTCCCATCTTTTCTCTCTCTCTCTCCAAATAAATAAATGAACTTAAAAAAAAAAAAAAAGGCCAAAGACAGCATGCTAGAGAAATTCTCTCTTGCTTGAAGGAGGCCGAGCTTTTTGTCCGAGTCAGGCCTTCAACTGGTTGGATAAGGCCCACCTACACTATGGGGGCATTTTTGCTTTACTCAAAATCCACTGATTTAAATGTTAATGTCAACAAAGAATACACCCAGAATAATGTTTGATCAAATATCCTGGCACCTAGTGGTGCCAAATTGACACATAAAATCAACCATCACACGTGTACCCCTTATAAACCTGGCATCCCTACACAGCTTCTGAAACTGTACTTAATCTCCAAATGAAGAAAATAAGGTCAGATTTCCACCCAGCATGATACAAGTACCCTGCATACGATGAAAAAGCCACTAACACTTTCGCCGGAAGAAAATGCACGGTCCTTAGATGATGTTTAGTCTTCTTGATATCCTGTAATGTAAATACTATGATGTAAAATTAATAATACTTAAATACTATGATATAAAGTCAACACATCTTATTACATGATAAGGGGATAAAAGGGAGACTAAAACAAAGTTGTGTGCTATCTAAATACCCAAACATCTTTATAATGAAATAAGAGTAAGTACTCATGACAACAAGCCCTCGTTTTTGTAACTGGTCATGAGGTCATAGCTGGTATTCACGACTACCTCCTTCCACTAGCCATTTGGTATTCCCTTTGCCTTTAGCAAGCACCTCTGCTGGTCTTGGTTATTTACATGGGGAGGTGACCCAGACCTTCATTCCTGACCGTGTACTGGAACATGTCTAGGACCAGACCAGGCAGTAAAGAACAATTAGGGAAATCTAGGCCGGGGAGGGGAAAATGCCCAAATAAGTGGGTTGTTTTAATGTGGTCTAATCTTATTCTACTAGAAATGTTGTAAACATTACAGCAGCTATTTTTTTCCTTCAGTTTTCAAAGGGCTTTGGACCTGTTACCTCTGTAACTTCAGCTCTGTTTCAGTCAAGCATCTATTTTTATTTTATTTTTTAAGTAAGCTCTATGTCCAACGTGGGGCTTGAACTCATGACTATGAGATCCAGAGTCACATGCTCTACATAGTGAGCCAGCCAGGCGCCCCCAATCGGGCATATTTTTATGGCGTAAAAATATCTACCAGTACATATGTTGGCTTTAGAGGGCATGTATCAGACGGTACTGAAAAATAAATTATCCTCTTAGTTTGTTTTTTAATCAAGAAGATTTCTAGTTTTCAGAGGAAATCCTGAATGCTATTACACATTCATATACCTATCCCATATATGTATCACATGAAGATAAGTGCTCAGTTTTATGGGAATGTAAATCTGGTGGCTTTCACCAATGTTGAATTCATAGTTGGGAGTTTCGTGTTTCAATTAAGTAATTAAAACTTGTTGAAATGAAATATCATCTTTAAATTGCCATAATTCAAAATAAAGTATCACACATAATTAAAAAATAGACTAGAAAAAGATGGAAAGAAGAGAGTTTGCAAAAAGGGATGATAAATCTAAAAGTAATAAATTAAAACGACTTTCAAAATAGATGGGGCATTAAGAGAAAATAAAACTGCCTTTAAAAACATCGCCTATCTTATAAAACTTGGATCTTAATAGTCTTGCCTTATACTGGAGACAGGCCAAGCTGTGTACAATCTCCAAAATTTGCTCAACAAATATTTATTGAGTACCTACTCTGTGCCAGGTATTATTCTAATTCCTGGAAGACAGAGCAGTGAACAAAACAAAGCCCTTATACTTATAGAGGTAAAACTTATAGAGGGATGGATATAAATCAACACATAGTATGTCAGAGAGTCCTAAGCGCTATAAATAAAAATACAGGGTACAAAGGGTAGTGATTGATAGGTGGGAGAGAATACTCTATCAGCTGTCAATAAGGGCCTCTCTGTAGAGGCAATATTTGAACAGAGCCCTGAGGAAAGTGAGAGCTGGGATGGTGGAGATACAGGAGGAAGAGCATTACAGCAAGGAGTAGGTGCAGAGGTGGGGGTGGGGACTAGTTGGAGAGATAAGATCCTAGAAGATGAGGGTTTTGGTTTCTATTCTGGAGGATTTTAAGTAGAGAAATGACATGATGTGAGCATGTTTTAAAAGGAGTATGTGGATGTGGAGATTAGATTGGAGGAACAAGGGAAGAAGCAGGGGACTGGGGGTAATAATCTAACAGTAGTGCTAATTTTGTAGTATTTCAGTCTCAGGTGGATCTACCCTTATGGATTGGAAGAAGCCAATACTAACCGAAGCACTTTCACTTCAAAGGAGTATTAAGATATTTTGGTTGCCGCGTTTCTAAAATGTATATATGAACATAATTCCATACCTTACAGAGGTCCAATAAGCTAAATGCAGAAAAGAAAAAGTTAAATTAATGAAGACAAAATACAGCCACCAAATGAGGAATGTATAGTTGAGAGGCATGGCAGTAACTGATTTCAGATTATTAGGCTAGGTATTTATTATCTCAGTGTTTGGGGTTGTTATTATTATTGTCATTATTATCATCAATATATAGAGTTTGTACTGCTTAGACTAGTGTGGATCCTGGGGAGGCTTGTTAGAAATGTAGTTTTCTGGGTTCTGTCTAGGCTTAGAATCTCTGGGGGTTTGGGGGCTACAAATTTACATTTTAAACAAGCTCCCAGATGATTCTTACATATAGTGATGTTTAAATCAGCAACCTCAGAGTAAAGGAAGTATTAGTTTGAATATTAAGATTAAAAACAAGGAGGATTGTGTTCTATTACTTTATCTTGACTCCCTTTTTTAATTGGGTAGGATATGAATAAAAGAAAATTAAAATCCCATTGCTCTGCCATAATTCTAAGAAAAACAACGAGTTAAACTATAATAAAAATTGAAGAAGGATATGCTTTGTTAATGAGACGACAATAAAAAAGCATTAGAATGAGAGCTTTATAGTAAGAATGACCTTAGGAAGCTTGTGGAACAACTTTCTTATTTTACACATGAGGAACTCGAGACACAGAAAAGTTAAATAACAACTACGATGTAGCACAGTCCAGACTGTGGATTCCTCCGGACTCCTGTTCCCCTTCTGTCTCCATTCCTACACCATCAATTCTGTAGGGCCATTTCAATTAGTTTATCCTATTTTTTATTTCCTAGAGAATTAGGTGATAGTGGTATTTGAGACAAGCTTTTTATTTTCCCAGGGAAATAGAAAGAGTGGGGGATCCTCCTAAAAATTCTGAACGTCAACCAACGTTATCAGTAATACATTTCTTTGTAAAGAATGAAGATGTTATTTCCTCTCATGTTATCTTGACACACTTTGGCTGCTTACAGTGAGCTCAAACATTGGTGGAAAATTGTGGTATCTGGAGTATTGTTGTTCAGAATTATTTGTTCCCAACACCTTTGGCTATGACCTCTAATGGCTCCCTGAAGGAGAGCAGTCCTGTTGCCTGATGACTGGGCTTGGCCACATGCCTGGCTTGGGCCAACAGAGTGTGAGCGGACCTAACGAGCAGCGTATCCACTTCGACATTATAGATGCATTTCACATTGCTTCCACTTCTCCTCCATCGTGCCTTTTGCCACTGGATGGGCATATCCCAGTTCGGGCCTTCTTCAGCCTGGATCCTGGATGGAGCAGACCTGAACCTGAACCACATCCTGGAGGTAGCTACAGAAATCAACCCACAGTAGCTAACATGCCACATGAGCGAGAATTAGATGTTCTTGGAAGCCACTCGTATTTCTTAAGTTGTTATTCACTGTAGCCTGATAAAAGCTAATACATAAATGCTTCCAAATCTGGACCAAAAATCTGGTACCTGAGGCAGAAGGATATCAAAAGTAAAAATTCTGAGGTTCCCAAGCTCAGAATCTTTGTTACAAAATTGTGTGCACATCTTATCAATGTGCCTACATATACGTTAGTGATAGAATGTTTTTATGCAGTTTAGAGTTTGGTATATGATAGGTACATGTTTGAATTATGGTCATTTGTGTTTGGAAAATAGATGTAATGAATCTCCATGACAATTTCATAATGTGAAATGGCACCAACATGCAGAAAGGAAATGTCACAATTTATCTGGGGATATAATTTTCAAAGTCCGTGGAAATATAGGGAAATGGTTTTTTTAATTATAATCCCACAAACACACAATGCTCTTTCAATTTACATGACCGATGTCAGATTTACATCAGCAAAAATATTTTGCTTCTCCTTGTAAGTTTTTTCAAAGTATTTTTCTTCTTAGTATTCTTAATCCTCCTACCGGTGATGATTTGATAATAGTGTAGGAAACTTTTTTAATTTTATTCTTTTCAATGTATTTGGTGGCAAGGAAGAATTTCATAGATTTTAAAGGATCACTTGAGTACAGATAATACCACCTTGGTGGGAAAACTAGCTATAGCTTCTTTTGCCTATTCTCATCTGGTGTTGGTGAGCGGGAGCTAGATCGCATCAGCTCAAAAGAACAAAGTGTGTGCATCTCATCCCAAATCAGCATTGAGTCACTTCACACTGAAAGCTCCAAATTAGGGAATATTTGCATGACAAAAATTGGGAGGCACTCCAAATCAGGGCTTTTCCCCCACCAGAGAGTTGGTGGTTGAACATTTATCAAAAGGCTTAAAAAGTCACCTTCTTTAACATTTGGTACTTTAATGTTCAAAACATTACAAAAAATAGATGGCCTAATTTGATTTATGAGAGAGGATTGAAGGCTACCGAGTTAAAACCGAAGCGAGTGGCTTGTTACAGAGGTTAAGGACCGAAGGTGCTGAGGGGTAAGGCGGAGGCCCCAGGACACCACTCTGCTCAGACTCCAGGCTCCGGTAAACAAGACAGAGCCGAGAGTAGGAAATGAGACCCCTGGCTTTGGCAAGGAGCGTATATACATGGGCGATCAGAAGATGCTTCGAGGGGTGCCTGGGTGGCTCAGTCGTTAAGCGTCCGACTTCAGCCAGGTCACGATCTCGCGGTCCGTGAGTTCCAGCCCCGCGTCAGGCTCTGGGCTGCTGGCTCAGAGCCTGGGGCCTGCTTCCGATTCTGTGTCTCCCTCTCTCTCTGCCCCTCCCCTGTTCATGCTCTGTCTCTCTGTGTCTCAAAAATAAATAAACGTTAAAAAAAAAAAAAGAAGATGCTTTGAAAGAAGAATAGTCGTTCAATAGTATAATATTTTCTCTCTTTTCTGTGTAGCTATGCATGGTCAGACACAGCGCTGACAAACAAGGTAACATATGCTAGGAACACACATGTGAAGAAGGTCTTTCGATTTTACAAATATTTCTGGTTATAAATACTTATGGATATTTATTTTAGGTTTTACTGGGTGGAATTATTTTTAGGGCTTTTCAACAAAGGAATCAACACGATCAATTCCTTATTTGGGGTATCTGTGAGCAAAAACATCTCAAATGAAACAATGGTGTGACAGAATCTGTATTAGTATTAATAATTCTCTAGCTTTTATGGTTGTAATCTTAGCAGCAACTTACAAATATTCTATGGAAAGCACTGCAGAAATATAACTTTCCACTAAAAAAATTAACAAAATTAAACACATATTTACCTAAAAGACTGAAAAGAATATATGAATGTATGTATGACTACACATATAACAGGGTTCACGTAATGTAAAAGTATCTAATTGGGAAGAAATGGTCTTGTAATAAATTACCAACTTCTTTGATTCATAGACTTCAGCAAAACAGGTGCTAGCTCCGAACTGTTGTTACTGTAACTTTAAAAAACACATACTACATATTACACATTTTTAAGTAGTCACTGCTCAGAAGTTAATCTAAAATTTCTACTCTTTCTATGGCTACACAATTGATGATTAGAATAGTTTATGGACTAGCACAAGATATAAAGAGTAAATACAGCAACTTGACCATGAAACTCTACATACAAATATGACAAATCATCATATGATGGCAATTCCTTTAGCCATTCCCAATGACTAGACTGTCATTCATGTTCCCCAAATTTTAGGATACCTAAAGTAAATACATATTCTAGAAATCTAATACAGGAAAAAAAAAATGGACTTAGAAATTATGGGCCCAAATAAAAAGAAATCATGCCCAGAAATATTTTTTTCATCCTATCGCCAGAGCACTAGTCAACTTCCTAATCTTCCTCTTAAATAAATACATTTTAAATATTTTTATTGTTAAGAAATTACAATGCAGGATCTTGAGGAAGCATTTAAAAGTAACTGTAGTGAATACTTTTTTTTTAATGTTTATTTGTGGAGAGAGACAGCACGCGAGCAAGCTCAAGCTGGAGAGGGGCAGAGAGAGACAGGGAGACAAGGGATCTGGAGCAGTTCTGTGCTGAGAACAGCGCCCGATGCGGGGCTCAAACCCACAAACTGTGAGATCGTGACCTGAGCCAAAGTCGGACGCTTAATCGACTGAGCCACCCAGGTGCCCCTGTAGTCAATACTTTTTATAAGACACCGTGTACTGCTTAGAAACACTTGCCAAAGTGCTCTGAGAGACTAGTTTCCAAGAAATGTTGACAAGTATTCCACAGAAAATTGGGAAATGCCACAAACCTTACCTCATCTCACCTTCACAGTGTCCATTAAATATCAAGGTTCTGAAGTTCAGCAGTAAGGAAACCTGCCTAACTGTGCTGAATTCTTGGTATCCCGTGCTTATTTCACCATAGAATTTTTTCTTGGCACATATACCCCTTTTGAAATGTGCTCTTTGGTGATTTATATGCATTCTGTAAACCTGATCTGCCCACCTAATTATGTGCTAGCACAAGAGATCTCAACATGTCTTTGTTGTCCATATATATACTGTTGACTAAGTGGATAGATGAATGTGTCTTATCTTGTGTACTTCATTCCGTCCTAGTTCACCAAAGTAATTTGGGCGCGACAAGAACTGCAGTACTTAGGAGCTAATTCGTAAGAAAGGGACTGGCTTCCACAAAAAGCAAATGCCACAGTACACGATACCCTGTAAGTAAAATCAGTTAAACACTGTATCAACCTCTGGTTTAAGTAACAAGCCAACCAAACTTTAAGTAAATAAATCTTATATGGGGGAATTACTGAGAAAGGAAAGAGGAGTAAATAATAGTGTGCATGCAGTCTGCAGTTTAGTTGCAGACTCGTGTAATTTTTGAGTTTAAAATGAGCGGATGTCATTTCGTAACATGAGGACGGATTGTGAGTGTTTAGCACACAAATGATCGCTCATCTACTAGGCTTAGCCTCGTCTAATTTCCTAGAGGCTGTGACACAAACCTATTTACCCAAACCTTCCATTATATTCAGCAGTGTCTTGAAATGATCAATTTTGAAAGTGAGCTAATGAGATACTCAAGCTTATCTTATTATTCTGAAGTACAGAATAATACAAACAATAAAAATCATTAGATATTGAACAGCATTTTTATACAAATAAAATTTAAAACATCTCAGTTGTCTGTACAGATTCTCATTTGTAACAGAAAGAGCTGTTTTATCTTTAGTGTAATCTACTCAATATATCTGATCACATGACTGCTTTGCTTTTAAATTTTTCATTGAAATTTTATAGCTAAGACTGCACTAATTTACTTGCCAAATACACCGATAAAAAATCTTCTTTCCTCTGAAAATGTTAATTTCAACATAATTACATTTTTCCTTTCAAAACGTAATCAAACAAACCATTAATGGTATTCATATGTACACAAATTTAAGCACAAAATTTAGACTTATAGGCAAAAATCTTTATATACTTTCTGCTGTGTCAAAGGAAAAATCTTGGCCTCTGTCCACGGTTATAAAATATATATAATAAATCATGATATCTGATTAAAGTAATTTATCTTTTCCCTTTTGACTTGTGGCTATTGCTGTCTATCATCACCTCCTTTGCTTATTGACATTAACGTAACTGCTAGAGAACCAGGTTACAAGGAAAAAAAATCACAGCTGCTAGAATAGTGTTTTAGCAATAGCTAACATTCTGGTAAGGGTCACTGACATTTTCAGAATGGCTAAACATGAAAAGTTCTTCTGAAGTATTAATTTAGTATTAAATGTGCCAAACAGGAGGAAACTAGATGCAGCACTGAAAAAAATGTGATAAATGGCTTTGAAAATGAAAATTACTGTGTCAAGAATAGGTATCCTTTAAGACTGTAAAGTAAAAAAATGAAAAATCAAACAATCATTTTTAATTTACGTGGTAACCAAATGAAATTTTCATTTGGTTTTATAGCTCTTTGGTTAGCATTACTATACTTGTAAATATGAGTTTCCAGTCTTTAGTTAATTCCTGGGAAACACCAAAAATAAAAACACTTCTGCAAAAAAAAATCACTTTTTCTTTGCTACATACTGGCTCAAAATTAATCACCCCAACAAAAAAGAAGAATATTAACAATGTAAATGTTTTTCTATATATTGTATATTTTTAGGGTCTTATTTTAGGGCAGTTTAAATTGAGAGGCTCCTTTAATTATGCTCAGAGTCAGGGACATAGCTTTATCTATTACTAGTCACTGGAAAGATATTTTATCTTACCAAAATGCTAACAAATATTAAAACAATTAAGTTAGTTGACAATACTAATAATAATGGGTCAGTTGTCTTCAAATTTTAATGGATAGTCTACATATTTTCTCTTGTTAATGGAATCCTTGTACACTGTTGGTGGGAATGTAAATTGGTACAGCCATTATGAAAAACAGTACGGAGGTTTCTCAAAAAATTAAAAATAGAACTACCATATGATCCAGCAATCCCACTTCTGGGTATATATCCAAAGAAAATAAAATCAGGATCTCAAAGAGATATTTGCATTCCCACATTATTTTCAGCATCTGTCAACAGATGAATGGATAACAAAAATAGGTGATGTGTGTTTATACACACACACACACACACACACACACACACTCTCAAACAACACACACATATCGTTTATACTGTGTACGCATATAATAATGGAATGAATGGTATTCAGCCTTGAAAAGAAGGAAATACTGCCATTTTCAATAACATGGATGAACCTGGAGAACACTTTGCTGAAACAAACCAGACACAGAAAGACAAATGCTGCATGATCTCATTTTTATGTGGAATCTAACAGTCAAATTCACAGGAGTGTAAGGGTTACCAGGGACTAGGGGAGGGAGAAATGGGGAGATGTTGGTTAAAAGAAAGTTTCAGTTATGCATGATGAATAGCTTCTGGATATCTAATGTACAATGTGACTACAGTAAATAGTACTTACTGTATGCTTGAAATGTGCTTGTCACTACCAAAATAAAAAAAAAAGGTGTAACTATCTAAAAAGATACATTATTTAGCTTGAATGTGGCAATGACTTCACAATGTATATATAATGTGTATCAAATCATCAAATTGTATACTTTCAACATATACAATTCTTAGTTGCCAAATATACCTCAATAAAAAAGTTCAAAATTCTCTTTTGTTATGGTAAAAATTTGTTTTTTTCTAAGTCAATAAAATATGGTTCTTCATATTAAAATCTAAACGGTAAAGTGAGAAAGATAAAAGCTGAGAAGAGGTTTGAGAGCGGTGTATAAAATTAGGAGTGTGCAAACCTGAGCTTAGTCACTGATTTGAGAATATCCTAGAACCCGGGTTACAAATTTGCTCCACCAGCCTGCCACTTAAAACGGTTTTTCCATTTTCTATTGGCAAAAAAGAAAAGAATATAAAAGGAAGAATAGTATTTTGTGACACATGAAAATTACATGAAATTAAACCTTCAGTGTCCATAAGCAATGTGGCCACATTCATTTATACATCGTCTATAGTGGCTACCACACCACAGGGGAAGAGGTTAAGTGGCTACAACAGAGACCTATGGTGCTCTCCTTGCTCTGCTCTTCTGCTTGGCTCATTACAAATCGCAGTGATGCAGTTATAATCTTCGCCTTCTGAATACCACCCATCTGGTCCTTCCACAATAGTTATTTATTACCAGTGGATACTCATAATGCCAGAACAAAGAAAGGGAAAGGAAAAAAAGAAACGTGGACTCCAAGTTTCATGTGCTGAAGGCACGGTGCAGTCTGGATAATTCTGTTATCAAATTAGATGGCAAAGCACTGTGTTCAACATGCAGCGACACTGCGGCTGTTCTGGAAGAATACTATACATACATTGGAATTATCAAGTGAAGTACTCATCACAGTGGCCAGAAAAATTAGAAAACTTAAAGCAAGGTATCTCATTTCATTACAGAATTTCTTTATAAAAATAAAAACATGAAAATAAAGCCGCAGCCAAAATAAGCTTCTGAGCGGTTCATTTGTTAGCCAAGCAAGGAGAGCCATTTACCAATGGTGAGTTAATTAAAATGTTTTTGATTCATCAACTAAAGTAAAGTGTCCAAAGTAAACTTGCTTAGACTATTTAATTAGCCTTTTGGCAACAATAGTCGCTCAAAGAGTGGAGAACATTGGGAACAACATCAACAGTCAATAAAAAACAAAACAAAACAAAACAAAAAAACAAGGCAAATGATTCTGAGTAGTTTTCCTTGGCTCTTGATGAGTCAACAGATGTTACTGCTACTGCCTGGTTATTGTGGTTTATTTGATAAGTCAATGCTGAGGCTGAAGTGATTGAAGAGTTAGTTTCTATGAATAGTCTGTGTGTAACAACTATAGGTAAGAGTATTTTCTAAGAAGTTAAGAAAACGTGACTTTGGTACAAGCTGAAGTAGAATCTGCTAAGATGTGTTACATCTGGTGGTAAGAACGTGTGGAGCAAAAAAAGGCTTAGGTGGTCAAATTTACAAAACTTGTGAAGATGCAAAGTATTAAAACCCTATGGTTATTCACTGTACTATTTACAGCAGGTTTTTGTGGAATATGGTTGACTTTCATCTTGTGTTAATGAGCTAGTGCTCTTGACATTGAACTTCATGTAACTGGCATCAGTTGTTATCTTTTGTCAGCTTTGGAAGGTGACATCCCGATTTGTCCTACCAGTTGGCTTAGCAGCAGTAGTTTTATTGTGAGTTTTTGAGTTCAGAACTGACACTGCAATTTTTCTGGACCAGAAGAAAATACCCTCAACTACTGCTACAGAACACTGAATGGCTTTGGAATCTAGCTTTGGTTGCAGACTTGATGATGTTTTGTAATAAATTCAACCAAAAATTGAGACAGTGCAAAACAATGGGAACAGTTATCCCACTGTCTGTAGGACTCAGGAAAAGGCTCCTCCGGATTCAGAGTGTTCTAGAGTAGTGCTTTTCAAAGAGTGCCCTCAGACCAGCAGCATCAGCATCGACTGATTACTCATTAAAATGCAAATTCTACTGAATCAGAAGCTCTGGAGGTGGAGACAGCAAAACAATGTTCACGCAGGAAACATACACTAGAGTAATTTTGATGACAACTAACATGATTTGAATCACAAAGTAACACCCAGGAGCTTTGTATATTCCTGTGCTCTCAAGAGGGAAGACAAGAAGCAGTATTTCCATTGTCGCACAAATCTGCAGCAGATACATTTTCTGCTCAAACCACAGGTCCGGCAGTGTTTTTCGGACCCTGATGCAAATGTAAAGGAAATTTCCATTTTTCAAAATCCATTCAATTGTGCAATTCAGGAGCTTCCACGTAACCTTCAATTGGAAGGGATTAATCTGCAAGGCTCTAGCAGGCTAAAAGGAAAAGACCAAGGGAAGAAAGAATCTAATAGAATTCTACCAATGCCTTCCAAGTGATAAATATGCTCCGGAAAATACTCTCATGGATTAACATATGTACTTGGCAATTCTTATCTGTCTGAGAAGATATTTTCAAAGACAAAATATGTAAAATCTTACTAGAGATCAACATTAACAGATGAATACTTACAATCAATTCTGATGATAGGAAATAGTAACTTTGAATCCCAATCGAGTGAAATATTATCCTCCCCATGAGTATTCCATTCTTCTTTAGAACCGTATCACAAAAAAATTGTTTTCAATTACAATGTTTTGAATTCTGTCAATAAAAATTTTGTGGAAATTCATTCTCTCTCTCATTATATAATACCTACATAATAATCTCAATTTTGCCTCTTAGTCCATTACAGAAAATGTTTGCTGACCTCTGCTCCGGAATCAGAAGTCACCCTGCACACTTAAAACATAGGTTAAACGCACTGCCTACGTGTGTAAAAGCCAGATGTCCAAGGTGTGTAAAATGGCTCTGCCACCAGCAGGTATGTGGACAGGAGGAAGTTCTTCAATCTTTCTTTGCCTCAGTTTCCTCAACTGTAACCGGAAGCAAGCAATAGTATCTATCTTACAGGGTTGTTGTGAAGATTAAGTGAATACAAAGTGAATACAAAGCCTACCAAAGAGGGTCTGGCCAAAGTAAGCATCAACTCAATGTCGGTTGCTAATTTACGATAAAAGTACCACTTCACCCAGTTGGTAGTCAAATTATAAATCTCATCCTCCTAAAAGTTCCACCAGATAAAACATCTAAAATGTTTATATACATTTGTGAGTGGAAAGAAAATACCCGTGCATGAAGGTAACGTGTAGGATAACCCAGCCCTCTCCCAACTGGCCCTAGGTTCTGCCATGAAAACAGAAGATAGGGTGGGTCCTGCCCCATGACAGCAATCGTCATATAGATGGTTTCTTATATGGAAGAGGCTGTACTGCTATTTTAATATTTCAAATGTCACCGTGTTGCATTCTTTATATTCTAGAAAAGAGTAAGCATAGTACTAGTTTATAATATTTACATTAAAAATTGTTCTTAATGTTTTATTTATTTTTGGGGAGCCTAAGTGGGGGATGGGACAAAGAGAGAGGGAACAGAGGGTCCAAAGCAGACTCCATGCTGACAGCAGCGAGCTCGATGTGGGGCTCGAACTCACAAACCACGAGATCATGACCTGAGCCAAAGTCTGATGCTCAACTGACTGAGCCACCCAGGAGCCCTTATAGCCTTTACGTTTTTAAGGTTTGACATATTATATGGCTTAGCTCAATAATATATTCTTACTCATTCAATAAATATTTATTGACTGCCTAATATTTGTCATCTACATAAATTCACTAGCTTATGCACTTTGGGGGAAAAATGCTTTCATATATGTACTTTTGAGAATGCCCTCAAAAACTGCCCAGAGATATATATTAAGCATGCTAATTTTTTAACTAAGTGTGCTTCTTCTTAAATGGCTACAAGAAATTCTAGAGTAATGATGTCCAATATGATAACCACTAGCCTCAGGTGACTACTGAACTCCTGAAATGTGGCTAGCACAACTGAGGTATGGAATTTTTAATTACACTTAACTACAATTAAATAAAACAGCCATATATGGCTAGTGGCTGCCAGATAGGACAGTAGAGTTCTACAGGATTATTCTGGGATGTGCAGATGTTGGAATTTAGCAGTTTGTCCTATGTGGGAAAGTAAATTTGGTTATACTATACACTTAATATTAGTTTGCTACTCAAAACAGCCCTGTCTTTTCATATGCCACAAAATATTTTGTTTACTTTCTTAGCAACAGAACTAAATCGATTCACTATTTTAACAAAACAGTGTCTGTTTTTCCTCCACTGTAACTGATTTCTAATGATTTAAGGTGCTGGGACACAGAAAAAAATAGATATAATCCATGTATATTTCAGAAGTCTTAAGCCTCTCCCTCCAGGCAAATTTTTAAGGCATCTGCTAATAGTTGGAAAGTTATTTTGTTTAGTAGTTTACCTCTTGTTCTTGATTATGCCCACATTTCTACTCTGGTATTATCCAGTAGTAAAATAAATAAGTCAGAAGGAAAATGGAAAAACTAAAACCGTCAAATTGAAGAGTTAATGTATCAGCTTAAAAAATAATTACAACATGAAAAAATAAAACTCTTCCTCCAACTAACTCTGAAAATTCTGTATACATCAAACAAAACACTGGCCAGGTCATAAGGCTTATTATAATAAGACATCTTTACATGAGGGTGTGAAAAATTAATTTTATTTTTAAACATCACGATACTTTCTGGCTCAACGTGTTCCTTTAAAAATAAGTTAAAAGGTTTCCATATTACTCTTTTATTACACATGTAAATATTGACTAAAGAATAATATTACTGATGAACATAAGGTAAAAATAATGTGACCCACTCACATATTCTTGAAGAAAAGTGCTTACAATATTTTATGAAAACACTTGTTTACATTTTTACTTGATTTAACGGACAATTTCATATCTTTCTTTAAAATCTACAAATGCCTTAATGGAGGAGTAAGACATTCCCACCATTATAAAACTAAACAAAACCAACGCCAAAATAAAACCCTATGAAAGCACATGGATTTTATTATAGAACATATACGAAGTCACTGCGTAAAGCTCTTTTTTATGAATACATTTGGAAAGCTCACATTGAGTTCCAGCACAGCTCTGTTATCAATCTGTGAACAGAAGGACACATCAAGCAAGCAAAGATCTTTACAAGATTCCAGAAGTTTTCTTAAAGATGCTGGACTTACCATTCTTGTTCCTGTTAAAATAAAACAAAACACCTTAAGAATCATATTTATATAATGTCCGGATAAAGAACCCCTTTATTATTTATTATTTAAAATGCATTTAAGATAAACTGCCTTTTAAAAATTAAAAGCATTTCTTTAAACAAAAGACATATCGAAATAGTCTTGTAAAAAAAATACAAACGGAATTGTTCCAACCAATTTGGCATCTAGGACCTGGATTTTGTCAATAGTCTACTCACTATCTTCATTCCTACCTCCTGGCCATTCCAATCAGCTCCTCCAGACTTTTCCTATTTCTGTCACCCAAGTTCAAAACTGTCTACACATCTCGTTTTCCTCAACCCATGGGTCAAATCATACAGCAATGCTTACAGTGATTCAACCTCATATTCCATGCAGTGCAATCACTGAGCAACTACCACTGCAGAAACTTCTGTTTCAGGCACTGGAGATACAAAGATGAATAAGACATGTGTCTGCCCTAAGGAACTCCTTGACCAGAGTTGAAAACAAATAGTTACAATACAACTCGATAAGTGGTGGGTATAAAATGGCATTATCAGAAGTCAGATAGATAATGGCTGAGCAGTACTCCATTTAGCCCACGTTAAATCTGAAGAGACTACTGGCTATTCAGATAGAAGCCACATTATATACGTTATGAAAAGCACCTGCTTAAAGTCAGCACTCAATAAATAACAAATATCATTAGGCTTGAAGATATCATCTATTGTAAAACACGCACGCATGCTTTAACTGTGGGTTTTCTAGGGAGGAAAAAAAATCACTATCATATCACATAAACACATCTAATGTGATGGAACTGGAGTTTCTGAGACGTTAACCTATGCCTTTTCCCCTGAGAAATCCTTTCTGCTCCCCTCCTTGCCATGGGCTCCAGAAGCAGTACACTGCTACCTTGACTGCGGCTAGCCCCGTGCCAAACCCATACAGATTCTCCTGGGAATCAGGAGAACTGGAACTCACTAACGCCTTCAGTGTCCATAGATCCCTTGAACTAAAGACACGAAAAACTGGGTTGGGACTGTTGTATCATATAGCCACATGTACATAGGAAGACAGAGATGGCCAGCATGACAAGAAAAGAGTAAGGCAAAAACAAAGGGAAAAGCAGATGTAAAAGTTATTGGTGAGTATACAAGGGCAGTGGAGGTGGGGCAGGCGCCTGAGCATGAAGGACAGGAAAAGGCAGAAAAAAGAGAAAACAACGTTCTTGCCTTTTGATAGTTTTCCAGTCTCTGCTGAGGTCTGACCATAACTCCTACCTATGGATCCCAGAGAGACACCTGTACCTTCACAATAATGTTCCTTCTCTTATGTGGAAGTTAGTGTGAGTGGGCTTCTGTTGTACAAGATCAGAGAACCTCAGCTGGGACACTTGGCTATGTGGTCGGTGTTCTTCACCTAGGGTTGTGACTGTTTTCTATTTGCCAGACTTGGTCATTAGCATCTGAGTTTCCTAGTAAGTTAGAAATTCCTAAAAGCCTAAGAGAATAGAATGTCAGGGAAGGAAGTTGGAAGACTGAAAATTTAACAAGGCTAAGGTGTCCTGTCTTATGCTTCCAGAGGACTGTGTGCTTTTGTTTTCTTATCCACCTAGAACACAACTATGTTCTCAGTCAGTTTGCTCCCTCAGGGCAGGGGCCACATCTGTCTATCTGACCTATCTCCAGTGTTGGAAACAATGCCTGACACAGTGTATGCTCAGTAAGTGTGTAATAAATGAAAGAATGAAGGGATGGTGTTTAATTTCACAACACCATTACCCTGGTTTGGACCCGTATTAGATGGATTACCATGGCTAATCTCCCCGATTTTGATTTCCTTGTTCTCCCAATTCACCTACCACTTGTTTCTAGATTAATATCCCTAACACAGCTCTAAATATATCACTCATGCTCCAAATTAAAACCCAGTAATAGCTCTTCCTTGTTTAATTTTGTGCAGATTCCTCATCCTTGTGTTCAAAACTCTCCACGAAAGCCTGCATTATACTAACGTTCTAAGTCAAATTAGATTGCCAATTCTCTGAAGGTATTCTGTATTTTTAACTCCTATGCCATGTTTCATGCTCTTCATTCTGCTTAAAATGCTCTCCTCCTCCTATTTTCTATTCCCTTTTCAAGGATACCTTTCAAATACCTATTAACCTTAAAAAAAATTTTTTTTTAATTTTAGAGAGAGAGCATGCACGAGCAGGGGAGAGGGGCAGAGGGAGAGAGAGACACACAGAGAGAGAGAATCCTAAGCAGGCATCAGGCTCAGCACAGACACAAACACAGGGCTCAATCCCACCACCCTGGGATCATGACCTGAACTGAAATCAAGAGCCGGATGCTCAACTGACTGAGCCACCCAGGTGCCCCCTATTAACCTTTTCAAGTAACCTTTTTCATATTTCTTTAATCATATATACTCTCTTTTCTTTGAGCCCCCAAATGAACTTGCTTCTGGCTTGCATTAAAGTTACTTATAATTGTTTTACTGCGTTTTTTTTTTTGTTTTGTTTTGTTTTTTTGGCCAGGTCATAAACTCTCTGAAGGTAGGGACTGTATCTTACTCAGCTTTGTACTGGTCAGTAAGCATTTTCAGTATGAAGAAGGAATGCCACTTAACATTAATAGGCACCAATCACAAAATGACAAAATAATGACTATAAGCTTGGTTTAACTAAGAATCTTTTTTTCAAAATGGATTCAAACACTTAAGGAAACCATAAACAACAATAAAAATGAAAATTTAGCATAGTGGTTTAGGAGCATAGATTCTGATTCAAATTCAGATTCCTGTGGCACCTGGGTGGCTCAGTTGGTTAAGCATCGACCTCTTGGTTTCGGCTCAGCTCATGGTCTTGTGGTTTCATGAGTTCGAGCCCCACATTGGGCTCTGTGCTGCCAGCACGAGCTTGATTGGGATTCTCTCTTTCCCCTTCTCTCTCTGCCCCTCCCCCATTCACGCTGCCTCTCTTTCAAATAAACAAATAAACTTTAAAAAAATTGTAAAAAAAAAAAATTCAGATTCCTCATTAGACATGAGACTCTGGCAAATCACGTAACTTCTTTCAGCCTGTTTCCACTTCTGTGGCTATAATAACAGCCATCTCAAACACTGTGAGGGTTAAATCGGTTAGTATATGCTCGGAACAATATAAAGCATACAGTCACATTGCTGTTAACATTATTTTACTTTGTTCTTTATATTTGAAATAAGATGTTCTAATATATTTGCATGATGGTCCTCTTCCTATAATTTATTTTGCCATAATAATACTTCCTTGCTCTCTCTTCTATTTTTTTTTTAGTATAGTTGACACACAATGTTATATTAGTTTTAGATATACAAGGTAGTGATTCAACAGGTTTATACATTATGCTATGTTCACAAGTGTAGCTACCATCTGTTACCATGCAATGCTACTACAATATCACTGGCTATATTCCATATGCTACGTCTTCTTTTCCCAGGACTTATTCATTCCATAACTGGAAGCCTGTATCTCCCACTCCTCCTCACACATCTTGCCCATCCCTCCACCCCCCCCCCCCCCTTTCCTCTGGCAACCATCAGTTTGTTCTCTATATTTATAGATTTGATTCTTTTTGTTTATTCATTTGTTGCTTTTTTTCCTAAAGATTCCACTTACAAGTGAAATCATGTATTCTTTATCTTTCTCAGTGTGACTTATTTCACTTAACAAAATACCCTCCATGTTATCACAATCTCATCCTTTTTTATGGCCATGTAATATTTCACTGCATACCTATATACCACATTTTCCTTATCCATTTTTTATTGATAGACACTTAGGCTGACTTCGTATCTTGGCTACTGTAAATAATACTCCAACAAACATAAGGGTGCATATATACCTTTTTGAATTTGTGTTGTTTGTTTTGAGTAAATACCCAATAGTGGAATTACTAGAACATACAGTAATTCTATTTTTAATTTTTTGAGGTACCTCCATTCTGTTCTCCATAGTGGCTGTACCGGTTACATGCCCATCTACAGTGCACAAGGGTTCCTTTATCTCCACATCCTCACCAACATTTATTTCTTGTGTTTTTGATTTTAGCCATTCTAATAAGTGTAAGGGTGATATCGCACTGTGGTTTTGATTTGCAGTTCCCTGATGAATAGTGATGTTGAACATCTTTTCATGTGTCTGTTCACCATCTGTGTGTCATCTCTGGAGAAATATCTATTCAGATCCTCTACCCATTCTTTTATCGCATTGTTTTTTCATATTGAGTTTTTAAGTTCTTTATATATTTAGGATATTAACCCCTTATCAGATATATCATTTGCAAATATCTTCTCCCCTTCAGTAGGTTGTGTTTTTGCTTTGTTCATGGTGCATTTTTTTTTATTTTGATGTAGTCCCAGTAGTTTCTTTTTGCTTTTGTTTCCCTTGCCTTAGGAGACATATCTAGAAAAATGTTGCTACAGCTGATGTTAGAGTAATTACTGCCTGTGGTCTCTTCTAAAATTTTTGTGATTTCAGGTTTCACATGTAGGTGTTTAATCCTTAAGTTTATTTTGCGGTAGGGTGTTAAAAGGTAGTCCAGTTTTATTCTTCTACACATAGCTATCCAGTTTTCCCAGCACCATCTACTGAAGAGATTGTCTTTTCCCCATTATATAATCTTGCCTCCTTTATTTCTGGGCTCTCTATTATGATCCATTGATCTATGTGTCTATTTTTATACCAGTACCATATTATTTTGATTACTACAGCTTTGTAGTATATCTTGAAATCTGGGATTGTGATACCTCAAGACTTGTTCTTTCTCAAGACTGCTTTAGCTATTTGAGGTTTTTTGTGATTCCATAAAAATTTTAGTACTATTGGTTCTAGTTTTGTGAAAAATGTTGTTTGTATTTTGATAGGGATTGCACTGAATCTGAAGATTGATGGGGAAATATTTGGGACATTTTAACAATCCTAATTCTTCCAATTCATGAGCATGGAATATCTTTCCCTTTGTTTGAATCATCTTCAATTTCTTTCATCAGTGCTTTATAGTTTTCAAGAACAGTTCTTTCCCCATTTTGGTTAAGTTTATTCATAGGTGTTTTATTCTTTTTCGTGCAACTGTAAATGGTGTTGTTTTCTCTTTTTTTTTTTTTTTTTTTTTTTTGCTACTTCATTATTGGTGTATAGAAATGCTACTGATTTCTGGATACTAATCTTATATCCTGGAGCTTTACTGAATTCATGTCTTCTAGCAGTTTTTTTGTGTGGAATCTTTAGGACTTTCCATGTATCGTAACCAGTCATCTGCAAATAGTGAGAGTTTGACTTCTTTATCAATATGGATGACTGTTATTTCTTTTTCTTGTCTGACTGCTATGCCTAGGACTTCCAGTACTATCTTGAATAAACACAGTGAGAGTGGACATCTTAGAGGAAAAGCTCTCAGTTTTTCACCGCTGAGTGTGATGTTAACTGTGGGTTGTTCATATATGGCCTTTATTACATTGAGGTATGTTGTCCACTTTATTATTACTATTATGTTGAGGTAAGTTCATTCTACTTTGTTGAGTTTTTTTTTTTATCACGAATGGATGCTGAATTTTATCAAATGCTTTTTCTGCATCTACTGAGATGATATGATTTTTATCCTTCATTTTGTTGATATGGTGTATCACACTGATTGATTTGCAAATACTGAACCATCCTTGCACCCCTGGAATAAATTCCACTTGGTCATG
Source organism: Acinonyx jubatus (assembly GCF_027475565.1). NCBI lineage: Eukaryota > Metazoa > Chordata > Mammalia > Carnivora > Felidae > Acinonyx > Acinonyx jubatus. The sequence goes on along the minus strand of NC_069385.1, from coordinate 62,228,672 downwards.
GTGAATGATCTTTTTAATGTATTGTTGTATGAGGTTTTGTAATATTTTGGCCCATAGTTTTCATTTTTTGTGGTCTGTCTGTCTGGTTTTGGTATCAGGGTAATGCTGGCCTCATAGAATATGTTTGGAAACCTTCCTACCTCCTCTATTTTTGGAATAAAGGTGAATAGGTACTAACTCTATTTATTTATTTATTTATTTATTTATTTATTTATTTAACACTTATTTTTGAGAAAGAGAGAGAGAGAGAGAGAGAGAGCACATGAGCAGGGGAGGGGCAGAGAGAGAGGGAGACACAGAATCTGAAGCAGGCTCCAGGCTTTGAGCTGTCAGCGCAGAGCCTGATGTGGGGCTCGAACTCACAAACCGCAAGATCATCACCTGAGCTAAAGTTGGATGCTTAACCAACTGAGCCATCCAGGGAAACCAGTGCTCTCTTCTTTAAATGTTTGTAGTATTCATCTGTAAATCATCTGGTTCTGAACTTTCATTTTTGGTACTTTTTTGATTACCAATTCATTATTTGTAATCAGCGTATTCAGATTTTCTATTTTTTCCTAGGTCAGTTTTGGAAGATTGAATGTTTCTAGTAATTTATCCATTTCTCCTAGGTTGTCCAGTTTGTTGGCATGTAAATTTTCACATTATTCTCTTATAATTCTTTGTATTTTGTTGTGTCAGTTTGTTACTTCTCTCTTATTTCTGGTTTGAGTCCTTTCTCTTTTATTTTTGATGACTCCAGCTATGGGTTTATTGATTTATTTATCTTTTCAAAGAATCAGCTTTCAGTTTCGTTGATTTTTTTTTCTATTGCTTTTTGCTTTAGTCTCTATATCATTTATTTCTGCTCTGATCTTTATTATTTCCTTTCTTCTATTCACCTTGAATTTTGTTTGTTCTTTTTCTAGTTCCTTTAGGTGTAGACTGTTTATTTGAGCTTTTTATTGTTTCTTGATGTAGACCTATATCACTGCATATTTCCCTTAGAACTGGTTTTGCCGTGTCCCAAAGATTTTGGACCATTATGTTTTCATTTCCATTTGTCTCCATTAATTTTGTTCATTTGTTTGATTTCTTCATTGACCCCTTCATTGCTTGTTCAGTATCATGTTGTTTAGTCTCCAGGTTTTTGTGTCTTTTCTATTTTTTTCTTGTGATTTATTTCTGGTTTCATACCGTTGTAATCCGAAAAGACACATGGTATGACTTCAATCTTCTCAAATTTATTGAGGCTTGTTTTGTGGCCTAATACATGATCTATTCAGGAGAATGTTCCATGCACAATAAAAAAGAATGTGTATTCTGTTGTTTTCAGATGGAATGTTCTCTATATGTTATTTCCCTCTAGTCCAATATGTCATTCAAAGACATTATTTCCTTGTTGATTTTCTACCTGGATGATCTATCCACTGATGTTAAGTAAAATGTTAAAGTCCACTACTATTACTGTATTATCATCAATTTCTCTCTTTATGTCCATTAATATTTGCTCTTTGTAGGTATATGCTCCAGTGCTGGGTGCACAGATACCTACAACTGTTACACCCTCTTATTGGATTGATCCCTTTATCATTATGCAATGCTTTGTCTCTTGTTATAGTCTTTGTTTTAAAATCTATTTTGTCTGATATAAGTATTGCTACTTTGTTTTTGTTTTTTTGTTTTTCCATTTCCATTTGCATGGTGAGTATTTCTCCATCCATTCACTTTCAGTGTATATATCTTTAGGTCTGAGGTGAGTCTCCTATAGTAAGTATAAAGATGAGTCTTGCTTTTTGTTTTTGTTTTTTTTTTAATCCATTCTGCCACCCTATGTCTTTTGATTGGAGCATTTTGGTCATTTACATTTAAGTAATTGTTGATAGGTATGTACTTACTGCCATTTTATTATTTGTTTGCTAGTTGTTTTTGTAGTTCTCTCCTGTTCCTTCCTTCCTTCTCTTGCTCTCTTTCCTTATGAGTGATGAGTTTCTATAGTGTTATGTTTGGCTTTCTTTCTCCTTATTTTTTGTGTACCTCATGAGGTTCAAATATAGCATCCTAAGTATACAGCAGTCTATATTAATTTGATGAACTTCAAAGGCATTCTAAAAACAAAAAAGAAAAAATAAAACCTTCTTTTTCTTTTTCCCCTTCATGTTTTATGAATATGTGGTCCTATTTTACATCTTTTTACTTATAATTTTTTTATGTCTAATTATGGCCATTTCCTTTAGGACTTACAGAAGTCTCTTTAACATTTCTTCTAAGTCTGGCTTAGTGGTGATAAACTCCTTTGGTTTTTGTTTGGGAAACTCTCCTTCAAGTCTGAATGACACCCTTGATGAGTAGATTATTCTTGGTTGTAGGTGTTTTCCTTGCAGCATTTTGAATGTATCGTGTAATTCCCTTCTGGCCTGCAAAGTTTCTGCTGAAGAATCAGCTGATAATCTTACAGGTTTTTCCTTGTAGGTAACTTTTTGTTTCTCTCTTGCTTTTAAGATTCTGTCTTTAACCTTTAAAACTTTACTTATTACATGTTGTAGTGTGGACCTCCTCGGGTTCATCTTGTTTGGAATTCTCTTCTCTGATGTGGATGTCTGATTCTTTCCCTACATTAGGGAAGTTTTCAGCGACGGTTTCTTTAAATAAGTTTTTCACCCCTTTCTCTTCTTCTTATGGGACTCCCGAATGTGAATGTTTGTTTGCTTGATGTTGTCCAAGGGTTCTCTTAATCTATCTTCATTTTTAAAAAGTCTTTTCTCTTTTTGATGTTCATCTTGGGTGCTTTCCATTACCCTGTCTTCCAGATCTCTTCTGCATCTGCTAATCTGTTGATTCCCTCTAGTGCGTTTTTTACTTCAGTTATTGTATTCTTCAACTCTGATCAGTTCTTGCTTATATTTTCTATCTCTTTACTGAAGGTGTCACTGGGTTCTTCCATGTTCTCTCCAGCCTGGTATTTTAATGATCACTACTTTAGATTCCTTCTCAGGCATGCTGTTTATTTTTATTTCACTTGGTCCTTCTCTTGTTCTTCCTTTTGAAGCATATTCCTCTGTCTCCTCATTTTGCTTGACTTTCTGCGTTTATTTCTATGGATTAGGAGGTGCAGCTAATTCTCCTGAATTTGAAGGAATGATCTTGTGTTTGGTCATCCCCTATGTAGACTATATGCTTGGTGACTTTTGCTGGCTGGCAAGCTGGACCTGTGGCTGGCATGGGTTAGGGGAACCTGGTACTTTCCACATAGTGAGTCCCTTCCCTTGTCAGGACAGCTAAAACTGAAGCAGATTAAGGTCAGGATGTCCCAGGGTTCTGTGTGTGGAGAGCACACTAGCAGGACAGCTGAAGCTGAAATGGGTGCAAGTCAGAGTGTCCCAGGGTGCTCTGTGCAGGGGGTACCTTGGCAGAATGGCTGGAGCTGATGCAGTGTACAGGCCAGGAGATCCCTGAGCTCTCTAGGCAGAAGGTACCCTAGCAGGAGAGTTGAAACTAAAGTGGGTCCAAGCTGGGGGGACAAAGGGCTCTCCACACAGAGGCACCTTGGAAAGATAGCTGAAGCAGAAATGGATATAAACTTGGGTGTTTCTGGAATTTCCACACAGAGGGTGCCCTGAATAATGGCTGTAGCTGGTGTGGGGTATAGGTTGGGAGGTCCTGGGGTGTTCCATGCAGGGGTCGTCTTGGCAGGACAACTAAAGCAAAGATGTGGTCCCTGGGCTCTCCACACACAACATGCCCTGGTAGGACCGCTGAAACTGAATTGGGAGCAAGTCAGGTTGTCCAATGGAGACACCCTGGCTGGGTGGCTGGAGCTGAGGCTGGCATGGGTGGAAGTGTTCTGGGGTGCTCTACACAGGTGTGCCTTGGCACGAGCTGAAGCAGATGTCAGCCCAAGATGGTGAAGCACTCTGCACTGAGGGTGCCCTAGCAAGTCACTGGAAGCACAAGTGGTGTGCGCCTGGAGTGTTCTGGGATGCCTGCACCTGTGTCACCTTGATGTGAAGACTGGGGCTGGAGTGAGCACTAACCAGGGGTGTCCTGGTGTGTACGACTTTGTGGCTGCCTAGGTAGGCCAGCTGGGGCTGGTGTGGGCTAAGGGCTCAGGGTTCACTGAGGCAGGAGGCCAGTTAGGGTGCCAGATGTGCACTGGTCTGTGCTTTCAAGGTGGAGGGAGAGTGCAGACCATGTACATAAGCTCCTCCCACCCAGAGAGCATTCTAGCAGCTCTCCCCACTGTTTGGTGGAGTTCTAGAGTTGACTCCTTTATCTGCTAGTTGCTCTTTTAAACCATGGCTTTTAGAGAAAAGTGATGATGATGATGATGATAGACAAATAAAAGAAAAAAAGGGATAAAAAGGGAAAAAAAAGGAAAACAAAAACGAAACAAGACAAAACCAAAACCACGCACACAAAAAAATCCAGTTTATTTTCTATGCCCCAGTGCCACTGCCCCCAAGGCTGGCATGGGCTGTGGACTCTGGTCTTGCTGAGGTTACAGGTACACTCTGATGACCAGACCTGCTGGTGTCTAGATCCTGGTGGGGTCTAGGCTTTTAAGGTGGGGTGGGAACACAAACTGTGTTGTCCTCCAGTCCCTCTGACCTGGAGAGTGAACCCACAGTCCCTCTGCAATTTGGTAGAGTTCTACTGTTGTCTCTTTTATGTGTTAGTTGCTCTTCTCCACTGAGGCTTTTATCCTGTGCCCAAGGACAGAGATCTGTTCCTGGTCCCTCAGTACTATCCCCCCCTCGTCCCCCCCCCCAACTGCTGTTGGCCTTGTCAGAGGTGGAGGTTTCCTTTGTTACTGTGTCTCAGTTTTTCTTGCTGTTCTCTTGCCATTCTATGGTTTTGCAGAAGCTGTTTAGTCAGCCCTCAGTTCTTTCAGGAGGAGCTGCTCTATAAGCAGGTATAAACTGCTGGGTTCCATGGAGCTGAGTTCAGAGTCTTCCTATGTTGCCATGTCGGACTGGAACTCTCCATATTTCCTTGCTCTTGCTTGGGAAAGTTACAAATGTTTTCAAAAAGAAGCCATTATACTTCTTACCTATTTGTCTTTCATGTCTCTGTCAAGTAATTCATATGTTTGTAGGCCGTTAGGCCACCTGAAAACCAACCCCAGTGCTCACAAATGTGCTTTTGTCTGAGAATCAGCGTTACCAACTTCTTTGTAGTTCTGTAGCATCTCTTTAAGACACTGGCTACTCCTCATCTCTACTGTATGAGGTTCGGGCGGGGGGGGGGGGGGGCGGTGACTGTAAAACAGATATTAACCAACGCCAGCCCCTATCCTCTGAAGTGAAGCCTAATGTAATCAGTGATCCAATTTTAAAGGCCTCAGCTACCTTTCCTCATTCTCTCTCATTTTCTTAAACTTTCCAAAATATGTCTCCTATAAAAGGTCTACACTAATTCAAAGTGGTAGGTAGGCAGAAAGGAAAAGAAATAAGCAAGGAAAGCAGTCGTGGTGTTATAAAAAATCAGTACTGACTATGTTGGGGCCCAAAACCTTGCATTTGAACCCTTGGCTCTGCCATATATTAATTGCTGGGCTCTAGTCCATCTGCTATGAAAACACAATGATATCCAATTCCCTGAGCTATGAAGAATAAAGAAAATATAACACAGATGAGGTATCTAGCCAAAAGTGTACCTGTAACGGGCAAGAATTTCTCCCTAAATGTTTAGGCAAGAGTTTCTGATAAAAGTAGCTTGAATAAGTAATACGCAACCATATGAGCAACATCCACAAATGTATCATAAACCTGGACTGTGCAGAGATTTTCAAGGAAACCACAAATTCAGATGCTGAAAATCTTCACATTTCCCTGTGGTTGAATGTTTAATAGACAGGAAAGGATAGAGTCCACTCCATGGACTAACCTATCAACACTAACAGATTACCAGAGAACACAGTACAAGTGCTATATGAATTCACAAAGTACCAACTGTGTGGGCAATTTTAACTATGGTGCTGCCAGCACTTCCGGCTAAAGTAAGAAGTAACAAAGCCTCACAGGGCTCTCAGCTGATAAACTGCAAGAAGGACACAAGGAATCCCAGAACTGGAAAGGATTTTCAATACATCTGCCCTGGGGTAGAACTACTCCTAAAATCTAGAATTATTGGAAATGAAGATTTGACAATATTCCTTAATCACGAGTTTAACATCAAGAAGCATTCATATACATACATATATATATATATATATATATATATATATATATACACACACACACGCACACACACACACACACATATATATGTATAACTCATTATACAAATGGATTAATTTCTTCTCTGTCTTTAAAATGGAGAACACAGCTTATATAAATTCTCACTCTTCTTACTAGACCAAGAATTAATGTTTATTTAGAGCTTTCTGATAGGCTCAACTATAAAATTCTGTTATTGTCCTCACTCTTTTACTTAAGTACAGATATAATTACTCTCTGTATCAACTGGCCTATCTTGCACTTCTTCAAACCAAGCAGGCTTATCAGGACAAAATTTTACTGTACCTAAGTTTTTTTTCCCCCCTTGCAAAAAGTCTGAGATTGGCTTTCACATCAAGGCGTTAAAATGAGCTTATACATGGGGCACCTTGGTGGCTCTGGCAGTTGAGCAACTTCGGCTCAAGTCATGATATTGCGGTTCATGAGTTTGAGCCCTGCATCGGGCTGACTGCGGTCAGCCTGTCGGCACAGAACCTGGTTTGGATCCACTGCGGTCAGCCTGTCAGCACAGAACCTGGTTTGGATCCTCTGTCTCCCTCTCTTTGCCCCTCCCTCACTTGCCCTCTCCCAGAAAAAAAAAAAAAAAAAAATCTTAAAAAAAAAAAAGCAAAAATAAAAAATAAAACAAATATATATACCGTATCCTTACCTAGTATGTCCAGTTGCCGTAATCGGGTGCAATTACATGCCAGTTCTTCAATGTCTGTGTCACACACAGATCTGTTAGCTGTAAGAAAGAGTTTTTGCAAGTTTGGGAGCTGGCGTGCCAGTCTGGCGAAACACCCGGTGCTGCTCTGCAGTGTAGGGCACCAGCCAAGGTCGAGTTCCTCCAGAAGCGGACACCCAGAAGCCAGTTCTGCTATCCCGTTCTCAGTAATATTCTTACACCTCCACAGATCCAGAGTTCGGAGTTTTTTACACTTGGCTCCTATCATGCTGGCTATCACATCATAGTCTTCAATCTGGAAATCAAATCATTCCAGTCTCTTACATATTATGCTCAGAAATACAGACTGCATAGAGCAAGTTAAAACATTCATAATCATCTCCTATTGTTTGCTTCCATGTAAACAGACCCACATTCTTGTTAATATAGATCTACCCACTCATCTCACAGATCTGCCACTGTTTCCTAAAACAGCAAGAATAATTGCTTACTTAAAAATCCACCTAACAGAACTCTAGACAGAGGGCTTCGTGAATTAAATCCCAGAGCAGTATGAAATCTTCAGTCCCTCACAAAGAATTTGAGGATTTTGTGTTGTTCTTGCACGCCTTCCATTTTGACCTTGCTGCTGCTACTCGTTCGGTTCACGGGGCCTCGTTTCTTCTGTTTTATATATAATTCATCAACTGTGGTAGGTATGTAAGAGCCCCCTGATAGAGGTGGGCACTTCACCACACTCTAAAATGGTATGTGAATATGTTGAGAGTCCTAATAATGATACAAGTTTGGGGTTAAATGAGGCCTTTAGGGACTGAACATACAACGCAAAAATAATTTAGATTGTGATATGTTGTCTCAGTTACTGGAAGTGTCCGACGATTTACTTCATGATCACAGGATAATTCTCTACTAAACAGGGATTAAACATTTCAGTTCATGGGCTTTATATGCTTTAATAATGTTTTTCTGAACAGGTTTCTTCAGAGTTTGATTTGATTATTTTTTAAACAGGTATCAAAATTATCACCAGAAGTCAAAAGGAAACAAAATAGCTAACACTTCCAGGTATCATTTCCTTGTGTTCATTTGTTTATTCATATCTTCAACTACCATGTGCCAGGACCGCTCCAGAGGCCAGGAACAACAGTGAACCCCAAAACAAAGACTTTGTTCACATTTTTGGGAAAGACAAACGAGCAAAATAAATCCAGTGAGTGGTAAGTGGTGTTAGAATAATGAAATAGGGTGATCAGACTGCCAGGTGTGCAGAGGGTCACATGCGGTGGAGGAAGGGAGCAGGGGAGAGAGGGGTGATTGTTGGGATTTCCAGGAATGAACCTGGTGTATTCAGGGAACAGAAGTAGGATCAGGTATGGCCCAAGGGGAGTGAGGAGAGAGGCCATGAGGGCAGAGAGATATGCAGGGGCCAGGCTGTTATGCCATGAAAGAGTTTGGATTTTTATTTTAAGTACCAAGGAAATCAATGGAGGGTTTGAAACAAATACAACTTACACTAAAACAAAAACAAAACCCCCCTCTGGTTTCTGTGTGGAGGATGGTCTATGGTCGGTAAGACTGGAGGGAGGAAGCCCAGCAAAGAGGCCTGCATTAGCTTAGTGGAGAGAGGCAGGGGCTTGCAATGAGTTTGCAAGCAGTGAAACGAGAAATGGACACATTTGGAGCTATAGAGCTATATTTTGAGTCAGAACTAAGGGCTGATGGCTTAGATGAAGTCATGGGGATTTCTACGGTCTTCAGGAACTGTTACGGTAGAATCAAGCAGAAGACCATGAGAAACGATTTGAGGGGAATACAACTACTTAAGTGAGTGTACCCAAATACACTTTAACTCTGAAAATTAGTGCAGCCAATCAACTCCTTTACAAAGAATTGTCAAGCTTTCCAACACTCCTGATGCTTACTTGCTCTTGTTTTGATAGTCAAAAATAAAATCAAATGAATCATCCTGCCTTTTGGTCAACTGATAGAAAAGAAGCTGAAATAAACATGGTATTAAAATATCAACAAAGATCTGTCTGTGTTACTGTTCTGGTGAACCCTGGACCTGCTGTGAAATGGGAACAGTATTTCTATGACAAGCGTGGAATGTTTCCACCACGTAAATAATAGTACCAGCAATATCACGAATATTTCTGAACTTCAATGTCAAGTCCTTAAAACTTAATTTCCTGACAAACAAATATCAAAAGCAACAATATTTTACTGGCAACTACACACTTTAATTTAAAAATAGCCTACTTATCTTAAGTAGCATTTCTTACAGTATATCATATATTAACAGAAGTACAAGGAGAAAATGGGTTCAGGAGTCAGGTAAAGCTGCAAAACACTGGCATACACAAAGGCACACAGTTTCTTTGTTGTAGGATATACCATTGAAAACTCTAGGAGGAAGGCAGGGTAGCATTATTTCCTAATCTTAATCAGGAATCCCTACCTCACTGCCCCCCAATACACATCTTTTCTTAATTGAATATCTTTTAGGACTAATGTTGCATGAGTCAACTTGAAAATGTTGACTTAAAACATACTAATTCCAACTACAAACATATATGTGATTCCAAATCTCAAGTATGTGTGACCAGAGTCCTGCTTTTCTAGAAGATGTTGTTCCAGTTTAAAGGGAGGTAAGTAACAGGCAGAAAAAGGTACCTCTGGCCAAGGTTAAACAGCGGCCTTACCAATCTAAAGAGGGCGAGCTAGCAATTACCAAGCGGCAGTAACTGGCTGGTCTGTCATCACAGAAAGTCCCATCAAATATAACTGGGCCCATCCAGAAAAGTCATCAGAGGGACCCAACAGAAGCCCATGAAATGGCTTACGAAGATAAGAATTTGATCAAAAGTAAGGAAAGTCTAATGCTGAGTTAATGGGCTCCCAAGATTGTTTCTAAAGACTGGGGTTGGTCTGAGCCCACACCTGGTGGTTTAATCAGGCCTAACCACCAGGATGGTTTTTATATGGGGATATGGAGATAAACAAGTGGTCGTAACAGGTCTCTCTAGCTTACATTGCCAAATCTTGGAGCATCTCAGAAGCCATCATTGAACTCTAAAAGGTGTTCACATGGAATTTCTTTTAGGTTGAATCCAAGCTTAGGACGCCAAAAGAACTTCTCTGATCTTGCAACCATCCTGCTTATTCAGGTCTTCCTAGTAAGTGGATACAAAATTGGAATGGTTTGGGGGGGCACCCGGGTGGCTCAGTTGGTTAAGCGTCCAGCTTCGGCTCAGGTCATGATCTCATGGTTTGTGAGTTCAAGCCCCACGTCAGGCTCTGTGCTGACAGCTCAGAGCCTGGAGCCTGTTTTGGATTCTGTGTCTCCCTCTCTCTGCTCCTCCCCCGCTCGTGCTCTGTCTGTCTCTCCCTCAAAAATAAATAAACATTAAAAAAAATTAAAAACAAAACAAAACAAAATCGGAATGGTTTGGGATCTCCTGAATCTGTTTTGCGAGGGGAAGGTAAGAAAGAAAAGAGGGATGGATTGCCCTACAGTCAGTTATATTGGGAGATGCATTTCCTCTGAGTGTGCGTACATGTATGCACACACACAGGCACATACAAATACCAAGAGTTCTCCTGTCCCTGGAGTCTCAGTATTACTTATAAGCCACATAATTTAGATGAAAAGAATTTAACTCATCCCAGGAACTCTTTCAATGGCACCATAAAGCTAAAATTTTAAATCTGGAAGGACTTTAAAGATTATCTAGTTCAACAGTCCTTAGGCATTTGGATTTAATGGACCAGTAACATTTCAAAAAAAATTTGAGTTCTAACATAGGGTGTCCATTTACCTTAACCAGTAAGGACAGTAAAACAAACGCACACCGAAAACAACAACAACAAAACAAACAAACAAAGATAAACCTACCTACTATCAGCAACATTTCCAGGAAATAATTTCAGAACTTAAAAACTAAAATTAGCTTTGTGACAAACGTACTGAACTACCAGCATTTGGGTATGACTGATATCTTATTTTGTAAAAAAAAAAAAAAAAAAATCCAGAGAGGTACATAGCTTGTCTGAAGCTTATCTGGCTCGAGGCAGAACCAAACTCTTTTTACCACAACGCATTACTTTCCTTGCTCTCCTGGATAAATCATGTTGATGTTTCAAAGACATCCTCTCGAATTTAAGAAAAATGTTTGAAAGTAGGGTACACGGTAGTTCGCCGTAAATCTGAAAAGCCGTGGGTGAGTGTGGAGTGGCTGGGTCAGGATAAAATTCACCCATGGGAAGAAAAAGAGAACAAGCGATGGAGTATAGGTAAAGAATTTTCAAATACTTACCATTACACAACTGCCCAAACTAAGGTGCTGAAGCTCTGAACAGAAGTTCAAAATGCTGAGCAGTGCTGTTTGCTGCCATCGGGGACCACATTGGCGGCAAATACGGAAAGCGAAAGAAAGTGAAACAAAGAGGAGAGGTCAATTAGACATTAAAGGCTGTCACCGCTTTTCTTGAAATAGAGCTCAAACCCGAGGTTACAGACACCACAAATGCCATTTAATGAGTCCCCAGGTGCTCCCACCATTGATTGGCTTGAAGTCAAGGTAATCATTACTAGTTCCATGTAAGTCGCCACTTCGTAGATGGTTTCGTGGGCCCCACAGACACCTATATTCCCTGTGACCTCTCAGCTCATCTCCCAAAGGTAAGCAATTTGAAAGTCTGGTTAAGACTGAACGGCAAGACAAGCTTAACAACCCCTCCCTCAAAAAATAGAAAAAAAAAAAAAGTAAGAAAACAAAAACCCAGAGAGGCCTGGTGACACTCTGAAGAACAGCGGCAGCTCTGACATTCACTGATCAGCTGCCGCCTGATGGAGCTGCCAATAGAGTCACCCCAAATCAGGATTGAGCTGGTGACGTTAATGTCAAAGGATTCTCTTTGCTGACAAGGATACCAACAACCATTGAGCACCTGTCACTAGCAACATGCTGACTGAAACATATATAACGTGCACTTTCTAGTCATGTTCCTGCCATTTAAGCCCATCTACTATGTGCAATGAAAACGGTCTCACCACTGAAGAAACCCAAAGATATGCTAGACTGCTACATAATCATGGTACCTAACATATCTCTAGTCATAACTTCATTTGATGAAATGCCTGCCATGAAAAATTACCAAAAAAAAAAAGCAGCAAAACATTCACATTTCTAGTTTTCTTTTTTCTATTAGGACAAAAAACTACTCAAACTAATATGGCAAAATTTCTTTCTAAACATTTCAACTAAATCGTATCTAAAAAAAATGACGATGACACTGTACAACTTCTGTTTAATCTGCTCCAAGTGTTCAAAACCTGAACAGTATTAGCTGGAGAAAGGACAAAGAATGTGTCGATGACGATACAAAACATTAGTTCGAACCCAGGTAAGATTTTCCCAGAGAAAATAATGAACTATATCAGATAAAATAAACTTAGTTAAGGCAAAAATAAAATAATAGTTGCAAGAGGTCCTAGACCAAAACTAGACTTAAGACTAATTGTTTCACTGTTGGGCATTTCTTTAAGCAAAATTTAAAAAAAAAGTTTATATTCATTTTATGACTTTATACCTAAGTTTCAACACAACTTATCACATTTATAAGACAATCCCATCTAGCTCTCAGAATGTTGACATTCTGATCAAGATAAATTAATTTTCTGCTTCTCCATAATACTTAGCTACTTTAACTTACTAACAGATAGGAAAATGACATCAGGTTTGTTTTTATTAAAATACCAGATCCTTATGACAAGGTTGCTTGATAAGACTTTACCATGAACAAGATCCAGGACATATTAGAGAACTTTTATAGAGAATTCCATATATTCTTGTCAATTCAAAATTATAAATGGCTCCCCTTTGCCCACCCCTATACGCACACTCCATTCAAGAACTTGCTGATAATTTATTTTTAAACTATTTACAATGGCAAACCTCAGGTATACGAACAAGTACAGAATCCAATGAAATGAATACCCAGGTAGCTGCAACTCAGATTTATCAAATCTTAGCATACTGCTTTGCTTATCCTTATTTATTTGTGAATCCCTCCATCCATTTATATATTTCCTTAGAGGTAACCTTTATCATCACTCAGTGCTTAAAAACATGCTTGAAAATTATATAATTTGGGGCACTTGGGTGGCTCAGTTGGTTGAGGGTTTGACTCTTGCTTTCGGCTCAGGTCATGATCTCATGGTCATGAGACTGAGCCCCATGTCAGGCTCTGCTCTGGGCACTGAGCTTGCTTAAGATTCTCAGTCTGTCTGTCTGTCTGTCTGTCTGTCTGTCTGTCTGTCTCTCTCTCTCTCTTTCCCTCTGCAGGGAGGTTTTATATAAAAACAGGGGTTTTATATAAATGTGCACATACTTTTGCATCTTCCTCGACAATGTTTGTGAGAAATTTGTCCGTGTTGACACTCACAGCTTTAGCTCACTGACCTGTTAACTGTTGTATATACTATTACATTATGCAACATATATTCCCATTTGGTGAATATTTAGTTTGTTTATAACTTTTACCATAACAAAGAATGTTAAAATAACCATTCTTATATGTGCTTCCTTGTGCATTTGATAGAAGAGTATTGCTCTAGAGCACATGCCAGAGGAAGAATTTCTAGGTGTTTAGGTATGCTTAAACTTTATCAGATTTTGCAAAACAGCTCTCCTGAGTGCCTGCGTCAATTGACGTGCCCACTAGCAATGCAAGAGCGCTGGGTCTCCACATCTTTGCCAACATATAATCTTTTCATCCTTTTTAATGTCTGCCTATCTGATGAGCATGGAATGTTAGAATATTTATTAGTATGATTACTAGTGAGATTGAAGATCTTCTCATATGTTTATGGGCCACTCATATCTCCTACTCCATACACTGCTTAATCATATCCTTTACTGATTATTTCCATTAGATTGTTTCTTCCTTCCTGACTTGTAGGAATTCTTTTCCATGCTGGATACCAATCATTGTCAGTTTTATCCATTACAAATATCTTCTCTAAATCCAACACTTGTCTTTTGCTTTATTTATAGAATCTTCTGCGACATGAAACTTCAAATTTTAATATAGTCACATCAATCTTTCCTTTATGTTTGTATTCTGTTGTCTTCTCCAAAAGGTCCCTCTTTACCCAAGGGAGAATATTCTTTTTTTCTTCTTTTTTTTTTTAAATGACACCATTAAAGTTTTTCTTTTTTACACTGGTTTTTAACCCAGTGGTAACTGATTTTTATACATGGGAGCATATAAAATTTAATTTTTTCCTTAAGAATAACCAGTCGTCCTGGTTCAATTTATTGAAGGTTCTACCTTATCCACTTATTTGCGGTGTCTTCTGTTATATTTCAAGTTTCCATATGTGTATGAGTCTATTTCTGGGTATTTTGTTTCACTTGTCTATTTGCCCTTCCCCTGTACCAACACTTCAGTCTTTCCTATTATAATCTGGAATGAGTCTATATATGTGGTAAGGCAAACACCTTTTCCTCATTCTTCAAAACTCTTAGCTGTTCTTGATCCTTTGCTCTTTGATATGAATTTTAGAAACACCTTGAGGATTTTAGTTTACCTTTTTAAAAGTAATACAAAAAGATTAGTTTTTCTTTCTTTCTTACCCCATGGTCAATACAGTTGGTCCCTGAACAACATCAGGGTTAGGGATGCTGACCTCTGCACAGTGAAAACTCTGCAGGTATAATTTTTGACCCCCTATATCCTAACTACTACTAGCCTACTGTTGACGGGAAGCCTTACCAGTAACATAAATAGTTAATTAACACATATTTTGTATGCTGTGTGTATTATATACTGTATTTTTACAGTAAAGCTAGAGATAGTAAAGTGTCATTAAGAAAATCATAAGGATGTCAGGGAGCCTGGGTGGCTCAGTCAGTTGGGCGTCCGACTTCGGCTCAGATCATGGTCTCACGAGCCCCATGTTGGGATCTGTGCTGACAGCTCAGCCTGGAGCCTGCTTCAGATTCTGTGTCTCCCTCTCTCTCTGCCCCTCCCCCGCTCAAGCTCTGTCTCTGTCTCTCTCAAAAATGAACATTAAAAAAAATTTAAGAAAATCATAAGGACGAGAAAATACACGTACAGTACTGAACTACATTTATTGGAAAAAAAAAATCTGCACATAAGTACACCCATGCAGTTTAAACCCAAGTTCTTCAAGGGTTAACTGTATTTACTTTACTGGCATTTTATCAATTTCTGTGTCATTAACTGTCTATTATATCTGATACCTTCTCACTGAATTTTTCTTCTTGTTGAAGAATATTTTTAAGAGTTCTTTTAGCGAGTGTCTGTGAGTGGTAAAACCTTAACAACACATATTTATAGAGTAGTTACCAACATGTCAGGTACTGCTGTAAATTATATACATTGTTTAGTCCTCACAACAACCCTACACGCTTGTTTAATAAATATTTATTGAATGTCTACTCTGTGTTAGGCACTATTTACACTTGGGATATATCAGTAAACACAGCAGATAATAACCTATAAGGTAGATACTGTTATTTATAAATTAGGAATCTGAGTCACAGAAAGTTAAATACCATAGTTAGTCTTTAATTTTCGCTCCGTCCTGAGTGAAAATTTAGCCAGGCTTAAAATTTTAGGCAGTCTAATTGTCTTCCTCTGTAAGTAATATATTTTTTCTCCCTGGGGGCTCTTATCCATTTATCTCATATTCTGCAATTTCATCATAATGTGTCCAAAGATTTATTTTCACTTATTCTGTTTGGTATCCTGAGTGAACATTTGACTGGAAGACCTCCAACTGTCATCATGAGAGATGAAGATTCTTGGGGCGCTTGGGTAGCTCAGTCGGTTGAGCATCCGACATTGGCTCAGGTCATGATCTCACACTTTGTGGGTTCGAGCCCCACATCAGGCTCTGTGCTGACAGCTTGCTCAGAGACTGCAGTGCAGCCTGCTTCAGATTCTGTGTCTCCTTCTCTCTCTCTGCCCCTCCCCCACTCATGCTCTGTCTCTCAAAAATAAATAAATATTAAAAAGAAAGAAAGAAAGATGAAGATTCTTAACAATCCTTTTTTTCAAATATTGCTTCTCTATCATTTGGTCCGGTTTCTTTTCTTCTGAACTCCTATTACATAAACATAGGAGTCTCCCAAGAACCAGTGCCTAGAGTAGCTTAAAAAGTATGTTCACAGTTCATTCTATACTCCTTCCTTTCAGAGATGGAGCTTACTTAGTTCCTCTCCCTTTGAGTGGGGGCTGGATCTAGTGATTTGTTTCTAACAAAAAGAACATAGCAGAGTGATGGTATGTTAGGTTATTGTGATGATTAATTTATGTGTCAATGTGCCTGGGCCACAGGGTGCCCAGATATTTGGTCAAACATTATTCTGGGTGTTTCTGAGAGGGAGTTTTTGAATGAGATGAACATTCATCTACAGATAAATCAGCAGACTGAAAGCAGATTACTCCCTAATGTGGATGGGCCTCATCTCACCGTCAAAGATCAGAATAGAACAAAAAGCTGACTCTCCTCCAAGTTGAGAGAATTCTTCCTGCCTGGTATCCTTCAACCTGGGACATCAGCTTATTCCTGACTTCAGACTGAAACTGAAACATCGACTGTTCCTGGGTCTCAAGTCTGCCAGCCTTCAGACCAGAAACACTGGCTCTCCTGGTTTTCAGGCCATTGAACTTGGACTGAACTACACCATTGGCTCTCTGAGTCTCCAGCTTGCTGACTTATCCTGTGGGCTTTTTGACTTGCCAGCCTCCATAATCATGTAGGCCAGTTCCTTAGAATAAAGCTATACACACACACACACACACACACACACACACACACACACACACACCCTCTTATTTCTATGTCTTTGGAGAACCCTGACTAATACTGTTATAAAAGGCTATTGCTCCTCTTAGTTCCCATCTCTCAGTCAGGAAAAGCCAGCTGCCATGTCAGAAGGACACTCATGAGGCCTGTGGACAGGCTCGTGTAGAGAGAAACAGAGGTCTCTGGCCAACAGCTAAAGAGGAAGTCTGCTAATAGCCATGGGTGTGAGTTTGGAAGCTGGTCTTCCAGCTGTAGTTAAGCTCTGAGATGAGTGCAACCTTGTTGGACACCCTGAGCCCAAACTATCCAGCCAAACAGCTCCCAGATTCCTGAGAAGTTATGTTAGATGATGAATGTCAGCCTTTCCAAGACACTCAGTTTTGGGGTAGCCTATAGATAACAATAAATAAATAATACAGTGACTAGCACATAGAGTAGACACAGTATATATTTATTACGGCAATGAACAGGATTACTATGAGGATTAAGTGAGGTGTATGTGTGCATGTACGTATGTATGTGTATGTGTGTGTATATGCGTGTGTGTGTATATACATATATATATTTAATGCATACAAACTACATATAATAGTGCTTGACATCCAAAGCTTTTACAAGTTTAAGTGCATTCCTCAAACCTTTCTAATTTAGCAATATCTTTGTGTCCAATTTAGAACTTAATCATTTTTTTATTATAATGACTATCATTTATTTCCTAGATTTCTAACTAGCTCTTTACCACAACTACTTGCTCTTGCTGTTTCACTCTATGTTCCATAATTTCTTGTTCCATTTTAAAGGATGCTTTCATTTACTTCTTTGAACTCCCATCCCCAGACTTCACTCTTTGTATTCTTCCCTGTCTAATGGTCTTGCAGACTGCCTCTGTCTGGAACCAGGACTTTTCCTTTTTTTTCTTTTTTTAGAGGGAGAGAGAGACAGTGAGTGAGCATGAGCAGGAGAGAGGGGCTGCTCCATGCTCAGAGCAGAGCCTGACGCAGGGCTCGATCCCATAACCCTGGGATCATGACCTGAGCTGAAATCAAGAGTCAGATACTCATCCCACTGAGCCACCCAGGTGTCCCCAGAACCAGGACTTCTACTGAAAGTGCAGTGGTCCTGCTCTGCAGTGGTACCAGAGATACTGTAAAACCAGGAGAGGCTCGGCTCAGTTCTGACAATGAGGTACAGCCAATGCCAGGTCACTATATACTTTTTGTTGTATGTGCCCAGGCCCAAATCCCTCCTTTCTCTAAGATTTCCATCCAACCCCTGGGGTGGCTTGGACAGTCATGTAACACAGTCCCCTGACTCTGACTACCCCCGTGTTGGGACAGTAAGATTCTCTTTTATCAAGAGATGAACTCCTGTTAAATCAGTTCTTCTAATTAAAGGTAAGAGTAAGAAAAAAAAATGTATTGCCAAGAACGCCGTATTAATCTGTCTTGACTATTCCTTTGAGGAGCCACGTGTATTCCTTACTGCCTAGCTTACCAATTATAATTTTGAGGCACAGACAATACACTTCTGAATTCAAATTCTCATAATTACGTAACTACGACACATCTTGTGTAAAGGTAGATGCATTCTAGAGGAATTACAAGCCGTGGAAGAGGAATTCATGGCATACTATACTTACTCATGCAAATATTGTACAATAACTTATAGTCTGCACATTAAATTGGGAATTAAAAATTCATTTAATGGTAGACAGAACTATTATTTTCATTCCCACCTTAAAGAAGGAGCTAATATAGGATAAAAGATTCATGTTGAATGACATCACACATCTTTGCTAAGTAAGAGCTGTGAGACATGCTGAGACCACCACACGAGGGGATAGAGGTGATGGCTAGGGGGAACAAGGATGGCCTAGGAAGAGATGCTGTGAGGAATATAACAAGGAGTCAACAGAGATCAATAAAAGGGCCGACAGGAAGCACTGAGGTGAACAAGCACAAGTTTACAGTTCCATGACTTTCTCCAGCAGAGCTCATGAGAAGCCCGAGACTGTGGGAGTACCCAGGTTTAGAAAACACAACAATAGTTTGCAGTCTCTCTAAATCCATTTAACCAATTTCCTCCTAGAAAAGGTTTAGGATATTCTCTCTCTATGCTGTTAGTATTCAGAATTAAAGTTCTGCTATTGATGATGAAGCAAAGAGAAGAAATTCTTTGTTTCCAAATATAAAAGGGTCTGATTTGGCAGAGACCACAAACTCAATGACTTAGAGCAGGAGTTGACAAACTACTGCCCCAACGCCAAATCCAGCCCACTGCCTGCTTCTGTAAATAAAGTTTAACTGGAACAATGACACACCCTATCATTTATGTATTGTCTATGGCTATTTTTACACTACAACAGCAGGTTGAATGCATCGACACTTACACATACGACCTGCAAGGCCTAACACATTTACTATCTGGGCCTTCACAGAAAAAGTTTGCCCACCCCTACTGAAGAGAACAATTCTATCACACTGAGTACTTGCGCTTCTAGAACACACAAGTGGATGGATTAAGGCTACATTAGCAAGTATGCCGTGAAAAAGGCATTCAGAAATAAAAAAGTGAAAAAATCGTATGAACCTCTGATTTAAGACTTAAGATATCTATTAGGTCCTAAAGTCCACAAATTCTGCTGGTTAGTTCAGTAAAATTCAATAGGAACACAAGAGTAGCTCTATAAAATCAAAATACAATTTATTTAAATAGTTATCAGCTTTAATAATGCAAGGCAGGAGACGCGTTTTCAAATGAGTTTGTCATTTTTAAACAAAGGCCAACCTTATTTAAATTGCCATGGAAAGGAGTCCACTAAGGAGTGACTGGATCCATGTTAATTTCTCCTACAGAATTATCAAAACATACCCTAAGTGAATGCTGGCATCTAGTAGAATACATGTTCCTAAAAAAAGAATCCCTTTGCATTCCACCTATAATCTACCTACTAACCCTGTTCAAAAGCTCCAAAATCCAACAGATAACTATTACTCACAGAGAATTATTATTAATGCCTCTCCTTGCTATAAGGAAATTTAGTAAGAGGTAAAAGAAGGAAATTCAAATTTTCATTCACATTTTTTTTAAGAAATGCTACCCATACACTACATAACCTTCTATCCTCCAGACTTTGAAAGTACTAAGCAAAAATACTTAGTAAGATGGTAACTGATGTTTATTATACTCACATATAAGTTTTAGACAGTCCAGGTTTATGGCTTAGTAGAGTTCTACTTATGCATACCGTGTACATTTCATGATACAGTGAGACATTGGTTAATCAATGTTTGCAGTACTGTGTTTACCATTTTACATTAATACAGGTTTATAGTTGTTATAACTAGTTTATGACCTTTGTTGCTCAGTTAAAATTAACTGTTGCTTATCTTCAGTAAAGAATTTAACCCTTAATTATAACACTCTTACTATAGGAAGATGGGATTCCAAATCAGTATTCTCTAACTCTAAGAAAATGACTCCTAGAAAGCATTCTAAAGGAACATTATAGGGACACTTGGGTGGCTCAGTCGATTAAGCATCTGACTTCCTCTCAGGACATGATCTTGTGGTCTGTGGGATCAAGCCCTGCATCGGGCTCTGTGCTGACAGCTCAGAGCCTGGAGCCTGCTTCGGATTCTGTGTCTCCGTCTCCCTCTCTGCCTCTCCCCTACTCGTGCTCTATCTCAAAAGTGAATGAACATTAAAAAAAAAAAATTGAAGCAACATTAAAATAAGTTTATGTATTACAGATATATATTAGCTAAAATATAGAGACTAGTGACATCACCTGATCACAAACAAATGTACATTCACTGACCGTGATATATTTCAAACACAACAGAGTAATGAGATGGGATTTTATACAAGTATATTCCCTGCATGAGTATTCATAAATTTGCATAACAAGTATCACCAAAGAAATCCAAAGAACACAATCAATTAGTAGAATTTAAAATACACATGTATGTATGGGTGACTGGCTGACTCAGTAGAGCATGTGACCCTTGAACTCTGGGTCATGAGTTCAAGCCCCACATTGGGCATGGACGTTACTTTAAAAAAAAAAAAGTATACACTGTATATATGAATCTTTCTTCAATTTAATTTTTTTTTTTGCCCCAGTATCCCAATCTTAATAAATTTGAGGAAGGGGAATATGGAATCAAAGTTGAAGCATTTTGAGAACTATTTAAAGCACTTGAAACTAACTATATGCAGAAACAATCATCGTTCCAGAGTATTTCAGTTCAATTACTTTATAGAGATTTGCTATAAACCATCTACTGCAAATTATTCTCTTTTATACAGTCCAAATATACAATACAGTATAGGTTATACAATGATACACAATCACAACTTGAAAATAATTTTGTCTTTTATACCTTAAACTTTAAGATCAACATTGTGGTGGAAAAGTTAGACTTCTCATTGATTTCTAAAAAGAAAAGGCTAAAGACCATAAATGACATAAATTAATAAAGCTCTTACACCTACCTTCGAGGAAAAAAAGGAAAGCTTTCTAAAACTAACTAGAGTTAAAGCTACCCTAGACCAAAGACTCAGAAATTTGGCTATATGGTACAAGTTTCAAAATAAGGTTCAAATAATTTAAATTCCAAAAGCCCATCTGTGTGACAGAACAAAATCTAAGACTAAACCACACACGTTTGCCTTGCTCTGTAGTCTCATTTCAGAACCATTTTACTATTGTAGTGGATCTCTCCTATAATCATACAGTTGAATGCATCTTTGCTCACAGATGACTAGGCTGATCAATTTCCATATCAATCCATAATGGGTGATGGCAGATATCTACAGTCACAAAGTCAGGGCAGTTTCCACACCAGCTGGACTTGACAGTAACCTTACTGAGTATATAAAAAAAGAATGTTTCAATCAGAGGGGTAGAAGGGCTGGACTGTCAAAGAAGCATGTAAGAGGAGTCTGAGGCATATGCTGGTTGACACTGTTCGTCTAAAGAGAGTGTACTAGTGCAAAGACTTTATTTATCTTCTTTCCTTCCTGTTGAGATGAAAGTGTCAACCTGTTCTGTGCTGATGCCTTTAATCATTTAAGTCACATAACTAATTCTCAGTGTTCTCATTCTAAACTCACCAAGTAAGTCTTGTAACTATAGTTTCCCTAGTGGCATGCCAACAGTGAGAGAATATGCTGATCAGCTATCTCTAATGAATGATGTCCTTTCCAGGTAGATTTCTTCTACCCGATTTACTGGTGGATGATAACAAGTCTGACCCCCAAGAGATGACACTCTCTCTATATCCCACCTCACTGCACGGACAAGTTAGGCTTCTTGACCCTGAATGAACCGCAGCCTATTCTCTCAGGCCACATATACTCAACCCCACCAAAAGCCTCATATTCCCACTGGAACTTCTATAAAGCCTATCAGGATAAAGAAAAGTATAGATATATTCTTGCCTGGAGACATATATTAAAGGCTTTAAAAATTGTTAACTTTAGTATATGATAGTTAAGTTATATAGAAGTTATTAAAAATCTTAACTTTTAAGCTATTTAAGAACAAAGTAATTATTAATCTTTTTGTTTTATGTGTTATCTAGCCAAATTAATCTGTCTGAAGTGGACTGCATTTTAGGTGGCAGTTAGCTAATGGTGCCCTGCATTAGTCAATTTACATGACCAGCATAGGTTTTTTCTATTTCAGTTTCTCCTCTTGGTCTTGGTTGTCTACACTGACTCTGTTAAGTGAGAGGCCATCCCTTTCATTTGAGTTTATTAGCTGCACTGGTTCCATTAAAGGAAAGGCCATCCCTGCTTCTACTTCCCAGTATAAAAAATGTGCTCTTTAAGTCAAGTAAGAATGCAGTAAGGAGGCCACCATTATCTCTGTGTCAAGAAGCAAATTCATGTCATTAAATCAAGCCAAACTGTTTTCAAAAGACAGTTCATATATCTTTAGTGGGAAAGCCCAGGCGCTTTCACCAATAGACGGGGTCGGATGCATTTTTACCTACATATCTACTCTGCCAAATGAACTGGTACAGAAAGCAGAAAATACAAGGAGAGTGCTGATATCCAAGAGAAGTAAAGATCAACTACTTTTGTCGTCTTCTAGTTGATGAAGGTGAAGCCAGTGGGGTCCTTGAAACTGTCGTCCCTGCCTAGTAGGCCAAGTAAACAGTTGCTGAACCATACTTTCGGATTACTGTCATACACTAGTCCCCCACAATACCTATAATCAGTTTTTTCACTTCTTCAGATTCTTTCAATTTATGCTCTATCATTCTTGAAGTGAGGCAATCAAAACTGGATGCAGGTGTTCCATTTATAACTCCAACTTTTAAAAAACACACTTGGTTTTCTTGTCTGCTGCTAAGCAACAGAATGACATTCTTACTGAGCTACTATCATGCCCCATCTCACACCCATTCCAGATATTTTTTTTTCTACAAACAAAGAAAAGGTAAACAGGTCCAAACTTCCACCGCTAATCCACATTGTTTTAGTAAATGCACATGACCTCTCTCCAAGACACTTTTTATGCAATATGTGAAAAAGTTGTTGTTATGCCATCCTTTACAAACTGCATTAGTTTATTAAGGCTGCTACAACAACGTACCATGCACTAGGTAGTTTTAACAACAGAGATTTATTTTTGCACAATTCCGAAGGCTGGAAGTCTGAAATCGAGGTGTCAGAAGGGTTAGCTTCTTCTCAAGCCTCTCTTCTTCCCTTGTTTTCACATGCTCTTCCCTCTGTGCTTCTTTGTATCCTAATCTCCTCTGCTTATAAGGACACCTGTCATATTGGATTAGGCCCCACCCTGATGACCTCATATAACCTTAATTACCTCTTGAAAAACCCTTGCTCCAAACACACTCACATTATGAGGTACTGGGAGTAGGACTGCAACATATGAATTTTAGGGAGATACAGTTCAGCTCATAACACAAGTATTTAACAGTAGGTTACAGATACATGTCCGTTTAGAAGTAAAGAACTGTATCTTCTAATTTATTTTCAAATGGTTCAGGAAAAAATTATGCATATGGTAAGGGAATCTACTTTTTATGCTACATTTCTTTAAGTCTAAAATTAGTTTGAAATTAAAGGTTTCCTTTTAAGTATTCCAAGGTCTATTTAATGAGTTAAATTTTTACAGCCCTCCTCTCACGAAAAGACATCATCGTATATGGCAGGAGAAATGCTTGCAATCAGTGTTTATCAAACATAAAAAGAATCTAGTGAACAGAGAAGAAAAGGACCAAAGGGACTGAAACAAAGTACGTCCCATCTTTATACATCTATAGCTTTAGTATATATAATATACTAAATATATACTATAATATAGCTATAGTATATACATCATTATACATTATAGCTACCCTTTCGTCATGGATAGCAGAAGATCCTAAGTACAACAAAGCTTCCTTCCTGTCTGTTCTAAGTTCCCACCTTTTGTCTAAAAGATCCACCTAAAAGATCCACCAAATTCATTACAAAGAAAATTACCCTATTTATCAACCCACTTCACTAGTCATTCTGGGATCATACAGTAAACAAGGCCTAAGTCTTGGCTGGAGGGTCATTTCTCCCAATAAGGTTGCACAACAGACCATTCTCCAACCAAACACACACCTGTGACGTTCTTGGATGCATGTAGGCTTACTGCACACCAGCCTGCTTTGTCTCTCTTTATCGTAGTATTAGCTTGTTCTTTACTAGGCATATGTTTACTGCTCTTTGTATCTACTGAATTCCAACAAGTGTATACCACTGACTCTGCAAATAGCTTATTTAGTGATGTTTTTTGGTTGATGTTTTAAGAAGACATTTGTTATTTCTCTGATGAAACCAGTTCCCATCTCAACCCTAAACACATCTAAAAAATGAAAAAGATCTCATGAAACAAATGAACAAAACAGGTTGAACTATACTGCATTATCTTTTAGGGCTAAAACTTCTGAACAAATACAGATCTGTTCAAATATTTTCTTCTACGTTTTTCAAGTTGCAGACCTAACTGTCCATCTGTTCAACAGATATGCTTATCTACTAATGAAAAAATGAATTGATAAGAGATAGCTATCACTCATTCATTCAACAGAAGTTTACTAAATACCTACTATGTACATTCACTATAATGAACGCTGTTCTATGCACTAGTCGTGAAAAAAAGTAAACAGTCAAAAACATGGTCCTTCCCGTCAAGGAGATTTTAATTTAGGAATGAACATTCCTTTCACCAGAAATAAATCAAAAGGGTAAAAGAGATAATTCAGCCTCAATCTCCCTTCACACATGATGGAAAAGATACTTCTATTTAGGAAGATATACAAGAATACTTGACGAAGGTGGGAATATTTGTGCAGGACTATGCTGGGTAAATCTATAGTATCATTTCCACAACTATACAGGTCCATCTAATTTATAAAGTGTGGGTTTGTTTGTTTGTTTTTTTTTTTTTTGAAATACGTATGACCTAATTTGGTCTTTTCAATAGTTTATGTGATAGGGTAAATTTGGCTTTTTTTTAATAGATAAATAAACTTTTAGCTTAGTACAAGTGGCTTACCCAAACACATAAATCTTTTAAGTGGAAAAGCCAAGATAAGGACTGAGTTGTATGACTTGGGTCTATGATACAGACTAAATAACAAATATCTTTTCAGTTTTTAAATTATCAAATAGTGTGTGAATCAGATACTTGAATCCTACTGCTAAGCAAAAGTTTTAATCATAGCTAAAGTCTCAACAAGATCCTACTGCTGCCTTCTCTCACTGCAGGGTACTGGCCATAGTCAGCCAAAGCAGTGGAACTGGGCAGAAAATCTTTTTTTTTTTTTTTTTTAATTTGATAAACTTGATTCATTGTAATTTGTAAATCTAAGGTATACAGTGAGTTACTTTAATACTTTTATATATTGAAATACAATTACAATTGAAACAATATTTGTAATTGTATCATTACAGTATTATTGTCTATACTCATTATACTGTGCATTAGATCTCTTAAACACCGTCAATCTTACCCTCCCCCCACCCTCTATTCCCGGTAACTACCATTTTATTCTGTTTCATCTATTTATGGGTTTGACTTTTTTAATGAACTAGGCCAGGTAAAGGTTGGGCTCAAAAATTGGTGACAATGGCACTGGGACTTATTTTAAGGTTGCTCTCAGTTTACTACCAAAGCAGCAATCAAGCAATATGAAGGATATGAACCACAATACAACCCCAGCTCCTGACAAAGTTACCCATGAGGTTCATGAGGCTCAAGCAGCCTTGATGGTGAAATATGTCAGGAAGAGAGAAGCCCACTACCCTGGGCTCACGACCCGTTTCACCACTGGCTCACAAGGGGCCACGTCAGCATGTCAGGATCTATCCACTGGCATATCAGGCAATTCTGACCCGATTATACTTTCATTCTCCTGGGTTCTCAGTCTTATTGAGTAATCAGAACTGCAACATGCCTGGCTATGCCTAACAACTTAGGAACATACCACCTAGACATCAACAACACATAGTTTTACCTGCTAAAATTATTTGGGGGATTATGTGTCCCAATGCTACTGTCCACTAGGGTATAACATTGAGAAGTGGCCTATGTAACCCATTTGCTTAAAGCATTATTATGTATTGATTCCACAAACTATTACTTAAATTTTCTAAATGTAATTTAAATAATTGTTATTTATAAATGCAGAGTAATTAAGACTTCAAAGTAAGTTTGTTTATAATAAAAATAAAAGACAAGAATTCCACTTCCTTGTAGAAGTTTCAACTACAAAATATTTATAGAATATAACTTACTAGTTTGCATTTTACACTGGATCACAATGTTGTGTATGTTAGTTACAATGTTATATTTCCTTACCAATTGCAAATCTTTTCTAATAGGTAGTAAGGAAAAATCTCTAGTTTAAATAGAGGCAGTCAAGTTCTTAGAATAACCACCATTCTGTGCTTTTACATAGCATACAATTTTAACTATGACACTGAGACCACCAAACTTGGGTTCAAATCCTGACTCTAACATATTGCTCTGTGTCACTGGGAAGGTTACTAATCTTTTGGAACCTTCATTTGATCATCTGTAAGATGAGAATGACACCTACTTTCACTGGACTAGTGCAAAGAATTAAATAATACGCAAAATGTCTAGGACAGCAAACAGAGTACATTCAGTAAGCTTTCCCAAACACTGGGGCTAAAACCCAGGTCTCCAACATCCTCTAAAGCTTTGCTCACTAGGCACACAGACTTAAGTCTTATAAAATGGCACAGATGTATTATGTTTATTAGTGTAAATTATATACAGGCCTGTAAAGTATAACTCTACGACACCATCAATCTGATCTCTCTGAAGTTAAATGCTATAACAGACTCAACATTTAATACTACTAATTTTTGCTTATTTAAAAAATTTGTAGAATTTAGAAAAACAGGCAAAAGTGGCACTGGATAATTTGTATTGCTTGTTAAGAAAAAAAAAAAAACTCTCCCAGGAAGTTCAAATTTGTTTTGTTTATTTTTTTCTTCTCATATATTTCCTCGGAGCAGACAGAGGCATTTAAAATTAATTGCTGTTCCTTTTTTTCAAAACAGTTCATAACATCTGAATGTACTGCCAATGATTACACGGGAGGTTCAGAGAGAAGCCAAGCCCCTAAATCTTGTCTTATTCCCTGTTTGTTCTCCATCCACCAACATCACTGAGTGTAGGACAGAAGTGTACATTCATGGAAGAAAGAAGGGGGTGACATAATGCCGTGCCTAAGTGACAAGGGAGGTGTTTGCAGATTGATATGAATGCCAGTGTTGTAGCTTCTGCTTGTTTTAAGAGACCAGAGGACTGTGCTGCCCTCTCCCTTTATTCCTGTGACCTACTGAGTGCCCACGTCAGCATCTGATACAGATCCCAAGGATGAGAAGACACTAGAAGTGAATACTAAGTATAGGTAGAGAGCACTGAATATAGACTCGAGAAGCAATAAAAGTAAACACTGCCTGGGTAAATTTTTCCCAATTTTGAATTTTCCCATTTACAGCACTCAAATGGCATTATTTTTATTTTACTGTAAGTTAATTGTAAATCATTAAAATGTAACTTTATAAATTTTTTATACACTCAATGTAATTGAGAAATTGTATAAATTGTATAAAATAAATGTATAAATTATTTTTATAATATTTTAGCAGATGGACCTACAACACAAATTTTATTTAATGCATTCCTACAATGATTTTACATCTGTGTTTAAGTAACCGAGGGAAGCTGGAGATGATGCTTGCCATCTAGAGTTAGGTATGTATAGATCTCCACTCTGGAGATAGGAAATCTTCTCAGGCTTTTACAAATCACACTTCTTAAAAAATATACTCGTATGTGGAATTTAAGAAATGAAACAAAGGAACAAAAGAAAAAAGAGACAAACAAAAAAACCACACTCTTAAATACAAAGAACAAACTGGTGGTTGCCAGAGGAACGGTAGACGGGAGGATGGGTAAAACAGAAAAAGGGGATCAAAAGTATACTTAACACAATGAGCACTAATGTACAGAATTGTTGAATCATTATATTGCATCCCTGAAACTAAGAAAAGAAAATGATTTTAACAATATATAGTCATATTCTATCAGTTTCTTGAGGTAAATTAAAGAAAACTGGATTACTTCATGATTTCCTGACACTTAGATGTTGTTGATATAGAACATTTCAAAAGCATCCCACAGGCTATACATTTTTTAAGGTATCTAATTTATTTTTTAAATTAACCAATTAATTAATTTTTATTCTCAAGTTAGTTAACACACAGTGTAGTCTTGGCTTCAGGAGTAGAACCCAGTGATTCTTAAAAATCACCATAGATGTAAGGTGCCTAGCAAGTTAGTATAATTTCTTGTTTTTATCCTATTCTTCTTCCTGAAGATTCACTGAATAATTAACTGTGCTATATTTCTTCTTAAAGTTAAATTTCACCGGAAAATTTTTAAATGGGGCATGATCTTGCTCAGAGGACCTCAGACTTTATAGTACATAGGCCAATAAAAGAGTTAATATATCAATAAAAATAAGGTATGGCATAATTTAAGAATGGACAGACCTACCCAAGAAAAGATAGATAGCTGACAATTTTACACTCACAAATGGTAAGTCATTTCACGACAGACCAATTAAAACATGGGCTAACACTATACTTTAACATGCATTCAGGGATAACGGTCCTTTTATTTCACAAAAGAAGAATCTGGGAATATGAGAGACTGTGTGACTCAACCTAGATCATGAAGCTTGTCACTGGGCCAGAACCAGAATAAGTCTTCTTTCCACTATACCAGGTTATCGGTTAAACTCTGGCTAAACATTGTGCCCCAAACTGAAAATACTGTATTAAACAGACGCTCTTATACTCACATACTTTCAGGCTTCCATAGATTAGAAAAAACGCCATGTCTACACAAGGGTATATACTCTGATCTACCAATAAAAAAGGCTATATACCCAGATGGTCGTATAGGTCAATTCTAGAACAGATAATTCCCATCTATCAAAGCTATTCCAGATCAAAGAAAAAAATGGGGGTTTCCCATATCATTTTGTTGCGTTGTCATAATTCTAGCCTCAAACCTGATAAAACAGCAGGAAAAGGAGAACTACGGCTCAATCTCACTTAATAAGGCAGATGTAAAAATTATTTATAAGTATAAATCCTTAAAAGATACTAACTATGAACCAGGCACTGCTATAGAACTTCATGTATAGTAAATCATTTAATCCTCACAAAAACTCTCTGTGGTGCATACTATTATTATCTCCATTTTACAGGAGGGAAAGCTGAAGTACAGGAGGTCAAGAAACTTCCTCAAGGTAACAATTCATAAGTGATAAAGCTAGAATCCAAATTCAGGTTAATTTGGCTCCAAAATATTAGGAAATTAACCCAGCTTTGTATTAAATTAAAAACATGTAGGGAGGCAAGGACTATTCGACATAAGTCATTATACTGAGATGAAAGAAAAAAGATGAATGTATCAATGGAGGCTTAATATACATTTTTGATAAAATATTCTTAAGCAAACAAAAATTATAAAGACTATTTATCAGAAAGCAATATCAAACAACATATAAACTCAGTAAGCTGCATGAGGAGTTGTCTATTTAGTTCGATACTAAAGTTCCAGTGCCTAAAACAGTACCTAGCACATAATAGTCAAACGTTTGTTGTATAGATGTTTTTAAAATGAAACATTAATGACATTCTGACCACATTAAAAATAACACCGGTACACCTGTTATGACTCTATTGCTGCACATTATTTATTAATTTCTATCTAATAAAGCAACACTTTAAATACTAAAAAAGACAAGGTATAGTAATTTTGAGATTAGGTAATCGTATCATTAGAAAATCCAAAAGACATAAATAAAAATTAGAACAATTATAAGCATTCAGGAAAGTGAGCAGATACAAGATAATGATACAAAAACAATGAACTTTAACAATAACCTATTAAAATTAAATAGAAAACAGTACCTGAGACTACAAAATGCAAAAGATAAACCTTTTAACTAGAAAGATACAAAATCTAAGTGAAGAAAACAACAATACGCCCTTTCTTGGACATAAAGCAAGGCTTACGTGACAGACAGGAAGCCTTATTAAAAAGCAAAATGAAATAAAACGAATACACTTCTGATAAAATCCCTTGCCAAAAGCTGTAAGTGGCAGAAGAATATACAAGGATTAAAAAAAAAAGGTTTAAAAGCTTAGAAATGAGACTTCCCCCACCATAGAGTAAAACACGCTACAAAACTACCATGATGGTACTATTATCACTACTACTATTACGTGCAGCTAATGTTTATTGAGAGTTTACTATGTTCTAGGCACCCTTTAAGCGCTTTACACGTAATTTAATTCTCACAGTGACCCTAATATCTGTATTTTTAGTCTCTCCATTTTAGAGAAAAGGAAACGGAAATACCAGAGGTTAAATACCAGAGGCTGACCAAGGTAACACTCAAGACAGGCAAGAGTTCGCTATCGTGGGAAAACTACCGGTATCCCATTTTGGAAAAGTAATTTGGTTATTTTATTCATTCACTTAATAAATACTTATCAAAGAGCCAATCTTTACCAAGTACTATTCTAGATGTTGGAAACACAGCAATGAAAAAGACAGACAAGGCTCCTACTCTCGTAAAATTTATATCCCAGTGTAAGGAGACAGATAATAGCAAGAAAACAAAATCATTTCAGAGTGATACAGATGCTAGAAAGGAAATAATACTGGATAAAATGAAAGGAATGAGCCAGAAAGGGGCTACCTTTTTATCAATGTCCAAGAAGTGATCTCTGAAAAAAAAAAAAAAATACTTGAGTTGAACACTGAGCTAAGAAAAGGGCAGCCATGTAATAAGCTAGAAAACATTCTAGACAGGCAGAAGGGCTGGGACCAGATCAGAATGTTCAAGTAACAGAAAGAAGGCCAACATGACTGAAGAAAAGTAAACAAGTATATGACAGTAAGTGGCCCCTAGTAGGTCCCAGCCACATACTCTTTGATCCAGTAATACCACTTACAGGATTCTATCCTACAGCAATAACAGCATGTATATGCAAATTTCTGCACAAAACAATGTTATTGCTAGATAGCTTATAAAAGGAAAACAACTGGAAAAACCTGAATGTTGATCACTTGGGAAATGGCTGAATAGACAGATTATGGTATAACCTACACTACACAGTTAGTGGAAAGTGTCAGGTGGTATATGTAGAGATCTGGAAAAAAGTCCTAGAGATGTTACATGAAAAAAGAAAGTAGGTCAATACACATGACAAGATTCCATTTTTCATTAATGAGCCTCCTAAAATATGGTATCAAGAATTTTAACTCCTAAGTCTGGCCCTGGCTAAATTCCACTTTGCTTCTTAGCCCTCCTGCATACTATCATTCTGCCTCTTTTTCTAATTCATTCCCTGCCAGCATTTCAGCTCATGTCAGCCCATTGCTTATTACATGAACAGTATTACAAAAATTTTAAGAACACAGAGAAGAACCTCTTCCTATAATTATAAAAACAACACAATACACTTGAAATAATTTTGAAATGACTGAATCAGTTCTATTGATTTTAGAATAGTCAGGTGGCATCATAATCTATTTAAAAATCAGAAAGCACATTATCATGAGCAATTACAGGCAACTAAGTATTCGGTTGGCTATCACAGTAGCAAAGACATAAAGGATGGTTATTCTTACCTCTATTTTTGTTCTATAGAGAACAAGTCGTCTAAGACCGCATAATTTGGCAATGTGGTTGAAAGCTTGAGGTGGTAATTTATCACAGGATGAGAGATTTAAGTCCTGTAAATTTGGACACATCTCAGAAATAATCTCCAAGCAAGTTTCATTAAGAAAGTGGCTACAGGATAATTCCAGGCGCACTAATTCAGATCCACAAACCTTTAGAAACCTGTAAAAACAATGTTCCATGTGAATTTTGTAAAACTAAATGATACTTTTACAAGTACACTGGAATTACCTCAACTCTTAATAGGCACCTTCAGAAGAATGGATTTCTACTAGGGAAAATGTAAAGCTCGTTTCACTTAAATTCTCATTTACTGCTTACCGAAATAGGCATGATTAGGCTAAAATAAATCAACCTGATATGATAAGATGTATTCACATCATAGAAAAAGTCAGCCAATGCTAAGTGAAAAATTAAGAAAGCAAAGAATGCATTTCTCCCATCTATCTAAAATTCACACCTGAGTTTGTAGAGCCAAAATCCAAAAACATAACAAAACTCTTAGAAGATATTTCCCCCTAAACAATATCCATTCAGTGCTGGATAATTTACTTTGAATATGACACACAAAGTGAAAGCTTTAATTAAATGACTTCAAAATACATCAGACCAACCTCCTCTTAACTAAGGAAATGTGGAATTGGTTTAACCATACTATTGTAATGTTCCTTACGTTTGTTACTATTTACCATACTGATGCTGAAATTATTACAAGATATTCAACTACAGCTTCGCGTAAAGTACACAGAAATTATTCAACACGGTGGACATAAAATTCCGTATCAGATTGGTAATAACAATATTTATCTTAGTTGCATTACAGATGGGGGGGGGGGGAACAGCCCTGTCCATAATCATCATCTGAAAATAATATAAAAGGAGATGTGAGTCTAAGAGTATCTGAATCCATGAAACTTTATCACCTAAGCAAATTGAACCCTTAAGTGTACCAAATCATCCCTGTCCAGGTCTCTCGACATTTTCTTGCCTATGACAATGTCACATCAGTGACATACTGTTAGTTTATTTATGTCACATCTTTTTTCCTCATTAGCTTTCAAATACACATATAAAATAAAATTGACTAAATCAATCACGAAAATAAAAGAAATAACACTAAAGGATTAATTTTTGGCCCTTTTCCACTACTTCCAAGCATGTGACCTTGGAAAAGGCATTTACCCAAGTCTTAGCATTTTCTCAGCTGTAAAAGGCAGACGAGAATTACATAACAGCACTCACCACACTGCCTCATGGTTTTGAACATCAAACAATATGTGAAAGCAGTTGGTAAAGGTCAAAGCACCCCACAAACATTAAAATAAAAGTTAAATCGTGGCCAACTCACATTCAAACAACAATAAAAAAATTCAGTTGCTACCAATTTATTTTAAATGTTGAAAATAACTATTGCCCACGTATCTTATTTACACCTGAACGCCATTTATTCTCAATCCAATGCAATATATGTTCTGTTCTCCCTAAATTCGCCCTTTCCTTTTAAATGCCAAATTCAGTGCCCTTTCTTTTCAGTGCTTGAATTATTTGACTTATTGTGGCATTTTGCACAACTGCCCATCCCTTCCTTAAGATTCCTTGACACTCCTCAAGCTACTCCCTCTCCCAGATTTCTTCAAACCCATCCCCCTACTGTTACCTTTGCTAAATTGAATTAGGTAAACTGCAATTTGCATCAATCACATTCATTAATTCATTAAACAAATATTTATTGAGCTCCTAGTAGGATCTAGGCATTTCTCTGGGCACTGGGGAGTTAGCAGTGGACAAAACAAAGTCCCTGCTCTCGGGCGGCTTACCACATTTTGGTAGGAGGCAGGCTATAAACAAG
Organism: Acinonyx jubatus; assembly: GCF_027475565.1. Lineage (NCBI taxonomy): Eukaryota > Metazoa > Chordata > Mammalia > Carnivora > Felidae > Acinonyx > Acinonyx jubatus. The sequence goes on along the minus strand of NC_069385.1, from coordinate 62,194,786 downwards.
TAAATGAGTAAAACAAATAATAAGTGAAAAATGTGTCGGGGCGCCTAGGTGGCTCAGTAGGTTAAGCATCCAACTTCAGCTCAGGTCATGATCTCACGGTTCGTGAGTTCGAGCCCTGCACTGGGCTCTGCACTGACAGTGCTTGGGATTCTCTCTCTCCCTCTCTCTCTCTCTCAAAATAAGTAAATAAACTTTAAAAAAAAAAATGAAAAGTGTCAAGGAGGAAATAAAAGCAAGGAAGGGCAACAGGAAGTATCAAGGGTAGATAGGGTGGTTGGAGACACCTCACTGAGATGAATCAAGACCCAAAGGAAGTAGCAGTATAAGCAAAGCAGGTATCTGGGAAAGAACTTTCCAGGCCGAGGGAAAGGCAAGCACAATGGCTCAGGGGCAGGATACCACACAGACTGAGGAAATGTGAAGAGACTAATGCAGGAGGTACAAAGTGAGGAGGAGATGAGGCGCAGGTCAGAGAGATAAGAGGCAGTTCATATAGTGTCTACGTTTTACTTTGAGGGGGATGGCCTTCTCAATCATCAGAGGGTCTTGAGCAGAGGAGTGACACAAACTCCTTGTGTTTTAGCAGGATCACTCTCGCTTCAAGGTAGAGGAGAGACTCAAGGGGAAGAGGAGTGAAAATGGGGGCAGTCAGGTCATAATATTCAGGAAAGAGAAGATGGTGCAAGAGATCCAGGTGGTAGCAGTGAATGTGGTGCTCAATATTCAGGTTCTGGATCTACCTCAAAGGTAGGCAATGTATACTAATTATGACAGGGGAGACTGGGTGGCTCAGGAGGTTAAGTATCTGACTTCGGCTCAGGTCATGATCTCACGGCTTGTGAGTTCCAGCCTCGCGTCGGGCTCTGTGCTGACAGCTCGGAGCCTGGAGCCTGCTTCGGATTCTGTGTCTCCCTCGCTCTCTGCCCCTCCCTCCCCTACCCCTCTCTCTCACTGTCTCTCTCTCTCCCTCAAAAACAAATAAACATTAAAACATTTTTTTGAAATAAATAAATAATGACATACCTCTATACACTGAATTGAACTCAGGCTCATCTATTCCTCAACTACTACTTTTTTTTTTTCTCTCTCGCTTTTTTTTTTTTAATCTTTGTTTATTTTTGAGAGAGAGACAGAATGTGAGCAGGGAAGGAGCAGAGAGAGAGGGAGACACAAAATCCGAAGCAGGCTCCAGGCTCCGAGCTGTCAGCACAGAGCCCGATGTGGGGCTCGAACCCTCAAACCATGAGATCATGACCTGAGCTGAAGTCGGATGCTCAACCGACTAAGCCACCCAGGCGCCCCCTTTTTTTTTTCTCTTAACCACAATTTCCTCCCTTACTAACTTATTTATATTGAGCTTTATAAGCTGCCTCAAATTCCACTTATGAAAATTTACTTGAAGAATTTATGTTTCCTCTATTCTTAAACAGACTAAATTCTATGGACTCAGGGTATTTTTCCTGTAGGTTAAACTATTCCTAAGAAATGGGACAAAATTAACAGTTTTACCTAGCTTTGGGTATAAATAACAGTTATAGGTGGTTCTTCGTATTTTTATAAACTAGCAACCTAGAAATGGATGTAGGGTTTGAGAGAACCTATTTTGATTTGATACTTCTACAAATATTTGAAGATTATAAAAGTTAAATGAGCATATTAACTCTTAAAATCTTTTGGCATCTTATCTCTTGAAGGTCTTCATTATTTGGCAAAGTACTTTGTTCTATAATTCTTTCCCAAATTGGACTTGGAATAGTTGGACATCCCTTTTCTCCTTACTCCCACTATTGAACTTTTCTCCTCTAAAGAATTTACAGGCCAATCAGCAGAAAACCAACCGGTTAACAGACTAGAAAACTTCCCAAATTGATTTAATGAATGGTAGAATTTGAAAGCACAATGAAGATAATGATCATGCCTGTACTACCTTTCTGACTTTCCCTCTCTCTTTTATATTACATATTTTCAGTGTGAGCAGATTAGTCAATATCCCTATACTCTGTTTTCCTGAACTTACAGGATCTACACTACCTAATTTTTCATGATCTCTCCAGTTCAAGAAGGGAGAAGTAGCAGCAGAGTCAATTAATTAGCTGAACACAACTCTCGTTTCTTTCCTTAATGCTCCTCATTTAAATTTTATCTTAATGCATAATTACATGTATGTTTTTGTCTTGGTCATGTATTCATTCATCTCAATCGTGACACTGTTCACTCAAAATGAGAACTAAGCTTCTTTATTTCCTACAGCCTATTCATTCCACGGTGTGAATTCTCATAAAGTATTTCTTGATATTGGGGGTATTATGAGAAGACTTAATTTCACACGAACAATCCCAAACTAGGTCTCCTGCTATAAGAAAAGAAATAAATGGCTTATCCTTATGTGGTGAATTAATTTGTCCAGAGTAATGTAAGTACATAAGAAGTAACTTACTAAATGGTAACTCGCAGCCTAAAATAATAAAATCATATGAATGAATGATTTGAGTTTACTCATCAAAATAAAAGACACTAATCCTCACACTTGCCTGATGTATAAAGGTAAGAGGAGAATTAAACACAAATATCTATGGCTTCTGATTCCTAATTGTACATTTTGTTAGCTGACTCTCACTGAGTTTTATAAAATAGCATATTTAAGATAATCTTTAATCCCATGTAATTTGGAACATTATTTAATACATCTGATCCAAAATAAAGCCGTTAAAAACAAAACTTGTTGGCAGGGGAAAAAAAGCCTTAAAGTTGTCTCCAATCTCTGGGAACTGGACATTCTAAAAGACAACTGTATAAAGCACAGGTAGGCCACTGAGTAAACAAATAAACAGGCAATGAGCTCTTTATCCCATAAAATTGTAGCTCTGTGTCAAAACACCTAATAAAGTTCTAGAAACTAAAAAGTATCCAAGAATGTTTTCTAAAGGAAACAATGAGAGGAGTCAGGGGTAAAAATCTCTGCATAGCTGAGGTGGAGATCAAGGTGATTAATTTGGGCAACTATCCGAAGAAAAATAGTAGTGGAAAAATAAACCTAAGGCTTTTTGAGCATCAGAGTGATATGATTAAGCCTCAGAGCACAAACAGGCAGGGGGGCAAAGAAATATCCAAGACTTTAGGGAACTGTATTATAAAAGAAAAGTGGAATTATAAAAGATGTGATTTTAATGAGTAATGATATGCATGAGCAGTACTTGAAGTTGCAAATCACAAATCTGGGGATAGAATAGGATTTTAATAACTGATTAAAACTTTTAAGTTCTTGTTATTCCGATTCAACCTATTTTCCTGCTCTTCTGAATAATATAAATTCCTAAAAAGTTCTTTGAAATCCAGTTAAACAGTTCCAACTTGTGAGGATAAGGTTTTTTGGCAACAAAAATAAATGGTATCAAACTTTTCCCAAAGACTTACTCATCATCACTGGTCTCTGGTTTAAAAATGTACTTTTTTTTCTTTAAAGTATTATAAGTAAGTCTTCTTCACAGTAATGAGCATAAATAGACCGTACTTATTCATAGATTATTCATTAATAATCAAGCCATGAATATTTATTGTTTATTCTGGGAATGCTGCCTACAAGGCATAATGACTATCAATTCGGCAGTCAAGTCAAGGGGGCCAACAGCAATCAGTAGGCAAAACTCCAATGTCTCCCACCCAGAAAAAGAATTCTCTCTTCTCTCCCTGGTATTTAAACTTTTTACTTTCTTAATGGGAACAAGGACTATGCTTAAAGGAATGCTATCAAGATTTATAGTTTTACTATCTGAAATACTACAGTAAAATATGGAAAACTTAAATGTATGTATGTACCTTCGTGATTATTTAAACAGCCCCACAGCAACTAACATGGCTGAATTGAAAATGGAAGAGAAATTGCTAGAGAGAGAGTAGATTGGAGATTTAGTCTTGCAGATCTTTATCCCTTATGAGTCTAAAATTAAAAAGTAGCATTACTAAACTTTCTTCTTACAACTTATGTCTCTGCTCATGCATCAGAATGAGCTACATAAAGGGAGTTTTAAAACAATGATTTAATATTACTGTTACATTTTACTCAGTATATCACGGTCATATGCAACATTTTCCCAAAGAAGCTGGGCTTCAGCTGTTCGCCATCAATGTTTTCTTTAATGTCTACACTCATTAGTTGTCATACTGTTATTTTATTAATTTTATTAATAAAAATATAGGATGTTTACATGTTTATCTTTATATCTTTATCATTTCTGTAGCCTGATGTAGGACTGTGTTCAACATCTCTTGTTGTGGCCAACAACACTCACTATAATTCCTTATACACAAAGGGTGAAAACAATAAATTCCCAGTAGTGGGAAACATTAAGGAAAGAGCTACAAGAGGAATGAAAATACCTGAAAGGTCCTAAGAATGTAAAATAATGCTTACTGACACATTTATTCTAAGAGTCAGTTAGCCTTGATTTCTGACCTTAGGGCCTGCTCTAAATACCCACAGTTATCATTAAGCTCAGTTCTTTTTGGTCCTATTAGCAGAGAGCACAATTTTCAAATGAAGCGTATGTATCTGGGCCAAGGGGAAGTAGAAAGGATTAAGCTGTGTTCCACTGGATTGCTGTCAAATATCTAGCAATTTTTAAAATGTGGATTCTACAAAAATTCACCAGAATCACACTGCCAAAAAAGAAATGCCCATTTTTCTACCATAGACATCTCCTCTTAAGAAAATTCACATAATGGAAACCATTTTGTATACATAGCATGTTATAAAACCGTTATACCCTCTGACCCACCACACCATAATGTTTTATCGAAGAACTCCTTTCCCTGGCTCTATTTTTGGAGGAAAAGAAAGGAACTCGGTGCATCCATGGTTTCAACATGTGCCATAAGCCATCACTGCTTGTGTTTATTTTTTACTTTGATGCATAAACTATCAATATTAGCACTTTGAACACATTGTGACATTAGTTATCTCATCTGAATCTTATGCTATCAAATATTTATTTTTGGAACTGCATCTTTATTTTTATAGTCTAGTCAAGGGAAAACAAGGCTCAATATACAAATTTCTAATTCATAAACCTCTGTTTAAGAATGTATCCACTGAGGATGCGTGAAGGGAGAGCTGTTGTTCATTTTTAAATTCTAAAAACGGGACAGAAAATTATTCATTAATCAAAAATCACAGGTAATTTCCCCAAAGTTTCTACTCCTTCATTATTTAACTTAATGAAATGATGGGATTAGAGTGTAACATACAATGAGAATAACTCTCAGCAAGGTTAAGAGAAAAACACCTGTTTGTATCATAAGAAAAATTAATATGGCATTACTAAATGAATATGCACTTGTGCAAGCTTTCAAATGTTTAACAGGTGACATTTAATAGTAAGGAAATGAAATGCTTCAATAGAAAGGAGCAGAAACACCTGGGCAGGTCTGCAAGTGTGGTCGCCTACTTAGCATGCAATTGCATTTTCAACATAATTAGTTTAAATGAGCTTCTAAATTTGGGTGATGTATTGCACATGTAATTAAGATTTAATTAAAAATGTTCTATAATAAATTGTTTTCCATTTCTGACAAATCACATTAGAGAGGTGGATTCTGATTTGGAAATAGTTTTTAAAATGTGTTAATCATCTATGCCGAAAATATGAGAAAGAAAAAAAAGGGGGGGAGGGGCTCTGTTCAAAGTTACTTAGGATTTAAAACATATGAGGTAAAGGGAAGACTTTCCTTTTATCTCATTATAAAGTTTCGCTGAAGGGGATGAAGAAACTTACTCACGTTTATAAGCAGAACACGACGATACACAGAATAGATCTCCTTTTTATTTCGTATATACGTATGGTATATGGTAGATACTTTCGAACTTTGGTTACGGAAAAGACCACGTAGTAACGACCGCAACAAGGCTTGGCACTAACCTGCTGAATCCTGCAACAGAGATGAAGCCCCTGTTCCCAGTCCAAGACAAATTGAGCCACTGAACAAGGGTGCAGCGAGCCTGCAGAAATTCCAGAGAGGTGTCATTTAGTTTTGCCCAGTACGGCTGCAGATTGAGGTGGATGTACTGTAGAGGATCACAGCAGTGCTGGTTCAGTAGTTTGCAAGTCTGTGCTAGTCTACACAGGTCTGGCAGTGTAAGATGGTTCAGAATCAGTTGAATGAGCTACATCAAACAGAGAAACCAAGACCATCAGGACGGAGAAACAGTATCACGTAAGTACATCACATGGTCTAATAAAGAACAATCGTATCAAATTTGATGACAGTGTCTTCACATACTAGATAAACCAAGATTCATCCGAATTATCCAAATTAGAAGAAAGCATTCATGCATAAGACTATATTACATTTCAAAATTGTTTACAAGGTACTTTAAGTTCAGATTGACTACTCATTTTTTTCCAGTATAAACAATTTGGTAATCAATTTTTCATGGACTCAACATTTACTGAACATCTACAGCCCAGCAAGCATGGTTACGGAAGAGAGCTCTGACTTCCAGAGTTTTGCAGGGCCCAGTGGGAACTGGTTAGTGCAATAAGATGTTTTAATAGCTTCGAAAAAGAGGAGCATAGGCTGCTATGGAAGATAAGGCCTAACCTCGAAGGAAGAGTGTATTTGCACAAGGAAGGCTCAGCTTTAAAGGGCGAGAGGCAAACGAGGTGAGAGACTAGTTAGTGGTAGGGTCTGGGTTACTAAGAACTTTAATTTATTCTGAAAGCAAGAAGGAGTCTTGAAGGGATATACACTGCAGAGTGACAGGGTCAGATTTGTGTTTGGAAAGCCCATTGCAGAGAGTACTACTGGAGGCACGGAGGTAGGGAGGCAGGGAGGCAGGGAGGCAGAGAAACCGGTCAAGGAGCGATTACAGAATTCCCAGAGGAAAGAGAAACCACGGGCCTGCTAGCAGTGATGATGGAGTAGCACACAGATACAAAAAGTATTAAAGGGGAGAAATCCAAGGGATTTTTACCTCTAATTAAAATCGTTTTCCTCGAACTAGTTCAAGATTTGTTTTTTCTTGACGGTGCACAATTTGGGGTTTCTAAACTAATACTATTGAATAGCCTATTCTGAACCAAGAAACACAAAGAAAAAAAAGACCAAATATTTGCTAAATGGTAAAATCTTTAGATGAGAGAGAATATTGAGTTTCTTGCTTAACGCAGTATGTTTATCTAGCTACATTTTTGTTTTGCAAATATGCCCCTTAACCCAAATGCTGTTCTTCTATTTATTTGACTACGTAAACCCAATACTAGTTTCAGGTCATAATTTCACTGTTTTAGGCCAAAAGATTACAACATAGTGACAACATGATATTTAAAATAAGCATAAAGAGTGCATAAAGTATGAACACTGCTAACTAACATAAATATTGTGCTCCGTGAGGCTTGGAGGGTTTTTACTATTTATTTTTAAGACTGAATTAGACTTTAAAAATATTAAGAGTATGTGTTATAAAAAAAAACAACAGGGAAATATAAGGAAATTAAAAATTAGTCTAAAATCTCATCACCCCGATAACAGGTAAACTGCTGACATGTAAAATATTATACAAACAAAAAGAAAATTCGGGTAAAACATTAGAAAAACCAAACACTGAAGAAGGGTAGTATATGAGAAGTTTCTCCCTATCTATCCTCAAATCTAACAAACCCTCTCCCCATTGGTAAGCACTGTTCATTTTTCTGATCTCTTCCAGACAAATATGCATGAATATGTATAAAATCCTATGTATGAATATGTATAAAATATGTATGAAATCCTATTTTGGATTTGCACTAAAAGCTATACCTTGCTTTTTTCATTTAATAATTTATCTTGTAGGCATCTTTTTATCTGCACATAGAAATCCACCCCATTCCTTTTTAAAGATGTGGCATACTATTCAACTAATTTCTCACTTACGGAGTTCCTGGGTTTTTCCCCATCGCAAATGATACTGCAATATCATTGTGTGTGTGCATATTTGGCAAAATTTGCAAATATACCTCAGGGTATTTGCCCTTCAGAGCATCAATTTACTACAAACAGTGTAAAAAAGTACCCATTCACGGATGTCCTAGACAGTACTGGTATCAATGCTTTAAATCTTGCCATTCTGAAAGCAAAAAAGGAAGAAACAAGAACAAAATAGTGTGACACTGTTGTTTTTTATTGCTGTTCTTTTTTTGTTTTTACTACAGAAATGTAACCCTTTGCCAAGGGAGTTGCCAAAGTTTCTTTCTTCTGATCTGTTTCTGGATTCTATTGTTCCATTTATTTATTCATTATTTCTCTCTTATCAATAGCCCTGTGAGTCAAATGAGTTTTGTTCTAATTTTTTAAAAGTTTATCTGTGGGAGTGCATTGGATTGTTTGGTTGCAAATGAGACTCTATCTTCTTCTTTGTTGACCCACAAATATCAGTCCTATAGCTTCATAATATGCTCTGTTATCTGGTGGGACTAGTGCCCCCCTCTAGCACTCTTCTTTTCCAGAACTTTCCTGAGTATTTTCATGTTTTTTCAGGTGAACTTTTCAATTAAAGAACAAAAATTCTGTTTGTATTTTCATTGGGACTTCATTGAATACATGAAGGAAAACTGACATCTTTACTTCATTGTATCTTCTTATTCAAGGGCATGGGATGATTTATCATTTAATGATCTTTTATGTTCCTTGAGTTTCTAAAGCTACTGACTTTTGTCTATTAACTTTGTAACCTGCCAACTTTACTTATTGTTCTTAATAGTTTTTAGTCTAGTCTCTGAAGTATTCTAGTACAGAATCCTATCATCTAAAAAATGATGATGATTTTAAAGCCTCCTTTCCAAAAATTATGCCTTTTCTTTCTCACATCTTCCAGCATTGGCTAGTACTTCCAGAACAATGTTAAGTAACATTGTTGTCTTGTTCCTGGCTTTAATTTAAATGTGAGCCACAAATGTGATACACATATATAATTTCAAATTTTTAGTAAATATTTTTTTTAAGTCAAAAGACTATAGTTAATAATACTCTATTGTATACTTGAAGGTTGCTGAGAGTAGATCTTAAGCATTTTCAACACAAACAAAAAACGAGAAATAACGATGTGAGGTGATATATGTGTTACTTATCTCGATCTTGGTAATCGTTCTACAATGTATATGTATATGAAATCATAATGTTGTACACTTTACATATATACAATTATATTAGCCAATTATTCCTTAATGAAGTTAAGAATAAAGGCAAAGGAACAGGTAATATTAAATATATTTAATAACATTAAAAACGATCATTTCAACATGTAAATCAATATAAAATTACTGAGATATTTTATTCTTTTTTTTTGTATGAAGTCTTTGAAATCTTGTATTTTACATTTTCAGCACATCTCAATTCAGACCAGCCATATTTCAAGTGCTCAACAGTACATGTGGCTAGTGGCTACCATATTGGATAATGCATTTCTAGTGTTCGATAATTAAGTATGTTAGCTTTTGGTAGTAGACAATTACTATCATATAGCTTAGCAAGGTATTTATTTTTTTAACAGAGATGGATTAAAAATTTGGATATCTGTCCAGCTGTCATTTGTCAACCAATTTTGTATATCCACTAAGATGATATAGGATTTTTCTCCTTTGGCCTAGTACTATGGTATTATTATATAATTCTCTGATACCAAAACACTCTCGAATTCCAGGAATACATGCTGAATGATTTTATTGTATTATCTTTCAAAATAAGTCTATTTATTTTATTTGTTTGCTGAAGTACAATTGGTCTGTGGTATTTTTAGGTACTATATGTTATACTGGCTTCATTAAAAAGTTGAAAACTTTTCTTTTTCTTTATGCCATGAAATAATTTAAATAATATAGGATTTATCTGTTTCTTAAATGTTTGAAAGAACCTATGAGCCACCTGGACTTGGCAATAGTAGGACCTTAAATATTTGTAGAATGAATTAAAAATCCATTGGTTTAACTATAATATTAAAAGTTATTTCAAGAGAATTTGTAAAGGCAGTTAGTGCAAAAAGGCATTAAAAATTAAGTATATCTCTGTATCAGAGGATCAATAATTTACTTTTTCCAGATGATTTGTAATTTAAATAATACCCAGCAATTTCTGGCATTGTTCCAAACAAAAGTCACCAATATGAAAATATGTAGATTTTGTGTGAAAACATTCTATGGTAACTTAATATTACATTTTAAGCAAATATCCAAATAGAAAAAGAATAATGAAAAGTCACTGAGACCATGACACTGACATGTGAAAATGCACTTTGGGATTTTGATTAAATGAGAGATAACTGGTTTCAGGCCTACAGGAGAATACCCATTAATCATTATTTGTCTAGTGTCTATAAAAACATGTTTTCATACAGGGGTATCCCAGCATGAAGTAGCATTTGCTACCATAGTGAGTGCAGGATGTGATGTTGGCAAGGGCTCAATTGTGCCCTTATTTTCAACTGTGGAAACACTCACTTGATATATTTAAATGTTGGGGTTTTTTTCACTTTAAATAATTTAGATTATCTTAAAAATAATTTGGGTAATTTTTTTTTTTTAATTTCTCCTTTTAGTCACCGTGAGATCATTCAGTGTTCTGCAGCATTAACTCTCTATGCAATGTACTCTGCTTTCATCATGGCTGGTTAATGTTCTCAGGACTACAGATTCTGTCCCTCACCTTCTCCCACGTGCCCTTGTTGTATTGACCAAACCCCTTGCCTGTATTGGAAGCTTTCCCTCTCTACTGCCTCCTTCCCTTCAGCCTAGAAACATGCTGAAACCTCTCCCAAACTGCATCACAAACAGAAAACTTCCTAATCTGCTGCTTCCTCCACCATTTGTCTTTTCTCCTTTTAGAAGGCAAGTTAGAACAGATAATACCTCTAATTCATACTCTCCTTCATTTTGATATGCCTTTTTTGAGTGCCATACAAAGGGGTGGAGTGTTAGTCAAGATGACAATATTATTCATTATTGGCGGACAGTCTTATCCATGTTACAGCCCCCAGAGTATAGTAACAGAAGTATTTTTCTGCTTACACTCAAACAGTTTTTGTCTCTGCTTCTTTCTCCCTCCTTTATGCCTTAGCCAATATATGGCAAGGTTTTCTCATCCCTCACCTATGTTCATGGCTCCACTGAACCGATAACAGTAAAGGATTATCAAAGATGTCCCAATAACCAAAACCTGTGGGCACTTGTAACTTAGCTCTCTGCAGCCATGTGGCTGACTAGGTCCTTTTTGTGTTTTCTAGGCCTCCTCTTGCTTTGCTTTTAAGACTCTCTCATTGTTATCCCAAGCGCCTTTTCTGACAGGTCTTCTCTATGAGACTCTTAGATGTTAGTATTCCCAGAATTCTGCCCTTGGCCCTTGATTCCCACTCTACAGAGTGTCACCAGTTAATTTTATCTACCATGATGCCCCTCTCCTCTTTCAAGTGGACTCACTCAAATGTAAACTCAGACCTCCCTCCTGCATTTCAAACTGAAACACTAACTGCCTACTGTCCTCAACCAGACAGCGGAGATGCTTTGATGAATCACAGGCACCTCAAAGTCACTATATCCTTCCCACCTTCACCCACTGTTTTATGATTAATGGCATGTCCATCCACTTAGTCATTTCAACCAGAAACCTAAAAGGGTCTCTGATGTTCTGCTTCATCTGTAGATAAACGTTTACTACTTTCAATTCCTACCTCCTGATCTCCGGAATATTTCTCCTACTCATCTCCCTTCCAAATCTTCCAATATCCAGGCTTCATCATTTTTGGCCAAAATTACAGCAGTAGTTTCCTAACTGGTGTCCCTGCTTCCCCACCCTGACCTCCTCTTGCCCTATTCTTCATTTACCAACACAGGTATCTAAGATAGAAATCTCATTTTGTTATTCTCATTTTTAAAATAAATAAAATAAAACCTTCAATGTTTCCCTAATGACCACAGAAAAGGTTCACTCTCGGGGCGCCTGGGTGGCGCAGTCGGTTAAGCGTCCGACTTCAGCCAGGTCACGATCTCGTGGTCTGTGAGTTCGAGCCCCGCGTCGGGCTCTGGGCTGATGGCTCAGAGCCTGGAGCCTGTTTCCGATTCTGTGTCTCCCTCTCTCTCTGCCCCTCCCCCGTTCATGCTCTGTCTCTCTCTGTCCCAAAAATAAATAAACGTTGAAAAAAAAAAAAAAAAGAAAAGGTTCACTCTCTTGTTTATACCATGACACATATGAAAGACGAAATTTACACGAAGGCCAAACACCTGGGCAATTATTCTAATTGTGGGCCAAGAAGTGTGCAAAAATGCCTACATATTGTGGATGATTCCTGGAATGTTAGCTATTCCACACCATTCTCTCCCATTCAGAAAAGCATTATGAATACAAGACAACACAAGAAAGTGAGTGTGAAACTATTACAGGTATAATCTTGGATCTGCTCTAATTTTTCATCAAAAGTAAACTGATGCAGCAGTGATGCAGGCCGCATACTGCCAATGCTAGACTGTCCCAATCACTGTCATCTACACGAATGGTGTCCTGGGGAGTCAGGCACCGAGGCAGTCCTAAGCCTCCATCCAATTTCATCCTCTGCAGCCATCTTGTTCCCAAATGGGTTACAAAGTTATACTTCCTCTCCCCTCTGTACATTCTCTTCCCTCTGCTGGAAGTTCCCCTCAGGTGTTCATCTGAATGCTACGTGTCATCATTTTATCAGGTCTGGATAAAACTCAAACAAACACTGTTCAAATGTATTGGCCAAATTTAAGTTTCTGTTTTGTCGTTTTAGGAAAGGGGTGAGAATCAAATAAGTGCTTTTGTTTCTTCCTGATGAACTGTTCCCACTGCTGTGAGGACAGCTGCTCCTTGAAGCCCTGGGCAACAACACTGTCAGCACCCTACCCTCCTCTCTTTCCCCAGCTCAACTCTTCCTTCACCTTTCCCCAGTCCTCCCATTAAGGGCCAGAGCGTCTTGTCCGATCCGTGAAGCTTTCTTTCTGTAACACAAGACTTGACCTAGACGGCCTGGGTGGGGTCCTGTTCGTGGCTTACTGACTCAATTACCTTGGATCCTTCGCTTCATCTTTATGTGGCAACTCTAGCTACTTCGCAGGACACGACAGCATTTTAACCGCAGAATGGTGCACAGGCATTGTAGTAACCATTAGGCTTTAAAGAGACTATCTTGCTGTTCTATGCAAGTTAAGCTACTTGTGTTACTACAGTGAAAGCTGAAATACCCACCAATTTGGAAGGCGGCCAGTTTAAATTGGCTAAAATTTGCGTTATAAACACAATAAACACAAAAAACACCATTTTTCTTAAAAAGTTTTGGTTACATTATTTTTAGTCACACACAGCAGTTTGTTAGCAGGGGATAGAAATGCCTGGCAGGATCCCCCACCACCAGGGGGTGTGCTTCTGGCATATGATGCCTCGGGGCCAGGGACGCTAAACATACTGCAGAAAGGTGCCTGCAAAGACACACTGAAAATAAGACTTTAAGTAAAGGCACTCTGCACCTGCCTAGACCAAAAATTTCAGCTAGCCAGAAGGATATAAAAGAGAATTGGTATAGAAGCATAAAGGAGACTTGGAGAAACTGTGGACTATCAAAGAGAATAGGCATCCTTCTCATGGTCTTATTAATACTCTAATGCAAAACAAAAGCAGTAAAATTACTTAACACAATTTTGTCCAGCTTTTTCAAAGTCAAAATACAGGTGACCCTTGAACTACAGCAAGGGTTAAGAGTGTCAACCTCCCCTCCACCAGTCGAAAATCCATATATACTTCTGACTTCCCCAAAAGTCAACTACTAATAGCCTACTGTTGACTTGAAGCCTTACAGATAACATAAACAGTCAAGCAACACATTCTGTATGTTAAACATGGTATGTACTATATTCTTAAAGTGACGTAAGCTAGAGAAAAGAAATTGTTAAGAAAATCCTGAGAAAAACACATGTATCATACTATACTATAAAAAAATCTATATCTAAGTGTACCCACATAGTCCAAACCTGTGTTGTTCACAGGTTGACTGTATATGATACATGAGATTATGTACACCATACCCATGTTTCTATTTCTCCGATATCTAGCAAAATAAACATTAATACCTAAACATTTAAAAATTGTAGTGTTATGTCCAATATTGCTACTGATTATCTTTGGCTTACCTCATAAGGCAGTTTATCAAAATATCCATTATTTGGCCCTTCCCTGAGGGCAGTACTGCTAAACTTTTTGTTAAGACTGTCCATTCCACAACCATCCTTTTCTTCATAGTCATCATCTTCTAGATCATTCATGTCAATAAGTGAAGTCTTGAGAGAAAGCACTGGCTTGTCCTTCGTACCATGTAACACGACTGCATCTAATTCGGTGTAATAATCCAGAAGAGAACTATTTACTTCCAGCCGTATAAGGTTTGTGGGAAAATTTATCTGCTTAATACAAGGTTTAAATTGGCGAGCCTGGGAAGCATTCACCTTCGTCGGTCTCTCTGACCAAAGAATCTCCCATCTGCCAAAGAAAGAAACTTACCTATAATACACTTTAGAATGAGATTTACTGTTACCTTAAGGTTATGGCCCCACGCCCAAAACGTTATAGTGTGACACACAAAGGTATGAAATAAGGTGAACAGAATCAAACACAAGTGTTGTTTCCCGGATGTAAACAAATTTATAAACTAAATGTCATAGACCTTGAAATATTTGTACTACTTGAATTATTTTCCTAACGTCCTAGAAAATACTTTTTTGCAAATTCCATACCAGTCAGTCAGAAACTGGAAGAGCTAGCGCTACATGAAGAACACCACTCAGTTTTAAAGGAAAAGGAAACCTGAAGTCAGAATGAGGCACACAGGAGGAATTAAGCTCTGTTGTGTACATGTCCTAAAACCAACAGTGGAAACCAAAATGATCATCTTGTCACCCCAAGCTCTCCTTTTCCAGCTTCTTCATTTCTGTTACTGGCGTCACACAAACTCAACACTTCCATTATCTTTGATTTTCTCTTATCGAGTCATTAAGTTTTGTCAAATTTTTCATGAAATCATCCTTTTTCTATGCTCTTCTTCTAAATTCTCATTGTTCTCCTCTTTTAGTCATCTGAGTGTGGTCTCTGTCTGGCAAGTACCTAACACATAACAGATAAATAATATCTTCTCTACTCCTCCAAAACGAACTCTACTTTCCAGCCAGATTAATCATTACCTTCCAGATAATAAACTTATTTCTGCTTTTGTGTCTTTGCTCATGTTGTCTCCCCACGAAGAAATGCCCAGTTTGCAATTATCTGCCCATCTCTTCTTCAAGGCCCAACTCAGATTCCATCTCTTCATAGAAGTCTCCTAATAAAACTAATCTCCCAAATTATGTAAAGATTCTTCATAACCTAGGATCATCAGATATGTAATATTCTTCCACATGTGTCACAAGTAACCATTTCTCTAATACTCTTTCCAAATACATCAGAAAACAATTAGAAACACAGATAAAAAAAATACTTCAATAAAAATCTTTCCATTTCTAATTATTGACTTTAGCTACAGAATTTTTTTTTAATAAATTTTTTTTTTTTTTGAGACATAGAGAGACAGAGCATGAACGGGGGAGGGTCAGAGACAGAGAGGGAGACACAGAATCTGAAATAGGCTCCAGGCTCTGAGCTGTCAGCACAGAGCCCGACGTGGGGCTTGAACTCACGGACCACGAGATCATGACCTGAGCCAAAGTCGGACACTCAACCGACTGAGCCACCCAGGCGCCCCTACAGAATTTTTTTAATACAGATTTTATGTCAAGACTAAGAATATTTTTAAATCTGAATACATACTACAAACTGCTTTCAAAGAAGCTTATGCTAATAGTATACAAGAATGACTACTGAAAGTATTATTTATTTTTTTTCTCTCTTTTTTTTTTAAATGTTTTATTTATTTTTGAGACAGGGAGAGACAGAGCATGAACAGGGGAGGGTCAGAGAGAGGGAGACACAGAATCCAAAACAGGCTCCAGGCTCTGAGCTGTCAGCACAGAGCCCGATGCGGGGCTCGAACTCACAGACCGCGAGATCATGACCCGAGCTGAAGTTGGCCGCGTAACCGACTGAGCCACCCAGGCGCCCAGTATTATTTATTTTTAAAAACAATCTCTAATTTCATGGTAAGCCATATCTCCACATGACAATTTATAATTCCCTGATTACTAACAATAGTTAAAATATTTTCATAAACTTATTAATCATATGAGGGTTTTTTTCCTCTAATATATTGCCAGTTCATTTCCTTGGCCCAGTGACCTATTAAGATTTAAGTAAAAACTGATTACGGTAAGACATTTAGGAAACTGAAATAGACAAAAAAGTGTGAGTCATCAACATGTAGGTACCCGCATGGTCTTTAAGCCAAGATGGCAGCAAGAAGGGCATACGGGGAATGGAGAAAGGAAGCATGATCATATCTACCTGTGGGAATAAAAGCACACAGCAGAAGCTCACAGGGATCATAGTAAACGGATCACTACCCACTATAGTAGGAACTTTCGCACTTACTAGAAGCTTTATAATCACCTCATAGTTGCTACTTTTGCTGGTTCTTTCCTGAAAATTAGAAATAAAACTCATCAAACACAAAGAGCCTGTGAGTCCCGTATCTGGAGACAACATGAGAGTTAAGAGTGGAGAGACAGGTCCCACTCTATGACCCACCTTGACAAACTGGGGAAGAGTTCTATTCTAAGGAGTAGAGCAGGTTGTGGCGGGTATAAGAAGGAAAGGAAAGCAGGCAGGCTGGGCATCTTCCTCTTCCTGTGACATGGCAGTCAAGCACACTTGGAATGCCAGCCTAGACCTGGGCACCCCTACAGATTAATCGCAAAACTCATGAGGGTTCCTAACAGTTCTGATTTGAACAATCTCACATAAACTTATGCATTTACATAAATGCATGTAAAGGAACTGACGTATGAATCATTTAAAACCATGCTGGTAGGAAAACGCATTCCTAATTTTGAACAGTATATTTCCACGAATCAGGAGGTAAACGGTTTTATTCATTCTTTTGTTGCTATGGCAAAATGACATCAGATGATGTTAGAGAAATGTCTCATGTCTAGGAAAGAAGGACCAGTCAGGACCCTTTGAAATAACTGCCTGTACTGGTTCACAACACATGTGATCTTAAACCCAGTCTGTTTTATTATTTAGCTTCAATGAGGAGTTTTTATGAAGCTTAACAGGAAACACTGAAAATGTGACATAGAAATCATCTGTGCCAGATCCTTTGCAATAAATAAATACAGCTAATACATGCTCTTCATGTGCAGTTTGAACTGCGCTATGATGTAAATTACATTATAAATGTACAAATATAAGCTTAAAGAAAAGCATTGACTAGAGCAGCAATATTCTATGTTAATAAGGTATTAATCTACTAAAGTCTTCCTTACCTACTCTGCAGAATGCACAAGGCTAGATGATGCTTCAAATTGACTTCCTTAACTTTTGTGGTATATCAGGATTAATGCTATTTTAGCATCACTTTCGCTTTTCTATATAGCATGAATATTATATATTTACCTATACATATAACTTAAGTTGTAAAGGTGACAGTATACTTAAAGGAGAACATCATCATCATCTTATCAGTGTTTAGAAATATTTAAAAATATGTCTAAATATAAAAACTTTCAAGTATCTAAATTGGTTATTTATATTTCACTTTTGTCTTGATAACCTAAAAAGTAACAAAAAATTATGAAAAGAAAAATTATTTTATAGGTTTGTGGCCAACTGAATTAACATTAACTGTGAGATCAATCAAATTGATCCTGAGGTGTGTGCATTAAAGTGAATTTTTATTTAAAATTTCTTAATAGAACTAGAATGCATTATTTCAAAGTTAGCAAGAGAAAGGTATCTATTTTATCCAACAAGAAAATATGCCAGTATTATTTTATTCTGGAAAACTAAAACCAGAATCTTAAAACCTAGTCCATGAAAACAAGCAAATACAAACAAATGTACATGTGCACACGTGTGGGTGTACGCACACACGCGCACGCGCGCGCACACACACACACACACACACACACACACTCTATTCTGTGAGATAGCCCCAACTCCTTTAATCCTCTAGACTTAGGACAGCATTAACAAGATTAAACCGCTTTAAATTGTGCTCCATAGTCCACACATTTAAGTGTTTACTATATATGCTCACACACTGTATATATCTACCAGACAAGTCTGACCAACTCTAAATGCCCTATGTAAGTATTTTAAATCTGGACTATCGCGTATGCAGGATTCAGCTCTGAATCCCATTCTGGCTGCACTTTAGAACACTTAATTCTGGGATGGTAACCAATAACATTCACTTCACCAGCCCACTTATTTCCCTTTCTGTTGATGGTACTGAACGCCTACTCTGTGTCCAGTTCTTAGAAACAAAGAAACAAACGACTCCTTCTATGCTGTTGATCTCGTTTCCCCATTGAGAAAGGCTCTCCAAGGCTCCCAGGAAGTAACAGGTAAACCAAAAGAGAGAGAGAGATGTTCACCAATGGAAACCAGAGAAAGCAAGTTTTCCAACATATTTAGGTTGGAAGTCAAGCACACAGATGCAAAAAGCTTTCCTATAACCAAAATTTCTCCTGGTTAGTAAGCATATGTAGTAGTCAGCACAAAGTCCGTTCTCTTGGCAACACTGCTCCATTTCACCAGCTGAAAGTAAATGGATAGAAGAGGAAAACCAACAAGAATAAAAGAAAAGGATTCCGATAGTATACCTACTCATTCCCTGCCTCCCAGCCTATCTCTAATTGGAACTAACTAGCATCTGCTTTAAGAACCAACCACTTTAGGGCCTGGCGACTTCCATGCCAAAATCATGCTTCTTGGCCTACAAAATCAGGACTAGACTATGACCAATTTGGGAAACCGTTACTTAAGCAACTTCCTTTGGCAGCAAATTCTCTATGTGACAGCCACTTTCTTTTCCTCTCCTTTCTTAACTTCAGTATTATATAATTAAATGCTTTCTTTTAACGCTCAAAAAAAAAAAAATCCACACCACTAAATTTTATCCCCAAAATAACTTTATTCCAGTCAGCTTCTTTAACAGGACCTCAATTTGTCCTTTTCTTTCTCCCCTTTTTCTGTCTCTCTCTTCCAATGTGTAACCTTGTACTAGCCTTTTTCTGACTCTTACACAAGCATCCAGTAAGATCTTATCCCCAGGACCAGGACACCGTGTAGTACCTATTTTCTTTTCTCTTAATAGGGCAGTAGGCAAGAAGTCAGAAGACTCTGAGATCTTACAGAACTACCTGTAACTTATCTACTTCATTCACTGAACAAAGAAATCAACCAGACGAAATGGGGAAAGACCGCTTTTGAATTTTGAATGTTCCGGGACTACAAGTCCATTTCCTGCAAACAAATTCCTGAACGACTCCAACACACTCCCTTGTTTGCTAACTCTTAAGACAGGCATAAAACCATGTACTCAATTAAAATATTAGGTAGTAGAGTCCAGTGGTTCCCAAATAACAGCGCATGATGGAGATTTCCATGAATAAATGTGAAAAATAAGGAATGTATTGGTAAAAAGTTAGACAGGGAAGGAGTCAAACCATAAGAGACTCTTAAAAACTGAGAATAAACTGAGGGTTGATGGGGGGTGAGAGGGAGGGGAAAGTGGGTGGTGAGCATTAAGGGCACCTGTTGGGATGAGCACTGGGTGTTGTATGGAAACCAATTTGACAATAAATTTCATATTTAAAAAATATGCACAAATATACATGTAAAATGCCAACCATTCTTTAAGATTCTGATCATGCTAATTTCTCAGTATAAACTGAGGTTTCTTTTATGACATGATGGTGATGACAAATGATGTATTCCATTTGTTCGTGTTTTTAACGCATACTTACTTAGCAAAGTAAATAATGTGACAACCTGTATCAGTTTTTATGATCATTTTTATTGTGTTTACTAGTTTAAGACCGCCAGCTTTCTCTCCCTGTATTCCACTTAGACCTCCTGGTCAGTTCTGTGTGCCGACCTTCCACATCTCCCTGCTTTGCTCCTAAGGGCCTCCACCTGCATCCTTCTTCAAAGTACAGTCTCTCCATCCAGAGGGTAGCATGTGCCTAAGAGACTTCCATTCCCCTTCCCACTCCCCTGGCCACAGCCCAAGACAGGTGCGGGAGTATAAGAGCCCACCTCCCTAATAACTTTTCCTCCAGGCAGACTGGGACTTCACGTGAAAGCGCCTCCTTGCCTGACTTCTTCCTCTCCCTAGTTCTCCTGGCTTCTCCAGGAGCACTTCCAGAGCAACTCATTTGCATAACAGCAGTCTTGAAGGTCTGCTTCTGGAAAACTGGATCCAAGAGCCCTGCGATTCCCAAAGTGTGGAAACCACTAGGCTAGATCTTAAGAATGGCACTTACACGCTTGTGGCCCCTCACTAGCTTATTCTCTGCATTCTTGAACCTTTGTCAGAAAGTTCTTCAAACACCCAGATCTCATGTCATGATTTCGCCTTTGCATGTGTGGTTCTCTCTGTACCTCTCCCATCCAAACTAAAGCCTCACTCAACCTTCGGCTCTCGGTTAAGTTACTTCCTCAGGGAAGACTTCTCTGAGCCCCACAGCTTAGGTCTTCCCACCACCAACACACGCTCCCTGTGATCTTATGGCCTTCTTGCAGACTGACCTACAACAACTCAAAGAACAAGAGTCACGTTTGTCTGGTTCTTTATTTTGTTTGCAGCAGCGAACTGGCAGAGAAGGTGTTCAATGTTTCTGACTGTTTAAAGAAATTCACCAAAATGTTAACAGTTACTGAGTCTGGGGAGAATTGTGGAGGTCTTGTTTCCTATATATTTTCTTTCTTGATATTTTATAACAAGTTTTTTTAAACAATGAACCAACTATTGATTTCATAATCAGTAAAATTTTAAAGGTCCTTTTTTATTCTGCAATAATATATATTGGCTAAATTATTTTTCTCTTAAAATGTAAGGGTATTGTCTGTGGAATAGAGATAAAATTCAGTTAAACAAATTAGAGATATATCTATAAATAAAGTCGTCACTTTAATCTCAACCACGCACTCCAACTCTCAGCTAGGAATCCAAGAGCATGATTTACACTCAAAATCAGTTATGCAGACATTATGTTTTAGATTAAAGATACTGCATGTTTCATAGATCTCATTCCCAAATTTGTTTAGCTTTTTAGGAAAAAAGGGGATAACTTTGTAGGAAAAAGACAAAGAATGATAGAGTCCAATTAAACAATTCTCATGTAAGAAAGGATCCTTCCCAAAGGACTTCTCCCTCAGGGGGAAAACAAAAATCAAACCTGTATATTAAACGACGCTGGTTTTGTGTTTAAAAAAAAAAAATAGATTCATCAGTAGTATTATTCACAATGAATTTTCGAGTTCATTCTGAAAAGAACAACTAGAGATTATTCCAGCAGTTTCCAGCTCGAGCTGTATTTATTTCCTGACACTGGGGAGGTACTCCCTTAGAGTTGAGGGGGCAAGGGTCTTCAAGGAAGCAATGTGTCAGGTGGTAACTGATCCTTGTCCCCACTCCTCCTCCACTGGCAGCTAGAGTCTTACTGTTTAACAGGTGCCCACAAACTGCTCTGGAGTTAGAATACACTCAAAAGGGCAGGGCTTTTTGTCTATTTTCCTCATTGTTCACTGAGGTATCCCCGATACCCAAAACAATGCTTAGCACATGGTAGACACACACAAATGTTTAATGAACAAATTAATAAAGTGATATAAAGATCTTAAAACTGATAACAACAAGTAATAGAAAAATGAGCAAATAAGATGATCAGACGGTTCAAGGAGAAGGAAATTTAAGTGGCTTTTAAACATGAAAACATATTCAAGCTTGAAGATAATAAAAGTATTCCAACTTAAGGTTTATATAACATTTTCACCTACCAAACTAGCAAAAATATTAAAATTAACATACTCTGTAGGTGAGGCTTTGGCCAAACATGTATGCACATACACTGCTAATACAAATATAAATAAACAGAGTCTTTGAAGAGATTTTGGCACTATATATCAAAATTACAAATACACAGACCTTTGGCTCAGCAATTCTTTTGGGAACTTAACCCACAGACATACTTGCACACGTGAGGTGATTCATGACAAGGTTATTCATTGCATTAATTCTCAAAATAGCAAAAGCATGGAAAAATTAAGTTCCCATCAATAGGCGTTTGGTTAATAAGTTGGGATACATATACATTGTGCATTACTTGCAACTATAGAAAAGAATAAGGAACTTCTCTCTCTTCGTACTTATATGAAAAGACACAATATGTAGTATTAAATGAAACATGGTGTAGGACAATGTGAATAGTATGCTTATTTTTTGTGTATAAAGAAAGTAAAATATTTGTTTTTGCTTATATCCACATAAACTCTGGAAAAAGGTAAGTGGATAAAAGTGGTTTCTTTGAGGAGGGATGGGTCTTAGGCACATGGAGAACAGGATATATGCAAGACTGCATTATGTACTTTTTAGATTCTTGAACCATACGAATATATTACCTAGTCAAATAATTATATTTTTATTTTATTTTTTATTTTAAAAAATTTTTAATGTTTATTTTTGAGAGAGTAAGAGAGAGGGGAGAGAGAGAGATAGAGTGCAAGCTGAGGAAGAGAAGAGAGACAGAGGAAGACACCGAATCCGAACCAGGCTCCAGGCTCCCTGCTATCAGCGCAGAGCCTGATGCAGGGCTGGAACTCATGATCCATGAGATCATGACCTGAGCTGAAGTCGGGTGCTTAACAGACTGAGCCACCCAGGCGCCCCAAATAATTATATTTTTAGAACACAGGAGACTGAACTACAAAAGAGAGGCACTGGTATGCAAATTGATATAAATAGGCTTTTAGAAAGAATGCATGAATTTCTCAAAGCAACATGTTTTTAATGAATATGCTTGTTACAAAAACATCCCCCTAATATTAAAGCTAATCCCCCAAATACCCCACCTTAAGTATTACTCTATAGGCCTACTTTGAGTTACTCACTGTATGTAAAAGCAATCATATGATACTTTTCTTAAATATGTTACAGGTCATATATCCTACTAACTTCTCAGATTGGCCCACATCCCAATTAGTTCAAATCATGCTTTTTTTGTTTATAGTAAATTGACACACAAATCTCATGACATATGAATGCTATAGTGTAAGGTGTTATAGGTACAAAGAATTCATCACATCTTAAAATGTGTGATCTTTCTTCCCCTATTAGAAAACTAAGGAAAATTTTAAAAATCCAATTTGTTTAGGGGCTCCTGGGTGGCTCAGTCTGTTAAGCGTCAGATTTCGGCTCAGGTCATGATCTCGTGGTTCGTGAGTTTGAGCCCCGCATCGGGCTTTGTGCTGACAGCTCGGAGCCTGGAACCTGCTTCAGATTCTGTGTCTCCCTCTCTCTCTGGCCCTTCCCCTCTCAAGCTCTGTCTCTCTCTCTCTCAAAAATAAATAAACATTAAAAAAAAGTTTTTTAATCCAATTTGTCTAAATTAGTTGAGAATAAAAAAAGACCTCCAATATGAAAACATCCAAAACCTTCCAGCCATAAAATCTGGTCATTAAAAACTGAGACTTACCTTACTTCGGCCGGTGGAATTGGGGAATAGGGATTTGCAGAACAAGCCAGAATTCTAATGACTGCTCCAGGATGATAGGTTTCCAGAACATGAACGGCTGTAGGATACACCTGTTGTTCAAAAGTAAGTTCCACATAGTCTTGGCTTTGAAAATTAGGTGGCGTCCTCTTGAATGGCAAGGAAGCACTAGGACACTGCTCCCACCATGTTCCATAAGTTCGAAATACGGCTGTCTGAGTGAAGTCACCAGAACTTGGAAATACATTTGGTACACCTGCCAAATTCCACATGGTATAGGACATACTGTTCTCACTTCCATAATGGGAACTGAAATCCACTACTTCTTTGGCATACTGGACCACCTCTGCGTGGAGAGGGGAAGTCCGGCTGTTTGATTCTATAGTTCTATGGCTGTTCATCATTTCTCCTCTTGTGGCTGTCCTGGCTCGGCGCCGAAGGCATATATAATAAAACATAGTCAGAACGGTTAACATGGGAAAGACTGGTGACATCTAGGTGTGAATTATGAAGCTTCAAAAGGTCAGGTGTCCTCAGTAAGACGCATGAACTCTTTGAAGGATGTTCTAAAAAAAATGAATGGCTTGGTAAAGTAAAATAATTTAAATAAGCAGAAAAATGCATGGATAAGGTAATAATTAGGTTTTCCCCCCAATATAATTTCCCAGAATGAAACTGAAAAAGCAAACTCACTGTAAATGTGAAATCTCTGGCATAACTTATCAAATATATTTTTAAGAAACCTAAATATTGAAAATGTATATAATTCTATGCTATGTGGGAAGCAAAACTGATATTATAAGGCAATGGAAGGCATATATGATCCAAAAAACCATTTCATACAAAGTTCTATCTTTCAAAAAATACTAAAATCCTTGAACTTTTAGAATTAAAATTATTTAAAATATATGGTGAACCACTAAAACACTGCTGTGAATCTGAAAGAATCTTAAGGCATTTTTTAATTTTACATTTTAACAAATGATTCCCTATTGTTAATTATTACTTACCTCCAAACATGCTAAGTACAGATTTCACATTATGGGAATATAGTTTTCTGGAGCTGACAGTTAATCCAGACCAACTAAATTAACTGCCTTACACATCACAGATCACCAGACAGTGTTTAATTTATAACTCTTAGCAGTATTTGTTAGGGCAGTCCATGGCTGGCTGGCATCTGGTTAGCTGCCAGATACTCTTAGAAATCACTCACCCCAGAGAGAATGGTCACAGGATACACACAGGAAATGTAAAAGTTGGCATTCATCCATGTGCCTTGAAAATTGCATGCTGATTTCAGGTTCAAATGTTGAAATGTCACATTCTTTTACCTATAAGAGTTTCAGAAGATACTTTTATTTCCAATTTAGGAAGTTAAATAACCCAAAAAGATTATAGATCATCTTTTAGACAGATAAACATAAACAGCTATTTATTTGATATAGAACTTTCTAACTGAACACGTTACATGTTTCTGAATCTTGTGGACAATTCTGAATAATTTATTTAAAATTTCACGACAAGAGCACCTGGGTGGCTCAGTCGGTTAGGTGTCCGACTTCGGTTCAGGTCATGATCTTGTGGTTCATGGGTTTGAGCCCCAAGACAGGCTCTGTGCTGACAGTTCAGAGCCTGGAGCCTGCTTCGAATTCTTGGTTTCCCTCTCTCTAGTCTTCCCTGCTCATGCTCTGCCTCTCAAAAATAAATAAACATTAAAAAAAATTTTAATGAAAAAACAAAATTTCATGACAGAATGTAGTAAAAATATAATGACCCCTTTCTATATAAACGCTACAAACCTATAGCTTACAGGTCAAAGTATGTGGGCAGACATATGTTATGGGGACCAAACAGTACTTTTTATCTCATTGTTTATTTTTGTTTTTTAAAAATTCTGATTTTAATTGATATGCAATGTTACATTAGGCTCATATGTAAAACATAGTGATTCAGCATCTCTACACTATACTATATACACTTATACTGTGCTCACCCCAAGTGTAGCTACCATCTGTCACCATATAATGCTGTAACAATATCACTGACTATATTCCCTATGCTGTGCCTTTTATTCCCATCACTTATTCATACCATAACTGCAAGCCTGTATCTCCCACTCCCTTTCACCTATTTAGCCCATCCATCAACCCCCTTCCCTCTGACAACTTACAGTGTTCTCTGTATTTATAGGTCTGATTCTGTTTATTCATTTGTGTTTTTAGGTTCCACATATAAGTGAAGTCACATGGTATTTGTCTTTCTCTGTCTCACTTATTTCAATTAGTGTAATACCATCTAGGTCCATCCGTGTTGTCACATATGACAAGATCTCATCCTTTTTTATGGCCATATAATATTCCTGTGTGTGTGCATACACACACACACACACACACACACACACACACACACATCTTCTTTATCTATTCACCTATCAATGGACACTTAAGTTGCTTCCATATCTTGGCTATTATAAATAATGCTGCAAAGAACATAGAGGTGAATGTATCTTTTTGTGTTAGTGTTTCTGTTTTCATTAGGTAAATAGCCAGTAGTAGAATTATTGGATCATACAGTATTTCTATTTTTTATTTTATGAGGAAACTCCATACTGTTTTCCACCGCGGCTATACCAATTAGATTCCCACCAACAGTGCATGAGGGTTCCTTTTTCTCCTATCCTCACCAACACTTGTTATTTCTTGTCTTTTTGATTTTAGCCATTCTGACAGGTGTAAGGTGATATCTCATTGTGGTTTTGATTTGCATTTCCCTCATGATTAGTGATGCTGAGCATCTTTTCATGTGTCTGTTGGCCATCTGTATGTCTTCTTTGAAAAAATGACTATTCAGGTCCTCTGCCCATTTTTTAATCAGACTGGTTTTTTGGTTTGTTTGTTTTGTTTTTTTTTTTTTTTGGTATTGAGTTGCATGAGTTCTTTATATATTTCGGATATTAACCCCTTACTGGATATATGATTTGAAATATTTTCTTCCATTCAGTAGGATGCCTTTTTGTCTTGTCGACTATTTCCTTTGCTGTGCAAAAGCTTTTTATTTTGATGTAGCTCCAATGGTTTATTTTTGCTTTTGGAGACACATGTAGAAAAATGTTGCTCTAACCAATGTCAAAGAAACTACTATCTAGGTTCACTTCTAGGATTTTTATGGTTTCAGGTCTCACATTTAGGTCTTTAATCCATTTTGTGTATGCTGTTAGAAAGTGGTCCAGTTTCATTCCTTTACATGTAGATGTCCAGTTTTCCCAGCAGCATTTATTGAAGAGACTGTTTACTCCCCATTGTAGAGTCTTGTCTCTTTTGTCATAGATTAATTGATCATATAAGCATGGGCTGTCTATTCTGGGATCTCTTTTCTGTTTCCATTGATCTATATGTCTATATTTGTACCAATACCATACTCAAATGGTATTTTTTAAAAGTCTGACTAGGTTGCAACCCTTAAAAAATCAAAGGGCCCCCTGTTAGAAGAGCTCTATACTCTCCAGGCAGCTGCCATTATTCCCAGCCAACTTCATTAGTTTGTAACACAGGCTTAACCTCTGTCCATGTTGAGTAGGTACCTCTGGTCTACACAAACAAGGAATTCAAATATACTCATGCCTGTGCCTAAGGTTTAGAAGTTTCACAGAAGTGTAACTTCTCCTAAGAAAATGTAACTTTTCTTTAGTAGAGTGATGGGTGAGCCTTTCAAAACTTTAACACTAAGACTAATACCTTAAATGTCCCTGCCACTCAAAAGCCTTCAATAATTTTTTTCTTACCTATAAGACATAATCTAAGTTCTTTAGTTTGACCTTCCAAGGTTCTCCTCAAGCTAGACCCACATCTATTTGTCTAACCCAGTAAACTCAGTCAACCTCTAAACACTGTATTACTCTAGGTCTGCCTGCCTCTACCATTCCTTTTCCAGCCACTTTACTCACTATGTTTAGTCTCTGACACCACCTTGGTATCAGATATATACCTTAGCTCCACAAGGGTTTACACTAAAACTAAGTTTCTTGAAGGAGGGAATCCAGCCAAAGATCTTCATTTCTCAAAGTACGAAGAACATGGTAGGTACAAAATATTGTCATGTTGACAGAAAGGTGATGGGCAAACAAAAAACACTATAAAAGTCTAAAATAATTTAAAATTATATAACAGAATTCTTGTGCCTCTTAATCCCAGCCAGATGCAAACACACTGAAATATAACCAGTAAAACAGTACTGAAAGAACTGAGCTCGAAACAAGTGAGGAAAATCCACAGCTGTGAGAAACAAACAGCACAGAGCAGGAGCTGAAGCTAATACAACTCTCGGAACCAGTTACAGGCCTTAATGGTTATTAGGGGACCTTAACACCCATGCAGAAAGGTTATTTCAGGCCAGAGGTGACCTCTGGAAGATCTTCATAAAGCCAAACATTAGGAAAGATCATCCTATCTGTGAAACCAGGTATATAAAAACTTAGCTCAATGGCCAAGAAGCCTAAGAAGATAGGACACCAATTTAGGCAATGGAGAAAAGTTGCTAGAGGGAAATCAGACCCTATTAGGCATACATCATGCCTCATAAAGAGCATGGGCCTAAATTCACACTACCTTCATCCCTAAGCCAAAAAGCATGGGCCTAAATTCACGCTACCCCATCCCTAAGGCCCCCAAAAAACCCAGAAAAAAGTAGTCCTGAGCTGGTAAAACTTTAGAAGCTGATAGGGGTAGATGGGAAACCTCTCTGCGGGGATGCTTCCATGACACAGGACAGACTAAACCCTTACAAAAGATAGGGCACAGTAAAAACTCACAGACTACAAGAGAAAATGAACCACGATGAAGGACAGTCAGTAGGCAGACTCACTAAGTGGAGGAACTTGCACTCCAAGAACAAGAAATAATAGAACAATCTGAACAAGACAATTTCTGGAGAAGAGTAACAAAACATGTATTAAAATAAATAAGGTGGGTCTGCAGCACATGTTCCTAGAGTTGATGTACCAGGAATCGACAATTTGGATTCACCTCAGAAAATGTAACACCAAGTGCTAAAGTATGGGTCATGTTATCAGTGTGGGAAAAAATAATTATCTAGTATGCACTTCTTTCTTCAAATATTTCACCTACCACAAGTATAAATCTGTTGCAAAGAAAAAATTTACAAATGCACAAATCTCAAATATTTAATGCCAAAATTTAAAATGATACAGCTCTTTGATCATATACACTTCATTCCAAAATAGGCTCCCAGGTAAATCAACAGGGGTAATTTCCCAAAGAATTTATTTGGTCCTTCTGTCTCTTAAAAGAATAAAATAAACTGCAAAATGAAATTTAGGAAATAAAGAACAATTTATAAGTATCCAACTCAAGTGACAGACAACTGGAAGACTGCAAGTTTTATTCCTGGAAATCTTCATGAGTGTGACAGGTAGACCACCTGCAAGGTGGACGGATGGGTCTGGCTTTATAATCTTTGGACATCACTTCTCACTCCACAGTCTGTAAACTGCTTCGAATAAGCTTCTTTCACTTTCTTTATAAAAGTGCATTTATCAGAAAGTAAAAATTTCATAAAACCAAAGATACATCTGCAAAATAAGATATCATCATTCATGTGAACTTTCACAATCATTCTGGGCAAAAAGATGGAGACAAATTGGGATAGCCAAATTCTATGTGACATACTAAGCCACAAACTTTCTGTTTCCCAGCTAGCTTTTACTACTACAGAATATGGGATAATATCAAAAGCAGCAAGAGTGCCATATGAGCAATATCATTTTAAAGCTGTGTTACAGTAAAATTTTACATTGAAGCAACATATGTAAAAGTGAGTTATAAACTGTAAATATATGTATTATGTATTCAAACTTCTGCAGAGTAGAAGAGAAATGTAAATGGATGCTTTATTTTTTCCAACCACGAATAACAATAATTGTTATTTTTTAAGATAAAGCTAAAAATGACAAAAGAAATTTTTGAAAGAAGGAAAAGCAGTGTATAGTACACTGAAAAAGCAAATATATTTATTCTTTTCCAGCAGTACTATTCAGAAAATGTAATAAAGTTAAAACCTGCTTTTTGAAAATAAACAAGGCATAGAAATAAAAAAGGAAATGTGCAAACCCCATTGTTAACACCCTTCATTGATTCTAAACTCCTTTCCAATCACTCAGATGACACATCAAAATGTTTGGGGCGGCTGGGGAAGAACATATGGAGAAGAAAGGCTAGCTCACTCTACTTTTCCCTGGCAAATGAAGCTGAAAAGGGGATTGGAGCCATAGTCTCAGGACTCATGTGGGCGGCAATGGCCAATGCTTAAGTCCAAATCGTCTACGTACTGTCTGGACTTCAGCCAAGGCATGGAGGCAATTTGTGATAACCAATGGATATCCCAATGGGCAATGAACCAAATGTAAAAGATACAATAACTCTATTTTATGGGGAGAATGGGATTCAAAGGCAAAATGACTTTTCCCACCTGGTTCAAATAAATAAATATTAGTCTGTTACACTAAACTGGTCCAAAAGGATGATTACAAAATATACCTTTTGAGAGGCATTTTCTTTTCTGGTTCATTCAAAATGCACCTTAAATTTCGAAAACTCTAACGTATACAAATATTATTTTCCACTTAACAAGTCAGAATTAGAAATAGGGTGATTGTTATCTTGTTAGTCATTTAATCCATTACTCGCCAACAATGGCTAGGAGGTGAGAAATTCTCCACAACACATGGAACTTTTCTACTAGCACAATCAAGGAATACAGAACGACAGCCATTTGAACTTCTATCCTGAGACTCTCATACTCCTTGGGAAACAACGTGCTTTACACGACATGATTTTATTATAATACAACTTTATTTTCAACTACATCTTTCATATTCTAAAATGCTTAACAAAGTTAAATAATACAATTGCAGAGAAAGCAGTAACAGCAGAGAAGAGAAATTAAGAGGTGTAGACAAGGGAGAACATATGTTTTCTACTGAGATTTGAAGTGAGATGGGGAGTCGATGAGGCGGAGAGAAGCAGGATGGCAGGCGCTGCAGAGAAGGCGGCTAGAGCTCCGGCACGGGGAAGAGGAGGGATGGAAAGGGCTTTTCATACAATAAACAAAAGGAGGCAATCAGAAGGAACCGCAGCCAGGACCACGCCAAGGCTAGGTTCACAGTGGGAGGCAAGAAGCTAGAGACAAGTTGAAAACTCAAGGAGGATTCTCCGCGTCAAGTGAAAAGATCCGGGAAAAGGAAAGAGGACGGGCAACAAGGCACGGCCAGACACTGAAGGCAATCCCCATCACGGTACCTCCGCAGGGCGGCCCGCGGAGACGTGCCCGAGAAGAGCTGGGGGAAACCGAGGGTCGGGGCCGCTCCGCAGCATCATACCAAAATGTAACAGTGCATAATGTGGTAAGGTATCAAGAAGAAAGGCCAAACGTGAAATGGTATCATTTCTGAATCCTGCGGAAACGGACCAAGAGACACGCTTTTGAGGAGAGGTGTCTTGCAATCAAGACACGGGCGCATGCAGGAACACGTCGGTCAAGAAGAGTGGATGGAATCAGATTTGAATTCAGGGCAGCAGCTGCCCCTCCGAAGCAGCCCTCTTTCCTGGCCTGCCCCCTCCAGGCTTCTCTGCCATCCCATGCTCTTTTATCTCCTCCTCTTGTTGGAGCACTTCTCCCCGGGGCTTCTTCCTCTTCATCCTCAAATATACAGAGGTACCACTGAACGAAGGCTGACTTTCTGATAAAATACTCCAGAATGCTCCACCTACCTGGGCACCAGCCTTCTCCCCTTCCCTTCCACTTCTACACACTCACCACTCTTGCCGTAGAACATCCGCCTGGCCCTCACCACACCTGGGCTTGCACACCTCAGCGTCTTCAAGTCTTCCACTGAGGCTGGGCTGCTCTGGAATGCCCCTGTTCTTCCCCCACTTGGCACCCCCTTATTCATCTGTTAGGGTCCGTCAGCTCACTCACTGTTTCTCTGCTCTTACATTTTCTGGGTCATTTCTTACATGGTGAGACATTTTTTCTGCCCTCCCAGACAATGAATTCCTCAAGTTCTGAGATGTCACTGAATGGTAACTACACTGTTAGGGCCTAGCACATGCCAATATATGCTCAAGAAGCACTTGTTCTGTTTTTTGAAGACCGGCAGAGGAGATGGCTGGACAGAATTAAAATAAACACAGAAATGAAGCCAGAGACTCTTCAAGGTAAGAACCTTACGTAGATGGAAAAATGAAGCAAAAGGAGCTCCGTACCTTGATACAGAGCAAAAGAGGGGAAAAAATGGATAATAAAAACCGAAACACAATAGGTAAGAATCAAATGTAGGACCTTCTTTGAAGCCATCCAATAAGGAATAGTATACATATTGAAATTTTACTTTTCAAAGAGAATGTAAAAAAGTAGTAACCTCTGTTAGTACAAAAGCAGCCCCAGAACCCATAAAAGAGACTTGACCTTGGCTACAAAGAAACTGATTGAAATTAAAGAAAGATTCATGAAAGAGATGATTGGAAAGGTAAAAGGAAACTATTTTCTCAAATACAATGAAGTTTTTTTTTTTTTTTTTAGCACTCCAAATCTATGTTAAAGACTGGAGGATGATTAAGAACTGGAAAAACTATGAATGAAAAGTAAATTCTTAGAAAAAGTGATAACCTAGGAGCAAGAGGGCACAGACAAGCTGAGAAAGGCAATAATAAAAAAGAGCAAGGGTAAAAAGACAAGTTGATACAGTTCTGGTATTAGATGAGCTACGAAGGAGCACAGACCGAGGCAAAGCAGCCCTCTGTCTTCACCATAATTATTTACATTACAATGTACTATATTAAAATAATGTAACACTGTCAGTAAGGAGACTACCGGAGATGGAATATTACTACTTGATGTGTCTCTCTCTTCCTCTAAGTAAATCTTCCTCCAGTTAAAACACTTTTACTCTGATTAGTTTTTATCCAACAAGGCCCCAATATAGAATAAATGTGTAGAGTTCTTAACTGAACCAAGCGTAAGAACTGGGAAAATAGAGCCTCCTATCCAGCTTCAAAGATTCTTGAAAATCTAGAGCAAAAGAAGGCAGGGGAACCACTGAGAAAGAAAAATCTAAAGGTGGAGGAAAAATCCTGAAAACCAAAGACAAACAGTACTTCTTTCTCTTCTGGGAATCAAAGTAGCACTCAAAACTACAAAAAGTAGCATTTCAAAACTTCTGCTGAGGTGATGAATGATTGGTGAGGACTAAGCAAGAAGTACAGAGGAAGTCAAATTACAAATAAACTTGTCAGAAAACAAGGGATGAGATTTAGAATCAATTTAAACTAGAAATTGATCATGGTTAGTTTTGCAGAATGTTTTCTCTTTCTTTCCTATACTTTAACAACCAAATCTCAATTTATGAAATACTTGATGACCATTCTTTAGTAGCAAGAGAAGGGAATTAAGGAGTCAATGTTTTGTTTTGTTTAAAAAAAAAAAAAAGGAAACAAAACAAAAGTTTTGTGTCTGGCCTGGAGAAACCAGGTCTGATCCCCTCCTTCTTTACAGTTTAGGGTTATTCTGGCATTTGGTTAAGCCGGCTTAATCTGTTTAATGTTATCAATACATTTTAAACAGGGGCACTGAAGTTCACTCCCACCACCAGGGCTTTCTTTAGGGTGCCAGGGCCCTAGGCCTTAAAACATTAGCCAAACTCCCAATTTGCAAATCAGAGTCAGGAGTTCTTGCTCCCGGCTGCAGGCCCAGGCCCCAACATGTCCCCTTCCTAGGGTCACAAAGAGCAGAGAGGAAGAGGAACCTGGGGGTTGTGTGGGAATCTGCTCTTAGGCGCTGGATGCCTCTGCCTGGCCCTGCATAGTGCTGACTGCCCCTCCTCTCTCTCAACAGATTCTGAGTAAGTAGTGCCTGAGACCCTGCCCCGTAGGGCTTAAAGGTGGGACTGGGGGTGTAGAAGTGGCCTGCCCTTTTCTGTCTTCACTGACAAAGACACATACCAATGTAATCATTTCCAGAACTGAAATATAGAATGTTTCCATTCAGCACAAAAGTTTCCTTGGTGCTCCCTTCCAATCATCCATCCACTTCCTTTTTTTTTTTTTTAAGTTTACTTATTTTGAGAGAGAGTGCGAGAGGGTGCAAGTACATGTACACGCACATGAGTAGGAGAGGAGCAGAGAGAGAGGGAGAGAGAATCCCAAGCAGGTTGTGCACTGTCAGCACAGAGCCCAATGCAGGGCTTGAACTAACAAACCACGAGATCATGACCTGAGCCAAAATCAAGAGTCGGATGCTTAACTGAGTGAGCCACTCAGGTGTCCCGTCCCATCCACTTCCTGCACCAGATAAAAAATAATCTGCTTCCTATCACTGTAAGTCAGATTGTCCTTTATTCTAGAATTACATAAGTGAAATAATATATCTGTATTCTGTTTAGTTTATCTTGCACAGCCTATCTTTAAGATTTATCCCTGTTATTATGTGTATCAGCAGTTTGTTCCCTTTTACTGCTGAATCATACCTATTATGTGGACATATCCTGTCACCTGCTGATAAACATTTCGTTTTGTTGTGCCAAAATGGTTCTAAAATGGCTGCGGCAGTTTACATTTCCACCAGCAGTGTATGACAATTCTAGTTGTTCCACACCTTCATCAGTAGTTAATGCTGTCAGTCTGTAGCCATTCCAGTGGGTGGGTGGAAATATCTTGTTTTAATGACGTAGAACATTTTTTTATATCTTTATTTGCCATTTGTATCTTCTTTAGTGAGATGTCTAATTTGTCCATTTTTAAAATCAGGTTTTCTTGGTTTCATATTATTGAGTTGTAAGAGTTCTTTATACATTCTAGATACAAGTTTTTTTATCAGATATGTTTTGCAAACACTTTCTCCCAGTCTGTGCCTGGCTTTTCATCTATTTGATAATATCTTTTAAAGAGAAAAGTTTTCCATTTTTATTAAGTCCAATTTATCATTTTCTTCTTTTATTGCATATTTTTGTGTATCCTAGCAAACATTTTACTTAAGAGCAATGTCAAGCATAATTTCAAAAAGGTAAACCCTGGGACAGATAGTATTTAATATCTTAAACCTGGGAACAGTTAATTATAGATTAATGAAATTTTAAGATGATACCAAATTGGATGCTGCAAACATTGCCGGTGGGAATGCAAAGTGGTATAGCCACTTTGGAAAACTTTGGCAGTTTATAATACAGTTCAACATACCCTCACCAAAACATCTAGCAAGCTCACTCCTACTTTATTTATTCAAGTGTATAAAACCTATTTTCAGACAAAAATCTGTACACAAATGTTTATATATTTATTCATAATCACTCCAAGATATCCCTCAACAGATGAAAGATTAAACAACTATCCATACAATGAAATATTACTCAGTAATAAAAAGGAATGAACCATTGATTCAGCCAATAGCACAGATGAATCTTAAAATGATTTTGTAAGTGAAAGAAGCCACACTGAAAGGCTACATATTGTATAACCTCATTTATAAGACTCTAGGAAAAAGCAAAACCATAGGGAAGACAAACAGGTCAGTGGTTGCCAGAGAGTTAGGGGAAAAGACAGGGGTTGACTCCAATGATTACAAACGGCCCTCACAAAGGAATTCGTAGGGTAATGGAACTGTTCTGTGTGCTTTCGATTTGTCTTTGTTTTGGACCAAAACAAAGTCAAACTGAGATTTAATATCCCCATACCGGCTTGTTTATGGGAGCCCTACTTTGTTGGCCTCTTCTTGACCAGCATACCCTGAAAGATACCTATTAGTTGGCATGCCCTGCCCATTCATTATGTCTAGCACAAAGCAGCATCACAGAGCCCCTACCACTCACCTGGCTTTACGAAATTACCTGTCCAGAAGAGTGAACAGTGACCTTCATGACCACAGAGATTCCCAACCAGGTACAAATCAGTCAACATAGATCTGCATTTATAGATATGAGTAGAATTAGCCATCTAATGGGCAATTAGAACAAATGGTCTCCAATAAAAAGTTAATAAATGATAGAAGAGCACTGTCAAATAACAGTTGTTATCTTTCGTGTGGATTAAGAGTATGGGATTCATAAAACAAGTAGAACTAATTTTTTAAAAATGTTAAGGTCTTTGAAATTAAAAACATGGTGGCTAAAGTTAAAAATTTTAATGAAAAAATGATGTGACTTGGAATACAAATGCAAGAAACCTAATGCCTATATAAAATGGATTCAAGAGACTGAAGCTGATGAAAATTCAAGTACATGCTAGAATATAATGTAATATTTCAGAAATTCTACAGAAGAAAAAATGTACTTAAACTCTTATTCACAGAGAAAAACAAACAACAAAATGAAAAATATTTCTTGACATGCAAACATACTTCCCATAACTCTCCTTAAAAACAGTCTTTAAAAAGTATTCCAATCAAAAAACAAAAGAGTTAAAATAAATATTTTTATTTATTTTTTATTTTTTTTAATGTTTATTTATTTTTGAGACAGAGAGAGACAAAGCATGAGCAGGGAAGGGGCAGAGAGAGAGGGAGACACAGAATGTGAAGCAGGCTCCAGGCTCTGAGCTGTCAGCGCAGAGCCCGACGCAGGGCTCGAACTCACAAACTGTGAGATCATGACCTGAGCCGAAGTCGGACGCTTAACCGACTGAGCCACCCAGGCGCCCCAAAATAAATATTTTTAAAAGGGAAAGACATAATATTCAAGTCACTAGTGACTTTATAGTCAAATTTGAATCATTACAGACACAGTACTGGTGAAGGTGAAAAGGATGGTTGGGGAAAAACAAGTAATATAAAAAAGAAATCAAGTCAATAAAACTAAGAATGTAGGGAAGGCAAGGAATCACAGTCTCATATTATTAAAAGGAAGTATAAGGGAAACAATTATACAGATGGTTTTATAATTTCCAAACTTGCAAGGGAGAAGAAAAAAGATAAATATGAATAGGTTAAATTTTCCTATGAAAAGATAAAGCCTTTTGCACAAGGAATCTCTGTAATGGAACTGTTCTGTATTTTGACTATGGTGGTGGTCACAAGATCTATATGAAACTACAGAGAATTAAATGCAAACACACCCAAGAGAGCACGTGAAAGTTATGAA
The DNA here is from genome assembly GCF_027475565.1 of Acinonyx jubatus. Lineage (NCBI taxonomy): Eukaryota > Metazoa > Chordata > Mammalia > Carnivora > Felidae > Acinonyx > Acinonyx jubatus. Next base: position 62,157,967 of record NC_069385.1, on the reverse strand, counting down.
ATCTAGATGAGGTCTGTAGATTGTACCAATGTCAATTTCCTAGGTGTAATATTATACTTTAGTTATGCAAGATGCACCACAGGAGGAAACTAGGTGAAGTGTACATAGGCATTTCTCTATATTGTTTCTTATCATTGCACGTGAATCTATAATTATTCTCTTACAGACTTTCAGTTTAAGACAGGGGAAAGACTGGAGAAAGAAACGTCCAGCTATATGATGTCTGAGGTTTACAAGAGAGGCAAGTAAAGCAAAATGATGTAGGCTGATTAAAATTAAACATGGGCAATATAGATCTGGCACACACAAAACTGACAGAGATGCCAACAGTAATATCAGACAGTATAGACTTCAAGGCAAAAAAAATCATTAAACAAGGAAAAAAGGACATTTTGTATTTTGTAAGATTAAAATCCAAGCGATTACACATAGGATGAATTCAACCACATTCGTAGTCACAGTAGGAAACCAACATATTTTACTTACTAATTTGTCAATTTTGAAGAAAAAATAATATAGCGTAATAAATGTGTCAAATGAAAACAACAGGGAAAGGATGGCTTATGAAAATAAATGTTTTAGAAAAATATCCAGATATTTAGAAAAGTAAATTTAGGATATTAACATAGCAACTATTTCTTAATCTAAATTTATGATACAAAATATCCAATTAAGAGAATATGTACAAAGTATCTTAATAATCTTGGGGTAGAAATTCAGAGGTCATGAAGAGAATAATAGAACTGACAACATAAATACTATAAAAATGTATATATAGCAAAAGTTCCCAGAAACATTAAAAGAATATAGACTATGAAAAAAAAATATTATCAAATGGTATACCAAGTCACCAAGAGCCACAACATGTAAAGAACTATTACAAACCACTAAGAAAAACAGAAATACTTCAACAGAAAACTAAGCAAAGAGGAAGAACATGTAAGTTCCAAAGAGTACAAATGACCAGTAAACATTTATAGATATTTAACTCCACCAATAAGCAAAGAAATATAAAAATTAAGAGTAAAAAAAATAGCATTTTTCATCCATAAAATTACTAAAATGTAAAAAAAAAGTAAAAATGATGGTATCATCTTAACACCTATGTTTTGAGACAATTCTTGACAGGTCTCTCATGTTTCTGTAGGCCTTATAAGCAGAGGCACTGATGGCCTCTGTTCCAGATTATTTTTTCAAGGATGTCTACATAGCAAACGTCCATGGTAAAGAGAGGTTTCCCTTTGGAGCAGAGGGCAGGTTTGTTTATTAACCAGCAAAATAAATATAATGCCTCTCTGTAGGGCAAAGGTTAAGCAAGTTTACTTGCAGCCCATAATGAAAGATTCAGGTTTCCTACACTCAGGTTTCCTGTCCTATAATGCAATCTACTGTGTGTGCTACAGTCACCTAGTCCTTATCACATCACCCCACAGAAACTGGGGTTCAAGGAAGAAGCACAAGAAAACGATGATACTCTGGTTACTGCTGTTGCTGTGCTTTGTCTCTGGCCCAGGAGTCTCATGTCTTCTGCCAGTATCCATGAAACTGTTGGCTTCCAAGTAGGGTAAAATCTCAGATCTGTGACAAATCTTGGCAATGATATGGTAGCAGCATCATTCTTATAAAGTATATAAATTTACTCTTCCAATACCTTTTGAAGAGCAATATGACAATCTATCATAATTTAAAATGTATACAGCCTTTGACCCAGCAGTTGCTTATCTAAGCATTTACATGAAGGAAATAAACAAAAGTGCAAATAAATATATACATACAAAAATGATCCCTGCAGTTTGTCTCTGATAGAAATAAATTTGCAATAGCTTAAATATCAACAGGGGGATCAGTTAAATAAATTTTAGGTTATTCCTACACTGAAATACCAAAAAGACTTTAAAAAGATAATTTAAAATGCAGTGACATAGAAAGATGCTCATCAATTATTACTAGCTGGAAATTATAGAAAATTATATATATATAATATATATATAATATATATTATATATATTATATATATTATATATATAGTACAGTGCCATTTATGAAATAAATGTAGACTTATACATATGTATTTTTAATGTCTGGAAGGAGAGAGAACAAATGATTAAGTAATGATGATCTCTGGGAAATGAAGTTATGGGGTAGGTGGGCACACAACACTTTCACTTTCTCCTCTGGCTACTTCTGTATTACTTGACTTTTTTTGAAGAATGTATATATTTATTTTATAATCTAATAAAGTTTCTAAGGATCTATTACAGCAGCACTTGAAAATTCATTACATTTAAGATGTCCAGTTGGGATGGTAAAATACAAATGGACATGGGGCTGTCCTGGGTATCACTTTTATCGGCACTTATCCCTCAGAGCTGCTGAAACCAGGTAGAGAAAGTCCTGAGTCATAGCTGACGAGACACACTACACTTACTGGTAAATAACATAATGCAAAGTCTAGAGACAGGAGGATTTTGAACAGCTGCTTTTCTACCTACAACTCTGAGGAGCAACTCTACATGGCGAGTTCTGAGGTACCAAGAAAAGGGATTTATTATCTAACAATGGTTAATGATTCAACTCACCATGAAAAAGTCTAGCTAAAAAATAATTTCAAGAATAGACAAGAGACTTTAAGGGGGGGGGGTGGGGAGGAGTAACAAGGAAATCAAGTTACCCCTACCAAGTGTCATCATTCCAAAAATATTTAGTGGCCTACAACATACCAGACACTATTTTAATCACTAGATATTAAACACATTATAAAGCTAGAATAAGAAAAGCAGCACGGTATCAGCACAAGAAGCCAGAGATCACTGAACAACAGTTCAGAAAACATCCTAAGAATACACAAGAATTAAGGCCTTGGATAAATGGAGTATTTGTTATCAGTAGGAAAAAACAGAATCCAACAAATAAAGATGGGATCACTGCCTAACAATTTTGGGTGGAGGGAAGCGCCCTACTTCCTTTCTCACGTGAAAATATTCTTGAGGTAGGTTAAAGATTTATAGATGGGAAGAATAAGATCATTAAAGGTACTTAAAGAGGGGCACCTGCTTGGCTCAGTCAAGCGCCTGCTCTTCATTTCAGCTCAGGTTGTGATCTCACAATTTGTAAGATAAAGCCTGGCCTTTGGCTCTGCGCCGATAACACAGGAGCCTGCTTGGGATTCTCTCTCTCCCTCTCTCTATCCCTCCTACACAAGAACCTGTAGGTGCTCTCTCAAAAATAAACAAACATTAAAAAAGTACTAGAAAAAAACAGAGGTGAATACATACATACACACACACACACCTCATGTGGCAAAAGGTCTAAGAGGACAGCAAAGTTAGCTCCTTAAGACAGAATGTTGATCCTAGGAAAATTAAGGCAGAGACTAAGAGAGCAAAGAACAAAGGGGCAGTTTTTGCTAACTGACCATGTTCAAAGTAAAAGATAAGCAGTTAGCAATATTTTAAGATGCCACGTACAGAGTACTATAATTGCATCACTAGATCACAGCATTATAGAGAAGAAATTAGCCATTTTACATTGAGTTGACCTCTCTGCTTTTCAAGTCAGTAACAGAAGAGAAGCACAGGAAATTGAGATTTAGAAAAGCCAAAATTTGAGACAGTGTAAGAAGTTGGTACTCAGAAAAGAAGCATGAAAAGAAGAATCCAATTCAATGAGAAATTAGAGAGTTCCTACCATAGGGTGATGCACACTGCCACTAGGAAGACCAGTACACCGTCTCTTTCTGCCAATAACTTAGTATCTAATAAAGGACTATGGGATAGTTGACGATGTATTAGGAAAATGTCCCTTTACTTAACCAACAGCTACAATATGCAGTATAGATCTACAGACCCATTAGGTGAGCTTTTTAAGGATAAAATGTGCCTGATACCGAGGAGTACAGGCCAGGCAGCAGTAAAGGCAGCTTGTGTCCTCAACCAAATTGGAACAAGCAAGATCACAGCCCCTGGCGTAGAGTCAGTCCTCCACGGCATAACGCCAAACACGGTATCCTGTCAACGCCACTACCTGACCACAGGTTTATATCACCTTAACTTTCTATTTATCCGTATATATTTCAATCAGTGATGGCCTCTTGAGGCTATGTGACAATAAGCATTTGGGAACCATCAAGGCAATCCAAAATCACTCCCATTGTAAACAGGTTGACAAGGAAGCCCAGTGGGTGGTTAAAGTCAACACGACACTCTAAGGACACCCCTAAACATAGAAACTGCCGGTATCTTGTGGCAGCCCTGAAGACATGGGCCTGATTAGTCAAAAACCATCGATGCCAGAGGGAAATCAAGGCAACACGCACAAGAGCAACAAGTACACAGCCGGGCAGGTGGCCGACAGGGTGGCTGCTGGGTCAGCACGGCCCAGGGACACCGCGGTGTAAACAACCCTAGGCAGGGTGAACGCCGGCACGCCTCACGCCTTGCAGACAGAGCGGGACAGAGAAGCAGCACCCAAGGCACGTAAGCCATTCACAGGTGCCCAGCAAGCTCCGCAGCGCGACGCGGGCTTCGGGGGAGGGGCGATCGGTGGGGACCTCTGCCCTGCGCCCAGGCTCCCCGAAGCGCGGCGCTCCGCCCTGGCCCGGCCCCGCCCCAGCGCCGAAGGAGGAACACGGAGACCCGCAGGAGGAAGAAGTAAAGGAAGGGCCGTACCCTGTAGGGTCCGGGAGAGGTGCGCGCCGTGGGCTTCACCAGCGACCCAGGCGGCACCGGGAGACGCCGGCGCGGGGGCGGCTCCCAGAGTCCCGCGCTGCGGCGCGGCGGCAGCGAGCGCGGCCCAGCGCGACCCGGAAGGAAGACGCGAAGGCCACGAGGAGGGGCGGGGCCGAGACGGGGAAGGGGCGGAGCTAGGGGAGAGGTGGGGCGCCGCTCTGGCCTGAGACGCTGCGCTGAGTCTGGACCGCCCTGTCCTAGGCTGAGGGGAGGAGCTTCCTACAGACTTCCCAGACTCAGTCTTGCCCTATAAATCGCCCAGTTACTCCCCAGCGGGCAGTGGTTTAAATTCGCTGCAGGAGTAATCCCTTCCTCGCGCCAGCCTGCCATCTGTAGTGTACTCCTGTTAGGGCTTTTGCAGTCCAGAGTTGGTGGGTCAGGTGATGCCTAGGGGTGGTAAGGTCCTCAGAGCAAAAGCGGAAAATAAATTACAGGCGCTCTAGAGGCATAATTCACCAAATCTGCAAACCTCTTCTGCCCGAGATACAAATCCGTCCTGCAAACTCATTTCCCTCACAACATTTGGAAACTGTGACCATTACCTCTCATGAACGAGATGCTCTCACATCTCCCTTACTCGGTTACTTTTATTTTCAGTAGATACAATACCACTATTTTAAAGTTTGCATTATATTGATCTCGTTACAAGGTTTTATTAAGATGGAAAAACCTTGAATAATGAAGAGATGCTTACTCGTTACTATTTAATTGCTCCTAAAGAGGAAAAATAAAGATATTTATTTATAAAGTATATGAACTGAGCTGATATATGTGGTAAAAATTGTATGCAAAACTGGACATTTTAAAAAAGAATTGAAGTTTAATTTTCAGTCTCTTTTGAGTGTGGGCAGCTTAGTGACTTGCTTCCAAAGAATATGGAAGGGAGAAAAAAGCTTTATTGTGGAGAAACCTGGTAAACACTATCTTGGCCAGATGAAAATTAGCATCAGTGATAAATCAAGTTATAGCATGCACCCTGATATGCTGTGATGAGAAAGGGGTACTTCATCTCCATGATATTCTTCCTCAAAAGTCATAAACCCAGTCTGACCTTGAAACATCAGAAAAACCAGGAAAACCTACAAAACACCTGAACAAACTGTCAAGTTAATGGGAAAAAAACATAACAAGGAAAAACTGAGAAGTTGTCACAGACCAGATGGACACTTGGTTGACTACACATAACATGGTATTTTGAATGGGATCCTAGAACATGCAAAGGATGTTAGTGGGAAAACTAGCAAAATAGTGATGGAATTTAGTTAACAGTTATGTACCAATGTTGGTTTCTTAGTCGTAACAAATGTACTATTATAATACATGTTAACAAATAAGGGGGAAATATATGAATGGTATGCAGAATCTTCTGTACCACCACTGCAACTTTGCAACTTTTCTGCAAATCTCAAGTCCATTCTAAAATCAAAAGTAGAGTGCAAATAAATTCACTAATGAGTAAATAAAACCTGCCCTTTTATGAGTGCCCGTGAGACTTCATTGAGTTGATACCTTTAGGGCACTCAGCCCCAGTCTAACTAAAACAGTTTCTCATTTCTAACATTATTTTGAAATCAATTTTTCATCGAGGTATAAAATATATATTCAGAAAAGGACACAAAATACCAATGGAGAGTTTCATGAAAAATGAACACACTCATGTATTCACTCAGATTAAAAAAAAAAATAGATCATTACTAGCATTCAGAAGACCCCCTTGTTTTCTTAAATCTCTATCCTTCACTCCCCCCCAAAGGTAGCCATTTTCCTAACTTCTAATACCAGAGTGGTTCTTGCCTTTATGTAGTTGGATTCATACATTATACACTCTTTTCAGTGTGGCTTCTTTCTCTCAACATTAGGTTTGTGAGAGCTATTCATGTTTTTGAGTATGTTGAGTATAGTGGTAGTTTCTTGAGTTTCCACTGTATAAATATACCATAATGGACATTGAGCTATTTTTTGGGTTTGACAAACAATGTTCAAACGATGCTGTTATGAACATTTTCATTCACATCTTTTGTTGCAAATCTTTTGCACACCCCCCAATACAGTTTTGTCTCTTTGGTGTATAAGAGATATAGTACTTGGTGCTATTATTTGTTTTGCTTAGTGCTTTGGTTTAGTTTTGTTTTTAAAGGCACTTAGAGTGCTGCTTGGGAAGTATATAAGTTTATGTTTAAGGAAAGGGAAAGACTGGGGCAAAGTTCCATTTCTGTGACTAGAGGAATTTGGGTCATCATGGCTCAGTCTGTCCTCCCTCCAACCTTCTCCTCTCAAGTGCCATAACATTGCCATGCTTCATTCTCTAAGCGGAAGAGCCAAGTGGGGCCAAGGAAAAGGGCGATACTTATCAGTTAGTGATGGCGCTGATTTAATGGGTGAACTAATGCCTAGTTATTAAATGGAATGTTGTTTGGAGCTGAATAGCATCCCACGCCGTAACAGCGCTATTACAAATAAAGAAAGTCCCAACAAAGCTTAATTGTGCATAAAGAACCAGCTCAGCAAGCTAGTTATGATCCATTCTATGTTCGCTTCAAAAGTTACAATGTTCGACTCAGATGGGGAGGCGGGCAAAGAAGCAGCAGGTTCAAAACTCTTCTTTGTCTCTAACTCTTAAAACACTCACCATCATACCCTCGACTGTTTTCAAGTGATTCGTCTGTATCTTAAAATGAAATGCCTACCAACTATAACCTTTCAGGGTGAGGCATATGCATGACAACAAGACACTATATCAGAGAGGCAGAGATAGCATATATTCAGCACACTGCAGGGAGGGCCAAAAATATCTTCACAGTGTGCTCCCTGAGGTTTTCTGTCACTGGTTAACAAGTAAGGTCTTCTGTCGAGTCAAGATCTCTCTGAAAATGCAACTCCATGCATTGGAGTATGTAACTCAGGCAGAATAATTTACCTCTTTATGAAATCTTCAGTTAACTAGTCTACTGAAAACTATTATTTGGTCAGTAATATCAGTCAGTCCAAGGTTTTTAATAGGCCAATGGCCAGAGAGCATGAATAATAGCTAGTAGGAATGATCTTGTGGTGAACTTTTTTCAACCTCTTATAGTCTATAAAAAGTTTTATTTTAATGTTAGTCTACCACAATTTTAATCTAGGCATAGTGACAGCCTTAAGAAAAAAGAATTTTAAGCAAGAAGTAAGCCCAAAAGTCACGTAGTCCAAATCCCTTTATTACAAATGAGGAAACTGAAGCTCAGAGAGGTTGACTTCCCCAAATCATACTGTCTGTCAAAGAAACCTAGTTCTCTGACTCTACATCCAGAGGGTAGAATACCCTCTGTAAAATAATACCACATTACTTTATGATTTAACAGAAACTTAACTATCCATATTACCATCACCTTCAAGTACCCTGAATACAGTAGAAGAAAATTGAACTTGGGAGTAGGAAGACCTGTCTATCCAGCTCTGCTGTATAAGAACTCTGTGATCTTGGATAAGTTACAACTTCTCTGAGCTTGCTCTCACTTCTGTGAAATGTGCCTAACTCACACACACTGGAAAGATTTAAAGAGATCATATATGTGAAAGCACTTTGCAAGCTATGAAGTAGTATGCAAATGTATGAATATTATTAATATTTATTAAAACATGTTGAAGATAAGAAGCTGAATCTTTCCAGCACAAAATGTCAGAATAGAACCTTCATGTTCATTCTCCTCTAATCCTTTGAATTGTCACCAGAGGAGAGAAAAGCCTCAAAAGACAGGATAAATTATCCAAAGACTTATAGCAAGTTGCTGGCAAGCCACGACTTGAATTAAGTCTCCTAACTTGCAACTTCAATGAACTTCTAATATGTTTGATAAGTGAACACTAACTACAAACCAGTAAGATGGTTTAAAATGATCTGATAAAACTTTAAATGTTTATTTTTGAGAGAGAGAGAGAGAGAGAGTGAGAGAGAGAGAGAGAGAGAGAGAGAGAGAGAGACTGTGTGTGTGTGTGTGTGTGTGTGTGTGTGTGCGCGCGCGCGCGCGCGCGCGCAAGCAGGGGAGGGGCAAAGAGAGAGGAGGACAGAGGATCTGAAGCGGGCTCTGTGCGGACAGCAGCAAGCCGGATGCAAGGCTCAAACTCACAAACTGCGAGATCATGACCTGAGCCAAAGTCAGACATTCAACTGAATGAGCCATCCAGGTGCCCCAAATCTGATTAAACTTTAAACTGAATTTATACAAGTTTAGAAGGGATATCTTGAAATGCTTTTACAAGTATTTAAAAATATATTTAAAAAATAAAAACGTATCTAACTCATACTGTTTGTGCTGTTTTGACTCGTATTATTCCTTTTCCTATAGCTTGGATCATTTACTTAAAAACTTAACAATAAAACATTGTCAATGGTTGAGAATAACGTAGGAGAAATACCACCTGGAAACAGTGGACAAAACACTGGAAGTGGATCTCTTCCTGAGGTAACTTCCTGCCGAGGGTTCTGTGAGGACGGAAAAACACAGCCATGAAACTGATGTTCATGGCCAGGGCATCAGCTAAGGCCAAGTGAGGCTACAATCCCTCTTCTTCCTCCTTTTTCTTTTTTTAAGTGAATATGTTTTTGAAAGAGTTCCTGTGTGTTTGCATGAGGAAGATCCCTGTGGTCTATTCATAGAGTGATATGGTAATCAATAGAAAAAAGCAAAGTTTTTCTGTCCATACAGGTAAAATAAATACGTGAGGGCTTCAATAATAATGTTCCACATAATTCAATCTGCAATCCCTCAGTATTATTTTGTCCTCAATGGAAGATTCGAGAGGACTGGATTACCCAGATAAACACTCATCATTCACCTATTTATTTGTGCCCTTGCACAACTGTGACTGTCCCTTCCCCACTGTAATATAATCTGTGTATTTAAACAAAAAAATTGAGGGGCACCTGGGTGGCTCAGTTGGTTAAGCGTCCGACTTCAGCTCAGGTCACGATCTCGCGGTCCGTGGGTTCGAGCCCCGCGTCGGGCTCTGGGCTGATGGCTCAGAGCCTGGAGCCTGCTTCTGCTTCTGTGTCTCCCTCTCTCTCTGCCCCTCCCCCGTTCATGCTCTGTCTCTCTCTGTCTCAAAAATAAATAAAAAACGTTAAAAAAATTTAAAAGAGAAAACCTCTTCTTAAAAAAAAAATTGAAAATATGATTTTCTGGGTAACCTAAATCCTTTGGAAAATAAACGAGTGTATCCTATTTGTGTTATTGAGCCATAAATATTTTCCCCATCTGGTTAATATGAGTAATAAAATGTATATAGTAAATACAAATGACTCAAGAATAATTTATTAAGCATAATTTAAAATGAAATCTTTACCACAATTGTTGAACCCTTATTATAAATCTTCCCTCAAACCCAGTACTCTTTGCCAGTGCGTTTCTTTCATCCAGGAGCCTTGCCTCTCTCGTCGATAGTGTGTGAAAGGACAGTGGTAATCTGACCAAAAGCTCCCTAAAAGTGCATTTTTAAATATCAATCTTTGAGATGCTCCAACTGTTTGGAGTTTCTTGGTTAGATTCCTCAATGTCTTATTGGGAAAAATTCCTCTATTTCAAAGTCATTTAAAAAGAAAAGACAGAAAACAAATTTACAAATAGGCTTGCTTTTCTTCCCTCCTGGTTTTAAATTGGTAGAAGTTCCAGAATTTTGAGGAGAAATTGGCTTTTCTTTAATAGGTTCCTCAGAACATTATTGAAGACAAAGCTCCCTATTATATACTGTTCTGTAGCTATTCTTTTGTTTTGTGTATCATTTCAGCCTTTAATGGCGAGAGATTTGAGTGCTTTCGAGTAGGGGTCTTTTCCTCCAAATCAAATGACTCCTAAAGCAAGTCAGTAAGAGAAGAGGGTGAGAAGCCAGGATGGCCTGCAGGCTGCGTTCCCCCTTCCGCCCGCCTCCTGGCCCCCTGCCCTCTGAGAACGCCCGTGGCTGCCAGGACCGCACAAACAACTTGGAGACGGGCCAGACAAGATTTAACGATGGGCACTTGGGATCGATCTGTTATGGAACCGGGCACTTTCTTTACTATTTACTAAGTAGATTGCTATTCATATAGTGTTGGACTATTTTATAGGATAAGATGTCTTGGGCTAATTTCATATTTGTATGTCCTATTTCCCTAATAATGAATATTTTTCCATAGCCTTTAGTGCAGCTGGAAAACAAGCTTAATGCAATCAGTCAAAAGTACCTCTTTACAGAAGCAATGCAAGTATTTGAAATTCAGAAGAGTGGGTCTTTGAGCTACTTTCTTTGAAGGTCTTATTGAGGATAGGAGGAGCCACCATAATATTTCTAGGGGACAATATTAGTATTTTATTCTTCCACTAATAATAATTCATGTTCATTTAGACTAAAAGAGTTCACATACAAATTGTGTTTGATGTCTTTTCTATTCCAATTTTGTCTGTGCTTCCAACTACAGACAAGAATCTAAGCAGGCATTCTTTTACATGGAATGACTGATGGATACAATTTAGGTAAAAACAGTGAAAGTCCTATAGGCCAATACTTCTAAAACTTCAATGTGCAATGGAATATTATTCAGCCACGAGAAAGGAAGATATTCTTTCATTTGTGACAACATGAAAGGACCCTGGGCACATTATGCTAAGTGAGATAAGGCAGACCTCACTTATGTGGAATTTTAAAAAGTTAAAACTATAAAAAAAAAAAAGAATAAAATGATGGTTACTAGGGGTTTGGGCGGGAAGGATTAAAATGCTGGTGTTTAAGGGTACAAACTTATAACAAGTAGTAAATAAACCATAGAGATCTAATGCACAGTATCATGAATACAGATTGATAATGTTGTAGCATAATTATGTAATGTGATAAATATTGCTACATTGGCAATCATATTACAATATGTAATATTATATGTTACATGTAATATATATATATATATATATATATATATATATATGTCCCCAAAAAGGGGACACCTGGGTGCTCAATCAGCCAAGTGTCCGACTTGATTTTGGCTCAGGTCATAATCTCACAGTTCACGAGATCAAGCCCGCATCATACTCTACACCAACAGCATGGAGCCTGCATAGGATTCTCTCTCTCTCTCTCTCTCTCTCTCTCTCTGCCCCTTCCCCACTCACACTTTCTCTCTCTTTCTCTCAAAATAAATAAATAAGCATTTTTTAAAAAACAATATATGAATGTGTCAAGGCAATACATTGTGCACTTTAAACTCACACAATGTCACCTATCCAATTTATCCAATTACAAAAAAAACCAACCTTTAATGTGTATATGAACCTCCTGGGAATCATGTTAAAATACGATTCTGATTGTGGGTAAAGCCTGAGTTCTGAACTTATAACAAGCTCCCAGATGATCCAGGTGCTACTGACCTCTGAACTACACTTTCAGTGGAAAGCTTTAGGCCATTTCACCAGCAGAGTATTATGTCTGAATTGTGAAGACTTACAGTGAACAGGTACTAATATTACAAAGCAACACCTCAACTTCAAGTGGAGACTCGAATGAAGTAAATGCATAGAGTCTCGTCAAACATTTGTATTGACTCCTTTCAATAGTGTTAGATTTCCTTGGGAATAGGGACGGGTAATCGGGTAATCCATAGTCTCTTTCTGTTTTACTGAAAAAGCAGGAACAAGAGAAAAATCTGTGAAGTGACGGCACAAATGGTCATCGCTTTAGTCTCAGAAGACTGTGGCAGGCCCATCTTGCAAGGTAATCGAGAGAGCCGGCAGCCAATATTAGAACAGTCTGGGGATAAAATTCTGGCCTATGCCAACACCTCATGGGCTTGACCAATTTAACTTTCTATATGTCAAAGTTCTCCACCAGTAATGTCACATCTCCAGCGACCGTTCTGCTGCGTCCCGCCTTTGTTTTCACCCAGCGCAAGTGCAGCAAGGAAACGAGGGCATAAGAAAAACATCAGGTTTGTTATTCACAGCAACAGCTCCAGGCCCAGACAGCTCCAAAGTAAATCTGAGCAAGGTCTTGCTGTGACTTTGTGACCAAAGACTTAATGTTCTCATACCATTAGTGGGCTCTGGCACTTTATCAAACCTGTGATATTGACTAACTACCAGTAATTGCTGATTTATGGGCAAAGTTTTCTTAGCCTTGTTTTCTTCGGGATTCTAATATACCTTCATCTTCTGGAAACGTGTTGAATCAGTCAGTTCACGTTCTCTGTGAGCTTTGCTGTTGACATATCTAAATAGAGGACATCTTGCCCTTTTACCTGTTGCTGTTGAGATGACTTTGTAGTACTTTACTTGCCCTAAGCTATCTCTTAAGGAAAAAAACACACTTCTGTGCATGCAGGGAGGGCACATGGGGAATAAATTGTATTGGTCTATAATTTGTAAAAGCTCTTTACTTAAGCAGGGTAAGATAATGATATAACTAGAAGCATTTCTAAAGAGCATCTTGTCCAGGATGACAAATGAATTTCATTTCTAGTGCCACAGGATGGAGGGATGAGGGCAGATGTACCTTTCATTTTCTAATCCAGGTCTAGTATCAAACCTAACTTCTAGTCCATGCTTTCCTTCTCTTGTTCTTTGTTTCCTTTTTCTTTTCTATCTTTCTTTCTTCTCTCCACCTAAAATACAACTCCCCAGCTAAATACAAGTACCAACCTGACCTCAAAATTACATCTCAGGAAGGATTAGGGTCATACCAAGAGCGTAGGACAACCCTATCCATTTAACCTCCCCTTCAAACTTCTCCTACTTATTCCATCACTGACTGGCACCTGGGGCTCCCCAGAACCACTTCCATGATGGCCTTTGTGCTCTAGCATTTCCACAGGGGTCCATATTACTGTGAGTGCTTTGTGCCTGTATGGTCATATTACAGTAACCCTTGAACCACACTATAAAATGTTTATAACCAAGCCACAGCTCACAACAGTTGGACACATCGATATATCTCTGGTTTCCATTTAATTCCTTTTCCAGAATCAGTAACTGCTGTCAGGTGCTTCCTTTATCTCTCTTCACACTTCCTCATGCATTGCATCCAGCACAAGGAGGCAGGCAGAGGTTGGTGAGAGTATTTGAGATCTTATAATATCTTGGAAGTGTCCAAGTATAGAAATAGATCTTGTCCTGTTTATTTCTGGATTCAGGAGAGTGCTAATTGCAACCAAGACGTCTAGAGCTGAGTTAGATTTCTCTCTGGCAGTGTGACCTTGGCTGAGCTACTTCACCTTTTTGATAGTTTGCCAAGTGTGGATAATGGCATCTCCTCTTAAATGTGCTTAATCAAAGAAGATATGCAAAAGAACTTTGCTCTCTCCACAGGAAAGGTTCTGGTCTACATAAATACAAAGAATTATTAAGATACTGATATTTTCAGGCTGAGTTAAGTGCGATTGAATTTTACACTGTTAAATGTGCATGTTCAGTGATTTCTTTATTGGTAGGCTGATTCTTAGTATGTTAATGAAGACCTATGTATAGTTTTCTTGATTAACTCATGGCTCAAGACTTGTCACTTCAAATACCAAACAAGACTTTGTTTTTTGAGGTGTTGCGTCCAATATCTCAATTATTCATCTTAGGAATTAGTGTAAAATTAGCACAGATCCCTGTTCATATGGAAATAGATGGGTATGTTAATTGGAACGCTGCAGCTGGAAAAAAGTCTTGCATAATGAAAGGATTGATATTAATACCTTTGAATGGAAGATGTGTATCATATTGTTAGTAAGAAATAATCCATTCATGTGTATTTGTTCTAAACAATTATTTTATGTGGTTTATCTTACTTCTAAAGTACAAGCTATTCAATGTATTTAGGAAATATTTTGAAATGGAAATACGCTAACACATTTTTAACTTAAAGTAAAAGCTATGTTGAAACATTGAGATTTCTCCCTTGCTCCTTTCTTATATTTTCTGTTAATTTCAATCTCTAAATGTTCATAGTCACTGTAGGGTTTATTAACTCTTAATCAGAACTGGATTTTCACTAACTATACAGATAAAATACTAGGTATGTGTGATAACTTGCCATAACTGACTTCCTTCAGATAGGTCTCTCAGAGCCTTTTCTGGGTTTATATACAAAGGTAAGCCCATAGTGGCAACAATAATTTATAGAAATGCTGAAGGAAATGAGATACCAGTTTATATCACAATTTCCATCATATATATATAGACTTATGTATAAATGTACACACACACACACACACACACACACACCCTGGACTCAAGTTGAGGCCTTTAATCAATTTTAAGTTTCTAAAGCATTTCACTACATATATGCCTTATTATAATATAACTTTATTCTAATATTTCACCATCCCTTTCATTTAGAAATTTAACTCCACAATCTTATATTGAGGATCTATTATGTGAAAGGTACTCTGCTAAATGTTGCAGAGGAAATAAGGTCCAACAAGGACTTCACCATCTAGGCCTACAAATATCCATGTGTACAAATATCTTAATCACAAGAGGAGGGTTTAAAAGCATTCTCAACAAAATTCTGCATGAGCATAAAGTTAGACAAACTTGTCACTAAGCATGGCCGCTTAAAGGAGTTGGCATGTTTAACTGAGCTGAAACGATAACAATTTCAGGGATTTCCAGGCAAAGGCAACAACATGATAAAAAGCCTGCAGGGGGGTGGAAAAAGAGACAGAAAGTGTTTTGGGATCGGTAATGAGAGAGTTGCAAAGATTGGCAAAGTATGTCCTACTTCTTTCCTACCCTCAGCACTTTGTGATAATCTTACCTCCTTCTCATCAGTGCTGTGAAAAATTGTTTTTGAATACAGATTGATATGTGAAGAAATTCTAAAGCAGAGAGTGATTTCCTAAGGAGAGCCTACACCATAATTTCACTGCTGTGAACTGCCAAAGACAACTGAGGATGGTATTAACTAACACCGTGAACATTCACGGAGGGCTAGGGAGTACCCAAAGGGGGAAAAAAATCATCTGATTAGGCCCAGTGCACAGAGAAGATGGCCGGCAAAGCCTAAGAGGCCCAGGGGTGAGAGTCTGTCAGCTGAGGCTGTGAGTCCGGGCACCAAGTATCATTTCGTATTACAGTTACAACCCCATGGCGAAGGACACTGGGAGTTTGGGATGGCATCGAGCGAGTAATCCTGAAATGGACGGGTTTCTTCCACCATTTCTAACTCAAAATTCTGGGAAGGGAACCTCCCAGATATACCATTTATTTACTCATTTGCCCAAAGGGCCTGTTCCATTTTCTGTGACTGCCTAACAAATTACTCTCCAACCTCATCGAGAAAAATAACTATCACACTCATAGATTCTGTGGGCCAAGTTTTTGACGTCACAGTGGCATCAGCTGGTGTCTGTTCTAGGCTGCCTGGGCCTCACCTGAAGACTTGAAAGTGGGGACTGGATCATCTTAAGGTTCATTCTCTCACGTATCTTGTAGTTAACCCTGGCTGTTGGCTGCAGAGTTCCTCTCCACCAGGGCCTCTCCCTGTGGTGTCTCTGCAAAAAAAGCTTGTCTGACCTCATCACAATATGGCAGTGGAGTGCAAAGGGATAGAGCCGCATGTGGCCACATGTCCTTTCTGTGCCCTAGCTTTGGAAGTCAGATGGCATCACTTCTGTCATATATTGCCTGTGGAAGGGGTTAAAGCTCCTGCCCACATTGAAGGTGAGAAAACAGAGACACCACCACTTGGGAGGAGGATTGGCAAGGTTCTGAAGGGCAGGCTGAACCAGAATTACTGCTATAACCATATTTGGAAAATACGGTCTGCCAGAGGGCCCGAAAGAGTTCGTAGAACAAACTCTTACTGCCCCTCTCCCTCCCTCTCCTGTACCTTTTGTAACTGTTGTGGTTTCTTAAATGAAGAGAGAGACAGAGGATTAACAAGAAGCCTGGACTCTGCTTAGGGGAATTATTAATAAAGCTTATTATGGGTTTTCAAAATTCAAACTCAATATAGATTCATATTCCTAGAGCGTGGGAAGGATAAAAGTATTTGAAGAGGTAGCACGGGATAAATCATTGAGGACTTTAAATGCCATGCTGAGAATTTAGGTTTTATGCTGGACTTGGGACTTTGTTTTGTGGCAATGGACAAATGGCTGCACAGTTTTAATCAGGTGACTGACATAATCATTTTGGAAAGTGACACATTCTTTTTTTTTTTTTAATGTTTTATTTATTATTGAGAGAGAGAGAGAGCAGAAGCAGGGGAGGAGCAGAGAGAGAGGAAGACAGAGGATCCGAAGTGGAGCTCGATGCTGACAGCAGTGAGCCTGATTCAGGACTCGAACTCATGAATGGTGAGATCATGGCCTGAACCAGAGTTGGATGTTCAACCAACTGAGCCATGGAGGCACCCCAGAAAATGACACGTTCCTAAAGCCCTGGGCCAGATGGCAAGAAATTGGTAACTGAGAGAAAACAGAAGTTCTCTCCTTTTTAATTCAAGTATAATTAATGTACTAATGTGTTAATATAATTAATGCTATATTCATTTTCAGGTGTACAACATAGTGATTCAACAATTCTATACATTACTCAGTGTTCATCATGATAAGTGTACTCTTAATCCCCTTCACCAATTTCACTCATCCCTCCACCCACCTCCCCTCTGACAAACAGTAGTTTGTTCTTTATACTTGTCTGGTGTTTTGTTTGTCTCTTTTTTTCTTTGTTTATTTTATTTCTTAAATTCCACATATGAATGAAATCTTTCTGTGTTGTCTTTCTCTGTCTTATTTCCCTTAGTATTATGCTCTCTAGATCCACCCACGTTGTTGCAAATGATAAGATTTCATTCTTTTTCATGGCTGGACAATATTCCATTTTACACACACCAAATCTTTTTTATCCCTTCATCTATGGATGGACATTGGTTTGCTTCCATATCTTGACTATTGTAAATAATGTTGTGGTAAACACAGGGTGGGTGGGGTGCATAGATCTTTTCAAATTAGTGTTTCATTTCCTTTGGATAAATACCCAGCAGTAGAATTACTAGAACATATGGTAATCCTATTTTTAATTTTTTGAGGAAAGTCCATACTGTTCCACAGTGGCTGCACCAGTTTGCATTCCTACCAACAGTGTGTGAGGGTTCCTTTTTCTCCTTTGCCAACACCTGTTGTTTCTTGTGCATTTGATTTTAGCCATTCTGAGAGATGTGAAGTGATATTTCAATGCAGTTTTGATTTGCATTTCCCTGATGATGAGTGATATTGAGCAGCTTTTCACGTGTCTTTGGGTATCTGTATGTCTTCATTAGAAAAATTGGACAGCTACATGCAGAAGAATGAAATTGGACCACTTTCTCACACCATACACAAAAAATACCTCAAAATGGACTAAAGACCTAAATGTGAGGCCTGAAACCATGAAATTCCTAGAAGAAACCATAAGCAATTATTTGTTTGACATTGGCCATAGAAACGCTTTTCTGGATATATCTCCTCTGGCAAGGGAAACAAAAGCAAAATTAAACTGTGGGGACTACACTAGAAATTCTTTGAACAGAAATGCCTCATTAATCCCAGCTCTCAATGTTGTCTCCAAAATTCATGGACTGATGTGCCGGACACCCTGGATGTTGAGACCAGTGAGGTGCACCCTAATACTCCCTTGTATTCCTATTCCTTCCAGACAAGTTGCTTGCTCACGGAGAGTCAGGATGTTTGTTCCCAAATCTGTTTATGAGCCATAGTGGCAACTACATAATTTAATTAAATATTTCAAGACAAAAGTAATGATGATGTAAAAGGAAAGAGCGTTGTTGTTTCTGTGAAAATCAAACTACCTGTCTTGGGAAAGACTGAAAAGGGGTTTAATAATTGCTGGAGGACTAAGGGTGAGTGGAGCAAAAGTAAAAGATTGGAGTGGGGCGGGGGAATGAAAATCTGGAAAGATTTTTGTTTTGCACTTTCAGAATAGACATTATGGTGTTGCACAGTGGTTAAGAGCCCATAGAGCTAAATTTAATGAAACTAGTTCCAATTCTACCATTTGCTATCTATGTGACTTGGGGTAATTTACTTAACCTTTATGTGCCTCAGTTTCCTTATTTATAAAAAAGTTACTAATAGTGCCTACCTCACAGTTTGTGTGAGGATTAAGAGAGTTAAAATTAATAAAGTGCATAAAAAAGTACCTGCTAGACAGTATTAAAGAAGGCTATTATTACTATTATTATTATTAATCATTATTATGCACTGTAGATATGGCTTTTAAAAGAAGGACAATGCAGAACACCAATAAAGGGAAGAAGCTATGGCTACACTAAAACGTAAGGGCGTGAAGAAACATTCATATGTTCACAAGGTATTGTTTTCATAATCCCTTGTTGAAACATACTTGTAAACAACACTGACAAGCCATTGGTCCCAATGATCAGAGACAAGAGCTTCTTCACTGTCTGGAGGGCTCTTGCCAGGTGGGTGATGCTAGGGTTCTATGGCGAGGCAGGGGGAATGGAAAGTAAGGGGCAGTGGGAGACATGATAGAAGGAGACTCCGTGGTACCTGAAAATTGCACACAAAAGGAGAGCAAGGACTCCAACTCCCAACTTTGAGCCTGAGTACTTGAAAAAAAAAGTCAGAAGAAAGTATTCAATTTGGGAAGGGAATAATTAAAATGCTTTATTTAAATATAATTGTTTTGAAATGTTGGTACTTACCAGGATTTGGTCCTGGGGCCTCTACATTTCTTCCCTCAAACACTCTCTCTGTGTAAACTCATCTCATGGCTTAGGTTAGCATTTTCTAATCGTGCCGAAATTCATAATCCAGCTCAAACCTCTCTGCTGAACTTCAGGACACACAGCTGGATCCCAGATACAGCTTGAATGTTCCACAGAACGTTCATTGAACACTCAATGTGTGCCAAGCAATTTGTCATCTTCCCACTGTCACCTGTTCCTTTTCCAAATTGCCTTAACTAATGATATCATCATGTACCCAATCATTCAGGCCATGGGTAATCTGGAAAGAAATCTAAATGTCTCCCCTTACCTTACCCCTTACATTTAATTGGTTTCTAGGAATTTTTACCCTGTAAATATTATTTTAATCAGTCCTCCTGCCTCCTAACTCATTTCCCTGCCTTTATAACTGGTATCTCTGCCTTCATGCTTTCTCCCTTCTGACCCATTGCTACCAGAGTTATATTTACCGCACGAATAGTTAAGTATCTTCAGTGGCTCTTCATGGTCTGTAGGACCTAGCCCAAAATTCTACAGATGGTACATAGCATATGAGACATATTGTAATCTCCTCTCTACTTCTTTCTCCAGATTCATCTCTACCCCTTGGACCCTCTGATCAGCCATATGGATTTATCATGAAAAAGAATCCCACCTTGCAGAACGTTCCATTCGAAAATTTGGCACAATGGAATTTTTAAGGCAGAAGATTTTAAGTGATCAATGAAGACCATTTCTATCAGCTTCAAGGAATAGAAAAAGACTATCCCAATCAAAACTTTCTGAATTCTTTTTAAGAAAGCTTATCTAGTATAATTCCCGTGGGGGCGGGGGGGGATCCTCAAAAAAGGTGTTTGCAATCTATATTTTATTCTAAATATTTGTTTCATAAATTTATAAATATTTGCTTCTAGTTAACAACAATATTTTGTATTTTCCTGGCATTTACTTCAATGATTAACATTACTATTTTTATAGTATGAATAGGACCAGAACTCTGATTTATAACACTATATCTATAAGATGAAAAGAATTTGTCTAAGAATGACTCGACTTCTAACAATCCTTTAAGAACCAATTATGCTGTCAGAAGTGCCCTATACACAAAGTTAGAAATGAAAAAGAGAACAAAGAGGATATTAAAAGAACACCAAGAAAATACTTTGCACAGCTCTATAATAATAAAATCTAAAGAAATGAACAGTAGTCTAAGAAAATATAAATTTCCAAAATTGGCCCTTGAAGAGGTAGTAAATCTAAATAAATCAATTTTCATGGAAAAAATAAAGTTGTCACAGAACTACTACTTAAAAATGTGCAGGACCCAGATGGTTTTACAGATGAATTATTTCAAACTTTCCAGGAACAAATTGTTTCTATGTTATATAAACTGGTCCAGAACACAGATAAAGAAAGAAACTGTTTCTCTTCCTTATACGAAGTTAGCATCCATTTAACAAGAAGAGTGCAAACTTCAGACCAATCACCCTTGAAAGAACTGACACAAAACTCCCAAGGAAAAGATCAACCCATTTACTTTGAATACTTTTAAATGTTAAAGAATGACCCAGCAAAGGTAATTTCAAAAATGCAAGGATAGTTCAATAGTGTAAAACGTATTAAGAGATAAAAAGGGAAGTTGTATTATTATCCTGTCCTGCAAAGAAAAAAAGGGCCTTCATTTTTTTTTTAATTTTTTAATGTTTATTTATTTTTGAGAGAGAGAGAGAAACCAAGTGCAAGCAGGAGAGGGGGAGAGAGAGAGAAAGACATAGAATCAGAAGCAGGCTCCAGACTCTGGGCTGTCAGGACAGACATGGGGCTCAAACCCATGAACCCTGAGATCATGACCTGAGCCAAAGTTGGATGCTTAACTGACTGAGCCACCCAGGTGCCCCCAAAGGCCTTTATTTTTATAAACTTGAACTAGGAAGATGCACAAACACTCCATGGTTGGCATAACTATAACTTGCTCTTAAAATGGGTATGAAATAGTTAGACAGTACACCCCAAGATGTCACAAGGTATCATAAACTCCAGATACTCTGAAAGTGGACCAGCCTGCTTCAGCCCAATTCTATCTCTCCCTCCTCCCAGAAATGGAGACTGAAATGCAAAGCACCACCCATATCACTGCCCTGGGGCAGAGTGGGCATAGATAGAGTCAGGGAGACAATGCAGGGAGCAGAGAACGTGGCCCACGGATAAAAACCCCATGCCTAGGAAAGCAGAAAACCATGGCAGGCATTGTAATGAGCATGTTGTCAGGGAGAAATACCACTAACGGAACGAATGCCGTTGCAAACGCTGTTCGTTGTCTGGAACTGACCCTACAGCTCTGGTGATGCTTTAACTTAGGTGATAGAGGACCCAAACAGTGGGCAACAGAAAAAACCCAGTGATCCAGCTCAATACAAGAAAAGCATCCAAACAAGGGCAGGACAAAAACCATTACCTTAGCTACACCTGGAACCATCCTGGGTATGTGCTATAGTTTTTGATATTTATTTATAATTAAGTTCATCATACAAGGTATAAGGTAGAGAGAGAGGGAGGTACTGATCATGTGGCACAACACCATGAAGACTTAAGGGCCCGCCACTTTCTAAGGGGAGTCTCCTGAACTGCTTTCTTTGGTTTTGTTTTTTCTTTCTTCAAAAGCTGGGATGAGATGTGTCCCCAGCTTCAGGTGAAAACCACGGGCCGCTCTAACCACTGCTGACTGGGGAAGAGATTGGTATGTGAAGCGACGGCAGCCTTATAGTGGAGCCTATAGGCATTAAACTAATAGTAGATGATGACAATTGTTTATGATGCGATAAATTTACATTTAAGGGGCGCCTAGGTGGCTCCATCAGTTAAGAGGCTGACTCTGGATTTGGGCTCAGGTCATGATCTCACAATTCGTAGGTTCGAGCCCCGAATCAGGCTCTGTGCTGGCAGTGCGGAGCCTGCTTGGGATTCTCTTGCCTCTCTCTGCCCCTCCCCCCTCAAAATAAATAAATAAACTTAAAAAAATTTAAATTTAAGTGAAAACATGACTTTTGAAATCTAAGCATAAAAATATGCTTAGGTGGTTTACGTGTACAGACAGCTGTTTCAAGAGTCCCAAGACCACTGTCAAGCTGAATGATTTGTTGAAAGGACCCACAGGACTTATTGTAGTGATTTACTGTAGTGAGAAGATACAGATGAAGATTAGCAACGGGTAAAGGTATGCAGGGTGAAGTTCAAGAAATACCAGGCACAAGCTTCCAGTCTCCCCTTCCAGTGGGACTGCACAGGGATGCACTTCATACTCTCAGCAACAATGTTTTGTTTTGTTTTCTTTAACTGTTTAAGTGTTTATTATTTATTTTTGAGAGAGAGAGAGAGACAGCACAATCAGGGGAGGGGCAGGGAGAGAGAGGGAGACACAGAACCTGAAGCAGGCTCCAGGCTCTGAGCTGTCAGCACAGAGCCCAACACGGGGCTCAAGCCCACAAACTGTGAGCTCACAACCTAAGCTGAAGTCGGATGCTTAACGGACTGAGCCACCCAGGCGCTCCTCCCAGCACCAATGTTTGACAGCACATATAAAGTGTTCCCAAATAAACAGCTCAACCGAGTTTTGGTGTCCAGGGATTTTTACTGGAGGTCAGTCATGTAGACGTGCATGGCTGCACGATCACAGCTACTCAGTATCCACTACCTGCCCAGACTAAAATCAGGTATTCCAAATCACATTTTTTTTAAATAGGCTTTTTTTTTTTGAGCTATTTTAGAATCACAGAAATACTGAATAGAAGGTACAAATATTTCCCATCTACTTCCTGCCCCACACATTCACAGTATCCCCTACCAGAGTGGTACATTTGTTACAACTGATGAATCTACGTCGACACATCATTATCACCAGAAGTCCATAGTTTACATCAGGGTGCATTCTTGGTGTTGTACATTCTATGGGTTTGAACAAATTTGTAATAACAAGTGTTCACCATTATAGCATCATACAGAATAATTTCATTGCCTTAAATACTTTCTGTGCCCAGCCTATTCATCCCTTTGTCTCTCTAACCCCTGGAAATCATTGATCTTTATACCATCTCCATAGTTCTGCCTTTTTCGGAATGTCATATAGTTGGAATCATTTGGATGTATCCTTTCCATATAGGTTTCTTTCACTTGGTAATAGGCATTTAACTTTCCTTTATACCTTTTCATGGCTTGTTCATTTCTCTTTTAGCACTGAATAGTATTCCATTGTCTGGATTACCACAGTATTTTATCCATTCACTTACGGAAGGACACCTTGGTGAATTTAAAGTTTTGTCAATAGGGGCGCCAGGGTGGCTCAGTCAGTTAAGCATCCGACTCTTGGTTTCAGCTTAGGTCATGATCTCACGGTTTATGAGTTCAAGTCCCACATTGGGCTCTGCACTGACAGCACAGAGCCTGCTTCGGATTCTCTCTCTCCCTCTCTCTGCCCCTCCCCACCCCCAAATAAATAAACATTAAAAAAACTATCAAAGTTTTGTCAATAATGAATAAAGCAATTATAAACAGCCACATATAGGTTTTTCTGTGGAAATGTGTTTCACTCCTTTGCGTAAATACCAAGGAGCCCAGTTGCTGGTAAGAACACAGTAAGAATATGTTTAGTTTTATAAGAAACTGCCTGTCTTCCAAAATGGCTGTTTTATTTTGTATTCCCACCAGCAATGAATGAGAGTTCCTGTACCTCCACCTATAAATCACACCTTTAGAGCAAGCTTACTTGGTCAAACAGGTGTGGCATGGCCCGAGGCCTGAGGCACACAAAAACACTGATTAGGCAGAATATTCCAAGGCTTCAGAAGTTCTCTCCTAGCAGTTAGCTAAGGGCCAGGCTGAAGACAAGTCTTTGGAATGTACTGAGTTGGAGCTATGGTGGTCTGCTGAGTTAACCCTTTTCTGCCCCTATAGCCCAAGTCCTGAGAACCCAGCCGCAATCAGTAAGTACCTGGTCTACACCCAATTAGTATGAGAAGAGGAAGAGCACCATGACTTTCTCCCAGGAAGTCTGAAGTAACAGGAAACACCCAGTGGCTGACCCTTCTCTGCTCAGATTAGGTATTTTCATCATTCCTGGGGTGATGCCACTCTGACTCCCGCTTGTCACCATTACTTCTAGCTCGCAATGTAGCCTGCCTAAAAAGATAAGAAGTGAAGCCCTCTACTGTGCTCCGGGCTAGAAACGCAGCCCCTCCTCCTCATTCACAGGGTCTGGGGAAGCTAGAAAGAAGCTTGCCTGGGTTTGGTTTGGAATTGGTGAGTTGGATTTCTCGTGAAAAGATCCATTTGGTTAGAAAAAAAGAAACTGCTTTCAACTTCTTCTTTGGCACTAAGCAGAAATTAATCTTTAACTAGACTACTGTAGTATTTTTTAGTTTATTAATTTATTTTGAGAGATAGAGTGAAAGAGAGAGAGAAAGAGTGCAAAGGGAAGGAGCAGAGAGGGAGAGAGAGAATCCCGTTGAGCTGGCAGCACAGAGCCCAACACAGGGCTTCATCCCACGACCCTGGAGATCATGTCCTGAGCTGAGATCAAGACTCAGACACTGGGGGGCGCCTGGGTGGCTCAGTCGGTTAAGCATCCGACCGGCTCAGGTCATGATCTCGCGGTCTGTGAGTTCGAGACCCGCGTCAGGCTCTGTGCTGACAGCTCAGAGCCTGGAGCCTGTTTCAGATTCTGTGTCTCCCTCTCTCTCTGACCCTCCCCGTTCATGCTGTCTCTCCCTGTCTCAAAAATAAATAAACATTAAAAAAAAATTAAAAAAAAAAAAAGACTCAGACACTGGACAGACTGAGCCACCCAGGTGCCCCTTTAACTAGACTACTTTAGACATAATCTTTTGCAAGCCTGGGCTTTGACCCTACAAAACAAAGCATGTACTCTGGATTGACAATGCCCTATCTCCCTCATAACCAGAATTTTTGGTCTGGGGACACGAAGGGTGGAGATGAAAATGATGCCAATCTTAATGACACCAAAAGGCCCACTCTCAACATTTCAGGTTAGGCAAGGCCAGACCAAGAAAAATAGCGCATGCCATTTTAAAGAAGTTGGATTTATCCTGGAGTTAATGAGAAGTTATTGAAGGAATTTACATGGGCCACTGCAGACTAAGGTTTATATTTTTAAAATATTGCTCTGAACACAATGAGGACTGAGGGAAACAAGAATGGATGCCAATTTGGGAGGTTGCTGCATTAATTAAGGCAAAAACTAACTACTGAACAAAGACAGTAACCGTAGGAGTGGAGAGGAATTTGGATAAGAGATATTCAGAGAGTAAAACTGACATGCTGGAAAGGATCTGGCATGATGGCCACATTCTGGGTTAGATGAGAGAAAGGCAGAGAATGCATCAGTCCCGGGTTTCCAGTAGGGAATGCATAGGAAGACCTAACACGTGCATGGTAGACTACACATAGGAGGGGTTAATAAACTTTATTAAGTTGAATGTTGGAGGAGGAATTTTAGGAAAATTATTCTGGAAGCAATAAGTCACAGGCCCTGGATAGAGGGGAAACCAAAACCCAACGTACTCTAAGTAGGATGTGACAGAATAGGAAAGGCCTAAACACTCATGAACTTTCAAAAGGAAAGTCCGTAGATTCTGATGATTAATAGAATACAATGTATGAAAGGGGAAAAAATGAGTCAAACTTCAAACTTTTAATTCCTGGCTAAGTACCAAAGTCACATGACTGGAGTCCCATGGATAAATATTATTCATTCTAATAAGAAACTTCAATCTGAATTTGACTGTATGGCTAAATTATTTCTCTCCATTTGGCACAAAAGTCTCATTATATTTACAACCATTATCCCCATTGGGAAAGAAGTTTTCTTGCCCAGAATTAAGCTGATTGCCAAATTCCTGTTTGTGCTGATGATGTTTAAGTGCCATTTGCTTTTGTTTCTAAGTTACTCTTGCTCCCTGATGAATGGAGATTTAGTTTGTGTAACCATTTAATGCACCAAATTTTAAAGCCTGATTGTAACTTCTGGTTGGAGATGTTTGACCTTTTATCCACATTTAAATATCTGCAAAAACATTTGGAAACTTCAGCTGGGAGATCAAACACAATTCTGTCACAAAGGTTCCTGACCTTTCTACATTTCTGAGAAGAGGAATTAAGACTTCAGGCTTTCTTAATACACATTTGAAACTAAACTCATTGATTGAGAGCTTTCTGTTCTCCATTTGTCTCCTCAGCCTCACCCAATGTCAGTGTGAAATCTGTCGCTCTTTATCCATTACTTTCTCTTTTTTCCTCTGACCTCTATAAAGTTCAACTGACTTTCAGGTGAATAAATACAAGTCCAGATTGTGTTTAGGTTTTAGCAGGTATTGCCAAAATGGTCAGAGTCTTAAATGTCAATAATCCTAATACCGGCTGGCAGAGGGTTTACTTAAATTTGAGACCTCAGTCTCGTTTTCAAATATTTTCCTCTTCTCCATTTATTCATTCAATAACTCCTTTTTAGGCATACTGTGTACCAGGTATTTGGGATACATCAGTGAATAAAACTAAGATGTTTCACTCATAAAGCTTATACCTGAGTGGAGATATAAAGTTATGAGCATAATAAATAAGTTTATCTGTGGCATATGAGGAGGTGATTAGTTCTCTGAGAACAGGAAAACTGTAGAGTAGGCTAGGGAGGAATTAGGAGAGGAGGTGGGGTGGAGAAACTGCTATATTAAACATAGAGATCAAGGTAGACCTTGTGGAGGAGATGAGATAGAAGTAGAAAGATAGAATGTTCCAGAAGC
The DNA here is from genome assembly GCF_027475565.1 of Acinonyx jubatus. Classification (NCBI taxonomy): domain Eukaryota; kingdom Metazoa; phylum Chordata; class Mammalia; order Carnivora; family Felidae; genus Acinonyx; species Acinonyx jubatus. The sequence goes on along the minus strand of NC_069385.1, from coordinate 62,130,756 downwards.
AGCAAGTAGGGAGGTTTGGCGGGGGGTGGAGAGGGGGGTCGCAGAGGACATAGGCATGGCATAGACATAAGCATAAGCATGGACAGGTGCTCTAACATGCCTGTTGACAACCTCAAGGCCATAACTGGCTTTTTATCTGTCCATAACTATGCAACCTTTTCTTCACTCTTCCATTCCCCAAACAAATTTTCTGCTTGTTAAGCTCATGTATTCACCACCCTTCCAAGCCATTCACGTCTACTTCTACCTGTATGCCTTCGTACATTCCTCATGGCACCATATTTTGTACCTTTATCTTGGTAGCAAAATCTTCTCCTTTGCTAAGGTCTGCCTCATGGTTCATCCATCCTTGGTGATGTTTTCCTTAAATGTATTGACCCATTTTTTTTTTCGTTCACTCAGTGCCACACATTTTATCCCTCAAATATTTGCTGTCTTGTATCATTCCTTTATTACATCACACATGTAATTCTTTTCTTATAGAGTTTATGCTTCCTAAAGTCCGAAATTGCTTCATCTATATTTAACTAGCCTTCACAGTTAAATATAACTGGTTATACAGAGATAAATAAGACTCTCTCCCTATCCTGGAGGAGTTCAACCTGGAGAGAAAATGACTGGCAAATCAATAACAGTGATACTCCAGGATGGATACACAGCTAGGATTCTGAGAATGACAGCACTCTAAACAGAAAGAAAAGAAGAACCAATATGTATTAGATGCTACACGTTATCTCGCTTAATTCCTACAAGAGTCCGGCAGATAGAGGTTATAAACTTCACTTTAGAAGATGAGGAAACTGAGCTCCAGAGAGGTGGAGCTTCTTGACCACGGTTACTCAGGTAGATCTGATCAGTCCTGGGGCAGGATTTAGGCCTTTGATTTTCATTTAACTACACAATTTTTCCACTTGCCTATTATCGTTTACCAGTCCAAAGAACACAACAACTAAGAAATATGTTTTAAATCAGTCAAATAGCGATTTCTTTCATTTGCCCTTATGTTGCCTTTCAAATATCAGAGGATGCCCATGGTAAACATACTTCTCTTTATTTTATAAACTTCAATCTTGTCTCTCCTCAGACTTTGATTTAAAGAAAACATGAAATCCAGTTCTAGCTATATTTTTCTCTTACAATTCCTATTATATGTTTGTTTAAAGATCAGTTGTGAAACGAAAATGTCAAGTTTGAATTCTAACCCTGCCTTTCATTTATTACAGGTTATTCAATTTAGTGGGTTCAGGTCGCTCCATTTATAAAATGGAGATACCAACATGAGGACCCTGGCAGAGTTAATTAATATTTTAAGAACAACTGATATTACACAACTGAAAATACCAGCTAAGTGAACAAAATTGCAGTTTTCATCACATGCATAGAAAACATGAGAGAATACATGCACTAGACAATTAGGTGACTTCTCAAGTAACTGTTGTGGGAAAAAATGCAGACAGTCTAAATGAGAACAAACAGAGGCTATTTATTCAGAACTTGCTGTAGCAAGGGAGTCAGCCACCATCACTTGCATTGTAGCAGAGACCAAAGGCAAGCAGAGGAGTGGGAAAATTTTATAGTAGAAAAAGGAGACCTTTTAGGGGTGCTCTGATTGGAGGTTGTTGGCATGGGGAAGCTGTCAACAGACTAGCGAGAAGTGGGGCATCCTAAGTGAGGGGTTAAGGGTGTATATTTGATTTTCTCTGGTTGGTCCTTAGTTGGGAGCAGAGACAAGAATTAGGGAAGCTGTCAGTTATCAATCAAGTCCTGACCATTTTGTTACAGATGTTATTGTTTGGCTTCCGGGATTAGTTGCTAGAGATAGTGATGGGACTTTCCACAAGTCTGACTTATAGCAGTTTAGTTTCCTAGGCTAGTTACTGTAGGTAATGTATTGTTTCCTGGGCTGGTTGCTACATACGCAGGTATTTGGGATACATCAGTGAATAAAACTAAGATGTTTCACTCATAAAGCTTATACGTGAGTGGAGATATAAAGTTATGAGCATATCCAGTTCTAGCGTTCTATTTTCTAGCGTTCTAGCATTCATATCAGAGTTCTATTATCTATGGCTTGGCCATTGTCTGTTTGCACATTCAGTCCCTCACTGTAGATCTATCGAAAGTTGAGTTAGCAGACCTGTTTTACAGGACTCTATGCGTACTTTAATGAATTGCTGTTTTTTATTGTTTATATTGTTTTTATTGTTTATATTTTTATTGTTTATATATATATATATTTATATATATATATTTATATATATATTTTATTGTTTATATTGTTTATATTTTTTAATGTGTATTTAGAGAGAGAGAGAGCATGCGTGAGAGCAGTGGAGGAACAGAGAGAGAAGGAGAGAGAGAATCCCAAGCAGGCTCTGTGCTGTCAGTGCAGAGCCTGACGCAGAGCTCCATCTCATGAACCATGAGATCATGACCTGAATTGAAACCAAGAGTCAGATGCTTAACTGACTGAGTCACCTAGGTACCCTGAGTTGCTGTTTTTTAAAACGCAGTTTTACAAGCATCTAAAGGACATGTGCTAACTTTCCTAAGCATTAACTTCATTAAATTTGATATATTAATAATTTGGTCATTTTCATCTTTTGTCAAAATTTTTATCTAAATATTCTAGATGTGACTAAATTTCCATCATGATTTATTAGAAGATATATGTAGGATAGAAAAGTAAATAGTTGTATTGTAAAGAGTTTATTATCATCATTGATTACCATTGTTAATTAGCCCTCCAAAAAAAAGTTAGATTGACCATACACATATTCATACTCTTCACAGGCTTTTAGGGGAAAAAATTAAGAAAAAAACACCACAACTGGGACTCGAGATGCTGCACACTAAGCAATATGAAATTTCTAGAAAATAAAATCACATTTTAAACTCTCCATGGCAAAAATCGTGGCCAACACAGGAAAAGTAATTCAGGCATATGTTGCAAGAGTCATAAGACTATCAACATTGTGGCTTTGGTGTATATTCTCTTGGTCATTTCAAATGAAGATAGCCAGAAAGAGTAGACATTTGTACACTGCTTGGATAATTTTGATTAGTGATGCATCTCTCCTCCACTAGTAGTTCTCATTATCAGAGGTCAGATGAGACCTCTGCTAGTCCAAGGGGGTAAACCCAGACCTACACTAATCAATATGTTAAATTTCATGACTGTAGTGATTGGTTCCAAGATGGGCTCATGACTTCACCTGGTCCAATCAGACTAAATGTCAGGACTTTTCATGAGAATACTGGAAAAAAATATTCTCATGCTTCCCTAGTGGGCATAAGCCACGAAGGCTATTTCCCAAGGACAAATGGCAGCCATCTCGCAACCACAAGAAGAGTTCAAGTCTAAGAATAAGATCAACAGAGTTAAAAAGCACAGTCCAGCAGTGCACAGGAAAAACTCAGTTTCCATCTCCTTAAGTAGGGGAAAAATCTACTTCCTCCCTACTACTAGTTTCTTCCCTAGTGAGTCTCCTTTTCTACTCAGAACACGTCTGACACTTCTGGTCATCAAAGGTGTAGAGGTTTTTCCCCACAACAGCAAGGAACTCTCTGTGACACCAGCAGGTATCCTACAATTTTACTCGGTGCTAACACTATCTACCTGGAGATAGTATCAGATCCCAGATTCCACAGGTTAAAGTTTAGTCCCACAACACTGTAGTCTCTTCCCTCCCTGCCCCAACTTCACACACTGATTGCAAGTCCATATGTCACCTGTGCTTCTGACCAACTGGTAACAGATTGCAGATTCCAACAACCCTCTCCTTGGGGGCAATTAATTTGCTAGAGCAGTTCACAAATCTCAGCGAAGCACTTACTTACATCTACCAGTTTATTGAAAGATAATGATAGAGGATACAAATAAACAGCCAGATGGAGATATACATGGAGTGAGGTCAGGTCTGGGAGGCTCCTGAGTACAGGAGCTTCTATCCCTGTGGAGATGGGGGTGAATCACCTTCTCTGATATGAGTGTGTTTGCCAGCCTGGAAGTTCTCGAACCCACTACCACTGGGATTTGTGGAAGCTTCTCATGTAGGTATGATCAATCATTGACTCTCTCTTCTCTCTAGGGAATGAGGAGCAAGGATGAAAATCACTACTTTTCCCAACTTCTAATCAAGGTTTTGTCTTTCCAGTAACCTGTCCTCATCCAGGAGCCCACCCACAGTGATCTCACTAGGAGAAAAGATGTTCTTAGTGATCTTACCACTTAGGAATTTATAAGAGTTTTAAGGGCTCTGTGTCAGGAACCAGAAGCAGAGACCAATATATCTATTTCTATTACCCCAAAGCAGTAAAGAGAGAGAAACCAGAGAGCAACTGATGATACTGTTTGAATCTATTTTCCTAATTATAACTTTATAATCTTTTCCTAATTTTAAAATAAACAAGGAGAGCAAAAAGATAACATAAACAAGCTAAAGAAGTAAGTAACCCTAAGGGTGCCTGGGTGGCTCAGTCCGTTAAGTGTCTGACTTAGGCCCAGGTCTTGATCTCATGACCTGGGGCCGGGGGGGGGGGGGGGGGGGCACATATTTTGGAACAATGCTGGCAGTGTCTGACCACAGCAAAGCCCCTCAGGTGTAAGGTTCCTCTTAAGAATGTAACAGACACCACCCACTCCCCCTCAGGTTTCCCTCAGGAATTTGACAAAAGACTGACTAAAGATAAGTATTGGATCATAAAAGGTATGACTCACAAGGAATGACATGGCCATAGGCTACCCCTCATACAATGGAAGCAAGCCAATCAGGAATGGACCACCCAGCACCTAGAGCTATCAAGCCTTTAAGGGTAGGACCCAAGAAGGAACTGGGGGAGAAGGGAAGAGCATGCTGACCAGAACCTTATAAAACAAAGCCCTTTGCCTATAGTGAGGGCATTCACTTTCTAATGTCCCCTCTCTGTAAAGAGAGCTTTCAAACTATTCTTCCTTTCCCATCTTATACGTTAATAAACTTTTGCCTGCTGCTCATTTTGTGTCCACCTCTTCATTCTTCGAAGCAGCGAGACAACGAACCCTGGTATTGAGGTAAAAAAATCCTGCAACAGCAACATATATTTATTGTCAGTAGTAGAGTGCAATTGTCATGCAAGAAGGAACAATTTTTTCAGCAAAAGCCCCGGGACAAAGATGGTTATTTCTTGCAAGGAGCAGCTATGGCCGCAGACCAACAGGCAGGGTTTGGCCACAGACAGCGTTAGAAACACGGCTGGCCCACCCCAGGTTTGACTAGACAAATTCACACATATAATCTCAGCGCCAAAGAAAAACTGCCATGCCACAAGCTGAAGCCGAGGCAAAAGTCATTGCTTTGAAGGGGAAAGACCCGTTCCAGATGTCCCTAAGGCTTCTCTGCCCTCAGGAAGCTTTCCATCAAAAAAGGGGCTTTAGAGCCCCTGTGGGAAGTGAAATGAGCAGCCATGTGCTTAGAGTGATTTCAGAATGAACTCTTCATTTGATCAGAAAAGTGCCTTCACTGCAGGCCTTTTATAGGCCATACTCCTCAAGGCAAAACTTCTACTCCCAGAGACTTTTCTGTGCTGGAAGAGAACAAACCTTGGTGCATTAGTCCTAAAGAGACATTTTTTACATCTAAAAGAAACAAAATTCAACAGAGCTAGAGTTATGTAAATGAGCCAGAGACAGCCCCTGGTAGCCTAAAATGGCCCCCATGCTATTTACTTCTTCACAGCAGGCTAAGACCTTTAGCCCAAAGCCTGTCAGCACCAAACTCAAATTTTCACACATCCAATTGCTTTAAATAGACTCCAAATAAACATATTTTTAGCCTATTTGGAGCCTAACTACTTTACATACCCCGTGAAAGCCACCCAATATCTGCTCACCATAGATAAGACAAAGCCTGTAGCTATAAACGAAGCCAAACCCCTGTTGCCCTTCAGAGCTCTCTGACCCAGAAACTCCCCACCTTACTGCTGAGCCACGTCACCTAAGCACATCGCCCTCACTCTGATTTCCCCCTATTTCTCTAGGATTTCATCTGCCCTATTCCCCTCCTGGGTGGTGGCCTCCTGCTGCTGTTTCTGGAAGGTCTGTTGCTGGGAAGGGCTTACCCTATCCCGCAGCCCTATCCAAGCACTCCCCAGTAAAGCTTGTTGTATGTTACTGTGGTCCTGTCTCTGCTTTGTTAAACCTTGGCATCTCTGTACTTACCAGGGCCAGCTCAGTCCAGGCTTTCTTTTTTTTTTATTTTTATTTTTTTAACATTTATTTATTTTTGAGAGACAGAGCGTGAGCAGGGGAGGGGCGGGGAGAGAGGGAGACACAGAATCCGAAGCAGGCTCCAAGCTCCGAGCTGTCAGCACAGACCTTGACATGTGGCTTGAACCCACTAACAGTGAGATCATGACCTGAGCCAAAGTCGGGCGCTGCACTTGACCAACTGCACGACCCAGGCACCTCTTTAAATTTTGCTTTTTTTTCCCCGAGTCCAGGCTTTCCTTTTTCTTTTTTTTTTTCTTTTAATATGAAATTTATTGTCAACTTGGTTTCCATACAACACCCAGTGCTCCTCCCAACAGGTGCCCTCCTCAATGCCCATCACCCACTTTCCCCTCCCTCCCACCCCCCATCAACCCTCAGTTTGTTCTCAGTTTTTAACAGTCTCTTATGGTTTGCTTCCTTCCCTCTCTGTAACTTTTTCTTTCCCCTTCCCCTCCCCCATGGTCTTCCGTTAAGTTTCTCAGGATCCACATAAGAGTGAAAACATATGGTATCTGTCTTTCTCTCTATGACTTATTTCACTTAGCATCACACTCTCCAGTTCCATCCACGTTGCTACAAAGGGCCATATTTCATTCTTTCTCATTGCCACATAGTACTCCATTGTGTATATAAACCACAATTTCTTTATCCATTCATCAGTTGATGGACATTTAGGCTCTTTCCATAATTTGGCTATTGTTGAGAGTGCTGCTATAAACATTGGGGTACAAGTGCCCCTATGCATCAGCACTCCTGTATCCCTTGGGTGAATTCCTAGCAGTGCTATTGCTGGGTCATAGGGTAGGTCTATTTTTAATTTTCTGAGGAACCTCCACACTGTTTTCCAGAGTGGCTGCACCAATTTGCATTCCCACCAACAGTGCAAGAGGGTTCCCGTTTCTCCACATCCTTGCCAGCATCTATAGTCTCCTGATTTGTTCATTTTGGCCGCTCTGACTGGCGTGAGGTGATATCTGAGTGTGGTTTTGATTTGTATTTCCCTGATAAGGAGCGACGTTGAGTATCTTTTCATGTGCTTGTTGGCCATCTGGATGTCTTCTTTAGAGACAGAAGTGTTTTCTGCCCATTTCTTCACCGGATTATTTGTTTTACGGGTGTGGAGTTTGGTGAGTTCTTTATAGATTTTGGATACTAGTCCTTTGTCTGATATGTCATTTGCAAATATCTTTTCCCATTCCGTCGGTTGCCTTTTAGTTTTGTTGGTTGTTTCCTTTGCTGGGCAGAAGCTTTTTATCTTCATGAGGTCCCAATAGTTCATTTTTGCTTTTAATTCCCTTGCCTTTGGGGATGTGTCAAGTAAGAAATTGCTGCGGCTGAGGTCAGAGTCCAGGCTTTCTTAACGTGTTTGTGCTATTTTGTTCGGAAGAAATGTATTCCCAAAATCTTATCAATGAAACAAATTTCACTGTATGTTAATATTAATATACTTCTCCTGCTCACCCAAGTTTTGAACCAACTGACAAATAAAGGAGTCAAGAGGAAAGTGATCAAACTTCTGAAAAAACTATGAAGACTATCATTGCAGGATTTTTTACCGCAATATCCGGGATTCATGTGCTTGCCGCTTTGAAGGATGAATAGGTGGATGCAAAATGAGGTGTTTTCCCCACCCAGGAGATCTCAGGCCCTAATCTTTCCCTCTCTGCTTACTGAATCCTATCTTCTCCTATCATACTATGACATTCGTGTGTAACAACAACGGGCTCTCTAATGCTGTACCCAGAGTTAGGCAGATTTACTCATTCAGTCTTGGGGCGGGGGGGGCGCTGGAGATCTAACCTTCCCACTCCAGGGACAGATCTGAGCCCACACTTACTCCAGGCAGTCAGGAAGACACATCTCTAAGTGACAGGCAGAGGAAAGGGCTCAGCCTTTTCTCAAGTGCACCAGCCAAAGAAGCCACTGAGTGACAGAGGCTAAGAGCTCCCTAACGGATGACCCTCCACATAGAATGAAACAGCAGTACTGGCATCAGTGTTCTCTAATCTCACATTCTCTCCAGTGACTGCAGCTTGTGAAAATGAAAATGTTTCTGTGGAGAAAGCTGAGATCCAAGATGATATGATTTTACTTGAGAACCACCACTTTCACAGTCATGCACTTAAAGGAGGAATACTACTATTTCTTCTGATAAAAACACTCTTCCAGATGCTCAAATTCTATAAAAAAAAATGACTACATTTATTTTTTTTAAGTGTATTTATTTTGAGAGAGCATGAGCGGGGAAGGAGCAGAGAGAAGGAGAGAGAGAGAATCCCAAGCAGGCTCCGTGCTGTCAGTGCAGAGCCCGATGAAGGGCTCGATCTCACGAACCGTGAGCTCATGACCTGAGCCCCGACCAAGAGTCAGATGCTTAACCGACTGAGCCACCCAGCAGCCCTGACAACATTTATTTTTATGTTGAGGGTAACAGTATACATGCCTAAAAGTATGACAGCTGAACTGAACGAAACACAATTGACTGATAGCCCTTAGTTGAGGGTTATGAAAATTCCACATTGTATTCCGTGCTGGGAAAACATACCACAGCTTTGGGTTTGTTTAGAACCTTTTCCAGTGATTACTTTTCCAGTTTTTCCCAACGAACAGTTCCACCTTGGTCCTAAGAAAGAAGAGGCTTGAAAGTGCAGCAGTGCCGACAGCCCAAAATATGGGATAAAGGAAAGCACGTGTGGGAACCCATCATCCTAAGCGTCTCCAAGGCAAGTTGTGTGGCATTTAGCAAGTCATACCTTGATTACAAATTCCATAAGCTCACGTATCTGCCTGGCACACTTCTGTATTTGGAGGTACACTTGTAGATGGCAATCTGGCAGAAATGAAGTCTACAAAACTTAAGCTCCAGGAAGTAAGACTGGAAAAGTTTTGAGCACATGAGAACAAGAGGTTATATGAGGGTACTGTGGCTTTAACTGTGAGCCCTGAAACCCTGAGCGTGTTGTGACACTGTTGTGACATTTAAGAAGAGTTACACCAGACAATTTAGATTTCACTGTGACATATGCTGTATAAATTCTTTAATGTTTAGCTTATCTTGCACTAAACAGCAGAAGAATACTTAGTAAGTGCAAGTAGGTCAACATCACTTTAATTTGCATTATCAGTTCAGAAGAACATTTTACACTATATGTGTTGTGATAAAACACTGTGTCATTTCTGTCACCCAATGCAGAGTATTTTTAGGTCTTTGCACATTATGTGTAGAGATATTTGGTATTGCCTTTAATGTAACTTGCCATCTGTGTTCTAGTTTCTCAGCATTGGCAGAAGTGAGCTAAAAGCATTGGCCAAACTTCAAGGGGTTAAGATTTTTGCTAACAAATAGGGACTATTTGATATGAAAACCATCATTGTTTGATATGTCAAATAAAACATTTGTCAATCAAAAGTCTTTAAGCACCGGGCTATGTGACATTTACTCTTTTATAAACCAACAAAGTCCCTAGCGGCATGCCTTTTTTCCTCTCATTTAAATAGTGGTAGGAGACCAAATCAGACTTCGGGGCAAGTTGATAACTGCCAGTCACGATTCCTGCCTTGTTTACTATAATGAGGAGGGTAATAAATGCATCTGACCATTTCGGCTGGCATTTGCATAGATGAATGATTTGTCCAGTCAGTCGCTCTCCAGTGATTTGGGTCTTTTTGTCAGCACAAAGAGCATTCAGTCTCTCTGGAATTTACAGCAGCCAAGCTCTCATTAGCAAACATCCTTTACCATGAATGATTCAAATAATTACCACTGAAATAATAAACTGTTTCACAAAAACATTTTATTTGATGGCTCCAAACATCAACTTTTCTGAATTGTTGACATTCAAATAAGCCAGAGAGCTTCATTGTTAAGGAACAATGGCTCTCTTGTTAAAGGGTGGGCATTGTTTTACCTCCAATAGACCTTTAAACTTGGCGAGCTATCAAATGCGTCCCTCAAACTGCCAGCCAACATTCTGGGTAATCAGAGGGCATGTACCAGATGGAGCTGTTAAAACTTTACATATTCATACTCCAGGAAATATTCTTTAGATTTTCTTTTGAGGTTGCAAACCTAGAACTCCAGATTAATTAGCAGCTGCTACTCTGTATCTTTTTGCACCTATTGGAGCCAAATAATATTAAATGTCCTCACTTATACTAAGCTATTCAAGTGCGAGTTCTTCGCTGTAATGGTATTCTATGTGTATAATTAAGTGTTATTTGATATAGTTTTGGAGTTCAAACAAATGAGCAAGCAACAATTATACCTTATTACGATCTTCTCTAGTGCATAGCCATAGGGTTGCATTACCAAATTCATAGCACCAGGCCAGGCAACAGTTCCTGTTATCAACTTTTTTCACCCTCTGCGCCATGCATAATTTAGAGAGTTTTATTAATTTTGAGCTGGTTTAATGTATGCGCATGTTCTAAAGATCTAGGTAGATTGTATGACTAAGTTTAGCTTTCATAGTGCAATTGTTTATGCATGTAAATGTCTGAAAAATATTTTCCCTCAAAGCTTAAAAAGCTATGGTTTCATTTAAATAGATTAACTTGCACATTGCACCTTCTTCCTTACCTGCAAGGAAAAAATGCAGGGAGGGAACGAATGGAATATATTTCTGTGCTTTGCAAATTTCCTCATTACTTTGCTTTCACTTTCAAATTTAGACATGTTATATATAGCAAGAATGGAAAACCGTCAACAATACTGAAATACCTTGATGTTCCTACAAAATTACAACACGATGCAAGAAGATCGTGATCATTGGTACGCAAAATTTTTAAGTGTTAACTTTGAGGAATAGCTTAAGGATATTAATAATACCAAGTAGATTTTATAGACTCTATAAGCCACTATCTCCTAGAAGTCAAAGATATCAAAATTACCCCTGAAGATGTGCTTGATATAGGCGGCCACTTAAAATGGCATACAATTCCTTAAGCTTCCATTTCTATCCCACAAAGATAGATGCAAACTAGAAACATAATTTGTCATACTTAAAATAATTTACTTTACTTTATCGGGACTTTGTGTCCAAATCCTCAAGTTTCTCCTTTGCCGCTAGCTCAGAACCTTCGACGCGGAATGGTGTGGCTTTTTTGTTTCCCATTCCTCTTGCTGCCTGCCCTAGTTGGTAATCACGGTCAAGACCATGGGGCCCATTTTTCATTTTGTTATTTGGCTTGTCAAATCAAAGGTCAAGAGATGATGAAGAAACCCCAAAATAGCCCAGGATTGGCAGATTTTCCCCTAAGTTTTCTAACGGAATTTGGTGCTTATGAAAGTGAGGGAATAAAGAACCGGCTATAGCCATAAATCATGCAGCCAAGAGCCTTCCAAGTTTTACATGGTTTCAACTGCCTGGTGCCCAGAGGCCCAGAAAAGAAAAGCGGGCATCCTACCATTAATAGTGCCATCCTCATGATCTTAGGGCTGAGGGCATGTGAGGACAGCTCTCTGACATCGACTCATTGTTTGTGATTGGAGATGTGGGCAACAAAGAAGTGCAGCGTTAACTCTTTAGCTGTGACATGCCATGATATATGAGGCATGACTTGATATACGAGGGATATAGACTCACAGAACGTTAGCGCCAGGAGCGACGTCAAGATCACAGTAAACTGCAGAACTTGTACTTGAATCCAGGTCTCTTGACAGCGAAGGCAGAGGTCATTCTGGGAGTTAGGCCATAGTGATAAGCCCCTGAGGCTCAAACCTTACTTGTGAGGACCTCTCTCATTACAAGCTGACACAGTCACATGCCTTATACATACATGAGGTTTCTTTCATGTTAATAAAAACGATTCCACATAGTGCTACTCTTGGTCAAGGTGTCTTTTCGTAATGATGTTGCTCTAGTCGCGGGGACAAGATCTGAAAGAAAGTTGTCTGGTATTGTGCCATTAGAGTAAGGGACTATGTCTGTTCTTTTTAAAGGCAGGGATTTTTGTTTGCTTGTTTGTTTGTTTAAGAAAATATTCCAGGGGCTGCTGCTATCACGTCTTTGAGATATTTGAGCCCAGATCTTCAACTCACATGGGAAGAGTACTGTTTTCAGCTCCGTTTGGAGGGGAGAAGAGAAGTCCCCATGATTCCTTTTGAAACAATTAATGCAGTCTCTTGGATTGTCCCAAATTACTGATGTACTTGACATTGTGGTTTGGTTGTAGAATTTATGCAAGTGTTCTCTCCTTCATCAATGCACTGATAATATTAACTTTTCCTCTAAGCTCTGTTACAGGCTGAATTGTGTCCCCCCCAAAATGCATACATTGAAGCTAATACCCAGTATCTCAGAATATGATCGTATTTGGACATAGGGTCTTTAAAGAGGTGATTAAGTTAAAATGAGGTGGTTAGGATGGACCCTAATCTAATTTGACGGGTGTCTTTATAAGAAGAGGAAATTTGGACATGAAAATAGACCAGAGGTGCACTCACACAGAGAAAAGACCACTCGTAGAGGGAGCAACAGCCGTCTGCAAGTCAAACAGAGAGGCTTCAGAGGGAACCAGCCCTGCCAGCACCTTGATCTTAGATACCAGCCTCCAGAGCTGTGAGAAGATAGGCTTCTGTTGTTTAAGCCACCCGGTCTTTGATATTTTGGTATGGCAGCTCTAACAAATGAACACCAGCTCTTTGCATAACTTTCTCTTATCTCTAAAATAGCCCTTATGGAGCACTCCACCTGAGCCGAATTTCCTCCCCATCTTCTGCCTGCCAAACCCTTACTCATCCTTCAGTCCTTGGCTTAGGCAACACCTCCTCCAGGAAGACTTCCTTCACTGTGCTGCCCTGGTCCAGTGCTCCTCCTTTGGGCTCAGTAGCTATCCCAACACTTGTCACCTGGCCCTAAGCAGTAAACCTGAGTTAACTCTTGTAAGTAACAGCCAAGGACCTTCCCTTGCTCAATTTTAATGAAAAAGTGCATTATGTTACAAATCTTAGTGGCATGGTTGACTTGCATCTCTGTAAGGAAAGCAAGAAAGTTCCAGGTACATGTGCCCTCTACCAGCTTTGGTGAAACATTTTCTTAATTAAGACTGGTCAAAAAAGTATAAAGCAAAAAGAGTTAGGGTGGGCAAGAAAAGTTGCAACCAAAGGGTTTTGTAAAGCAAGACATCTGTCACCCCGTAAGTGGGAACAATATAAGTTAGAGAGAAATGTGGGGAAGTTCTGTTGTTAGAACGCATATGCAATGGAAAATTACCAACTTGAGAATTAGAATAAATAGTGGTGTAAAGGTGGGATTGTTAAAGTCCTGGACTTAGGCCCTCAGACTTGCAAAATGCCACACCGTGCTGACTGCTGGTCTACTACACACACACATATGCACACTCACATGCTCCCACCTACACACCTGCACACATACACGCACCCATGCATTTAAGGCAGAAGTAAACTGGACAGTCCCAGAAGGGCGCTGTCACTCATTAACACTGTACTGAATAAGGTGTATTTTTCCTGTTCAACATTTGTTAGCTGCTTTGAGACAGCTTTTCATATCTGATCTGATGTGGAAAGTCTTCTGATTGGGTGGCACTTAACTAAATCAAGAAATTCACCTACTGCAACTAGCTCCCTACCCTGAAGCTCCCTGAGAGCAGGGACTGTCTCCATGGCACCCTCAGTGCCCATGGGCACAGGACATGGAACTCAAGGTCCCCAATAAATATTGTTCTTGAAGTGGAATGAACTGAGTGAGAGAGAAAGAAAGAGTAAAATCAAGAGTGAGAGGAAGCTTTCTTATTCTGGCTCCTTCCCCAACTACTTCCCTCAAACCCAAAAGCCTCCAGTGTTTGCATTTATTCACTCTTTTTGACTTGAACCTCTCTTAAATGACCATGTTGAATATATATATATATATATTTTTTTTCATTTTGAAAGGGATGAATCCAAGTTTTCAGAGTTGGAATGACAGATTCTGTCCTTCCTAACTTACTAGATAAATGTACCACCACAACCGTTCCAGTAACTTTTCCCATTTGACTCTAAATAGTTATCATGAAATAATTATAGATGCTTTCTCCTGTTACGTGGAATAATTGCCTTTCCCACCCCCACCCCTGAACTTATTCACTAAGCTTTAATCATCACAAAAAATTTATTTATGCAAGGAAATAGCAAGTTATTCACTCAGCTCATTTTATTCGCCATTGTCTTCTGATTTCTTCACACTACTTAATTTAGCACGTCAAGGTGAAACGATTAGTTTATCTCACCTTGACACAGCTACAGTCCACTGACAAAACACGTTTGTGACATTCTTGTTGGATACTTCCTTTCTAGTAATAGCTATCTCCTGAATTACTTATCGTGGGACGGTATTTCCAAGTCAGAGTAAGTATGTGACCAGCAGGTAAATCTGGCTGATAATAAATCAGAACAAATAAGGGCATCAAAGAAAATGGCATCTCTTAGGACCACTACACATGATAAGTGGTTGTTTCAGATCAACATCTGCTTTTACTCCTCTTGATGATAAGAAAAGCCCAATTAACACCCGCTGCTTAAAAAGATGCAACTTTTTATTTATCTGAGTCTCTACTGCTAAAAACCTTGCCAGATTTACAATTCTAAAGACAACAGCTTTTTGTAAATGTGTTTTATTTGCAGTTATAATATCTATAGTTAAATCAGTTCATTAAAAATAGAGTTGTAAACTATCTCTCAAACTGCCATATATGAGTGTTTAAAACAAAATGATTAAATCATATTCTTACACTGCATTTGGGTAGAACTGTGAAGTTGTCTAGTATACAAAATAATGTCCTTAGTTAGGAAATCCTTTCTTAATTAAGATGGAGGTTAGGCCCATGTAATTTTATATTACACATCTAGTCGCTCAACCCAGGATTAAATAAGCATGGTCCCTAAGCACTTCACCGTGGTAGTATTTGCTACACTTAACTTTGAAAGAGCTGTTACCCCTCTAGGTCTCAGGGCAAATGAGCAACAGTGTATAATCCACGGAAGGTGACACCTTCTTAAGCCCAGAACAACCATGTACTACACCAGAGGTACAGAGCCTTCAGTCTTGGTGAAAGCAGGCTGTATTTTGCCTTTTGAATTATATTATTTTTTACAGCCCTACTTGGCTTCATTTTTTTCAAGAGAAAGCTAAGGGACTTCTTTCTTTTAATAAGAGCTGAAAAGATCCTAGGGTTTCCACCAGGCTCTGTGGTGGAAAAAACCCTGTGAGTGAGGGTGCACCGGTTCTGGAGGGAAAGCCAGAGACCTGTGTCCCAAGCGCAAGCCTTCTCTGCTAATTGTGTGCTTTGGGTCTGTCTCTTAATCGCTCTCTACCTTTATGTCTTCATTGTTAAAATAGGAATACTAATAGCTGCCCTGCCTGCATCGTTGTTATGAGGATCAAATGAATTAATAAATGGGAGAGTGCTTTGGAAAAGTTAAAAGTGCCACTCAAGCGTTAGCTATTCTTATTTGGCTTTCATATTCTTCGGAAACCCCATTTATAATAAGGCCCTCCTGGAGAAGTAGCTGTTTCTTGAAATCCCATGAAAGCTTTGTCTTTGTATTATCTCTTACGGGTTCCTTTGGAAGTTCAGCAAGTCTGGCTGTTCCCTACTGTGCTGTGCATACATTGCCCAAAGCCATTCCACAATGGGCACCCTGCTCCGCGCATGCGCACGGTCAGCTGGTGAGGATTGGCGCCGTGCTGATGGCATGAAAAATACATACGCTATTTATTGTGTTTTTCTCATTACAAAAGTAATTGTGGGCATGGGGGGGGGGGGGAGGAAGCGTTTCACTTGCAACAGCAAGGAAAATATTTAAGGATACCAGATATTTAGGGATACTTGCCTAAGGCAATGTCCCCTCGAACAACAAAATTGGGGAAGCCTTAAGTGAAGGATGCACACATTCATGACGGGGCTTGGCAAAGGACCGTTCAGTATAGGATTGGGAGAAAAGTCATCCTAAGTTGGCAGAGTTCAGGTCCTAATTGACTGAAGTCTCTGGAGGGCCAACAAGGGTTATTACCAACAGTTCTCTCTCTCCAGTTAGTCCTGTCTTGGAAGGCTCAGAGGGGGTTCGGTCCTCAGTCCCGCAACAGGATCAAGAATATAAGGTCAATTTACTTTTGAGATAGCACTGGGAGTTTTACCACTGATTTATTTTTCTGCAACTTTAACATATCCCAGGGGTTCTGCAAGAAATGTGCTTGGGCAAGTAGCACCAGTCTTGAGAAAGAAGAACAAAACTGGAGATGGCACCATCCCAGATTTCAAAATATACCACAAAGTTGTAGTGATCAAAACAGTATGGTACTGGCACAAAAATAGACACATAGATAAATAGAAGAGAATAGAGAGCCCAGAAATAAGCACACACTTATACGGCCAATTAATCTACAAGGCAAGAATATGCAATGGGGAAAAGACAGTCTCTTCAACAAATGGTGTTCTGAAAACTGGACAGCGACATGCAAAAGAATGAAACTGATCCACCTTCTAATACCATACACACAGAAAAAAGCCCTCGAAATGGATTAAAGACCTAAATGTGAGGCCTAAAGCCATAAAAATCCTACGACAGAATATAGGCAGTAATTTCTCTGACAGCACCTGTAGCAGTGTTTTTCTAGATAAGTCTCCTAAGGCAAGGGACACAAAAGCAAAAATAAACTATTGGGACTACATCAAAATAAAAAGCTTTAAAAATTTTTCTTTAATGTTTATTTTTTGAGAGAAAGACAGATAGAGCACAAGTGGGGGAGGGGCAGAGAGAAAGGGAGACACAGAATCCAAAGCAGGCTCCAGGCTCTAAGCTGTCAGCACAGAGCCAGATGCGGGGCTCAAACCCAAGAACCACGAGATCACGACCTGAACTGAAGTCAGATGGTTAACTGAGCCACTCAGGTGCCCCCAAATAAAAAGCTCTTGCACAGCAAAAGAAACCATCAACAAAACAGAAAGACAAGCTCCTGAATAGAAGATTTTTACATACCCTTTTTTGTTTTTTAAGTTTATTGATTTATTTATTTTGGGAAAGAGCTTGCATAGGGAAGAGGCAGGGAGGGAGAGATGGAAAGAGTGAATCCCAAGCAGCCTCCACCCTGACGTAGGGCTTGATCCCAGGGAAGTGAGAGAAGGACCTGACCCCTAATCCAGTCAAACGCTTAACAAACTGAGTTACTCAGGCATTCTGATATTTACACATTCTTAATAGAACATTTTGAATTGACAGAAAAAATATAAATTACTTTCAATCTTACTATCTAAATATAAGCATTGTTAATGTTTTGATACATATCATATACAGCCTTCAGGCCTCTTTCCACGTATACATAATACATGTTGTATATTTGGAAATATATGTGTTGTTATGGAGAAGATATTTGTTACTTTCCCCCTCTCTACACTCTTATGTTGAAGCCTGACTCCCAATGCGACTGTATTTGGCAATAGGGCCTCTAGGAAGTAATAAAACTTAAATGGTGTCACAAAGGTGGGTCCCCAATCCAACAGGATGAGTATCCTTATAAAAAGCCGCACCAGAGAATCTCTCTCCTCCCTCCCCCATCAACCATGTGAGGACAGAGTAAGAAAGCAATGGTTTTCACCAGGTACCAAATTGGCCTTCCAGCCTCCAGAACTGTGGGAAATAAGTTTCTGTTGAACCCCCCATCTATGGTGTTGTGTTACAATAGCCTGAGCAGACTAAAACATGTGTATTATACACTGCTATATCATTTGTGTTTTTTATTTAGCAGTAGATGATGAACATTTCTCTGTGTGTTACTATTCTACAGTGTGATTTTTAATGGCTTTAAAATATGATAAAACGTGGGTGCAACCTAAATTTTTAATAATCCCTATTGGACATTTTGGCGATCTTCAATTTTTGGTTATTATAAATAATGTTGTAATGAATACCCTTGGATATTTATCTTTTTACATAGCTCTCATTCCTCAAAGTAGAACTGCTGGATCAAAAAGAATGAATATTTTAAAAGTTTCTGATGTATGCATTAAAATGTCCTCCAGAAAGACTGTATCAATTTATACTTCACTGACAGTTATCTGAGGTTGCCTATTATCAAGAACTCCCACCAACAGTAGGCACTATCATTGTAAAATGGTACTTGTTGGGGCCCCTGGGTGGCTCAGTCACTTAAGTGTCTGACTTCAGCTCAGGTCGTGATCTCATGGTTCATGAGTTCGAGCCCCACATCAGGCTCCATCCTGACAGCGTGGAACCTGCTTGGAATTCTCTCTCTGCCTCTCTCTATGCCCCTCCCCACTCACGCGCGCTCTCTCTCTCTCTCTCTCTTTCTCAGAAAAAAAAATAAACTATAAAAAATATTTAAAAAAATAAAATGGTATTTGTTGATCTGAAGGCAAAGAGGTATCTCATTGCTATTTTAATTTGTATTCTTAATTCCTAAATTAATGAATTCTGTTTATTTTTGGATTTATTCTTTAAGGATAGAAAAGAAAGAATATCCTTCTTAACATATAATTATTAACACTTTATTACTAAAATCTTAATTTTTCAATATGACATTTGTTTTATGACATACACTTTACCACGTGCAGAGAACACTTGATGTATTCGCCAATCCTGCAGCTTCTAACACAATTTCACTGCTTTATTTTTCATGATTCTTAGAAGACCCCAGAAACATGGAATTTTTATAGGTTTTAAGGAAGCTGGAATTTAAGTCTGAATTAGCCTTAGAAAAACTTCTAGGAATCCTTAATACAGAAGATTATGGGATGCTTCAACATAAATGATATGCTGGTAATACGGCAATAGAATTTTCAAAATAGTTCATTTTAATTTTACTACCTGGATATTTTTTTCTATACGCCTTAATTATCCATTCTTAATCTTCATTATGGCACATAGCAGATGCAAAATAAATATCTGCTAGATGATTGAATGGAATAATGGAGGAATCATCTACTGTGTTCTCATTTTAAACCGAAACAAATCATATCTATTCAAAACCATTTTAAATTAATGATTATAATCAACCTATTTCTATCCCCAATGCAATCCTCCTTTACATTCTTCTCTGTTATGATAAATTCTACTTCTTTTCTTGCCACGATCTCCTGAAAGACCATCTTTCTAGAAACTACTGAGTGGCTAAAGAGTCAAGGAAATGTGCTTCTAATGCTCTAACTCCATGACCACACCTTCTGCTGAATTTCAAAATAACACGGGATAAAATTAGGGAAAGCATGATTCACAATTTCTCTAAGTCACATGGAGAAAAAAATGACATGTAAATTTCCCTATTTATTCTTTGGTTTAATCAGAAATCGCCATAGAAAATTTGCCCTAAGTTGACCTTGGAAAATTCATTGTTTATTTTTTTTTCAGCCCATTACCCCAGGAGGCTTTTTGATCTTTATTTTCTTTTACTGAGACTAACCTTGATGTACCCTCCACTTTTGTCCACTCCCAGTGAAAATATCTTTTGTAAAAATTAGTGTCTATTTTACAGTCGTCTGTGAAGAGGCAATTGCTGAGAGATTTGTCATCACATTTTTGATTCAGTTTAAAAAGAGTTAAAAGCAATTTTCTTCAAAAAGACCAGTACAAAAGTACTCCTACATGTACTAGGCTTTCGGATGCCTCAAATATTTTCATGAATGAAAGCCCTTTTGGTTATTTTCATTATAGGAGAAATTCTTTTATGGAAAATTCAAACCAACAAAGAAAGCTCAGATCGCAGTTCTAACATTTTTCAGCAGAGTTGACCAAACATGGGTCCTAAATTGACGTATTATGAACACAATAAATAAGGTTTTAAAGGCTGGCTAACACTGCAGAGCTTTGGGAAACAGACCTCTCCTTTATGTATCTATCTTTCTGGGAGTTCATGGATCATGAGAGGACATGGAATTCGAAGACCTCTGGTTATTCTTACAATAGCCACAGCTAATGGACAGCTGGGCAGCAAGGGTCAGTCACTTCCTGTAGAATCATCTGTGATGAATTGTCCCTGTTGCCAGCTTGGGAGTGGAGGAACCCTTATATTGCCCACCAGAGTTGTTAAAAGACTGCACTGGCATTGTAAAAGGTTAATTGCTAATGGATAAACAATGCAACTCAAGCCACTTCTGTTGAATCCCTACTTTGTACAAGGCACAAAGATGGTAGTGTTGGAAGCCGTGGCATGGGCGGTGGTGGTGGAGTTGGTGGTGTGTGTGTCTGTGAGGGGAAGGGAGTTACAAAGAGGAATGACCTCGTCACTGCCCTCATGTGTGGAAATGCTCTAATGGAGGCAGAGCTAAGGGCTGTGGGAGCAAAGCGACAGGAGACACATATTCTAAAAAATAAGGAACAGGTATGAATCACCCAGTAGGAGCCCAATGGTTCTAGAATCAGGGTACAAGAGATAGAAATTAAACTCCATGAAGTGGGTCAAAAGGCAATGAATAGTTTTAGAAAGAGAGATGTCTTATGGGTGGCCAAAAACATATAGCTTCAACAAATAAGGATTAGTCAATGAGAGAGAGAGAAAGACAGACAGACAGACAGACACAGAGAGAGAGAGAGAGAGAATGGCAGAAGTCTCATTGTAAAAGAATTAGAATCTGGAATAGTCCAAACCACTTGGTGAGCCCTAACTCCTTTCAGGTTCTTGTCTGTGATAACTTACCTGTATGTAGAATATTTGCCCCATCATTAGAGTGCAAGCTCCAAGGAGGCAGCCAATTTGTCCGTTTTGTTAATTGCTCCCCAAAGAGCATATGACACTAGTAAGCACATAAAAATACCAACAGAATGAACATATAGACGTATATGATGGATGACTTACAGAACTGCAAGGGAGGCCTGTATTCCAGAAGCAAGGATTTGAGGAAATACGTCCTTCCCTTATTATCAGGTTGTAGCATAAACCTGCAAAGAGCAAGAAATGTGTAGGCTATAGCAAGACACTGATTCCAATTTTTTTTTTTTTATTCTCCTGGATTGGCATCTAGGACCCAAGACAGACATAAAGATGACTCATTGATCCCATATTTTGTAAGGAAAGCAGAAAAGAATTAGAAACAAACACCATCTTCAGAGCTTATGAAGATTTGGCCCAATTGGTTCTACTACTACAGGGATGGGGATTCAAAGGGGACACTGGAATCAGAAGTCATCAACTCAGTGGGGAGTGCTGCATGTGGTTTTCTTTAGCTTTCATCCTCCCTACCAGTCTTCAACCCCTGGGCCAAATTAGGAGGAAGGCTTTCAGAGAATTACTTGTAGAGATAAAGTTTGTAAGAAGAGGCCGCTGCTCACTCTCTGGTTGAATATGTACTATGCAATGTCATACTCCAGTGTACCAAGTGAGGGGGCATGGTGAGGAGAGAACACCAAAGATGTGTGACTGGACTCTCCCCATGTGGTGTGGCAAAAATGGCCAACTTCCCCATGGATCAAACAAATATAACAGAAGGTGGCTAAGCTGAAGTCCAGAGTGCGAGGATACCAGAAGCAAGAGGTAGTGGGGCCTATTGCTAGAGGTGAACGTGGATGAGTTAGAAAGGACTGAGCTGAGTGAGTCGGGGCACTGTGCCATAGAGAGACGTATGACATCCCTGCAGGGCCTCCCTAAGGGCAAGAGCCCTCATGGAGAAAACCTGGCACAACTTCTGGCCTGGAATGCTCTCCCAGTGACCACCACCCTTCCTTCATCAGGCTACCTCCTCTGGACTCTCCGATCACATCAGCTCCTCAGAGAAGCGTCAGACTGTGATTATCTTTGCAATGCCTTGATTAATGGTTGTCTTCTCTTCTAGACTGTAGCCTTCCCAAGGGCAAGGGACCCTGGGACTTCAGCTCAGTGTGGGACTTTAGCTCAGCTCAATGCTTGGCACGAGGTTGCAGCCTGGTGGGTCAGGAGAGCCAGCCCTGGTTAGAACACCAGTGTTAGCATCTTCTACCTGTGCCGCCTCTCTACACCTCAGTCTCCTCATCTATAAAATGGGGTAAAAAACATATTGTAAAGATTAAATGAGACAATACATATAAAGTGTGTGACTTAGTACGTGACACAATTATTATCCACAAAATGGACAGCTTTTGTCTTTTCTGAGTGGCATTCAGTATTTGCCGACTTGAATTAACAAGAGCCAATGGTATTGGGTGCTCTCTATGCCAAGTACTGTTGAAATGCTTTACATTGACTATTTCTTTCCACCTCTCACCCCCCTCCCCTAAGAACAGGGTACCACCATCAACCATATTTTACTGATAAGGGTGCTGAAGTGCAAAGAGGTTAAGTAACTTGCACGGAGTTGCACTGTGATGCAAGTAGTAAAAACAGTTTAAGGAGCATCCCCAATCATGACATATATTATTGATTGCCAACGGGTTTGTTGTAAATGCTTCTTTATCTTTGGCACCCTCTTTTCTGGCCAAAAAACAGAATCTGTAGCCAACAGCCCCATCTTATATGAAAACATTGATTTTCTATAGCTATGTACTAAAAACATGTAATTTTTAAAAGCACAAATAGTCGAGGGAACTTCCTCTATAGTCATATATATTATTTCTCATAACTCAATAAAATATGTCATCTGCATCAAGGTCATTTTGTTATTTGCTTTTATTGGACACATGCAAATTTAGAAGATACCTTAAAATCTGCGAACCTTGAAGTACATAATCACCCTGGCATTGGTGTAAATATAAATCACTTAAAATATATCAAAGTAGGAATTCTAGGAATGTTTGATTGAGGAAAAAATCACAGACATCTATATTTGGCTATGTTTACATCTACCTATGTAAATAAGTGACTTTCTATTCATATTCATAAATAAGGAATTCAGCAATATTTTATCTTCACATTCTTACCTTTGAATGGAACTTACACATTGCTCACTGACCAATTTAACTTAAAAAATAAAAATTTGAGACACCTGAGTGGCTCAGTTGGTTGAGTGTCCGACCAGCTCAGGTCATGATCTTGCAGTTGGTGAGTTTGAGCCCCGCGTATGTCTCCCTCTCTCTCTGCCCCTCCCCTACTCATGCTCTGTCTCTCTGTCTCTCTCTCTCAAAAATAAACATTAAAAAAATTTTTAAATAAAAACTTGAAAAAGTAGTTCATTATTCACCTAAAGCATTTTACACAGAAAGCTAATAATTTTTTTCCAGTTGTTTAAATGATGTGCTGTACAGAGGTGCACAATATTTCCCTCTAAGTCTCATCTTTGCTAAATGCACAGAGATTCAGGAACCTAGAAGTTAGGAGCTCAGGCTCTTGGGTTATACTGACCTGGATTCAAATCCTGATGTGACTTAGTCAAGATACTTAAGCTCCACAACCCTTAGTGTTTCCATCTGTAAAATGGGATGATAATATTTACCTCTCAGGGCTGTTGTAATCATTAAAGAAGATAACACAGCAGTCCCCCTTTATCCATAGGGACACATTCCAAGACCCCCAGTGGATGCCCCAAACTTCAGGCAGTGTGGAACCCTATCTATAGTTTGCTTTTTGCTATACATACATATCTATGATAAAGTTTAATTCATAAATCAGGCACAGCATGAGATTGACAACAATAGCTAATAGTAAGAATAGAACAATTGCAGCAATATATTGTAATAAGAGTTATGTGTATGTGGTCTCTCTCTCTCTCAAAATATCTTATTGTACTATACTCCCCTTCTTCTTGTGATGATGTGAGACGATACACTGCCTCCATGATGAGATAGCATCTTCTATCTATAGAAGACATAGACACTGTGACTTAGGGTTAGGCTACTCTTGAACTTCTGCCAATACCTCAAAAGGAACATCTGCTTCTGGACTGCTGTTGATCTCAAGTAACTAAGACCATGGATAAGATGGGACTACTGTAGTTGTGAAGGGCTGAACAGAGTTCATCTACATCTAGAAAAACAATTTCCAGTCATGTCTATTAGTGACTCCCATACAACACTTGGTAGATGTTTAAATGATTGTTGTTGAATTGAATCAAAATTCAGGAGGCAACCGTGGAGTCAAACAACAGAGTCTTAGTATGAGCCACTATTTAGCTTTCCCCCAACGCATTCAAGGGCAGGCTGTGTAGGACTCACCCTGAACGTTTTTGAAAATTTAGGATTCTGGTACTCTGAAAATTCTGACTCCATCAGAAGGTGTGGTATAAGGCCACAAATGCATTTTTTTTAAAAATGTTTTTATTTTTGAGACAGAGAGAGAGCATGAGCAGGGGTGGGGCAGAGAGAGAGAGGGAGACACAGAATCCAAAACAGGCTCCAGGCTCCGAGCTGTCGGCACAGAGCCTGACGTGGGGCTCGAACTCATGGAGTGTGAGATCATGACCTGAGCTGAAGTCAGCCGTTCAACTGACTGAGTCACCCAGGCGCCCCAACACAAATACATATTTTTAAAAGCTCTTGCAGGGATTCTGATGGCTAGCCAAGTTGGAGAAGATTGCCTCAAATGCACTTTGAATTCAATACAAATTTTCCCCAGTACTTCCATTGGCAGGATGAGCCCCCAGTAGAAGGGAACTGGATCCCAAGTGTTTCCTGGTTAAAGAATGTCCATATTGGGGTGTCTGGGTGGCTCAGTCAGTTAAGCATCTGACTTCGACTCAGGTCATGATCTCACGGTTCCTGAGTTCGAGCCCCACGTCGGGCTCTGTGCTGATGGCTCAGAGCCTGGAGCCTGCTTCATATCCTCTGCGGCCCTCCCGCCCCCCCCCCCCCCCCCCCCTGCTCATGCTCTCTCTCTCTCTTTCTCTGTCTCTCTCTCTCTCTCAAAAAAAATAAACATAAAAAAAAAAAAAAAAAGAATGTCCACATTGCAGGATCTGCAGCCTGATTCCCAAAATGACTGTTTAAACTCTCTAAAGGTTTGGCCAGTGAAAGGAAGTCTCAGAATGGCATGAGAGAAACCATAGGGAACGGGACTGACCCTGAGCATTTTCCAAGATGTCAGTGCCCCCAGCACAGGGAACAGCAGCTCCTCCCACCTGGAGATGGAACACATGGTGCACAGGTGAAAGAAAAACCCTACATCCTGATTGGATTTCTGCTCTTCTACATCTTTCTGTGCTATTACAAAGGCAGTCAGTAAATACTCGTGAATTAATTATTGTCATCTTCGAGCCAGCCTCCCATCATAGCAGCCCTTAATACATAACGCCTATGGGATGCGAATCTAGCCAACAAAGTTGATTCAATGAATATGCCTTCTCCCCAAGTCCTATGACAAACTGCATACATTTTATTTCTCCCACCTCAGGTCTGCTTTCTCCAGCCATGTGTGTTCATTCCCTCTCACACGCCCTCCTCTTCCTTCCTGCTCTCTCACGCCTCCAGGCACGCCATGGAGTCACGTGCTCTAGGGTATAAATAACAGACCAACATTCATCTCCGTGGTGGCAGAGAAGCTGCTGCCACTTTCTCTCTCTTTCTTTTTTTTTTTTTTTTCTGGAAACCTGCCTTTGGTGTGACAGTATACTACAGCAGTTTGAAACATTTTCACAAAACATTTCTGAGTGAAGCGGGGAGAGGAGATGCGGAAGTGAAGATACTGCTGTGGCCTTCACACATCAGTTTATAACTTGCCTAAATATTTGTCATCATGTCAACAGCACTTAAGCATGAGCCAATAATTCATTTCAATCCAGATCTGTATTCTCTGAAGTGTTCTTGAGGGAAAAAGTTGCTCAGTGCTTCTGAACTTTTTATTCTGTTATCACTGGGAAAATATCTATTTTTTTTTTTTTTACCTGTTTAGGATTTTCTTTAAGAAATGGTAACAAAGACGTAAATTCTAACGGAGCCGACAGTGTGTCTATTTTTGCTCATTATGTACTCCCTAGTTAGCACAATGAGTGACAACAGTAGGTGCTTTAAATTATTTTTTTAATCAGTGAAGACATACTTCAGAAACGAGTTGGAGAACCTCAGAAGACAAAGAGACCTTTGGAAGGCCATTTCAAGGAGAGAGAATCCCCCAAAAGATGGAAAATTCTTTTCTTCCAGTGCATACAGAGAGAAGAGAGGGAGAGAGAGAGAGAAAGGAGGGGGAGTGAAGAGAGAGAGAGGGGGAGAGAGAAAAGGGGGGGGAGATAGAGGAGAGAGAAGGAGACAAAGAGAGAGGAGAGGGAAGAGCATAATAAGACCAAAAGGACAATATGGTATTTTTCAAGGAAAGCAATTATGTCCCTTCTCCTTTGTTGCCCTTGATAACAAGGGGGGTGCACACAACATATAGGTGCCTCGAGTAGAAGTTCCTGCAATGCCCCTCTCCATCTTCTAAGGCTGAAGTCTTAACTTGGCCTGGTTTATAAGGCCTCACATGACCTCGCCCCTGCCCAGGTGTGAAGCTTCACTCCCATCTCCACCATCCCCTCCCAAGTGGGCGATATTCCAGCCATCTTGAATTTCCTTCACATTCTCTTACGTATGGGCAATTGGCTATACTGGCAGGAACATGTTCCACCCCTTCACTGGCCAATTCCCTTTTGTCCTTTAGGTGTCTGCTTAAATGTCATCCCTCCAGGAAGTCTCTCCAGGACTTTGGGTTGGGCTCGCCCTGTCCCAGCATCTCCTAAATTGCACCATAAATGCTTGCATCACTGCCTCTGCCAAGACTGAAGACCATAGCCTCCAGGGAGCAGTGACCCAGCCTACGTTGTTCATCGTTTTTTCAGCATTGAGCACAGCCTGACACACAGTCCTTAAATATTTATTGAATGAACGAAGAAACTAAGAGAACGGAAGAAATCTGCAGCCTGAGCAAAGAGCAAGGGACCATGTCAGCAGAAAGATGGTGGGCGCACCGAGTCGGGGTTGGTTTTCCTGGCCTCTGTATGATCCATTTTGGGGGGTCCCAGAAGAGGTGGGAAGGTGAACCTAATGCACCTGAGCCCAGAATTATGTGTGGGAAACAAAAGAAAGCAAGAGTAAATTATTGCTGATAAGACTAACAGGTTTTGAGAATCAAAGACAATTTGCAGTTAACCCACTCATTTCGAGCTATATATATTATGAAGCAGTTCTTATCGAATAAAATTGTCACATAACATCAGGCAGAAGTTCTCATCTCATTTTTCAAGTTTTATCCTGACTTATGAGGAAAGAACAATATGCCGACCAACATAATTCCATGCAACCATTTTGTAGAAAATTTATAAAACAAATAGCTTGATTTTAGTATATAGAAGCAATCAAAAAGAAAGCTTTTAATTTTAAGATTTGTGTTTGGCGCCTAGGTGGCTCAGTCGGTTAAGCGATCCACTTCTACTCAGGTCACGATCTCACTGCTTATGAGCTTGAGACCCGAGTTGGCCTCTGTGCTGACAGCTCAGAGCCTGGAGCCTGCTTCAGATTCTGTCTCCCCCTCTCTCTACCCCTCCCCCACTCACATTCTGTCTGTCTCTCTCAAAAATAAAAAAACATTAAAAAAAAATTGCTTTTAAAAAATTTGTGTTTTGAACATGGAGGTTATTCTAGCCAAGAGCTATTACTTTGGTTTTTGCCACCTATAATCCTATTTTGAGTGCGTATATGCTTAGGGTAATATCTCTACAAAAACCCTTTGTTATCCTGGTTAAAAAAGAGGGGCAGAGGGGCACCTGGGTGGCTCAGCTGATTAAGCATCCGGCTTCGGCTCAGGTCATGATCTCGCGGTTCGTGAGTTCAAGCCCCGTGTCAGGCTCTGTGCTGACAGTTCAGAACCTGAAGCCTGCTTCAGATTCTGTGTCTTCCTCTCTCTCTCTGCCCCTTCCCCGCTCACACTCTGCCTCTAAATAAGTGAACATTAAAGAAAAATAAAAATAAAAAAAAACAGGGAGAGAAATCAAGTCATAGTTATGAAGGTGACCCGAATCATCGTATGTTTCTCAACTGCCTTAATTTTCTCACTCCAATGCAAAGTAGTGTTGGACTGGGTCTCTCCTGCCAAGAGGCTTTCAGTCCCACTGTGGGAATGCAGGGTGGATGCATCGTGCACTTACCATCGAGGAGACAACAGTCCTGGATGCCCCAAGCACTTGGGGGTCCTGCCCTGGTGGGATGATTCCCTATTACCTGACTAGAGTTGTTTATTTGAATTTTGTTCCCTCATTTTCCATCTTATAATGGGAAATTTTCTTCTAATTTTTACAGTCTACCATTTTATTTAAAATTCCTATGTAATAGGGGCGCCTGGGTGGCGCAGTCGGTTAAGCGTCCGACTTCAGCCAGGTCACGATCTCGCGGTCCGTGAGTTCGAGCCCCGCGTCAGGCTCTGGGCTGATGGCTCAGAGCCTGGAGCCTGTTTCCGATTCTGTGTTTCCCTCTCTCTCTGCCCCTCCCCCGTTCATGCTCTGTCTCTCTCTGTCCCAAAAAAAATAAATAAACGTTGAAAAAAAATTTTTTTTTAAATAAAAAAATAAAAAAATAAAATAAAATTCCTATGTAATATACTTGATGTTATAATCATTTTGGGGTTTTCTATTATATGCTTGGTCAAGTGCTTTGCAAATAACAATTGATGGTCCAGAAATTCAAGAAAAGAGAAACCTGGCAAAAAGCATTAACTTAATGAGATGTCTGTTATCTACAATTATTTATTTTTTATATCATCAACTGCTTCATTAGATGAGGAAAAACTATGTCCAATAATTCTTTGAATACTACCAAAGCACTTACCACATTAATAACAAACTATTACTCATTGGTACATTATTCTAAGCATACCAGGCATTAATCAAATATCCTTTATCAGCCTGTGATAATTTTCATCTATGGGATAAGAAATTAGCTGATAAGTTTTAATGGATATAGAAATCACAAAGTCAAACTTCAAAAAAATATGGGGTTTCAAGAAATTGAAGAATGGATTAAAAACGTGCATTAAAAAAGATGCTAGAAATGCATTAAATGTCATACCTTTGAAATTACCTTGTTTCTTAATTAGAATTCTTCAAGCATATCAATTGAACTTGTCCTCACTGAGAACCACACCCTAGGCAAATTCAAAGCATGGAATGGAATTATTTTCTAGTTAATGGAGCATGTAAGTTTATTTTAATATTCAAGGTTATGATGGGTGAAATGTAAACTGGAAAGTTTTCCTTTTTATCACGGGTCATGGTATAATAGCACTACTTACTTTATGAAATAAATGTCCAATTACCATAAAACAAATGGAAGGTCATTACATTTTACTTGGCTTTTGTATGCAGTCTATGAAATGTGTTTCCTTACAAATTGGCACGCTGTAATACTTTTGTGTTTGTAGTCAATCCAGGGAGCCCAGCCTTATCTCTTCCTCATTACAAACCACATGGGCTCCATTCTAGTGGCGATAACTTAGTCTTTCTCATCACTGAACCTTTGCATTAATCATTCTCTCTTCTGTTTTTTTTAATGTTTTTTTTTAATTTATTTTTTGAGAGCGAGAGACAGAGTGTGAGTGGAGGAGGGACAGAGAGAGAGGGAGACACAGAATCCATAGCAGGCTCGAGACTCTGAGCTGTCAGCACAGAGCCCGGTGTGGGGCTCCGACCCACGAACTGTGAGATCATGACCTGAACCGAAGTCTGACGCTTAACCGACGAGCCACCCAGGCGCCCCAATCATTCTTTCTACTTAAAATGACTTCTCCATTTCTTCCACCAACCCATGAGCCTTTTCCTCTCCAAGACATTTCAGAAACTCATTTCTCCTACACATGCCTTCCCTAGGACTTCTTTAATCATTTATAATTATACATATGTGAAGCTTGGGTCAATTATCTTAACTGACTAGATAACCCAAGTTAACAAATGAGTCCCTTATTTTGACCTGAGAAAAGATTGCTAGTTTCAGCTCTCTACGTGTTTGTTTATTGGGAGAGGAGGCTGGGGATGGAAGAAAAGGACTAGTTAGGAGTGTGTGGCTCGATGCTAGTTACCATCCTTGGAACAGAGTTTGCATCATATGCCAATATTACCCTTCGCTTTCGTTGTTCTTTGTTATCGTAGGCTTATTTCATTTGCATCGGCCTGTCTCCGCCATTAAATTCTATTGATTTCTTCCATTCATGGTGAGTCTTTTGGAACCTACAATGTTAGAATTATTATGTGTTTCTCTGAGGAGGAGTGAGGTTACGTTGGTTGATGACGCCAAGGTCACAGACTCAATTGCCTTCATAGCCCAGGCAAGTTACATAAACGTGCAGAGAGTCACGGTGTTAGACAGGGAGCAGAGGCTATGTAAACTGGAGGGTACCCGCCCAGCCTAGAGGCATTCAAATGCAGAAATTTGCAACACCTCTGCCAGTCCAATTTGGCCTTCCAGTCACTAGTTTGCAACCCCCAGTGCCCTTATTTCTTGCTCTGAGCCTGTGAAGTATGTTGGTGGTGACAGGGTGATTAGCTACATTTTATTGGTGAAGGAATTGAGACACAGAAGAGTAACTTTTGTAAAAGTCACACAGGAAAATCAGCTTCATGCAGATGTCTTGTTCAAACAGAATAGATTGCAAAAAAGATATAATAAAAAAGCATGGTCTAAAACCTGGAAGTGATTGAGTCTGACTAATTCCCATAAGGAAAATATTTTCTAATATTTGGAAGCAGTTTTTCAGTACCTTCAGTAAGTTTTAAAAACATCATGAAATTAGTCCCTTCACTATGATCTGGATATAAACACATACACACACACGTGAACATACACACACACACACACACACGCACACACACTTTTATTTTTATGATAAAGTTATAATTACCCTGGGAAATTTGGCATCGTGTCCTTCCTGAGAGATTTTGGCTAATATGTGAATCACCTTTGATTTATAGAAAACTTCATTTTTAAGGGCAGACTTGTTCCTTTCCTAGATATCCTACAGGTTTTCTTCAAGACTATGTTTTATTGCTCTTAGTTTTGATGAGAAAGGAAAGTTGGGTAAGAGATCCTAGAATCCACTATTTAATGTGAATGCTTTGAAATTTTTATCCACTTCCACTACAAGCTGAGGAGTAGGCAACGCATATTCTGCAAATCAAGCCCGTTAAAATTCCACTGCAAAGTGTGGACTTGACTGACTGCGAGTGGAGCTGTCAGCTCATACAGGCATCACTGTCAAAGGGCCGTGTCATCTGTCAGTGTCGGTTCCAGCTCACTGTTCCACATAGAGGGAATGCACTGTTGCCTCCCAATTGATAACACGCTGCCAGAAGCATGTTACTTTCTCATCCGTCTTCTTGTAGCTGTCAAAAATGGAATCCATTAATTAGTTTGTTCTTGTGCATTTTAGTTGTTCTAAAGACATGTAAATTTCAAAGTAAGACAAATAAAAATCCCAACCCAAACCATGAGGCCAATAAGGGCTCAAAATCCCAAAGTGGCAGCTGTTGCTGACAGTGGTGAGACTGACCAGCTAAACTCTGCCTTAAGTGAATGTAATGATGTGGCTAGTTTCCCATCCCTTTTAATGAGAGCGTGTTTCCCCAGGCGGCAGAGGGATGGAGAGTTAGAGCAAAAGGCGGGAGACGCCCTGAACATGGCTCTAACTAGTCAGGCAGTTTGACACAACTTAGGGAGTCTGGTTGCTGCTGCTACCGCATGATTACCTTTTTGTATGTTATTCCTCTCCAGTGGCTTTCAAAAAAAGTTTGATGGGCTTTATTTCCCTCATTTTGGTGGTCCCAGAAAGCCTGGGCAATTCCGTAAACTCCATGTACTTTAGACAGGGTGCCTCATGTGTAATTCACTTCGGCATTCCAATATACAGTATATCTATGAATTGAAGGAATATTCTATAAGAAAGTTGAAACAAATATATTGAACAATCTTTATGTCTGGTATAGCATATTGCAAAAATGAGCATGGTTCAGCTTAACCCAATTTTTTCTCTCTCCATCTTTTCAAGTCGGTGATGAAGGATCACACTGACAGTAAATTATTTTATTCTATTCAATTCAATAAGCATTTATTAAGTGACTACTCTGTGTAACTCACGGTGCTAGGTACTCTGGGAAATACAAAAATGATTAAAATACGACCTTAGTCCTCTAGAAGCTCGTGCTTTAGAAGAAGAGGCAGACACACACACAAAGAGCCCTGATTCGAAACAGACTGAAGGAAGTTACTAAAGAATGAGCCGTGGAAGAGAGGAAAGAGGGACGAGCTCCATGTCAGGGACTCTGAGAGGGACTCCTGGAGTGGGCGATGTTAAAGCAAGGATTTGAAGGAAGGGTTGGTCTTCCCGTGGCTGAAACGTCCTCAATTTTAAAGGATATACCACGGATAGAGGGAAAAGTATACACCAAAGCAGCAAGTCTGTGAACGACCGGGCAGATTAAACTTGCACGGGTGGGGATATGCAGGGAAGAGCTCTCCACATGGAGGTAGCAGCATGAGGGCTGACCCAGTGCAGTGCAGGGAGGACCCCGGGATAGAGATATACTTCGATGCACCGTGCATTTTACCACAGGCACTCCCTTTGGGAAAAATGTTTGGGGAAGGAGTTGATTTGGAGTTCATCTAATCATTTGTAGCATAAATAATTGATAAATACAACCAGAGTCTCCGAGGTTTTTTTCCTTCTTCTTATGTTTGCTCATCTCCATCCAGGTTATAGTATGGAAAAATATGGTCACTAGAATGAATAAAAAATAATTTAGCAGAATCTTTTTTTTTAAGACCATCAAAACATTTAGGGAAATTCTGACTCTTTTGCAGCAGACGGCACTGTGGTTTAGGGTTATTTTAAGGCCCAGCAGGGAAGGGACTTGGTTTTGCCCATTGCTGATCCCTACAACTCAGAAGAATACGCGGCTCACAATAGGAATTCCAACAGCATTTGTTGAACGCACTTTCCACAAAACCTACCCACTGCAGCTCAGCCGGGTCTCAAAAGTGGAACAAACACCACTCTGCTCAGCTGCATGCTGCCCCTATACAGGAGGTACAACTTTAGTTTGAGATGGAATGTTACCAGAAAGACAAGAACTTCTTAACAAGGGGTAAAATTCAGACCCTTGTCAATTTGGTTGCAGTTATTTCTTACGACTTGAGTAAAGCTGACTTAAGAGGAAAGGAAACTTAAACTTACAGCTTAGAAAAATGAACTATTAATAGAGGAATTTTGCTAAGGCTAAGAATGATTGAAATGTTCATGTTTCCGGCTGTGAAATGCTAACAGTAAGGTGATACCTAGAATGAAATGAGGTTGTCAGCTATATGGTTAATTCAGGCCTCCTAACTGGTCCATTCTAATTCAGTGAGCAAAGTGTGTTTCATGTGAAGAAAACTAGTTTGACTGCCTTCGCATGAAAATAAGCCAGGCAGCAGTAACGTCTCTCCTGCACTTTGGGATATAAGGCCCAGTCTTAGTGTATGTAGGTGAAGAAGGGTGACCAACCGCTTCCCTGACTCAGCTCCAGACACTTTCCTCATGTGCTTCCGAGTCAAGAAGAGTTAATGTGGTGACTTCTCTAAGTGGAAACAATGAGGGGGACACGCCTAAGAAACATTAGTACCTGCTAAGAGTATAGCATGGAACAGGAGTAACATCCAAACATTCTACCTGTGTACTAATATCCAAACATTCTGCCTGTACCTTTAAGAGTGGGCACCACTTGCAGCATCGATTTGGAGTCCTGGAGGTCCCTGCTGGGTCAGGCCTTTGGTCGCTGGATAATGAGGGAGAGACGAGAGGAGCACAGGGTATGAAATGGTGGATGGGGGAATGCTAGCGGCAGCACCCATTTTCCCCCGGGACAAAAACATTTTAATCCTTAATAGTCAGTACAGCCAAACCCGAGCATACCAATGGAAAATTATCCCTGCATGTAGGCATAAAATCCGGTTTCTACCCATGAGGAACTTTTCATGACTGCTCAATCCTGATCAGAAGAATATTCCAGCTGGACGGAACATTGGACCAACTGACTAGAGGAGAGTGTCCAGGAAGTTGCCTGGGTCTTATACGTCTGTTAATAGATCCACTGTAAGAATTCACATCCTGCCTAAAATTCTACTCCCTGCCTGGATTGGGTGGGACCAGTACCTTCTAAGGGCAGTTGACACGTATTTCAGAGAAGGGACAAAAGACTCCCTTTAACCAGTTGGGGTGTCGTGCTTCTGTAAGGTCCTTCACACACTCAGACACAATGTTACCCTTCACATCAAAATCCCATTCACTTCACTCAACTTCTACTCAGATGACGGAACCGAACCAACTGGGCTGTTTGGCCATTCTGATCCCTTACTGTCAGCAGCAACATCTTGCTTTCCTCAGATCAGCTTTTCTCCCTCTCTTTCCCTTCAACACCTTCTCTGAATAAGGAATTATTAAACCCACTGTGTCCTAGGTACAGGAAATAACGTTAAACTGGAGACCATTTAAAAAAAAATTTTAAATGATTATTTTTGAGAAAGAGAGAGAGAGAGAGAGAACAAGCATGAGTGGGGGAGGGCAGAGAGAGAGGGAGACAGAATCTGAAGGCTCTGGGCTCCTAACGGTCAGCACAAAGCCCAACACGGGGCTCAAACCCATAAACTGGGAGATGATGACCTGAGCCAAAGTCTGACATTGAACTGACTGAGCCAGCCAGGTGCCCCCACAGTTTTTACATTTGTTTTTTAATATTTATTATTTATTTTTGAGAGAGAGCATGAGCAAGGAAGACACACAGAGAGGAAGACACAGAATCTGAAGCTGAGCTGTCAGCGCAGAGCCCAACATGCGGCTTGAACCCACGAACTGCAAGATCATAACCTGAGCCAAAGTTGGATGCTTAATTGACTGAACCACCCAGGTGCCCTAAACTGGAGATTATTTTAACACTGAACTGCATACTAGTAATTCATGGATGGTTTATCCCAAGAGTCCTCTACCCATAGCAAACTTCTTCCACTTTACATGTAAAGGGTTGATGGGCACAACAGGGGTTGGATGCTGTTGGGGTAGGTTACTGTGGGAGAAGCTGCATCTTAGAGGAACGAGAAAAGTCATCCCTCTTACAGTGGGTGAAAAGCTTTGCAAGTGGCACTGGAGCCTTCCCTTTGCACACACCTCACTAGCTCTGATTAAAATAGGCCACTGGCGTGGTGGTTCCCCCCATGCAAGTGCCGCCTGACAAGCTGATCTCAGGTGCCCCCTCCGGTGATCTGCCCTCACAAGGCAGATGGTCAAATCATTAACTGAACTTTGATCCCATCAGAGTTCAGAATCAGTCGCAAGTAGGTTGGATGTACCTACCGAGAATCCTTTTACAAAATGAACACACTTGTGGAGGCTGGAAACCCACGTATGCCCTTTCCAATAGAGGAATCCTTTTAGAAATACTTGATTTCTCATTCAACTTTCTTTTTTGTAATGAACATATTTATCCTTGACCATGAACCCCTGCCATAAAAGAAGACAGCAGTTTGGTTAGTTGTCTATAAATAATACAGCAAGATCTGTTAACCTAATTTCTATATGTAAGTTTTCCCCTTCTAATTGAATGCCTTTTCTCTTTCTTTCATTAAAGTCAGCTTCCCGTGACCTTTAAATTCAGTTAGAAAAGTTAATCCTCTGGTTAATCTGGACCAATTGGTTTCCGAAACACCACTCAGTGACAAACCATTATTTCTAGCTCAGCTTTTAATTGGTTAGAATGTTATTGCTGTGAGATCCAGTAGCTGTCAGCTTTCCCTGCTAGCCAGTCTGAGCCTTCTGGACATATTCCAAGTCATTAAAGCAATATCTCCTGTTCAAGCCGGGGATATTTATCCTGAACCCAAGCCCAGTGCTCTCTCCTGCTCTTATTTAATTAAGGCCTAGGGAATGTTGGAGGGAGTCCTGCGACAGACTAGGGACAAGTACACTTTTGGGGGGGAAAACCCTTAAGGTTCAGCTTCTTTAGGTGAAATGCTATTTTTAAATTGTTAGGTGAAATTGCCATACAAATCGCAACTTAGCCCTGATGCTAAATACATGTTTCCTCAGATACTGTATATAACATGGCTCAGCTTTGAATCTCCCCCTGTACTAAAGAGCCCAAAAGAACCCAATTACGGCACAGTGAGAGGAATATGTACCTAATGTCAAACATACAGATAACTTATTACAATTATTTCACTCTTAGGAATAGAAGACCTTGCATTTTCTTTCTGATTGTGCTATTAGTATCTGAGGAGCCATAGCTAATAACCGATGATCGTTGCAGCCATCCTGCTTTTAAAGAGCCACAGACTCAAAAGAGGTTATCCACAGGTATTTTTCCAGCTATGTGCCTAGAGAGAGTGCTGTCTGTGGGCCTGTTGTCAGAATCCAGGGTTCAGGCCTGAGCTTTCTCCTGACTGAGTGATTTTGATTAAGTTATTTGGGTTCTCTGGATTCCAGTGGCCTCCTCAACAAGACAGCAGTAAAGTACTTCTTATCTTCTGGTTTTCTAAGTGCTGAGTATTAATCAAAAGGAAATGCATAGGAAACACTTGAAAACACTGAGAGTCATGCATTAAAAAATAAAATTGTATTAACATAATATCATCACATTAAATGACAGGCAGGGCCAGGTTTAGTCATTTAAATGAGAGACTTCTTTCTCTTGCCATCGCAACTCACCATTTCCTGGTTTCTAGTGCCCCTGAGTTCCTGCTGTGGCACCTTCTCCTCACAGTCTGTGCCCTCTATTTGTCTGATTTCATTAAGGGAGGAGGGGAAGGGAAGATGCTTCTTCCCACTCCTGACAACTCCTTCCCTGTGGAAATGTCCCCACAAGTGAATCCCTCCTGGTCCCTTCCCCTCTTCTCACTTCCTTGAACCCTTGGTAGGCCAAGACAGTTATTAAATCAATAAATTTGGGAAGAATGAGCTGAGTATGCTTGGCTCACCACGTCCCTTGTTGTCTCAGCACTGTGTGCCATCATTGCACCCAGCACATAAGCTTCATGGCCAAGGCCTGGCCTAGCAGTAGCAGCCCCTGAGAGTTCACCTGTCACTGGGTGGAGAACTAATTCCGGCATCCGGCATTGTAGATGCTTCTCCTCTGCAGGTGTGAGCCACATTCTCCACTCTGATTTTTACCTTTCTCCCCTTTCATCTTCTGGTTGATTCGGAACTCAAGTGAAGAAGAAGGGTGGTATTTATCACTTGTTGGACACCGCCCACAAGCCCTCCAAACTTACAGACCTGTATTTCTATCCTGTGTTTCCCACTGAGCTCCAGATCCATATACCAATTGCCTTTTAAAGAATTCTGTGTGTATGTTCTGTTAGTACATAAAACACACACACACAAACGCTAAACTATTAAATGAAACCAAACTCTTTACCTGTCCCCTATCGCATTAGATCACGTATTTGCAAGTCTCACCATGAGAACCCTGACA
The DNA here is from genome assembly GCF_027475565.1 of Acinonyx jubatus. Lineage (NCBI taxonomy): Eukaryota > Metazoa > Chordata > Mammalia > Carnivora > Felidae > Acinonyx > Acinonyx jubatus. The sequence continues at coordinate 62,093,207 of NC_069385.1, read as the reverse complement.
GCAGGGATCTGGCACAATCTGACACCTGCATCATACAGGAGCACGGTGAGGGGTCAAGAGGGTTTACTGAGTGAATAAACAAGTGGAGGGGCTCTAGTGACCCTGCTGGGACAGGAGTGCCCTGGGCCAGCCCCCTTCTGTGTCCCCCCATCTCCCTTTTGCTCCCCCAGCTCTAGATGGACCCAAAGATCCTGTGTCAGGGCAACCAGCAGAGCTACACGACGATTTCTGAGTGCACAGAAGGTGACATGTCAAGGCCACAGGCCCTCAGCCCTGAGCGGTGGGCCCGGCTCTGCTGTCGCGCTAACGTGGGCAAGCGTCACAGCGCACCGTACAGGAAGGCACACCATCCTCCTGCTCTCTACCTCCGCATATCCCCTAACCGGACTCCCTCCCTCATCTCTTCCTAAACCCTTCTAGTGCATTCTCCGGAACACACCCCAGTCCCCTTTATCCTTAGCCTCTCCTCGTACTGATCCTTCTAACTTTCTTCTTCTAACTGAAACCTGGCCATACCCTGAAGGCACTGCCTCCCCTGCAGCCATAACAAGTGGCAGGTATTTTTCTGACACTCTGCCTCCACATGGACCGAAAGCTGAGGCACTTCATCTCCTCACTCTTCATTTCCTTACGAACACCTGACCCTCTCACCTGCCTTTAAGCCCTCAGCTCCTCTGAGGCTCTTGCCGTCAGACACACCGACCAGAATCCTCACTTGTTGCAGTCACCTGTCACCGTAGTCACCTTGGTCATCCCGTTCTTTCCTCAGAGGTGTTAGTCCCAATCTTGTTGTCACCCCTCACACCGCCTCAGTCTTAATTCTCGGACATTTTTATATTCAGGGGGATAATAGTGACATTCTGGCCTCTCTCTCCAATGACTTTGACCTCTCCCCCGTCTCAGTCACTCACTCCGTGGTCACAGTCTAACATTATCAGTATCTGCCACCTCTCTGTAAATCTCAGTTTCCAGGCTCCTATTCCTATCTTTCCTGCTTATTCCTTCCAGTACCCTGATTTCAATAGTATTTCAAGTGGGACTTGCCCTCATTGACTCTACGACCCTTTCCCTGTCCACCTCCCCCAGGTGCCTTCATTTCTTTCCCAACCCGATGGCATTTTTGTCAAATCTATAATGGAGATGTAAAAGGAACCACTATAGAAGAGAAACTAGAGATGAGAAGGAATATATTTTTAAAGCCTAAATGATAATGCTAACACGCACATTAAAAAAATCCAAAACATTTTCTTGAGGAATTTGGGGATGTATTTCACTCCTGCTATTAGCCCAGGAATTCAAACTTCTGGACTATAGTCAGAGTTTCAGGAGTGCTCTTTCATTCCTCCTTATATCAAGTAGGTCGTGCAGGAGCCCTTTGCATAGCAACACAAATGGGCAAGGCCTCAAGATACAAATTGCTTTGATAGTATAGACTCATTTGACAAAAATTTCTTACTCGTAGTGTCCCTGTAATGTAATGATTCTATGAAGCATTTACAGTCAAATCTGTTTCTGGAACCCATTCTACTGCTGGGCAGACAAATTCAACCTTGGTTTTATCTTTCCTCCCTAGCATCTGATGAAATGCCTGACAACTTCATTAGAATAGTAGATGGGGCTGTTATTATATATTAACAATCACTTCTAAAGGGAGAAAGAGGTACCCAACAGTGCTCAGATGGAAGAGGCACTAACTTATGATTGCTGCGTGAAAACAAGTCATTTGACGGTAATCCACCTTGAAATAGTTTGGAACTTCATTTAAAATAATCCATTCATGGGGCGTCTGGGTGGCTCAGTCAGGTGAGCGTCTGATTTCAGCTCAGTTCATGATCTTGTGGTTCATGGGTTCGAGCTCCATGTTGGTCTCTGTGCTGACCGCTGGGACCCTGGAGCCTGCTTCAGATTCTGTGTCTCCCTCTCTCTCTGCCCTTCCCCCACTCATGTTCACGGGCTCTCTTCTCACTCTCTTTCTCTCTCTCAAAAATAAACATTAAAAAATGTTTAATAAAAAATAAAATAAAATAAAATATTACATTCACATTCAACTACAGATGGAAAATAAGATGAGTAAAATTCACCTTAAAAATTCACCTGAAGTGTGCCTGAGTGTCTCAGTCGGTTGAGTGTCCAACTCTTGATTTTGGCTCAGGTCATGGGATCCAGCCCCACATTGGGCTCCATGCTGAGCAGGTAGCCTACTTAAGATTTTCTCTCTCTCTCTCTCTCTCTCTCTCTCTCTCTCTCTCTCTCTCTCAATAAACAAACAAATAAATAAAAATAAATTTGAAAAATTCACCTTAAAATCTATTTTTTATATTGGTTACTTCTACTGGGGGAGAAAAGAGATGTCATTGAATACAGAAAGGAAAAAATTAGACTGGATATACTAACTAGATAGCAATTTTATACTAAAATAGATTAAAATGGGAAAAATATAGGGATCTTTGGGGATTAAGGTTTCTATCTATCTATCTATCTATCTATCTATCATCTATCTATATCTATCTATCCATCCATCCATCTAGTACTGTAAATTTGGTAAGGAACAATATTGTATTATTTTTTTCTGTATCTTTTAATTTTTACCACATATGGAATGAATTGTATCAGAGTTGAGACAGAAAGGATGGATCCTTATTAACTCTTTGCCTAGAGAGGAAGAATTTCTGAGCATGACCTATCTCCAGTTAAAATCAATTAAGTACCAAGAGAGCCATAAACTGGCCCAGGGCTGAAATCTATTGTAAAACTTCCTGGAAAATTGGAACAAAGAAAAGATGCTAATTTCTCACAGTAGAAGGGAAGCATCCTTTTAATTGGATCAGATTTTTTTTTATCTTCTGGATTTTAAAGACTGGCCAGGACAATAAGTACCTCCAATAAATTTTAACCCAATCAATGTGACTCACAGATTAGAGAACGCTGCCATTCTTTTACCTGACAGGTAGCAAGGATTGGTGAATTAACAGAGGACTAGTGTCTCCGTACTAAATTATGCTCAGGAGGTAGTACCTACTGGGAAACTTCACAAAGATTATAAAACTTCTCTGGGCCACCATTTTATCCATTTAAAAACAATTTTATACATGCCTTGTAAAAGTTAAACTTATAAGCTTTCCCCCATTAAAAGCTTCTGTCAACATGAATAGATTGTGAATAGGCTTGGAGAGGGAGAGTAGGCAAAATAATGATATTTCCCTTTTTTGTAAGATTCTTTAAAGGAGACTGTACCGGGGGAGTAAGGTTGGAGACATGGAAGCAAATAAGGAGGCTGTTGGAATAACCTGAGATGGAGACAATGAATGGTGGTATCAGGGGAAGAGAAAGGGACGGAGTGGAAACATATTAAGGGGATAGAATTTATTGCTTCCATTTTTATGGTCAACCTAAAGCCATTTGGGGCATTACTGCACCCATTTCCCATGACATATGGTCCTCTTTTAATCTTTCTCCCTTCTCCTTTTCCTTCTACTTCTCACTTATCCCCTACCCTTTCCCACAGTGCTCCTTCTTCTGTTACGCACGTTCTAGTCCACCAGCCAAATCTATGGCTTGACCGTTTGGTCTTCCAGAATTCAGGACCTTGAAGGTCCTGTGGGAATAACACATGTGACAGATGAGGGGTCTAATGTAGATGTCACAACCTCTAATTTAATGGTAAATAGAAAAAACACTGAACAATCTCAGGCACTAACACCAAAAACCCTAACAAGGGAAATACCCATATTTATTCATCTACTATTGGTGCCTTTGACAAAACAAAGTGAGGTCTATGATGAAAGATGATACAGCAAAAAAAGCTTTCACTCATCCAAATAAGAATAGTGGGTGGTGCGATGAGCACATGAGGTCAGGAACTTCAGCTCTTGAAACCCTCGAATCCCTATGTCTACCACCCGCAGATGTCCAATGACTATTTGCCAGAGGAAAGGGTGGAGGAATGGATGTTCACATGCATTCAATGCATTCAATTCATGCATGCAATAAACCATGCAAAAGTTTATTTTAGTGGAAGGCAGTAGAAAGCAGTGATAAGAACAGATTGTAGCCAACCCAGTACCATCCCCAGTTCCTTCTACACTCTCTCCACCATCGTAGGAGAGAAAGCTGGGAACTATAGGCTTCAGAATTCTTTGTTTTGCAGTGTCCCAGATTAGATTCTGTGGGTGAGAGTCACACCTATGAGATTTAGTGAGTGAAAGAGAAGAGAAAACATTCTCGGGCAATGGCTAGTGCACTGGCATTAGCCAGTGCCAGAGTTGGGCTGGCAGCTTCAGGCATCCTCCTAAGAATCAACCATTTTGTGCTATAGGAAGCTGAAATCATGAGCAATTCCTGCAATTCTGGCCCATCTAGATTTTCTGAAAATCAGGAGTGGCCTTCCTGACCTTTGCTTTCCAAATTTTATAAGTCTCTAATTCCCTGTAGTAAATCTCTTCCTGCTCAAATGACCTAGAGTGGCTTCTGCTTGGTTGAATGAACCAAGACTTATAGTGATTATAAGCTTGGATACAGAAAGCATGGGTTACACTGGATCCACCACATAATACCTGAGGAAGCTTGTGTAAGTTTCTTAAATACTTTAAAAATAATTTTCCTTGTTTATAAAAGTAGGAATAATAAAATTACCTCTGCCTTTCTTACAGGGTTTCATCAAAATCCTCTACAAGGATTAAATAAGTTCAAGTGTGTAATAAAAGCCACTAGCACAGTGCCTAGGGCAAATAAACTTCAAAAATGATGTTAGCTGTTCATTTTATATATAGTGAGATGTAATAATACTAGCAATAATGTACTCAACAAATAGCTCTTTCTCCCCTGTCCTTGTGGCTGGTGCATGCTCTCCTTAGAACAGGGCACAGCAGAAACTGCAACTCAGAACATACCATTGGGCAGGGATAACAAAGGTGTGATTTCCACAACTCTAATTTTAAGGGAATGACCAAAAACTCTGGAAAAGGCCTGTGATCCATGGTGTGACCAATGCTAGGTCTGATTACATTTCCATCTGTTGCAACAAAAATCTTGTTGGGTGATGACACAGAGGCTTGAGTAGCTCTTGGCTAAAGTAGGAGTTGGGAAGTCTCATTCCTCCAAATATTGCTCTGTGCTCCTAGAATCTGTGGGGGAACTTCCTTCATCACTAGTTTTCTGTGGGTTGGGCAATAAATATTCCAAAGAAGGATGGAAGCTGGGAGACCAACTGTGTTTGAAGATGATTAATTCAAAGAGAAGCAACACCAGATTAAACCCACTTTGCCCTCAAAGAAAAGAGACCTTAATCATGATTCATTAGGAGCACCTGGGTGGCCCAGTCAGTTCAGCACCCAACTCTCGATTTCAGCTCAAGTCATGATCTCACGGTTCATGGATTGGAGCCCCACATCGGACTCCATGCTGGCAGCACAGAGCCTACTTGGAATTCTCTCTCTCCCTCTCTCTGCCCCTCCTCACCTCTCAAAAATAAATAAATAAACATTTTTAAAAAAATCCATGAATTCATTAGAAGCTTCTCTGTAACATTAGTTTAAGGAGTTACAAAACCAAAAAAGGGATGACAGTTTGGGCTTCATGATGGAAACCTTAGATACTTAAGAGCATTGCATATCACAGAGAAATGTGGCAAAGTGGTGTGTTAAAATATATGCAGGATGACTCCCTATACTTTCTCACTGGGGCCCATAGGTGGCGGGGGAGGGGGGGAGTGGTGAAAATTGCCCTAGTCACCGTCCCTCCCTGGAAAAGGCTGCTGGTGTCATTCAAGTCTCACTTTGCTTCTGCTTTCCCAGAATTTGAGCAGAGCTATGTTTAATAATTCCTCTCGGCAAGCAATGTCTCCGAGTCACTAGCTCCATAAGGAAGGGCAACGATGTGAATTACTCCCCAGAGCAGAGCTTACTATGGTTCAGGAAAAGGGGACATGGTGGCCCTCTGGGAATGTGCCAGGCTAATGCGCTGTCCTCTGATTCTCATGGGGATACAAATCCTTGCAGGGTACAAATGTTTTCCCTTTTACCTTTATCATCCAAGATTCCTGAAGGTAAACCCCTTTTTTCTTTCTTTTTTTTTCATGAAAACTTCAACTTATTGTCATTCTCCTATTCTGTCTTTTCCTGTGAAGTAAAAAACAATCTTGATTAGCCAACTTAGACACAGAAACCATCTTTTATTGCTTCTTTTATTCACATGAGTTGATTAGAGAATGTTGGTAAGATTCTCCCACTCTTTGAAAATGAGGCTCTGAAGATAATATCTAGCTACCTAGTGTAGTCCCAAACCCAGTTTCCTCGTTACCAACATGCTAATAGGGATGAAGACACCCTGGCATTTTTGGCGGATTATCTTCACATAGAAAGTGCTAGCACACGAGGAGCATCCCATGGTATGTGGGGAAGGTATGCAGATTATATACACATGTGGTTCACAGGCTGAGAGCCCTGTTAGGGTGAAAGGGAGAGATTTTGAGTCTTAACCTCCAGAATCCTAGCTCTGGGAGAAGGAGGGACCGAAATCCCAGGATACAGTGCCCTCAGCCCTGGGGTTGGCTCTTGTTGTAAACCCCTCTAATTAGGGCTGATGTTGGTTTTCTTGAAGGACACACAATGTCCCTCTTCTGGAAAGGCTCTTAGTCTGGATTCCTCTCTGATCAGCCTATTGGGGCCCTCAGGAGGTTTAGTGGGAGAGACGGTGTGGCTCAGCTAAAATTCTCAGAAAATCAGGTCTACGTTCTCCAAACTGGGACTTCACAACTAAGATTAACAGAAGGTGAAACAGAGGCATAAGATAGTATTCATAACTCAATCAAGTGTTGACTTAGAAAAAAAGCCATGCTGAGCTAACTTCATCTGTTTTTTAAAAAGTAGTCTTCTTATTTAATATTTTTCTTTTGCTGTTAAAGGAGAAATTTAAAAATTTAGCTTTAGGGTTAATCTTTATTTTAACACTAAGTATTCAAATACAAAAAGGAATAATACTTACGGTTTTAAAATATCTGTACTCCTATCTATTGTTTAGGTAGAGAAGGAACCTACTTGAATGGGTTTGAAAGGGACATTGACAGTTTATCTGCTACAGGCCAGGTACTGGCCTAGGCCCCTTTAATGAATTATTTCAGTTAATCCTCAAAATACACCTTAGGACTATTATTATCCCCATTTTACAGATGAGAAAACTAAATATTGGAGGTATTTAGTAACTTATACAAAGTTACACCACTCACCCTGTATAGGGTTGGGATTAGAATCCAAGTAATCCGATTCCAGAGGCTATACTCTTAAGCCGTAGGCACACCGCTTCCAAGAATAAAGAAAGTTTTCTGAGAGACCAGCTTCTAGGCTTCTATAGAAATGGTGGCCAAGCCTTTTAGTTGTGAGACAGCAGTTTCTCTGTCCCAACCAAATGAAACTTTGCTGTTAACCAGACCACCCTCCAACCTCCCAACATCCAGTATGTGTTCTGTCTCATGGGCAAAAGTTCTGTTCCTTCTTCACCACCCAGCCTTAATCAGAGTCTACATCCAGGTTTTACCAATGGATCTTGAGGTAGGAAAGGTAGGACCACATCACGACACCTGTCAGGGAGGGAGTTGCAAGCCTTACAGAGAAGCTTATCACCCCAAAGGCTTTGAACCACAAGGATTACTTTGTAAGTTATGTTATCAGACTCAAAGTTTGCAATAATTAACGATTTACAATAATTTGTCTCCAGCCTAAGTCAATGAGAACCATCTCATGTTTCCACCTCCATCAGAGCAATGAGCTATCAGTCTACACTTGGAAACAATAGTACCTTTCATTTCTGAGGAGTTTTCAAGGCTACAAAGTGCTTTCATATCTACTTAATTTTCACAAAAACTCTGAGATTATTCCTGCTGTCCCTAGTTATAGAGGAGTACATTGCAGTTGTTGAGAGATGAATTACCCTGGCTCAAAGTCACACAGAAATAGCAGATGCGGCACCTAAAACCCATGTTCCATCTCAAAATCTAGCATGCATTGCTGTTATGAGGTTACTTAAGGTAGAATTTCACCTTTATTTATTTTCATTCCTGGGGGTAGGTGTTCATGGTGGTGTATGTACTATACTTTCTCACGTCCTCCGTCTGACTTCTAAGTAGATAATAACCGCCTAATCAACCTGGATGACTTGAGTCTTAGATGATTCCTTCTGTCTACAGGAGTCATCTGTCATCATGTAAATAACTTTATTCTTGACATTTATAACCAGAGTCCAGAAAATCTAGAGTTGTAGACAACTTTTAAGAAATTGAATAACAGCTCGTTTAGTGTTACTGTCGACACCATGCTGGATTGAGAGGGTGGAAAAGGAGACCTCAAGAGTGTACATTTGGGCAAGTCACTGCCCTCCCCTCAGATTTTCCATATGAAATTTTGGATGGTGGATTAGCATTAGACCATCTCTTAAACTCTCACGTTTTATGAGTCTATTCCTTCCAGCTGAAATCTAAAGGAAAGCAGTGAACCTGGAGGCAACAGGGGGCCAGCAGGCATAAAGCTGGCTTCTGTAATTCCTCTGAACCACCACCCTTAGTTCCCAGGTAACAAGAAGATAAATGCTGGGAAGAACCTGGGGAGCTCGTGGAGCTGGGTCGCAGGCATCCCTGCAGGGTCTCACCTAAGCCATGTGTGCAGAGACACCCTCCTCCCAGGCGAGGGTGTCAACAGCCTTCTCAGAAACAGTTCTCTACTAGGAGAAGTTCTTCCTTGTCTATCTTCCCAACCACACACCTCATCTGTGCCCTTTTCTTTTTCTGCCAGTTTCTATGCTTAAAAACTCTTTGCTGACCACCAGTGGTGTAATAGTAAAACACGGAGAAGCTGTTTGGCCAAAAAAAGGATTCAGACTTTAGAGACTATTCAGGGACTCTTTCTTTTTTTAAAAAAAAAAGTTTGTATGTATTTATGTATTTATTTGAGAGGGGGAGAAGGGGAGAGGGGCAGAGAGAGAGGGAGGGAGAGAATCCCAGGCAGGCTCTGTACCAGCCGCATAGAGCCCAACGTGGAGCTTGAATCCATGAACCGTGAGATCACGAGCTGAGCTTAAACCAAGAGTCGGACGCTCAACCGACCGATCTACCCAGGGGCCCTGGGAATCTTTCCTTTAAACAGCAGAGGAAATTGTGGTTGAATTCCAGCATCCATTCTGCCTTTCCCAGGTGAATAGTAATAATGTGGTTTGGGGGCTCAACTCAGATCCAAGGGCAGGTTCTGAGACACGTAAGCCTAAAGTGGGATCATGATGTTCTGATCTCTCTTGCCATTAACTGGTTTAAAAATCCAGGTTTGGGCCAATCCACACAAGGCCTTAGTCTGATAGCAGAAAATGACTTGTTCAGGGATTGACTTTCCTAATCTTTGGGACCTCTTTATTACTACATCCTCCTTGCTCATTCAAGTCCAGCCATTCTGACCTCCTTGTTTCTTGAACATGCCAGAGAGGCTTTGTAGGAGCTGCTCTCTGTACTTGGAGTGACTCCCCACAAACACTGTAAGCCTACCTCCCTCATCTCCTTTAAGACTTGGCTCAAATGTCACCTTCTCAATGAAACCTACTCTGTCCATCCTACTAGAAATTGCAACCAACTCTTTTGTCACCCCAAATTTCTTTGTTTTCCTGTTCCCACCCTCCATACTATCTTTTAAACCTTCTATATAGTATAATCATTTATTACATTTATTGTTGCATATTTCCACTTACTGGCATGTAAGCACCCGGCAGGGATATTTGTTTTGTTCACCCCGAGTGCCTACCACGGGGCCTGCCTGGCTCCTGGTCAGCATTCAACCCCTTCGCTTTATTGCACATCTTGTAATCAGTCACAATCTGGATCCATTTTACCTGGTAGATTTTACCTGCCTAAAATTTTATGAAGTTCAAATATAGAGCAGATAATAACATCGTCATGATCATAATCAGATATCATAACTGATCATCTAAGAGGGACAACTGTGAGAGTAATAGGAGAAGCTATGTTTTCAGGTATATTGAGAAACAACTGATATACATCATTGTACAAGTTTAAGGTTTGATTTACATATATTGTAAAATGATACCACAGTAGGCTCAGCTAACATCCATCTTCTCATATAGATACAATAAAAAGAAAAGAAGGAAAAAAAGGAAAAATTGTTTTGTGATGAGAATGCATATGATTTACTCTAACGTCTTTCCTATATATCATACAGCAGTATTGGCTATAGTCATCATGTTGTATATTATACCCACAGTCCTTCGTATCCCATAACTGGAAGTTTGCACTTTTTGACCACCTTCCTCCAATTTCCTCACTCCCCCCCCCGACTCTTTGCCTCTGACAACCGTAAGTCTGATCTCTATTTCTCTGAGTTTGATTTCTTTCCTTCTTTCTTTCTTGCTTACTTTCTTGGTTTCATTCCACATGTGAGTGAGATAACGTAGTATTTGTCTTTCACTTAGCGTAACACCTTCAAGGTGCATCTATGTTTTCACAAATGGTAGGCGTTGTTTGTTTTTATGGCTGAATAATATTTCATTTTATATTTATATATAACATACATACATATATATACCACATATCATATATACCTATACCATTATGTATGTGTTGTGATATAGCTATATCACAATATATCTATATCACAATATAGATATAGATATAGATGATATAGGGAGATATAGATATAGATATGGATGATATAGATATCACAGCTTCTTTATCCATTCATTTATCAGTGGACACTTAGGATGTTTCCATGTCTTGGTTATTGTAAATAATGCTGCTATGAACATGGGGGTGCAGATATCTTCTCAAGTTAGTGTTTTCATTTCCTTTGGATATACTCCCAGAAGTGCAATTGCTAGATCATATGGTAGCTCTATTTTTAATTTTTCGAGGATTCTCCATATTGTTTTTCCTGGTGACTATATCAATTTACATTCCCACCAACAGTGCACAAAGGTTCCCTTTTCTCCACATCCATGTAAGCATTTGCTATCTCTTGTCTGTTTGTTGATGGCCATTCTAGCAGACGCGAGGTGACAGCCCATTGTGATTTTGATTTGCATTTCCCTAAAGACTAGTGATATTCAGCATCTTCTAATGTACCTGTTGGCCTTTCATATATATTCTTTGGAGAAATTGTTGTTAATAATTACATCATGACAACAATTTAGACAGGTGCCACCAGGCGCAACCAGGACTTGGGGTCACCCTATTTACTAGGGAGTGTGGTCCAAGGAGCAAGAGTGGGGGACTGTGGAACAAAACAGGGAAGGAGAGAGAGCAAATGTTCTTGAGCTGCCTCCCGCTCGAAGTGCCTGGTTGCTGGATCCTGGGGTTAGTTTGAGGAACCATATGCAATGTGTCTCAGAAGCAACTGTGCAGTGAGAAAAGAGGGCAGCATTTTTGCCTCGGCCTAGTTAATGGTTCACCCACAGGGTATTTTCAGGTTGTGCATGTACATGTGCTAAGTGGGATCCTATGGAGGCCCTGCCACGGCCTCCTACAAAGCAGGATCTGATGGCACAGACCTAAAGTATGAACCTCTAGGAGGAGGAAGAGGCCACTGTAGGAGCAACTAAGAGACAGATAAAGCCAAGAGAATAGAAGTGGTGAATACTGGAGCCTAACACAGTGCTCTCCACTCCATACAGAGTTCTACCTTGCCCACTGGCCAGAGAAAAATAAAAAGAATCCGGAAGATACAGAGCCCATAGACTCCTACCCATAGGCTGTTATTTAGTGTAATTGATCTCTAGATTTCTCTATGCCTTACAGCAATTTTTAAAAACAAAAATTTTCTTAAATCCATGCGTAGTCACCCCATGGGGTATATGGGGAATCATTTTGCTTAAAAGAGTCTCTTTCTTTTGATAATTTCTCTCTCTTATGGATAACATGGCTTTCCACTGGAGACAACAACATAAAACAAATCTTTTCATGTCCCAAATATTGCATCTCTCTTGGCATTGTGATCTCACCATCTTCCTTTCCCCTGCCCCCTTCCAGACTACACATGATGAAGAGATGTGGCTCTGGTAGCTATAAAGGGTCAGGGCGTGCAATGCTGGGCAAGAGCAATGATGAAGTTTTCCCTACGGAGGAGAAATGAATCCCAGGCCTCCCATAGCATTTGGATCCTCAAGCTTTCAAAACTGCTACATCAGCATGGGCCAGAAACAACACAGAATATCTCTCTTTGGTCTAAACATAAAATAAATTCTCAGAAGTCCATTGTGATAAAATTAAAATAGGGGACCCAAGGGTGTTCTGAAGTGCTATCTGGAGGTTTGCTGGGGAAATTCTATGAGGTATTGTTCTGGGAGCTTCAGCATTGTCATAAAAAACAGTGGGTCTGGGGCGCCTGGGTGGCTCCGTCGGTTGAGCGTCCGACTTCGGCTCAGGTCATGAAATCACGGTTCCTGGGTTCAAGCCCCGCATCAGGCTCTGTGCTGACTGCTTGCTCAGAGCCTGGAGCCTGCTTCAGATTCTGTGCCTCCTTCTCTCTCTGCCCCTCCCCCGCTCATGCTTTGTCTCACTCTGTTTCTTAAAAATAAATGCAAAAAAAAAATTAAAAAAAAAAAACAGTGGGTCTTTGCAAGTGGCTGCTTTCCTCTCTCTGAAAGAGCTATAGGTGGAATTTAGGTATATGGTTTAGAAAAAAAGAGTTTTAGAGAAGTAGATGCGTTTGGGGGTGTACACAAATTCCACAAAGATCTACATATGGACCATCTGCATATGTTTGAACTTGGGTGCCAACTAGGAAGAAAAAGCTCAGTCTTCTAAAACTGGCTCATGGTGCCCAGCGGTAAGTGGCTGACGCCATTCCTGAGGGTACAGACCTCTTGTGTGTTGGTCTAAGGACTCCCCCAAGCTAAGTGAGGGGGACAAACGGCAAGGCATGCATCAGGACCACAGGCCTGACTCTATTTTCACCTTTCCTGGAAAAATCCCATGAGCCCATCCCCTTAGGTAAGGGTAGGCCAATTTTAGGCAGGAAAAAAAAAATGTATTCACAATAACATATTTTTACTCCACACACCTGAATATCTGAAGTGATACTATTTAAAACAGGACACTAAGAGAAATGACTGGGAAGTATTTTACAAAGACTAAGAAGCAATAATTCTTAAACTTGAAAATATAAATTAAGAGGCAATATCTAGTTTCACAGGGAAATGGAATTCGTCTTACTCAGCAGACTCCAGACTTGTTTTCTGCATCTCTTACAGAGGTGTCCCTCGAACAATTTCCCTTCTTTCTCAAGAAATAAAGACCTATCTTTAAAAAAGTCATCCCACCCATCAGAATTGCCCTTTCTGCTAGTGGAATACATATTCAAAAGAATACATAAAAATACTCTGCTCTTGGTTTTGCCTCTTCCATTCTGTAACCTCAGACATACAGCTTAATCACCCTCAGAGCTCATTTCCCAAGATTCTCTATGAAGAATTTCCATCTCTTTCACAAAGTTCTCGTCGTTTTTTTTTTCTTGTGGTATTAATGAACCCAATAAGATATCTTAGCAAAACAACCAATGCTTTCACAGAGTCCTCCACCATAAGTGTAATTAGCTCCTCAACTGAGACACAAACATTGTACCCAATCTTGGATTCAAGCATCAGCCATCCACTCTTTGAAGAAGATACAGTCTCTCTTTTCTTATTGTTAGTCTGTGTCCATGGGCCAAGTATTCTACCTTGCTCACCTTACTGTCTTCTAGGCTGTTACTTCCTATCTGTCTCCCCTTCAGTCTTGTGTCAGTCCTAGAGTCAAAAATCATGGCACCGATGTGCCACTTTTAACCAAGATGCCCACTCTACTTTGAAAGCTATGATGGTTCCTGGAAGTCAACAGACTCAAAGTCATGGATTATAGGGACTATTTCCTTCTTGATACCTGAAGTTAGAAAATATCAAAGGTGCTTAATCCAAAGTCCCATGGGTGGACTTTAGGAGAATATGGGAGTCCTTATAACTATACAAAAAAATTGTGTTTATGGTTATATGTTTGCATTTTTTTCTGGGGAAAGAGTACTTAAACTTCATCAAATTTTCCAAGTAATCTATGACACTCCGAAGATTAAGAATCCCTGGAATAAAGAGCTTCTTTGACTGACTCCTCTGAGACTTAAGGAAAAAGAGTGTGAATCAAAATCACCAGAGAATTTGGTCCTCCCAAATGAGGCCAGGTTTGCTGAAGTAATAACAATTTAGGTAGTTTTTGAAAATAAGAAAATGGAAAATTTTGCCTATGAAAAAAATAAAATATTGTCAAACATGGTGTCTTCCAAATAAATGCCAAGTCCCTAGGAACTTCCATGTGCAGGGCCCTGAGATGGGCGTTGAGACTGAAAATCCTAGAACCCTCAGTTTCGTTTGCACTGAAGCATTCTGGGACAGTCTCTTCTTTCCTCCTTCCTTTACAAGAAAAAATGTCCGCTCTGATGGTGCAGGACAAATAAATCCAAGTCTACATATGTAAAGAACCTCCTCTGGGCTATCTCTTCTCTCTCCCAAACTATCAACCATTTCCCTTCATGGGCTTAGGTATCATCCCCTTTTGTCCACAAGTCAGAGACAACTAGGTCTAACATTTTCGCTAGTCATGTTATGACAATTCCATCAGCCGCACAACATCACAAACCAATGGCAACATTATTGAACACATGTTTCAGTGCTAAGTGCTTTGTATGCATTACCTCATTTAATCACAAAACAGTCCTGAAAGTAGGTATTACCATCAAGTCCATTTCACCAATGAGAAAACTGATGTTAAGAAAGGTTAATTTATGCATCCAGGTTCACACAGCTGGTGTGACAAAACTGGGATTTAAGCCTGGTTCTGCCTGACCCCAAAGTCTGTCTGTGTTCTAAACCACTACCCTATAAGGCCACCCTCAGACAACTAAACTGGAATGGAGTCTCCTCACGTCGCAAAGCAATTTTTCCAAAGTAAGAATTTCACAGGTGTGCTGCGAAAGATGCTACCATGATCAATACTTGAAAATGCAAATGCAATCATTATATTATGTTCACCTCAGAACACAAAAGCTTGATTGCATAAAAATGCTGCTTTTATTAGTAAACAGGAGAAGCCTGAAACAGTCTTGCAATTTCTGTATTGCTTTATCACTACTAGTTTAGAGTATGAAAATTTGATCAAAGCACCTTCTTAAGAATTCAGTTTCATTTATATTTTCAGTCCCCAAATATATAAATATGGCTATGGTACCTATCAGGGACATTAAGGACACTTGTATGAAAATGGAATTGAATGTTGCATTGTAATCCTCTTTTTCACCCAGCAGAATTTGGCGGGGGGGTTGGGGGCGGGGGGAGGAATATACTTAAGTGACTCTGGAAGCCATAGCTCAGCAAAATGTCATAAAACAAAGTATCTCAATCTGATATCAAGTATTCAGATATTACCTTTTCAATAAAAGCATCTCAGGTTTATAGCATCAAAACAAGAAGAGGTACACGGTTATAATTTTATGATGTGTGCCACTTAGAGAAAAAAGAGAATTTTTTTTTTTCACTTACTCTGATGTTGACAAAGAGAATCATTGCCCTAACCCGCCGCCCTTCTCTGCCTTGGGAAGTAAGAAGTTGGATAGGGGAAGATGCGTCTATACCCAAGGCAATCAGAAGAAAGAGAGGAGCGGTAACAGATCTCCTCACCACTCTCCGGGTAGAAAATCCCCCAAATTTCTCTCTCATAGAATCTAGTGATTACTCCCGAAACCATTCAAAACTCAGACTCCCGGGCTGTGCTGGGCCTGCAGTGGCCCGGCTTGAGGTGAACCTCGGCCTCCTTGCTTCTCACCCTCAACTCCGGCTACCAACAGCAGAGGCCAAGCAGAGAATTTGCAACTTCGCATGAGAAGCCTTTGGAAGGAAATTTCTGAGAATTGCTGTAATCAAGGACCATGAAAATCAGGTGCAGACACATCAGTCAGGAAAACGGCTTTGAAAACTCTTGCGCATTTGGCGGTTTCTAATTTAGAAGCCGACTTTGCCTATCGACTGCTTGCGTGTTCGCCTGTTCTGTGGCAGTGCTCACTCTAACCCGGCCCATTGGGAAATTACTATCACCTTGGCTCGAGATCAGTCAAAGCCACGGAAATCGCCATCTGGTGTGAATCAGGGTTTGTCAGGAGGTGCACAGAGAGCACCCTTCCTCCACTGACAGCAGGTCCTTACCGAGTCATAGCTGGTGAGAGAAAACATGCTGCCAGCCGGTAGGATGTGGAGGGCATTTCTGAAAAGGTCTCCTGTGTCTCTGAATTATTTAACCAACATAAATTCCTTCAAAAACCTAGCAGCGAAGTTATATTCAGATGCTTTTCATTTGTGCTCCCCAGGAAGAAAACAATTTTTCTTACATTTTAAGAGTAAAAGTTGGGGGCGCCTGGGTGGCGCAGTCGGTTAAGCGTCCGACTTCAGCCAGGTCACGATCTCGCGGTCCGTGAGTTCGAGCCCCGCGTCAGGCTCTGGGCTGATGGCTCGGAGCCTGGAGCCTGTTTCCGATTCTGTGTCTCCCTCTCTCTCTGCCCCTCCCCCGTTCATGCTCTGTCTCTCTCTGTCCCCCCCCAAAAAAAAAAGTTGAAAAAGAAAAAAAAAAAAGAGTAAAAGTTGCCTAAAAATCACAGGTGAAGGAAGGATTCCACTAACTCACAGTGTCAAACAAAGAATGTCGCCTTCCGTGAATTCTAGACTTTCTACGGTACTGTTTCATCTTAGCTGCCCGCCTGAAGTGGCAGGGAGTTAAAAAGAAGTTTCTCTTTAGCGTTGGCTTTTTTTTTCTTTTTTATGATGGAATGCTTTCACTATATCTTTTTCTTAGACTTGACTTTTTTTTTTTTAACAATTTAACATCTCTGAAATTTGTATGTGTCTAAAATTGATAAGATATCTTCGTTTAACTAGCACGTTTTTTGCTCGGTTTCAATGAAAATGGTATTTTCGTGGCAATTTACCCAATGCAAATACCCGTGTATCCCTAAGCTTCCTTTCTTATAAATACGCCCAGAGCAGTTTTGAGATACACCAAAGACATGAAGCAGAGATCCCCCACCAGCATCACCACCACCTTCCAGCTGTGTCTGTAGCTGGCCAACCTCTGCTTAGCCCAGGATTTTCCCCTGGGAAATTCCCCAGGTCCTGGGCAGTGACACACCCCTGCCGTAGCCCAAGCTTGTCTCACTCCAGGCTAAAGATGAGTTGTTCTTGCCATGTCATCTACCATCAATAACCAACCACCTTCTTCTCAATATTTTGTATTAGTCTTTCCAGAGATATTCGCTAACTGGAAATAAAGCAAATAATGTAAAAATGAAAAAGGATGGACAGACAAGCTACGCATGGGAAGACCTAGTGAACGTGCCTTCAAATTAAGACTATACCTTAAAATACCCAAGCCCGGGGATCTTGTATATCAGTCATAACTTCTGAGATCTTCCCTGGTGTTGGGGAAACTGTAAAGGATGATGCCATGCCCCCAAATTAGACTAGGGTTGACCTGGCACCTGCACAATAAAATAAAATAATAAAATAAAATAGGAAAGTAAAACAAAACTAGAATGAAGTTAAAGCAAACATGCCTCCCTAATTCTCCCAGAGGATGCAAACTGACAGCTCCAGGTTTTCTACAGCTACTTTCATGTATATTTGGCTCTGTTATCTGCTCATGTGATATTTTAAAAGACAAATGAGGCGGGTTTATTCTGCGCCACAGCTGCTTAAGCAGTACCACTAGCCATGACACTGGAGTCAGGTATAGGGCAGATGAGTGGGGAGAAAACTGTTGATAAAAATGCTGTTGTGTTGGTAAATGAGTAGGACATTTCACGTGTCAGGCAGGAAGTGAAACTAATGTGTGAAACCAATAGCGGAACAGGGTGGATGGTCTAGATGAAGTGTCCTGTGGGTGGTTGGCCCTGGAGATGGCAGCAGGAGTCTGGGAGGCTGGGGACCCAGACCAGGGAGCCCTTCACTAGTGTGTCAGTCCAGCCAGGAGAGACAAATGAGACTGAAGGGGCAGAACACAGAAAGATGGGGAGAGGATCAACTATAGATCCTGTTTGGGGACAGCTACTTTTAGGAGATCTGAGGTGGATATGAAATTAGTGAGGGAGACTAAGGTGCAAGGAGGGATGGAAAGAGGAGGGTATCACATCATGAAACCCTGAGGCATGATATCAGACGCTGTGAGAGGTCGGGGACAACCACAGGAGAAAGATGTCGAGTCTGACAGTTGCAAGGTACCAAGTGAACCCGGTGAGGGGAACAGTGGGGCAGAAGCCGGATGTGAGCGTCAGGAAGTGAACGGCTCCTGAAGAACACAGAGAGTGAAGACTTCTTCTCAGAAAGCCAGATGGTCCAGAAAAACCACCGGGAGCACCAACTACCTTTCCAACACACTCACTGGCAAAGAATCCCGATTGTTGCCTATTTAGTAAAATAATAGGTACCCATATTTTGTTTTGAGACATCTTAGGAACTTCCTCCCTAGCTATGTATTTCAAAATCACCCTTTCTCCCACCAAATTAATCAATTCCCTGTTTGTGTGGCAATTATTTGTTGTGGTCAGGATCAGGGCTTGAACATTGACCCTTTCTAAGGTCAACAGCAGTACTGTGGTTCTGGCTTCCTCCTTGCCACTCAGCAGCTGCCCTTCTAGAATTTACTGAAAACAATTCCTCTGCCAGGAAAATTTGCCAGTGCTATATTTATTGATTTCAGAAAGCTGTGACAAACAACCATGATGCTGTGTGTAGTAAATCGTCAGAATATAGTGTATCACCTACAGCTCTCAATTGACTTAGGTCAACACTGTGAAATCACCAAAATCACCGTGGTTTTAGGGCACACCAAATCTGCCTCTTAGTGGATTTTTTTGGAGGCTCATCAGACTTCAAGCTTAATCTCACGTTAATTGTATTCTAAATAAATAACCAATTTTGTGCATGTGCTCTGTATAATGTCATGTTACAATAAACCTGCGGAGCATTCAGTTGATATTATGTCTCCTCTGAAGCCAGAAATTTACTCCACTAAAAGCTGTTACATATCAGACTAGTCCTCTGCTATCTATGTTATATTTTCTCTGCTCTGTGTTTTGCCCTTTTAGAAGTAGCAATCTACAGTTAAATCACAGAAAAGATGGTATAAAGTTATCGGCAGGGGAGGCCAGATAGCCACTCTGGCCCAAACAATCATTTTCCCTCAACGTGTATCTCCATTCCGAGTCCTGTGCCTCGGGACTTTAGTTCAGTCTGTGCACCCAGCGTTGATCAGGCTTAGGGATTGAGCTCATGCTGACTGAGCTGGAGAGACGATAAAGGAAATGCCAGCTTATTAACTACCACGAGAAGCCTAACGTCACCGCAGATCAGGAATTCAGTGTGGCTCTTCAGCACCTTCTCCTGTAGGAAAATCCACCTGGTGGAGAAGAGCAGGAAATCTGGCTTGAGGTAGACCTAGCCTTCACATCTTTCCTTCCATTCACTGGCCGTGTGATCCTGCTCCGTGAAACTCTCTGTGCCATAGTGTCCAAAGAGGTGCAGTTGGGACAGTGATAGTGTTTTCTCATGAGGCCGTTGAGAGAATTAAATGAAGAAATTCATGCAAAATGTTTATCACTGTGATAAGTACATGTGGAGTATTTACTACTATTGCCGTGTGGAAAGATGAATCACGATCAGGTTATTTGGGGACCAGGGAATCAGAGAAACACTGGGTTGATGAAGAATCTGACTCTATTAGTATTTCCTTCTGAGCTATTTGTCATGCATAGAGAGAATGTCCTCTACCCAGAGCTATAAAATTATTCTCCTATATTTTAATCTAGTATTTTATGGTTTTATTTTTCAAATGTAAATCTTTGCTCCCTTTCAAATCTATTTTGTATAAGAAGTCAGCTTTATTTTTTTCCTTAAATGGTTATTCAGCCATCCCATTTCATTATATCTCATTTTTTCTATTTTCTCTCCTGAAGGATAAATTTCTGGGAGTGGGGGCTTACTTTCACACCATATTTGCTCTTTGCTGGAATGAATTCTTGTTGAAGAATTCTATCCTTGTAACTTTTGAGTGATACAAATATGGCTATAGTTTTGGGTCGCTTTGCAGATCAACATAGGGGAATTTCCTCAGAAAGGCAGAGCGTTACATTGGGATCCCTTCTCAACTGGAGACCATTAGTTCAGCACAGACCCTTACAAGTTGCCTGTGTCACCTGATGAGGGGCTTGTTTCAACAAGTGGCCGCTTGGTCTTATGAAAGGAGGGAGGAAAAGGGCCAGAAGCCAAACACCTGAAGTCCGACTCTGGAAAAATTATTTAATCTTTGAGCCTTAGAGTTTTCGTTTACAGCCTGAGCAAACTAAAGCCTGTCTTTTTCCTCTCAAGATTGTATAAGGATAAAATCATATCACAGAAATGCCTGTGCTCTAAGAAACAGTAGTGCTCGCCGCCATATGGGGTGTTACAGACAGTGGGAGGCTTAAGGGATCTTTGGCCCAACAAAGGGGGGTACCTCTTGATCACCTCAAAGGGAATCTTAGGAGTTGGGGGGAAAGGAGTCTACCTGGGAAATCAAGGATTGCATTTAGCAAAGTGGGAACAATATTGGTTGAATTAGGGATTTCACAGGATGTATGGATGATCTTCTCAAAACGTCCTGACTGGAAATGACTACAGCTGTTGGGCCTTCCGCAGCCTTGGTTCAGGAACATGCTATATCGTAATTGCAGATAACATAAAATACTTGCAGACTAACGGAGCCAGAGTAAGTCCAAACGGTGTCTTCACATCTCTTTCCTACCGTAGATTCTCCCCTCTGTGACTCACACACACCCAAACTAACACATTCACGCACTGCTCCACTCCTAATTTCTAGGTATTTCTTCTCAAAAATTTTAGAAGGAAGGCCACTGTAGTGCACAACTCCAAGAGGCACATGCACACCACAGTCTGCATGAATGGTGTACTCTGAATTTGTGCGGAACAGCCAGCCTTCCACAGCAGCACTGCGGAGGGGAGGGAGGATATATTTAGGAAGGTGGCTTTAATAAGGTAGGAGCACATCCCCAAGTAAGTCTGCAAACTTTTTATTCACAGAATAAGTAAAATAGAAAATGCTGCTTAAGAGTCTGGGGAACTCCAACCGGGGCTGTACCTAAGTACCCAAGCAAACTCGATGATCCTCAAAATGGTTGGTCTCAATGGCTGCAGTTGTTCTAAAGCCAGTGTTTTAAATGTGCTGGCAAATGGTGTTCTAGAGCACAGATCTGCAAGCTTCTTATCTTCTGTGAAAGGTCATATATAGTAAATATTTTTTTGCTTTACAGACCACATAAAATCTCTGTCACGACTACTCAGCTCTTCCATTGTAACATGAAAGCATCAGATATCATATATAATATGAATGGACAGCATGGCTGTGTTCCAGTAGAACTATTTGTGGTCAGTAAAATTTGAATTTTATAAACTGTTACCCATCACACACATACACACACACACACACACACACACACACAAAGCCTTGATTATTTTTTTCACAATTTAACAATGTATTACCATTCTTAGCTGATTTTTTGCTGATACCTGCTTTAGGCACCTCACCAAAGGGTCACTCTAGAGAGACCAGTGAGGGCTACTGCTGGACTGTAACAGTCTGGCCTAGTTTGGGCCCTGTGGGGACACTGGACCAACCTTGATCTGAAAATGACCAGCCTGGGAGAAAGGGGAGGAGCTCATTACAAAGCTCTCCATATTTCTTTGAGAGTCAAGATAACCACTGGATTCTCTGCCTTACCCTTATCAATGTTAATGACGTCAAAAAGCTAGAAAATGTTGCCTGCTGGTTTTTTGCAATGCTTGAAAGTTTTTAAGGCTATCTTACTTGGTATTATAGTCAGAATAAAGATCATAGTTTGAACCCTGAGATGGCTCCTCCTTCTGGGCAGGCCCCTGTATACATAACACGTTGCAGATAAGAGAACATTCTTCCACTGCATACATCAGACCTCGAGATTTCTTGTTTTTGTTTATTTCTCGGTTTGGGGTTTTCGTTGTTTTGTATTTTTAGGAGATACAAAAAAAAAGATAAGAGAAAAAAACCTTAACTTTCTGCCACCTGCTACTGAATTTACTGAATTAAGCACTGGTATGAAAATACAATACTCTGTATGGTTTATTTGATCACACTGTTCTCTGATGCCATATCTAATTTTTCCAGCCTGACCTTTTCCTAAAATTCTTCTGGCTCTCTCATTGGGATTTAAATGAAAGGGCAAAGCATCTTGCATAAATATAGAAACAGAGTAGGAATTGTATAAAATCCACTGAAGCAAAAGAAACTCAAGGCAATTAATGGCATTCATTGAATCTACTTGCTCTCAGGGAACTTACTATCCTGTACCACACAGAAAACCTCTGAGGAATACACTGTTTATCATTTATGGAAGGAAAAAGGGCTATAAAAAGAAAACTCAAAGGAAATAAGTATATCCATATCTTGAAATCAATGACCAGACTACTGTTTTTGAGTTTTCTATTTCAAGAGTAAAGATTTGGATGGTTAGTAAGGACCTGTGTGCATGTAACCCAGCCCCTCCTCCAAGAAATATCTTTCCCTATCAGCCCCCACCCCCCCGCCCCCGCATACAAACAAGAGTCCTATGTTTTTAACCTCTAAAATAATATGAATCTTGCCCAGGAATTTTCATCATTATGTAAGTCTAGATTAGAGTCAGCTCCAAAGAGTAGTAGGACTGTCAGGCCCTGACCTGTGCCTCTTGTCCTATCTTTTCTTTTGATGTCCCCAGTGACTTTGTCTTCTTTATTTTCCTCTATTTTTTGTTTCCTTTTTTTTTTTTAAAGTGAGTTGATTTTGAAAAAAAAATATTTAACTTATGGAAAATTCAAAAAATGTAACATCACGTTCCACCATCCAAAAATAGCATTTATCACATTTCCTTCTGTTATAAAAAATTAAATATTGCAACTATAACTAAAGCCTCCTTTCCACTTCCCCAGAAGCAACCTTTATCCTGGGACTGTTGTGTATCTTTCCATGCCATTTTTCCTTCCGTACATATATGAATCCACAAATATTCTTTAGTGCTATTTTATAGATTTATATTTTAATAAATGGACTCTTCTGTGTATATCCTTCTGCATCTGGCAGTTTTCAATCAATACTATGTTTTTTAATCTTTCCATATATATTCTTCCTTCTCTAAAGCTGCTCATCACCCGCCTCATCCTTTGGAATTATTCTCTCTGCAAGGCTAGTCAAGGAACCCTACTTTCCCAAAGACCTAGTTTCCTGATGCTTCGAAATAACAATATACAAGCTCTCTTAATTTTAAATATTTTACTACTTATCACCATGGGAAAACAGGAAGTAGTAAACAAGACACATGGAAAATTACAGAATTTCAGAAATCTTCGTATGTTCAGAAAATATAGCCCCATGCTATAATTCCTAATGTCCTGGCCAAATTCAGATAGTGGCTGGAAACCCCAGTGGTATCCTATTCCTTTATTTTTGAAAGTGGAGCTCAATAAATCTCACCCCTCCCCTTGACCTAAAAAGAAAGATTCTGCTGACCTCACTTCCTATAACAAGGCTCAGCCTAGACTCCTGTACAAATGCTCCATTAGTTTAATTGGGTGAGTTCCTCTGTGAGGACATCTAGGCCAGATAGAACCCATTTCACAGAAAGATTTCACTGTTAAGACAGAGTGGTTAAGAGCCTGGTTTCTGGGATCCAACTACATGAATTTAAATGCCAGGTCTGCCCCTGACTAGTTCTTTGGACTTGGACAAGTTTCTTTATATCCATGAGTAATATTGTCTCATCTCTAAAATGAAAATAATAATGGTTGTTTGAGGATTAAGAGCTAATCTATAATGAGTCCTTGATAAGTGTTAGTAGCCATTATTATCATTATTGTTATTCGGGGTCCTGCAGATTCATGGTCCCCACATCGATTCACAGTCAATGAAGAGAAATGAGCCTTATACCTCTTCCTGAAAACTTGTCATTTAGATGCAGTCAATATGCTGGGTTATCTAGTGATATTCAGTTTTTAAGGGCAAGCTGAGCTAAAAATCCATACATGAATACAGGTTCAAAAGTTGATATCTCACTTACGTGCAGCCCCATGAATTTTCAGGATTAAAAAACCAGCATCATTACCTTCAAGAAGTTTTGTGAATTCACATCAGAATGCCAACTAGGGAATCAATATTTTAGCAATAGTGCGGCCTGGAAAAGTGGCCCCCAAGGAGTGCCCTGAGGGTGAGGGAGGCATTTATCTGTACCAGTTATTTATTGGCTATGAAGATGAAGACAATGGCCAACAAAGAAGATGTTTATTAGAAGCTGTGATTACTTTTACCAAACCAAGCCCACTTGTGTGTAGTCATGGAGATACTCACAGAAATAAGATGATTAAAATGATTATTGGTCCATTTTACATACTATGGAAAAATACTCACTATGATTCTTCTTTTTAGAAGAAAGCTCCTGTGATAAAATTATGACAAATAGCTTTTATGAACTTTTAGGAGTTGGACTACTTGTTGGTGAAGAAGCCACCTTTGCCAATAATGACAACTTTGTCAATAACCATTTCGTGAAACTCTGACCCTCCAAACAATCCCATAAACAAAATCAAAGCCAGTGTGTGGGAGAAAATAAACAACAGGAGTTCTAAAACAAAAAAGGAATTTAAAAAGCCAGTTGCAACTTGAAAGATGTTAAGCAAATGGAAACCACCAGAAAAAAAGAAATCCCTTCAGTAATGACACATGGGTTAGAACTCAGGAGGTCACTTAAGGAAAATTCTGTACCTGTTCCGGGCACAAAACACACTTGAAGTGTCACAGGTTTGCCTCAGTTGTGTTCAAGACACATTCTAGACCTTGAAATTGACTGCTACTAAAAACACAGAGATGGTGAAGTATTATGCAGGTGTCCTCAGAGGCCCAAACTGTGTTCACCTATTGTTCATACACATCTCTGGAAACCACTTAGTTGACTTGTTTTTAAAAACTGTGAAGATCAGGGGCGCCTGGGTGGTGCAGTCGGTTAAGCGTCCGACTTCAGCCAGGTCACAATCTTGCGGTCCGTGGGTTCGAGCCCCACGTCGGGCTCTGGGCTGATGGCTCAGAGCCTGGAGCCTGCTTCCGGTTCTGTGTCTCCCTCTCTCTCTGCCCCTCCCCCGTTCATGCTCTGTCTCTCTCTGTCCCAAAAATAAATAAACGTTGAAAAAAAAAATTAAAAAAAAAAAACTGTGAAGATCAAAGCCATAGTTGATGTTTTGATGGGTTTCTTGCCACAGAACACTGATCCAGAAACCATGTCTTTTGTAGCATGCCCCAATTTCCCAATTGGGGCATATGTAATTTTATTTAAATACACCAAGAATTATTTTTAATTCCCTAATAAGAAAAGGCATGACATTCTCTGATTATGATTAGATAGGCTCATACTAAACTCTTGCCCTGGCCAGCTGTTTGGGTGGGGCTCTAATTCTCCTGAGGAGGTTGTTAAACACATTTGTGCTCCCACCTACTGATTAAGAGGCTTAGGGGAGGTAATGTTGGCGTCACCACCTAAACTGTAAGCAGGCCTCATCCAGGTTATTCCTGAACCATTTGCAATGAGGACACATTCCTCTGATTAAGGGAGATTTTGATCTTGAAGTTGCTTCCTGGATTCATGGCTGCATGGCTTTTGTCAGATCAGTGGTCTCTCTGGTAACAGACAGAATTTATTTACTGTAGATGGTGGTCCCTTAACACTACTAAGCCTGGGGTGCCTGGGTGGCTCAGTGGGGTTAAGCGTCTGACTTCAGCTCAGGTCATGATCTCACGGTTCCTGAGTTTAAACCCCGCATCAGGCTCTGTGCTGAGCCTACTTCAGGTTCTGTCTCTGTCTTTCTGCCTCTCCCCTACTCTCTCTCTCTCTCTCTCTCTCTCTCTTTCTCTCAAATATAAAAAAAATAAAACATAAAAAAAAGACACTACTAAACCTGTCTGTCATAGCACAAATGTCAATGTCCAGCTAGACCTAAACTATTCTTTAAAACTGTGATCTGATGAGAGACACGGTGTACCTATTACAGGAAATTTTAATACTGCTCCAATTAGGGCCTAGTCTCTTTTAAGCCTTTTAAAAGGTGTTATCATGATTTAGGATTATTGTTTCAGTATTGACCCATCTTACATATTTTAGGACATCAAACCCATAAATAGGAGATTGATTTTCTTCTAGCCAAAGACTTATCTTTTCCCCTTAAACATTTCATTTTGATGTAACTTAACTTTGAAAGAAAGGTTACAGCCCTTTGAAAGAAAGGATTTTAGCACAATGTGGTAAATACATGTTCATTATAAAACTCATAATAAAAATAAATTTTGCATATGAAGGACTTTGGTGAATTTGAGCCATAAGACAAAAAAAGACTCATCACACATTTGCTAAATATTAATTCTCTACTGAGCCATGAAATGGAGCAAAGTTCTAAAGATAAATATTAATGGGGAGTTTCTGCCAATACTATCCAAGAGAATGCATTTTAATAGTAAATAGATCAAGTGAGAATTTATTTCCCTGGAATTAAAATAAGCTAAAACTTGCTCTTAAGAAGAAATCCTTTACTAGTTTGAATTAATATAACCTCTGTACAATTGTTTTCCTTTAAACATTGATTATTTGGGACCTAGAAAGCCTTCCTAACCTTTTGGTCTTTTGAGAAAGCTCTATGCACTATCCCTGTCAAATGCCTGCATGTTGACTTAGTTTTGATGAACATCTTGGTGGCTTTAATAGAAAATCTTGTATCCCAGATTTTTGTCTGCCACTTCATGACATCATTTTAGATAAACTCTTAAAAAGAACAATGAAAAAGATATTTGAGATTCTCCCATTTTAACATACTTGTCATTCTCCTTCTTGATTTATTCACACACACAAAAAATTAACTCACACTTCTCGAAGTAATTACTAAATTTATATATTCATAGAAAACCAGCATACAAGTAGATGATATCACAATTTGATATTTATGAAATGCCAGTTTTCCATAAATATAGAAAATCAGCAATTATAACTGGAGCTGTTTATTAACATTTGGGAGAAATAAATAACAAATGGACTCACTATTCGTTAAAATTCCTCAATAATACAACAACTGTCTCCATCTCAAAATAGTCCTATGTGATAACCATGTTTTGACTTCTGAGCCACTTATGCTAGTAAGCTTACATTTAAAATCATCCTTGTTAAAATATTCTCATTAGCCTTTTCCCATATTTTCTTAGATATTTACCAGTCTTAATGTGGCAATGTGGTAATGTGTTTGTGTTGGTTCAAAGAACAATCCTATTTGCTATCAAGAATATGATTTCTTAGCCAGGATTGTGGGTGAGATACTGAAATGCAGTTACCATGAATCTTTCCCATAACTATGTACGTACATATAATTGTGTAAGTCCAACTAGTCATTTTGTCACACGTCAAGAGCAGAACCAGGTGAACTGATCTGTGGGAACATGTCACATCCCCGAGGAAAGAACTTCAGGATACACGAGGATAGGCACTTTTACCTGTTCACAATTTTAAGGAAGAAATAAGTGGTACATTCTTTATCATCATAAGTATGAAATTTTCTAAAGACAGTATTAAATTTTCCACCCTTTTGGTCCATCCTCCAGAAGTTTTTCGGGTTTTTGGTTTGTTATTGTTGTTTCGCCTCTCTGAGAGCAACAGGGTTTTAAATTATTTTTTTTTTAACGTTTATTTATTTTTGAGACAGAGAGAGACAGAGCATGAACGGGGGAGGGACAGAGAGAGAGGGAGACACAGAATCGGAAGCAGGCTCCAGGCTCTGAGCCATCAGCCCAGAGCCCGACGAGGGGCTCGAACTCACGGACTGCGAGACCGCGACCTGAGCTGAAGTCGGACGCCTAACCGACTGAGCCACCCAGGCGCCCCAAGAGCAATGGGGTTTTAGATAGCCATCTCTCTAGCCAAGGCTCCCATTAGCTACAGACAAGGGAGTTATTTTAAGATGTTACTTTCCAGCCAGTATGTTTTTAGGTTCAGTGTTGTACCTTTCGAAGGAAGAAAAGGAACAATGCACAGATAAAATAAAATAAATAAAACAGGTAGATTGTTTTCTTAGAAAACAATAGTTGTCAGTTGTTGAAGAACTCAAGATATCGAAGAATTTGGGCTGAAAATAAAGAAAGAAGGTAAAAAGGGATACAACCAACATGGTAGGTTGTAATGAGCTCAGAGATGGGGTACTGAGCCCTTCTGAGCTCCACTGGCAACACCCACTAGATTTTTCCTTGACTCTCCGTGGGTATGTGGATATATATGCTCTGGTGATCATTTAAACACACATGTGAAATCATACTATGGGGTTGGCTTTGTAACTCATTCATTTAATCCACTATATGTCAAGAACCTCTTTCTCTGTCAATAAATATTTATGTGGTCACTTTAAAGCTTGTATAGTGTGTGAATCTACTTTATCCAACCAATTCTTTATTATTAAGTAAATAGGTTATTTTACATTACTGATATTTTAAACACTGGAATTATGATCATATATCTTTGCAAACTTTTCCAGAGAGTTCTCTGAAAACATTTCTAGAAGCTATGATCCTTTATAAACTTTTCTAGTAGAGAGAAATTTGTACATCTCAAGACAAATTTTTTGGTTATTGGACAAGTCCAATTCAAATAAAAGCTGCTCCTGAGTCTTATGGAATAAATTGAATTTCCCTCTTGGGCTAGAGCTTTTTGTGTACTTAGTGACAGGTAAAAATTACTATTACTCAAAAAATATATTTTTTCTATGTTTCTCACTTCCTGTTAACCTCTCTCTCGGCATTTCCTGGTAGTTTCTTCTGTCTTTAGACATTTTAAAGTGGAAGGTAGAGTAACATAGATGTAGCATTGAACTACATGAACAAAACATTGGAATATTTTCATGTTTCAAATTTTGCATAATTTCAACTTACATCCAAAATGACTCCACTGCCTAACTTCCAGACTTCTTTTCAGCTTAAGAAAAACAAATTTCTATTTTATTTAAGCCATTGTTATTCTGGTTGCTTTTTGCTTACTTAATGCAATTCCGGCAATAGGTACAGGAGTCATAAACCACAAGTGCTGACAGAGAGTAATTATAATTATCCATGCCCTACCAGGCTCTTGCCTCAATATAGGACAAACTCATAGTAGGCAAGCAAGAACTGTCAATGAAAAAAGCCATATAAATTGCATATCAAGTGTATACAATCGTTTTGGAGACAATCTTCTTATGTGACAATCTTTATAACTCTGTATTCAACTAACATCCTAGCCTGGTATACACTAAACACTCATAGAGTTTACCATACTTTTGTTAGTCTATGTAGAAACTGAAGACTGTGGCTACATTTTTAGTAACTCACACCCCTTCATGCTCTCCGGAATGACCAGAAGCAGGATGGTTTCACTGTAACAACGACAAAGGTTGAAATGAATGTCAAAGAGGTAAACTGAGGAAGAAATGAGCTGACCTTCACAGTCTCATCGGTCTTGTGCAAATGTATGACTATTTCTTAGAAGGCAATGGGTGTGAAAAATACATGGGGAAAGAAAGATTTGGATGGAGAAAGTGTGGAGGAGAAAACCAAAGAGATAGACTTTGCTAATTATCCCCGGACTCTGAGTACTAAGCAGTCACAAAACCTTTACGACCCTCTGTCTTGGTCCTGCTCCTTTTTGCCTCTTCCTTAGCCCACAGTGAGATACAGACTATAGAAAGATATGTAAGGTAATGATCACAAACATTGTCTGACAGAAGAGAACTCAAGATAGACGGCAGGGAAGAGAAACCCCACCTAATCTCCTTCCCATGATCACAGAAAACTTGTGGAGTTTGCTGTTTGCAGCAACTATCACTAATATATATCCCTGGGTTCAATTTCCATTTTAAATCCCTTTTCCTATTATGCAGAAATTGAATGATATTAACATAAATAGCCAATTTAAATGTAAGATAACAACGACGAATATAATTCAAACAGCAATGTTATAAAGCCATTTTAAATACCTTTTTAAAAATAGGTTTAAATTTCATTCAATGTATATTTTAATAGAGTGAAAAATTTCTTCGGAAAACAACCACAGAAATTTTGAATTTGAGGCTACCTGAATTATTGTTTAAAGGTCTGCCAAGAGAACACTTACAAATGAATTTTAATGACATTAATGGTAGGAATTTCCAGCTGGGAAACTTTTGAGAGAGGTTTACCTTTTTTCTGAAAGTCAAGAAGAAATTGAAGATTTTGGATAGTCATGGGGTCTGGAGTTAGGGTGAGAGTATGTCTTAGGTGTAATAATTTCTCTTTTTATTTCAGATATATAGAAAAAGCAAAGGAAGAATGATTAACAGGGGAAAACACTCAAGAGAATTGTTTCCTTGGAAAGCTGTTAAGAAGGCATGAACAGAAATTATCCCAGCTGGAGTACTGATCTAGCACACATAAAATCAGCAATGGCCCTATACACCCAATGTAGCCAGAGAGGACTTCATATGCCTCAAGAAGGATTTCAACTACTAACTGGAAATTAAGGGAAGTTGAGTGTATCCATAATCCAGTGCAAGTCACGGGAGTCCATTCAAAACGTTGGCTAGTAAGAATTATTTACTTAACAAATGTGCTCTAGGTTCGTGTATTTCAAACAAAAAGCGGGGGAAGTATTTGTTCGTTTTGTGATTATTTAAAATGGTTAGATGAAGAAGGAAGCAAAGACCTTTGTTCCGATTGTAACAACAATACCTGGAAAAATTGTAAATCACACTTATTGATGGGGCTGGCAAAGAGCAGAGGACGCAAGGAAGGCTTAATCGACTGAATTCCAGAGAGAAATGAATACTTCACAGGTGAGAAAAGAATGGTAGAAGTTTCCATCTGTAGCATCAGGTGCCTGATCTAAGTAGGATGGATAGAGAGACGAATAGATGTCCTCTCCAGGGTCACATGTCTGATCTGAGAAGGGTAGAGTAGTCATGGACCCACAATAGGTGAAGAGACTGCAGAGACATTCTAACAGAGTGGGCTGGTAGAATGGCTTAGAATCTGGAAGAATCCTAGAATCAGGAAGAGCTCCAAATGCAAATTGCCTGACAATTCTTTTCTTCCCATCCTGACCTAAACCTGTGTCAAATTATGCAAACAAAGTCAATGAAGATGTGCCTGGAAATCAAATAGTCTGGCACTTGAATTCTTGGGCCCTACCAGAAATGAATCCAAAGGTCAACCAAAATATCTCAAACTCCCTGCTTAAATTCAACTCCCTGCTCAACTCCCTCAACTCAAAGCCCAACTCCCTCCCTGCTTAAATACCGATAAGCTCCACCCACAGAGGTGGCACTGGAGCTTGGGGATGGGCTGACCACAGATCTAATAAAAGCTGCAGCCTGGCTCCAGCTCCACTGCACTCTAGGAGAAATCAGAACCAACTGGCCTCAGCCTATGGCCAGATGGAGAAAAGCGTTTAGCTGTTCTGGGAAATAAGTAAAACAAGATAGCAAACTTCCTCTCGGTCTCCACTGTTTATTATACACCATGTTTAGAGTCCAGTACAAACTTATGAGACTTGAGAATAAATAGGAAAACATAAACTATATTAAAAGGAAACACATCCAATACAAGCAGATACTGGAACTAGCAGAAGACTTTGAACTATTATTATCAAGATACTAGGAAACTTCTAGCAAAAGATGGATACAATGGAGAAAGAAGAGAGTTATTGCAGGAGAACAACGCAACTGTTTTTAAAACAACTATTGAAAACTCAGGAACTGAAAAATGCATATCTGAAATTTACAAACAATCATTGGATAGATTCAACAGGAGATTGGACACTGCAGAAGAAAAAAATCCATGACCTTGAAAACAGGTCACTAGAGATTATTCAAATGGTCAGAAAGAGAAAAAGACTTAAAATTAAACAAAACACCAGTCACTTCTAGGACATCAAATGTACCAACATACAAAAACTTAGAGTCCCAGATGTATCCATATACATAACATTTAAAATGAAGATGAATTTGTGAGGACTGTCTTGCACATAGTTTTTTGAACCTCTTATGAATCTATAGTTATTTCAAAAAAAAAGGGGTTCCCGGGTGGCTTAGTGGGGTAAGCATCCGACTCTTGATTTCAGCTCAGGTTATGATCCCAGGGTCATGAGATTGAGTGCTGCATAGGGCTCCACGCTGAGCATGGAGACTACTTGGAATTCTCTCCCTCCCTCCCTCTCTCTCTCTCTCTCTCTCTCTCTCTCTGCTCCTCTCCCCTACTCACGTGCTCTCTCTCTAAAAAATTAAAAAATAAGTAAATAATAAAAAAAATTTTTAAAGAGAAAAAGAACAAACAAGGGTTGAAATGAAGGTGAAACAAACACATTTTCAGATAAATGAAAGCTGAGGGAATTCAGCAACGGATCCACATTCCAAGAAATGCAAAAGAAATCTCTTCAGGGTAAAAGAAAATGATACTCCACGGAAATAGAAATCTACACAATGGGGAAAAAGCCAGAAAAAATAAACACATAAACACATATAAAAGATTATTTTTCTCTTTCCTTAATTTCTTGAAAAGACAATTTACTCTTACAGGCAAAAACATTCATAACATTTATGGGGCTTATAACATATGTAGAAGTCAAATGTACAGTCAAACATATGACAACAATAGCAAAAAAAGGAAGTAGCAGATACGTTCAGTAAAACTGAAGGTCTGGATGGCAGTATCTGAGTCAGATCAGAAACCTGGCTCAGACTGGCGATGGAATAGTGAGTTATGAAGACTGCAGCTATCTGGACATCGTGTTAAGGTTAGAACAAGAGCACCTGATAAATCTTGACATATTTGCTAACTGTTCCACTTCTCAGATAGTAGAATAAGCAATGAAAGAAATTACAACTCTGAATTTCATTATGAACCAATAAGGCAACACTTACTCATGAATTGAAAGTGACAGAAACCTTGGAAGACAGTGACATTTGTGATGATAACAGAAGTGGAGAACACTGGATGGTCAGAATCATGGAAGCCTTGCTACTCTAAGTGCGGGTTTCAGACCAGTAGCAACAACTTCACCTAGGAACTGTTAGAAATGCAGAATCTAGTAACGCCCCAGCATTCTGGATTTTTATGCAAACAATTTCTGCATTTTAACAAAATCCCAGGCAATTCCTATTCAAGTTAAAGTTTAAGAAGCACCGCTTAGGACGCTTTTTAAAATGCAGATTCCTGAGTTCCCTGGAAGAACTGTTGGCTCACTCACTGTGACTATGAGGCTTACAAATCTAAATATTTGTCAACTCCCCAGGTTATTCTCTATGCACTAGTATTTGGTATTCTCTATGCACTAGTAATCATTGTCATAAGACTAGAATTTTTCTAAGTACATTTCTTGAATAAAAAAGGATTCTAAAATAAAATCGGTACAAGAAGCCCTACTAATTACCCTCTTATAAATGCACCATCTGAGAAGTCATTCAGGAAAAGGTGTTTGAAGTTATTTGACTCACTGTTTCTTAGATATACTCAATCATGGAATACTATTTCCACTCAGCTCCCACAATAGCAGAAGCTCATGGAATTATCCCATGAACTTCACTTTTGTGTGGACCTCACTTTGGGTATATTGTGCCCTTACGTGTCCTATACGTGGCTTCTGAAAGTTCAGAGAAAAATCAGGACGGATCCCCATGCCTTGAGACTTCACTGGGAACGTAGTTCAGACTGGAGAATCCCCAAATACACATAAATCAGTAGATGGCACTGCACTTGCACCAAGGCAAAGATGAGCACAGGGAGGCAGGGGTAGTCGCAGAAGACTTCTCTCAGAAGCTCAAATTTGAAAGATGGATCGAAGGGCATAGGACCAAGGGTAAGATTTTAAGGATAATGTTGTCACATTGGAGACTTAGACTGGAAGAGGCTGGGACTTGTAAGCATGGTGAAGGACAACCATTGTTCACTGATTAATCTGGACTCGTAGAAAGAACACTCACACGCCAGAGAGAGGTGTGCTCTCATGATCTTGATGCTTCTAGTGGCCGGTGGGCCTCCAGTTGTCCCCTATCCCAGGAGGGCCTCGTTTCTAAATGAGAGCCTTGAGGTCATTTATCTCTCAGAGCTCCCTGTTCTTGATTCTCAGTGCTCCTTCAAACAATGCTCAAACCCATCACACTTTTTTTTTTTCCTTATTGGACTTTTGCGGGAACTAACACCCACAGGGTTGGACACTTACCATGCCTGGAAGCTCTCCTTTGTAGCCCCGTCTACAATCACACATCAAAACAAAGAATTACGTAGATTGATGGCGTGTCTTCTCATTTTGCATACCTCCAGGAAATAATTTCTTTTGTTGGCTGATTCTTTTCTTTCCCCCTGAGAAAGGAAGACGGATTAAAGTTACATCATAGAAAAGGATAGTTTCCAATAGTTCATAAAGTTGAAGAATCCAAAAACACTAGAACTTCTGGAAAATGTTTAAAAGCCTGTGTTGCTAGTCCCAAAACCGGAAAATCGTTAGAGCAGGCTTCACTTCTTGCTTTTGAGATGTTATCATGCAGGCGATAGCCCGACTGCTTATTTCATTAATTTGGTGGGAATGCTATTATCATATTCATGAAGAAATAATAAAATAAAAATGTAAAGAATGAGACCTAGTGACTCTGCTGCTCAATCATAATCTGTGACATAGTCAATACGTAAGTTCGGTTTATGTTTTGTCAAACATTCTGAACAGGCCCTGACTTCACACTTTTACCCAAGCAAAGAGCCTGTATAATGGTGTGTAAAAACCTGCTCTTTGTTGTCGCCAAACAGTCTCCACAATGATGTGAAGCACTTATAGGATGCACCCTAATATAATTTGATTGTCATGTTAACCAATGCATGAAATTATTAAAATAATTATGTGCTTAAAAAGTTGGGTAGGGGATTCAAAACAGAACCTCAGACCATCAGAACTGCAAGAAAACCGTTACAAATTAACTGAGTAGGGTTTGCAAAGTAGTAACCAGCAGTCGCAGACTAGCCACAGATACCTGTATTTGGCTATTATTTGTTTGAGATGAGCAGGCTTTTATTTATTTATTTATTTATTTATTTATTTATTTATTTATTTTTGAGAGAAAGAGAGAGCTGGAGCTGGAGCCAGGGAGGGGCAGGGAGCAGGGGACAGAAGATCCCCGAAGCGAGCTCTGAGCTGACAGCAGAGAGCCCCATGCAGGGATGGAACTCATGAACCAGGAGATCATGACCTGAGCCAAAGTCCCACGCCCAGGCGCCCTGAGATGAGCAAGCTTTTTAAAAGGTAATGCAGCTAGGAAATGTTACAGTTGCAGTGTTATAACAGCTGAGTGCCAGCTGTCCTACACTTTATTCAATTTTAACTACTTGACCAAACCAAGCATTTCAGTCTGCAGCAGGGACATCAGATATAATATAATTCAATGAATTCACAGCTGTTGGTGGACCCACAAAGGGTTGTGGTGTTTCTATATTGATAAACCAAGACGATATTTTTCCTCAGAAGTAATTAGTGCCTATATCAGCATGATATCCTAAAATAAGTTATTTTGATAATAAAAAATAGAACAGCCATTTCCAAGAAAAGCCACTTAGCAATGTTCCAGTAACAAATATATAATGACGTAGATGTAATATTATCTTTTTTTTTTTTTTCTTGCCACTGACCAATGGAAACTTCCTCTCAGACTGTCACTGGCACTCAAATTGGTGTCTGGAAGCCACTGGCCTGGTCCAATGTTTTATTTTAGAAGCGCGGATATGGTTCCATGTGGTTCCCAAAGTTGCATGGCTGGTAAGGGCTGGAGCCAGATCTAGCACCCAGCTTTCTAGTGCCAAGAGCAAGGTTTTCTCACTTTATCAGCTGCTGGAAGGCACTGTGTCATAAGGCTCTTCTGGAGCTGGATAGAGCCCTGTGAAATCCTGGCTCAGCTGTATAACCTTGGGCAAGTTAATAAACTTCCCCAAGCTCCTAGCCCAGTGCCCTCCACATTGGAGGCCTTCATTTAATTGAATTCCTAATCTGTCTTCCCAGTCTTCCAGCATGCAAGGTGCTGCTCTTGAGACCCATGGCCCATTGAAGTCTATGGAAAGTGTAATAGGGAAGAAGGTCGGGGGCTGGCCAATGACACTTACATTTCCCTTGTATTCCTCACAAAGCCAGACCACTTGCTCTCTCCCCAGGGCCAGTTCGCAGAAAGGGGGTGTGCTTTGCTGTAAAGAAAACAAACTGGCAGCCAAAAAATTAATTGAAAAGCAAATTAAGTCTTTACTGTCATCTCTGGAAATTCCAAAAAGGACTCATAAACCACAGAAAGTCTTTTTGAAATCCTCTTTCCCTATCCACATGCCCTCTCCCGACTTATCCCCCCCATCCCCTCCCCTGCCGGTCTCCCCACACACAACTCCTTGCTGCCAGGGCCCACCCTAATTCTGTTTCCTTTCTCCCAGTAATCCAAAACCTGCCCTCTAGTTCAGCCAGAACAATCTTTCTAGCCCATTTATTTCTTTCACTCTCTTTTTCTGCCTTTTTTTTTTCTCTTCAATGAGTTAGTACTCTCCATCTACAATACAAATCTTATTAACCCCCTTTCCTCTTCAATTTCCTCCTCGTTCTTTTCTCTGATGTACATGATCAGGCCACGATGGACTTCTCAGAAGCTGGTGAGGACGGGGTGTAGATAATCATGCTTTAATAGTTGGTGTCCCTACCACATATTTATTTACCATATATTTATGCCATAAAAATACTTTATATTCTCAGACATCTTTAAACTCTTCATATTTGCAAATATATAAGAAGCATTATTTTCATTTTACAGAGTAAGGGACCAACTAAAGAAGGGATATAATTGATTTCTTCAGGCCATTTAAGTCATTTGAACAAGAAATATACAAAGCAAATAGTTCTTTTATTCTTATCCTAGTCTTTGAAAACATTTTCAACAGTACATATTTGTCAACAGTAAATATTTACCAAGTACTTACTATGGTCCAGGAACAATTCTAAATACTAGGAAAATAGGGATACATAAAACAGACAAGATTGCTGCGCTCAAAGAGACTTTTGGTCAGGTACGAAGGAGTATATATATATACATATATATATAATATACATATATGTGTATATATATATATGTGTGTGTGTATATATATATACACATATATAAATGCTGGCAGAGAGGTAAACAGATAAAAGGATACATTTTGAGCACAATGAGAAGTGCCACAAAGAAAATGGAAAAGGGGTGCCTGAATGGCTCAGTCGGTTAAGTATCTGACTCTTGATTTCAGCTCAGGTCATGATGTTACAGTTTGTGAGTTTGAGCCCTGCATTGGGCTCGGTGCTGATGATGTGGAGCCTGCTTGGGATTCTCTCTCTCTCTCTCTCTCTGCCCTTTCTCTCTCAGAATTAATAAATAAAGTTTTTAAAAATTAAAAAAAAAAGAAAATGGAAAAGAGCAATGTTGTGGTCAGTAAGAAAAGTGGGCAGGCCAGGAGCTCATGAAGTTTCTATGGGCAGGGAGGCCTTCTTGAAGAGATGAAGGTTTGGGGTCAGATCATTCCAGAAGATCACTACAGGCATGAAGGTTCATAAGACCTAGGAGGAGGGGAAATATTGAGGGGAAAGGGAGATTTGCATGTTTGTCAAGCAGGAAAAAAAGCCAATGCTGGTGGAGCCCGGAGGGAAGTTGGCAATGAACACGGTAGGAAAGGTGGTCAGGGTGCAAGCCATGTTGAGACGTATAGTCTAGGGCTAGGAGATGGCCTTTATTCTTAGTGTAATGGGAAGCAACTGGAAGACTTTCATCAAGTGAGAAATATGATCTGATTATCTTTATAAAATCATCCGGCTATGTTGAAAAAGGAATTTACAGAGGCTACTAAGGAGCACATTGCTATGATTCATGCAAGATATGCAGATTGCTTGGACAAGGATAGTGGCAGTGCAGATAGAGAAAGGTAGATTCAGGACACCTTTTAGGTAGAGTAGATAAAACGTCCTGAGGAGCCGGATGTGGTGATGAAAGAAAGATGATTCCAAGGTGTTTGCCTTCAGCAACTGGTGAATGGAAAGTTAGGCCATTTCCTGAGATAGGGAAGAATAATTCAAAATACAGAGAAGTGGGCAGAATCAAGTCTCTGTTTTTCCTGTGCTAAACTTGTGATGTTTGGTAGACAGGCAAGGAGAGAGGTAAATGGCATCTGTGAGTCTGTCGTGGTCCAGTCAGCATGCTGCTTTCTCTGCCCCAAACACCTTCCTTCCCTTCATCAGCAATATCCTGCTCAGCCTTCAAGTGTCAGCTCAAATGCACCTCTCTTGGAAGTTAGCATCTCTCTCCTCTATGGTTTATTTCAGCACTGACCATGGGGAGAAGTGAATGATTTCAAGAGCAATTTAAGGAAGTGAAGATCTGTAGGATGTAGCGACTGTTTGATATGAAGGTTAGCAGGTGTCAACAGTAATGCCCTGGATTCTGGCTTGTCCCACAGTGTGAACGATCATGCCATTCACTGAGCTAGAGAAAACCAGAAGGCAATGGGTTTTCGGGGGATGAAGGAAGAGCCATATCATTTTTATAATGTTGAATTTCAGATATATATATATACATATACATATATATGTATATATATGTATATGTATATATGTATACATATGTATATGTATACATATATATGTATATGTATATATGTATATGTATACATATGTATATGTATATATACATGTATATATACATACATGTGTATATGTATATATGTATATATATGTATATATGTGTGTGTGTGTATATATATATATATATATATATATATATATATATATACATATACATATATGACATACATGTGGAGCTGTGGAGTAGGTAGTTGGATATTGGGGGGTCTGCCCAGGAGAAAAGTCACTGCTGAAGGAATGTATTCAGAGTCCTTAATTACATAGATAGTAATTGGGGCAAGGGCAGGAATGAGACCATAAGAATAAGGGAGAATTTAGTGTCAGGTGAGGAGAACCTAGGACCAGCCATGTTAAGTTTGGTTAAGGAAGGTAGGTCTGAAGAGATGACTAGAGAAAGGGCATTCAGAGAAACAGAAGGAGAACTCAAGAAAGGTTTGTTGTATCCCAGAAACTAAGCCAAGACAACTTGGGGGAAAGAGGTATTAGTCAACAGTGTTAAGTGCTGCAGAGAAGAAGCTACTAGTCATCCAAACCTATGATTCCACTTGCACATATTGTGTGCTATAGACATGTCAGAACTCACCAGAGCCGACAGTGTGCATCTCTTCCCATCTCCACGCTAAGTGATGTCAGACTCGAAGCTTGAATTGGCCATGGTGGAGGAACTAACACCATGGAAATCGGCAAACACTACAAATCCCTCCACTCCAGAGAGCTGGTTGTTAAACATTGACCAGCATACCAACAATTAAGGCTATATATGAAATTATTGGGGAGTTTTTTAAATATATCAGTGCCTGTGTCCCATTCCTAGCTTTTTAATATATTTGCTCTGGGTGTGCCCTAGACAATTGTATTCTTAAAATGCTCTCTGGGTATTTGAGTAAGCAGTCAGGATCAAGAACCATGGATCCCTAAAAAATAAAGTAACCACTCATAGAACAGCACACTGATGTCTAGAAGGCAATAAAATAAGTTAGTCAGGAAGAAACAGTCTAGGGTTCTGGATAAGTGGGATTGGGTGGTACAAGTCCGAACAGGCATAGTGTTAAGTCACATTGCTAGGGGTCAAGGTAGGTCGAGGAGGAACAGGGAATACCCAGTATAGGTCCTGACAGGATTGTTCAGAATCTCTTCCAATCTTCTCGCCACAGAAGAGAGCCTGGAAAAGAGGCCAACTCACAGAGGACAGTAAGACAGCCCAGTCAGGAAACAAAGGGAAACTTCCCCCTGTAAATGTTGTACCTGAAAGCCAGCTCTACCCCTGGGCTTTACAGGAGCCAATAAATCCTCCCTACGCTTTGGGATTTTTCTGTAACTCACA
Organism: Acinonyx jubatus; assembly: GCF_027475565.1. NCBI lineage: Eukaryota > Metazoa > Chordata > Mammalia > Carnivora > Felidae > Acinonyx > Acinonyx jubatus. The sequence goes on along the minus strand of NC_069385.1, from coordinate 62,053,067 downwards.
TCTGAAAGAGACCCTTTCAGTCAGATGGGTATGAATTACAATCTTCTTCATCTTTATCATGTCTTATTATTGAGAAAGGAATCTTAATATGAACAAAGATGATGCCTACCTGTAGCTTAGATGATCAATAACAATGGCAATCCTTGATCTGTAATGTCAGTAAAAGCCCCTAAATATTCAATATTTTTAACTCTTCTGTTATTGAGTCATGTCTTTTTCTTTTTTTTTTTTTTTTTTTTTTTGGTCTTAAACTGGCAACATTTCCTATTGATTTATAAATAAATATCCATGACATTTATGTTACCTAATGAGTAGAGATGAGTACACATAGGACTCAGACTTTACCCTATTATGAAGTGAAAGGTTTAAAGAAAAGTTAGTCAGAGGTTTTTTGTTTTAAATCAATGGGGTAAGCCAGAGAATCGAGAAATCTACCCACCATTAGTGCTCCTACTGTGTCTTTTACAAATTCAAAACATCCCATATTCCGGGTTTCTTTTAGGTGAATGTTTATAGTTGATTTCAAGAGGAGTGAACAAGGCAACTTGAAAGAACACATACTGCTTTCAGAACTCAAGGTAATTTTTAAAAAAGTGTGTGGAAGGGAAAAGAGCCTCTTAGCCAATTAGCCTAGAAAACACACTCCACTTTAGGATTAAAATCACCCAGATATAGGTGAGGATCCAAGAAGAGTCTCATCTATATCATCAAAGAGGGTCTTCAGCTATTGAAATGAATAAGAGGGTAAACGTTTTAATGGTGCAACAGTCAAATGTTAAGATTATGTAGAAGTAGACAGGACCAACCTACCTTCATGTGGTGGAGATTTTTAATGAGGCAGAAAAATGGCTTTCATTACCTGGTTTATTTTCCAATTTAAATGATTCTTGTGGTAGTATTATACTGTATAGAAGACAGTTCCTCAACTGTATGAATTTGTCTTCTTCCATAGATGGTATATGTTTGATTTGGTTTTATAAAAGACTATGTTAGCATAAAGTAACACAACACATTAACAGAAACCTCAAACTCCTATAGATAATTTTTTCTGAGTTTAGAGGAGAGTGACATGGGAAAGGATGGTAACACAGGGAAATATAAGATCCTTCTTCTAAAGTTGTATCAGTATTGGGAGTAAGAATATTATTTTGCTAACAAAAAAAACTATATAAAACAGGCAATTGGCTTATTATTTTTATAGTCAAATTTCATTTCTTGTCATATAAGCTTACTGGTCTTCTGATATCTTAGGTGCAAAACAGAGAACTGAAGATCAGTGTTTAGGTAGTATCTATGCAAGATGGCTGATTGAGTATTGGACAGAAGACAACTCTAAGTTCTCTTTCTCCAACAGGATAAGAATGTGGATGACTTCCCATTGCTCTAAGCATGGACTACAAATGGACTGGGTCCATCTAACTCAACATTCACTTTTGTGGATGTTGTAAGAGAATCTTAGGAACTTTGGAGGAAAGAATTGCCTTGCTTTTCTTCGTGTTTTGGTGTTGAATTTTTGTTTTGGTTTGCTTTGGTTTTTTGGAAATACTTGGAGGAAAGCATATATGGCTCTGTCAGGTCATGTTGGATGTTTCTCAACTTTTTTTTCCTCTACCATTCCCCTAAAGAGCAAATTTTATTTTAATCAATGAATTTAAATTAAATCATTTTAATTAATTAGTTAATTAATTAAAATTTAGATTAGATTAACTTTCTCCCTAAAGAGAGGAATGGAATTAAAAACTAAGGAACAAGATTTTAGAGGAGGGCTGAGTTTGGGAGGGCCACGAACCATTGTAATATCTAAGATTCCTTTCACTTGCCTCCCAAGAACCGACTTTCATCCCTTTGGGGAGATGAAGGATCAGATATCCATTAACTAATGGAAAAGGAGGAGAGAGGGCTCATCGTAAAGATAGTAGTGGATCTTCCACACCCCAATTATACCAAGTACAGCCAGCTTCATAAGAAGTGAAAACTAGTTCACACAACAGCTGGCTTCATCATCTCATATCTGAGTTTTCTCTAGGCATCTTTTCCTTACTGCTTCTCTTACTCTGAATGATCAGCCACCCAAATGCCAGATGTTCACCAATGTTCTGGAATGGCTAGCATACATCTTATTGTTCTATCTATCTGACAGTGGCAAGGAGAACACTGTCAACTGTCACTAGCCCAAAACTGGCTCATGAAGGGCCTTACCTAGGGAACTTGCAAAAATACAGATTTCTGTAGATTTATTTTATTTTTTATTTGAGAGAGAGAGAGAGACAGCATGAGCAGGGGAGAGGGGCAGAGCAGGGGAGAGGCTCAGCATGGAGCCTGACATGGGGCTCCATCCCACCACCCTGGGATCACAACCTGAGCCAAAATCAAGAGTCTGATGCTCAACCTACTGAGCCACACAGGTACACCTGTAAATTTTTATTGAGGACAACACTTCACAATGCAAGCTGCTCATTATATATATCAATTTTGTCTTACTTTCTCAGTCACTGAATTCTTTTTAGTACTGCTTTCTTGCAGAGATGATATAAATAATTAACTAAAAGGGCCTTGCCCTGTCGTCCTGGACTGCCAACAGAACTTTCCTCCATCCGATTTTTAAACAGAAAGAGCATCGATTACTATGGAGACGTTCACAGTTGGGGAAAAAAAAACCCAAAAAACAAAACTGATGACAACTTAGAATTCCTCAGGTTCCAAGCTCATGGAAACACACTCTGAAGCACCATTCACAATGCGCGGGTAGCCGTGGTGGTGTGAGAGAGCTGCAGAAGAATATGGGCACTCAATTTGAGAAGGAAGGTAAGAACCACTTGTGTTGTCCCTTCTTTGAGGGAGCTTTGTAGTGGGGGATTGAGAGAGTGGTTAAAGGCAAGGTACCCAAGAGAATTTCTCCTGAAATTCTGAATTTGCAGTGATTCTAAATAAAGTGGATTTGGCATCTCATTTGGTGTTTGCTCTCATGCAAAGCCTGCAACCTATCTCCTGTTGCCAGAGAATGGACAGGGCAGCAGGAATACGGGGTGGCCTCCCTTGAAGGACCTGAGCAAAGACTGCTCCCGAAGTCTCCCAGATGGGTAATCTTGTGTTGGGATGTGGCACAGAAGGTAGCCTGAAGCACAGTCTGCCAGGATCCACCCCGAAACCATTCCACTGGGCATATGAAGACCCTATGAAGTGGACCCTGCTGGGGGAGGCAGGGAGATGTGGCTGTTTCTCCCTGGGATTACTTACCCTAGGAAGTTGGGCAGGATACCCAAAGGACATCTCGTGTGCTATCCGGTGATGCAACATCAGCCTCAGTCCTCATCACCATTGCACACAGCAGGCAGCAGCAACTTCACAGAACCAGATGAGGCCGAGAAAGGAGGCCACTTCATCTGAGCCACCCACCTTCTCCACCCACTCCATGCTTTGGGATGGAGGCCCGGGCCCACTGGATCTCTAAGGGAGAGGAAACTCAGAAGCTCAGCTCCAAAATGGATACGGACTGAAGCTGTAATAATACTCGTACTGAAATGGAAAGATTTTCTGGACCAGACTGATGAAAGGAGATTAAATTTTAATACGGTAATGTCCAGCTATAACAGGGTTAGCTTCTCTGAAACCAAGAAGGAAGGGAAGCAGGTGGAAGAAATTTAGGTTCTGCAAGCAAAACAAAGAGAATTTTATTCTTCTACAAGCTTATTTACCACTGCCCGAATCATAACTGTTCTACTTTCTCATCACTCCCAGCAGTGACCTTCACCGAAGATACCAAGGCACTGGATTGACTTACAACATAAATCCTTAACACGCAGGTGGTGGTTGTTGTCATTGTTGTTGTTTTGCAGAAAAATTCAATGAATCTCAATTCTATGAGCTTTGGTTTCTCTGAGAAACACAAGTTAAGGGGGAAAAATGCTTCCTTCTGCATAGTTCTGAGTCAGAAGGAGAATGAATTAAAAAGGAAAATTGCACCAGGACAAGAGTGTTGTTACGATTGCTGTGGCACCACGTCGGCTGTAGAGAAGCAAGACTGTAGAGAAGCAAGCAGGTATAGAGTAAAGCATGATCCTGGCTTGGCGGGGTGCCGGGGCTCCGCAGGTCGGTGAGCAGTAGGCAAACGCGGGATACAGAAGACAAGCTCTCAGACCCACCACCCCAGTGCTTCTTTATCTCCTCTCCAAACATCACACTATTTTTCTTCAGAGGATTTTAAAGAACTGCATTTCCATTTTATTACATTTTACTGCAACCTATTTCTCAGGAGTAATATATCCTCGTTTCTTCGACACATTTCTCCACTTTTAACATTTGCGTTGCTAGCCTTCTTTTGATAAAATGTGTGGCAATGAATGTCTTCTACATGTAGTTCCATGCAAGCCCACCAGTATTTCTCTGCAATAGACACCTAGAAGGATAGTTTGTCTCTAAAAATCTCTGCCTTTGCAGTGCCCCTTTCTGAAAGCTTTCCATTTTCCACTACCAGCAACAATGTTTGAGATGGCCTGTTTCCACCTTCTCAGATTTGAAATGCTTGAGGGAAGAGTATGCATTCCTATTGTATTGCCTTAATTTGTTTTTTCCTACTGACAGGAAGTTGGAACTCTTCTTAAGTTTATTTACGGGTATTTATATCTAGTAAATACTCTTCTTGTCTTAGTCACCCAATAGAATGTGAATAGTAATGGTGAATGTGTACACAACTGTTATTTTGACTATTAACACAGCTTTTAGCTTTTAACCTGTCAGAGTAGTAAATTTCATTAACAAATGTCTTTAAAAAAATTTTTTTTTACATTTATTTATTTTTGAGAGAGCACAAGCTGGAGAGGGGCAGAGAGAGGAGGAGACACAGAATCCAAAGCAGGCTTCAGGTTCTGAACAAGGGTTCAGCACAGAGCCCTAGGCGGGGCTCGAACCGGAGATCATGGCCTGAGCTGAAGGCGGTCACTTAAACCAACTGAGCCACCCAGGAGCCCCTCATTAACAAATGTCTCAATGCTGACATATCCTTGCTCAGATATTCATTAGGATATGATTAATGGCAAGTCCCTTACCATTCAGTAAACTTTCTTTTAATTTTTTTTTAATGTTTATTTATTTTTGAAAGAGAGACAGAGAGACTGAGTGTGAGCAGGGAGGGACAGAATGAGAGGGAGACACAGAATCAGAAGCAGGCTCCAGGTTCTGAGCTTCCAGCGCAGAGCCCAACGTAGGGCTAAAACTTACGAACCGTGAAATCATGACCTGAGCCCAAGTCAGATGTGTAACCACTGAGGCACCCAGGTGCCCCATTCAGTAAACTTTCTTACACTCAAGTTTATACCTTATACTGGGGGATTTTTTTTTTCTATGATTTCTATTATGTCTTCACTTCTCCTTGACTCTCTCCTACTAAAAAAAACAAAAACAATTAGATGGATGTTGGACCTTAGGTATTGATGCTCCATGACCCTCCATGTAAAATCAGTTCTTAAAACTTTTGTCTCTAATGCCCATTATATTCTACAAGATTTTCTCAGCTTTACTTTTCAAATCAGTAATATATTTTTACCTGTGTCCTTTATACTGTTTAGCTCTTTTGTTAATTTTAAAATTCCAGTGATCAAAATTCTAATTTCCAAGAAATCTTTATTTTCTGATTGCTCCTTTTTCATAACAATGTTATGGTATGAAGTTAACATAACATAACATAATGATGTTAAAAGAGAATTTCTATTCGAAAGACTGTTGAATTAGTATCCTGAGGATATCCTGAGGTTAGAAGTGATTCAATATTTTCTTTAGTTCTTCAAATTATGTTTTCAACCATTATGCTAGTTCGCTTAGTTCTTGTCTTTTATATTGTTAGTTTGTATCCAATGTTTGGCAATCCTTGGTTGCCCATTCATTCTGCGAATAATGAGCAAGGTTGATTAATGCATAGAGGTGGAGTGGTATTCCTGTGTTTCTCATCATGCCTCTCTTCTGCCCTGAAGGAGGAGAGGAGTCTCCATCAGCCGGCCTGCTTTATGTCCACATATAGCAAACCCCTCCTCTCCACCGGTAAAATAAGAATTTATTACTCATTCGAGGACGTTAATGGCTTTGCCTCCTACCCTACATCTGTCATGGAGCTCAGCATTCCCTCCAGTCCGATACCCAACCTCGAGGGCTTCTTGGGTGGCATCTTTACTTGCCTTACTACCTGGGAGCTTGGTGGCAAGCACCTCTGCCACCTGTTGCTCAGTGTGACACAGTGAGGAGAGGGAGGGCTGGCCTACATGTCCTGACACAGGTTAAAAAGAACCAACAACAATCTTGATGATTTCCCAGCACCTCTTCCTCCTCTTGCCATGAGTTTACAGGCTGATATTAGCAGGTTCAGAAAAGTAGAAGTTCATCAGCTTTCTTCCTGGTTTATGTTAGACTGTGGTGTTCTCTGTTCTGGCCAGTCCTATCCCTTCCATTCTCTATAGTCCGGAAATTTCTCGGTCTCTGGCAGAAAATGGTACCCTGTCCTGTTACGAGCACTGTGACATGTTTGTCCGTTTTCTGTTATTTTAATGGGTTTTGAATACAAAGAATGGAAAAGACTGTGTCCTCAGTTGTTCATGCTGATTCGGTCCCCTGGGCCCCTGAGCCCTTCTGCTCAGCTTTCTTTGCCTGAAATGTTGGCTTAAAAAAAAAAAAAAAAATCCCCTACACCCGCCAGCCAGTATATAGTCCTGCCATTTCTTTTTTTAAATATGGTAATTGCGCAGTGAGATATTCCCTTACCATTTCTCCCCAAACTTTCTCACCTGTATTAGCACAAGGAAGGACTCTGTGGCGAGGCTCCTGAGTCCAAATTCCAGAGTCCTTCCAGCCAATGATGATATGTGCAAATTTGGGAGGGTGCCTTGCCGGATCGCACAATCATTTCCTCCATCCCAGGCACTGCAGAAAATAGGTTAATTAACAGGCCAACTTCAGCCTTACTAAATTTATTATGAATTATATGTTCAGGGGTGTTGGTAAAAGGCCAACACTGGCATCTCTTTAACTAGTAATTATTGTGTTTTATTGTTGTGGACCTATAACACATTAACAAGCCAGGACTCGGCTTTATTAGAATGCACGTGGCTCCTCAGTTCCATGCATATTTATTATGCGAGAGAATGGGATTCTTCTTCTCTAGCCTTCACTAATTTAAAAGAAGATATCCTCAATGAAATGTATTCAAATATTTTGACATTTTGCTTCACCTCACTTACAGAGCAGAAATTGTTTCTGACAGTTATTATACACTGCTGGAATCCTGCTGCTTGGGCTGTTGAAGAACAGGTTGAAAAGACACAGCGCTTGCATTTTGTTCAAAGAGTGATTCTGTGGCTTAGAAATAGCAGCACTGTCAGCTGTGATTCACTGAGAGTTTAGATAATATCCAGTCTGTAGTCACTGCTAACATGGGCTTCTGGGCTTGGAGCGGAAGGAAATGAATGGAAGCTGGTGCCCCGAGGTTACTACCCGGGAGGATGAGTGTGAGACATGGAGCTGGCATTTGGCCACCTAAAATTTGGGTAGAAATCTTCCTTCCTCTTTTCCATGTTGTCAGCACCCTCCCCTTCCCCCACCCCCTGTTATACCAGGCTTAAATTTCAAATGCATCTATTTCCACGAGGCACACAACAGTAAATGTTAAATTGAAACACTGGGGCATTACAGAGGCTTGAACTGTCTGAAGCGATTAGAGGCAACATTTGATGGGCGTCTCTTTGATCTAACTGCACTGAAAGCCAAAAATCACTCCCGGATCATCTGTGAGGGGCCATGGGATGCTATGCCACACAACAGCTAACAAACCTAACAAGCAACCTGATGTGATTTCTTTCGGGTACCTTGGTTTATTCAAGTGGACTCCTGCTCTGCATGCAAAAGTATTCTTCTAAAGCAATCGGATAAAATACCGCCTTGCAAAGGGCCTGACGGTAGCAGTGGCAGAGTTTGGCACCAACAGATTGTCACAGAGCCACTGCGACAACCAGAAGCAAGGAGAAAACCATTCAGCAGCCCAGCTGACACCATGTCTTTGAGTTCGCCTCCCATTTCACGTCAAATCCACTGCAAGGTCTGGAAGCAGAAGAGCAACTCAGGGTCAACCCTGATCAGCTATGTGTTCAGAGGGCCAAGAGGACTCGGCTGATCACACTGTGTATGGAGACATGGTTGACTCTGTTGGGCATAAGTTACAGTGAAACAAGAGCCCATGTGGGGATTGAACCTATTCTTACAGGTTAACAAACAAATAGATCACAGACTGAGGACATACTGACGTTAAAAGAGAAGACTCATGGGGTAGTGGCTCTGCCTACATCAGACCGAAGCATCTGGAATTCTGGCTGGTGCAGACATGCATCTGGGGGACTGAGGGCATTTGGGGTTTGACATCCAGATTGCTTGCGGCTGAGGCAGCCCAGCTAAGGAGTCGTCAAGGAGCCCCAGGAAGGGTCTCAGTAGGAGAAAAGGATCTTGCAGCAGGTCAGGGGATTTATTTGCTGGCAATGTCTCCAGGGACCTGTGAGTAAATCTAGAGGGCACTGAGGGGTGACGAGACCCATTATTCATCAGAATGAGACATGGCCAATTCAGCCCTCATTAGGGGTCTCTGCCAGGCGGTGAGAGGTCAGACCCCGGCAGCAACCTGGGAATAGATGAGAAAAAGCTTTTGCCACTTTGGAAAGATGAAAAGAAATGTACCTAGATTTTTTTTTAAAGGTAAAGTCAGCCCTAAAGGAACTACAGAAAAAACGTCTACATTAGACCAGGTAAATCGTTCCAGGCAACTCTCTCAGTGAATAAAGCTAGTTAAGCAGGAAGAGAGGAAGTAGGATCCCAAAGCATTAATCACACTGAATTGCAAATTATCTGTTCCCTGTCTTATTCATTTTTATATCTCTAGTTAGTACCTTACAAAATGCTTGACACACAGTAAGTGCTAAATAAATATTGATGAATGAATGTCAGACTTTTTCATCTCTAATGTAATCACAATCGGGAACCAGGCGGGAAGCCATATATTATAGTATTTTTGAGGCCAGCCTTAACTGTAGCTGCCCAGATAGCTTCTTACGATGCATGATTTGTGGGATCTAAAAATGTTCTGTTGCTCCAAAATATCTCCACATTCCTGAATTTCTGAATCTCCTCAATTCACACATTTTCCACTGGCCATGCTAATGCAGCTAAGTGTTCTATATGGATTATCTCATTTTAGGGTAATATTACTATTCCCATATTATGGTTGAGGAACCTGAGGCAAAGTGACTTGAGTTTACAGATCTGGTAAAGATCTGAATTGGCTCCAGAGGTTGGGCTTTTCAGCACTATTCTATCCTGCTTCCTACACTAGTCCTAAAAGCCTATAACCATACAGATAACATTCAAGAAAGAAAAAAAAATAGGAGCACCTGAGTGGCTCAGTCGGTTAAGCGCCCAACTTTGCCTCAGGTCATGATCTCACGGTCAGTGGGTCAGTGGGTTTGAGTCCCGCATCGGGCTCTGTGCTGACAGCTCAGAGCCTGGAGCTTATTTCAGATTCTGTGTCTCCTCATCTCTCTGCCCCACCCCTGCTTGCTAGCACGTGCTCTCTCTCTCTCAAAAATAAATAAAATATTTTTTTAAAAAAGAAATAAAAGAGGGGCGCCTGGGTGGCGCAGTCGGTTAAGCGTCCGACTTCAGCCAGGTCACGATCTCGCGGTCCGTGAGTTCAAGCCCCGCGTCAGGCTCTGGGCTGATGGCTCAGAGCCTGGAGTCTGTTTCCGATTCTGTGTCTCCCTCTCTCTCTGCCTCTCCCCCGTTCATGCTCTGTCTCTCTCTGTCCCAAAAATAAATAAAAACGTTGAAAAAAAAATTTAAAAAAAAAAGAAATAAAAGAAATGGTCAATCATTAGCATATTTGTTTGCATTGATTCCTCAGACAAATTAACTAGGCATTGAGTTGGACACTGAAGACAGAGAATGTAAGTTTGATCAGAAGGATGTTTTTGAAAATTCCCATCCCAGGGTTCTGACTCATTTATTTAGCACTTGCTGTGTGCTAGGCATTTTGTAAAGTACGAACTAGAGATCCATGGCTGTATGGGTCTGTCTCTATCAGGACAGTTTCATTTTCTGCAAGGGAAAACCGTTTTTTCACATGTGTATACCACAAAAGATGCATTACTTATTTAAGGTTTTAAATCAAATTTTAACTACCCATAGAATTGGGTAAACTTTTTTCTTCTTTACACTACTGTATCATCAAAAATTGGAGATCAAACTGAATGAGAAGATTCTCCAAGGGAACATCCAAAGAATGGCTTCATAAAATGTGCTATTGTCCTATTAACTGGGGAGTGAGGCCATATTACAGCTATTAACTTCATTGCAGGGAAATTTCTATAGCAAAATTGCTATTCAAATGGTCATCTATGAAGGAATAATGGACGTTTTTAGAAAGTGTCTTTAGTAAACATTTGATACAAAATTGAAGCAGTTATGTACATAGTTTTTGTTATGTATGTTTGAGACCACCTCTTTATTTCCCTTGAACTATCCAGAGATTTTTGTGAGGGAAATATAGCCTGTGGCTCACACTGTGATATTAGCAGTTTACTTACTTGTCTTTTCCCAACATAGTGAAGCTCTAACCAATGTTAATAGTTACAATGAAAGGTAACATTTGCACATGTAAATTCTTGAGTTTCCTAGGAAAGCTAGTCTTTCCTTAGCAGAGATTTCCAGAGATTTATAGTAAGTGGTATAAGAAACTATTGGAATAAATATCTCCTCAAACTGGGCATGCAAAGCTTAGAAATTAAGAGGCTGTCAGCATATTTTTTGCTGTGAATTAAAGGCATCTAGATATCTAATCTATATACATATAATATAATGTATATCTAAAATAATATTAGATACTGTGTAATATAATATGGCTTGTTATATTACTGATATATTTACATATATATAAGTATATGTATATATGTGTAGATGTATATTTAATGGTCTGCCCTGTGCCAGGTATTTATAATAACAATGAATTAATACTTAGGGAACACTTACTAAATGTCAGGCATGGTGCTTTAAAAATCCTATTGTAATGCAGAAAACTATAGAAAGCTTATGAAGGTAATCGAAGAAGATATAAAGAAATGGAAAGACATTCCCTGCTCATGGATTGGAAGAATAAATATTGTCAAAATGTCAATACTACCCAAAGCTATATACACATTCAATGCAATCCCAATCAAAATTGCACCAGCATTCTTCTCGAAACTAGAACAAGCAATCCTAAAATTCATATGGAACCACAAAAGGCCCCAGATAGCCAAAGTAATTTTGAAGAAGAAGACCAAAGCGGGAGGCATCACAATCCCAGACTTTAGCCTCTACTACAAAGCTGTCATCATCAAGACAGCATGGTATTGGCACAAAAACAGACACATAGACCAATGGAATAGAATAGAAACCCCAGAACTAGACCCACAAACATATGGCCAACTAATCTTTGACAAAGCAGGAAAGAACATCAAATGGAAAAAAGACAGTCTCTTTAACAAATGGTGCTGGGAGAATTGGGCAGCAACATGCAGAAGGTTGAAACTAGACCACTTTCTCACACCATTCACAAAAATAAACTCAAAATGGACAAAGGACCTGAATGTGAGACAGGAAACCATCAAAACCCTAGAGGAGAAAGCAGGAAAAGACCTCTCTGACCTCAGCCATAGCAATCTCTTACTCGACACATCCCCAAAGGCAAGGGAATTAAAAGCAAAAATGAATTACTGGGACCTTATGAAGATAAAAAGCTTCTGCACAGCAAAGGAAACAACCAACAAAACTAAAAGGCAACCAACGGAATGGGAAAAGATATTTGCAAATGACATATCGGACAAAGGGCTAGTATCCAAAATCTATAAAGAGCTCACCAAACTCCACACCCGAAAAACAAATAACCCAGTGAAGAAATGGGCAAAAAACATGAATAGACACTTCTCTAAAGAAGACATCCGGATGGCCAACAGGCACATGAAAAGATGCTCAATGTCACTCCTCATCAGGGAAATACAAATCAAAACCACACTCAGATATCACCTCACGCCAGTCAGAGTGGCCAAAATGAACAAATCAGGAGACTATAGATGCTGGCAAGGATGTGGAGAAACGGGAACCCTCTTGCACTGTTGGTGGGAATGCAAATTGGTGCAGCCGCTCTGGAAAGCAGTGTGAAGGTTCCTCAGAAAATTAAAAATAGACCTACCCTATGACCCAGCAGTAGCCCTGCTAGGAATTTACCCAAGGGATACAGGAGTACTGATGCATAGGGGCACTTGTACCCCAATGTTCATAGCAGCACTCTCAACAATAGCCAAATTATGGAAAGAGCCTAAATGTCCATCAACTGATGAATGGATAAAGAAATTGTGGTTTATATACACAATGGAGTACTACAGGGCAATGAGAAAGAACGAAATATGGCCCTTTGTAGCAACATGGATGGAACTGGAGAGTGTGATGCTAAGTGAAATAAGCCATACAGAGAAAGACAGATACCATATGTTTTCACTCTTATGTGGATCCTGAGAAACTTAACAGAAACCCATGGGGGAGGGGAAGGAAAAAAAAAGGAGGTTAGAGTGGGAGAGAGCCAAAGCATAAGAGACTGTTAAAAACTGAGAACAAACTGAGGGTTGATGGGGGGTGGGAGGGAGGGGAGGGTGGGGGATGGGTATTGAGGAGGGCATCTTTTGGGATGAGCACTGGGTGTTGTATGGAAACCAATTTGACAATAAATTTCATATATTGAAGAAAAAATAAATAAATAAATAAATAAAAATCCTATTGTAGGGGCACCTGGGTGGCTCAGTCGGTTAAGCGTCCGACTTTGGCTCAGGTCATGATCTCACGGTCCGTGAGTTCGAGCCCCGTGTTGGGCTCTGTGCTGACAGCTCAGAGCCTGGAGCCTCCTTCAGATTCTGTGTCTCCCTCTCTCTCTGACCCTCCCCCATTCATGCTGTCTCTCTCTGTCTCAAAAATAAATAAACATTAAAAAAAAAATTTTTTTTTAATAAAAAAAAAAATCCTATTGTAGGATTTGATCAGGGAAGGTTTTATTGGGTACTGTTATCATCCCTGTTTTAAGGTAAGAAAATCAATGCAGAGGTTAAGTAACTTGCCCAAAGTCACTGAGCAAATAGCAGAACAGGGATTTGAAGCCAGGCAGTCTGACTCCAGAGCCCATACTCTTAGCCACTTTATACATGTGGTCTCGTCTAATTAATACATTCTAAAACATTGGTGACAAAGCTCCATTTCTGACTTATTTGTGTTTATATTTGCAAATGAAGCCCAATTTATTCAAAAGAAGACTACTTTATGACAGAAAATAGCCTTCACACAGGGTTAATAAATGTGTAAAATGTGCCAATATCCTTGTGTCTCGCAAAACACTTTCAAGTTGAAGGTCAAATCAAGCTAATACTGACCTGACTTCCTTTGTCATATTCACTAACTTTCTTTCACTTTTGAAACTAATTCTGAAATACTAGCACTGACCATTCAATCGACACATGAGGTAAGTTATACCTTGTTAGTCTGGTCATAGTTTATCAAAACATAGAGTAATTTGAAGCAATTGCGATTTCCTACCGGATTAAGTGGATGGTTGTTCATCACTAAAATATTGGATGGTCTAAGTCTAGTTCACTCAGAACTTTCCAAAGCCTTTTGCTGCTTTTCAAATTAATGAGAGGTTCACTGTATATAAGATTTTCATTGAAATTTTAAAAGTACCTTGGGCGGGGAGGGGTTGGGGTTGGGGGGATGTTCCTGGGTGGCTCAGTCAGTTAAAGACCCAACTTTGGCTCAGGTCATGATCTCACAGTTCATGAGTTTGAGCCCCACATTGGTTGGGCTCTCTGCTGTCAGCACAGAGCCCCCTTTGGATCCTCTGCCCCCCTCTCTCTCTGCCTCTCCCTGGTTTGTGCTCTCTCTCTCTCTCAAAAATAAACATTAAAAAATAATTTTAAAAAGTGCTTTGGGAAACAATGATATAGCATGCTTTTTAATTTTACTTTTATTTGCACACTTGGGCCTTAAACCATTAAACTTTCACAAACTTTCTGGACTTAAAAACACATCATTCAAAGTTGAACATAATTATTGACATTATCAATATTTACTCAGAGTGCATTTCAAGTAGTTAATATGCCTCAAATTATGACCTTTTACTTAAAACAATCCATCGAAATAATTTTCAAGATATTTTTGAGATACGCATTTACTTATTTGGGCATTGCAGTGTTAGAAAAAATTACATTTTTAAAAAGCTTATTTATTTTGAGAGAGACAGAGACAGTGCAAGTGGGGGAGGGGCAGAGAGAAAGGAGGAGAGAGAAAATCCCAAGCAGGCTCCACAGTTTCACCACAGAGTCTGATGTGGGCTGGAACTCACAAAGCCATGAGATCATGACCTGAGCCAAAACCAAGAGTTGGACACTTAACCGACTGAGCCATCCAAGGTGCCCCAACAAACTTACTTTTCTCTGAGTGTTGAATTCAGTACAAGATAGATCAAATTTCATCTTTTTTTTAATGTTTATTTATTTATTTTGAGAGAAAGTGAGCAAAGAAGGGACAGAGAGAGAGAGCATCCCAAGCAGACTCCATGTTGTCAATGCAAAGCCCGATGCAGCGCTCAATCTCACAAACTGAGAGATCATGACCTGAGCTGAAACCAAGAGTCAGATGTTTAACTGAGCCACCCAGGCACCTCAGAAATTCATCTTTAATATTACCAAAGTTATACCAGCTTTCTTTCTTTGATTTAACTTTGTACAATATATCCTCTCATTCCTTTTTCTATTTTCTTATTTTTTAGTTATTTTTATTTGCTCCAGCTTTAAAATATATAATTGATATAAGACGTTGTATAAATTTAAGGTGGACCACATTATGATTTAATACACATATGTATTATGGAATGATTACCACACAAAGATTGGTTAACCTCACATAATTATGATTTTTGTGTGTTGTGAGAACATTTAGGATTTACTTTTCTATTCATTCATTCATTCATTCATTCATTTATATTTTGAGAAACAGAGCATGTGAGCCAGGGAGGGGAAGAGTAAGAGAGAGAAAATCCCAAGCAGGCTTCTTACTGTCAGTGCAGAGCCCTATGAGGGGCTCTATCTTACAAACTGTGAGATCATGACCTGATCTGAAATCAAGAGTTAGATGCTTAACTGACTGAGCCACCCAGGCACTGCCCCAGGATTTACTTTCTTAGCAACTTTCAAGTATATAATATAATATTGTTAACTATAGTCATCTTGCTGTATGTTAGAGTCCCAGAATTTATTCATCTCATAACTAGAAGTTTATACCCTTTGACCAACATCTTCCTATTTACCACCTCTACCCCCAGCCTGTGACAACCACCATTGTAATCTCTGTTTCTATGAATCAGGCTTTTTAAAGATATATCTCACATATAAGTGAGATTATATAGCATTTGCATTTCTCTGACTTGATTTACTTAACATAATGCCCTCAAGGGCCATCCATGTTGTCACAAATGAAAGGGTTTTTCTTTTTTTTTAAATAGCTTATCCATCAATAGACACTTAGAGTGTTTCAGCATCTTGGCTATTGTGAATAATGTTGCAATGAACATGGGGGAGCAGATATCTCTTAGAAATAGCAAATTTCATTTCTTTTGGATATATACCCAGAAGTGGGACTGCTAGGTCATATGGTAATTCTATTTTTAATTATTTGAAGAAACTCCATTCTGTTTTCCATAGTGGCTGTATCAATTCACCTTCCCACCAACAGTGCACAAGTTTTCCCTTTTCTTTATATCCTCACCAATGCTTGTTATCTCTTGTCTTTCTGATAATATTCATTCTAATAGGTGTGAGGTGGTATCACATTTTGGTTTTGATTAGTGATGTTGAGCATCTTTTCACGTACCTGTTCGTCTTTTGTATGCCTTCTTTGGAAAAATGTCTCTTCAGTTCCTCTGCCCATTTATTAATCAGTTTTGTTTTTTTGTGGTTTTTTTTGGTTTTTTTTTTGTTTTTTGTTTTTTTTTTTGCTATTGAGCTGTATGGGTTCCTTCTGTATTTTAGATATTAACCCTTTAAATGATATATGATTTGCAAATATTTCTTCCTATTCTGTAAGTTGCCTCTTCATTTGATTGATTTTGTTTTCTTTTGCTTTACAGAAACTTTTTAGTTTGATGTAATCCCATTTCTTAACTTTGGCTTTTGTTGCTTGTGTTTTCAGTATCATACCTTAAAAATAATTTCAAGATCCCTGTCAAGGTTTCAGGCCTTACATTTAAGTCTTTCATATTTTTGAGTTAATTTTTTTTTGAGAGTGTAAGATAGACATCCAATTGCATTCTTCTGCATGTGAATATTATCCCAAAATGATTTATTGAAGAGACCATCTTTTCCCCATTGAGAATTCTTCAATCCCTTCTCAATTAACTGTTAGTTGGCTGTGTACATATGGATTTATTTCTGGGTTCTCAATTCCATTAGATTGGTCTATATCTACGTCTGTTTTTATGCTTTGCTATGTGATGAGATAGTAATATACTATTTTGGTTATTACAGCTTTGCAGCATAGCTTGAGATCAGGAGGTTTGAGGCCTCCAACTTTGTTCTTTATCAAGATTACTTTGGCAATTTGGGGCTTTTGTGGTTCCATATGAATTTTAGTATTGTTTTTTCTATTTTTGTGAAAAATGCCTTTGGAATTTTGATACGGATTTCATTGAATCTATAGATGGATTTGGGTAGTGTGGATTTTTTCCCAGTATTAATTTTTCTGATTAATGAACATAGGATATCTTTCCAATTATTTTTGTATTCTTTAATTTCTTTCATCAATATCTTATAGTTATCAGTGTATAGATCTTTCCTCTCCTTAGTGACATTTATTCCTAAGTATTTTGTTGTTTTCGATGCTATTTTATTTATTTTTTTTTAATTTTTTTTTCAACGTTTATTTATTTTTGGGACAGAGAGAGACAGAGCATGAATGGGGGAGGGGCAGAGAGAGAGGGAGGCACAGAATCGGAAACAGGCTCCAGGCTCTGAGCCATCAGCCCAGAGCCTGAGGCGGGGCTCGAACTCCCGGACCGTGAGATCGTGACCCAGGCGCCCCTTCGATGCTATTTTAATGGGATTTTTAAAAAATTCTTTCAGACATTTTATTGTTAGTGTATAGAAATGCAACTGATTCATATATGTTGATTTTTTTTTTTTTTTTTAGCCTGCAACTTTACTCAATTTGTTTATTAGGTCTAATTGGTGGTCTTTAGGATTTTCTGTAATATAAGATCAAGTCATCTGCAAACAAAGACAGTTTTATTACTTCTTCCTTCCTGACTTGGATGTCTTTTATTCTTTATCTTACCTAATTGTTCTGGTTAGGACTTCCAGGACTATAGTGAGGAGTGGTAAGAGTAGGCATCATTGTTTCTGACTCTAAAGGAGAAGCTTTCAGTTTTTTATCACTGAGTATGATGTTAGCTGTGGATTTATTATATATGGCCTTTATTATGTTGAGATACATTTCTTGTATACCCAATTAGTTGAGAGTTTTTATCATGAAAGGATGTTGAATTCGGCCATTTTTTCATGTATTGAGATGATATGATTTTTATCCTTTATTCCATTAATGTGGTGTATTAGGTTTATTGATTTGCACCATGTTTATTGATTGAAACCATCCTTGCATCCCAGAGAAAAATCACATTTGATCATGATGTATGATCCTTTTAATGCACTGTTGAATTTGGTTTACTAGTGTTTTGTTAGATTTTTAGATCTATGTTCACCAGGGATATTGGCCTGTATTTTTCATTTCTTGCAGTGTTTTTATCTGGCTTTGTTATCAGAGTAATGCTGGACTCATAAAGTGATTTTGGGAGTGTTCCCTCCTCTTCAATTTTTTGGAAGAATTTGAGAAGAATCGGCATTAGTTCTTCTTAAAATATTTGGTAGAATTCACCAGTGAAACATCTAGTCCTGGGTGTTTCTTTGTTGAGAGGTTTTTGATTATTGCTTCATCCTCCTTAGTCATTATTGGTTCTGTTCAGATTTTCTATTTCTTCATGATCAGTCTTGTTAGGTTGTATGTTTCTAGGAATTTATCCATTTGTTCGGGGTTACCTAATTTGTTGATTGTACAATTGCTCATAAATAACCTCTGTTGATGTATCTCTGCAGTGTCTATTGTAATGTCTCCTCTTTCGTTTTTAATTTTGTTATTTGAGTCCTATTTATTTTTTTCTGTGGGTAATCTAGCTAAAGTTTTGTCAGTTTGGGGGCACATGGGTGGCTCAGTCGGTTAAGCATCCAACTCTTGGTTTTGGCTCAGGTCATGATCTCACAGTCTCATGAATTCAAGCCCCATGTCAGGCTCTGAGCTGACAGTGTGGAGCCTGCTTGGGATTCTCTCTCTCTCTCTCTCTCTCTCTCACTCACTCTCTCTCTTCCCCCTTCCCCACTCATGTTGTCTCTGTCTCAAAATTAATAAACTTAAAAAAATCTGTTTTTTAAAAAAGGGTTGTAAATTTTATCTTTTCAAAAAATGAACTCTTAGTTTCACTGATATTTTTCCTTATTGTCTTTCTATTCTCTATTTCATTCATTTCTGCTCTGATTTTTATTTTTTCCTTTTTTTCTACTAACTTTTGGCTTAGTTTGTTCTTCTTTTCCTAATTCCTTATAAAAGTTAAGTTGTTTGAGATTTTTCTTTTTTCTTAATGTGGACGTTTATTACTATAAACTTAACCCATAAGTTGTGGCATGTTGTATTTTCATCCTCATTTGCCTCAAGATACTTTCTGATTTATACTTTGAACATCTACTGACCAGGCAGGAGCCTTCTCAGGATCCTGTTAAAGGCCCTTTGTGTGAGAATCCAGTCATGGAAACTTAAGTGAAAACTTCTCCTAGTATGACCATACTAAACAAGGTACTGGAGGCAATCCTATCCAGCAGAAGTCAGACAGTATCCACACCTGCCCAAGCCCCTGGTAGTAAGCCCACCAACCACAAACCCACTGCAGACCCAGGGGCAGCCTCATAACTGGCTTCAATCTAGCATGACTGTGCTTCCAGAGGTAATTCCATTGACCCAGAAAACCAATGGAAGGTCTTTACTGATCCCTGAACAGGCTTCTGCTTGGGACTGGATGGACCTCTGGGTGGGCAGGAGTATCTCTGACCGTAGCTGAGAGGGTCTAGAACCATGCCCTAGGGCTGTTTCAGTTTATAGGCAAGATTGAGGTCTACAGACCTGGCTTTGGAGGCATGAATGGGCGTATCTCCCACCAGGTCCTTGGGTGGGCTGGACTGTTCCCTGACTGTGGCTGGAGGGTCAGAAGCTAAGAAAAGAACTCTTTCAGAATCTCTGAGGTTGTAGACATGAGTATCTCCCACTGGGTCCCTGGACCTGTGGGACTGCTGGCATACTGTGACCAAGAGGGAGCTGAAGCTGGTACAGGGTACTCCAGGAAAGCAGATGGGATATCTCCTGACAGGTCCCTGTGCCAGTAGGTCTGTTCATGGACTGCGGCTGTGATGGGCTCAAGCCCAGTTAGAGGCCCTTTTAAGGATCTACAACCTGAATGGATTTGGCAAGCTTACCTCCAGGTGCTCCCCACCCTGCACCTAAGAGGGCCTGCAGATATTCCTGGGCCACTTTCATGTCCATGGCTAGGTCCAAGGTCTGTATGCCTATTACCTGATGCACAGATAGGTGCGACACCTCTCTGGTCCCTTGGTGAATAGTGTTGGTGACAGGACCAAAGCCAAAAGGGGCTGCAGCCAAGTCCTTAGGGTACTGAGCTGTTTTTGAGTCTGTAGCCAGGATCACAGTCAGTGATTGGTTGCCTGGATGCAAGCCTGCCTTCTCATAACAGCTCTCCTCAGTCTCAAACTGCACCAGGGTTTCACAGTGTCCTGCCTGGATCCTGGATCCCCACAAAGGCACTTCTGTCATGGATGGATGCCAAATTATTGTTGTTAAGTGGGGGGAGCGGGGGATACAAGTGGAAGACATCTTACTGGGCCATCTTGCTGTCATCGCTCCCCATTCTTTTTCTTTACACTCTTCTAAGCCCATGGACTTAAATGTGTCTCCATTAAGCAGTAAACTGTTGTTTTGTCCTAGGAATTTTGAAAATTATTCGACATATTTGATCATGAAACCCAGAGAGCCAAAGTGTCATCATGACCCCTTTAGTAGTTCAGGGAGTAATAGAGACCAGGTAATAAAGGGAGTCCTGGCTAAATTCAGTTCCCAGTGGGCCCACTGAGTCTGAAGACGCACTCAACAGTCACTTCCCAGTCCTGAATGTACATCTGGAAATAATGTACTTGGTAATTGAAGTAACTCCACACGTTGGGTCCTTAGCTTGCATGGTAAGAGCTCTCATAGTGAGGTAGGCTATATAGAAATATCTGAGACTGCCCGCCATGCCAGCCAAGATAGCAAGTCAAAAACAGTACTTTTACTTAGGAGTATTGGCAGGAGATTGACGTCCCCATTAGAGACCTACAGGATTCAGAGCTGGTGGCCACACCAGGTGTCCATTTTATTCACCAGTCTGGCTAACGAAGAAACTGAATACATCCTGGAGAATGACTGTAGACTACTGCTAGCTCAGCCAAGTAGTTTTCCTACTTCACAGAAGTGAACTTCCTACTTCACACAGCTTCATCTGCTGTGCCATGAAGTTGTTTCTGGGACAGATTTACAAGGCCTCTGGGCCCCTCGCTGGCTCATTCAGTTAAGCATCTGACTTTGGGTTTCAGCTCAGGTCATGATCTCACTCACGGTTTCATGAGTTCAAGCCCCAGGCTGACAGCTGTGAAGCCTGCTTGGGATTCTCTCTCTCTCTGCCCTTCCAGCACTCGTGCTGTCTCTGCCTCTCTCAAAATAAATAAACTTTAAAACAAAAACAAAAAAACAAAAAGAAACAAGGCCTCAGATGTATGGAATCTTGCCACTGATCAAATAAATATTCTTTTTGAATTCCAATTAGAAAAGAGCATAGGGGCACGTGGGTGGCTCTGTCAGTTAAGCGTGTGACTCTTGGTTTCTGCTCAGGTCGTGATCTCATGGTTTCGTGGGTTTGATCCCCGCATGGGGCTCTATGCTGACAGTGCAGAGACTGCTTGGCATTCTCTCTCTCTCTCTCTGTCTGCCCCTCCCTCGCTCACACTGTCTCTGTCTCTCTCAAAAATAAATAAATAGCGGTGCCTGGGTGGCTCAGTCGGTTGAGCATTTGACTTTGGGTCAGGTCATGATCTCGCGGTGTGTGGGTTCAAGCCCCACGTCGGGCTCTGTGCTGATGGCTTGGAGCCTGGAGCCTGCTTCGGATTCTGTGTCTCTCGCTCTCTCTCTCTGCTCTTCCCCTGCTCTCTCTCTCAAAAATAAACATTAAAAATTTTTTAAATAAATAAATAAATTTTATGAAAAAGAAAAGAAGAAAAGAAACAGTTCACATGAACT
This sequence comes from Acinonyx jubatus, assembly GCF_027475565.1. NCBI lineage: Eukaryota > Metazoa > Chordata > Mammalia > Carnivora > Felidae > Acinonyx > Acinonyx jubatus. Next base: position 62,031,530 of record NC_069385.1, on the reverse strand, counting down.
CAGGATGGACAATATTTGTTTCCAATTTTGCCTCAGGGCTATGTTAATTCTCCTGCCCTCTGTCATTGTGTAGTCTGAAGAGGTCTGAAGTGCCTGGGTATCTCAAAGAAGATCTCACTGCTCCATTACACCAGTGACATCATGCTTATTAGACAGGATGAGAAAGAGATGGCTAACATGCTTGAAGCCTTGCTATGTTCCCTGCACTCCACAGAGTAAGGAAGTAAACTCTGTGAAAACTCAGGGGAACTTCTACTTCAGTGAAGTTTGTAGGGATCCAGTTTTTAGGAGTTCAGAAATAACCTGGAATATTTCCTACAAAATAAAAGACAAATTAAAAAAAAAAAAGACAAATTGTTGAATCTTGCATTCCCTACAACAAAGAAGGGAACATAGTGTCCAGTGGGGCTTTAGGGGTTCTGGAGGCAACACACTCCACACCTAGGAACAGAGCTCCTGCTCTGTCTTAGTAGAGACAATGAAGTACCAAATGGCCAAGTATCTAAACTGTTAATTATAAACTGGGTTCTGTCAGACCCACCAAGCATAAATTTGGGTGGGCCCAACAGTAGTTTATTATAAGATGGAAATGGAACACCCAGATCAAGACTGGGCGTAGAGTAGGCTGCAAGAGCAAGTAAGTCTTACATCACCCACCACAGGTGTCCAGCCTCCATCCCCCAGCTCACACATACAGGCATATGGGCGTTCCTGTGTGACTAGGTGAAGGAGGAGGAGAAGGCCCAAACTTGGTTTATGGATGGGTCTCCTCTGTAGATGGATACAAGCTGCATGTGCATAGCAGCTACATTACAGCTGCATTCAGAAGTAGCTTTGAAAGACAGAGGAGAGGGGAAAGATTTGTAACGGGACATGGAGCCCCAGGTGAGAATATATAGAGATATCTGGGTAGTGACTAGTGACGTGGCTGGCCAGTCAGAGGCCTGGAAGGAAATGACTGAAAGTTTTAAAGCAAAGAGATCTCGGGTAGAGGCATATGGGTGATACAGGGGCCTGGGCACGAAGTGTGAGAGTTTGTGTATCACATATTAATGCCCACCAGGAAGTATCCATCAAGCAAGAGGCACTCAATAACCAAGTAGGCAAAATGACCCTCGTCAGCCTTCTTCATCAGCCAACCGAAAACTGGCATGGTGGGCCTACAAATGAAATGTCCATAGTAAGAGAGATGGACACATAGTAAGAGAGAGGCCACAAGGACCAGCTGAGGCAATAGCTGAGGATAAGAGTAATTTAGAACAGATTGTGTGGAAAAGTTACCCCCACTTACACCCCAAGATGGACTGCAGCAACGAGGTCAGTAGTTCATCCCACTAATTCCTATCTCTAATTTTCTTCTCAGGGAAAGAGGCCAATGGGACCATGAAGGAGCTGCTCCCTGCACTTGCATGGAGGAGAGCTGTGCGGCACAAAGGGTGGAACGCAATGGCAGTGAAAATACACCAGTCAGATCACCTCTTATGGGAACCATAATTGACTGATCACCCCAGCTGCTGTCCCTTTGAATCTACCACTACATCTACACAGAAGCAACACTTCCTGTGGGCAACTCCCAGCCAATGACTGAGCACAGAAGGGTGCTAACAGAAGGCCACCCCAGCAAAATGTAGGACTCCTCAATAAAGCAACATTGACCTTAGGATCCACCCCCCTGCCCCCATCAGCCTGGCCAAACTTTGTTGGAACTGTACTGAATTCTGAGACTTTATATCAACCCCTCCTCCCTCCTTCCATAGGAATCAGACCTGCATTATTGTTTGAAGCTTCTTTCCACCTTTTCCTGCTCTCTTCTCCCTCTTGCACAAGTGTTTCTCCCAGTAAATCTCCTGCACATCTATTACTGTCTTAGTGTCATCTTCTAGGAGGACCTAAACAACACAACAGTCTAGAGTTCTTACCTTCTTTTATTTTTCATTGAAAATTTCCATTTCTTAAAATATATTCCAGTTTTCTTGTGAAAGTCTCTCTCTCTTCTTTCTTCAATATATTAACCACAGCTATTTTAAAGTCCCTACCTGATCATTCTAACATCTGGATCACCTATAGTTCTCTTTCTATTTTTTTTCTCTTTGTTTTTGGACATTTGGTCTAGTTTTTGGCATTCCTGGTAAGTTTTTATAGAATCCTGGACAATATATTTTTGAAATTATAGAGGCTCCTGGTGTTTTTCCAGAAAAGTTTTAATTTTCTTCTTGCAGGTAGAATATGGACAGACCACCTTGATCTAGTCAAAGTGGAGTTTCAAGCTTTGTTAGACTTGATATGTTTCTGATTTAGTCTTGCCTTTACGGTATACTTAGGGTATACCCTTGCTAGGGTCTCAACTGAAAACTTGGATTGTTACCCAGTGTCCCCAGTGGGCTCAGAACCCCCACTCTGCTTCCCCAGACCCAGGAGACTGCTTACGTCTCTGCTGAGCTCGGTATCTTCCTAAATGCTCCTTTTTGTGTCTTGGTATCTCGATGTCTCTCCTTACATCTTCACTGCTTACAATTCAGCAAATGCCTCAAAAAGAAATTGCAGAGAAAATTTCTAGATCATTTCTCTGTGGTTGCCTCCTCTCCTGGCCTCTCGAGTCTTAGCTACCTTGGAAACTCTAAACTCCGACTTTTATCTTTCATTTCAATGAAACCACAGAAAGCTTCAGGCCATCACTTTTTGCCTGCCTTCTTTTCTCCATTTCTTGGATTGGCAAATGCGCAAAGGCATTAATAGATGTAAGAGTGAGGCTTATCTGAATATTCTTTCCTTCTCTCTTGGACATTGGTCCTGCACATCCTGGCATCCTTGATGGCCCTCTGATGCATTCAAACACTCTTTCTTTTCTTTTATCCAGTTCTTCAGGCTCCAAATATGCTATACTTCCTCCTAACTCAGGGCCTTGGTACATGCTCTTGTCCCCTCTTACAACATATTCCCACCTCATTCACCTATTTAGTAACCACTCTTCTTCAGATATTAACTAAACCATTGTTTCTACAGGGAAGCCTACTCCAACATCCTTGGCTAGATCCAACCCTCTCTTATAGGCTTTCAGGATACCACACTCACCTCTACTTTCTAGCTGTCATCACTGGTACAATTTGATATTTATTAGTGTAATTATTGGATTAAATTCTCTCTCCTTTTATACAATGAGCTTAGGGTGGCTATTTATCATGTCTGATCAACATTATACCCCCAGTGATTAAGGAGTGCCTGACACATAAGGAATGCTCAATAAATAGCTATTGAATGAATGTAGTACCATAATCACCTTTTGAAGTAGCTCATCCACTATATTAGAATATGAATATATGAATTAAGACTCTGTCAATGAGTTAATGAAGCCAATAGTTAACAGCTGAATAGTGTCCTTCTCACTAATAATTACACTGTGTGTGTGCATAATTGAAATTGAATTATATATGGCAAAAACGTAAACTTCTCAGTAGTAGGAAAGAGACTTCTTGGATGAATACTTGAATATTCATTGAAACCAGAAAACTACAAAGATCTCCAGGGATATAATTTTGGACTCTGATAAGAGCATTTATGCAGTAATTCATTGAGCAACTCAACCAAAATGAAATGCTGACAAAAAGAAGAAAGATCAAAGCGTGCTTTCAAGGACAGAGCAGGAATCGGGCACTGCAAAAGGAAGGCATGATGTGTTTGGCAGAAAGGTTTAGAGAAAGGGAAAAACAGCAGAGAACGAATTGCTGGGGAGAGCAGAAAGTCCAAAGTGTGTTACCTGTTTTCAACATAAAAAAAAAAAAAAAATACCCTAACATTCCCACCTCCCCAGCTTCATAAAACAAATAGAAGGGTAGGGTGGGAAGTTAATGCCAAGAGCCTAATCATTGTGTTGAAATATCCCAGGAAGCCCACTCTTCATGTGTCAAGGACTTCCACTACTTTGCTGAAAAACTAGCAAGTCAGAAGATTAAATATTGGACCGAATATTAGTTAGTACATGGAACTGGTTAAGGTTTACGTTGGCTACCTGAAGCCAAAATGAACATTTGGTCGATTCACCCCAATGACCAATCAAACCATCCAAATGAGTGCTTTCGTTGAACTAGTTAATTTAGTCACATGTGGGGGAGCAACTCCACGGGGAGATTCTCAAATACAAGGCATGGTAATCTTGTGTGGAGCCAGACTTCACCACACAGTCTACATGTTTTGCTTATCAGTAACATTTGCAACAAAGGCCTAGCGGAAGGGCTTCTAGCCCGGTTTCTTTGGGTAATATGCACACAACCAATTGCATTTAATCTGTCATGATATGTATTGGGCACTACCGTGTGCCCGGCACTGTGTCAGGTATGCTGTGGTAGTTTGAACCACAGATTCTATTCCTGGTCTCGTGAAACTTACAGTCCACGGGGGCAAAAGAAGCACTAATCAAATAAACACACAAACAAATATAAAGTTGCAGCCGTGGCTAGTGGCTAGCAAGGAGAGACCCATGGTGACATGGGAGCCTAAAGTCGGCAATTTGGCCTGGATGAGGGAAGCAGAGGGAACAGAAATGTGTGCAAAATCACTTGGGGTAGCTAAATTCTCGGAACATTTTCTTCTTATAACACCTCACATCTCCCTTTCCTCCCCGATAAGTATTTTACTTGATTGGGTCTTGGGTGGAGAGCCACACCCACAGTTTGGAAAGTGTGGCACTTCTCTCACCATGCAAGTCTCCAAAGTCTCACGCCCCTCCCCCTCCAATGGCCCCAAGGGGAGAAGAAGGCAGCAGAAGAGAGGGAGAGAGCTCAGGATATCAGGGACTATGGAAAGAGTGCATCTTCTCGCAGGTCCCATTACCCTGGAGATACCAACCTCAAGGCGACTTGTTAGCATCCTTGTGGGTGCTGGGACACCCGTCTGCCTTCTATTCTGGCTGCCATGCAGGGAAATTGGGGAAGAGATCAGCTGGAAGGCAGCTTGCACACACTCCAGATGAATGGGCAGCTCGTGATGCCTGCTTGCTCCCGTGTCTCTGATCTCTCGGGAAAAAGATGAAAGACAGGGAAGACAAGGTCAGAGTGGAAGAGTTTACGGAAGTAAACCACAGGGATCAGTCACGTCAGAAATATTAGTGTAGTTGGAACAAAAATAAGAAGTGAAATCACTGGGAATGATTTTAATGAGTCCAAGGCATAGCATTTCCTTCCCCTTGGCGTCGCGTGACGGTCAACGTCCGGCCCACAAGGCAAAAGCAAACCAAACAGGCAGCTTTGGATGGATTCTTGTTTACTGTGTCTTTGACTTCACAGCACCCGATTTGCAGTTAAAATACCAAAAATAAAAACACCCAACAGCCCACATGCCAGATATTTTCCACTAGTATGATGGACTTCAGTGGTTGCTTAGGCCTGTGTCGGTGCTAACATATTTTACAAGACTTGTGAAGAAACTACGATTCTCCACACACAATTGTTTATGTTCCCATGTAAAGCTGCACGCCTTTGTTAATGATAACTAACAAATGATACAGATGCCATGGAAGTTGCTGGAGGTGGGCAAAGAGTGATGACGTCACCATCACCAGCATGAGGGGTCCCAAAATTAAAAAAGAGGGTTTATATGCAGAACATATAAATCAGTCAATGCAATGAGCCAGGACTGCTCACACAGAGCAGAGTGGAAAGTAAGAGCTTGGGAGTGGGGAAAGGGGTTTGTCTGGGTATCCAGAGGCAGGTATAGGTTACGCTGAGTAGTATATATCAGTTCAAGTAGAAGAAACTCAGAAAGCAAGTCCACCTCGCTGGAAGCAGTAAGGAGCACAGCAGCACCTATATTGGTTCAACGGAAGAGTAAAGAGTGGGCAGAACCGAGTTTCCCTAGACACGAGAGACAGAGAAATCCCAGACTGGGGAGTTAGGGCATTGCCTCTGCTGAGCCAAGAGGCACTGACAAGCCTTCTTCCCCTGGTGTCAGGAACCAGGCTAGACCTGCAGTGAGCTATGTAGTGACCAGGAGCCAAAGGGATGAACGCTTACCAAGACAGCAAGAACTTATCCAGACAAATATGATAGTGGCTACAGGACAGAGAAGCGCGTGGGGACAGAAAGGTTTACCTGTCTAAGGTAAAGCAAGTGGGTTAAACAAAGACGAACTGGGTGATAGGGTAAATCATGTACACTGAATGCAGTAGGAGGTCTGAGTTACAGAAGAAACGGACCTTTGGATTTCAGCTCCATTCTCTTGGTCCAGGGATTTTATGCATGCAGTCTCCCACTCCTTCACGTAAGAAATGGAGCCGACAATCCCAGATTAAACAAGTTATCCATCATCTCTCATCAGAAGTCTCTCATTCTTCACGTTTGCCCTGCTCTGAACTGACAGATGCCGCAGAACACATTTATCCCAATGGTCTTTAGCTGACATAATCCTCATTCCTTGTGAATGGAAAGGAAGTAAATTTGTGTAACAATTACTCATCCTTTGTGCAAAGGACTACAGAGGACGTGCGTGGCAGGACCAAGTGCACGGGGCAGGGTGACGAGGAGCCGACTTGGGGACAAAAGCCACTGGTACCCAGGATTGGGGTTTGAAAGCAAACACCTATTTTGATCTCAAGGTGATGGAGGGAAAAGTGGGCTGAGTAATTCAGGACAAGAGATATGAGGGCCTGGGAGGCAGAGATCTAGCTCCTTTCCCCTCCCGACCTTGTTTTCATCCCAACAACCACACAAATGCCTCTTACATTAAACTACAGCTGAGAACAGGAGATTGACAGAATTTTCACTTTTCATCTGGATGATTCAACATCATGTAGAAACAGCTACTGTGGACCTCCTAAGGAGGGAAAGGGTGGGAAGCAACCTATCTCAAAAGACTGATTTAAAAAAAAAGTTTAGAAGCCACTAGGTGTTTGGTACTTATTTTCAAGGCTATAAATCCCACAGCAGGTGCGCCTAAGCAATCAGGATAGGCAAGAACTCTGATAAATTCAATGGTGATACTTAGGGCCACAGAAACCCTGGGGGGCTATAAATAGTCATTAGGAGTGAGATGTTGCTGAACACCAAGGGGAAAATCCACCAATGGAGCAGAAATGTAAATCAGGAACTACTATGATGAAATTGTGTTTTCACAGAAAGTATAAAGGAAGAAAAAAAGAGAAAAAGCAAGAATTAGATTTCCTTCCAACGCTTAGAATATGAGCCATTTTAGAAAGTGTCAAAAGAGGGATGGAGGGAGGAAGCAATTAAGCAAGCAAACCTCCCAACCTATTTCATTTAGGGGTCCGTCGGAACCTGGCAGTTCAGTCCCCATATTCTGGCTGTGTCCACAGTCAATGAGCTTATGAGATTGTCACAGCAAAAGGTGTTCTATCACCTTTAGGTTGCGAAGGTTTGGGTTTCTTTTTGCAAGAGAACAAAATTTATTGATAAACACTGTTTACTTCTCACATATTCTCTGAGGATGGTGGGAGGATCAATGCACATTTGTTAAGTCATCTTGAAGTGTATGAAGGCCCCTGTGGCAAGGGCACCATGCAGATGTAAAGTAGTTATAATCGAGACACCTGAATGGCTCAGTCGGCAAAGTGTCCGGCTCTTGATCGCAGCTCAGGTCAATGATCTCACAGTTCGTGGGTTCAAGCCCCACATCGGGCTCTGCCCTGACAGTGTGGAGGTTGCTTGAGAATCTCTCTCTCTCCCTCTCTCTCTGTCCCTCCCCTGTTTGCTCTCTCTCCCTCTCTGTCTCTCTCAAAAATCAACTTAAAAAAATAAAGTAGGGGCGCCTGGGTGGCTCAGTCGGTTGGGCGTCCGACTTCGGCCCAGGTCACGATCTCGCGGCCGGTGAGTTCGAACCCCGCGACGGGCTCTGTGCTGACAGCTCAGAGCCTGGAGCCTGTTTCGGATTCTGTGTCTCCCTCTCTCTCTGCCTCTCCCCCATTCATGCTCTGTCTCTGTCTCAAAAATAAATAAACGTTAAAAAAAATTTAAAAAAAATAAAGTAGTTATAATCATTTTCAAAATTCACTTCTCACCTGTTGCCACCTCTACCCCCCAAAAAACATACATTTAATTATCAAGGTGCTTTAATTTATTGGATTACATCTCACACACTTCAGGGAATGATAAAAATGTATTTCATTATATTATATTTAACAATGTAGTTTTCAGGTTATTTCTGGTTATAGCTGTGCTTTTGGTCACCTTTTCCATGAATGATGCTTCTATTATTGAAGTAAGTCTCCTTGAAATGTAACTTTGCGTGACATTTAAAGAACTCTAGGAAAGACACATTTTTTTGAGGTTCTCCCTCGCTCTTTTTTTAAAGCAAATTTCACATGTGGATTTATAGAGCAATTATTGTTGCAAATATCCAGCAAAACAGAATCGGAGTGGTGAAGAGTTGGTAATGATATTGTTATACCACTTAATATGTTCTCGGCTGACCCACACAGATCCTATTTCAGAAAATGCTTCCATAGACCCAGAACGTAATCGATTTATTTCCTTGGTCAGGGAAGGTTGGGCATGAACTTGCGTGCCTCAATTATTTCTTCTGTAAAATGGTATCTGCCTCCAAGGCTACTGTGAGAATTAATGAAAGTACCTATATAAAGCTCTTGGTGCATGGTACACACTATATAAATCGTAGGAATCGTGGTTTTTTTGGTCAGGTTATTGCCACCACTGCCTGCCCCATAGAGCGATGTAGGTGATGACCAGGCGCTCTCAATCCTCCTCAATGTCTCTCACGCCTGTGCCTTCCCCAGCTTATTACCAGTTCTTACTGCAGATTCCCTTCACCATCCCCTTGATACCTAAACTCCTACCATAGTCTCTTGACCCAGGTCTCGGTGTCTTTAGAATCCACCTCATCCTGCACACAGACCCCAGTTCTACTTTATTATAATCATGCCTTCCTATGTTTAAAAAATGTTGATGTCCACAAACCCCCCACAGGATAAAGTTGACGGGGTTTAGCCTGGCCCTCCCGGTCCTTCACATCCTAGGCACAAGTTACCCTGACATCACCATTTCCCACTCTTCACCAGCAGTGATAACGTTGTCAAGTCCCACTAATCTCTCCAGAGCAATGGCATGCTGCCATGTTCTTAAATCTGAAGACAGTACATGGATTCTTGGGAAGCTTTCTAAAGTTTTTGCCATCACAGTCAAGGAAAAATCAGACAAAGGTTAAAGAATCTTCCCTATGTGGGTTGAGCCTCCGGCTTCGGCTCAGGTCATGATCTCGCGGTCCGTGAGTTCGAGCCCCGCGTCGGGCTCTGGGCTGATGGCTCAGAGCCTGGAGCCTGCTTCCGATTCTGTGTCTCCCTCTCTCTCTGCTCCTTCCCCGCTCGTGCTCTGTCTCTCTCTCTCTCTCTCTCTCAAATAATAAAAATAAACATTAAAAAAAATTTTTTTAAAAAGAATCTTCCCTATGCCAACCCTTCTCCTCTTTCCCTACTAATACCCTAAAAGAAGAAGCAAAACTGCACATTACTACTGAAAACAACTTTGAGAACACAAAGGACTGGTTAGATTCATCCACATCTGATGTGCCATCCATACTGTTCTGAATCAGGAACTTGGAATTGATCGAGTGTGGGGAGGTCAGGGTGGGTCAGTGTCCAGATGGGGCCTTGCGTAAGAGACTACAGGATAAGGACAAGGGAGGCTGACAGCCCCTGGGCTGCATGACCGGCACTAGTGAGGAAAGGAGAGAGAAGAATGGTAAAGGCGATTCATGGTAACTTTTGCTGTGTTAACAAATTATTCCAGAACTTAGTGGCTGAAAATAACCATTTTATTTTGCTTGTGATATTGTGGGTCATAAAATTAGTGAGGGCTCAGTTGTGCAGGTCTTCCTACAGCTAGAAGTATAGATATAGGAGTCACAGACATAAAGCTTGCGGTTGAGATCATGGTGGAGTTTTGGATTTTTCGGAGAGAATCTGCAGAGAAAAGAAAAGGGCCAAGGGCAGCCCTCTGAGGACACTAGCCTTTGCAGAGTCAGCCAAGGAAGGTTTGTCTTAATCACTAACTTATACACATTCCTTTCATATAAAATACTCCTTGGAAAAGAATGTCCATGGCTACTGAGAAAATAGATGACCAAAAATTCTACTTTCCTTCTTAGTTCTCCCTTGGAGTCCCTCTTGTGGTTGCCATCAGATATTACCCGGGGCTGCTGTCATCAGAAGGCTCAACTGGACTGGTTATCAATACACGATTTTGAAGTGAATTGGATAACAAAAGACATCAGCATTTTGTATCCATACTACCAGTCAGAATAAACTAGTTTTGCTGCAGCAACAAATAACCTCACTGTCTCAGTGGTCTGAACAACAGAAGTTTATTTCTTCCTCCTATATTATGTCTATGGCAGACTGCTGTGGGCTCAATTCCACATTATCATGATTTCCGTCTATGATCCAGCTGATGGAGCAGTCCCTACCTGGAATATCACCAGTCGCCGTGGCAGAGGGAAAAGAGAACAAGGCAAAGCACCCAGTGACTCTTAAAGCTGCTACATGGAGGTAACATATATTACTTCCATTCACATTTTGTTGGCTGAAAATGTACCTCAACCATGCTTGCGCTCAAGGCCAGGGAGGAACAATCTTACAACATGCCCCAAATGAGAGAGAGAACCAAATACAGGCAGTCACCACATAAAGAAAATGGGCACTCGCCACAAAAAAAAAAAAAGTTTGATTTTAGATGGAAGATCAAGGGAGTGATGAATCACTGGGTTCCACTGCAGAATCCAATACTACACTGTATGTGAACTAACTGGAATTTAAATAAATGAATTATATGTTTTTTTTAAAGACGATCAGGGGAGACTTCCTGGAGTATCCAGGAAAGGTAGCATTTGTGTTATACATAAAAGGTGGGAAGGATTTAAATAAATGAAGATGGAGCAAAGAGGGAAGAGAGAAAAAAGCACTAAGCAATAATGTAGGAGAGAGTCTCACTTAACCAGAATACAGGGTGTTAGCTCATTCTAAAAAACTTTACATGGGAGAAAAAGATGAATTTGCTTACACCGAACATGTAAGATCAATAAGCTTGAGAGTAAAATGATATGCTAAGTTATAGAATGGATAATAGGGTAGCATGATAGACCATGAAACTAGGTTCACTGAGTAAATGAAAGAATAATCCCTGAGGATGAGATTTAAGAAATAACTTTTTGCTCAAATCACAGAGACAGGAAGTATCCTATAAGAATTAGAAGATAAAAAAGGGTACCTGGAAAGAGCAGGCACAAGGTGCCTATTCAGAAATAAAAAGGGTGCATATTCACAAGTAAATTTTCAGTCTTCTGTCATGAAAAAAAAAAAAGAACAGACTGTATGGGTTTTGGGTTTAGATGCTGCTAATATCCTCTTGATTACTTGGGTAGGAAAAGTTAACATTAGAAATATCTTCCTTTGTCAGGATCGTCACGTAGCAGGTAACTGGTAGTTTCATTGCTATGCTGAAAACCAATTTGGATTTAAAGCTATCAATGCTTAACTCTCAAATACCAGTTAATATTCTCATTTCTGTAAGCCCCTGGAAGGCAGGGCCTGCATCCAACTTAAACTGATGTCTTCACTGTAAGCATAGTGAAGGTGTTCGATAAAATGTGTTGAGTTACATCATCTATAGGAAAGAATAGAATATTATATAGAATTGCTTCATTTGGGTGGTTCATACTTTTGTTTCAAGGCAAATATTTTGCTTAGGTAAGATTTTTGCCCCCATTAAAGCTTTCATGAGCAGAAATGTGTGGTTTGAATACTGATGTGGTAAATCACAATTTTCTTTAAAACCTTATTCTACGCCAGGCTCCCTTCTTCTCCCTGTGTTTTTGTAGTACTGTCAACTTCCCACCCTGGTGAGCTGAAAGGAACAACTTAGTAAGGAACACCAACTACCTTCTAAAAGTGTCCAGCCAAGGGACGCCTGGGTGGCTCAGTCGGTTGGGCGGCCGACTTCGGCTCAGGTCATGATCTCGCGGTCTGTGAGTTCGAGCCCCGCATCGGGCTCTGTGCTGACAGCTCGGAGCCTGGAGCCTGTTTCAGATTCTGTGTCTCCCTCTCTCTCTGCCCCTCCCCCGTTCATGCTCTGTCTCTCTCTGTCTCAAAAATAAACATTAAAAAAAATTAAAAAAAAAAGTGTCCGGCCAAGAGCACTCCTGAAACAATGAGCTTCTGGCTTTTTCTCTCAGCCTCAGAGAACTCCCTGAGTTTGAGCTTTTTCTCTCAGCCTCAGCAAACTCAATATACTCCTCCAAAACTAAGAGGGGAAAAAGGAGGAAAATACAAAGGAAGAAAGCTCTTTAGGTGTTGACTACTAATATAGCTCCTCCAAGCATTCCCTAGATTATAATCCTTTTGTACCGTATACCTTAGTTCCTTCCAGAAGTCTAGGTTGCCAAACATCAGTATGCCTCAGATCACCAGAGACGCCTTCAGCTCCTGCCTACTGGGTGACCAGGCTGGGATCAAGTTTACCTTTCTAAACATGTGTACGGTAGCTTTTGGTGATCTAGCAATTGTATTTACGTCCCTGACGCTTGGCAAGATCCCTTCCTGAGGAGGTTAAATTTTGTGTAAAGGCTGTCAGGCCAGTAGGCTATGAAATTATTTCTTGGTGAGTTATAGATTGAATATAGTGTATAAAGGGAAAATAGCTATTGCCCTTTCAAAGCAATAGACACTTATAAAGCCCCTCCATCTTTTGAGGGACTGGGCATGGGTGCCTACAATCAACTAGGGAATGGATGAGAAGTAGTGAATACCCGTGTTCTGACTAGAGCCTGCTGAATAGGGAGCATGTGTCTCTGCACTAGAGGGACCAGGTAGCTAGGTGTTGGGTAAAAGGACCTTAGTGCAGATCGATGCACTCCACGCAATCTAGTTGAGTATGAGCTGTACCATAGCTGGGACAGATCAGGGTTCAGTGAAGGATTTTTACCAGATAGATCATATTAAGAAAACAAAAATCATTGACCCATTAGCCGTTTTATTAAGTTAGTTTTGTCTCCTAGAAAAATCTCCATATTATTCTATTTCATTGATGTATCACAATGGCAAAATGGCGTTCCCTGGGCCTCAATTTTGACTGAGGCACTAATGCAACAGGCCCTAACGTGAGTACGAGAGAGTCACCATACACAGGGACATAAAAGAGCCAGGGCAGGAAAGAAGGGGGAAGAGAACTCTGTGAAGAGGTTTATTTGGAGCAAACTGTTATCTGTGACCTGCGAGTAGTGCGAGGATCCTCAGTGGGGGTATGACTCCTTCATCTCCTGCCTGGTGAGGGCGTTCTCTGCAATGGAGCCACTGAGCGCCATGCCCAACACACCTAAGAACACTGCTGGCGGAGGGAGCAGCTCCCTGGGCCAGTATGTACCTACAGTATCAGTGTTTCCTCTGCACCAGAAGGAGGCCACAAGGGAGCAAGATTATTCTGGGTGCTAGACTCCAACAGGGAGAAACAGGAGATGATCCCCCACTGTCCAGGAGCCCGGGAAGAGGCACATGCATTAAGAGAACCTACGTTACATTAAGAGGACTGTAGGTGAGAGGCCCCCAGTGATGCAACCCTCTGAAGAACCAGGAAACCACCCCAAAGGAAGAACCCTATTCCTTCACTTCACCTTCCCCCAGTTTTGAGCCTAATAGAGATGAAAAGCAGCTAGCAAGGGGGAAATGAAATAAATCAACTAGCATCTTAGCATGGGGATGGTGGTTTAGGGCAGAATTCTACCTTTAAGTTTGTGTATGTATGTATGTATGTATGTATTTAGAGAGGGGAGAGGGCAGGGAGGGGTAGAGAAAGACAGAGAGACAGAATCCCAAGCAAGCTCTGCGCTGTCAGTGCAGAGCCTGATGCAAGGATCAAACTCACGAAATCGTGAGATCATGACCTGCACTGAAACCAAGTCAGACACTTAACTGACTGAGCCACCCAGGAACCCCAGAAGTCTACCTTTTAAAGCAGATGAAAGCAATGGTTTAACATTTGGGGAGAAAATCTAATTTCTGAATTGAGACTATTTTTAGCTTAAAACGATGAGATACCCATCTTTTACCCAAGAATAATCATAAAAGGGGGCGCCTGGGTGGCTCAGCCGGTTGAGCGTCATACTTCCGCTCAGGTCACGACCTCACAGCTCATGAGTTGGAACCCCACATCGGGTTCTGTGCTGACAGCTCAGAGCCTGGAGCCTGCTTCTGCTTCTGTGTCTCCCTCTCTCTCTGCCCCTAACCCACTCGCATTCTGTCTCTGTCTCTCTCAAAAATAAATAAACAATAAAAAAAAATTTTTTTTAAAGAATAATCATAAAAGTCACAGGATCTTCTATCCAGGGGCAGAGAAAGATTCTCCTCATTGCCTAAATTTTAAAGGAGCAGGAGAAGCAGACCCAGAATAGTGTTTTATCATATCCTGGGAGCCCTGTACTCAACAGCATAGCACTCACATTTATAATCACCTTCTGAGCCCTCACCTTGACATCACTATGTCTAGTTACAAATGTATAAAAACTGCCTCCAAGGGCACCTGGGTGGCTCAGTCGGTTGAGCGTTGGATTCCTCCTGATTTCAGCTTAGGTCATGATCTCACAGGTCGTGAGTTCGAGCCCTGCATCACACTGAGCACTGGTGACAGTGCAGAACTTGCTTAGGATTCTCTCTCTCTCCCTCTCCCTCCCTCTCTCCCTCTCTCTTTCTCTCTCTCTCTCTCTCTCTCTGCCCCTCCCGAACTCTCCCCCCCCTTTCTCTTTCTCTCAAAATAAATAAAACAAAACAAAACAAACTCTGCCACCATCTTTCTTGTGATGTGAAAATCTACAATTTTCTAAGAGAGAAGATTCAATCTACCCGTCTCAATCCTTTGAAATGTTTGCAAGTAATAAGGGAAGGCGTACTTTCCAGAGATCTTATTTCCTCATCAGTGACTCCAAGTGCAGCCAACTCTTTCTCCCTTGTTATTGGTCACGGAGGCTTAGGATTTTAAACTATGCTCCCTTAAAATAAAAAAGACAGTATTCTGACCCATCCATAAAATTTGCTAGCTACTCTATTCTACCGTAGCTATTAGCTGCCATCTCTTCAGATGTCAGGCTCCTAAAATTTCCTAGACAACCAAATTTCCTAGATTCTCATTCCCCTGTGAACAGGAACCTTCAGAAAGTAAGTGGCAGGGGTGTGAACGTGGGCTATTATTCTGGCAGAGCTGAAGATGAGAGGGGGACGATGGCCCTGATTGCAATGTTACCTGCAGTGGGCTGCACCATGCTAACGGGCAATGGGATCTTTGACTGTCAAAGTGACTTTTCTATTAACAACAAAAAAAAAATGATTAAATATAATTCTTTATCTTCAAAGTGGTCCTTTTGAAAAATCATGATATTTCTACAAAAGATGACAATCTGCCAACACAGAATAACTTGTGAATGCAAATATTGCTTCACTTCATTGTTCCTGGTTTTCTTCAGAAGCTACATAATCTTACTTTCTAAAAAATGTAGGCTGCAAAGTTAATAGAATTCAAAAGGACTACCTTTCAATCTGAAAAGTTATAAAGATGTGAGTTCTCCAAGTCTTTAAGGAAATCCAATTATAGGTCTCTTTTTATTATTATTATTATTCAAGCAAAGACCAAAAGAGGAGCTTTTCTTTCCCGGTGTCATTTGCTCAGCAGGAACTCACCTTGACGTTGGAGCTGATTTCCCTGCATTTCTCATTAAGAAGTTACTACCAGATATCCAAACTGAGACAGAAACAATGTTTAAGCTGTCCCAGGCTGCTCTGCACACATGCAGTATGTACTTTTCACGCTTGTTTCTCTGTGGCTTTCAGGGATGGGACTAGGGTGAAGCCAGTGAAGAGCCTAGGACACAAAATTTACAGAGGAACTCAATCTCAGGGTCCTGCAAGCGTAGGGTGAGAACAAGCGCGTCCTTAAATTTTACACCCTAGGCATCTCACTCCTTCACCCTGGTCCTGGCCCTTATGAACCTTTCATTTCTAAGTAATCCCCGATCATTAAATAAGAAAATGAAAATAAATTTTTAAGTCTACTTAAATGTGTACTGAGTTGCTTTGGAGACTTAAAAAGAACACTGATTTAATATTTAATCTTCATACAAACAGGGAGCTGAGTGAAGTAGGCATTGACTGATAAAGCCTTTCTGTGAATTACACACACACACACACACACACACACACACACACACACACACACACAAAGCCATCCCAGAGAGAGAGCAGGATTCTTTGAGGTATTCAAAACACAAAGGTATCTGAAAACATTCATCTCTGTGCTAGGAGAGAGGTTCTTATTAGTTCTGTCCAAACTATCTAGTATATTTAATATATTGACATGACCATGATAATCCTGACTATAATTGACCTTTTCTCCTTCATCTTATCATCCTACTGATTAAACTGTTTTACCACACAACATTTTTCTATAGTGATCCATTTTCCCTTGCCCAGGTTTTGGTTATGATCTGTTTCTATCAATTTTTACAATGGGGCTATTTCTATAAATGTATGGGAATACAAAGTTCTGCCTTTAAGGCTACATGAGACTGTTTCTCTAACTCTTGGTTTTGCTTCAACTCAGTGCTTAAAGACCATACCGGCTGCAAGCAGCTGCAAAGACCAGTGAGCACCAATCAAAAGGGGGAAGAACAGGTCCTAGGAAATTTTCCTTGACCAGCAGAAATATCTATTGCATGTGTTATTTGATCCCTTGTGGTTTTTTTTTTAACGTTAGCAGTAACAGAAATGTAACGTGACCATTGACAGTTGAAGACTGTGGGGCTCATGGAGTAAGTATAAAAATGACTGGCATTTTCTGCTATTTATCCCAAGAGTCTTAACCATCTCCCCCCCGCCCCATTCATACCGATCATATTTGTCCCCTTCCATCAAGTGGGGCTAAAGTCATGAACTTGTGTCTCTCTGAAATCAAATTCCCAATGATCAAGAAGCCACTCTGTGACACCTCTGAATGGCTAAAGCAAACTATCCCACTTGACTTGGACAAGAAGAAAGCCAGAGCACTCCAGTTGTTGTACAAGAATTTAACATCGCACACAAAAAAAGGATTGCTGATTTCCCTTTTCTCGTGGCTTCAGATCACAGGACATACCCGGATTTCCAACAGGCCCCATCACCCATAAATCAAAATGTGTGTATTTCTCTCTAATGAGCTAATTTAACATCCTATACACAATCAAGAAATTTGGTGCCTATGTCTATCAGGTAATTGCGAAAACAAACAAACCCCAAAAGCTCAATAGCAGTTGATTTCTTGTTCATTTAATAGCTCCACGTAGAGTTTCTGGTGGATGGGCAGGTTTCTTCATGTGGTGCATCAGGGATCTGGGTTTCATCCATCCTAGGTTTCTGCCATTCTCTAGCACTGTGTGGTCTTTTGCATCCAATCATAAGGGCAGACAGAGACTGTGGTGAAGGCACACTCTGTGCTTAATATTCTGGGCCAACAAATGATGTACCTCACTTCCACTAGTATTTCACCAACGTGAATAGACAGATGATCCCACCAAGAGGCTAGGCAATGGGCAAAGATGTCCACGAATGAGCAACCACTTTCCAGTAACAACTCCATGACTGGGGACCAAGCATTTTGGTGAACATCTCTCTTTTCCAGAGTGTTCAACCAAACATAGAAATTTTCAGGAACCATGACATGCACTGATCATATTTTTCAAATTGAAGTGGAGTCTCTCACTACCAAAGCTATGCCATCACTATGAGTTACTGAAGGAAGCTTCCTAAAGTTCCCCACCCTTTGAAGTTTTGAGGATACTCTTTAACACAACAAAGAAATTGTGTACTAAATGTTACTCAATATCTCAAAGAGTTAATGAGCTTTTCAAATATCTCACTCACAGAGAAAATAAAATGTGCATCGAAGCATCAATTTGATAGCGACACTTTTTTCATTTGTGGTCTATAACTTTTGCCTGTATTGTGTCCTATTCTCATTTTTATCTTTAAAAATGCCTGCATTTGAACATTGTGTATAGAAGCTTCCATTCTTGAGAAGAAAAGCATACCAGGTTTCAATTAATAAGTCAGTCAGTTCCCTCTACTGCCTGTCTGCTCCTTATTGGATCCATAGGTCCATGATGTGTCAAGGATAGCAAGAACCTTGGACTCAATCCAGCCCCAAACTCCTCATTTTACAGATGAGCGAACATGCTAGCTAACATTATTGATTCTCCCTCTTCGAATAAGTTTTCCCTTCGCTTTCCAACCCTCCGTCATTTCTTTTTACCATTGCAGATGCCAGGCCATTACCTGAACTAGCTTCCCTATGACTCATATACCCTTGTCTGTGTTTACTCATGAAGTTAAAGGGCTTTTGTTATCCAAACAATTCCTTAAGTAATGTGGCAGGCACTATGTGACCCATCTCAATGTTATTAATAAAAGCGATCTACTGATATTTCTTTTTAACTCTTGGCATTGTTCTTCTTTGATGGATACTAGTCAGTCAATATAAAATAAGGCTTACTCATTCTCTTTCTTCAGAGACAAAAACTTTGAGAGAAATACTCTATACAATACCCTTCCCTTCTTTGGTTACGTCTTGCCACTGACAGGAATTATACTTTAGTTAGTCATAAAAGAGTCACTTTTCTTCATCAGTCTGCTCCCCCAAGTTCTCACTGAACTTCCTGTACAATAATCGCAGAACCAAATTGCTATTCAAAGTTAAAGATGGCAAGTATATCTCAGTGAGGCCGGAAAATAAATAAACAAATGAGCAAATGAATGAATGAATGCTAAAGAGACTCGCACTAGTTAAGTTCAGCCAGGATATTTCTTAGTTGTATGTTTTGCAGGGCTGGACATAGAGAGCCACACCTCCACATCCTAGGGTTTTTATCTCCTTGTAGCAGACTATATTTCACGAAATGTCTATTTGACCTACAAATACTTTTTTCGATCATGGTATCCAGTTATTCACAGAAATGTAACACATCATTATCAGAATATTAGATGCCACCATCTCTAGAAACCCTTGCTGAGCTCCATTTCCACGTGCACATACAATCACCAAGTAAGTAAAGCTCTCTTCCTTTGCATTTCCTTAGCAGCTCCTATTGATATCTGTTTAATACCTCGCACAGTGTATTGTTCTAATCTATTTTGTTCTCTTTTTGGTTTGGAGAGTAGACACTAAGCCATTGGACGTAGTGAAATATGGAAATTCTCAATAAGTATTAGTTAAGTGAATACATAGGAAACACTTAACATGGTTTCGGTTAACCTGGTTACGCAAATCAACGCAGGCTCCTATGCCTCAGACCCGAAAATGATAAAATAGACAACAGGAAGATGTCTTTTTAAGTGAAACGAACAGTAAAATTGTAACCAGATCAGTGGAGCCAACGGTGACTATTTTCAGGCTGTTGATGATCCCTAGGCTCAAAGGTATAAATATAAGATGGTATTCATTCATTCACCAAATACTGGCTGCATGCCTACTGCTTCCTAGGGACTGCAAATAGGAGGAAGAAGGGGACCAGTTTGCTGAGAGATTAAAAAAAACAACAACATGGGTGAATTTTAAGTTCTTCATTAACCGGCCATTTAAAGGTCCCTTTTTCATGGTTTTCTCATTGTGTTGCCAAAGTAACACAACTCCTGAGGAACCCCTTCCGCTCCGTACTTCTTTATACCAGCCCGTTAATAACATTAACCTGAGCCCTACTATGTACAAATCTCTGCACGAAGCACTTTATCGTCACATTCAATTCTAGGAACAACCCAGTTTGAATATGAGGCTGGAGACTGAGGTGAAGTCACCTTCCTTCCCCGTGGCCATCCCCAAGCAGAACTGAGCTCCAACCCCAGGCAGTGAACCAAATCACTATACCCCCACATGTGGTTTCTACACAGCCTTCCTCCTCCTTCCTTTCACAGAAGACATTCACGCTCCACAGCATGTCTTTGACAAAGCCTGGTTCAGGGTCAAGATTTGGTCTCATGTCTTCCCACTGGCACCTCCCTGACCACTCTCTTCGGTCTCCCACAGCTCTACCTTCGAATGTCCCGACGTGCTCTGCACGGCGCCAGTCTCCTGCTCTACGTCTGAAAAGGGACACAAACAATTTAAGAAGAACCGGACAGTTCTGTGGAGCGTGCCACAGTGAGGGTGACGGGCTGGGCACACTGGGCCCACAGAAAGCCCATGAGATTGCAGTGCCCTTCAAGGCCTTCGGGGCATTGGCAGTAAGACCCATAATTCTGAAGGAATTAAACTCCCCCAGTGAAGAGATGGATACTTCACTTGACCCGCAGTCTTCCCTTTGACCACAGACCATTGACTCTGACAGGCTTCAGAAGAAACTTTCTCCAGCCTGTCTCATCAAAGGGAAGCCTGCTACTGTGCAGAGAGGCTTTGAGGTTTGAAGAGGAGAAAGAATATAAAGTGAGGAACTGAGGGGTCTCAAAGGACATCTCTCCCAACAAAAAGCAAAAGAACGCGAGTATAAAAGACCCATGATTTCTCTAACAGTACGTAAAAAATACAGGTTGCTAGTTTGTCATATCGTAAACGTTTTCCCCACTGACTCTGAAGCCATCGTGAGCTGAACCAAATCTGAATTAAAAGAGGCTTCAAAGGAAGCTTAACAGTTGGTCACAAGGGGTAAATTTCCCTGTACTGCAAAAGAGAAGGCTCCCCGGAGGGTGCTAAGTGGTAGGGTCCCTTCAGTAGCTTAATACAGTAGAAAATCATAACTCTTCACAGACCAGAGCTGGATGCCATAGCCACCTTCACCAACTTGCTCAAAGTCGCAGTAAAACAAGAATGCAAACCCACAGCTGTCATCTCTGATGACGGATTTACTGACTTCGGATGGCCACTTCTCTTTTTAATACTTTCCCCCCTCAGCCAGGATGCGGATGACAGAGACACACGCTGCCGAGGCTCAGAAAACTTCCCACAACTGCTGCACTTCTGAATAAAGAGTCACCTTCTCAGAGAATGGGACACCTTTGAATAAGTGCACATTTGCAGACAAAGTAAGAGGAGAATGTTCAGGCTCCCCCTGGGGGGTTGCTCATCCCCCCCTGCCCCGGCACCCCCAGCTGCCTGTCTGCTCTGGAGACCTGGCAGGAGGGTGAGTTACTTCCCCGGAAGGGAAGAGGAAATCCAATGCCCACACTGTCCCCATTCACTGGGACTTCTGACTCCCCATCAGGGAAATTGTATGTGTGTATTTAATAAACACTTCAAAAGTGCCATGTGCCAGGCACTATCCTAAATGTCTTACAACTATCGATTCCCCTGCTCATGACAACCATCCCATTATCGCAACAGGCAAGTTTGATAACTTGCCCCAAATCACATGAATGGCAAGCAGATGGTACCAAGCCCAGGCTCCGGCCCCAGAGCCCAAGCGCTTCCCCACCTTGCCCTGCTGCTTCACCACGAACTCTCTTTTTCCTACGCAAACAAACTTCACGTCCCTGCTCCGTGAGATCTTCCTCTAGGTTTGATATTCCCAGCAGGGTTCATAAGTTACCAGTGCTTCAAGGTGCAATTTTACAGCCTAGCCTGAGATGACTGGGGAAAGGGAGAAAGGACAGGAGGCAGGGGACCACTGCGATTATACTCCCATGGGTAGTTAACTGGGCAGCTTTGTTTTCCTTTGCTATTTTTCCAGTTGCTATCAGAAAACCAGGAGCTTCCGATTCATCTGCCGCTTGAGGCGGTGTCTGCTACCCTCTCCATTTGCAGGTTCCCCTCCCCCCCAGCTCTTTTACGTCCCCCCACTGGTTGTTACTTGGTTCCTCTGCTTCTGGAATGTCTCTGGACGCTGTTTCATTATGTAGAGTCAGGCAAAAGACAGGCGGATGTGTGTGAAGCCACGATGAAGCTGGCACCAGGGCTGCGGTGTCTGTGGTAGTTTATTACCGCTGCCAGCAGAAGAGAAATCTGATCCTGGCAGATGCAGCCTGCTGTGAATCAATATTTTACAGGTAGTATACTTTGAAGAGATGACATCAAGACAGAATCAAAAGAGAGGAGGGGGCGAGAGAGAGAGAAAGAAAGAAAAGGCGCAAGTAGGAGCAGGGAATTTATCCTGACATCCTTTGACAGTCTTTCCCACAAGGAGTGAGAAGAACAAGCGCCAGCAAGGGGAGCCGACACGGACGTGGGGGAAGACGGACTCCTTGACAAAAGCCATTACTCCCCACTTGCCTTCACCGCACACGCTATCACAAAAGGGGAAATGCAGCTGTGATACCCTTTGGACCAAAGGAAGCCTGTTCTTAAGCGCAGGCTGAGAAACACCCAAAGGCACAACAGGAAACAGACCTCTTCCCTAGTGCAGTGACGGGGAGGGACTCAGAAAACACTAAGTGGAGAGGGGAACGTGCCCTCCACGTGCCTGTCTTGGTCTGTGTGTTCCAGATGTCCTTGGGGATCTCTGGAAAACATTCTAGAGCCTTGATCAGGGGGATAAAAATATGAGGTGGGTGACAGGAGCCTGCCAGGCCTTTAAGGATCCCAGGGATCTAAGCCAGAGAGAGAGAGAGCACTCCCCCTCCAGAGCCCCTGAAGGCAGAGGCGCTGACAGGCACCCAGACAGCATTGGGAGGGATGCAGTTCTGCTGAGGATACAGAAGCACTGTGTCTACCTGTGGCCTAGAAGAGTGGGAGGGTGGCTTCTCAAGGGGGAAGAATTCACAAAATAACAATCTAGCTCCTTTTCTGGACAAGACATTGGGAGTGTAAGAGAGACTCAGAAACTAACAACCCTCAGCCCCAGCCCTCAAAGGGGAATTAGACATATACATATTCTGTTCTACTACAAAGTCAACCGATGAGTGCCCAAGAAATAGATCAATGATGTGCTGTAAGATTTCAGAAAAAAAGGAGATTTCTGATAGCCTAGACCTGTAGCCTTTTAAGATCCAAAGAGATCGGGCGCCTGGGTGGCTCAGTCGGTTGAGTGTCCGACTTCGGCTCAGGTCATGATCTCATAGCTCGTGAGTTCGAGCCCTCGTTGGGCTCTGTGCTGATAGCTCGGATCCTGGAGCCTGCTTCTGATTCTGTGTCTCCCTCTGTCTCTGCCCCTAACCCACTCGCATTCTGTCTCTGTCTCTCTCAAAAATAAATAAACATTAAAAAAAAAATGTTTTTAAGATACGAAGAGAGCCTTGGCTTCAGGGATGAGGAATGCTGACTTTAGACCTGACAGTGGGATCAGGGAGAGGTCCAGACGGTCGTGGCAGAACTGGCAGGGTGAGCAGGATCTGAGTGAGATGGTTGGATTTCAACAGGGCAAGGATGCATCCCCGGCACAGGAAATTATTTAGGCCAGCATTTCCCAAATTATGTTCCAAAGAACACAGGGCATGCAGGAGAGATATTCTATGAAATAGCTTCTTTGAGAAACAAGTTTTGGAATTCCCAGCTTACATGGAGATAAAATGTAACACAGGGTTAAAATGTTAGAGGCAGTTTTAGGGGGAAGAAAGAGGTGACCAGTAGTTAAAATCTACAGCAGTTAGACTGAACTTTTTTTCCCCCTGTTCCTCAAAATTTTATTGTGAAAACTTTCAAAGACACCTAAAAGTTCTAAGAATTTTACAGTGAAAACACACTATCTCCACCACTGAGATTCTTCCGTTAATGAACTTTTTAAAAGACAGATTAAGGCCCACGTTCTCCAGATAGTTATCTTATGCCCCTCTGTGGCATTACTTTAAGCTTGTCCTTGCCCTCTGTGGATTCAGCCATGGGCTTTTATTCTAGGCCCTTAAATGAACCACGTTTTTTCTAGTGTCTAGGCCTTCTTATGTATGTATGGTTTCCTCTTCTTAGCTAATTCCTAAAAATTCTTTAGGGCTCAGCTTAATGAGAACCCTGAGCAGGTGACCATGTGCTCCCAGTGAAACTTGCTCCCTCCACAACCCTCATGTGCCATTAGGGCTGACCTTCAGGATCTATCACAGTGTCTCACACGCAGAGAGCTCAGTAACATGGGGTTGAAGATGAAGGAGCCAGGTCATGGAGGGCCTTGAATTCCCAGGGAGAGAGACTAGACATCATCAGTAGGCAATGAGTGGACATGGGGAACTTGGGGGAGGGAAGACAGGCTTGAAGCTGTTTCTCAAGATTACTCGGCAGGGACATGAGGTGGTTTGGAGCACGAAGAGGCTGGTAATATGAAAACACATTAAGAGAACATTGCAAGAGCCTGGCTAGAAATAATGAATTCACTCCAGCTGGTTTTTAAGGAATATGGATAGAAATGAGAGGCTGGAAGAGAGAGAGTCTATGGAAATAGACTTTCTAGGACTCCACAAGAGATGTGACATAAAAGGAAAAGGGAAGCAAAGGTGACTCCAGGTTCAGAACCCACATGACTGGAAGGATGGTGATACTTTCACAGAATGGGATCAGGAGAAGGAGCTGAGGGTGAGGGGAAGAGACAGAGAGGTGAAAGAAACTTGGACTTTAACTTTCAGATACTTTGACTTTAACTTTTAAGTGCTGTGGAAACATCCAGGTGGATTTGGACCTTCCTGGAATCCCACTAGCCAAGGCCTGGGAATCACATTCAGCCATCATCCCCCTCCTAACAGTCTCTCAGGCTGGTCCTCTCCTCCCTCTCCACCACTTGACTGCTGGCTTTATGCAGGCCCTATCACCCCTCATCTGAATTCCATGCATGCTGATGGTTAATTTCTGTGTCAACCTGACTGGACCACAGGGTGGCCAGATTTTGGCCAAACATTATTCTGGGTGTGTCTGTGAGGGTGTTTTTCAATGAGATTAACATTTGAATCAGTAGACTGAGTAAAGCAGACACTCTCTCCAATGTGGGTGGGCCTCATCCAATCAGTTGAAGGCTTGAAAGGAACAAAACATTTGACCTCCCCAACAATAAATGGAAACTCCTCCTGCCTAACTGCTGTGAGCATGGAAATTCGTCTTATCTGGCCTTTTCAGGCTAGAAAGTCAAACTAACATTGACTCTTCTCGGGTCTCGACCTTGCAGGTTTTTTGAATTAGAACTTAAACCATTGGTTCTTCTAGCTCTTGGGCCTTCAGACTCAGACTGGAACTACACATTGGCTCTCCTGAATATCCAACTTGTATACTGCTTATCTTGGGATTTCTCAGCCTTTACAATCACAGGAGCCAATTTCTTATAATTTCTCTCTCAGATAGATAGATAGATAGACAGACAGAGATATATCTATACATAGATATATATCCCATTGGTTCTTTTTCTCTGGAGAATTCTAAGACATGCACTCTTCCTCTCCCTGGTGACCCATCTCTTAGCCTTCCGCTCTTACTATACTATGCTTCCTGGACAAATTACTCTTCTTAAATTAGCTCACTTCCAACTATGCTATTCCTTGGTGAGCTTGGATTTAAAAGGTAAGAGGATGCTGAAGAAATCAATTAAGAGTACCAACAATATTAGAGAGAGAAAGTTATAAGAAAAAAAGAGGTGATGAGTAGTTAAGTATCATGAAGCATTGAGGAGAATAAGAACTACAATGCAGCCAGAGTTCCACAATGAACCATACTAGTGACTTTCGAAGGATGCATTTCTACAGATTGCTGGGTTAATCTGGCCAAGAAGTGTAGGGCAAGGAAGGTAGAAGGTCCAGAACAGAGCCTCTCAAGCTCTCCGTGGGGAAGATTCAGATTGGTCCCCCACTCCAACCCCCAATCAATTGCAGCCTAATATTCTGAAAAATACAATAAAAACCAATTACTTTAAAAATTATTATATGCTTGGACATCATGGCAATGTCAGATTGCTATCAAAATTTTTAAATACTTCTTTTCAGTTTCTAAATGTAGCCCATTGTGGATGTGTACCAACAGCTCACACAGAGTGGCATCTGTCCACATACCACGTTTTGAGTAGCAATAGTCTACAGCTGTACTGTCCTATCCAATAGAGTAGCCATTAGCCACATGTGGCTACTGAGCATGTGAAATGTGGCTAGTCTGGATTGAAACATGCTCCAGATTTCAAAGGCTTAGCAGGAAAAAAAATGTAAAATATCTCCTTAATACTTTTGATATTGATTACATGTTGAGATACTATCTTGTTCCTATTGGGTTAAATATAATGAATTATTAGACTTAATTTCACTTGTTTTTTTTTATGTGACTACCAGAGAATTTTACATTACTTATATGGCTTATATTGCATTTTTTGGACACTGGTCTAGATGGCAAACACTTCTACGATCAAGTTTCCTTAAATGTGCATCCATGGGAAATACACCAGGTAACTTATTTTTCCACAGAATCGAACCACAACGCATCCCTGTTTTACCTATTAGTTATATGGTTGTATCTTAGTTGTTCCTTACAAATATTTGCTTCCAGGATGAGCTGCACTGAACTGAGGATACAGACAGAGGCTTGAGGGGACAGCTGTCCCAATACAGGATAAGGCTCATTTTTTTGCATGCATGAAAAATAACAACGGCAAAGGGTAGGAAACAACAGTGGGCAGAGGGGAGAGGAGGAGATGGGTCATTGGAGGATTAGGTGAGCTTCCCTGTAAATGTCAACAACATCTCAGCATGTTGACATGGCTTACTAAAACCCTAGTGGGGAATTGTGGTATAAGATACTTTGTTAGTCTAAATCATGGAACCAAATATTCTCTTCACAGCAGCCCTCAGCTCTCATATGAAAGAAGAAAAGGAGCCCTTGGAAAAAGTGAACAATGAGATCCCATTTAGGAATAATTTGCATCTTTGAGAATACCATCCCAATTGAAAGACTCTCTTCTTGACAGATTCACTGGGCTTCTGTATCTGAAGAACACTTTAACTTGACTGATAGACTTTGGCTTCACTATGGGTTGAGGAGGGAGGACAGGATACAATGTTAAATTTATCCAACAGTAGTTTTGTGCTCCTTAAGCAAATAAGCAAACAAACATTCGGCCACAACTCTTTTTAAAGATTTTCTAATAAATTAAAGAATAATAAAAAGTTATTCTTGTCAACTAAAGCTATTCAGGGTCATATATTTTTCTTTCCTGTAATGCCAAGAGTAATCAGTTGGGTTCACCCTGTTCATCCCTTTCTCTTTCCATTTCTTATTAACACATATAGCAGGTTTTCACTGCAGCAAACTATTTGCTGTCTTGAGAATAACTCCTTTTCCACCTTCATCATGACTAGCAGGTGGTTTGACTAGAGATCATCAGGCAAATTATCTCCATGCCACCACGTCAACCTCTCCCCTTTCAGAGGTACTTTCCTCACTCAGGCAGGGGGGTGAACATGGAGTGAGGGAAGCAAACAGCTTTAAGAACTCTCTGCCAGGGGCGCCTGGGTGGCTCAGTCGGTTAAGCGTCTGACTTCAGCTCAGGTCATGATCTCAAAGTCTGTGAGTTAGAGCCCCGCATCGGGCTCTGCGCTGACAGCTCAGAGCCTGGAGCCTGCTTCTGCTTCTGTGTCTCCCTCTCTCTCTGCCCCTCCCCCGCTCATGCTCTGTCTCTCTCTCTCTCTGTGTCAAAAATAAATAAACATTAAAAAAAAAAAAAAACCTCTCTGCCAGTTTCCTAACCACCTAAGGCCAGTACTGAGGTCACAATCTTTGGCTTACCCATTTAATTCTTAAATTTGGCATACAGCGCCAGCAAAAGGTGCATTGGGAAGGTTATTTTATGATGTTCTCTTTAGACCCACAGAATGGATGGACTTAACGTACTTGATTGTAACAGAAAGGGCAGGACGGATTGAATGTCTCTCATGTTATCTGGGGAAAAAACTAGAAAATATGATAACAGTGTGTGATACCCAAATACTGGAAACCTAGAGTGACCACCCACCCCAGTTTATGTCTGTTTCCATAGTATAATTGTTCACAGAGCCCCCCTTCATTCTCAAAAGTGCCCCTATTTGGAAAATAAAGTATATGGCCACCCTACGTAACCTGCAGAAAAGATGAGCAAAGCAACTGGGCATGAGACCCACTCGGTCCCATGCCTCACTTCCATCCATCATACTCATAAAAGCTGTGTATGCTAACCGAATGCTGCATAACCATAATTATGATTTCCATCGGGAAGTGACCATTGATTAGGAAATGGAGTTCTTTTTATTGGAGTAGTGTAGGGCTAGCCAGAGGTTAATGGGGACAAAAACAGGCTGGCCTAGAATCCTTGATAGATTAATACTAATTTGCATGGTGAAGGTTAAGTGCTGTGTGGGCTGCCAAAGGAAATGCAAGTGTCTCAGAATAATTGTGGATAAACAGGAAGGTTGGAACAGGAACAGGGGCAACCTGTGTTCCCCTCCAGCTCATGTCCTCAGGGGTGAGATGGTCGTCTGTCTGGGGGCAGAGCTCCTCAGTCCTTGATAGCTCACCTAATGTTGATAGCCTAGGAGGATTCACAGGAAATCGTGAAACACTTGTTTTTATAGTACAATCATCCTTGCCATGGCCCACGACCAGGATGGGAGTTTAAATATCTAATACAAGACATAGACGAGTCAAATGGATGCTCACTGGCAACGGCCAGTACGACTGTGCCATTGTGTACCAGCCGAGAATCACTGCTGCCAATGAAGCCCAACAAGGTCTGACCCGACCCTTTGCTTACCACACTCCCTCACTCGCTGTGCTTCAGCTACGTTGGCCCCTTTCCAACTTCTCAGATAAGTCAAACTCTTGCCCACCTCTGAGCATTTTCCTATTTTCACTGCCTGGTATATTCTTTCTCCAGATCCTGGAAGGGCTGAGTTCTTCCCTTCTGCCATGTGCAAGTGCAGACAGCAATTCCTTTAAATGGTCTTCCAGACACCTCTATTTATTTACGACTTTTTAATGTTTACTTATTTACTTTTGAGAGAGAGAGAGAGAGAGAGAGAGAGAGAGAGAGAGAGAGAGAGAACAAGCGGGGGAGGGACAGACAGAGAGAAAGGGAGACACAGAATCCGAAGCAGACTCCAGGCTCTGACGTGTCAGCACAGAGCCGGACGCGGGGCTCCAACTCACAAACCGTGAGGTCATGACCTGAGCCAAAGTCAGATGCTTAACCGACTGAGCCACCCAGGCATCTCCAGACAACTCTATTTAAAGAGCCACTCTCCTGGGATATTCTCTGCCAAGTCTCTCATTTACTTCCCTCACTATGAGTCATAAGGTGAAATTATCCTGTTTACTTGTTTTCTTGGTCATTGTTTGTCTCCACCACAAGAACAGTAGCTCTTATTCTTGTTGGTCATTATATCATTGTGGCAGTGTTTGGCACATAATATTTGTTGAATGAGGAAAAAAGAAATGAATGAATGAATGAATGAATGATGTCTATGGAAGAATAAGCACAATGATAGCCAATGGGGGACAGTTGCCTGAAAGCTACCTTATCAGTCTGAACCTCACAGAGCCAAAAAGCCCTGAGCAAAGAAGAAATAGCATGGCTGAAGGACCTCCTTACTGGATTACCCAGCATAAGTCCAGGGTTGAGAAGTGAAAGAGGGGCCAACTTCTTCCCAAGATGCTCTGACCATGGATTATGAAGTACACAAAGTCCAGCAAAATGTGGCTACTGTCCCCAGCTATCTAACGTTCACTCCACTCCCATAAGCAGAGTAAAATGTTGGGAAGGAGAGGGTCGAGTCAATTACCAGGGAATTCATGGGAAAAAAACTTGTGGAAGAAAGGAGGGGAAGGGTGGGGTTTGAAGGAGGCTGAGAGCAATGAAGAGGGCAATGCTCTGAAGAAATCAGAGTTGTGGTCCATTCTAACACATTTCCTGCCCCACCCCACCTCCACTCAACACTGCATTGTCTAAAACCTGAGGAAGTCACTTGGTTCCTCAAGTCTTAGTTTTCTCATATGGAGAATGATGATGGGGGTTACTTCTCCAGATCCTATGAAGAATAAGCGCTTTGCAGGTGAAAAGGCCTCGGAACCCTAACCAACAAGCAGGGCAATGTGGTGGCCTCGAGTAGCATAAGCGATAACACAGAAAACTTCCATCATCGTCATCATCATCATCATCATTTCTATGACACAGCGACAAATGCTCCAAGGTCCAGGGTAGCATGACAATCACCATTATTACAAATAGCACATGACTTCTGTGATGTAGTTGTGCTCAGGTACAAAAGGTATTATTTGATTTGATCATAGAATTATAAACTGAATTATTTCTCATATAGGAGATATTATTAGTGAACCAATGGCTTTCCCAACACATTTAACATTTAGCTTTTTTTTTAATTTGTGTAATGAAAAATAAAACAATATCTTTTCTCCCAAATGTTACACATCCTTCATCTACTTCTGTGCCCCTAGAAGAATTCTTGATGTGCCTTCAGATGTGCTTGTTCGTGAATTAACATGTAATAGAGCAAATAAAATTTCCAATATCTTGACCTGGAATCTTAATTGTTTGGGACCCAAGACCTACTTACATGCTAAAGTCACCATATGACAGTTATAAACTTGTGAGTGACAAACAGTTGTCACTGATACCCTGGAGTAAACATAAACCATTGACAGTTTGGCTGTGGTCCAAGTGCTCTGGTGTGGGTTTGATCAGTGAATTCACATTGTGCATATAAGCATGGCCCCGTGGCCGAGCACCCCCAAACCCTCTTAGTGGGTGTCCGTAAGCTTGCCTCTGCAAGTTCACACAGCTTACACTAGATCTTGATCAGAATCGCCAGTACCTTCCCTCTCAGGGATTTTCCTCATTGTGCTACATTTATGCTCAGCCGGCAAGGCTTTGCATTTGAGTATTTTGTTGCAGGGCTATCTGTAGGTAACTTTAGCCAAGGGTTGGCCGACTCCTTGTCTATTGCACTGGGTTGTTTCCACTCCCAAGCCCTGCGGGTGATAGCTGGGTCTACCAGCACTGGAACATACAACCTTTGCCTGAGTGAGTAGCGGATGCTTTCCCTGAGTCTGTATGACAACTTTTTCCCCTTCTGCTCATAGGAAACTTTGCATTTGCAATCCTTCTATAGGACACAGCTGACCTGTTAATAAGGACAATTCTCAAAAACTGTTCATCTATGCTCATTGGGATAAACAAGCAAAAAGCAGGCAGAACATGGGACCCCTCTTGACTTAACCCAGGGCCAAACCAAAGCTTGTAATACCACATATTTATTCTAACTATCTTAACACTTCAACATCATTATATAGCTTTCTCAGATTAAACTGAGGTTGTTTTTGTTTCCTGTCTGTTGATATTTTATTTTAAAATTTAAACCTAGCTAACATGCTTGTTTAAAAGTTTTCATTTTATAATAAATAGTAAGTAATCCATTTGATATCTCACTCCAGTTATTTTATTTTGTAACTATTATTAATGCCTATTTTTCTACTTGTAAAACTAAAAATATATACCCATATAGAAAGTTTAGAGAACACTGAAAAGCTAAAATAAAAATCATGCAGAAACCCACGCACTGAAATTGCATTTCGATGTGTTTTCTTCCCTTTTTTTCTCTCTCCATTCATTTTAATGTACATAAACAAACTGGATCAGAATCAAATGAATTGGATTCTGCATTGTAATTCTTTTATTGGAAAAGGGGCCACAAGAAAGCGTAGCTCCATTCACAAGGCCCTGCCTCTGGACCATGGAAAGGATGTCACCTCTTATAATAAACACACTTGGAGCACCTTCTGTGTGCTTAGCACTCTGCTGTGTGCAGGGAACAGAGATAAATGGCACAGTGCCTGCGCGGTCACCTGTGGGAGGCAGAGAAGTAAATGGAAACAACATGGTATGTAGAGCCCATGACAGAGGGAAGTTCAGAAGGCAGGGATAAGAAAAACTTTCTGGAGGGGACGGCACTGGACTTGAGTCTCAAAGGACTAGGAGAATGATGAGTGCAGAAGCTTAGCATTAGACAGATGGGCAGATTCAGGAAACTGCCAGTGCTTCTAAGCAGCTGGGGCAACTGGATGATCAACTGGAGACGGTCAACTCAGTAACTCCCTTTTAAGGTTTAGAGAAGCCAAATTTCTTTTGAGTGCATTACTCTGTGTCAAATGCAAGATATTTGCATCAAGACAACATTGATCTTCTGTACGTGAAGCTATGACCTATGGACTTTCTCCAAGTCCCCCCATGGACTTGAATCAATCAGTTTTAAGATGGCCAATGTCCAGTTTGATTGAAGACATTTACGAAACGCCAGCTTAGAAAGAAAGCAATCCTGATCAGGCTTCTTTTTCTTCTCTCTCTCTTTTTTTCCATTGAAATCTATTGGTCTAATCATCTACAGAGCTAATACCTACCTAGTGAAAAAGCACAGATTTCTAAATTATCCACTTTAATAAAAAGTCATGTAGCGGGAAGAGAATGAATAGTGTACACATCCTCTAGCATATGTGTGGATATATTCTCTTATTTATGTCTGTTCAGTTCTCTTATCCACCAGCCTTCTGGTCAGAGACCAGAATGTTGAATGCTAAAACCGCTAACAAAAGCAGTAATGGATGACTAACAGGACGTGTTAGACCAGGGATGCCAAACAGGTTTCATTTCACCTGCCGGATCCTGCTGATTGGTAGTGACTCTCTACCAGTCAAGGGTCAGAAAACTTTTTCCATAAAGGGCAAGATAGTAGCTGTTTTAGGTTTTACATGCCATATGGTCTTTATGGCAACTATTCAAGTCTGCAGTTATAGTGCAAAAGCAATCACACATAATACATACACAAATGTGCATCGCTGTGTCCCAATAAAACTTTATTTACAAAAACAAGTAGGGGGCCAGATTTGGTCTGATGATTCCTGGCCTAGAGCACTGAATGGAAAAGGATCTAAGGTTGCATCTCAGCTATGGGATAAGGGTGGGGACATAAACTTGTAATCTCCATGTTTTATTAACTCCATCTAGGAGCTGAAACTTGGAAATGAGACAGCTGAGTCCTAATTCTGGCTCTTTCTCTAATTCACCAGATAATTTCAAGGCAATTGTTTAACCTCTTACATTGGTTAGTGTTCTTGGCTGCAAACAACAGAATCCACTCTGACTAGTTTGAGGCTCAAGTCATAAACCACACAGCAGGATAAACATGGTAACTAAGGATCTAGGGGCGCCAGCCCAGGCCCCTAGAGAACCAAATGCCTTCACCGTGGTGTTGGCCAAGGGATCCGCTCTCCCGGACAACACCTCATGTTGCTCACATCTGTGTCCAAGCCTCAGTGTCCTGTGCATTTGAATAACAAGTCTAAGTCATATATCTGCTCCTCAGCTGAAGAGAACAGTTGGAAATACAGGGATTCTGTCTTGAGAGAACAATACTCACGGGATGGGAAACCATCCAAACTTAGAAAGGGTACATAGAAGGTGGTCAACCATGGCCGACAGAAGTCCACTCTATCTCCCAATCTGGATTTCTTCCCCCACGAAATTGGCAAGCCTGTTGTAACAAACTGCTAAATATGGTCATTTATAGGTCATTTATGTTTATAGTTAAACATTTAACAATGTTTAACTGCTGATATAAGAGAAAGTACTTTGCTTTGACATAATTGGTTATTCTTAAACTTCCCAGAGTTCCAACCTGATGTGCAAACAGCTGTTGAAATACATAATAAATATATGGCTTAACATCTACATTTACCCCTGATTTTGACTTGTGCTTCATGACTTTCTTTTCACCCCACTTCTAAAAGTAGCTTCCCCATACACTAAGGGGTACAGGACATCAGGGAAAACACAACTACTCTTCCTAACGACAACACAAATAACAAGGACCTTCCCAGCCATACTTTTACTATATCAGAAAAACAACCAGTTGCATATTGCAATTTTTTAAATCTCTCTTTTTCTTTCTTTCCTTTCCTTTCCTTTCCTTTTTGTCTTAACGTAAAGTGGGCCAGAGGCCCTGGCACCATGTGTGTCCCCTCTGCAGTCCTGGCAAGTGTCCTTTATACCTTGACAGCTTTATCACCTACAGTCAGCCTTTTCCGTAAGCCAGGCAGGCACATTATTGGAAGCCGGTGTGTCGGCTCCTTCTGTGCCTTTATTGCTGTTCTCATCTTTGTCTACAAAGGAGGAGGCTCTTTTATGGTTGTAGGGATAATTGATTCACTAGACTTTCCTCGGGTCTTTCAAAAAGCTTCTCACCTTATAACTTACTACGATTATAGGCTTCTCTTGCAATTCAAGCAGTCAGGTAATTGTCCAGACTTGGTAAAAAGCGCCCCTTCTCTCACTTCTTAATGTGGGGCTTCTCTGAACTGTTCCCTGCGCTGAGGAATCGCCGTTCCTACCATCAGTCGTTATAATTTCTGTAATTAAAATCCTTCTTCTAGTCTCACCAAACTTTCATGTAGAACACATTTCCTCTAATTCAGATCTCAGCTGCTGACACTTTTTTATTTTGAAAAAACTTTTTTTTTTTTTTTTTTTTTTACATTTATTTATTTTTGAGAGACAGAGACAGAGCGCAAGTCGGGGAGGGTCAGAGGAGAGGGAGACACAGAATCCGAAGCAGGCTCCAGGCTCTGAGCTGTCAGCACAGAGCCCGAAGCAGGGCTCAAACTCACAAACTGTGAGATCATGACCTGAGCCGAAGTCCAACACTTAACCGACTGAGCCACCCAGGTGCCCTGACACTTTTTTTATTTTATAGAGAGAGAGAGAGACAGACAAAGCATGAGCAGGGGACAGGGACAGAGGGAGAAAGAGAGAGAGAAAGCAAATCCCAAGTGGGCTCCATGCTCAACACAGAGCCCAACATGGGGCTCGATCCCACGACCCTGGGATCATGACCCCAGCCATAATCAAAAGTCAGACACTCAGATGACTGAGCCACCCAGGCACGCCTGCTAACACTTTTTAAGTAAAGAAATATGCAAAATACTTATTTGCTCCATACAATCAACTTTCCTTAGCAAATTACAGAATTATAGAGAAAACGCTCCACTTATTTTAAGACATAGCAAAATTTATTCCAAATCATAGGTGTCTTGTCATACCTCCAGCAACAAGCCAGGCCTGTCACATAGGGCTCAATAAATACTTGTTGAAATGGAAATAATGGAAATGCTAAATTCTAAATGGCTATATACATCGTCCCAGATTGTTCTTCTGATATTTTATATTCTATGGCACAAATACCCATGGTGTCCAATATTAGATAAAATACCAGTCACAGTAATGGAAGCAGAAATTGCCATGAATCTTTTTCTTAAAACAAGAGAAACAGTTAATTATTTGGTCAGAATATTTGTAGATTCAGTAAGTATACCATATACATTTTATTTGCTATAAAGGACTGAAACCAAGAGAGGGTCAGGAATCCTTTGGCCTGTCTTTACCACCCTGCCTCAAGCTAAGGCAGCCAAACTCTTAGATAATAAATCACTCTCTTGGCATGGTTTTTGAGTCACTGAATACAGGATATGGATTGTTCTTTTCATTTTACATTTTGCAGAACAATATCTATAATACCTGAGTTATTAGTGGAAGTTTATAAATGGGTTTCAGAGGTTCATAGATAAGCTAATGCACAACGTGTTGTTTATACCTGCAACATATGCCAGCAGGGAAAGAGTCCATAGTGTGAATCATGTTCTCAAATAAGTTAGTGACCAAAAAAGCTCTGACCTAAATGTAACGAAATATAGCTCTACTAGGGTTCCTGTCTGTTTGAAGCGACCCAGCCTAAGGTAGTTTGAAAGGAACTGGTAGTGGATGGCATTTCCAGCTTTTCTATTAATTTGGTAGCTTACAAGCATCATAGACTCAAGATGCGAACTGACTGGAACTTTCACCAAAAAATGTGCTCCTGAAGGCAAGATGCAAGAAATTATGAATCCAGGTCAGCCGGACCAAAATGACCAGTCTAAGATGAGATTTCATCTATACCTAAAAACTCTGCCAAAAATCCCAATGTTTCCCAGGCGGTCCCTGCACTACCCAAGGGGTGGGATTTTAAAAATAGAAAGCATCAAGAAAGTCAACAGCTGAAGGCATAGTTTGGCATGTACGAAGCCTGGGTTTCAGTCCACACTGATGGTGCCCACTGGATTTGTTACAGGATCTGCTGGAAATCAGTGGATTCTCCAAGGACAGAGGAAAAAGGACATGCTAATGTAAAAAGCCAAGTAAGACAGGAGAGTGGAATGTCCGGGGAGAAAAAAAAAGCCAATATATCCATACTTAGAAATGGTAGTCCTTTTTGAGTAAATATAAATAAAGGCTCCTCCCATCTTACAGGCACACTGAACTCTTTCCTGTTTCCAGACGGTGAAAGTTTGTCTCTGCAACCCATGTGTGTTGCAGACATGAACTTCATCTTACTCTTTTCAGCTTGGATCACTGTACTCTCTTCCCCGAGGCAGAGAAAACGTGTATAGGACTTTTTTCCCCTGTCCCTCGCTGACATACGGCTTCCAAAGAAGGCGCTAGCTTTGGCTGCAATTGAAACATATCTTTTCCATGCCCATGATCCCAGCCAAGATGGACTCCTTATGAAATATCTTATCTATAAAGGTTGGGGGAGCTCAGAACCAGCTTTCCAAACTTTTGTTTTGATCTAAAATAGCACGGAGGAAATAGCCCAGGTTTTTTACCACCTATCAGGATACAGGTACAACATGGTTTCCTCAAATAGAGTACATTTTTTTTTTTTAAATAAAAGGAGGGAAAGACTTGTCTCTTCCCAAACAAACACAGGCAGCTAAGTACAAAACCCAGTGTCTCTTTTAGCAAAAAACCTAGTGGTCACACTGGAAGGTGGAGCACAAGTTCTGAAGAGAGTGAGATACAGAACAGGAATTTTTTGATTTGTAAAGTGGAAGGCAAGTGCGAAGAAAATTTGGGAATGTAGACCAGTAGGGTCTTAACCAGAAAAATGAAAACTGAAGTAACTACTATTTGGATAATTAGCCCAAACAAAGTATTTCCTGAGTAAAATGAGGTTTTATACTTTCAGTTGCCCAGAAAATTGCCTTGAATTTCCGTCTCATGCTACAAGTATAGATATGGGCAAAGCTATTTACTGATGAGGGATAAGGGAACAAATGAATCGAGAGCGATCTAAGGGTGGGAAAGTTTCTAGCAGCTTTAAACAATCATTCTGCATAACTTAACACCGAGAGTATAATTTTATAAGTGGACTATTTCTATAGCATCCATAAAACTCAGGGAAAAAAAAATAACGGTGAGTATTAAAAAATAAAGCTAACCAGGTATCATTTCATTTTACATAAAATAGAGATTGCATTCCCAGCTGGCCTGAAGTGAAGACAGCTATTTCCATTTACTATGCCCCTTAAAGCAGTTTTAAAAGTATCAGCCTCTCTGCTCAATTGTAAAATGCCTGCTAGTTTTTGAAGGAGTGCTTTGGAGGGTGAGAAAGATTCAACTCTAAAATGGCTAAGAGACAGTTTTATGAATCTCACTGTGTCTACAAGATGAAGTATTCAGGCCATTATCATGTGCTTATATTTCCAGGATGTGAACAGACAGCTCCTGACTCGGTATTGATGACTGCTTACTATGCTGGCACCTTTTGTGCCGCACAATAGGTAACACGTCTGCAAAACCGCTCTCAGGAGCAGGAAAGGCAGCTGTTAAAATTACACTCTTCCTGCATGAAAACCACCCCCCCAGTTGTGAGCCTCGTAAGTACTGCTAAGAAGTCATCTTACCTGATCTCTGTTGATGAGCTTCATATATATGTGTGGTCTTCTGAAAATATCATCGAGGCGTGTTGCCGGTCTTATATTATTAGCAAGAAATTCTACCTCTTGTGAAGCAACATTATGGCTTAGAGACCCCCTAATTCCTACCTATTAGGCAACCAGTCTCCCATTGGGTTGGAAAAGGCTGAAATTTGCATGCATATAGAGTTTAACCAGAAACATTCATCTCAGGAGAAGAGGACATCTCAAGGTGGCAAAAATCCAAAGGTTCCCATTGTTACTTAGTTTGCCTCTTCTTGTACAAAGCCCTTCTGTCTCCCTAGCCCACTACCCAGCAGCCCACCAGAACCATGAGGATCAGCCCTGATTGTGCTAAACATTCCCCTGCAGGAACCGAACACCACTCATTTCACCGAAGGAAGAACAGTCAGAGCAGGTTTTCTGTAATGACAGCAAGGCCCTTGGTTAAACGCAAGGGTCCATCGGAAACCGTCATGGAAATTTCTGCCTGTTACCTTGGAGGCTGGGTGCTCAGACAGCAACATTCATGAAATGGTGGCCCAGTCTCTCACATTTGTTCATTAGAAATCTGTATTTGTTTTCTGGGGCTGCTGTAACACATTGTCACAAATTGGGTAGCTTCTAACAACAGAAATTTATTCTCTCACAGTTTCAGAGGCCGGAAGTCAGAAACCAAGGCTCTAGCGGAGAATCCATTCTTAGCCGATTCCAGTTTCTGCTGGCTATCTTCTACCGCTTCTTGCCTTCCGGCCACACCTTTCCAACCTCTGCCTCTGTGACCATAGCACCTCTTCTGTCCTTTTTAGCCCCCATTGCCTCTCTCTTCTAAGGACATTTGTGGCGGCATTGTAGGACTCACTCAGATAATCCAAGATAATCTCCTCATCTCAAGATTTCTTAACAATGACATCTGCAAGAACCAATTTTCCAAATAAGGTAATGTTCACAAATTCTAGGGATTTGGATTTGGTAACAGTACCGAGGACCCTAATTCTCGAGTAGCCAAAGATTTTGAGAATCGGTGCAATTGCTGACTGATGCAAGGTTTTTGGTCTATTTCACAATTTTCTCTAATCTAGGCCAAGAACTTTGGCCTTTCTTGGTGCACTGGTCCCAGAGGACTTGAATAAGTCTGGTTCTGCCTTGCCTTCCCTTTAGTCCTGCCACTTCCCTTCACCCTCTCTCCCATGTCCTTCTCTTTACCCAACACACCAACATTGCTGCTGTTACAAAGAAGCGGGCCCTGTAAAATATTTCATCTCTATTTTACGTGTCTCGTCTTAAAGTGAGTAGGCAAGAAAACGAAGCATCGTCTACAGAATCCTTATGCTACAGTGACTTACTTTTGCTATCAATCGGGCTACCTTTAGGACCAAAAACTTCTCCTGCATGTCATATCTGTCTCCTATTTGTTTATCTTCTTCTTTCTTTATTCTCAGATAGACCAGGCTAAGAGAATGCGGTCGCCCTGTTGTTGGAGCCCATTGCTCTGCCAAATCCCGGCAAAGGTGAGGATTGATAGATATTGGGGTTGGGGAAAAATGTAAGGCTACATCTCCTCTCACCCCAAAAAATTCCCTGGCAAGGAGTAAACACAAAAGGATATTGTCCAAATTTGGTAGTGTCTCTACAGCTGGGTCCACCTTAAATATGAATTCAGGGTTGAGCCTTGCTTTTCAATACTCGCACTACAACAAAGAAAAAAGGAAATGCAGCTCAACAGCACTGCATTAGAAACGTGCATAGCTTAGGTGAATTTAACTTAATGCATCAGGCTGCCCGGAGAGAAAAGGAGAGAATAGTTAGATCACGGGGATGTTTCCATCTCCTTCCACTCAGTGAGCCTATGCCCCAATTAGCATGATATGGGAGACACTAATTTCTATTTCCTCAGTCAGTTTCATCTCAGTATCCTAGTCCCTCTCAAAGCACGAGTACTTGCTACAGTGTGCATAATTCTAGAATTGAAAGATATATATCGTCATGCCACATGACCCTTAAAGACAATCCAGCAACTTCATCATAAATGTATATATAATATTTGCACGATTACATACATACTGTTGTATTTTTTGCTGTGTAGGGATGTTTTTAATTATTTTCAAGAGTAATTTTGACAACTCATAATTTTTTACTGACTTGATAAGCTCTTCTCATTACAACTCAACTATGACAAAAGAAGTAAAGGCATTAAATAGCTAGAAGCAGAAGATACCATAGATAGTATCACACATTTAAGTGCTTTTTATGAAAATATTTGTAACTCCGGCTATAGAAGTAGTTTTAGAGTTTGCTGCATCCAGAATATGGCCTGTATCAATCAGAATAGGCTGTTATGCTGCAGTAATATACAACCCCAAAGTCCCTTGGAAAACGTTTGTCTCTGCACACGCTACACGTCTATTGTGGATCAGCTATGGTCCTTCTCTATGCCATGTTCATCAGGGGCCTAGGCCGACCACACATTGACAGTAGTTGTGGCAAAGAGAAAAGAGACAGCAAACAGTGCCCTTTCTTTTAAAATTTCTGCCCGGAAGTGGCAGACGTCACTTCCACTCACACTGCATTGGGCAGAGCAAGTCATATGATCACTCTTGAG
This sequence comes from Acinonyx jubatus, assembly GCF_027475565.1. Lineage (NCBI taxonomy): Eukaryota > Metazoa > Chordata > Mammalia > Carnivora > Felidae > Acinonyx > Acinonyx jubatus. The sequence continues at coordinate 61,991,258 of NC_069385.1, read as the reverse complement.
TTCAATAGGTCAGGGATGTGTAATTCTCCCGCAGAGAGAGGAGAATGGAATACTTAGCAAACTTCCAAAGATTCCCTTCCATATTTCTCCCAATGGCCACCCAACTGACAGTTAAAACCTTAACACCTCTCAAAGAAGCCCATTCTACTTTCAATCAGTTCTAAGTACTAGAGCATTCTTCCTTAGGTTGGTTACAAATCTATCTCCTTGGAGCTGTCACCCATTGGTCCTCTTTTTGTGCTTTGTCAATGAGGACAAATTTAGTTATTTTCCATGGGACAGCTCCTCAAAGATCAGAAACATCCAAGCCCTTCAACAATCTCTCATGCAATATGACATTCCATCTTTTCTCAATCATTTTATTTTTTCAACTCTCTATTCTGATAATAAATCTCCTTAGTATTCCTTTGTCTTGTAGAACTTTTGACACATTTTGGCTAGGAGCGATGTGTTTTTGACATCAAATTCACTTCACTGGGTTCAAATGCCTATCACAAAGCCTGTGGTCTCTCTCTCAATGTCCAATGAACAAGATTCAGCAGGAAGATACACGGTTATGGCACCCTAGGTATCCGTGTTCCCTGGCACTGTTTGTACCTCATTAGTAAACATTTTCTTGAAATTATCTTGGATACTCATTAAATATTATCAGCTACTTAGAACAAAGGATAATTATGAGTTTAATGAAGCGTGCACCAGCTTGCTCAAGTCTAACGTTTGTTTCTCTGCTGGGACCCCATTTTACTTTGCACTTATCCTTCAGCAAAGCTACTCTACAAAGTCACTTTGGCAATAAGAAGTATTTAATTAGATTAATGAATTTTTATCGCCTCTCCTAGGGATTAGGCTTGTTAAATCCTGGCGACCAAAGAACAACAGATTTTTTATTACTGAATGTTTAGGGATGCACTGGTTGTGCTGCCGTGGCGGTCCTCATAAGTCAGCCTGCTCTGGGCAGTTGTACCTGGCATCCCTTGGTAGGCCAGGGATATTTGGCAGACAACCTACGCCTTCAGTTAAATCACAGAAATCAAAATGCAAATGAAATCATGTGCACCCCAAACAGGGCTTTCGGCAGCTGTCTATCTGTCAGAGGCTGCTGACTTATCGTACCCTGACAAAATGTGCCCCTCTTCCTCAATTTGCAGGTGTTTGAGAGGAAAGTGGAGACCCTATAACCAGTACGTCGTCTTCATGAGAGCATGGGTATCCACTGATATTTTTCCTAATGTTGGTGTCATGTTTAATAAGAAGACAGGAAGGGTGAAGTTTTTTTCAGAAGAGTTGTGTTCTAAAGCTGTTAAGCAATATACATATGTAAAACAATTTGGTGTCTTTCATAACGAATCCTTTGAATGACGGTAACATCGTTCATCTAGAAACTTCAAAGCACTTTTTTTAAAAAAAAAAGATCAACCGTGTTTCTCCCCGATCGCATTCCTATGAGGCACTTTTCAAGCATTGGCACCCCCACTTAATGAATGGAAAGACTGAGGCACAAAAGTACAGAATTGGCCAAAGTTGTAAAATAAGTCAGTATCACAGCAAAAGAGCAGTCTCGTGATGACAAGAATGATGGTCTTTCAGAAGTATGTAAATCCAAATGCAATCATAGGATTCTCTCTCACAGTCTTACAGTGATGCCTTGAGAAAAGAGAAAAGAATCCAAAAGGGGCCTAAAAGGAGATCAGAGACTTCCTGGGGTGACAATTTTTGATCAGCATGGAGAGGGGAGAACAGAGACATGGAATGTCGAAAGTAGGCTTCATGGAAGTTCAGAGGGAAATTCAACCAAAATGTAAACAAGGAGCACATGACTACATTTAGCCAATTTGTAAACATTTAGGGTTTATTACACAACAGATGCTGTGACCATATAATTTAGCACACAAATTGGGACAGTTTTGAGAGAGAAGAAGGTGCCATTAATAACACACTAATTGTGCCTTTCTCAGTGCTTCGCAGTTAGCCTAGAAATCAAAGTTTTACAGTCTTTTCAATAAGTATTCTCATTTAAACACTGTCCAAGTGTTACACAAACCTCGCGTCTCGATGAAGGAACTGGCACAGGAGTAAAACAATGAGCAGAAGAAACGGTTTTCAGTAACTACAAAAATGTGAACCAGGTTTACATTACAGCCTGTTCTCTCCTAAGATCAGCCTTCTTTCCTAACACATCAGGTAGAAGAAACACTGCCTGTGAGTAGATTGTACAAGGCTCATTTATAATCTAATTTTTCTTTCCGATTATTTTTTTTAAGCCCGTACTCTCTCTCTGCTGCCCATGTGCAGCTGGCCTGACTAAAGCAGTCACAAAGAAGGCAGCATTTAGGGACTATACTTACCTGCAGACACAGACATTTATCACCACATTGTCAGGAGTTTCCTTCCTCACAGGGAGAGTTGGACTGGATGCCCCTATGAAGGAGAAGTCCCCTTCCACCACTCACCCTAGTAAGGTGACTGATGGAAACGGTAGCATGGAGGGGGAACCTTCTGGAATGTTTCCAGAATAAGGGCCCACACCTGCCTCTAGACAAGTTGTGTTCAATAGAATTTTCTGAGATGATGGAAATGTTCTGTATCTGCATAGTTCGACACAGCAGCTACTCACTCACCACAGGTGGCTATTGAGCATCGAAATGCGTCTGGTGTGACCGAGAAGCTGAGCATTTAATGTTATGACATTTCAATGAACCTTAAAGTCACGTGTGGCTAGTGGCTATCGTGTTCAACAACACAAATGTAGACACTCAGGTTTGTATGCAGACCACTTTGTTTTCTGGGAATCAACAGACATGGCACTTGTTCAAGTTTCTAACACCTAAGTACAGTTTTGCCCATTGGAAACCATCTTGTCTTTAACTAGAATAAGGGCCAAATCTTATTTGGAGTTCAGCCTGCCAAGAAGGGAGCCCAAGTGGGGAACCTTCCCATCGTTATGATGACACCTGATCAGAACAATGATCTAGCAGTGGAGACTCTGGGGCCAACATCACAACCTTAAAGGACGGCCTCCAAAGAGGGGAAATAATGCAGCGCACACAGACTTGCAAAGTAGAACTGTGTGGATCTGCCAAAGCATGGAATGCTCATGCAGGAGACTAAATGCTATCTTTCCATTCTTTTATCTGCAGTTAAGACACAGTTTAAAATAGCTGAGTGGTTGCCTTTGTGCTAATATCATTTAATGTTATGTTTGAATGGCAGGTCTGATTCATCAAGGAAGCAAGATCTGTCCTGGTTTGTATGGCTCCTCTTCCAGTGAAGACAGCTAAGTGACTACAGATTGAGAGCTCTTTTTTGCTCCTTCTATAAACAACTCTGGTGTCAGACTACCCCCTGCTGGACAGATAAGGAAGGAAAGTTAGGCACCATAAAAAAGGACCACCACCCTCCTACTTCCTCCATGAATGTTCTATTTCATTCACGGTTCAGGAAACTATGAGTTTGGATAAAATCGCAAGGCATTTGCCTTGGTCACACCCTTTCATATCTTCTAGATCTCTATGGGGCATGACACTGAAGAAGTGACCCCACCAAAGGTAAACGTGGACTTTTTCTGAACCTTTTTATAGAAGGCTTACCATTCATTACAGGGTCTACGGCTTTGGACAGGAATAGCACGTGTTTTATGAAAAATCAAAGCTGGATAAATTGTAGAGAAGTTCAAATTAAAGCAGTTCACACACCCATACACACACAAAAATCAATTCAACACATGGACATCAGTTGGTTAGCCATCTGACATAACCTCCTCCAGTCAGCAAACCATGCAATGAATGCAGTTCTTGGGACTTTCTGGAACTAACCCATATTTGCAACGTCAATACAAATACTTTGCTATTAGGGCATATTAAAAGGACAAATGTCCTTTGCTGTGAAGGTGCTTCCTAAAGTCCACAGTAAAACTGACTGAATTTCAGCACACCTCTGACCTACAGAGTCATGATAGGCACTAGATCCATTACAAATTCAGAAATAAGCATTGAATTTGACTTTTGAAACTATTTAAATCTTATTTGATTCTTCTATCTTTGAGAATTATGGTATTTTCTTATCTGTTTTCCCCATTTCCAGTATGGAATAAGATATGAAATTAAATATAAACTCACGTAAGTTAGAAATAATTCATCTTATTACATCCTTCCCGCAGTGAAGCCGCAGCTAGGATTTCATCAAAATAATCAAATAGCACTTAACAGCACAGATGTGCCTGATGCCACTCAGCTTCATTTAAATAGATCCTGCCCCTGGCCCTTAGTGATAAGCCAGACGGCACTGACCCTAGGGGTAAGGACAGGTTACTCTGAGAGAGAGCAGTGGTCTGGATACTGTTACAGTGAATCTATCACTAATTAATAAAAATGGGATGAACTTCCCCTTTTATTATTTTCCTTGACTTCATGACAATGATACTTTGACAAGATCCTGGACCACAACTACTGAAACCTTAGCCTCATTTACACCAAATGCAGTTTCTGAGAAAATGACACTTTGCTAACGCCATGGCAGCCCAGTCATTAAATCTGCCACAGGGTCTGGACAGGACGAACCAGAAATGAAGTAATGCTATTACGAGTAATACTGGCCATGTGCTAATGGGCACCCACCGTGATGACTAAACCTGATCTTCACAGGACAGCGCAGCCACGGACGGTACTGTTGCAGAGATGATTTATCTCATCTCAGGGCCCTGCCCTCATCGAAGCAGGGAGGAGGAGAGAGTCAAAGGAAAACAGATTGTAACAGGAAGGCAAGCGAGGAAACCAGCGCTAACTTCACAGCCTGTCCTTCTCCGAAGACTAAAAGTCACCATAGATGAATAATCATGTTCTAACACTAACAAACTTGGGAAATTCAGAACTTCACCAAGGGTGGCTGTCTCCAAGTTGTTCTGGCCCCTCTCAGCTCTCGTCTTGTTTGGACCTCCATGGATGGGTCCTGTTGCCTGACCGGAGGACCACTCACACACACTTAGCACGCACACACACCCATGTGTGTCGAGTGCTTTTGTGATCCTGTTCATCTGACAGAGTCCCATAGGAGATTTTGAAACTATAAGCGAGAAGATTCCTTAAGCATGTAAAAGTAATTTTTGGACACAGTCATTTTGTCCCTTGGTTATAAACTCACTAACAGGTAAGAAACTAAGAAAGCCTACAGCAACTGGGTGGGGAAAATGCAGAAAGCAACCTCTCCTGCATTCAGAAATGGGGTCCTCTGCCGATGTCAGCACAGGGAGATGGGGGGGGGATGAAGTGAGTGAGGTGAATCTTTTCCTTTCTTCCACCTGGATCTCCTTCTGCATGAAGCGGGAACAGGAATATCTGCTTTCCTGACAAAAGGATTTTGCTAATGCTTGAAAACGGCCTTGCTGGTACAAAGTGATAGGTGGCCCAGGAGTGTACTGTGGGAGAATGGGAGAAGCATCCAGAAGAAAAAATATGGCATTAATCTCTTTAAGATCTAGGGGTGATAGCAAAAAGAGATAAATTTTTAAGGTATTTCAGTAGAAGTTCTCAAGATAGATTTAAATTCATGAAATGAATAGATCACAAGCTAACCAATCTATTATCCCAGCTACCTTGATGATTGATGGAGATCAACCAGGTTTTAGCCAGAGCACTTAATTGTTTTTTGTTGTTGTTGGTTTTTTTTTTTTTTTTCCAAGACTGGTTTCAAATCAGGATCCTCGGAGCCCCAGCTCAATTCACCCACCCTTTACTAAACTGCCTCTCTGGCAATGACAACTAGCATATCTTGCACATTTAGTGTGTGCCAGTCACCACACTAGCACTTTCCATGCATTAAAACATTCAGTGCCCGGGACAGCCTTGCAAGGTAGGGTTTGTCATTATTCTGTTTGTAGATGGGGAAATGAGGAGTTGGGCCAAGGTCACACAGCAAATAGAGGCAGAGTCAGGACTGACACTCAGCGAAATCCAGTTATCAATAATGTACAGATAGTGTATGTTCCGACATTCAGAGCCGTGGTACTTAAGAAATAGGGGTGTCCATTTCCAAACCCCCAAAAGGAACGGGCAGTCAGTCTACACATGTGGACCATCCTAACAGCCAACGTAAATCTGATCCGTTTGCTTTTACTCACCTATATCTGGAATAACAACAAATTAACAAGCTGAATATCCTTGCTCCTACCCATAGCTGAATGTGTCTGCATGCTGTATGATACCATGTACATTAACAAAGGTGTCTTAATGTCTCATACCCATCCATGACAAAGTCTGTCCTTGAAGTTTGATTTAGTACTGCTGGTTTCTGATTTAATACCAAAAATAATTTCAACTCAATAAATCTGTTTAGAGAGGAAGACTGAGAAAAAGAGACAGGTTATGAGGGTGTCTTCATGTTCTGATGTTATAGATACAAGTTTAATCAGACCAAGTTTTCACTCAATTCACTGAAATGTACCCACTGTCAATGGGTTCATCTCTTTCTCTGTGACAGGGATGATGTTAATTTCTCCTGAGTCACATGTGAAGTGACCAGGGGAAGAAATACAATAAATCCACCCAGAAATTGGATCTGCAAAGGTACCTGGTAATGGAATGGAAATACCACAGAATCTGCTTAGAGCTAAGGTTTGGGCAACATCTATTCTGCTTGGCACTGAGAAGAATTTTTTTTTAAAGAGAGGAAAGGGGAGAAGGATAAAGTGGAATCTAATTTTGAGAAATAAGGATTAAAGGTTCCATTATTCATGCTGTTTTCACTGTATATATTGAGTTAACAACATGTGATTTTACTGGATGAAAATGTGGGCCACATGCAAGGAGAGTGTGGTACAGATCAATCCCCACAGTGACAGTAATGAGTGAGGGTTAGTGTCTTGTCGGCGTGGGGCTATAAACAGTCCTGGGTTTTGAGCTGGTATAATAAGTGGAGATTGTTCCTAGACTTACTGGGGAGCACAGATAGTTTCTGCCACAGGAAAAGCAACCCCTCCTCCAGAGGCAGAGAGGCTCAGTACTGCTATCTCCCCGCTTATCTTGCAGTAATGTGCGGATTGTAAGCCCCAAGTGCAAGCTCCTGGCAGGGGGCGGGGCTGCATGCTCCTTGGGGTTGGCTGCCTGCCTTCCTTCAGTTATTTATTCTTTCTACACACTGTTTTGTCAATACTTGAGAGGTAGGTGTTTCACCGCCCCAACCCCCCACCACAGACCCCTTCCTTTCCCAAGGGTTAAGGGTCAAGGGAAAAAAAAAACAAAAACAGTTAACAAGTAAAGGAAACCCTGAGAGGCTCACATGTGGATCAATCCATTGTGATGGGACGAGGAGTAGACAAAAACAGGCAATAAACTTACTTCTGAGTTCTGTAATGAGTCACATTCTAAGCCACCCCCACCAAGCCCAAGGTGAGGCTGCTAGAGACTGGCCGAGGACAAGGGAAGAGAGGTAGAGCATTTGTCTAAAGGTCGTAACGTGCCAACTGGCCAGGAAAAATGGGGGCTTCACCTCAACGCGATTTGGTGTCCTGGGTTAAAAAACAGAGAGAGAGAAAGGGACTTTTCACTTTCAAAGCTATTATTGGCTATTAACTACACACATGCTAAAATTTAATGACCTTTTAAGCGCCTATTATTTACCATTAGAAAGCCTGCACATCACCATTCGGATGGAGATCAGATCAGGCAAGAATCAGGCATGGATCCTAAATCTAGGGGAAATGTCCACACAGAGCAAGGCATTTGGTATGGTTTTAAAGGGCTCAACCACAGACTGCTTATTAGTTGCAAGGGGAGATTCAGTAGTTATATAAAGGGAGAGACCAGAAGCTATTTTGACTGGATGGTCAAAATTAACATCACCAATCAACGGGAGGTATTGTTTGACTGTGGATGTGCCACAACATCACCTATGGAGCATTCCAGCCAAGAATGCGTAGCCTTCATCAACAAATGATGAGGTAACATCTGGCAAAATGAGAAATGTCCTCTTAAGAAAAGATATGGAGGCCTACCTGCATTCTTTAAAAATTTCAACGTCAGAAAAGGAAAAAAAAAAAAAAAGACTGTGGAAATGTTCTAGATTAAAAGAGGCTAAAGAGATACAACAACTAATTGCAATACACGACCCTATACTGGAACCTGTATTGAGGGAGGAAATGCTCTAAAGGCCACTATTGAGCCAATTAACAAAATTAAAATATGGGCACTAGCTTAGACAAAAGGATCGTGTCAACATTAAATTTCCTGAAGCTGATAGGTGTGCTGTGGTTATTTAAGAAAATATCCTTGTGCTAGGAATGCACGCAGAAGTATTTAGGGATAAAGGACCATAATATATGTAAATTACCCTTAAATGGTTCAGAAAAAAAATAGTCTGAGTATATATACATTTACATATATCCTATTACAGAGTATCAATATATGTACATGTAAAGAGAGAGCACAAATAATGCAGCAACGGGGGTAAAATGTTAACAATGAGTAAATACGAGTGAAGACTTCATGGTGTTTTTTGTACTATTCCAAGTCTTGCAAGTTTTTTGTAGGTTTGAAATTATTTCCAGATAAAAAGGGTTGTGTGTGTGTGTGTGTTTTTAGAAATGTTTAAGCCTTCGAGTCAGTCCTGCAACTTCCTGACTTATTTCATTTGAATGGATGCTCAAACGGGAGGACATGACACAGAGATGCATTTTACCCAATTGCCTCGGTCTCTGTTCTACCGAAAGCAACATATCCAGTACTCAAAATCTTACCCAATCTCACACCAATAAAGGGGGTATTGATGGCAGTCATGCACTATACTGACAAATTTTCATGCATAAAAGAAAATCAATAAAACAAAACTGCATGCTATCTTAAGCTGTATACACTTCAACACTGGGATTCTCAAGCAATTTTACATTTGGAAATTTCCAATTATGGTCACATATGTCTTACTCTAGTATCCCAACACAGAAATAAAGTATCCAATAGGCAGCCTTCTGAAAGCATTCAGTCTAAGATACAGAACACAGTTTGAAGCAACATATTATTGTAAATTTTCTGACCACTGCCCTTTTATTTAACTAACATTGTTTTTAGTATCTCTTTACCAACAACCCAGAAATATCCAGGCGGTTGGCAACTTAATCTAGGCTTTCACTTAGTTATAGGACCTCAATAAAAATCTTGCATTTCTGTCTATTCGAAGTTTTCCTGATCCCATGATTTGATGAAAAGATTGTGACCTACCAAAGGTTGAAGCCAAATAGGCTAAGAGAAGGGAAGTATTATCCCTGAAAAGCACCCCCTTGTCACCAACATGGTAGCTTTTTCCAGCTCTGTATCTAATGTTTACAATGGTGGAATTTGGTTAATCTGTTGCAGGCACCCATTCATTAGCAATTCGAACTGTGAAGAAAGGGCACCAGGAAGAAAGAAGATGAGCTTTAAGGGACCCAGCTGAAGCCCCCCCCCCCCCCCACCGAGAGCTTACCAGAGTTCCTCCTCCTCTTCCTCGTGGGTCTTGAACCCCAGCCATCCACACCTGCGTGAGACTGCTGTGTGTTTTGCTCAGCCTCTAGTCTCCTAGTCACCACTTTGCAGTAAGTAAATACCTGACATTCAATGTCAGGTCCACCTCTCTGGACTTGCTCTCTCCATAGGATCTTGGTCTCTCAAGACCTTGCTGCCTCCATGGTTCTTCAGTGCCTTCAAACAAATGGTTATTAACATTTGTCCACCTCTCCTAGTTATTCTTACCAGAAGAGTTAGGCTAAAATAAGACATGCTGCCGTTGCTGGATGCCATTGCTTAGCCAGAGAGAAATTTGAATCTTGTTAGAGCAGTTGTGAACAACAACGAAAAAAAAAGCAAAAAAAAAAAAAAAAAATATATATATATATATATATATATATATATATATATATATACAAAAAACCCAAAGATGGGAAAGCTGTGACTTTTATAGACATGGAAGAAAACTTAGCCTTAACAGCAACAACAACAAACTTGGTGGAATGTAGTCCATTATTCAAAGTGTGACCACAGAGCTTTCTTCCTCACACTTTTCCTCCTCTAAACACTGGGATGATGCTTTTTGCCCCTACCTAACGGTGCACCCCCAGGGAGAGGGAGAGCATCCTAGTGAGTTAAGGCAGTTTTTCCAACCACACAATGTAAATAATAAAAATAGACATTTCATAGTATAGGAGGGTAGGAAATAGCATTTATTGAGCACTTACTACATGGTAGGCACTGTGGCAGCACTTCACTTTTAATCCTTATAGAAGGCACCATTATTATCTCCATTTTTACAGAGGAAGAAGTTGAGAAAGTAACTTATCCCAAAGCATACAACTAAAGAGTGGCAGAGCTAAGATATGAACCTGAGCAGTCAGCTGGGGGTTTGATCAAGCAAAGCACTCTTTAAACATCGCACTGCTCGGCTGGGTAGCTGGAGCCAAAAAAGCTGAGATGAGTACTCATACCTTGTAAAGGTGAAATCCTTACACTTCAGTCTCTGTCAGCTGGTCCCCTTCACAGTGGCCCTACCTGTGTGTTGGCATTTGGCCTCAACTTCCACTTGCTGCAGGATGACAGCGCCTGGCCATTGCCTCTCTCTTCTACCTCCCCGCAAAAAGGGAAGGAAGTGACATCTGACTCTTCCCGTGCACCAGATGCTGGGATTGGCCCTTCACACCCTTTATCTCATTTAATCAGCACCACATCCCCGTGAGGTTGGTTTTATTATCACTATTTAATGGTTGAGGAAATAAGGGGCCAAATAGTGCAACAGCTTGCTTCTGTCTCCCTCCAGAGCCTATAATCTTTTCACTGAATTGTGCTGATTGCACTTTGGGTCTGAAAGAAAGGGTTAGGTTTCACTAAGGAGTATCACCGAGGTACTCTAAAATCAGTCGCTCAAAAAATAAGAGGCCAGGTCTTTTACTGGCAATGGATTCTCATGGGAAAACCCTTTTCAATGAAAGCTTTTCTTTTGTAAATTACCATCTCCCGAAAAATAATGAATTCTGCCAAACTTACCACAGAATAGTTAGACCTAAAATTCATCAAAGAAAAGGCTTCATTTCGAGTTTTCAGCAAACAATTGAAAACCAAAGATTGGTATGAGACATACTACATCAGATTGGCTACAAGAATACCACATTTAAGGAGTCTGAACTCCAGCTAACGACCGGGCGCGAATTATTCCTTTCCCCCAAGCTTCCCGAGTAGCCCCAATGAAAAGGTAGGTGTGAGGGGCAGCCTGGATTTGTTCGGCAGCTGGCAGATGTCAGGACTTCCCTCTCAGGAGGTTGAGAGGAGCCTGAACAAATGTAAAGAAACGGGAATTAAACTCTTTTCAAGCCTGGTTATAATGAGCGATGTCTAGGGACTCTTTGACAAGGAAATTAAAAATCTTCTACGTTTCATGGCTTAGTGAAAAGAACACTAACTTTCAAATCAAGGGCTGGCTCAACCTCTTACCAGCTGTGTGACCTTGAACAATTGACTTAACCTCTCTGTTTCCATACCTTCCGTGGTATTACTGTCACTATGAGGACGCAGGTAAAAGGGCCAGGCACCCTCACCTGACACATAGAAGTCACGGACTAAATGTTGGACTGCACCTTCCCTTTCTTGAGCTAACCTAGCAGAACAGCAGCCCTGGAGTCCTTAAAGCAGGAACTCCCAAACTTTAGCGTGCAGAGAATCACCCAGGACACTCTCTGAGACGAACATTCCCTCCCTCTGGTGCAGGAGGTCAGAGGTGAGACTGGGACACCCACAGACCCACTACTAGCTGGGTTCCTGAGACCCTCACTTTGAGGAACACTGCCCAAGGCCTTTCTCACATTGCCCTGCTGGGGACAAAACCACACTTGAACTGTACCTCTTTAAGTTAAACACACGAACCAACACGTTCTCCTTTCCTTGTATATCTGTCTGCACTGGTCAGGGTGCCCAGCGGTGCCCGCTTGCTTCATCCCGGAGTGTTTCCTATGACATTCGGGCACACCGGCTGGCAGAGCGTACTGCCAGTTCCATAGCACCCTCCCTGTCTGGCCAGATTTATGCCATCAGCTGCTTCCAGAAACCTAAATCATGCCTTAGACGCGCTGTGTAAAAGGGACCTTGAGGCAGAAAAAGTTAAGTGGGAAGTGGAACCACTCTGTGGCAATTAAAGCCTTTTGAAATGACTTTCATTTCTCTCCAGTATTTTAAAGAACTACTCTTACCCACCTCAATGCCTGTGATGCTTTTCTGATATTGCTATTTAGGAAATACACATAGAATGCCTAGGGTTATCTGGTCATCAAGTTCTATTAAAAAAAAAAAAATCTGTACTTCATTCTGGCCAAAGAGTTTTGTTTATTTGCTTTACAAAAACAGCTGGTAAATTAACATAGTCAACCTCCTTTACTTGCTCTGTCTTCCATTCCCTGCTAAGTGGTAAGAATGAAAATAAACAGTAGTGAGTCCACAACACGCACAGGAAGACAGGACGAGGAAGTGGGGAGTCAGGGAGAGAATGTCAGAGTATAGATTCCTCCTTATTACAGAGGCAACACGTAGCGTGTTTCTGTGTGTGTGCAACTGCTGAACAGTTACGGATCCTACTTATATTTCCAGATCTTCATCTTGACTGGGGATTAAATCAATACATTGAAGCCAGAAGCACAAACCGAAAGTGACCATGTAAAACCTTGGCCATGGATGCAATCGCTCCAACCACTCACTTGTCAGCAGTCGAGCAATGCACTAACATTGCTGGTTGTTCTTAAGTTAATTCCACCTGATCAATTGGTTAGGTGGGTCAGCTGCTACTTGATGACTAACCCAGGACTCTAATCGGCGTCGATGACAAGGAAATGCAGTGACCCTGACAAGATCCAAACAAAATGAAACCGCCCTTGTAAGACTCACCTAAGTCACATAGAGAGGGTCCATCTCATAATAACTGAGAACTTTTCTTCCTCTTTCTCCTCCTCCCCCTCCCTCCCCTCCCTCTCATATTCACACATGCTACATTTCCAACTGCAATCCCTCTCATTCCCAAATGTCAAAATCGACGCCAACTACTTCTCTTTTGTTCAGCCCCAGTGCCTTCTCATATCCATCCCTGAAATAATACCCTAAAGCGATCACTTGTTGCTGCAGGACAAAGGCAAGCATGGAAAAGAATATAAAATGAGGGCTGTGAGTTCTCTGAAAATCTCAGATGCCTGCTGAACTAAGCCATCTATGTATCTTAGTCAAGCAGAGAGCTCCCCCTAATGACCGGCTCAGGAAGGGAAAAACAAGGAGAGCCTGAGGTTTCATACCGTCCTGCATTTCCGTAGGTGGAAAACAGAACAGGCCATTTGTCAAATGCTAATCTTGTTCAAAAAAGTCTTGCCCATCTTATACCCCTTCAGTCCTCACCCACAAGTTTCCCTACCATTGCCTGCAGCCTCTATGTTAGAGTCCCACCTGTCAAGGCCACCTGGTGGGGTGCCCCGTCCCCCAGTAAAGCACATGCCTGTGGCACAGTGAAGGTCTTTCACACGGAACCTGGCTTAGATAGCGTCCCCTCGTCGTGAGTGCCAGGCTGTCATGGTGCACACTTGGGAGCTGTTTGAAAAATTATATTTCTGGTCCTGAATTAAAGGATTGCATTTCTCCTGAAGGCCAGCTGTTGGCTGACTTCGGTGCCAAGAAGACACTCTTCGAAGTGTCCTCCTGTGTTTCTTTAAATCGTTACTCATCCTCTGGCTGAGAGGCAGCCAGCAAGCCTCACTGGGGATTTGTCTGCTCACTGATAGGGCAGGACCCTGATATCTGCTCTGCTCAGGAGCACCTTGAGAACCAAAGAACACACAGAGTCCTCTGAACAGCAAACGACAGCAGCTTCCACATCAAAGGAAAATGAGTGTCATTTTACTGAAGCTGACGGAAGACTCCAAGACATTCAGGGTCTCATCCCAGCTAGAATAAATGAGGATGTGGCCCCCAGCCAACCTTCTTCTGCCCCTCATCCTCTTTCAGACCTGATTCCAGTCGGGTCTGTAAGACCCAAGTTCTGCCCCAGGGCCCCCATACCCCATGCCCAAATATTGGGTATTAGCCGTAGACCTCTTCTCCACTCCAGCCCTCAGTCAGAACATTCAGATCAGCCACCTGCTCCCAGAACTGCCATTAGGACACAACGTGACTGATGCGCTAATCTGGAGGTGGCAAACTGGAGGCTGGTGAGCCTGGCCAAATCAGGGTGGTCAGAGAGTCTTTATAAAGACCATGCAGTGTTTTCAAAAATTCAGAATTAATGATCAGCCCTTAAAAATCAAGATACTCTGGGGACACCTGCGTGGCTCAGTTGATAAGGTGTTTGACTCTTGGTTTCGGCTCAGGTTATGGTCTCATAGTTCATGAGATCGAGCCCCCACATCGGGCTCTGCACTGACAGCACGGAGCCTGTTTAGGATTCATTCTCTCTCTCTCTCTCTCTCTCTCTCTCTCTCTCTCTCTCTCTCTTTCTCTCTCTGCCTCTCCCCAGTGCTCGCTCTCTCTCTCTCTCTCTCAAAATAAATAAATAAACTTAAAAAAAAATCAGGATACTCATATATTAATTCTTCTAAAAATAAGGTAAACCAGCTGCCTAGACTCTGTCTCTAGATACACACTTACAGGGTCTGAGCCGCAGCTGGCCCAAAGAGGAGCCTGGATCTTACCACTCCTATCCAACTCCCTACTCACCTCCCCCCAACACCCACCCCCACCCCACAGGCAGCCGCCCTCCCTCCCTCCCTCTGAGCTACTGGCCTGGCTCCTGAGGCACTGTGTTTGCAACCATGAATTAATCAGATATATAACACATTAACACAGATTAGTTTATTTGGCACCTCTCCCAGGTAACATCTTAACCCAGTTAAAATGCCTGTCTACAGAAGATTCCTAAGAAGTGATTCTAATGAAATCTGATAATGGGAAGGTCAATGGGGGAAAATATTCTAGCTTCAGAAAGCTTTTCAGCACCTTCTAATTTCTCAGTGACAGTTGGGTGCTTGCCACATTTTCAGCATAGGACCCACTCTGATTTGTCCAAATTAGTTCCGTGTGGAAATAAAAATAGAGATCATACAGTAACCTTAAATCCTTTTTAAAACAGACGGCATAAATAGATCTAAAATTTTGAGATGGGTCTGAAATTAGGATAATTTATTTGTGGTTTTTTCTGTGTTTTCTTTTCTTTCTGATTGCTTTGTAAAGGAATCTGTGCCCATAAGTCAAAGATTTTGTCTTCACACAAATGTATTGTTTTCAGCTAAGAAAAAAAAAAAAATCCAGGCAGGCCTGGAGTCATTACAATGACAATCACAAGGTTCAAATGCAGACAGTGAATGCAAATTTTTGAAAGTAGAACTTTGAAAATCATTTTGGAAAAGAAACCGCAAGCTTACTGCTTTATGTTGAGCTTTTTAAAGTAAGAGTTTGGTTGGATGGGTTTACCTAGTCGATAGAGACAGAAGTAAGTAAATAGAAGTATAGGTAGTATAATACTATATAGAAAAAACAAGATCTATGTCAAAATGTAAATGCTCTGAGGATAGAGTCTACCAAACTTTCATTGTCTCCCTATTAGTCTCTAGCCCAGAACTCAACACCCCAGAGCCCAGAACTCAACACCCCAGGAGCACTCTTAAATATTTGATGCCTGTTAAGCGTCCAACTTCAGCCAGGTCATGATCTCGCGGTCCGGGAGTTCGAGCCCCGCGTCAGGCTCTGGGCTGATGGCTCAGAGCCTGGAGCCTGTTTCCGATTCTGTGTCTCCCTCTCTCTCTGTCCCTCCCCCGTTCATGCTCTGTCTCTCTCTGTCCCAAAAATAAATAAAAACGTTGAGAAAAAAAAAATTAAAAAAAAAAATATTTGATGCCTGACTGTGTCCACGAAGCCACACTTCTCAGCCTATTATACTACAGCATGCTCTATTTTACCTGAAGGACTTTTCCAATTAGAATGTTGTAATCAGAAGTTAATCAGGCAGAACATTCATAATACTGTCTATAATTTTACCAGAAAAAAAATATATTTATTCTAGATATTAGATTCTTTTTTAGCCTCTCTACGTTTTACAGCTTTATAGCACTGGGTTTTTTAAATTTAAGACAAAATTTTAAAACATAATTATAAAAATGCTATAAAATAATTTTCATAGAAATTACCAGAAAGGTATTCTTGATTTTTAAAAAATACCATTTTTGAATCCTCAACTTTGGTAAGACCTTCATTGACCTAAGCACTCAATTTATCAGATAATATTTTTGTAATTTTATCAAAAATAAGCAACAATAAAAATTGTTCATCAGAAATGTAATTTTTAAACAGGATGAATAATTCAACCTCTACATCTTTCAAGACAGCTATGGGACTACATAATAAGCAGTCATGATTATAACAGAAACAGTGACAGATAATAAAATCCCAGACAATACCAGAAACTTTGAGTTTATCTATTCTAACACCCTTCATTTCATAGGTGAGGAAATGGAGGCAGTGAGTGCTAAGGTGAATTGTCTAAAAAGTTCCACTTTTTCTTACAAGCAAAACCAGGTAACTTCTGGTCTGGCGTGCTCTCCGTCATTCCAGACATTAGCAGGTGAAGATCCAGCCACATGGAATATTCTGCATTTAAATTAAGGCGACCAGGAGAATTCATAAACACACCCCTCCCGGTAGTGGATTCTAGACTTTTTAAGTCTTTCTGATAAGAATTCACTGACTATAGGGGCCTCTGGGCAGCTCAGTCGGTTAAGTGCGACTTCGGCTCAGGTCATGATCTCTCGGTTTACGAGTTTGAGCCCCGCACTGGGCTCTGTGCTGACAGCCCAGAGCCTGGAGCCTGCTTCAGCTTCTGTGTCTGGCTCTCTCTCTCTCTCTCTCTGCCCCTTCCCCACTCACACTCTGTTTCTCTCTCTCTCAAAAATAAACATTAAAGAAAAAAAAAAAAGAATTGACTGCCTATACTAAATGGCCTTTTAGAAACCTGAGCGCTTGTTTATACAACCAGCATTTATTGCACACTTACCAGCAAGCAGAGGGCCCCAGGCTAGGCTCAGAAAGAATGACAAAGAAATGGAAATTCCTCCCTGCCTTCCAGAAGCTTCCAATCTCTTAGAGGAGACAAGAAAGAAATGAGTGAAATAGTTAAAGAAAATGCAGAGTCACAACGAATCACTGGTAGGGCTAAGCGTCACAGGATTAGCCAAAAAGCAAGACCAGATATGGGTAGGAAGCACCAACAGATACCCTTCGTGGAAGCTGATGTTTGAACTAAGCTTTGTTAAACCATTAAGGGAAAGGAGAGCAGAGGAGGGAAGACAAGGAGAGGGGAGGGAAAAGCAGGCCTTCAAAAGACAGCCCCACTACAGTAAAGTACCTTTGACTAATCTGCTTTTCTCCTTAGTCGTGGCTATAAGCAATTGCAGGTTCTGCAAAGCACAAAATCACCCTCTAACCTTGACCCCTAGAAGTTTCTGATTTCTGGCATTCATGACTCTCCTTCCCCCTGTGCATGCCCAAAAAAGAAGCACCTTCTGATCAGCCTTTTGCACCATGCCTCTATATTACCCCTTGGCGGGGCATGGAACTAAGAAAAGACTAGTATGTTTCTGTAGTCACAGACCCATATTCATGTTCCAGGTAACAGAGATAACTATCCAGTTATCCCTGGGGGGAGAGGGGAGGGTTGATTTGCAGAGAATCGCCTCCCTAGAAAGTAGAGTCGTTGGCTCTGCACTGACACAAGATCTGGAACTTCCACCCTGGCGTCAGGAAAACCTGGAGCAGCTCTACAGACCCTGGCAAAGGGAAAAAAAAACCATGCAGCTAACCATGCCACGGGCACTGTGCATATACAGCTCACTTAATCCCCAAAGCAACACAGCAAAGTGGATGTATGATCATGCTTGGTTATCACTTATAGAAACAAAGGGGGCTGCAATGACCTGCAGAAGTTAGTGTTAAGGCTGGAATGTGAAGTCAGGTGGGCCCGAGCACTTTGCACAGGCATCTCTGCCTCCCTAGAGGTCACTAAGTGGAAAAGGGAAGCAAGACCCAGACATATTCCTTCTTTTCAGAGTCCCAGCTCTCTGCTAAACGTAGCGGGGTTTGGCTTAGTAATTCAGGAAGAGATTCCTGCTGATTACCAGGTGAAAGCTGGACCCAAGGGAATCCTGGCAAATTGTGAACTCTTGAAGGTGAGGGCCAAGTCCCTGCTCTATCCCCTGTGGCAACTCGGGACAGTGCCTTCTTGACCATCTGCCAGTCTCAGTAGTTATTTAAAATAATGAATCAGCTCCAAAACTTTGCTTTGCATTATACTTATCTATACTAACCTGCCAGCTTGTCTTTCTCTCTCTCTCTCTTTTTTTTTTTTACTGGAATGACACAATGGTGGTAACTTGCTAAAATTTGACTTCAAGACCATTGTCAGAAAGGGTCATATCTGGTGTCGTGTATGCTGTAAATAAGTGACACCCAGCAATTTCTGGTGTGGTAAAGGTCAGTGGTAGAACGAGGGGCACTTTGGCCATTGGTAGAGTCTGTTCTGAATGAAATTCTTTCCTTGGAATGGATCACTGTATTCAATATGGATTCCAGTTCAAGCTTTCTCGCCCTGCCCAATAATCATCAGGAAGGTCAACAGGCACCAACGTGTGCCCTGAGATTAAATCAATACCCTAGAAATGTGGGCACTGACGTTAGGACAAGCTTGTCCTGCTTACTTTTAGATTATCTTTTTCCTTTCTCCCAAATTTATCACAAAGGAAATGAAATCCAAGTATAATGAAAGAGATAATAATATTGTACCAGATTAAAAAATGATGACAAACTAGTTACAGCTTAACTTTCCACATGGATAGTAGTACATGCAACAACTTATTAAAGCCATAATGCTGAAGTTTGGCCCGAAGTTGCGCTCCCTTTAACGTTTCTTATATTCTGCTCATAAAATCTCTGAAGACTGAGAGACCCCATGTAGGAACAGTTACTGCTATTTCAGATAAACCTGTAATGAAGTTAATCAGGCACACATTTAACAACATACATGTGGTAAATGTTATGGCCCTGCATAGTAATTGGATATTAAGACTAAATGGTTCACATGAATTATAGAAAAATGGAAAAGTCACATTACCCCCTCCTCAATACCCCTGGTTCCCAAATGCCTGTACAGACTACCTATTTCCAAATCCTCTGGATGACTTTTTGAAATTATAAATTCCTGACTTCCATCCCCCCCAGAGAGTCAGATTCAATACTTTTGTTATAGAAGGAAGCTTTGCACCATAGCCAGGGTCTCAAGTTCAAATGCTTTCCCAAGCAAGGCAAGTAAATTTGTGTATCGGATAACACAAATGTCTTTAACAGAAGTAAGTACGTATATAAGGAAAAAAAAATGTTTTATACAAATGCATTTACTTTGAGAATTTTTTAATACCGTTAACTGCTTCTGTCATCCCTTCCCTACCTGGAACCCCTGGAAAACACATCTGTGTACTGAGGCTGACAGTTTGCAACCTCTGTAGACTATACCGTACTTCCCATATCTTAAGGGTTTACTTGTGCTGTCACAACGAAGCAGAAATGGTAGACAGAAGTATACCTTCCTACATTACAGTTAATCCTAAGTCACTGTTTACTACACGCATCCATTCATTTCATTCACTAAATCCTTACTGGGCATCTAGCATGTTTCAACTGCTTATCTCAGCCCTGGAAATACAAAACTGAATAAGACAAGCAGCTTGCAATGTGGAGGGATATGTTTCAAAATGATTCTGATGGTCAGAACTGCATGAAAATACTCCTTTAAATCCAGGTGTAAAACTGATTTCTCCCTGTCCAAGTGCTGGGGGAACAGATCTCTAGAAGAATCTGTTTTGAAGTATTCCTCCCCCCATCTCCCACATCCCAATATCAGCCTAGAGGACAGGCCCTCATCAGAAGCTCTGCAACTCTCTGAAGCAGACGTTACCTCATGCTACATGGCTTCCTTGTTCACAGTGGCTCCGAGAGAAATGAGGCTTCCAGGACATTGCATCCTGCAGGCCGTTTGGTGATGTATTTGAAATGATCCATTTCTGGGGCTCTCTAATGAGTGACATTTATAGGGTGTCCTTCTCCTCCTTGAATCAAAAGACACTGAGATTTCTTTTTACCTCACACTCCCCCAGCCCATGCTTAGTGTTTCTATGGCCAAAATGTTGAGCAAGTCGTTCAATTCCATTTCTGCACTCACTCTTTCGCTACTGAAATGCAAACTCCCCTGGGTAATTCCAGGCAGTTTCTTTACCCAGAGATCATCTCTGGCCACAGAACAGCTCAGCTGCAACCCGCGTTGTGTGCGCTGCATAATACTGTAACATTTTCAGAGTCAGGGAAGATTTATTCAGTGATCAACAGCTTCAGCATCCTGAATCACTCCAGAGACAGTCTGTTAAAGAGGGGACCTTGAGGGAGCTGAAAATGTAAGCAAGAAGTGAAATAATCCTCTCTTTCCCTCTTAACCCTTTAAGCCCTGATAAGGAAATCGCATTGGTTGTTTATATACATAGGGGAAAATTCTAGAAGTAAATCCCTCAAAATATTCAGAGTACTTATGTGTAGAAGGTGGAATTAAAGGTGATTTTTATCATTTTCTTGTTGGTAATCTATATTTTCTACAACAAACCTTAACTCTATAGTAAGAAAAATATTTTAAGACACATATTTATATACTATTCTTCAAAAAGATCTTTCAAGGGAAAACAAAAAAGACATCATTAGCTATCTCAGGAACTAGGTCAGAACTGGGAAGACTGGCACACTATTCACCAAAAAAGCCAGAGTGGTTAAATATAACCAGAAAGCAAAGGCTTACCAAGCTTTTAATATTTGAAGTCAATACAAGTCAGGAGTTGCTAATCATTTTTATTTAACACTACCCACTAGACCAAAGCTGTTCAACTTATCCCAGTTTGCTTAGAAATTCAGAATTGAAGATATCCTGAAAGTGAGAAAAACTAGAGT
Source organism: Acinonyx jubatus (assembly GCF_027475565.1). NCBI lineage: Eukaryota > Metazoa > Chordata > Mammalia > Carnivora > Felidae > Acinonyx > Acinonyx jubatus. The sequence goes on along the minus strand of NC_069385.1, from coordinate 61,970,253 downwards.
GTCATGTACACAACTCTCTAAGACCCTTCAAAGTGAATATTCAGTCTTCCATGCGAACTCTACAGGAGAAATGGGCAAAATGGCCTTGTTGCTAATTGAATGAAAACCAAAGAGGCAGATTGTGGAATGCTCTACCTACCCTACCTAGTCTGTCCACTTTTAGAATACCAATGGTTTCATGGCTGAAGGAGAAATCAAGTTACGACTTGAATGATCTTTGAACTCAAGATCAAGGTGAGATATCTCTCTTAGAAGTACAGACACATCTTCCGTCCCATTCTTGCCATCATGCTGTATCCATGTGTACAACTAGTTGGATAGAATTCAGTTTGTTAAGGAAAACAAGTTTATTTGGTAAGCCAGCTTGGGGCATTTGCTTACCTGATGGTAGGACTTTTAACTTTTTTGTCATTTGGCCTCACATACACACAGCCAAAACCAAAATGCTTCACATACACACAGCCAAAACCAAAATACACACCAGGGGAAACACTAATAGACCGGGTAGGCAGACAGCAAGCAGAAGACATTCTGAACAAAGATCACCCATTTGACTAAAAGGAGGGGGCTGGATTTCAGATGGTAACAAACCCTCTGAGCAAACAGATACCATCACACAACCTGCATATGTAAAACCACTAGATAATAACACCCATGTCAGGAAACAATCTCTCACAAATTATGGATTTTGCTCAACCTTTTAATATGAAGAATGACATTTGTTACTTTAAGTTAAAAAAAAAAAGTCTCACTATGTCAATTATACTTCAGTTAAAAAAAAAAAAAGAAGCTTACTATAAGAAAACACTAAGCCTGGATCCCTATTAGTAAACACAGTAAGAACTAAATTTAAACCTATTTATGAAAATTCAAATTAATTGTTTTCACTGAAGTAATAACTAACTTTAATTATATGGAATAAAAAGCACTCTGTTTAATTAACTCGCTATTCGGTTCTTACCAGGCGGACATTAGCCAGTGTTTGGTCCTTAATTATGATATATACAATCAACTCACCCGGACAGTTTAAAACAGAGAAGTCAAAGTTTAATTTTTTTTTTCTGTCAGTAATTGTGAGAAAGAAAAATAAGAGTTGAAAATTTTTAAAAATCAGGCAAGGCAAGACAAAGGGAGAGACACCCATTTCCATAGAATTATTGTGCTTTGACAGAATATACAATTTTCTCGGGGCAATTTTCTCTTTAACCATCCCATGAACCCTCCTTCCTGTGATGGACGAACAGTGCAGTATCTCCTGATCTCAACAGCTGCACCAAGGACGACGCTCAGAATCAATGTGCCCTCTGAAATAGGATGAAATGAAGATTTTAAAGCTAGATACTTACATGTACATGGTTTTAGATTTTTTAAATACCTTTAAAGGTATGTTTCACCAATGTTATCAGATTCAATGTTATTTTCTGTTTTTCTAATCATATCCCATAATGAATATGAGCACCAATTCAGGATTAATTTAAAAAAAAAAAAATAAAAAAGAAAGGAAGGAAGGAAGGAAGGAAGGAAGGAAGGAAGGAAGGAAGGAGAAAGAAAGAAAGAAAGAAAGAAAGAAAGAGAGAGAGAGAGAGAGAGAGAGAGAGAGAGAGAAAGAAAGAAAGAAAGAAAGAAAGAAAGAAAGAAAGAAAGAAAGAAAGAAAGAAAGAAAGAAAAGGAAAAAAAAAAAACCAGAAAGAGGGAATAGAGGTGTTGCTTAAGAAAAATGCACACAGAGACCAGGCTTTCCCCTGGACAGTAGGAGACAATCACTGATGAGAATGAGCTCTCCTCTTTCTCCGTCTCCATCTCCCTGTCTCTGTCTCTCCCTCCACGCACATGTACACAAAACAACTGAGAGATGTCACCATGAACAATCCCAAGGATATGCATTCATTCATTTCTAAATGCTATATAATTTCATCTTAAGGACAATTAAGTATGTATTCGCACTAATGAATATATGCTCTTGTTTGAAGTGTACAAGCCAGTGAAGCTCTGCAGAGGTTTGCCACCGAATGTACTTCAAATTCTATCAGATCAGATCAAATTTATCCCTGGAAAGACACTCTTGATTTTCTAGATCTTCCTGACAAATTTCCTACTTAATCAGGATGTTAATGAGCCATTTTTCTTGTTTGTTTCTTAATTCCTGATCCAAACAAGTTATTTTGGACACACGTATTTCATACATACACTAAGCTGTGATTCTAACTTGCGTATAAGCATGTTAATAAATAATGCATTGTCTTGTCAGCTTTAGCAAATATGTGTTAGGTTACAATATTTCCTCTTCTTTCCATCAGTCCATTTGGCAACCATTTCATCCAGCAGCAACACACAGCAGTGTGAAACTACTCCAAGCATTGTCCTTAACCAAGATGCACCGCGGCATTTCACTGCTAGGGTGGCAGCATTGGGTGACCTGTGGCATAGCCCTCAGTGAAGTGAAAACCATTTCACTAGCTGTCTTTTCAACTGTGACAGGCCTTAGTCAAAAAACCAGAGAGTGTGACCTGCCAATCACAGGAGCGAGAGGCCCGGGGGCCATATGTCACACGATTCTACAGCCCCTTCTGACTTTCGATGTAAGAAATTCCCAATCAGCAGGCTCCTGTCACCCATGAGCTGCAAACACAAGACTTTTTCCATCTACCCTTGTAACTTGTTTGGTCATGGACTTGGGTGACTTCAATGTGAAAATTATTTCCCTGGTGGTATCTGTCATTGGTTGAGATATGTGATTGTTGGTCTGCTAGATCCACAATTCCCCAGAAAAGGTCATTGATCCAAATCTGGAGAGTAACAGTATCTGTGTGTGGCCCTGGTGGAGTTTTGCCCATCACCGCACCCTAGGAAATGTGGCCCTGATGCAGGGACCATATTTCTCCTCGAATGGAAACTACTCTGTTGAGTTGCTAAGCCCCCACTCAGAGCACCAGTCTCTCATCCTCACCACACTAGCTGCCAGCTCCAAGCCTCAAATGGGAAAATGAGGTAAATAAAATAGCACTATACACATGTTACACACGTTGTCATTGCTTTTATGATCAGACTCTATACTTTTGCAAACTGGAACCTGGTATCCATTTTGCGAACTGGCCTACAGGATGAAGGGGCTTGGGTTTAGAGAGAACTATGGTCTTGGTAGCCAAAGGGATTTGGAAATAGCTCCTCCCACACCTATCATCCCATTCCTCATATTCACCCCTCAATCTGATTCAACACAGTCTGTTAGGACTGCCTGGGAGGCTTGTCAAAGCACAGATTGTTGGGCCCCGCCTAAGGAGTTTCTGATTCAGCGCATCCAGAGTCAGGCCTGAGAGCTGCATTTCTAGTAAGTTCCTAAGTGATGCCGGCATTGTTTGTCCAGATTCTTTGCGAATCATGGCTATAAAGAACACTTCATTTAGAGTATCAAAAAGGTGTAGGAGAAGTAAAAATAAATGAGTTCTAAGGAGAAAATGTGGGAAAAGAGGGGATCCCAAATGGTTGTATTAAAGACATACCAGCCTGTCCTATATACAGATCATCTGGTTTTCCTCTCATTTACAGGTGAGTTAACTTCGGCTCTTGGTGATTAGGTCATTTACCCAGTACCATGGGGCTGGTCCATCAATAACACAACTAGAGGTAAAATCCAGTTCTCTTCTAGTCCAGCTCTGTGCTTTCTGGTGCAATATATTGCCAGCAGTTAGGGTTCCCACTATTTTTGACAAGGAAGGACAGTTCACACTTCATCTCTTCAAGGAAAAGTGCTCAGGTAACCCACTCTAGCCACAGGAATCAAAATGGGAGGGCAGGAGAGGAAGCATCGGGAAATAAAACACCATCCGGCCACACACAAACAGGTTTTCAAGGAACGGCAAATTTACTCACCAGGTTGGGTGACTTAGTATTTGACCTGGCATTGATTTTGAACTTTCTGTTTAGGATCTTGACTTCACTATCCAGGAGGGTTCTGGAGTAGCCCCATTCCCTGCTTGGTTTTTGACAGTAGCGGCTTTCAGCACATTCCAGTTTCGCTTGTATCTGGCAGAGACTACGCCTGTACTTGCCCTAGAAGCATGGGCCAGCTCCCAGGACAAAATGGAAAATGTCCACTCTCTTTTTAGGAACATCTCCACATTAGAACTGTCTGGTAACTGACCAGCTGCCACCCAGTGCGGTTTAATCCTCTCTATTCTGGCCAGAGAGCATAGACTCTTTCCTCTCGGGTATGTGGTGAAGATTCTGAAGAGGAAGGAGCTTCAGTTTCAGTGTAACCAAAAGCATGTGAACGGATAGCCAGCATCTTCAGCCCTCGCTGTGGGAGAAAGAAATGTACACGACTTTGTTTTGAATCTGAAAACCCTCAGAAGACATGAGTCTATTTCCCATATTGTTAATCCAGTTGGGCTCCTATAGTCCCGTGCCTTAGACATCATAGGCCCTTGATAAGTGTATGTAGACTTGGTTGAATTTTAATGACACATCCTTTTGGGAGAGCTAACATAACCCAGGGCCATCTGAAAGAGGAGAGAGCAAGAGCCCACAGACATTACACGGAGATGTAGTAAATTCAGACTACTGAGTAAATTCCTTTCTGGTACCATACATGGCAACGTTTCAAGTATCATAAAATAATGTCCATTCCATATTAGTAGGGAGGCAATTCTAGAAAGATCTAGAAATAAGGTTTCCTACCCATCTCCAATTTCGTCACAACTCTTAGGCCCAGTAATGAAAACAATAACGCTGTCGTACTTTTGTTTGGTTAGCATAGATTTGGTTAGTACAGATTTGTCTCACTGGGCATTCCCCAGCAGAAGTACTGAACTCTAACCTTTCTTTCAATTCACCTATTGGTCTTAGGAAAGACAGGAAGATAAGAATAGGAGCAGAGATGTGCTGGTAAATGTTGAACAACCAGCCCTCTGGGGAAGGATTGCCCTGATTTGCAATGTTTGCCAATTTCTGTGGTGTAAATACTTCACCGCAGTCAATTTAAACCTGACAGCAACTGAACAACTGACTTGCAAAATTCCTGACAAAAATGAGCTCTCATGAGCTGCTACAGGCCAGCACCCGCACACCATTAGATAGGGAAGAAATCACATGTGGCAAAATTATCTCATACTAAACTAAACTGACAGGATTTTCCCCACCCTGTAGGAAAAAGAAAGACAGACTAGCCAGATAGGTAAATAGATCAATAACATGCAGAATCAACTAAAATGACACGATCTTGGAGTGACTGGAGACATAAGTGCCTGGCAATTAGTTCACAAAAACTAAAGAGAATCCTCAGTTTTCTGCTGTAGGAGCATAATATTGGAATGTATGTCTAAAGGTCGGGGTTTCAGACTGCCGATCCCATGATCCCACAAATTCCTTGAGTACACTACCTTAAATTACCAAGCACAGCATGATTCCATGACCTATGCTACCAAATGCTAAAGGGACAGTGGAGTGTGACAAAAAGCACTCACTTAGGCTTGCAAAGCCCCAAATATAGTCCTTGTTCCTCTACTGAATGACTTTGGGAAAATCATGTAACTTTTTATGTTTCAGTTTGCTTCATCTATAAAAAATAATACCCTAAAGTCCCTTATGACTCTGAAATGCTAGGCCTCTAAGTGGAATTGTTAAAAATCACTGCAGTTATTTTGAGTTTAAAACAATGCTTGCTGTGGGGCGCCTGGCTGGCTCAGTCAATTAAGGGGTTAAGCGTCAGACGCTTGGTTTCGGCTCAGGTCATGATTTCACGGTTCCGTTCATTCGTGGGTTTGAGCCCCATATTGGGCTCCATGCAGAGATGGCAGAGCCTGCTTGGGATTCTCTCTCCCGCCCCCCACCCCCGCCCCTCCCCTGCTCACTCTCTGTCTCTCTCAAAATAAATAAACTTAAAAAAAAACAACTATGCTAACTGCAAAATACTGGTAGAAATAAAAGCACAAACACAATTGTCGTTAGGGTTTTAGCACTGGAGCTGAGCAGACCACTCTGGCAGAATTGTTGGTGAGAACCAACGTCAGGGGCGATACCAGAAAAGCACCCGGTGTCAGCTCCTTGTCTTTTAATAATTTCAGTAATGGAGGACTGGAATTTGCCCCTGACCTTCTCCACACCCACCGCACCGCAGTTTCTGTTAACCACCTGAGCCGCAGACCGCACAAACACCACCTCCCCGGAGCCCACGGGGTGCACCTAGGATGGCCTTGCCATTGAAGTTCCACACAGGCTCCTTATCTCAATGCAGGTGAGTGTCTTCCTTGGCATGAAGCACCAATTTTACAAGATGATCTGAAACATCCCTTCTATCGCTCCAACTAGAAATTAAAATGATTAAAGATTCAGTTCTGTGCCTATTGAAAATAACACTGTTCTACTCATTCCTGAACCTAGTGTGAAGTCTTGCAGAGACTTCTAATAAATTGTGTGTGTGTGTGTGTGTGTGTGTGTGTGTGTGTGTGTGTGTGTTGTGAGAGAGAGATTGAATAAGCCTGTGAGCTGATGTGTATGTGGATATAATTCACGGAAAAGTGACCAACAAATGATTTTAAAAGAGGATTTGGTTTTGTCGGAATTCTAGCTTGCTCCAAACATTCAAAATAGCAGCTTTAATCTAGAGCTCCTCGGGTATTACTAATTTGTGAATTAAAACTATAATTGTTGAAGACGGATGTAATATCTTCGCCCCCTGATTCAACATCAAACAATCAAATCTCAAATTTATACTTTGAAAACAATGAGAATAAACACCATATCAAGCGTAATTACCAAGATTATGCTCTAACAGGCTCCGTCAAACCCCAAAATGAGACTGTATAGAAAAACACATGACTGAGGGCATAGGGAGGGAGGAGACATAGCCTCTGAATAAAAGGGAAGATCGCAAACTAAAAAGTCAACTTTTGGAACTATTTGCAGTTGTTTGATTTGCCTGGAACCGAGGGGGAAAAAAATCTAGCTTTGAGTCTTTGTGATTAATTCTTCGAAGCAAAAAGAACTTTATTTAAATCAGGCCCTTAGGTTGGCCGAGTGTGCGGAAGCCTGGCTCAGCCTGCAGATGTCTGTCTGAGCTGCCACATGGCAAGAACTGGCTCTGGGGGTCTCGGGAGCCCAGCACAAGACCCAGAACTTCTGATTTGGGTGCAGGTTCCAAAACTCGCCGTCCCTTTCCAGTTCATTACAAACGCCTATTGTTTGCCATATTTATCTGCCATCACTGCTGTTTGTTAGCAAATGGAAAGAGAACTGCCAGGACTAAATTTCAGCCTGCCCGCAGAATAGTGCAAAGGCGCTACCGGAATTACACGGCAGATGGTCTTTGAATGATATACAGAACCTCTGCCCTTGGGCCCGCTTTGGAGGAGCTGTTTTGGATTGTTGCTCGCAAGAGTGGGAGGTTGTTGTGTGATATGTGATTATTCCATAATAATTTTAATTATTTTGCCTGTTTTCAAACAATAGTCTCAGCCTTTTTTAATTTTTACACTCACTGAGTTGTGACACGAGCATTCTTTTCTCTATGTTAGCAGGGATTAAAATCAAGCCCTGTATCCCTTCCCGTTTTTCAAATAATCCATGTTTAAATAAATTACCTCGGTCTGGAAAACCAAGTTACGTGGCGTCCTCCTGGCGCGCACACGGGCAAGGAAAAAAATTCCTCATCGTGGTGTCTGGTTTGCGATTGTCGCAGAAACAAGTTTCAAGAAAAGCCTGCTCTTTGCCTCTTTGGAGCGGGGCTCAGGCGAAGGGAGCTTCATTTACATGCATGTGGGGATCCCATCGGATCTGCTCAAAGGTACAGTCCGAGGCAGTCAGACGGCATCCGATGTGCATGTAAATGAAGCTCCCCAAGTGGGGTGTAGGCTTCTGGAGATGCGGAAAACATGCCATCTCAGCCTCATCCAAATCCAATAGAAACTTCCGAATGTTTTTCTAAAGCAGCAGGAGCCAACGAGAAGCAGATGCTAAACTTTCAAGGCATCCGAATACATTTCTCTTTCCCAGATAGATGCATTGGCTGAGCACTGCCGGCCGAGGTGTGGGGTTAGAACCCAGGGTTTTCGTTTCTCGGCCCAGCAGGCCAGCAGATACCAACCTGCATGTCCCAGGGGTCCCAGCAGTGGCCCCCAGCTTTCACCTAAAGGAGAACACCACTCTGGCAAATGCCAAGCCTGCCAGAGACTGTATAAAAGGATAAAATCTACAGTGAGTCTGAACCACGGGAGAATCTGGGAGCGAGTTAATATTCATAAGATGGCCTTTTTGCCGCACATAAGAATGTGCACCTCTGCCTGGAGTTTGTTGCCTATGATATTCTCCCCTACAGCTAAATTCTGTGTCCCCAGTGAAGCTGTGGTTCCAGTCCCCCAATTGAGAGCCAAAGCAGGCTCTGGATAATTTCCAAGCCGACTAGTCCGGCACCTTGGTAATAAGAAAGAAATCCTGCCTCTCCTTGGTCTCCAGCTAAGTGATATAGTTACCTTGAAAACAGGCATCTCTGGTGAGTGGGGTTACTAGAAAAGCGAAGAAACAAAACTCTGACCCTGCTATTTGATAGAGAAATCCCCCATGGAGTCTTAAGTGCTTCCCAACAACTGTGGTTTTAATCCAATAACAGCCGCTCCTCTAACAGAGAGAAACCCAACTCACACAGCAGTTAATACCCAAATGAAATTCAGATAACTCCCACTGTGTTGACAAAAAGGATTGGAGAAACGTCCTCTGCTCCTTCCCAAGAAAGACGTGCCTGTGGTGAGATTCAGCCAGCCCACCCTCCCGGGGAAGAGCCACGACCGCTTTCTCCCCAGCAAGGCTGGTGTGCAGAGATTTCTGGTTATTCAGAGCACAGATTCGCAGAGAAAACATATAAATTAATGTTTGGCTCCTCAAGGAGCCACCACTACTCGTCTTGCAAGGCAAAGAGGATCACGTAAGGAGGACTTGTCCAGCTTGCCAAGGTGTGGGTGCTTTTGTAAGAATGCCGTGGCTGAAATTTTCACTGAGGCGTGTGATCGAAACTAACAGCTCTGACGATATCCTGCACAATGTAGATCTACGCTCTCCATCTATTTGGTGTGGTGAAAGCCCACTTTAAACATATTTATATATTAGAATCAGTCACTAAATTCCCATATAGTTCAGGCCCTATGCAAGGAAACTTAATGCATGATCTCTAACCCTTACAACAACCAGGTAGGTATTCGTTATCCTCATTAAATAATGCAAATGAGGAAAAAGAGTCCCGTGTTGATTAAATGACTTAGCAGAGGTAACATAATAAGTAGCCAAGTCAGGATTTGAATCCCTGTTTGTTTAATTCCAAGGACCATATTCTTTTCATTGATGTATGCATGTATGGGGAGGGGGTTACATTCACATATGGCATATAGCCTTGTAAAAATGAATGCAAATTTCAGCATATTTTGGATTACTGACGGAGAAGACTATGTATGTGCTTGGTATCTGGTGTGAATTCTCAAAAAATACTTGTTAACTGGAGTATTCCTTTATAGACATACAATTGGCAAGGAAGCTTTAGTCTTAATCATATAGACTTTACCTGCTACCTCCTTTGGTCATTTCACATGATGTTTACCTTGACTGGACCTAAATTCTGGAAAGTTTCCCTGGTCTGGTCAAAAGGATTCAGCCAACCCAGCTTCCAGGTGAGAGCAACTACCGGTACCTATTCCTGAGATGAATTCAACAACTATCTAATAAGCACCCACAACCAACTCAATTCTTCTGACAAAGACATATGGTAAATAAATAAATAAAATAAAAATAACCTCTCTTAAGCATGGAAAGTTCTGATAATCTCACTGACAAAAATATACTTTATGTATTGAGTATACAACAGCAAATGGAGCAAATGATTCTATATTTTGTAGAATTCCACATTCAACCAACTACATTTTGTGTTTTGTAAATAAATGTTCCTGTGTTTTGGTATCTAATTCACATGGTTTAGAAAACAATGTCATTTTAATACAAACATGCATAAGAAATAACTGTTATTTGCTGCTTCAGGACGACCACTGGAAGTTTCCACTCAAGATAAAAAAATAAATGGCCTGGGTCAATAGCAAGACGACTATCACTGAAATAAATATATATTTAAAAGAACAGCTATATTCAAATGTAAGCCATTTTGCCACATTTCCTAAGAGCTCCTTTTTTTAGCATTAGCAGTCAAAAGAGTGGCATCCTATCGGGACCCCAAGACCTCGATGGATGGCAAACTTAACGGTGAAAAGATTGCACAAAGTGCTTTTATTCTGATCCACACGTGAATTAGGCTCAAGCATAAAGGAAAAATAAGTGGGAATTAGAGGGCAACTCACAGAGGCATTCCAATTGGGGAGAAAATACCACCATTAAGTCTCAAATGCAATTTACAAATACAGCATTTGAATTTTCTAATTGTTTCTACAAAAATGAGGCTAATGGAATTACATTGGAACCAACCATTTAATCATACACAATTTTGCTGACCAATGTCTCTGTACATCCAGTCCTGAACTCCTGCTCACATCTGTAACCTTGCCAAACCTTGAGTCCAAAAAGAGAAATCTCTTTTTATTTTGTATTTTGTTTTCCACCACGGGTAGGAATGGAAGAGGTTGGTGATTCCAAGTCCTCCATGTTTCGCAGTCAAATAGGATCAATTTGATACAGCTGCCAGGGACATAAGAAGCAGAAAGGGGGCCCTAGAGATTATCTGTGCCAGCAGTTTTCCAATCAACCAGAACCACTTAGAATCTACTCACTAGATTGTCTACCGCTCTCACCTCCAAGGACCTGATAATGCCCTCTGCAGGGAACAGGACAAAGGAAGTCTCCACAGAATAAGCTGCCAGCCAAGTGATGTTAAGTATCCCTGAAACAGGTATAAATTATTATTTTCTGCCAGGCACCCATGAATACACACTTTTATATGGCAATTTTAAAATATTGCAATAGGTGATGCAATAGACCTCCCAAAGGCTTTTACCTAAGACTAAATACATGTGTCCCGTCTGTTTTCAAAGTTCTATACATACAACGCTCCTAAGAGTGAAGCGTTCAGTTCAGTCTGATGAAGTGAGTCATTCATTCATTCACTCATTCATCCATTCCAGTATTTGTTAAATTTCAGGTATGCCAAGCGGTGGTTATTCAGTCAAAAAAGCATACTGTCTGTTGAAGAGACAAACACGGTAACAATTACAGGGCGAAATGAGAATTGGTATATAACAGTATTTCCCCCAGTTTGACTACACTACAGCCTCCCTCAGCATTTTCTTTTTCTTTTTCTTAATTTTTTTATGATTTATTTTTGAGACAGAGAGAGAGAGAAAGAGGACAGATTGCGAGCAGGAGAGAGGCAGAGAGAGAGGGAGACACAGAATCCAAAGCAGGCTCCGGGCTCTGAGCTGCCAGCACAGAGCCTAACTCGGGGCTCAAACTCATGAACCGTGAGATCATGACCTGAGCTGTGAGATCATGACGTGAACGGAAGTCAGATGCTTAACCAACTGAACCACCCAGGTGCCCCTCCTTCAGCTTTTCACAGGGGCCCCAGGCAATTCCTCTTTTGTCAGGCACAGCTGACAACACCACTCTTCTGGGAACCAGAGTCCCCCTGTGGCTCTCTACCAGAACTCTCCTGTGGCCGTGGCAGGGCACGCTGCTCTGCCATACCTCTATCACCCTCATGCCTTCTTCCTCTTCCAAAATCTTCTTCAGAGCAAGACCAGCCTACACCCTATGGCAGAGTAGAAGGATACAACCCTCTCTTATCTGTGCTTTACCACGTCACGGATCCTAAAGAAATGTTACAGAATGTAGTGCGGTGGCACTTGTAGTCCTTCCTTACATACCCATGGGACTCAGACCCATCGGAATGAGACCAGGAGACAAATCCAAGCCTCCCAAGAGACCCCTTGAACTACTTGGAAATGCCTTGAGCCGGGCACCCTGTGGGCTCTGCAAAATCACCAGAGCTTGAAAATTGAGAGAAGACAGAACTTGGGATTTCCTTTCCCAGGTTTCTTAGCCTTAACGTTAACACACTTTTTGTGGGGTCTCTCCCACCACATCACAGACATGTCTTGACACACGTGACTCCTTCTTCAGCTCCAGTGAGGGCATCACCAGTAGAGATGCATAGGAAGTGTTGTTGGAGCCCAGAAAAGGCAGCTGGGTCTGTGAAATGTCACTGAGGAGATAAGATTTGGAAAATGAGTTGGGCTTTATTAGGTTGTCATTGTGCATGGAGGAGGAGAAAATGGCAAGGACACAGAGAAATGGCCAATTCAAAGGCTTTGAGGAGTGAAGACAGGACTGTGTTTAGGCAAATACAGATTTGCTTGCTGAAGCACAATATCCGGTGTGGGGAGGGGAGAAGCAAAGGATGACACTGGAAGGTAATAAGGGGTTTGATCATAAGAGGTCTTACATATAAAATGAAATAAAAGAATAAATAAAAGAATTTGTTTTATCCTGGTTTTGTTTTGTTTTGTTTTGTTTTTGAGAGCAGTTGTTTTGTTTGATTTGCAAACCCCCGAGGAACTGAGCTGTTTGATTATTCGATCATATTTATCCATTGGAAAGATCACCATGCTAATAGTATAGAGGATGGATTTGAGCCTAGACAGACCAGAACAAGAAGAGACAAGAAGATCTCTATGGAAGACGCTGTAACATTCAGGAGGCGGTAATGAGATGTTGTGGAGGCAGAATACTGAGTAAACTCCTCCTCCTAGATGTGGGTGGGGCCTGAAGATTTAATGGATTTCAGTTTTATGGAATGGCAAAGGGGAAGGAACTGTGTAGATGTGAATAATGTCCCTAATCAGTTGTGAATTAATCAAAAGGGAGATCCTGGATGGACCAAACCTAATCAGGTGAGCCCTTAAAAGAGTATTTAGAAGTCAGAGACTAAAACTGGCAGGGAGGCTCTCCGGCTGGCCTTGAAGAAACAAGCTATTCTGTCTGGGGGCGCCTGGGTGGCTCAGTCGGTTAAGCATCCAACTTCTTCAACTTTGGCTCAGGTTATGATCTCGCAGTTCATGAGTTTGAGCCCCAAGTCGAGCTCTGTGCTGACAGCTCAGAGCCTGGAGCCTGCTTTGGATTCTGTGTCTCCTTCTCTCTCTGCCCCTCCCCTGCTCACACTCTGTCTCTCTCAAAAATAAATAAAAATTAAAAAAAGAAAAGAAAAGAAACAGACTACTCTATTATGAGTGGGTCTACAAGAGGGTCACATGGTAAGGACCTGCAGGGGTGTGCCTGGAATCCTGACCTATATAAACCATGAGATAATAAATGTGAGTTGTCTTAAGCATCTAAATTTGAGGTAATTTGTTATGCAGCAATATAGAAAGTACAGGTATAGCTAGCAGGGGACAAATGAGTAGTATATTCAGGAGAGAGAACTGACAGGAAGTGGAGTTTGCATAGATGGGGATGAAAGCAGGACTCTAAAGTGGCCTGGGACGGTAGATAAACAGATTCATTGTGAACATGGTGGGCTTGCTATGTCTGCGGGGCATTCAGGTGGCCATGTGTAAAATGCAGTAGGATATAAGGGCCTAATGCCAAAGTTAAGCCAAGGTTCAATCCCTGCTAAACAAGCCAAACTCCAGTGCCCAAATCTAAGGGTCCAAACAGAAAGCAGAAGCCAAGGGCTGGAGCCAAAGTGGGCAGAGTAACCAAGGCAGCCATGTTCTAACGAGCATGCAGGCTGGAAGCAGGCAGATGGGAAAGGGGCCTGAGGAAGTTGCCTGCAGGTCTCACAGAGACTCCACATGCTTACATAACCACTCCAGAGGATTTTGTTCTGTGTTGTTGTTGTTGTTGCTGCTGCTGCTGTTGTTGTATTTAAGAAGCAAATCAAATCAGGCAGGCCCATGGTTAGCGTGTGATCACCAGGGAAAATGCAAGGAGAAAGGAAAGAAGAAGACTAAGGACAAAGCTCTAGGATGTATGCATGTTCAGAGAACAGGAAGGGGACGAGGAGTTTGCTGTGGACCAACAAAGAAAGGCCTGACAGGTAGAAGAATGAGAACCGGGTTGCTTCTGTAAACCCCTGGAAACATGAACTTTCTAGTGGACATGCTCACTAGGCTTGAATGCCAACATACACAAGGCAGGCTGAGAACACCCAGGAGATAAGGCAGTTACAAGATGAGTGGAATTTATGTTAGCAAAACTTTCAAGTTGAGTCCCAGTGGCTACTCTATAGCAACTGCTTTACTTTTCTCATCAGGAAAAGGAGAGATGAATGAGGGTGAAATACCTGCCTTGCTTTTCTTACGGGGTGAGGGATTCTCTCCTTCCTTCCACTCTGCTTTCCAGAGGCTTGAATGTACAGAGGTCAATGCTTTTCACTTTCACGGGCATTAGAAGACTGGATATCAACCTCAGTTAGGACACCAAATTTGTCCTGAACTGCTTTGTTGGGTCCCCATTACTGCAAGCTAATTCCTTTCCGAAAGGAGGAGCTTGGAAACAGCAATGCTTGCCGATCATCTCTAATCCCCAAGAGGTACAGGAAATTGAAATGCAGAAGAAGGGGAACCTCTCTTCTCTTTAAAGACACATTGTCACTTTGTGCATTTGGCATTTGCTTTATCAGAACACAGCTGAGAACTAAGAAAGAAACATAAGAGACCTCTGAGCAGCCACCATCTACACTACAGAGCCCACCATCATTAATGAACTCTACCGAAAGGGATTTCCTGGGGCCCTTACTCAGGGTCTCATCTTCCTCTTCAGAAATTCTAACAGACTTGGTGATATTGTTTAATTTTTTTTATGTTTATTCATTTTTGAAAGAGAGACAGAGCACAAGCAGGGGTGGGCAGAGAGAGAGGGGGACACAGAATCTGAAGCAGGCTCCAGGCTCTCAGCTGTCAGTGCAGAGCCCGTCGCGGGGATCGAACTCACAAACCACAAGATCATGACCTGAGCCGAAGTCAGAAGCTCAACCGACTGAGCCACCCAGGCACTCCTGCGATGTGGTTTCTAAATGCACAGCCCAATAAGAGCAGCAAATTGAAAGAAGAAGAGAACTAGAAGAGACACATCAATAACAGTAACGAGTGACAGCTGATGGCTTAACAGCAAGGATGAAAACGGGAAAAATAACTAGAGAAGGCAAACGAAAGAAGTAAAAATCACAGCAGTTTAGGATCATTTAGTGCGGAATAAAAACATTCTACATACTACAACAGACCCCTGAGGGCACTAGAGCTCAGCATGATGGCCTAAGCCATCATTAGAAAAAAGTTAAATTACATTTGGTATAGTCTAAAAAGGCAGAGACATTCGTAATATACAATAAGAGGAGACTTATGGCTCGATCCATTTATTCTTTAAAAAGCAGGTCTTGAGGAGCAGCTATGTGCCAGGCAGTGAGCCAGGCACAGAGACATAAGGGAGCAAGAATGAGATGATGCCAGTCTTGAGTCATCTGGGAGTCTCAGTTATCTGGGAGGCTCAGCTACTCAGAGAGACACATTCCCTGAAGGTATCTTTGGGAGAGCACTTAGAGAGAACATTTATTAAAATATCAGGGCTCTTGGAAAACCTAAATGATTCACACTTCTCTCATTGGCAAAAGCAGGTCTATGATTGATTACCTTCATTGAAAAACAAGAAGAAAAGTTAACTGTAATTCTTCCAGCAATGGCAACCTACTCACTGGTTGTATATTTTTAAAAAACAAAACAAAACAAAAACAAGTTTAGGAGATGTGACAATTTTTAAAGTAGCTTTTGTGCACTTAGAGTATATAAAATTTGTTTTGAGGCATCAATGGAAGCCCCAAAAGTGTTAAAGTTAAAATGAAGAGGTAGCTTAGATCCAGGGGGAAAGCGTGGCTCTTTGTGATCAATATCTTATACCATTTTGACAATACCACAGAATGAATTCTAAACCGGTGTTTCCAAACTGTAGGTAGACCAGTTGTGCCAGAATCCCAGATTTCTGGGCCTTAACACAGATCTGCTGGGATGGAATCTCTGGGATGGCATCCATAGTTTTCAAGGGGTGCCTGGGTGGCTCAATCAGTTAAGTGACCGGGTCTTGGTTTTGGCTCAGGTCACGATCTCATGGTTTGTGAGTTCAAGCCCCACATCGGACTCCATGCTGACAGTGTGGAGCCTGCTTGGGACTCTCTCACTCCCTCTCTCTCTCTGCCCCTCCCCCACTTGTTCTCTGTCTCTCTCTCTCTAAAAAATAAATAATAAAAAAAATGTTTTGATAAATAAATAGATGAAAACCTCTCTAGGTGATGCTAACAATCAGAACCACTTAGAGCTCTAAAATCCCATCATTTTCTATGCATTTTATGTCAAATAAGTGAAAGATTAATTTGCCCATAAATACTATAGCCCAAATTTAGTGAAAAGAAAACCCCCAATTTTCCATTTCAAAATTTAATCTTATAATGAAAGAGGAAAAACATTAGCAAGAGAAATTAAAACCCTTGGTGTTTTTTCATAATTTTGAGGTCTACAGATTAGAAAAACGAGGAATTAAGCTAAAAAATTTTCAAACACACTTCTATTTGGCTACATCATCTTTATGTCATCATGCATGAGCCCTCAGGGTATTAATAATAAAGGCGCAGGAAATCTGAAACTTTTGTTGTAAAAAAAAAAGAATATCAAATAAACTTGTCAGTCTTTAGAAATAATGCCAAGTCTCTCTCCTCTCTCTCTCCCATGTGTTGTTTAAGTTTCTGCTTATGCAAACCCAAATATAACGTAAGGATGAAAGAGGAAAATTGTTGAAGCCACAAATAGTCTCATTAAATGGGGTTTAGGGACCCTGTGGAATGTAATAGGTTAGGGAGAGTGACATTATATGTAATTAAGATGTTTAGGATTTATTTCAGCCCTCAGGGGACAGATGCAAAATATATAGCTATGAATAACAATGGTTAAACAACAATTATCCAACTTCTTGGAACCCAAGAAGTTTGGTGGGTTTTCGTTTTGTTTTGTTTCGTTTTTAACGCTAAGTGACTGTTCCTTGGAAAACTTTAAGAATAAGTTAAGCAAAAGGAAGGTTACTTGACTTAGGACCAAAGCTTAACCTCCCAGCTGGAAGGCCAGGTGATTCCAAGTATGCTTTCTGCCTCTCTCACTAAGAGGAAGTCTTTGTGCTCTCCTTTCTCATCAGCAACAAACTGAAAGACTTTCAGACCTAGGAAGTTGTGGTGACCAGGGAGTGCAC
The DNA here is from genome assembly GCF_027475565.1 of Acinonyx jubatus. Lineage (NCBI taxonomy): Eukaryota > Metazoa > Chordata > Mammalia > Carnivora > Felidae > Acinonyx > Acinonyx jubatus. Next base: position 61,953,045 of record NC_069385.1, on the reverse strand, counting down.
ACAGATTTTTGGCAGGCCTGAGAATCTTGTCTGTCCTTTCCTTGTTCGGTATAAATTCAGTGTGAGATATCCCTGGGCATTTGGCGTGAGGAACAAATTGGCAAACCAGCGTGTACCCTCTATACGCAGGGCATTGTGTTAGGAGCCGCGGGGAATGGTTATTTTAACACTATACAAGCAAGGCTTCTGTCCTCAAGGAAATTAAAATATAGCTGGGGAAAAAAATCCACAAACATCAATTAGGGAATTGTATGCCATAATTCATGATTAAGTAATAAATTAATGTCATAGCTGTTTAGAGAAGGGAAATTAAAATGAGAATAATTGGGAACGACTTCATGGAATTCATGCACATGGGCTTTGAAGGATGCTACCAGACGTAGTCTCAAATGGATACACAAGGGGAAGAACTGGCACTCATACATGAATTGCACGTGAGAAAAATGACCTGACTGTATTTTCCTTTCTTTTTATATTTCCTTATTAATAAGGAAAAGGAGTATCTTTGCCCATGTCCATGACTTAGAAATGTTTCTAAAATGAGGTTGCCGATTTAACACATTTGGTGTTCGTATTCTCTAGACAATCTTCAGTTCTTTCTAAGTTTCAGGAAGGAGCAAATTTGAAATAGTAAGTAGGGGAAACATGAGGGGGGCAGGGGGGTACTGCTGTAATTAAACAAGCTGGAAACAGAGAGGAGTATCTACTAATAATGACGGATGAGGAACACTGAAGCCTCAGCAAGCTAGGCCCATCTAAAGTTGAGAAAATACAACTGTACTCTTCCCATTCACCCATTCCTATAGCTCCAGAATGCCTCAAAGCTCCTGAGCGTGTATCTTCTCTTATCCCAGTCTCTTTTTAAGAAAGAAAAGAAAAAGAAAGAAAAGAAAGAAAAGGAGGAAAAAGGAAAGGAAGGGAAAGGAAAGGAAAGAGGGAAGGAAGGAAGGAAGGAAGAAGGGAAAAGGAAAGAAGGGAAGAAGAGAAGCAAAGAGAAATTAAATGGGGAAAATAAAAGGATAAGGGCGGTCATTTTTTCATTCATTCATTCATTTTTTCAAGAAAAAAATTTTTGAAGACCTATTACTTTAGGTATTAGACACAGTGGTGAACAGAAGAGACAAAGTTGCTACAATTTTGGAGCTCTGTGCATATGGAAAAAAAAATTCTTGACCTAATGATTTTGAAAAAAAACGAGGTAAACCAAGGTTTGGATGTACCTCAGCCCCAGCTCTCCATGAGTCAGTGAAAGTCAACCTGGATTAAAAAAATTCCTACCCCACAGGGAAAATTCACCTGTTGGACACTGAGTCTAGATGCATAGCCTATCTCTGCTGTTTCCTTTCAGGATCTGGCCTCTTTTCCTTTGGTTAGCAATCTACTTCTCTTCTGCTTTAGGGAGCTGGCCTTCCTTGCCTCTTTCTCTTACCTTGGCAAGGCTCTCTCGTCCTTGATCCTCCCATTTTGTTTGTTTTCCCCAAACTCCAAAAGGTCACGCACCTAGGCAATTGTGACATCCAAATGTGAATTATGCGATTCCTTCCTCCAGACCAAGGGCTGAGGAGTTAAGAACAAAGGTCCTTGTTTGCCTCTCAGGGGCTGACACTGCTCACTCCTGGCCCCGGGCCCTTTAGGGGCCAAAAACATGTCTTCTGGTTTTCGAGCTTGTTCTTTTAAAAGGGAAACCTAAAACCCTTTTCTTTCCTTTAATGAATTATTCTAGTTTTGCTCTGAGACCACGGCTCCTGTTTTATTTTCAGTTGTCTTTTTCCATAACTCCTTTTAGAAATAAAAATGGGAAACGTTATCTAGCCCCCAGGAAGAAATATGTACATACATTCAAAAAGCAGTTTCATGCAACCTTAATAACCTGAATTCTATTTCCCTTTCTGTACATGATGGATGAAATTACTTTGATTATGCTGGCTTTCCAATTACTCATTCATGCCAAGAAAGCTAGCCCTTGAAACCTAGTCACCTTGTTTATTTCTTTCCCACCTTGCCCTTCACAATCAGAAAATCAAAGAGCACTGGAGCCGGAAGGAGCTTCCGTGATCCCCAAAGGAAGGATTAAACTTAAAAGTCATACATATTGATTGACCCGAGTTTTCTAAAATTACACCTAAGTAACTATTTCAATACCAATTTTTAAGCTGTAAAAACTGATTTAGAGTTACAGGGTTCTGAGTCATATGAAAGGCTTGGTAAATATATACCTTGGTTGCCAAAGGGTTTCTATTTTATATGTCAGGAAAAGATTTATTCCCTTGTAGTCACTTGATTCCTTAATCCAAATCAGTGGTTTCCAAATTGTGCTCCTTGGAGTCCTAGAGTCTACCACCCCAAAAAGTGGAAGAGGACCGATTTTGGAGCCTCCACACCCCCTTCCCCAGGTTTGGCCAGAGACCCTCATTTTTCTCTCTTGGGGCTGGGTTCTCAACCACAAAGTTATATGAATAAAGCTTCCTGCTACTATCCATAAAGGGGGGCGGGGAGGGGAGTTTAAGAAAAAAATGCACTTAAAATGGTACACAAATAAAATACAAAACATCAACCAAATCATCGTTTTCTCACAAACACAGACTGGGGCAAACAACTGTTCCCAGAATCAGGCTGACCTTCTGGAATATAATTCCCACAGGCTGCATCTTCTCCATCCAGCACCAGGGTTCACCAGGAGCCAACTCAAAAGCCATAAGCACTTCTGGCAACTTTGACAGAACTCTTTTAACCTGCTTGTCGTTTATAGTTGCCAGCTGACTTACTCATTCAACACTTAATGAGGGACTCAATGATGAGCACGTGATGCCTGGAAGCAACAAATTTTAGTCTAGTGGGGAGGCAGACAAGCAAACAAATTATACTATGTAAAAACAGGATGACCATTATTTTAATGGAGGACGTGCAAAGTGTAGTGGGAGCCTGGAAGAGCCACACCCTAGAAGATTCAGGGAAGGGCTTACCAAGAAGCCTCAGCATGTTCCAGGTCAAAGCACAAAGTGTGAAGGGTGACGGAGGGAGGTCTTGGCTGGACGGACAAGCAAGTTCCACATCATGAAGTATCCTGCCCTATGGAGGACTTCGCAGTCTATCCCGTAGGAAACGCGGAACCAACAATCCATTCACCTAGCATTAGTGAACAATGGATAAGGTCCTCATTTGCTCAGTAGTTTGGTTTTCTTCCTTTAGCCCATTCATATATTTACTAGTATTTCTTCAGTACCAATTCTGGGCCAATCACTGCTCCCGCCACAAAGAAACCTTGACGTCATCTAAATCCTCTGAGGCTCCAGATCCCCTACCCACCACCCCGGCTCAGCTTTTCAGGGTAAGCAACCCTTGGATATTGGCTCCAAATGCCCAGGCATTCCCTGAACAAATACTGCTGCCCATGATTGCAACTGGCATCTGGTATGGGAATTTTCCACCAAGAATCAGCAATGGAATCTTTTTTAAACTGCAGAAATAGATAACACAAGTAAGGAAAAGAGTTAAAAAGGAGGCTCTTAAAAACATTTAAAATAGCTGCTCAGCATTGAAAATCAGCTTAAGGGATGGCAAATGCAAATGTGAGCCCAGACAGGCCCAGCTCAGTTTTGCAAATCCTTTGGTAATGAAAATAGATCCGCACTTTAATTTTTCAAACCATAAACCTCCCCGAAGCAAGTAAGAAAAGAGAAGAAACAGAAGGGAAATGTTCTACAAAGAAAGTGGATTTTGGATTTGACGATTTGAGGGAACTCAGTCAGGACGAGACTCCCAACAACTGTGAAGTAGTCTCAGCCCGTGCTGGTACCTGAGGTCCCATTCTGCACTGTCTGGTAAGGTTGGGAGCGTCCCTTTCCAAAGTCCCTGGCTGTCCAGGGTAATGTCATCTCCCTCCCACCCCCCAACCACCACATCAAGCCCTGCTGTCTGGAAAGGAGACTGTACCTTCATGCATACTAAGGTATCAATGATTGATAGCAGCTTTCAAATGCCATTTCTCCTATAGGGTACTTGCATTTTAGCAGGGTACAAAACCTCACGCTGAAGGGGAACTCCCATGAATGTGAATACACACAAACAGTTTGCAGTGATGTTTTGCTACTTCTCCACAGACTCGAACGTTACCTGGCAGGAACGTGGTAGCTGCTTGATTATTTAACAAGGAAGAAATTGAGACTTACAAGCCAAGGATTTCATACCTAGAGTACTTTCTTGGTGGAAAATGAGGGGCAGGACACATGGCTCCTCCAGTATTAGACTCCTGCAGACTTCCCCAGCATGCCCTCAGGTGGCTTCATAGTAAGTGCTGACGTGCTGCCTGTGGACCCTTCTCCCTGCATTCCAAAGGGTCTCGGACATGCTCTGCTGGCACAGCATCTCAGCAGCCGCTCTGTCGTCCACTGAGCCCTCTCTGACAACGTCTTGAACTCAGCCTCGGGGCAATGGCAGGGTGAGGGGGTGGGTTCTTCCTCAGATGCTCCACCTCCGCCCCGGAAGAGGGATGAAAGCTGCTCCTTAAATCTGCTATTCCTGTGTTCTTTAGGCTGCTTTAACATCTCATGAGTGAATCCTTTATTGCTTCCATCCTTTATTAAAATTAGTAATTCTTTAGGTGCACCTGGGTGGCTGAGTCAGTTGAGCGTGCAACTCTTGATTTCAGCTCAGGTCATGATCCCAGGGTCATGAGATCAAGCCCCACATCGATCCGTGCTCAGCGTGGAGCCTGCTGGGTATTCTCTCTCTCCCCTTCTCCTCTTCCCTGCTTCCTCTCTCTCTCTCTCCAAATAAAAATAAAAATAATTTTTTAAATTAAATTAATAATTCTTTATATTAAGCTTTCCCTGTTCAAATTAAGTAAGTAAAATAAAGCAAAGTGCTTTTTCTTTTGCTGTGACCTTGGTAAGTTACCAAATTCTTCTCCCCTCCCCCAGCTCCCCTTCCATATTCAACCTACGGAAAACATTATTGCTTCTGCCAAATGATTCAGATAAAGCCAGATCACCTACTTTTGAAGCCCTTGTATAATTTTCTGACATAGAAGATCACCAAAAGGCACTGCTTCAAGGTAATATTTCTGAGTGTGTTACCTTTCTGGTGGCTTATGTATATACCTAAGTGGATTCAAATATCTTAAATTTCCAGGAGTGGCGGGGAGGGTATAAATTTACTCACTGGCTCAGTTCTTGGCCTATCTTATATTGTAGAAAATCTAGGGAAACAGTCCATGGAATAGGAAAAGAAAATAAAACAAAAAGCCTAAATTTATCCACCTAATACCTGCTGCAGAACTCAGGAAATGAAGACAGAAAAACAAAGTGTACTGAGTGACGGAGAAAAGCATGATGAAAAGACTTATATAGAAATTTAGAGATTTAGAAACTTTCAAGGAGATCCTAATAAGTAGTACTATAAATGATAAATTTAATCTCTCTTTAATCCTTCAAGAGATACAAGCGAAGATTGACATTACTTTTTGTCATGGTTGCCAGAGGATTTCTTAAAATTCAAGGCAAGCCACATGGGTTCCTGTCATACTCAACAGTCTATCCAAGGTTGTTCTAACACTTTAAAATGCTTATTCTTTCAAATAACCCTACAAAAGCACCCTGAAATTCTGCTTCTGAATCTGTAAATTAAATTTCCTAATGGTGATCATATTCAGCCCTCATAAACTGAGCACAAATACCCATAATCCCTCTGAAGATGAAGCCTGCTTTCCAACCAATGTATCTGTGCATACAGTCAAGGATTGGTGTTCACCATTCTTATGTATCAGCCCACAAACCCATCTCTAGAGTGCTGATGGGGTTCCTTCAACATGGCAAATGCTTTCTCAACTAATTAGTTTTCTAAACTAATGCTTTCTCAACTAAAGATTACAACCATACAACAAAAACCACCGAATCATCCCTGCATGGCAGATCCTGCCATTGACCCAGGTTTATTTCAAACTAGTTCAATGAAAATGCAGTGAACCAGTAAACATCAACTCTACCAAAAACAGTAATGGAGGGGTGCCTGGGTGGCTCTGTCAGTTGAGCATGCGACTCTTGATTTCAGCTCAGGTCATGGCCCCAGGGTCCCAGGGTCATGGGATCAAGCCTCACACTGGTCTCCACACTGAGCATGGAGCCTGCTTGGGATTCTCCCTCTCTCTCACCCTCTGCCCCTCTCCCCTGTTCACACTCTCTCTATATATAAAATAATTAAAAAGAACAATAATGGAATTTGTCCTACTTAGGTTGTCTCTAAAACCAGATGGGGAGTGAAACACACACCTTTTACTTTTTGTCTTTCCATATTTGTTTCCTAGCCTGATACCCAAGTAGGTGTTCTGTCCATGACCTCCAAAAGGGTGGCTGAATCCACTCCCGCTTTACTTCCATTAACTCTCAATCTCCACATGGCCTTAGCTTTGATCTAATTAGAACTCTTTCACCCTGGTTCCCCCAATATTGGGTTCTCTAGTCCATATCACATCTTTATGGATCATCTACAGCCTGTTGTTTTCATTGAGCCACCTCTACTGTATCATATTTGGACTAGCTTTAGAAGTAGATTATCCCTCCTACCATTCTACCTGTCAAGGACTAGTAATTTGTTTTGTTTCTTATAATCCCATTAACCCATGTTTTGTTTTGTTTTGTTCCGTTTTCCAGCCCTAGCGTATAGCCAGGCCATTATTGTCAATTCCCTGCTATGTTTATCATTTTAAACCAAAAGCTCTTATTTTATGCTACCATTATGATTCATTCATTTCTTCAAAGCTCCTTCACCAAATAATATTTGAGATTATTTCTCTGAAAATATCTGAGATTATTTCTACCAAACGTCTGCCTTTCTTCAAATCAGAGGAAACCACAGTAGCAGTTAAGGATGGAATGCAGGGAAAGCTTTGAGAATAAGTCAATGCATTTTATGACCCTAAGTCAGAGATCCCTGTGGTAACCGCTACTGATTGGCTGATGCAACATCTATACCCAGTTTCCTACTCTTTTGGTCTTTTTCACTATAGAACATGGAATGATTAAGTATGCCCATTCCTAGGCTCCCGTACAAGTAGGGATAGGCAGGTATGTCCAGTAAGATATAGCAGAAGTCTGCTGAGGTGAGAAAAGCTTTTGGTTTCCCAGTAAGAGAGGCAAATATAGCTGTCCTTGCCCCATCCACCCATCTTTCTGCTTTGAAGGTGAGTGCAATACCTGATGCTGGAGCAGCCATTTTGTGACTGTGAGACAAGGAGTATAGTGGAAAGTTTGCCCTGACATTGTTAAGATGCTGAGCCAGCGCTAGCAGCTGCCTGTCTCTCTGGCCCTTTGTTAAATGAGCCACTATAAACTGGGTTTTCTGTCACACACAGACGAAAGCAGTCCTACTTAACATACCAGGGCCACCAAATATCTTTGCCGAGCTACCTTTAGAAATATCTTCATCTCTAGCAACCCAAGTGTCCAACAATAGATGAATGGATAAAAAAGATGTGGTATATATATATATATATATATATATATATATATATATATACACACAACAGCATATTACTCAGCCATAAAAATAAATTAAATCTTGCCATTTGCACCAATGTGGATGCATCTAGAGGGTATAATGCTAAGTGAAACAAGTCAGTGAGAGAAAGACAAATACCAAACGATTTAACTCATATGTGGAATTTAAGAAACAAAACAAATGAACAAAGAAAAAAAGAGACAAAAAAAGACTCTTAAATACAGAGAACAAATTGGTGGTTACCAGAGGGGAGGTGAGTGGGGGGGGGGGGGTGAAAACAGGTGAAAAGGATTAAGAATACACTTACCATGATGAGCACTGAGTAATGTAAAGAATTATTGAATCACTGCATTATATACCTGAAACTAATATAACACTGAACATTAATTATATTGGAAATAAGTAAACAGATAAATAAACAAGTAAATAAATAAAAATTTCTTCATCCCTTTCCCACTTTGTGAAAGAGCCTTTATTTAATCATCTTTGTTTTTCTGAAAAGTAAATTATCCTTTGTTTCTTTTCAGCATAATACCACAAAGGAGTAAGTTTTTAGATTTTGTATGCTTATGAACTCAGTAATATCTGTCACAATCTGACACTATGTTACATAATTACTATGATTATAATATATTTATTATTAATAAACATACCAAAATTGTTGCCAATATGTTGATTAATTTTACTTGCCACAAATGTTGATAATTTTACTATGCCACAAACATCTTTTACTCAATAAGAGTAATATATTGCACATGTTGCTTATATTTTATTAATAATACATCATTATGTTATCATAGTATATATTATATTGTCCATTTGTTGTCTTTCTTCCTCACTACAGTGAAGACAGTGCCTAGAACAGCCCCTGGTGCCAAGTAGCTATGTAGTAAGTATATGTCGAATAAATAAAGGAATCTTACCAAAAAAAAGTCCTTACTTAAAATTAGCCTGTTTCAAGCAAAAAAATTTCCAATGAGTGTGTTATTAAGAGGTCAGTTTAAATGAAGAGTTCATCTTGACATCCTACAGAGGCATCCTTTTAAATGCTGGTAATTGGTTTTAAAAATAAATTACATTATTTTGTTATTTAAATTCCCCATCGGCAATTAGACTTCTGTCTTTAAAATGGGAGTCTGGGAAGATAAGTCACTTTAGTAGACTCCTGTCTTGGCCATGGTCCTTCTTAAACACCCTGTCTGGGGCACAGAGTCAAAACACAAGGGATTCTCCTCAGCCTGAGGGATCAGGAGCAAGATGCTGACCCACACTTTTGCCCAAAGTTAGTTTCCAAACCCCATTCAGAGCTCCTTTTACGACTAGCATCATCTCAAAATGTGTACCCTCTGTTTTACTCTATGCTGCATAATTTAAAGAAACAAAATCTTCATGAAAAAAAAAAAGTTTAATCCTCTCTGCTGAAAAACAGAAAAGAGTATCTGGTAGCATGTGATCTGAGAACATGTCAGTTAACATTAAAAATGACCCATGCTTCTCTTAAAAGTCCTTCCACCTCTGGAAACTGAGCTGATCTTTCGACATGAATTCTGCCCCATTCTAGAAGCTATGTACACAGGAAGGATTATGGCTCTTTCATAAGAGAAGAATTCTTCACAGCCAATACTGGATCAGTGACTGGGATCTGCCTGCTACATTCACATCAGCTATCACTCTTATCCAGATTTGCCCAATAGGGCACTGCTGACTACTTTCCAGAAGCCTGAAGTCTTCACTCAGTGCACACAGGAAAAGCAGAGTGCAGCATGACAAGCTCTGAGCTACTCACCTGTCACCCAGAAGGACAAGCCCACCCCTGCAGGTTCCACTGTGGAACTCTGCTCAGTGGACTTAAAAGCCAGGGTCCAGCCAATTTGACCTGAATGCGGAAAGGTGCTCCCAAAGGGCTTAGTTAAAGGCCTGGAATTTGTTATCTATTGCTGTAGAATAAATTACAACAAACTTAGCAACTCAAAACACCACACATTTATTATCTCATGGTTTTGGTGGGTGGGGAATTGGGGTACAGCTTAGCTGGGTCCTCTACTTCAACGTCTCCTGGGAGACTGCAATCAAGGTATCAGCCAGAGATGCAGGCCTATCTGAAGGCTTGACTGGGGAAGGATCTTCTTCTAAGCTCACACCGTTGTTGGCAAGCTTTAGCACCTTCTGGGCTGTTGGACTGAGGGCCTCAGTTCCTCACTGGCTATCAGCCAGAAGCCACCCTCAGTTCCTTGCCATGGGGCTTTTCCATAGGGCAGGTCACAATATGACAGCCTGCCTCATCAAAGACAGCAAGGGAGAGCTCCTCAAGCCATTTATCTCCTTTTCAGGCTTCAGTTTTCATCTTCTCTTCCCCCACGTTCAATCAGAAAGTACATCCTACTAATTCTGTCAATAAAGCATCTCTCAAATCTGTCTCCTCTCCACTCCAAATGCTAAGATTCAAGCACTCTTCTTCTCTCTACAGAACTGCTTCAATCGCTTTCTAATCGGTCTCTCTGGCCCAGTGGTGTGCTACTAAAGGTTTAACAACTGACTCTCTAGGGGGTGAATAAAGCCCTGATTTGTGGAATCTGCTGATTTCCATGTTAGACATCCTCCCATCCTGGCTCATTTCAAGCTACTCAAGAGACATCATTGATGGCAGTGTGGGAATAGATGCTCTGTAGCACACGACTCTGTTTCCACTGCACAGATACAGCAGATGTAAACAACCCCAAGAGCATCAATGATAGTAAAATGTAGTAAAATAAGCTCTATGTACTTATTGGTTTTGTTTTTAATATAATTTAATTGTAACTTTATATAATTTAATATGTAATAACGTCCGCGTTCAACAACCTACTCAGAAAATTCCTGAGAACCTAACAATTGACTCTCACAACATATCAACGTACCCATTCCAGCACATCATGGCCCTGTCCCTACTGTTTGCACTCAGCTTGTCTCTCAAAGCACAGTAGACTGACAATTCAACACAAATTTGACCATGTAGTGACATGCTCTTCTTGGTGGTTTCTCATCACCTGACCACACCTAAGGCTCTGACGGTCATATTCTGACCACACCTATGGCTTCAACTACATTTTAGGTCAAATGATAATAATAACAGTAACAGAACCTAACAGTCATTGATCCTTACTCTGTGCTAAGTACTTGGGATACATGCACTGTATCGTTTAATCTGTGTAAAAATCATATGAGTTAGCTACGCTTAGTGTCCTCATTTTACAGATGAAAAAACGCAGTGACTTAAAAAGTTGTAATAGAGTTGGTCTAATAATAAAGCCCAGACTCTTAGGACTAAGATAGTCTCATCGAGAATTCAACACTCTCCATATGCACTATGTTCTTCGCATCTCCTTCCCTTTGCACGTGTGTTTTTCTCTTCTGTCTAGAGTGCCACATCAACACTGACCCCAGTGCCACATCACTCTGCCCTTATCTACCTAAGGAGCTGATACTCTATGTAGCACTTTAAACTGGGTAGTAAGTAAAACTAAGAGACTCAAGAGGATACAGCCAATGATGAAATTCAAATCAGTGCCGATTTGGGGCAATAAAACTTTACCAGTGGGGGATAAAACTTATTTTACCCAAGTGCCAAGTCATAAAGGAAATAGCTAAGGTGTCTTAGAATTGAAACAGCCCACATCCATTTAGTTAAAATGGGATCTAGCTAACTGCCACTTCTTAAGCTACCATGAAGTTAGCTAGAATTAAAAAAAAACAGGAAGGGGGGGAAAGAAAGAAAGAAAGAAAGAAAGAAAGAAAGAAAGAAAGAAAGAAAGGAAGGAAGGAAGGAAGGAAGGAAGGAAGGAAGGAAGGAAGGAAGGAAGGAAGGAAGGAAAAGGAAGGAAGGAAGAAAGAAAGAGAAAGAGAGACAAAACTCATAATACCAACCAAAGATAGACACGTAAGCTATAGAGACCTTATTGCCAGGATCTGTGTGGCATGGAGAAGTCTAGAGTAGTATTGCCCAAGCCCACTCCTCCAAAATCTTTTTCTCCCATTCTGAGATACAAATTACAGAAAACAAGGCAGGAAGGAATTGGAGAGAATAAAAGGGAGAGAGCCTGTTGGTCCTGCAAAGCATCCTGGGAAGCTTATTCCATATATGTAAACGAGGTGGGTTGGGCCAGAAAGAGATTTCTGAGTGAGGTGATGTTGGAGAGGTTAGATGTTTTTGTTTATTTCTTCCTTTCAGTTCATGAAGGAAAACAGAAATGGAAAGTGAAAATGGCCCCACTACTGTATATTAGAGCTGCCCAAGATAAGAATTTGGAGAAACTGGGAATTAGGCTAGAAAAGGAGCATATCAACTTTCCCCATAGCTATGACTTTTAAAAGGCTGTTAGCAGTAGACATGGGAATAACAAAATCCATGTGTCTGTTAATAAACACTGAGGCTGGATTATTCTCTCCTCATCAAAGCATGAGTAAGGAGAAAACACAAGTGGTTGACAATTAGATCCACCCTACAAATTATAAGTTTCCCCAACAAAATACTATAACAATTCGGTTAGAAGCAACAAAGAGCAAAAATGTAATTTTTTAAAAATCTGAGCTGAGGGCGCCTGGGTGGTGCAGTCGGTTAAGCGTCCGACTTCAGCCAAGTCACGATCTCAGGGTCAGTGAGTTCGAGCCCCGCGTCAGCCTCTGGGCTGATGGCTCGGAGCCTGGAGCCTGTTTCCGATTCTGTGTCTCCCTCTCTCTCTGCCCCTCCCCCGTTCATGCTCTGTCTCTCTCTGTCCCAAAAATAAATAAAAAACGTTGAAAAAAAAATTTTAAAAATCTGAGCTGAAAAAACCTAAATGTACAAATTAAAAAGGATCAAAACATATTATTCAAAATAAATGATTACACCTCAACACATCCCTGCAATCTTTAAAGTACGGGAGACAAGGAAAATGAATCCTTTAAAAAGTAAGATACAGAATATCTCTAGTATGATACCATTTATACAAATGAGGAAAACACACACATTCACAACAATACTGTATATTATTCATGGAGGTATAAATATGTATGTACAATTACAAAGAAATGGCTTGAAAATTACATTTCAAATTCTTAATAGTGGCTGTCCTTGAATGGCCGTGGAGGGGGCTAGTGAATGGGCTGGGAAGTAGGGTGTTGGTTCAAGGCCACTTTGGCTTTATCTCCAATGTTTTGTTAAAAAGAGGGAGGGAGGAAAGACAGAAAAGAAGCAAGTGAGACAGAATATAAATAGTTGTTCATTCTGGGTATTGAGAGCATTAACATTTGTTTTATCCTTTGTACTTTTTGGCATCTTTTAAACTTCTCTAAGTAGAAGGAGGGGGAGGAGAAATCCTACAAGCAACCAAACTGGGAAGGGGGAATTCCTACAAAGAAAAAAATAAAATCAATCGGAGCTCAGATGTCTCTTCCATACACTAAATCCAAAAAAATAGTTTTGACAAAAACAGAAACAACAACAACAACAACAAAAAAAAAACCCTAAAATTGTACACCCAGCCAAGTTGTCATTCAAGTGTGAAGAGAATAGAAAAATATCCTCAGGCATACTGGGCCCAGAAAACATACCAAACTCTTCCCCTTCTTGAAAAAATAGTTGAATACTTACTCTACTGGAGTGATAAATCAGAAGAAAGACCTGGGAGCTGAAGTATAAAAAGATTATCAGTAAATATCGTAAACAGCCAAGGGCAAAAATAATATATATATATGGACACAAAATCAAATACGTATCTCTAGAAAATTTATTTAAGGAGGAGATGTGAAAAGCAAAAGAGCCATGATTTAACAACAGTAATCTGGATCCCCAAAGAAACAAGAGGGTGGGAAGCTGGAAGCAGCACAGAGTGGAGAAACAGTAACAGCGTGCTAAAGAGCCCATCTTATGTGGTAGTGGAGCAAGACAAAAGGTAACTTGAATTCTTGGATCCTGAATGAAATGTGGACTGAGGGAAGTTTTTGAAAAACAAAGAGGCATAATACCCTCCAGTTCCATCCACGTTGCTGCAAATGGCCAGATTTCATTCTTTCTCATTGTCAAGTAGTATTCCATTGTATGTAAACCACATCTTCTTTATCCATTCGTCAGTTGATGGACATTTAGACTCTTTCCATAATTTGGCTATTGTTGAAAGTGCAACGTGGATGGAACTGGAGGGTATAATGCTAAGTAAAATAAGTCAGGCAGAGAAAGACAGATACCATATGTTTTCACTCATATGTGGATCCTGAGGAACTTAACATTAGACCAGGGGGGAGAGGAAAGGGGGGAAAAAAGTTACAGAGGGAGAGAGGCAAACCTTAAGAGACTCTTAAATCCTGAGGGTTGATGGGCAGTGGAGGAGAGGGGAAAGTGGGTGATGGGCATTGAGGAGGGCACATGTTGGGATGAGCATTGGGTATTGTATGGAAACCAATTTGACAATGAATTATATTTAATATAAAAAAAGAAAGAAAAACAAAGAGGCATGCAATATGAAATTTCAAGTAGGATGTGAGCCATACACATCACTGAAGAAGGAGGAAACAAACAAGATTTTGTCCCCCACACAGCAAAATCCTGAAAACAAAGTAATAATAATGACCTAAAAGCTATAAGCCCAGACCAAGCAAGGACAAACATATTAGTAATCGGGGACATAAAAATTAAAGCAATGAATTATCATTTTTAATGGTCACATTGGCCAAATTTTAAGAGCTTATTAATATCCCATATGGACAAGTTTGTGGGGAAGTGGGCACTCAAGACTGATAGAAGGAATATCAGCTGGAACAGATTCAATGGAGACTCATTGCCAGTGTATATCAAATGTTGAAGTGAGTATATATACTGCAGAAATGATACATCGTGACAATAGTATATATGCCAAACTCATAGTGACAATGATATATATGTATACTTTCTAGGATGGCACTGTTTATGGTAGCATTAAAAAAATGGAACTAACTTAAATGGCCATCAGTAGCATGATGGGAAATAAATTGTGTTATAACCATTTAATCAGTTAGTACCCAACAGTTAAAACAATGAAATGGACCTATATGATACGACACGGAAAAATCTCTAAGACATTATCAATAAGTGGCTGGAGGAGATAATGTACAGAACAGTATTACAAGATACAAAGATGTACGCATTTTATTTTGTTCCTAACTCCGTATTAGTGTATATGTATGTTTATGTAAATATATAGAAAAATATCTGGAAAACATAGATAAGACTTTTTTAATAGACACCTCTGAGAGGAAGGTAGCCTTTTCCCTCCTTATTCTATACACTCTATACAGTTTACATTTTTATGCAGCAAATGTATCTCGCGAGTAACTGTTTTTGTTCTGTTTTGTTCTCTTCCTAGGCCTTACTCCAATGTCAACTCTGTAATCTTCCCCTGATTTCCTGTGCCTTTCCTCCATGATTTAAATACAGGCTACATTAATCACCACATTCACACGTGTACTGTTATTTAGTAAATAATTGTAAACATATGTCTTCTCCCACATAGAAGGGCTCCCTGTCTTACTTGTCTCTGAATTCCCTGCAGCCAGTACAGCGTCTAGCGCAGAGAGGGCTCTCTTTGTTTACTCAAATGAATAGTGATTTTAACCGATCAATCAAAACAATACAGGAGTGAGACGGTTAAGCTCTCCAAACGCTATGGCTAGGTGATCTATGCCATATCTGATTCCATGGCCTGTAGTTTAATTAAGGTAAGCTCAGAACTCTTCTTGAAGAAGTAGTAATTAAGAGTAAGGATTCAAATCTCTTCTCCTCCACTTACCAACTGGTAACCCTGGACCCGTCACTTACCTCTCCGCAATTTAGTTTCCTCTTCCGTGACATGGGACTAATAACAGCTCCTTCTTTATAGAGCTGTTGTAAACATAAATGACTTAACACTGTATTAATTACGACTGTTGCTATTATTAACAAAAGACATGTCTAAAGAACAGCAGGGAAGGAAATAAAAATTATTAACAAAATTGTTAAGGCATTGGCGTTAACAGATGCTATCCCATGGGGTACAAGAGAAGGGAGAAACACTCACCATATCTTTATACACTCGCCTCATATTAGCATGAGCCAAGGATCAGCCACCCCTAAATGCTGAAGAGACCTCCAGCCCCTCCTCCACCTGCCCAGCCCCCATCCTGTCTCCCTGCCTCCTTTCCCTAGCCCCACCTCTTGAACCCCAACTGTATAATCCACCCTTCCTAGCCCTGGAGTTAATTCTGTACCAACTGATGGGGGAAATTCAATAAGCCCTTGGCCAATTCTGCACTCCTGAAATTTTGAAATCCTGGTGGGAAAAGTATAGGCACTTCTCTATTATAAAAGATACAAATATTTGAAGGAAACACTTAATAACTACCTTGCACCAAATGAAACTTTCTTGAAAGCTGATCTTAGAGGATGCGGGTAATTCAGAGAAGTGAAAGATACAGGGTCTTTTTTACAAATGACTATAGTAAGGACAGAATCATTGTGGAAGCATCACGGCAGGTCCATCTGATCCTGTGCCCACCCCCTGAATTGCTTCCATATTCTGTCTGTGCCATACTTCCCCTCCTCCCCTCTGCAGCCTGAAGAAATTAATGAAATCTAAATGTGGTTCTATGGTAAAAAAAAAAAAAAAAAAAAAAAAAAGTACGTTGATCAATCTTGGAATCTCACAGAGGCTCAGAAGCAAAATAACAATAACAATTCCTTGGATTTCTAAAGCAAGCCACTACCCTTAAAGGCCAGCACAGAGAGGGGAAGCTGAGACAGGACTAAGCAGAAGAGAGGCAGCTACAGGTGTCTTTGTGGCTGGAGAGGGCTGGGATGCTGCCCCCTGCCAGGTAGACGGAGGCCTGGCTGCTCTGAGGGAGAGAGGCTGCCCCCATCACAAGGGTCACTCCTCCCTCAGAAGAAAACTGTTCAATATTTGGGCAGTGGGGCAGGGAGCCCGTTCTATAAATTGTGGGAAGCCCCATTTCTGAGCTCATGTCTCTGGCCAGAGAGATATCTTCAGGATTTCCTCTCCTGAGGAAACCGAGCTGAAGAACTCATTTGGAAAGCCTATTCCCTGTGTTTCAGAAATGCTCTCCACAGATCTGAACTAATGGGGGTTTCCACCTCAACCTGCCACAAGCCACATTTCTAAGGGCGACAGTTTTTATAATACCCTTTTCTTTCACTGGTTCCTGGTAAGGTTTTTATCACAAGGCTGAGGCAAAATCTGAGGCCATATAGTACAGGTGCCAGCAAAGGCTCTTCTGGGAGAAATGGACGAACCAACTGGCCCCTAGGATTGCTATCGGGGGCTTTAGGTCTAGATCATGATTTAGGGTGACATAATCTGACCATCTGAATCTCTATAATAAGGGGTCTCGTTTCATACAATTTAAGCAGACTCTTATCAAGAGAAAGCCTGAGCAACAAAGAGAGGAGGAGGAGGCAGACAGGCCACAGGACCCAAGGCGAGTGCATTCAGGTGCTTGTGAAGCTGACAACCCATGTGAATGTGTGTGACCATGAAAACTTTGAATTAGCTGCCAGACAGAGTAAGTGCCCTAAAACCAAGATAAATTTTCAAATGCTTTTATTCTGAATATTTATTCATAGGTCAAGCCTCATTTTTCATTCCATTAATGCATTCATATTGCACCTGTTTTCCTCTCCCTTAGGTGCTTTACATATCCAAATGAACAAATATCGATTCACTCCAGGTTCCTTCGCTGTCTCCTAACTCTCGGCCTCTGACACTCCCTTTCCCTCCCTCCTACGCTGCTCTGAATCTAGTTGTCCCCTGCTGTCTTGGTCCTTCTGGATCTCCGATCCCCAGGCCCACGCTCCCCAGCCTCAGCCTCCCCCGCGTGTCCCCTTTTGTTTATCCCAAAAGATGCTGGGCTGAAAGTAATTTTTCTTTGATTTAAAATCTGAGCATAAGAAAAGCTTTATTAATTGTCAGCCCCTGGTTCTAAAGAGAAGGCAGTGAAAAGAGTTCATTAATGCCAAGTATGGTTTTTATATCAAGATTCTTTAAACAACCTTATGTCATTGAACCAGAGTCCACTGCTCAGCCTTACTGATTTAAAAAAAAAAAAAAGGGGGGGCGCCTGGGTGGCGCAGTCGGTTAAGCGTCCGACTTCAGCCAGGTCACAGTCCGGGAGTTCGAGCCCCGCGTTAGACTCTGGGCTGATGGCTCAGAGCCTGGAGCCTGTTTCCCATTCTGTGTCTCCCTCTCTCTCTGCTCCTCCCCCGTTCATGCTCTGTCTCGCTCTGTCCCAAAAATAAATAAACGTTGAAAAAAAAAAATTCTCCCCTTGTATTTAGCATAACAAGCTAATCACCAGATAAATTCCACCGCACAAGGGATCAGAGGGACTTGAGGACAATCTTCCCTTTTAAAAGGCTGCAGTTGGAAACCTGACATGATTCAGCTCCACCGAAAGCTTCTCCACTACCCTAGAAAAGCAACCCACAACCTGTCTCCAGATTATTGCATGGTATTTATTTCTATTAAGTTTTGATTGATATGTAAATACATCAATGTACACAAATTGTAAGCGTATACCTAGTGAGTTTTAAAAAACCGAAACCCCTGTGTTTTTAGCACCGAGATCAAGATAGAAGATGTTACTAATATCTCAGAAGCCTCCTGCATGGCTCTTTCCAGTCATAAACTGTCAAATATAACTATAATTCTGACTTCTATCACTGCAGATAATTCACTGTAGGTGATATTCACTGTAGATATCACTTCTAATTCACTGTAGGTGAATTTTGCCTGGTTTTGTTCATATAAATGGAATCTTACCATATGTGCTCTTTATTGTCTGGCTTCTTCTGCTAAGATATTTATGTCCATGAGATGCTTCTATGTTGTAGTGAGTATCATTAATTCATTCTTTTTCATTGAGGCTAGTATTCCATTATATGACTATAACTATATTTATCCATTCCACTGATGGTGGACATCTGGGTGTTTCTAGTTTGGGTGATTACGACTAATGCTGCTATAAACATTCTTGTATATGCCTTTTGGTACATACATTTATGAATTTCTGTTGGATTTATACCCAGGAATGGAATTGCTGCATCATAGGATACGTATATATTCAGCTTTAGAAGTTAGTGCCAGTTTTCCAAACTGATTTTACCAATTTACACTCCACCAACAATACCTAAGACTTCTAGTCCTCCACATTGTCTAGACACTTAATATTTTGCTAATTTGTAAAATTGTAAGCATGGTTGATAATAGCTCATTGTGGTATTAATTTGCATTTCTTTACTGGCTATCAATGTTGAACATCTTTTTGTATGTTTATTAGCTCTTGAAAAGTGCTGGTTTGAGCCTTTTGTCCACATGTAATAGGATTTTCTCCTCTTACTGATTTGTAAGGTTTGTTTTATAAATTCTAGATGCTTCCCCTTTGTCTGATATTTGTGATGTAATATCCTCTTCTGTTGCTTGCCATTTCACTCTCCTTAATGGTATGAAAAAAGATTCTTGATTTTGATGAAGTAGGCTATTCAAACTTTTATTTTATGGTTAGTTTTTTGTGTGTCCTATTTAAGAAATCTTTACATATTCCCAGGTCTTAAATACATTCTCTAAGGTTATCTTCTAGAATATTTGTTTTGTGGTAAAGTTTATGATTCACCAAGAATTGATATTTGTGTATAGTCTGTGATAGGGACAAAGTCCATTTTTTCCATATTTCTATCCAATTAATCCAGCAGCCTTTTGCTCTGTACAGCTGTGGTAACTTTGTCATAAATCAGGTGGCCCGGAATATATGTAGGTCTGTTTCTGGACTTTCTATTCTATTCCTTTAGTCAATTTGTCTATCCTTAAGCCAACAAAATAGTGCTGATTACTGTGGCTTTATAAGAAGTCTTGATATCTGAAGTCTATATCCTCCAACTTTGTTCTTCAAGATTTTCTGCATTATTCTTAACTCTTTGCATTTACATATAAATTTTAGAATCTGTCAATTTCCATTAAAAAACTGCTAGAATTTTTATTGAGATGGCCTTGGATCTATAGACCAGTTTGGCATCTTTTCTTTTTTTTTTATTTTTCTTTTTTTAAACTTTTTTTTTAACGTTTATGTATTTTTGAGACAGAGAGAGACAGAGCATGAACGGGGGAGGGTCAGAGAGAGAGGGAGACACAGAATCGGAAACAGGCTCCAGGCTCTGAGCAGTCAGCACAGAGCCTGATGCGGGGCTCGAACTCACGGACCACGAGATCATGACCTGAGCCGAAGTCGGATGCTTAACCGACTGAGCCACCCAGGTGCCCCTGGCATCTCTTCAATATTGAGCCTTGAACATGTTGTAGTCCTCCATTTATTTAGGCTTTTAATTTGTCAGTAATATTTTATGGTTTTCTGTGTAGGGCCTTGCATTTATTACAGTCTTCCTGACTATTTAATTTTTGGTGCTAGTACAAATGGCATCTTTTTGAAAATTTATTTTAGAATTTGGTGTGGTTGATATATGTATATATAGTTGCAATTGATTTATATATGGACTTTGCTATCTATAGTGGACTTGCTGTATCAACCATTATTAATTCTAATAGTTCATCTGTAGATTCTTTTGGAACTTCTACGTGCACAATCCTGTCATTTTTGGGGAAAAAAGTTTATTTATTACTGTAAAATACTTCTGTCTTTTGTTTTATTTTCTTATCTCATTGCACTGGCTAGAATTCCAATACAATGATGAATAAAGTGTCAATAGAAGACATCCTTGCTTCATTCCTGGCATCGGGGGAAATATTTTCATTATTCAACCATTAAGAGTAATGTTTGCTGTTGGTTTGGGGTTTGGGTCTTTTTTTTTTTAATACTTTTTCATAATTAAGAAAGTTACCTTTTATTCCTAGTTTGCTAAGGATGCTGTCCTAAGTTGGTCATAAATTTTATCAAATCGGTTTTTTTAATTTCTTGAATTGATCATATTTTTTCTCCTCACTCTGTAAAATTTCTACTTAACTCCACTATGATCAGAGAACACACTCAGTATGATTGTGATTTTTTTTTGGAATTTGTTGAGACATGCATTCTGGCCCAGTACCTACACTATTTTGGCAAACATTGCACGTCTACTTGAGAAGAAAGTGTGTATTTTCAGGTTCAGTCCTGTGGTTCTATATATACAGCTAGGGAAATTTTGTGGATCGTGCTATTCACATTTTCTATATGCTTACTAATCTTTGTTGTCTGGAAACCAATTACAAAAAAATAATTACAAAATCACCAAATGTTTGGAAGTTAAGCAATACAATACTAATCAACCCACAGTATTTGACTCAGCCCAGCCTAATGAATACACTTGCTACAAGGTTTCTGTTTAGACTCTATGGCTTGCTCTGCAATTGGCAAATGCCCCATGTGAGGAAGTTAATAGTATATATAGGGCTCACCTCAATACATATTCTTTCTCTTTGGGATTTTGACCCACCAAGTCCTGATTACCTTGATTTCCCTTTTTTGCCTTCAAACAAGTGTTTTACAGTAGCCCTTATCAGGATGGTTAGTCTGATACTAGCTACTCAATCTTAATCGAAGCAGGAGTGGTAATTACTTTTTAATAGGCTATAAGGAATACAAAGAACTAATTGGATTCATTAAATTATTTGGTTAATTAGACTAATAACTACCTTGAACTTCCATAGCACCATTCTTCCAAGGATTTCAAAGCATTTCTACGTATTAAGAAAGGACTATTACTAGTTCCCTCCAGCTCTGATTTGTAAATTTAAAATTAAAGTAATGGAATAAAATAATGTAAGTTCTTAGGTAGGTAGGTATCCAGTGAAATTAGATAAAAACAAGTATTAAACATGCTGATTGCCAGAACCATTGAAGTGGTTTTAAATCTCAGGAAATAGACTTCCCATAACTGCAACATAATTCATATTAAGTATGTCACCCCCCCCATAACCTCTGCTCTAAAGAGATATGGAAAATACGAAGTATATGCAAAGAGTTGGTTTGGACACTCCATCAAACTGAGTAAATAAATTGGTATCAAGGCCACTCAAATTATGTTTTAAAAAACATAATTACAGTAAAATAATTTTCTATAAGATTTACAAGACAAGAAATACTGAAGTGTAATTCAGCATTTGGTTTCTCATGTAAGTGGAACCATAACAATATTACAATATCTCAAACCATATTCTGGTTTTTCTTTCAGGCTTACTGTAACAGTAGCCTTTGAAGTAGTATTTTGTTCTATACAGTTGGAGTTTTTTTCTGTGCCTTCTCTCCAGAATTGGTATTAAAACTGGATTTCTTACAGATTCTTTCCAGAGAAGCATATTCAGCATATAAAAGACATTCAAAGATTAGGAGGAAAAACTGAATGAGGAGACAAGTTACTAAATTAGCGAGTAAGAGCCTGTAGACCTGAACTCTAAATCATAGTAAATAGTTACAAATGAATCATGAAGCACCCAATAGATACCCAATAAATATTTGATGATATTGATTTCTTGCATCCTACAATGAGCTTGTTGCGGGGCTTTGATAGTAATTGGGTACCTCATCTTAATACCTCAACACAATGGAGTTTAGGATAATCCATCATTGTGCTTCTCTAAGGCTCCAAATAACAAGCACAAGCAGGGTGAGAACAGGTTGACCTCACAAGGCCCCTTGAAGCCCTGTGATTTGAGAGTTAATAAGAAATGGAGCCTGGCATTTTTGTAGCTAATTTCTGTCCAGAATTAAAAGTATCTCAGATAGAATGGCTGGACTTCCTACTTTTTCTTGGAAGACAAGAAAGAAACAAATATGGCTATGCCTATTTTACAAATCAGCAAGCACATAGAAGTCAAATAATGACAAAGGTCACATAACATGCCCACCCTGGCTAGGAACAATGCCTGGGTATCCCCTACCAATCTAAGGAGGTTTGGGTTAGTATTGACTTCCGGTTTATTGTTACTCCCTATGCTGCTTACTTCATAGACCAAGTCCTAACTAGACTTTCTAATGGCAGTACCATTCTTATGTTTGTAAATTAACCACATCCAGTGTAATTCTTTTTTTTAATTTACTGGGGTATAATTGATATATTATATGAGTTTCAACTGTACAACATAGTGATTTGACATTTATATACATTGCAAAATGCTCAGCACAACAAGTCTAGTTACCATCTGTCACCTTACAGAGTTAATACAATGGTTTTGACTATTATCCCAATGCTGTACATTATATCCCCATGATTTACTGATAACTAGAAGACCAACGTATTTATTTTGAGAAAGAGAAAGGAAGCACACACGCACGCACGAGTTGGGGAGGGGGAGAGAGTGGGAGAGACAGAATTCCACGCTCACAGTGTGTGGGATCTATCTCACAAACCATGAGATTATGACCTGAGCCAAAATCAAGAGTCAGACATTTAACTGACTGAGCCACCGAGGTGCCCCTAGAAAATTCTATTTCTTAATCCTCTTCACCCATTTCTTCCCCCCAACCTTCTTTCCCTCTGGCAACCATGAATTTATTCTCTGTATCTATGGTTTTTTGTTTGCTTTGATTTTTAGATTCCACATGTAAATGAAATCATGTGATATTTGTCTTTCTGTGAGTTATTCCCTTAGCCTAATAAACTCAAGGTCCATCCATGTTGTCACAAATGGCAAGATTTCACTCTTTTTTATGGTTGAATAGTATTCCACATCTTTATTCATTCAACCGTCTATGGACAGTTAGGTTGTTTTCATATCTTGGCTTTGTAAACAATGCTGCAATGAACATAAGGTTGCATATATCCTTTCAAATTAGTGTTTTTATTTTCTTTGGATAGATTCCCACGACCCAGTAGTGGAATTTGCTGGATCATATGAGAGCTCTGTGTTGGGGAGTTTTTTGTTTTTTTGTTTTTTTGGTTTTGTTTTTTTTTTAAGGAAACTCCATACTGTTTTTCACAATGGCTGTACCAGTTTACATTCTCACCAACAGTACACAAGGGTTTCCTTTTCTCCACATCCTCACCAACACTTGTTATGTCTTATCTTTTTGATAACAGCCATTCTAACTGGTATCATTATAGTTTTGATTTGCATTTTCCTGATGATGAGTGATGTTGAGCATCTTTTCATATGTTTCTTAGCCATTTGTATGTCTTCTGTGGGAAAAAAATGTCTATACATATCCTTTGCCTATTTTTTAACTGTATGTTTGGATTTTTGCTATTGAGTTGTGTGAGTTGTTTATATATTTTGTATATTAACCCCTTGTTGGAGATACATTTTGCAAATATCTTCTCCCATTTAGTAGGTTGCCTTTGTATTTTGTGGATTTTTTTTTCATTGTGCAGAAGCTTTTTAGTTTGGTGTAATCCCATTTTTTAATTTTTGCTTTTGTTTCCCTCACCTTTGGAGTCAGATCCAAAAAAACATAAGCAAGACCAATGTCAAGGAGCTTACTGCCTGTTTTCTTCTAGGAGTTTTATGGTTTTAGATCTTACTAGCAAGTCTTTAATCCATTACAGGGTGATTTTTATATATAATGTGAGATAGTGGTCCAGTTTTATTCTTTTGCATGTAGCTGTCAGTTTTCCCAACACCATTTACTGAAGAGATTGTCCTTTCTCCACTGTGTATTCTTGCTTCCTTTGTCATAAGTTGACCATATATGCATGTTTTTGTATCTGAGATCTCTATTCTGTGATTTATGTGTCTGCATTTATGTCAATATCATACCGTTTTGATTACTGTAGCTTTGTAGTATGGTTTGAGATCAGAGAGCATGATATCTCTGGCTTTGTTCTACTTTCTCAACATTGTTTCATCTATTTGAGGTCTTTGTGTTCCCATACACATTTTAAAATCATTTGTTCTAGTTCTGTGAGTAATGTCATTGGAATTTTGATAGCGATGACATGGAGTCTGTAGATTGCTTTGGGGAATATGGACATTTCAACAATATTAATTCTTCCAAACCATGACCACAGAATATCTTTCCATTTATTTGTGTCTTCTTCGATTTCTCTCACCAGTATCTTACAGTTTTCAGGATATATGTCTTTCACCTCCTTGGTTAAAGTTATTATTAGGTATTTTATCCTTTTTGATATAATCATAAATGGGTTTGTTTTCTTAATTTCTTGTCATAGTTTATTAGTATATAGAAATGCAACAGATTTTTGTATATTAATTTTTTACCCTGCAAATTTAGTGAATTCATTTATTGGTTCTAACAGTTTTTTAGTGAAGTCTTTAGGGTCTTGTATATATAGTATCATGTCATCTGCAAATAGTGAGCACTTCTTTGTTTCCAGTTTGTTTTGTTTCAAATTGGAAACAGTTTACCTAATTGCTGTGGCTAGGACTTCCAATACTATGTTAAATAAAACTGAGGATAGCAGGCATCCTTATCTTGTTTTTGAAAAGCTACAAGCTTTTCACCATAATGTATGATATTAGCTGTGGGTTTGTCATACATGGCCTTTATTATGTTGAGGTACATTCACTCTATACCCACTTTGTTAAGAACTTTTATCACAAATGGATGTTGAATTTTGTCAAATGATTTTTCTGCATCTATTGAGATGATCATATGATTTTTTTCTTTCATTTTGTTAATGTGGTTTTACTGATTTGCTGATGTTGAACCATCCTTGCATCCCTAGAATAAATCCCACTTGATCATGGAGTATGATCCTTTAAATGTATTGTTGAATTTCGTTTGCTAATATTTTGTTGAGGGTTTTTACCTGTATGTTCATCAGGGATATTGGCTTGTAATTGTGTGTATGTGTGTGTGTGTGTGTGTGTGTGTGTGTGTGTGGTGTCCTTGTCTGGCTTTCATATAATTCTAGCCTTGTAAAATGAGGGGTAGATTCAATTTTTTAGAATAGTTTGAGTAGGCTAGGTTTTGACTCCTCTTTGAACGTTTGGTAGAATTCACCAGCAAAGCTGGTTAGTCCCAGACTTTTATTTGTTGGGAAGTTTTTCACTGCTGATTCAATCAGCCTACTCAGGTTTTTAATTTTTTCAGTCTTGGATTCAATCTTAGAAGATTGTAAATTTCTAGGAATTTATCCATATTTTCTAGGTTGTCCAATTTATTAGTGTATAGTTGTTCATAGTAGTCTCTTATGATCCTTTGTATTTCTTGGATATCAGATGTACCTTCTCTTTCATTTCTTTTTTTTTTTTTTAATTTTTTTTCAACATTTTTTATTTATTTTTGGGACAGAGAGAAACAGAGCATGAACGGGGGAGGGGCAGAGAGAGAGGGAGACACAGAATCGGAAACAGGCTCCAGGCTCCGAGCCATCAGCCCAGAGCCTGACGCGGGGCTCGAACTCACGGACCGCGAGATCGTGACCTGGCTGAAGTCGGACGCTTAACCGACTGCGCCACCCAGGCGCCCCGACATTTCTTATTTATTTATTTGAGACCCTCTTTTTTTTTGATGACTCTAGCTAAAGATTTGTCAATTTTATCTGTTCAAAGTAACAGTTCTTAGTTTCATTGTCTTTTTAGTCTCTATTTCATTTATTTCCACTCTGATTTTTATTCTTTCCTTCTATTAACCTTGGGTTTCATTTGTTTTTCTTTTTTTTAGTTCCTTTAGATATAAAGTTAAATTGTTTATTTGAGATTTCTTCTATTTCTTGAGGTAGGCCTATATCGTTCTAAACTTCCCCTTTAGAACTGCTTTTGCTGCATCCCACAAATTTTGGTGCCATATTTCTGTTTTCATTTGTCTTTAGAGGTTTTTAAAATGTGTTTATTTACTTTTAAGAGAGAAAGACAGAGCGTGAGTGGGGGAGGGCAGAGAGAGAGGGAGATACAGAATCCAATGCAGGCTCCAGGCTCCGAGCTGTCTGTCAGCACAGAGCCCAATGCCAGGCTGCAACTCACAAACCATGAGATCATGACCTGAGTCGAAGTCAGATGTTTAACTGACTAAGCCACCCAGAGGCCCCTAGGGTTTTCTTTCTTTTTTTTTTGTTTTTAATTTCTCTTTTGATTTCTTCTATGACCCAGTTGTTCAGTAGCATGTTGTGTAAGCTCCACATATTTGTAGCTCTTCCAGTTTTATTCTTGTAATTAATTTCTACTTACATACTATTGTGGTTGGGAAAGATGTTTGATATGATTTTAATCTTCTTGAATTTATTGAAACTTTTTTTATGGCCTAACATATGATCTATCCTGGACAATGTTCCATGTTCACTTGAGAAGAGTGTGTATCCTGTTGCTTTGGATGGAATGTTCTGTATATATCTATTAAGTTCACCTGGTCTAATGTGTTATTAAGGCCAATGTTTCCTTATTGGTTCTAATAGGATATCTATTTATTGATATAAGTGGAGTGTTAAGGTTTCCTACCATCATTGTATTGCTGTCAATTTCTCCTGTTAGGTCTGTTAATATTTGCTTTAAATATCCTAGTGCTCCTATGTTGAATGCATATTTATTTATAAATATTATGTATTTTTGCTGGATTGACTCTTTTATCATTATGTAGTGCATAATGTCATTATCTTTTATTACAGTCTTTGTTTTAAAGTCTATTTTGTCTGACATGAGTATAGCTACACCAGCTTTCTTTTTGTTTCCATTTACATGGAATATCTTTTTCCATCCCTTCACTTTCAATCTGTGAGGGGATTCTGAGTGGGTCTCTTGTAGGCAGTGCATAGATGGGTCTTGTTTTTTTATCCATTCAGCTACTCTGTGTCTTTTGATTGGAGAATTTGGTCCACATATATTTAAAGTAATTATTGATAGGTATATATTTATTACCATTTTGTTCACTGTTTTCTGGTTGCTTTTGTCATTCCTCTCTGTTTTTTTCCTCTTCTCTTTTTCTCTTCCATTGTGGTTTGATGATTTTCTTTAGTGTTATGTATAGATTTCTTCTTCATTTTCTTTTGTTTATTTACCATAAGCTTTTGCTTTGTGGTTGCTGTGAGGTTCACTTGATCATCCTGTGTATATAACAGTCTCTTTTAAATTCATATTAAACACATACCCAAACTCTAAATTTTTAGTGTCCCTCCACATTTTATGTATTTGATGTCACTTTTTATATCTTTTTATTTCATGTGTCCCTTAATTAATTATTATACTTTTAATTCATTTTACTAGTATTTTTTAACTTCTTAGTAGCATTGTAAGTAATTAATCCACTACCTTTATTATACTTACCTTTTCACTGAGATTTTTACTCACATTTATTTTCTTGTTATTAATTAGTGCCACTTCTTTTCAGTTTAAAAAAGTCCCTTTAGTATTTTTTGTAAAGCTAGTTAGTAGTGATGAACTTCTTTAGCTATTGCTTGTCTAGAAAACTCTATCTCTCCTTCATATCTGAATGATAACTTTGCCAGGTAAACTTTTCTTGGTTACATGTGTTTTCCTTTCAGCACTTCGAATATGTCATTCCACTACCTTCAGACTTGTAATATTTCTACTGAGAAATGTGCTGATAGCCTTATGGGATTTCTCTTCTATGTAACAATCTGTTGTCATCTTGCTGCCTTTTAAGATTTTCTCTTTATCTTTAACTTTTGACATTTTAATTATAGTTAAATGCTTAGCTGTCTTTTGTTTCATATTCTTTGGAACTCTCTGTGCCTCCTGGGCCAGGATGTCTATTTCCTTCCCCAAGTTAGGGAAGTTTGCAGCCATTATTTCTGCAGATGTGTTTTCTGGCCCTTTCTCTCTCTCTTCTTCTGGGCCCCCTATAATGTGAATGTTATTCTTTTTTTTTTTTTTAATGTTTTATTATTTATTTTTGAGAGAGAGTGTGAGTGGGGGAGGGGCAGAGAGAGGGGAAGACATAGAATCCAAAACAGGCTCCAGACTCTGAGCTGTCAGCACAGAGCCTGATGCGGGGCTCGAACTCACAAGCTGTGAGATCATGACCTGAGCTGAAATTGGACACTTAACCGACAAAGCCACCCAGGTGCCCTGTGAATGTTATTCCACTTGATGTTGTCCCAAAGGTCCCTTAAGTTATTTTATTTCTTAAAATTCTTTTTTCATTTTGCTACTCTGTCTGGGTAGACTTAATTGCTTTATCTTCCAGGTTACGAATCTATTTTTCTGCTTCATACAGGCTGCTGTTGAACCTTCCTAGTTTATTTTTCAGTTGTTATTGTATCCTTTGGCTCTGTGATTTTTGTTTGTACTTTCTTATGTTTTCTATTTTTGGTTGAAATTCTCACTGTGCTTATCCATTCTTCTCCCAAGTTCAGTGAGCATCTTTAGGACCATTACTTTGAATTCTTTATGAGGTAGGTTACTTATCTCTGTATCCTTAATGTCTTTTTCTGAGGCTTTGTCTTATTTTTGAATTTGGGGTGTATTTCCCTGTTTTCTCATTTTGCTTGACCCTCTGTATTTGCCTCTACATATCAGGCAAAATAGCTACACTACCTCTCTCAGTCTTGAAAAAGTGGCCTTGTGTACACGATGATCCTTCTCATTTGACCCATCCCTAGCTCTCAGTTGTCTCTCAAACCTTTGCAATTGTCTAAACTGCTTGATTTATTCTTGTTGAATGTGTTCCAAGACTTCTCAGTGATCCAAGACGAGGAATCTCATTTAGCACCTACTTTCAGGCTATGTGGAAGCCAGACCGACAGGCAGCAGCTTTTAAAGTATGCAAATATGTATAATCCTGTGGGATCACAATTATAATCCCTGATGGCATCCAGACCAGGAGATCTGGAGATGTCTCCTGAGCAAGTAGCAAAAATTGGGGCTCCAGATGAGTATATAAGCTCTTTTCTGGGAAATCTTCAACCTGTAGCAAGGCCAAGGGGGTGCACACGAATGGTGTCTCCCTGCTTACATTCCCTAGGAGTGCCTTCTTAGTCTCTAGATATGTAGGAAACCTGAAATCTGTCCCTCAAACTGAAGTTCCAGGCTAAATAAATAGGTCCTTTTCACAAGAACACTAGGGCTGGGTTTTAGTGCCCTGGGATGGTGGCCTGCCAAGAGCTTCTTTCTGATTATTAAAGTCCCATGGAATTCTGGTACACTAGCCTTCTTGGCCATGGGGACAGGAGATAAGACGTGTCCCCTGTGTGGATCACATGCCTCCACTGGCTTTAACAAGGCAGCTGGAGAGTGTAGGGGGCAGGGCACTCTTGCCAACTTCAGACAAGCAGTGGAAAAATGTCTTGTCCTGTGCATGCCCACAGGCGTCAGCAATACAGCAAGAGAATGCCTTGTCTGTGCATGTGCCCCAGCTTTAGGCTAAGAGCAGGAGAATGCTGTGACAGCTTGTAGTCACCAGCCCCAGCCAGGGCATGGGGGAGCACTTGCAAAAGCCTGTGCTCTCTGGTCTCAGCCAGTGCTGCAGCTGCTGGCTCCACCCATCCCAGCAAGGTGGTGGGAAGATGCCACATCGGAGCCTGCCCGCCTGCCCATCCCAGCCGGTTATATGGAAAGTGCAACGATGGTGTCTACCCGCCTCTCTGACTGACCTCCCTAGCTCCTCTAGCCAATCCCCCCAGATTGGTAAAGGTACGTCCCTCACGAACAATACAGGCACTTTTCAAACTGCTGTTTCCTCACCGGATCTTGGGTCAAGCAGGACCAAATGTGAGCCCTTCAAGAGGGGCCTCTGTTTCTCTCAGCACCTGGGGACACCCAGATGTCAGCCCCATTGGTTTTCCAAGCCAGGTGTTCTGGGGGCTCAGCTTTCCGGTGCAGATCCCCAGGGCTGGGGTGCTCCATGTGGAGCAGCAATCCCTTGCTCCTCTGGGAGAAGCACTTGTCTGATAAGATCCCTCCCTATTGTACGTTGCTGTGCTGGGGGGTGAGGTTTTCTGCCTCTTCTCCTTGTCTCCACATTGTCCTTTTATCCTTTGTTGTGGAGAGCAGTTTATCCAGTTTTCAGATCTTTTTCAGAGGGAAATGATCCCTGGGTAGCTGTGGATTCAGTGTGTCTGTGAGAGGAGGTGAGTTCAGGATCTTCCTGCACCACCGTCTTGGAGCCCCCCTGACACATCTAGTATAACGCTTCTAACACAGCTCACCTGTTCGGTCCCATTTAGGAATAAGCAATACAGCAAAATTATCTAAGTGAGGAAGAGGGGGAGAATTGGAGACTCAATTCATTCTCACGTGTACAAAGAAAGGTTCCCACCTTGCTGAATGTTTCTGGCAGGTTATCATCCTTCATGATGAAGACACAAGAGAAGACAGGTAAGGAGGGCATTTAGCACAATAGTAAGATTAGAAACATAGTAGTTGAGACCCTAAACAACCCTCATACTTCATGAAGCTTAAAAAACCCAAAAGGAGAAGTTTCAGAAATAATATGAACATCACTTGAGTGTTTACAGTGAATAAGTCAAATATTTACCATTTCTTCACCCACAACCATGATGAAAAGGTCTATGGAAGATGTTGTAAACAAACTCCTACTTTTTAGCTAAAGACAGATAAGTCTCTAAATTTATTAACTCTGTTTCTGCCTTTGGCTGGCTGTATGCAATATGCTCAACTTCCTTTAAAACCTTGAGACCTATTCACCAGCCTTGGGGTAAAAGGGAAATTGAGGCAGCAGCAACCAAGCTGCCAGAAGGAACAGTTCAAATGTTTCCCAATATCCAGTCAACACCTGGCAAGCATCTAGTGGCTGGAAGAATTAAGTGTGCCCCCCAGGAATAGATGTGAAAAAAAGGATAAGGTGAACAAACACATCCAGTGTTCAAATGTTTCTTGTTTTATTTTGGTTTGCTGATGTGAACAGACTGCCGCCTCTTTCTGATTCTCCAGCCCTTTCTGATCAGAAGGGTGTCAGAAAGCACAGTGGCGACGGCCCCCCAAGAGGGCCGGTGGGTGCGGCTGGGAAGGAAAGGAGACCTGCTCACTCCAGCTACTGCCTCAAGCTGTTCAGACCACCCCCCCCAAGTCCCTCCCCCCCACCCCTGGAGAATTTCCGACCTCCTCCTACAGCCCCCTGCTGAGAGTTAGACTTCTAGGTACCTCTTCCTGTTTTTGTGTTCAACTTGCTCATTCCCTCCAAAAAGGACTTTGCTCTAGATTAAACTGCTCACCTCCCTCTACCATTTCTCAGGTTGCATTCAGAATCAGAAAATCCAAGAAATATATTCACAGATGTTCCCTTGTTTATTTGTTGACTCTGTGTAATTTGTTTGCCCTAATTTGTTTTTGTCTACCTTGGGACTTCCCTTTTTAATTTCCCTTTCTCTGTTTACCCCTCTTTGTGGAGCAGCGGTCTGTTAAGCTGTGAGAGGCACACGCCAAATTAAAAAAAAAAAAATGCACTGCAGATTGTTTTAAGCATGGGCTGCCCCTTTGGGCCTGAAGGCCTTGCTTGAAGCCTGCACCTGCTCCTCCTCCTGAGACACAGGGCTCCTGATCTTTATCCCTTGCCTTTAAGCTGCCTGATTCCTATTATCCAAAGTCAAACAGCGTTCTCTACATTCACGCCTCCAGCACTTGGCATGAAATTAATAAGCCTGGCTGATATATTTCCCTGGAAGCCTGCCACTCTTTAACAGTGGTGTTAGATTAAAAATTTTGGCATGGTTAATGAACAGGGGAAAGCTGAAGCCAAAAGTTTCATGCAGCAATGCAAAGATTTGGGGGTTATGAAAAGAATACCAACTTTCCTCATATTTTCTGAATGCCATCCTAATTACAGGGTTAGATAACAAACACAACTAGACAGTCAGCACTAGAAGAAAGAGTGCATTCTCAGGCTGTACTCATATTTAGATTTTATCATCTGTCCTTTCAATCACATGGCCTTGTGTTAGACTGGGTTATCTAAAATTGTAATAATAGCTATTTGTGCTCTAAACAGGCTTCTCTCATGCCAGGTCACTATTTTCCTCATTAAAGGAGCACTGTGAATGGTTTCAGGCCACAGACTGATCTTCCTGAAGTGAAAGTCAATCCAGTGAAAGGAGATTATTTGGAGTTTACTGAAGACCAGTGTCTCGTTGTTGGAATTCCAGTACTCATTGTTTAAGTCTGTAGCCACAGTCCCTGAGTCGTAAAAACACTGCCTCCCCATTGCAGAAAAGGTGGATGCTTGCTACCCACCCCTTTGTTCCCCACCCTTCTCTCAGCGCAGCACCCAGCCATAAAGGTTAGCCTCACTCAGAATATTTAAGACCCCGTGGGTACTCATGACTCATCCCACTGGCTAAGGATTTCGCAAAAGGGTTACAAGGGTTTGGCAAAACCCAGGCAAAGTCTTGTATCCAACACAGGGTCATCTCAGTGCAGAAAGGAGCATGAACACAGAGACATGAGTACTCTGCTCCTGGTTACCCACCTCTACTTCTGAGATGGGAATACCATGCAACCAGAAGCCTGGAAGCATGAAAGGACCAGAAAGTGGTGGGAGGCAGGAAAGGAAGAAGGAGAAAGAGGAAAATTATCTCTGCTTCGTGAAAGCACAAATATGCTCCACAACTCTGTTCTATCCCCTGAAGAATGGCTAGCACAGGTACATGCCATCCCCCTTTGGAAAGCCTTAGCTTTGAATTCCATGGCCCAGCAAAGGCAAGATCTCGGGTGCTATAGAGCTCCTAATTCTTTGGTCCGATTTGGAAAACCTGAGCAAAGAACTCAGAAAGGGATACTCAGCTGATCAACACAAGATTTGTTTTTTATGTACTCAAAAGTGTCAGATAAAATCAAACTAAACCTATCTATGATCCATGGGTAATATAAATCCAAGAGACTGTTATTTTTAGGTTTTACATTAGTTTTCCTGGTCGCTGGAACAGTTGTAAGAAAAAGCATCATGTCAAAGTCACCAGTATCACTCAAAACATTTATTTACAACTGAAAAAAAAAACCACCCAAAGATAGATGAATGGAAATCATGTCACCTCCACTTGTATTGGCCAATGTGACAGCCATTTTGGCACAGATACCCTGTCTAATCAATGACTTGGAGGAGAAACATAAATGGAATAAATACCCCTCCCTAGACTAAAAATAGAAGTATGACTAACACTCTTCCCTTAGGTTACTGAGAGGCAAAAGGCTTTTACAGCACGTGAGGGTTTCATCAGGAGACAAGAGTTGACCCTTGGTAGAGTCAAATCAATTTCATAGCAACCCATTACAACAGGAGTCTACTGTATTCATTATTGCAGGATACTTCAAAGCTTTTTTTCAATATAAAGAAAGCATAAAGAGATCAAAGCTCCTGGACCACACATAATGCAGTTGAAAGTTGTCCCAACATGTTCTCTGCCTGCGAGACAAATAAGTTAAATATATTTGCAAATGTCAACTTCGTCCCTTTTAATGCCTCTTAAATCAGGTCAGTGAGTCTGTTTTGGAAACAGAAGTAGGATGACTCACATATACTTGCTTGGCTCATTACTTGAGCTTAGACAACAAAGCAACTCAATTTTAAGCACTCTGGAGTTGCCCCCCTATGGTCCACATCCTTAGGACATTGTTATACTCAAACCATTTATATTTACAGCCCCGTGCCTTTGTTTGAGGACAGTTTGCCACTATTGTACACACACATCATTTTCAAGAAACCTGGGAGAAGTAAACCCATTTTAAAAAATATATTTAGATTTTCTGGCCCGAAGACTAAATGCTGGTTTGTTCCTGTGGCTGTGCTGAGAGTTGGGTCTCTCAAACTAAACTTGTCCTAAATACTAGATTCCTTTCAAAGTAGGATGGACTTTTGCAGTAGATGATCTTCTGTCTGATTTTGTTTGTTTTTTTTTTAACACTTATTCATTTTTGAGAGTGAGAGAGATGGATCATGAGTGGAGGAGGGGCAGGGAGAGTGGGAGACACAGAATCCGAAGCAGGTTCCTGGCTCCGAGCTGTCAGCACAGGTCCCGATGCAGAGCTCAAACTCACGGACTGCGAGATCATAACCTGAGCTGAAGTTGGACGCTCAATCAACTGAGCCACCCAGGCGCCTCATCTTCTGTCTGATTTTAAAGACACGTTCCAGTGTCCCAACATATTCATTTTATCTTTGACCCTCTGAACTCACGTTGCCCCCTGCTAATACCTCTCTTGGGAAACAGCCTAATCTCCCTTGTAATAAAATCAGGGCCTGGTACTTGTCTCAGTTCCTCGGCTCAAGGGTAAGTACTTCAAGGCAGATCTCATGTCCTTCTCTCAACCCTCCTGAGCATATGTATCCTCATGCTCGCTTATATAGAGGAGATATGTATCCTCATACTGGTTTATATTAAAAAAAAAAAAACCCTAAAGTTAATTTGCATTAGATAAACAAATGAGTACATGTTTATAATCAGCCCAGTGCTATGAAGACAAAAACCTCTTTTTATGATTCTTCATGTTCAGAACAGCAAAAACCTCCAGAAACAACTGCTTTGGCTGAACAAGAACACGAAGATTCCAAGTGGACAGTAGAATAAAAAAGGGACCACAAAAGAACTACATGTAAGTAGAAAATTGCTTCAAGTCTCCAAGAATCATTCCTGTGTCTTTCTTATCTCCTCATCATCCCAGTTGGCCCAGTTCAGAAATATCCTGCAGCATCTTCACAGGTGCCTCATGCCTGGCAATGATAGGTTTCCACCAGATAATCAGCATATACCAACCAAGAGAAAAACACAACATTGAGCTCGGTGGGAGCTCAGCCAATATTCCTACTGGCTTCCAGGTTGAGGGACAGACATCTTGGGCATTGTATTAGTTTCCTGTGGCTGTTGTAACAAATTACCACAAATTTTAGAGGCTTAAGATGACACACATTTATTATCTTACTGGTTCTGGATTTCAGGGCTTTCAAAAGGGTCTCGTTGGGCTAAAGTCAAGGTGTCAGCAGGGATACATTCCTTCGGGAGACCCCAAGGGAGAATTCGCTTCTTTGTTTTTCCCAGCTTCTAGAGGTCACCTGCAATCCTTGACTCATGGTCCCATTTCTTCATCTTCAAAGCCAACAACATCAGGCTGACTCCTCACATTCTTCTCTCTGGTTCTCTCCCTTCTGCCTCCCTCTTCCATGTATAAGGGTTTCTTATGCCTATACTGAGTCCACCTGGATAAGTATACTCTTCCCAATCTCAAAGTCAGCTCATCAGCAACCTTAACTCCACCTTCAACCTTAATTCCCTTGGCCATGTAACCTAACATACTCACATGTTCCAGGGATTGGGACTTGGACAGCTTTTTGGGCCATTATCTTGCCCACCACAGGCTTGCATAGCAGGAAAAGCAAAGCCCCAAAGTTCTGAGAGACGCTGGCCCAGAATGGAGCAGGAAAGGACCACATGCTAGAGAACATTCCCTATAGAGCCCTATCAAAGAGCCAGCACCACGCTCCATCCCCGGAAGCCCACTAGAGCACCCTGCCTCAAGTGTGGCCTCATTTCTCCTTTCAGGAAAGAGTGGAAAGTGATGGACTAATCTAGGCTAAAGGACTTCCCATGTCTTCCCATGACATAGGAGCTCCCTGAGAAAGGGCAACACTTGATACAGGCTAAAGCTTCAGACTTCATTTGGGAAGCCATTTGGATGATTTCTCAAAACGCATCATGTACTCACTCCTCTAGCCACCTTTGCAATTAGGCTGACCTTATACCAAGGCAACAACAGATTATCCCACATAAGGATGAGAATGAGACAAACTACAAGACCCAACATCCATATGTGCTCACACACATGTGCATACACACACACACACACACACACACACACACACAACTTTCTTATATTGTTCTTAGACATCCGAAGGATCTTTGTCTCAATTTGAAAGTCCCATAGGAAAAGAGTAACTTTTCCATTATAATTTGCTGCTGCCACCCCCTTAGGGGTGTCTGCACGGGTCGCTTAATGCCCTGAGATGAGCAGGGGTGAGATTTTTTATAGGGTAGTGTTTATCTTCACCATATGTTTTCTACTATTGACTGAGAGTGTTAATTGGTGTTTCAGGAATCAGGAGGGAGAAGATCAAGGGCATCTAGGGAGAACGCATCATCTAGTGTCCCCCTACCCTCAATTAGTAGGTTAACACATGTCTAAATGCTCATAATTTGTGCTGATCTACTGCTTAGCCAGCAAATGGGTCCCACTTGGAATGTGCTCTATGTCAGCCTCACAATTTCCCTGTCTTTGACTTTACTTAGGAAAAAGGGGGGAGATTTTCTTTACGAATATGCTTCCCCTGCAAAATAAAAGTGAGCATGACCACCCCAAGCTTCATAAGGAGTTGAAGGTTTAGGTGGCTCCTGGATGTCCTGACTCCATCCCCTCCTCCCAGGAAGATCCCCCACCATCCTGCCTGAGCCTCATTTCCCCTCCTTGCCTCATATTCCCACCTGCCTTCCTGGGCACATGGACAGTAATCCCTTGCCACGTCTACCACTGCCCTTCCCCCTCTTTCCTTATAGACCCAGTCCCATGTCTCCAGAAAGCCCCCAGAATGCTTTCGGAGTATTCAACCTCACTACAAATAAAGACATTCAACTTAAAACTGCACAGAAAGATGGACTCTCAAAATGAAAAAGATTCTACAGCTGATGGCGCTCAGTGTAATCAGGTTGCTGACAGCGTGAGTAAGCAGGCAGCACCGTTTGGAGTATTTGGAACAACTTAGCTGGAGGGCAACTTGGACACAATTGTGATGAGTCCTTTAACTGTTCATGTGCTTTGACTCAGTAATTCCTCTTTGGGAACCCATATTAAGGACATGGAAAAACTTATGTACAATGTTTTTATCACTAAGTTACTTGAAATTGAAAAAAGATCTTGGAAACGATGTGCTACAACCTGAGTGTTCGTGTCTTCCCAAAATTTGTATGTTGAAATCCTAACCCGTAAAAGTGATAGTATTAGGTGGGGCCTGAGCTAATGGGATTGGTGCCCTTATAAGAGGCTCCAGACAGATCCCTAACCACCTTCTACCAGGTGAAGCTACAGCAAGAAGTCTGAAGCCCAGAAGAGGACCCTCCCCTGCCCAGCAGGCATCCTGATCTCAGAGTCCATCCTCCAAGGACTGTGGCAATAAAACTCTGCTGCTTATAGGCCGCCCATTCTGTAGCATTTTGTTAGAGCAGCGCTAACAGCCTAAGACACAATGAATCCTAATGATAGAAAGGTAGTTGTATAGGGGCGCCTGGGTGCCTCAGTCATTTAAGCATCCAACTTCAGCTCAGTCATGACCTCGCAGTTCATGAGTTCGAGCCCCATGCCGGGCTCTGTGCTGACAGCATGGAGCCGAAGACTGCTTGGGATTCTATGTCTCCCTCTCTCCCTGCTCCTCCCCCCTCATGCTCTGTCTCTCGCTCTCTCCCAGTCTCTCTCTCAAAAATAAATAAACATAAAATTTCAAAAAGAAAGGTAGTTGTATAAATGATGTACTCATTAAAAATCATGTTTTGGCAAAATATTTAGAGACAGAAAATGGTGGAAATACAATTTTAAATAAAACAGCAGGAGACACTATCATCCCCAAATTTGCTTTATACATTGAATTATTTGCCAGAATGTCGCCCTAATATTCCTTATTACTCCTTCTCTTCTTGATGTGGCATTATTACCTCAGGGAAGAGATGACACAGTATAAAGTAGAAAACACAGGAGTCAGTTGTTAACTCAAATGCCTCAGCATTTACACAAAGTAGTTGGAAAGATGTAATATGAAGAAGAGCAGAGCCTCCCCCACACATCCTATCCCAAGATTGGATAAAGATCCCCTTGCCTGGATAGAGGAAGGGTTGGAGGAGATGACACGAAGTAAAGTGCCTATTCATAGTGCGTGTGTGTGTGTGTGTGTGTGTGTGTGTGTGTGTGTGTGCTGGGGGAAGGCGTGAAGTATGATGCTAGGCTGGAAAAACTGAAAGCAAAGAGAATCTAGCCCCTTCCTGACCAGAGCCCTGGGATAAGAGCAGACTGATGCAGAGTCCCCTGTGCCCAGAGAAGAAATGGTCACGAGCCGGGTCTAGGCTGATAGGTCCTTCAACACACACACAGCCAGTTCCTGGGAAAGTGTGGGAGCCTCAGAACGAATCAGCAAATTAACATTCAGGAGTAGCAGAGAAAAGGCAGGCCCCCTGATGGCCTTGTGAAATCTCTGACAGCACGGGTGGCACCGAAACAGCCAAACAATCCCTAGGTGATCATGAAGGGAGGGAAGTGGCCGAGAGACAGAGGCCCAGCCTCAGAGGACCAGTGCACACCCTCCCTCAAAGCTCTAGCATTGCACCGCCCCTTTCATTCCTTCACCAAAGACCAGAAACAGAGTTCCCTCCCACTTTGCACACCATGGTCAATGACTCCACCAGAGAGTCGTGTTTTAAACTTCTGACCTATATGCAATTAGTTATCAAAACCCGTGTCCAGCCAAGCCTGTCCACTGTGACTGCCCTCCTCAGACAAATCCCTCCTCCAGCACCATGACTGGACCCCTGAGCACGGGCGAAGGATCTCCCTCCATCCAGGCTCTTTCCTCATCATTTTGTCCCCCATGATGCCAGTGGAGTCATCCTCTTGGAACGGTCATCCCACCAGCCCTGCTTGGAAGCCTCCAGCAGATCCTCAGCCCAGAATCCAGGCTTCCCGTGGCCCCGACACCACATGATAAGCAGACCTGCCCAACGAATCCCCCGTACCTTCCCATTCTCTGCAACAGAAATCCCAGTTCAGGTTCTATTTTCTTGCCTGATTCATTTTTATGATCCAAACTAGCCCCTCTTCAAATCCCATGTCAAGTCCTATTTCCTCTAGCAGCACTTCCCCATCCTTTTCGTTGCCATAGATCTGTCCTTTCTTTGATTCCTAGAGCACTTATTATATACACCATCCCTTCAAACTCCTGACTACTCATGGCCTCATTATTTCATAACTGAAGCACATTGTGTCTCTATGGCTCAACCACCCAACTAGGCCAAGCTCCGGGGGGGGGGGGGGGGGGGCGGCTAGAGCCGGTCTTCTCCACCAGCTGCCCAGTGATGAGAGCAAAGTGCTCTTTAATGCATTTGTCGAACATCAATTTCTTTTCTAGTCCTTCATTACCAGCTTTGTGCAGCAGAGGGGAAAACAGAGCAGACTGCAGAGAGGGGCAATGGGCAGTGTGAGGACCTAGGAAAGGATTCCAAACACAGGCGGGAGTGTTCACTCGAGAGCACCACATTTGAAGGAATTCATTTAGCCCGTATTTGAGACTACATTGGTAGGACTTCAATGCCTAGACAATGTCAACACCACCAATGTGCATTTTAGATCTGAGATGAAGAGAGAAGCAAGGTTTTAAAGGAAAGAATATGAGACTAGGACTTCTTTATTGAAGTGATTTACACACAATGTACCAAATGATGACACAAAGCCAAGGCCACAGAGTAGCTATGTGTGTGTGTGTGTGTGTGTGTGTGTGTGTGTGTGTACGCATACACATTCATGGCCAAGAGAGCTAAGAACTGGCCCATCACATTTTATAAGAAAGTGTTTAAATAGTATATGCTAAGACCAAGAAAGAAAAGTATATCTGCCATATCAGAAAAATAGATGAGGGATAGAAACAGGAAATTCACGCACACACACACACACACACACACACAAGTTCAGTAAACATAAGGAAAAAAATTCCACCTCATTAGTAATCAATCAAAAGCCTTTCTCCTTGACTCTGTCCTTACAGTCCAGGGCCATCACAAGTACGAATTTCAACAAACAAATCCGACTGAAGTTTGCTTTGCATCTACTATGTCAGATGCTGAGCGGCAGTGGAAAGCCATCTATAAGTTCAAGAAAGAGATTGGGGCGGGGGGCAGCGGGGAGAGGGGAAAATGGGTGATGGACACTGAGGAGGGCCCTTTTGGGGTGAGCACTCGGTGTTGTATGTAAGCGATGAACCATGGGAATCTACCCCAAAAACCAAGAGCACACTTTACACACTGTATGTTAGCCAATTTGACAATTATACTAAAAAATAAAATAAAATAACAATTTAATACAAAAAAGTTCAAGCAAGAGGCGACATGATCCTCTCCATCAACCCATTACTGTGGATGGTGACTGTGGAAGGGGACACGGGACAAGCCATCCTAATAGTCTGTGCTAAGAAACGAGGAGAGCCAGGATTAGGACAGTGGTAGTGGAGGGGACAAGATTTGCTTCAAACCCGAATCATTCTCTTTTCCCCTCTAACCTATTTTTTCTTTTTCTCATTTGAATTTGCCATATCTCCCAATATTACAAGTATGTCAGAAAGGGTCTTCTCAGGAAAATCTAAAAACGGGCTTTTCCTTTTCACCAAAGTGTTGAATTCTAAACCTTGGAGGTTGTGTACAAATGTGCTCAGATTCAGGAGTGAAAACGAGCCATTTACTTTTGCTGCCTAAGTTAAGTGAACCGGAGATCAGAAGACAAATACTCCCCAGATGAAAAGTCAATTCGCTTCAAAGAATTATTTTCTCTTTAATAAATCATAAAGCCTGATTGTAAGTCACGTCGCACATAGCCAGTGCTCTGCGACTGATATTTGATAATGATGGTGACGGTGGTCATCTGATCAACAGCAAGTTGCTATTCGTTACACAAATGAAGAGAAAGACATCCAGGGCAGGGGGCCGATCTCAGATCTTCAACTACAAAGACACTGCATTTTAAGATATTCTGTTTTACTTGGTTTTTCTTTCTTTCTCTCTCCCCATCAAGTAAAACAAATGCTAGGTGTTATTTTATGAGAAGCCTTAAATCTTCTCATAAGGAAATAAGGAGCAGAAGTTCAGCTCCCGAGAGCTCCTGCTCACCTTAAATGCTTTCCTCCGCTGCTGGAGAACATGACTGGAATCAAAAGGCCCGATTGACGACTGTGGAGATGGGCTCTCGGCTCCCGGCGATTTCCAAAAGGACAATGTCAACCTCCTAAGGTGGGATTTGGCTGTGAAAGAGCAATGTGTTCTGTTAAAGACGCACATATTCGTGCCTTGGCTGGAAGTGAATCCCAGCCTGTTGTTTTCACTTGGAAAGGGTATATTTGGTGATATAGAATAATGCAGCACACGGAATCAACTCAGCTGGGAAATATTCTGGAGACCTGCTCAGGCCTCAGTTTATGGAATTGAAGAGAACCTGGAACGTTCTGCAGTCCACTCCTCATGAACAGCACACACCTGGCCAATTCGGGGAAAGCCGAAATCAGCTGACTCAATTGTTCGGCATCAGGGAGACGTAACCGGGGCGTTGGAAGGTAGATACACTCCAGGGCCCTGGGTTGACCAGGAGTTTGCTATTGTTTGCTATTTCTCAGCAGTATGTGAGGCTAGAGAAGCTCCGTTAGAGCTTTCAAAACTGTTTTTTGGTCCTCATGTTCCAAAGGGCATTCACTACAGCTCTAATGTTATCCTGTTCGATTTCAACAACTCAGGTATGAGCCCTCACAGGTGCCGTGTACTGCACTAGGCACAGCAGCGATGAAGATCACCAGGACAGGAGTCCTCCTCCATGGAGCTCAGCACGAAGAGACCGCAGTTTTACTCTTGGGGGCCACCTTCCAGTCTAGACATCTGTTTATGATTCTTTTGTTCAGAGAGGGAGACAAAAAAAAAGCCCTAAATCTCCCCCAAATCATATTTTATAACTGAGAGCATAAAGTGAAGGTTTCTTTTTTAAAGTCCACTCCCCTCTAGCAAAGGCAACACTCAAGGCATTTGCAAGTGAGGAGGGAGATAAATTTATCATGAAAAGCATAAGATTGGGGCACCTGGGTGTTTCATTCGGTTAAGCGTCCGACTGGCTCGGATAATGATCTTGCGGTTCGTGAGTTCGAGCCCCACGTTGGGCTTTGTGCTGACAGCTCAGAGCTGATTCTGTATCTCCCTCTTTCTCTGCCCCTCCCCTGCTTGTTCTCTGTCTCTGTCTCTCAAAAATAAATAAATGTAAAAAAAAATTTTTTTAATTAAAAAAAAAAGAAAAGGATAAGATTAACCAGGGGAAAGTTATTCGAAAATATGTTAAAAGATCTTATGACAAAGGCCTGATTGGCTTCAGGTGCCTCTTTGCCAGACTATAGAGTTAGCTGCAACCATTTGTAACATTTGGTGAGGTGGAGCTTCCGGGACCCACTGTAAGATCTCAGCAGCAGAAGGTTTCTGTACAGGGGTGCCTGGGTGGCTCAGTTGGTTGAGTGTCTGACCTTGGCTCAGGTCGTGATCTCACAGTTTGTGGGTTCGAGCCCCTTATCAGGCTCTGTGCTGACAGCTTGGAGCCTGTAGCCTGCTTTGGATTCTGTGTCTCCCTCTCTCTCTGCCCCTCCCCTGCTGGCTCTCTCTCTCTCTCTCTCTCTCTCTCTCTCTCAAAAATAAATAAACATTAAAAAGAAAAAAAAAAGAACGTCTCTGCATAAACGTGTCCAAGTTTTTTGGGTGACTTTTTGAGTTTCAAGAATTGTCCTATTGAACCTTCCCTTCCCTGAACCCTCATCCAGGGAAATGAAATCATGAGAAAAATGACTCTTCCTGCCCAGAGTAGCTAGAGAAAGAGACCACACACAAAGGTCATAAATGTCCAATGTAATCCCTGACACATCCTTCCTCAAGACTCCCAGAACATCTGCCTTCCTACTTGTAGCTCTGGCCATATCAATCTGTAGTCACTTGTGTATGTACAAGCGACTTATCTCCACCTTCTAGAATGTGAACTTCTCTGAGGCATAGGCTTTGTGGAATTCACCTTTGTAAATGCCCTCAGAAGAGGACCAGAGGAGCTAATGGCTGGAGGGGTTCTGCCCAGCCTTGACACTGTCCCAGGAACCTTAAGGGGTCTATAGAAAGAGATTCCACACCCTTCCCTGAGGAAGAACCTCAAGAAGGGGTGTAAGCCACGTCCCTGAGCAAGAGAAGTGTATGGCCTATAAGGGACAGGCCTCC
Organism: Acinonyx jubatus; assembly: GCF_027475565.1. Taxonomy (NCBI): domain Eukaryota; kingdom Metazoa; phylum Chordata; class Mammalia; order Carnivora; family Felidae; genus Acinonyx; species Acinonyx jubatus. The sequence goes on along the minus strand of NC_069385.1, from coordinate 61,909,703 downwards.
TGTGAGACAAGCCCATCACTAAGAGCAGGTACGTAACTCTCAGAATCCAGTGCAAAATGAAAATGCACTTGTTCAAAAATTCAAAAATTATTAGGAATTTCAAGACAGTGACAGCAGAAACCAAATGTAGGGCCCTGTGCAACTATACAGGTCCCATGCCCATGAAGCCAGCCCTGCTTGTCACCTCCTCTGCTTCACCCCACAAATGCCATCTGGTTGTACTACCGCTCATGCCTGATCGACTCTGACTCCAGTGTCTTTGGCTAAAGAGAGGAAATGGGGTCAATATTCATGACACATTAATGACCTAGACAGAATTGTAGTAATAGAAAGAGCTGTCCTTGGGTTCTTGGAGGACCATATTTAGCCAGCGACAAAAATAATAAGTACTATTTTCTACCAGATGTCTAGAGACATACAAAGCATTAGCTCATTTAATCCTCAGAACAGCTTTATAAGATAGGCACTATTCATATCTCCATTTTATAGGAAAGGAATCTAAGGCTTTAGAGGATTAAGTAACTGTTTAGAGGTCACACAGGAAGTTGGTGGCAAGACTCAACATGCAGGTCTTCTGGAAACAAAGTCCATAGTCAATATACTTACAACCCCTTAGCCCCCAGTCTGCCCTGAAGGGCTCCGATTCAACAGTGGGAGAGAATGCACCTGGAGAGCTGCTTGAGACACCAATAAAGACATCATCACCTCCTCCAGGAAGCCTTCCTGGATGTCCTGCCTCCTTGATTAATCCCTTCCTTCTCTACTCCCTCTACACTATGTATTTACCCCTATTGTACTATTATTAACCCCTCAACTGATAATTATTTGCATGTTTTTCCCTATTCAACAGTGAGTCCTTTGAAGGTAAAAATTATGTCTTCTTGATTTGTTCTCTCAGCTCTTGATACAATGCCTGACTGATAATAGGTGCTTTATAAACATGATTTAATTAGTGGAATCGGGGGGAGGGGGGGAAGAGTGGAATGGTGTGTCTTAGATTTATCATCTTTTCCATACATTCCAGAATCCTTTAGGTTAAAAGGGCTCTAGGGAATAGTGGTTTGAAAAAAAATTTTTGCAGGGGCGCCTGGGTGGTCGGTTAAGTGTCTGACTTTGGCTCAGGCCATGATCTCATGGTTTGTGAGTTCGAGTCCCGTGTCCAGCTTTCCGCTGTCACCTGGAGCTTGCTTCAGATCCTCTATCTCCTTCGTTGTCTGCCCCTTCACCACTTGTGCTCTCTCTCCCCCTCAAAAATAAACAAACATTTAAAAAGAAAAAAAGAAAAAAAATGTGATTCAGTGGCTGTGACCCTCTTACCTGTTGAAAAGTGGAAATTTAATTCATTTCTGTCCTTGAAAAGTGGATGCTTCTCCATCTCTGCACCTTCTGTTTCTTTCTGAGCTGCAAAACAGGGCAAGCAAGGGTACTCCCAGAAAGAATAAGATGGATCCAATGACCTTTTCAACAGTCTTTTAGTCTTTCGAGTATAAATATTCATTTTAATCCTCAAAAGCAATCATTTTAGGATGTTTGCCTAACGACTGCTTTTAAGGGGCAGCTCCTTCATAGAGCAGCCCTGTGCAGTTTGCAGTACGGAGAGACCTGGGTCAATATGACTCCCTGCTCTGTGATCCCTGAGTTCTTACCTCCCAGTAACTAATTCTCAGAATCAGTGTTGTCCTGAGCCCTCTTCTGCCAGGACTGGCTTGCTCTGGTAGCATCTTGGTACATTTTCATGTAAGCTTTAATTAAATCTTGTCTGTTAAGGTGTCGGTGACCCTTGGCAGCTAAAAGGTAACACGTAAAAGTTAATTTCCTAAGGTCCTAGGGCACAAAACCCTGACAATGCGCAGGAGATACACATGTGAACTCATTTCAAAAGAAGCATGTCTGAGGGGTGCCTGGGTGGCTCAGTGGGTTAAGCGTCTGATTTTGGCTCAGGTTATGATCTCACGGTTTGTGAGTTTGAGCCCCCGCGTCTGTCTCTGTGCTGACAGGTCAGAGCCTGGAGCCTGCTTCAGATTCTGTCTCCCTCTCTCCTGCTCTTCCTCCACTTATTTTCTCTCTTTCTGTCTCTCTCTCTCTCTCTCTCAAAAATAAACACTAAGAAGTTTTTTAAAAAGCGTGTTTGAAATGGACTGTTGGGAGTGAATAGAATTTTTTTTAAAAATGTCTTTAATCAATGAGAAAATGTTTATAAAAGTCAAGATAAACCAATTCAAGTCTTGACTTACTGTTAACATTGTCTGGGAATATGTGAGGCTGCTGGGGAAAGTACTCATATGGGAGGAGGTGCCGAACAAGCCAGTTTGGACTAAGGAATCCTAGAACTGGACACGGGCTAAGAGGCCTATAGTTATTAACACAATCCCCACAGCTGCTCTAGCCTCCTGCTGCTGCTGTAACGAACTGTTGCAAATTGGGTGACTTAAAACAACACAAGTATATTACCTTACAACTCTGTAGGTCAGAAGTCAGACGTGGGTCTCTGTGGGTTAAAACCAAAGTGCCTGAGGGGCGCCTGGGTGGCTCAGTCGGTTGAGCGTCCGACTTCGGCTCAGGTCATGACCTCATGGTTCATGAGCCCGAGCCCCGCGTCAGGCTCTGTACTGACAGCTCAGAGCCTGCAACCTGCTTCAGATTCTGTGTCTCCCTCTCTCTGCCCCTCCCCCACTTGTGCTCTGTCTCTGTCTCTCTGTCAAAAGTTAATAAACATTAAAAAATATATATTAAAAAAAAAAAACCAAGATGTCTGTAAGGCTGCATTGCTTCCTGGAGCTCTAGGGGAGAATCCATCTCCCTGCCTTTTCCAGCTTCTAGAGGCCACCTGCGTTCCTTAGCTTGACGCCCCCTTTCTCCGTCTTCCAGGCAGCAATGTTGCATCTTTCTGACCATTTTTCTGTAGTCACATCACCTTCTGACCATAGTATGGAAAGCTTCTTCACTGTTAAGAATCCATGTATGTTGATTGGACCCACCCAGTCTCCCCATACCTCCTCCTACATAAGGCTGCACTGACCTTGGGTTCTATACATCAGTGGAGACATAAGCTTCCCTCAGCTTGACTAACGACCTTCCAGTGGAAATGGCTCCTGTGCCCCTGCCCATCTGCATGGCCACCTCAACTTCTTGTGCCAACACCAACCGAAGCCCCACGGCAACCACAGGTACATACATCCACCTCCAACTCAAGGTGGTCAGTGGCATTAAGCAACAACTAAGTTTACATGCATGAGCCTGGAAGAGATGGAATGTTTTTTTCTGGTTGCTTCATTTTTTTATGTATATATAAGCCTTTTAAGGTCATTCCACTGTCCAAAATAAGAAGCAGTGTTTAGAATGTCAACATCGTTATTTTCATTGGAACTTTGTGGTAGTAAAATATACCAATGTAACCCATAATATTTGATTAATGGACATGTATACCAAGAGAGAACTGTAACACTATCTTTACGTCAAAATGCATTTCCCTCAGCATAAGAGACAGGTTATAGAAACACACATAGCCCTTTGTTGCTCTGCTGAAATATGAGTCTTTTAAAAAGGATATGTAGACAAATTAATCAATAAAGTAATAGAAAGTGTAGCTGTCAATGTTATAAACACAGCTGTAACAGAAGAGAGTTCTCACTTATGTGTAATAAAAATTGTAAAAATTTATTTTCTCTCCTGAACAAAGCATATTTGGCTTTCAAATGTTTGCCTTCCCCTCATGGTTTCCAACCTTCCAACGAAAATAAAAGTGTTAAAGGTCCCTGTGCATGCAGAATTCCTTTTTGTCTGTTATCAAGCATACTACATTTAAATTACAGGCTTTTTAACACTGAAAATTGCAAAGTCTTTAATGCCTTTTCTGAGTTGTGTGGGATGCTCCCCAGAGACTCTCTCTCTCTCTCTCTCTCTCTCTCTCTCTCTCTCTTTTTAAAGTTTATTTGTTTATTTTGAAAGAGAGAGCATGCACGAGTGCATGGGGAGGGGCAGAGAGAGAGAATCCCAAGCAGGCTCTGTGCTGTCAGCATGGAGACTGATGCGGGGCTCCATCTCACAAACCATGAGGTCATGACCTGAGCCAAAACCAAGAGTTGGACACGTAACTGACGGAGCCATGCAGGCGCCCCTCCTTTTTTTTTTTTTTTTTTTTTTTTAAACTAGGTATTCCTCTCTGCTTCCTTTCGGCAGGGAGGAATGTACAAGACCTTCTCTGTCCAATAGATTACTTCTGAGTTTTTCCACTTTGGGACACTCCCAGGTCCAATCAGAGGGACTGCCTCAGGTGACAGAGATGGACTTGGAGCATCGGCTTTCTCAGAGAGCCCCAGTCAAGGCGGGGGGGGGGGGGGTGGCAGGGTGGGGCGCTACACCCAAAGCCTGGCACCTCGACAGGCTGGGAGAAGAATCTCAGTAAGGGCTCCCGGCCTGGAGCCACTTGTGACAAGTGACTGGAACCTGTGTGTTCCCACTGTGTCTCTGCAGTGTTCAAAACACAGTCCCATCAAGTCATAGTTTATTAGCGATGAGGGTAAAATACTGGAGACTTTAAGAATACTGTCTAGCTTACTAGCCTTTCAGGGTGTAATGGAAATGAGAAAGAAATGGAAAAGGAAGAGAAAGGAGAGGAGGGCAGGAATAGAGTGGACATGTTTTGAGCATCTCCTGTGAACCAGGGGCCTTCCATACCTTGTCTCTTACAATCCTAATAGTCCGCAGCCATCATTATTGTCCCTGATAGCAGGGAAAGGACTGCGGCTGGGCATGTTTATCAACTTGCATGTGGTCCAGGACTAATAAGCATCAGAGAAGGTCTGTCTTTTCCTGCCATCCCTCTATGATTCCAGCTTCCAAGTCCACTCCTGGCAAGCAGTTACACTGGGAGGTCACTTAATGCATATTAGGGCCCTTGCCCTCACCCCTCCTTTTGGGTGAGGTCTCGTCCTAGCACACCAAGCAATTCCCTTGACATGGCACATGGGTGTCACTTCTTCTGCCACCAGACCCTGGGTATCAACACAGTCCACCAGCATGAAAACACTTCAAGCAGCAGAGAGCCTGAATCGGGGCCTCATTGTCTCCTCAACACTCCCACAACCCAAAGAATTTTCTGGGCTCCCCCTCCCATCCATCCCAGTGGAGTCCAGCCAAGCCCCAGGCCCCCAGGGGTTTCTCCAGGCTGAGATCAGGCCCTAGGGCACTATCTGAGGGGTTTTAAGGCTTCCCCTCAGTGGTTCAGAGTAGTCTGAATTTTATAGGCTGCAACTTGAGTTGGTTTCCTACCATCCATGGGCAGCTGACAGCTGTCAGGGAGGCAGGTCTCCCTCTTGCCGCCAGCCAGTCCTGAGGCTCATTCACTGAGACAGGGACAGAGCCCAGACTGACATACCGCTTTGGCTGTTTCAGTGAGGCCCCAGCAAACTGGGTTTGGCTGCCAACAGCAGAACATGCAGGTTTCTCGAACACCACTGGATCAGGTTACCATGAAATGGACATGAATCTGGTAAAAGACACTGGCCACTACTGCCGATTGCTTTGTTTCAGCCAAACACGCTTTTCTCTCATTCCAGTAACGTCTTTTGAGCTCCTCCCATGCGCAAAGTCTGGGGATACAGAGCATCTGGAATGTGTTCTGCCCACACCTGCACTGATAAAGCATAACGTGCCATTTGTACATTCATTCGTTCATCATTTACTTATTCACTTATTCAGTAGATAGATACTCTGAAAAATACTGTTAGGGAATGTGGAAAATGAAAGAAGCACTTGCCAGGTATCCTGCCCTCGAAAAGGTTATACTTTAACAGAGGAGATAAATCACAGATACAACTCTCTAAGATGAGGTAAAATACAACAGATGCAATGTAAAAAGGACAAGTGGAGTGGGCATGTGTCTCAGGAATAGAAAGAAATTACTGGCATTTGGAGTATCAGGGAAGTTGTCTGGAGTTTGTTTCCCCAAAGGCAGATCCTGAGACAAGGATCTGAGTGCAAGTAGCTTATTTGGAAGAAAGAGGATTCCAGGAGGCACAAGTCAGCGAAGGGAGGAAAACCAAAAAGAGGTACTTTACTGAGTAGGCTACAGCTATGAGCTCCCCATGGGGAAGCCCTGGGAGAACACTGAACATGCCTCAGAATCACCGTAGTGAGGGATGAGGAGTGTTCATCCCCCAACTTGCATCTCTACATTGGGACTCACTCCTGGACGTTAACTTCTTTTGCCTGGCACTCTAAACCCAAGTCTGTGGCCAGAGAGTACTCTCCAGAGTTGGGGGGTGGGGGGTGGGGGCAGGGAGTCCCAGTGTTTACAGTACCTGCCTGTGGATCCTCCAGGTGGGGTAAGAGAATGTGGGTGGGGTACCCAGCATATGCTATGCAAGTCTTCATGGAGAGTCAGTACTTGAGCAGGTCTGTCTTTAGTCCATTTGGGCCGCTATAACAGTTATACCACAAACTGAGTGCCTTATAAACAACAAACATTTATTTCTCACAATGCTGCAGGCTGAGAAGTCCAAGATCAAGGTTGTCTGTAGATTTGATGTCTGCTGAGAGCCCACTTCCTGGCTCATTGGCAGCCATCTTTTTGCTGTGTCCTCACATGGGAAGGACAAGGGAGCTCCATCAGACCTCTTTCAGGAGGGCACTAATTCCATTCATGAGGGCTCCACCCTTGACCTATTCATCTCCCAAAGATCCCACTTCACAATACTGTCATGTTGGGCATTATGTCTCCACGTATGCAGTTGGGGATGACACAAATATTCAGCCTATAGCAGGGTCTTAAAAGAAAGATAAGATTTGGCTTGTGGAGATGCTATAAGATCAATATGCAGGATGGATGGTTTGAAATAATTTTTTAAATATGGATGACATTTTAAAGATTCAATCCCTGCTTGAAGAACCTTCTTCTACCTCAGTGACGAACTACTTGACTTGACCAAGAGACCAGCTCAAATGGAATCTACTTGGTCTTTGTGTCTGTGGGTGGCCTCCAATATTGGTTGTGAAATGCTCCTGCTCCTCAGCTACAGTTATCTTTATGATCCACAAAAGATGCTTCAACTACATCAGTGGCATGGCTCTCAGCATTGGTAAATAAGTACTTCAAAGCAATGAAAAGAGGTTGAATTTTATAGCCGAACAGTAAATAACCTGCCTCATCTCTTATATTTTAGAAATTCTCTTCCCTGGGTGTCTCACCTTTCTACTGAGGACTTGCCTCTGCCTCTTGACTGCTCTGGAAGCAGATCATCTCCCAACAGCCCAAGCACACACAGGGACATTCAGCTCTCTGTAGAGGAGAACGCTCGCACTGAGAATCACCAGGGCCTGAAAGCCAAGGACTCAGATACAGCACCACCTGCTGTCCAGGAACTGCCTGTCCCCACGACTGCTGTTCCGCTGCATGACCCAAGACACAGAGACAAGTGGGTGAGTCGGAGAAATGCTTCGAATTCTGGTCTTAGGAATTTAGGTTTTAGGTCCACAGCAAAATTAGGGAAGTTCTTCTCCTTCGGGGTCAGAGCACCACACATTTTCTGACACCTTAAGGAAAATCAAACTTTTTTTTTAATGGCTTTACTAGAAACAGAAGTATCTGAGTTCCTTAGTTCATGAAACTAACATGTCCTTAAAAGAAACGTGAAGACGAATTTCCCAAAGTTAAATCTTATTTTCAATTCAACATGGGAACTTCCTCTTTAAACACATTTTTACTATGTAAGTAAGAAACCATTCGTAGTCTGAATTTTAACTTCCCTCACATCCAAACCAGCCCCACCATCTTATATATCTGCTTCCTAAACCTCGATGGTCTTGGGCTCTCTTAATTTGCAGCACATTCAATTAAAACTGTTGTTTTTCAGGAAACTTTTGAAGGTGATGGGTGTGTTTATTACCTTGATTTGTGCTGAGGGCAACAAGTTGTATACATTAGATACGTGCAGTTTTTTGTATATCAATTATACCTCAATAAAGCTGTAAAATAAAATAAATATAAATAAGTGAAATTTAGTTAATTAAAATAGAATAAAATAAAAGAATGTCGTTTGTCACTTGGCTCAGCTCCACAACTCTTTACTGAAGGCCTGCTGGGAGGAGGGAAGCCCTAGGCTGAGACAGAGAGGTAGAGGGGAATATGGTTCACTTCCTGTAGGCTGCCATCAGTAGTTGGCATCATTCTTTTATTTTCACTGAATGTCACAGTGGGCATTATCTCAGGACTATAGAAAAGCTAGATATTTTTTTTACTAAAAAAATTTTTTTTAATTTTTTTGATGTTTATTTATTTTTGAAAGAGAGAGAGAGAGTGGGGGGGGGGGGTTGGGCAGAGAGAGAGGGAGACATAGAATCTGAAGCAGGTTCCAGGCTCTGAGCTGTCAGCACAGAGCCCGATGCGGGGCTCGAACCCACAAACCGCGAGATCATGACCTGAGCCAAAGTCGGACGCTCAACCAACTGAGCCACCCAAGCGCCCCTTTAAAAAAATTTTTTTAATGTTTATTTATTTTTGAGAGAGAGAGAGTGTGAGCAGGGGAGGGGTAGAGAGAGAGGGAGACAGAATCTGAAGCAGACTCCAGGCTCCGAGCTGTCAGCACAGAGCCCCATGCAGAGCTCGAACCCCACAAACCATGAGATCATGACCTAAGCTGAAGTCCAGTGTTTAACCGACTGAGCCACCCAGATGCCCCGAAAAGCTGGAATGTTTTTAATGCAGTGCTGAAAGGGTTACAATGATAGTAATTCTACAAACTAATGAAAAAAATATTGACCTCAATAAATCTTTTTAGATTATTTGTGAAGTGTCTAAAACCATAATAGGCCCCTACTCATTTTCCTTAACTGAAATTAGAAGGCAATGTGTCAGACGAACAATAATCTTTACATTTTTATTGTCTCTCTCCATAGACATTTATAATTTTATTTATTTGCAAGAATTCCTGCCACATCTTGGAATTCTTTCCACAAGTCCAACTTCTGTTGGACAATCCTCATTCTTTTCTAATCATCTCAGACATAATCAGTCATATCAAAGTCCTTGACCTCACACAGGGAAGTCATTAGAAAAGAATTTAGGAAACCCAGCAGGAACGCTTTCCTCAAACCCCTTCAACAGTGTGAGACCCAGGCTGGCTCTGGGCCTCAGCACAACAGGTCACCCCAGTTGGGCTACTTGTTCTCCATTTGCAAGCCCAGCCCCATTCCTGGTTCTAATTCCCAGATGGGGCAAAAGAGAGCTAAGAAAGTCCTTTTGCACGTCTACTCTGTTCTGAATGCATTATACAATTTATCTCAACATATTTAATTGTTGCACCTCCCCCCCCTCCCCCGCCGAGCTAGGTGGTGTTAGCTCTACTTGAAGGTAGAACAGACCTGGAGGCTTTTACCAACAGCACAAGCCAGTCAGCAGTGAGGCCAGGATCGAACTGAGGTCTGTCTGGCTCCAAAGCCTATGCCCCTCCAGCTGTACCACATGGCCAGTGCTAGACCCCTTCCATGCTCTTGTGCTGCATGTTCTAAGCATCCAGCATCTCTAAACCCTCACCCTCTGACACCCTGCTACCCACTGACTGGCTACTCACTGGAAATTCAGAACACTGAATAACTCTTTCTGCTGGGATCTGCCTCTCCGTTGGGGCCCCCAGCTACCTTTGTCTTGGATCCCCATTGCTGACTGCATGGCTGGGCTGGGCCAGGCCATGTCCCTGTTCCTTGGACTCTGTGCTGCTCTGGCCCGACCAGTCCTCTCGTGGCCTCTGCCGCTGACCGGGAGCTATTCCCAGCCTCTATCGAGTTCCCCTCAGTCTGCCCCATCTGCATGTGAGCGTGTGACCCTGGGCGGTGTGAGTCTCAAACAAGGACAGGAGGGGCGCTTGGGTGGCTCAGTGGGTTAAGCGTCTGACTTTGGCTCAGGTCATGATCTCACGGTTTGTGAGTTCGAGCCCTGTATCAGGTTTTGTGCTGACAGCTAGGAGCCTGGGGCCTGCTTCAGATTCCGTGTCTCCCTCTTGCTCTGCACCTCCCCCCCCTCAAATAAATAAACACTTTAAAAAATTTAAAAAAAAAAAAAGGACAGGAAACACTAGGGCACCAGAGATGTCAGGTTAACAGCCTCCGTGATAGCACCATGTCAAAAGGCTAAGCAAAAGCCAACCTCCAAAAAAGTGAACGGGCTTTTGCCCAGAGCTTTCTGGATTTCTAGCCTCAGACTCAAGTATTCAACTTTGTTCCAGCTTTGCTTAGAATTTCACTGACCACAGACAGCCAGGGCCAGACTGGCAGTGAGGAGAACTAGAGAACGAAAGCAATTTTCTTGAGTAGCAGCCAGCAGGCTTTGCAAGTGAGGCCCCACACCAGGCTGCTCCCTGCTGACACTCAGGCATGGGCCAGGGGGGTGGGGAAGCGCACCGACTCTCAATGGAAACCACATGCTGCAGGTCCTACCCCAATTTAGAAGATGCTTCTGTTCAAAGCTGACTCATTCCGTCTCAGAAGCACTCTGGCCTCGGATTGTCTCAAGCCGTGGCTATAGAATAAAGCGATCTGTTGAACTGAGGCAATTCTCTAAATACCTCAGAGCATCCCACAGTCTTGTCTTTAAGACCCAGATAAGGAAGACCAAAGCAGGATGTTCCTTTTCGAGCATGATCAGAAATCACACATTTTCTCATGTATCAAGGACAGCAAAGCCCATGATTCACACAAAAAGTGGTTCAGAATGATTTTCTCCAAGTTGAAGAAGATAATGAGGACGATCATATGGTCCCTACTATAGCCGTGAGCACCCTCTAAGTACAATGTTTCCTCAGTCCTAATGTGCTTAATTTTCTTTTCTTATTGCTAATAATATATATTTATAGTAAAGAATTTAAAAAGTACAGAAAAGCACAAAAACCTGAAATCAATCATTATCCAGTAATTCGGAGATAACTGCTATTAGCATTTTAGTGAATATATTCCAGTCTTTTATATTATACGCATACACATTTCTCTCTTCTGTTTTTGTGTTTTTACAAAAATGGAAACATATTATATATGCTATTTGTATCCTGTTTATTTCTCTTAATGATCTATCTGAAATATTTTCCTATGACATTAATTTTTCTTCTATAAAATAATTATAAGGGTTACATAGTATTTACTGTCACATATTTAAGTTGTTTCTAATTTTCTCTGTTACGAATAACATCAGTAGTAAAAGTTCTTCTGGGTAATTCTCCTTGTACATCTCTACTTATTAGTTTCTTAAGATAAATTCCTTAAAGTAGACAAAGTCAGGAAATATGAATGTTTTTAAGCTTTCGATTTATATTCACAAGTTGCCAAACAAAAGTTGTACACATTTGTAGAATACACCCTATTCCTTTTTTTTTTTTTTTTAATATGCCCTGTCCCATATATCTTTGTCAATTGTGGACATTTCCCTTTTTTTGGCCAATTTAATATATGAAATTGAGAGCACTCTGTTTTGTTTTAATGTTTGTTTATTTTTGAGAGGGAGAGAGCCCGCTCATGGGGGAGGGACAGAGAAAGGAAGACAGAGGATCTGAAGCCACCTCTGCCCTGACAGCAGAAAGCCCGTCACAGGGCTCGAACTCATCAGCCATGAGCTCATGACCCGAGCCAAAGTTGGTTGCTTAACCGACTGAGCCACCCAGGCTCCCCAAAGAGCCTGCTGTTCTAATTGGCATTTCTTTGTTTACTAGTGAGATTGAATATTTTATCGTATGCTTTTTGGACATTCACTTAAGTACGTATAACTTTTATCTATTTTTTTATATTGTAGTATTTATTTTTATTTATTTTGAAGAGCTCTTTATGCACTAAAAATATCCATCTTTGGTCTAGCATATTGTCACCAGTATTTCCCAGAGGCTATCTATCATTTGCTTCTTAATATCACTTAGGGCATTTTTTGTATTAGTTACAATTTATTTATTAGTTACAATTTAATTTGGAAAGTGTTCCAAGAAGGAGGTAAGAACCCTAACATCCACTGGTGGGAACAACTCCACCATGTCACCCAAGCGCATCCACGCTGAAAGCTATCTGAACAACACCCCCGGTATGCACAGGGGCATGCAGTCATCCTGGGTTGTCCGTAGAGATTGCAAACAAACAAACGAAAAGGAGCTGAGACTTAGACTGAGATCCTACCTGAGTTGATTTCTGACCAACGATACAGGACACGGTGCAGCAAACTTTTTCTGTAAAAGGCCAGACAGTAAATATTTTAGGCTTTGCAGGCCATACAGTCTCTGTCACCACCATTCTTTTCTGCCACCGGAGCATGAAAGCAGCCATAGACAATAAACAAATGAGTGCTTTTGTCCAAGTGAAACTTTATTTACAAAAACACAACAATCTGACTTTCATGTAATTTTCACGTATCACAGATATTTTTCTTTCAAGTTTTTTCAACCTTTTGCAAATCTAAACACCATTCTTAGCTTACAAGCCATGCAAAAACAAGCAGTGGCCCGTGAGCATTAGTCTGCCAACCCCTAATGCGGGATGAATATCTGGTTCATACGGATCTTCTAGAGAAGCCTGAGATAAAGGACATGTTTTGATTTGTGAGAAGAGATGTGTAGCACTTCCAAGTAGGATCTTTAAAACGCATCACATGACTGCACCATATTATCTTTTTCTCACTCCTAGCAATGTCCCTGTGGTGAGTCTGGATCCCAGAGGGAAAATATATGGAGCAGGACCATAGTCAACATGCAATGAACATGGAAAGTGATTGAGAAATAAACCTTTGCTGATACAAGCCACCAAGATTTGGGGATCGCTTTATTACTGCAAATACCTTAGTGTGTGCTGACTGATACATACCCAAAAAGATTAATTTGTATTTGTATTTACAGGCATTTGAGTTTAAAAGTCTGTTTTAAGCTATTTGAGCTTAAGTTTCTTCATCTATAAATTTGCAGTACTATTTACACTAGCAGGTTGTCGGGAGATAAGATATGTGAAAAATGCTTTATAAATCACAAAGCACTATGGGAAGGTTGTTATTATTTTTATTATCAAAAAGCCACAGAATAAGGGGTGCCTGGGAGGCTCAGTCGGTTAAGCATCTGATTTTGGCTCAGGTCATGAACTCACAGTTTGTGAGTTTGAGTCCCGCATCAGGCTCTGTGCTGACAGTTCAGAGCCTGGAGCCTGCTTCAGATTCTATGTCTACCTCTCTCTCTGCCTCTCTCTCTACCTCTCCCCCACTCACACTCTGTCTCTCTCCCTCTCTCTCAAAAATAAATAAACACGTTTAAAAAAGCTATAAAATAAGACAGATTTTACAGAGTTCTACTACAGAAGTAAAAGGGACTCTACCATAGAATCAGGGAGGGACTCAAGGTAATTCCAATCACAGAATTTTTTTAAGAGAAAGTGACATTTGAATAAGATGTTGAAAGATCAGCAAGATTCTAGTGGAAACGTGCACATAGACAGGCGGGGACAGCTCTACCTTAGCACAGTCTTGAATTCCCTGTGTCTCTACCCTTGTTCTAGGTCCTAAGACTGGTCTCTGTTCATTAAATTTTGAGAAGGAAAAAAAGAAGTTACATTATAGGTAAACAGTGTGTAATAGAAGAATGTTCATTCTGAATGCTAGACTTTGGGGTTCGAAGCCAATCTAGGTGTGAACGGCTAGTATGATCCTCTGCTTGGGTCTATAACAGAGATTAGTGGTTAAGACCTCAGCCTCAGTTTCTTAGCCTCTGAAATGGGGATAAGAGTACCTACTTCATAGTATTGGTCCAAAACTAAAATGGATATGTATGTTTGTTTAGCTATATAAGCTCTCTCTCACATATGTATAAATATGTATATACATATATACTATATATATTCATTAGAACAGGGAACCTGGCAAATACTAAATTCTAGGTATGTGTCCGGTATTATTTTTTTTGGGGGGGGTAATATTTCAGCATACCTGTTGAAGAGTTTCATGTCCTTTGGATATGGCTAAACAGTCATATTTAATTCATTCTTTGGATTTTATAGACTAAAAATAAGAATGATTCTCATTTCCCCCAACAGCTAGAGACCTGTTTCCTAACTGTACCCCAAACAGAAAGAAGGCATCGGGTGGAATAAAAGGTCCACAATCTGGGTTCCAGTAAGCACCTCCTCAAGAACGAAGCTTGTTTCTTCCATGGCCTTCCCCTGGCATCCAGGAACTGAGAATCTTGCCCATTAGAGCACCAGAAACAGTGATTAAGATGGACATCCTCTGAAACAAATCGGAAACTTTGTCTAAAGGGGAAAAAGGCTGAACTTCCACAGTATAAATATTACTACATGGCCTCGGGCTCAGATGCCATTCACCAACTCCTCAAGCTGCGCTCTTGCAATTTCTGACATTTAACAGAGCCCCTGGAGAGAGCTTCAGTCCTGCCTTCGCTCTAGAGCCAAATATTAGCCTCCTTGTGTTAATGAGGCTGAGTCAGGGAAGAGTAAGAAGGGAGATCATTTGAGTGATTTTGCTTGTTAACTTTCAGGCCTGTCCTCTCTCCCGTGCTCCAGAGAGAATGCTGAAAGCTTTCAGGATGAGGACTCAGTGTCCCCCTTCACCAGGCACCAATGCTCAGCCATAACAAAACTCATCACCCCAAGTGTCCTGGGCTGCCGGAACCCCAAACCCCAGGTCACAGCTGGGAGGGGAAGAGGACAGGATGACACGCAGGGAAGAGGCAGTCACAGTGGATGGCACAGGGCCACTGGCCTAACCAAGGCCTGCCCCCTCTAGCCCCTCTCGTGCGAGCACCTAAACAGGTGTGGCTCTGATATAAGCATGTAGGCCTCCAGCAAAGGGAGGCTTTGTACTGTTATACAATGTAGGCGGCCAAGGTCCATTTCTGGGGGGGAGGCTATTCATTCGAATCAGCCCCATACCTCCTCCTACACCACAGCAGCCCTGACCTCCTCTTCAGTAGGGCAGCTATGCTCCCTAGGCCTAAGGTTGTCAGATTCAGTAAAGGTGAATAATATTTTTTTAATTTATTGTAATGTTTATTTCTAAGAGAGATGGAGAGAGAGCGCGAGCGGGGAAGGGGCAGAGAGACAGGGAGACACAGAATCCGAAGCAGGCTCCAGGCTCTGAGCTGTCAGCACAGGGCCTGATGCGGGGCTCGAACTCACAAACCGTGAGATCATGACCTGAGCCGAAGTCAGACACCCAACCAACTGAGCCACCCAGGCGCCCCAAAAGTAAATAATTTTTAACATAAATATGTGCCGTGCAATATTTGAGATACACTAAAAAAAAATTCTTCTTTGTTCATTTGAAATTCAAATTTGACTGGGTATCCTACATTTTATCTGGCAACCCTATCAAGGCCTCAGTTTCCCCATCTAAATGGAATATTAAGCCAGATCACTGATTTTCAAGCTCCTTTAAGGACAAAGTTCTTCTGTCAAAAGAACCCTTCCCCAGATGCACAATAAGAGAAACAGGTAAGAACAGAGCTGCCGTGGTTGGTGTGGAGGTGGGCAGCCAGAGCCCTCCTCCCACCTGTCCCTGAACTCAGATCTGCACTGGCTTCTGTTTCAAAACCAAGAGAGTCTGTCATCTTCCCCCTCCCCTCTCTGACCCTCTGTTTCCACCAGCCCAGGGTTTCCAGGGGCCTTCACAAACAAAGATCTTGCAAAATTTCGGGCCACTAGTGTCTGTTTGCCCCGGCACTAGAATCCTTCACATGTCCACGGTGGTGGGAGGTAAGAGGCTCGTCTTCAGATCTTTAGGTCATGATTCCCGGCTCACAAACCCATGAGACACGGGCTCGGCCCCTGCTCTTAGACTCATGCCATGGCGACGTAGCACTTCAGAGACTGTGTGTGCTGTGAGGGTGTCCCAGCCAGGCTGTGCACGGCAATGGGGAAAGCCTGGGCTCCAACACCTGTACTGCCACTGTTCAGCTGGGTGACCTTGAGACTTAGCCTCTCTGAATATCAGTTTCATGGTAATAGAGTTATCCACATAATAATTAGATAAGATAATGTATGTAAAAGAGCTTCATGAATGAAGACAAATTTCCTCCACAAAAGAATACAATATTGTATGATTCCATAGACCTAAAACTAAAAAATACAAACTGGTCCATAGGAACAAAAAGCAGATGAGAGGTTGCCCAGGGAGGAGGTGCCAGAGAGGGACTCCCAAGAAGCATAAGAGGACATTTGGGGTTGATGGATATGTTCAGTATCTTGATTGTTGTGGTGTCGTGGTTGTATATACCGGTCAAAGCTTATGAAATGTATAGTCTTTAAATATATGCAGTTTACTGAATGTCATTTATATATTAATAAAGCTATGTCAAAATAAATAAGCACTAAATACTGAAAAAGTAATATACAAATGTTATTATCATCATTGTCATGCTTACTTTTCTGCTGGCTTTGAGAACTCCTCCAGGGTTGGAGGAGTGTCATTTTCTCCCTACAGCCAAGGGCATTTCTAACAAAAAGTTTTCAAGTTTGTGTGACCTTATATATGCCCAAGGCTTATGGAATGTTATCACTTCAGAGGAGCAATGGACTCTGAATGTCATCTAGGCCAACCTTGTTTCAAACGCACCCGTTACTCTTCTTGCACCCCCGCATCCAAGTCCTGTTGGTTCTCTCTCCTGCCTGTCTCCCGTGTCTCTCCCCATTTCTCTACCTCCACTGTGCTCACCTGGTCCAGACACTACCCTGCCTTGCTAGACCATGGCAACAGCCTCCTGCTAAATTGCACACTCTAGTGTTGCTCATTTCCTACCCATTACCTACACTTCAGCTGAAGGGGTCTTTTAAAATGCAAATATAGGGGCGCCTGGGTGGCTCAGCGGGGTAAGCATCCAACTCTTGGTTTCAGCTCAAGTCACGACCTCACGGGTTTGTGAGTTAGAGCCCCGCTTCGGGCTTGCACTGACAATGAGGAGCCTGCTTAGGATTCTTTCTCTCCCTCTTTCTCTTCCCACCGCCCCCCCCCCCCCGCCCGCCCTCACCTCATGCTGTCTCTGTCTCTCTCAAAATAAATAAATAAACTTAAAAAATAATAATACATAAAAATAAATAAATAAATAAAATGCATTATAATCGTGTCACTTTGCTGCTGAAAACCTTTCTCCATGCCTTTAGAAAAAGACTCAAACTGTCTAGCATGGCCCACAAGGCCTACAGGATCTGGCCCCTGCCTAACTGGCCACAACTTGTACCACTCTTGTTTTGTCTGTGCCAGCCAAACTGGGTTTCTTTAAATGGGTCCTTCTCAGTTCAAGTCCTCCCCATGTTTCCCATAAGCTACTTCTCCTGCCTGGAATATTCTCTGTCCTTGCTCCTATAGCCAACTTATTCTTTGGGTTTCAATAGGAATGTCACTTTCTCAAACAAGCTTAATTAATTCTCCAGACAAGCCCTGGTCCCCCTATTTTAAATACCAATGCATCTTATTTTCCTTTTGGTAATCAATTGTTCAATATCCATTGTCCTTCCTGAAGGAAAAGGACAGGAATCATATCTACCTTAATCACTTCTACATCTTTACTACTGAACATAGTGGCTTACACATTGTAGGTTCTCAATAAATTGTTGCTGAATGAATTAATAAATGCAGAAATGTCTGCTACATGCTACAGTCATGTACTATTCTGTTGTGACTCATGTGCAAACCTTCAAAATCCTTAAAATGTTACCATATTAACCCAAATTTGCGTGAAATTACAGAAGTGATCATTGGCCCTATAAGCCAGGATCACCTTGTGGCAAGACTTGAAGAAAAATTGAAGAACTTGGTCAATAGTGATTATGATTATAACATGAAAATATATTTTATCTCTTGGATTGGCAGAAATTAAGAAAATAGACACGCCTCTTGTTGATGAAGTTGTAGGGAAGCAAGCCCTCTCAATCACTGTCAGAGGGAATATAAACTCATACAACTTTTTGATGAGTCACTTGACATCATATATTTATATTTGAAATGAATATACCCTTTGTTATGGACTGAATGCTTGTGTTCTCCCAAAAGTCCTATTTTGAAATCCTAACCTCTAATGTGACTGTATTAGGAGGAGGGGCTTTGAGGTGATTACAGTAGGTGATTAGGTCATAAGGATGGAGCCCTTATGAATGGGATTAGTGCTTTTTACATAAAGGAGGCTCCAGAAAGATCCCTAGATCCCTTCCACCATATGAGGATACAATGAAAAATCTGCAACCCAGAAGAGGGCCCTCCCCAGACCATGCTGACACCTGATCTTGGACTTCCAGCCCCCCAGAACTATAAGCAGTAAATTTCTGTTCTTTATATTATTTCATTATAACAGCTCAACGGTAGGTAGAATTTTACAAAACAAATATGGGGGAAGAAAGCCTAGAAGATATCTACTAAATTGGAGATTAGGTAAAACCTTCCCTCTTTTACATCATAAATTTGTGTATTGTTTTAATTTTTACACCAACATATATTACTCTGGGAATCAGGTAAGTCAATACAGTTTTGTTTTGTGTTTTTTTGTTTGTGTTCTTTTTTTTAATATTTATTTATTCTTGAAAGAGAGAGAGAGTACACAAGTTGGGGAGGGACAGAGAGAGGGGACAGAGGACCCAAAGCAAGTTCTGGGCTAACAGTAGAAAGCCCAACATGGGGCTTGAACTCACAAACCATGAGATCATGACCTGAGCTGAAGTCAGACTCTTAACAGACTGAGCCACCCAGGTGTGTCCCCAGTTTTATTTTTTTTATTTAGAGATTTCTTTCATCCAATTTCTTTGTCTTACTGTTGAAGAAACTGGAGCCCAGAGAGGCAAGGAATGATTTCTGTCTTCCACATTTACTTTTTTGTCTGTCCAGCTTTTTCTTTGGGTAGCTTCCCTTCTGTCTGATGGAAT